>NC_086323.1:155568865-156818865 GCF_036172605.1 Pelobates fuscus
TAAAGATGGTTGGTGGAAAACAAGATGATTGAAGGCTAGGGGGCAGTAGCAAAATGTTGATTTTATTCACAGATCAAGTGAAAAGTGAGTAATAGACTGGAAAAGGAGCAGTAAAATAACATCTACTATATAGAGCAAGTGTAATTTTTAAACTGCAAAAGTTTGGTGGAATTGGAAAGGGCAGGGTTAGAAACTGGTGTATTGTCAGAACCCAGAGTTGTTGCAAAACTCTAGTAACTTTTATATCATGACTAAGAGTGTGGAAACCTGCTCTGCCAAAGCAGCCTCAATGAGAAAAATGTTTTGTATCGTTTTCTTCCTGGGCAGGCATCCTTTAAATCAAATATGGTGCTCCAACAGATCCTCAGGGGATTGAGCACTATTGCTGTTTTTTGGGTTTATTGTAAGTGATGCCTATGTTCATTACGCATGCATTGGTCGCTATCATTAGTAGTAAATTAAAAGGAGACTGTCCTCACCAAGCTACCAAGTTGCACTGGATCTGGGGAAGGCCAGGCCCAAAGTTAAATGTTTGAAATAAAGTAGTGATCCAGGCACTCAAGTTGATAGCATAACAGCAACTTTATTGGAGCAAACACACAGCAACGGTGTGCAGTTTATGGGCTTATTAGACCATTAGTGGTTACTCACACGTAAGTAGACTTTGTGTCACGAATACGTCTTGATAGGATATATATGCTGCAGAGGGATTTAGATAGATTGGGGGACTGGGCACTCAAATGGCAGATGAAATGTAATGTTTAAAAATGCAAAGTTTGCACTTTGGCGTAAAGAATGCATAAGCAATGTATACCCTTAATAGAAGCGAATTAGGGATTACAACACATGAAAAGGACTTGGGAATTGTTATAGAGAACAAACTATGCAACAATGTGCAATGTCAATCAGCAGTGGCTAAGGCCAGTAAGGTATTGTCATGCATGAAAAAGGGCATTCATTCTCGGGATGAGAATATAATTTTGCCTCTTTATAAATCACTGGTAAGACCACATATTGAATATGCGGTGCAATTTTGGGCACCTGTTCTAAAGAAGGATATTATGGCACTAGAAAAAGTGCAGAGGCGGGCTACAAAATTAATAAAAGGAATGGAACATATCAGCTATGAAGAAAGGTTAACAAATTTAAACCTCTTTAGTTTAGAAAAATGTCGCCTGAGAGGGGATATGATAACATTATACAAATATATTGGGGGCCAATACAAACCATTGTGTGGAAATCTATTCACAAGCCGGACTTTACATAGGACACAAGGTCATGCATTTAGACTGGAAGAAAGAAGATTTCGTCTAAGGCAAAGAAAAGTTTTTTTACTGTAAGAACAATAAGGATGTGGAATTCTCTGCCTGAAAAAGGGGTTTTATCAGAGTCCATACAGATGTTCAAACAGCAACTAGATGCATATTTGCAAAAACAGAATATTCAAAGATATAATTTTTCAATGTAGGGTAATAGCTTCTTGATCTAAGGATACATCTGACTGCCATTCTGTGGTCAAGAAGGAAATATTTTCCTAGTTTCTTACAAAATTGGAAGTGCTTCAAACTGTTTTTTTTTTTCCTTCTTTTTGATCAACAGCAAAAAAACTAATGTGAGGAAGGCTGAACTTGATGGACGCAAGTTTCTTTTCAGCTATATAAATATGTAATAGGCATTATTGCCACAGTCATGGTCCTGATAAATGGATGCGTACCTAGCTGGGTAAAGGGTTTAACATTTGTCTAGTTCTGTTTTTAGTATAGATATTCCCTGCCTAGGATTACAGTCTTTACCCGCATATCTATCTATATATATATATATATAGATATATATATGTATATACACGTACATGTTTTTGTATGTTTTGCATTATTGGAAATATGGTACATATTTCCTGTCTTCCCCATTCACTCTTGGTACATAAGAGGGATTTCATCACTTGGAATGTGAAAGTCCTTCCTTATCTGTTTTCATTAATAGTTTAGGTGATTGCCCCCCTTTTATATAGAGCTTTACTTTACTTTAGTTACTATGAAATCATATCACTTTGTGTTACAACTTAATTGACTGCATGTATCTGAACACAATTTCACTGTCACCATTTATCTTGATGTGGAAAAGATATATGATGTACTCGATAAATAAGTAGGATTCAGATTAGCTTTTCTTTTGAATGTGTGTTGGACATGTATACACACCATGCAGCACGTCATGCAGTTTGTTTTTTCATCATAATCACTTCTATTTCTATTCACTATCCTACATATTTTTTGTGGCTATTTTTGTCTTGAAAAAAAGTCCAGAGTCAGATAGAAACATCAACACAACGTATGGGTGTATAAAACTGAATAATAAAGTAAAAATTTTATTAACAAAGAACTTTTGAGTGCACTTTTTTGGATTCTATAAACTATAATATACTCGCGTTTTATTCCGTGCTGTCCTAGTCTCATGATGGCAGCTGATTTGTTCTGCTCTAATCTCATCTGGGGTTGCTATATCTCTCTTGCAGTGAGAGCTGGCCTGCATTTTGAGTCTTGACCATCTTTTAAGGTGGGATCAGTCTGATATGCAAATTGCCTGGTTCTTTTAGTAATGGCACAAGATGAGCTAATACCAGCTTGAGAGCTGGGCGGTGACCCACCGAAGGGTAGGTTACTTGAGCCATTGTCCTTTCCCAGTACTATCTGGCACCATGTTTTTTGCTCTCCCTAAGTTTAAAGGATAATGCAGATTTGGATCCCTTTCTCACAGTGCCTAACAGGGTATCAGCTATACCTCACTGACGAGGCATTACAAGGCTGAAACAATCATCTGGGATTGCTGTATCTTGCGTACAGAGAGAGGCAGCCTTTGTTTTGGGTCACAACCTCCATTTTGGTTGGGAACAGTCTGATATGCACATTGTTTTGGTTCTTTTTGTAATGGCACAAGATGAGCTAAAACTAACTTGAGATCTGAGTGGTGATTCACCAAAAGGCAGGCTGCTTGAGTCAGTGTCCATTCTCAGAACTCTCTTGCACCTTGTTTTCTGCTCCAATCTGATAATTATCATAGACAATAAGAGTGCATGTGCAGAAACACTCTGTTCCAGGAAATATGAGCATCATTCAAATATAAAATTTTCTACAAAAGAGTTATCCGAATATATTAAGTAAACAATTGTTTCTTTGTTTCTTGTTCGTTAGTGTTAAGATTTAACCCCTTCAGGACGGAGTCAATAGTACACGTTCTGATCAAAACAAAACGTAAACAAAAACTGGAATTTGCGCTATATGTCTGTTCACCCGTAGTTCCCCTCTTTCATATTAAATGCACCCACACTTATTATATATCATTTTGTTCAGGAGAAACAGGGCTTTCATTTCATATAAAATATTTGTATTTGAAACAATTTATTATGAATAAAATTAAAAAAAACTGTGAGAAATTTGAAATTTTTTTTTAAATTTGTAGTTCCGCCTCACATTTTAGCTGTAAATGTCATAATACTGTTAGGTTTTACGGCAACAAAATGCACATATTTGTAATCAGCGATGTCTCACGAGTACAACAGTACCCCCCATTAACAGGTTTTATGGTGTTTTGGAAAGTTACAGGGTCAAATATAGAACGTTCCATTTTCAAATTGAAATTTGCCAGATTAGTAATGTTACCTTTGAGACGGTGTGGTAGCCCAGGAATGAGAATTACCCCCATAATGGCATACCATTTGAAAAAGTAGACAACCCAAGGTATTGAACGTGGGGTATGTTTAGTTTTTTTTAGTAGCCACTTAGTCACAAACACTGGCCAAAGTTAGCGTTCATATTTGTTTTTGTGTGAAAAAAGCAAAAAACTAATATTTGGCCAGTGTTTGTGACTAAGTGGCTACTAAAAATGACTGGACATACCCCATTTGCAATACCTTGGGTTGTCTACTTTTGCAAATGGTATGCCATCATGGGGGTAATTCTTATTCCTGGGCTACCATACGGTCTCAAAGGCAACATAACTAATCTGGCAAATTTCAATGTCAAAAAAATGAAATGCAAGCCTTATATGTGACTCTCTAACTTTCCAAAACACCATAAAACCTGTACATGTGGGGTACTGTTATTCTCGGGAGATTTCACTAAACACAAATATTAGTATTTTAAAACAGTAAAACATATTACAACAATAATATAGTCCATAAAAGTGCCGTTTGTTTGTAAAAAATGCAAAAAACGTCACTTTTACTTAAAATATCATCGATGTAATACAATTTACCAGTTTTAAACACTAATATTTGAGTTCAGCGAAGTCTCCCGAGTAAAACAGTACCCCCTATGTACAGGTTTTATGGTGTCTTGGAGAGTTACAGGGTCTAATATAGTGCATGCAAATTAAATTCTCTGCACTTTCTCCCTGTGTTGTCAGGCATGTCAATCAAATTTTAATTAATCAAATGACATAATTATGTTTAAAAATTACTTAAATATACACGTAGAATTTTAATATATATGCATTTATAGGTATATAAATTCTACGTGTATACTAGTGTAATCTTTTATGTAATTATATGTATTTATCTCTCTATATATATTTGCGGTTATTTGTATTTTATATATAGATAGATATATATAGAATGTCATTCTAAGTGTATTCTGTTTCCAATATATATATATTAATAACAAAATACAGTTAGAATGAAATTACATATGAATATATAATTTATTTTATATTTTGTTTCAATATTTTATTTATTTATTTAATTATTTTATTTATTTATTATTGTAATTATGCGTATATATATATAATATATATATGTAGATCTATTATATATATAATATATATACATATTATATATATGTAACGTCATTCTAAGTGTATTTTAATATTAATATATATACTAATATTAATATTAAAATACATTACGTATGACGTTACATATATATAATATGTATATATATTATATATATAATATATATACATATTATATATATATAAAAAGGCATTTAATTTATTTTATAACATTTTAATATTTATTTTTTTACACTACCTACCAGCAGGGGGACTCTCTAATATTTTAAACAGTCCCCCTGCTGGCAGATCCATAGCCAGCTATAGGGGGCCATGTGATCGCTCTTTGAGAGCGATCACATGGCCCCCGGGGGCCTCATTTGCCGGAGGGGGGCTGCCTGGGCTCTCAGACAGCCCCCCAGAAGAGGATCGCGGCGGAGGTGAGTACACCTCTGCTCCTGGGGCTGCAAGCCGTTACGGCGTTCTATGCCGCCGCAACGGCTTTAAAGCCCTTTAAAGCCGCGACGGCATAGAACGCCGTAACGGCGTTAAGGGGTTAATAAGTCAAATTATTTGTGCATCTGCACTGTGTCAAGAAAATTAACCCCTTAAGGACACATGACATGCGTGACATGTCATGATTCCCTTTTATTCCAGAAGTTTGGTCCTTAAGGGGTTAAACATGACAAATGCAAATCTAACTATGACTTGAGACCATATCAAGGAAACAAAATGGTTAAAACGAAGAAACTAAACAGAGTTGCACCTTTAAATTAATTCATCAAATTGAGGTTTGCAGAGACGGATGCTCGAAGCTGTTTGGATTTCAGGAGTATTTTTAGACAGTGTTCTAGAAACTAAATTATAATCTGTGATCTGCCATTATGTGTAGATGGATAGTGCTGGCAGCTTTGATGTTGGATAATGTTTTGGCAGACACTGAATACAATAGGTCCTAGTTAATTGAAGGGGTATTAGGGACAAGATGGATTTAATGCAAGTGTAGATTGTCCTCCTTTAGATTTTCTGTCATTTATACTTTTTTTAACCCCTTAAGGACACATGACGTGTGAGACACGTCGTGATTCCCTTTTATTCCAGAAGTTTGGTCCTTAAGGGGTTAAACCCATCCGTTCAACGTATGTTTTCTAAAATAAGAAACAGCTATAAAAAAAGTGTGAAAAATAGGATAGTGAATAGGAAAAAAATGAAAGTTGCATTTCTGCTTATTAGTTTAGCAGTAATACATTTTCCTGAAATGGTCACGCTAAGCAGCAACAGTGGTTTTGGTGTATAGATCATGTCACTGCGGACTCACTGCTCAATGTTCTGCCATTTAGTAGTTAAATAACTTTCTTTTTCATTTATGCCCTGACTGCGGCATATAAATCTTTTATTATAAATACAAATATTAAAATATACCAACACATTTCCCCAAGTTATAGGCTTTTACATAAAATATCTAATCCCATTTAACACCATTCTGGAGCCTACTGGAAGTTTTCTAAGAAGATTGTATCTAGAGGAAAACTCCAGCTATATCCTTGGTGTGGATTTGCTTTAATTCCTGTGAGTACTATTTACGGTTTTATTTTTTCCATACATATCTAGAATGGTGACTGACTGCTTCCAAGTTTAGAGATACACACAATTTCTACTACGATCATATCCAGATACAACATCGGCCAAGGACCTACAGGACCCCCACATCCATAGCGGGGATTGTACGGCCCAGACACTACCATCTGGAGCGGATCTATAGCTTCTGAACATTGTTAGTATGTTTTTATAATCCTTTTACCAACTGTCAGAATATACTACACTATGTTGTTTTCTCTTGATTCTTTTCTCTCCACACATCCACTGACCATCTCTTAGATTCGAGACTATCCACAAGGTGTTGGTCCTTCATTTCCATATCGAAACATACACTGGAGGTTGTTAGGTTACTAACATAGCATGACATTAGAAATTCTAAAGTAAATACATTATACAATAAGGAAAGCTAAAACAAATAGATTCTTTTTCAGGAAGTGTGTATGAAGGCTGGTTGTTTATAATAGCCAGACAAGGTAGTCAGTTGATGAAGCCCTGTGTTGACGAAACACGTTTTGGCTGTTTTAATACTTTTTTATATGTACAATTAAAGGAATATTAGCCCCTTAAACGTGTGTGTGCAATATACCTTCTCTACATAATATTTAATTTATTTTATCTTTTAACCTGGTCATCAAGAACATCTGAGTATTTACTCACCCAACAATCCCAGGTGAGGACTATACCACCCACGCTATTATAGTGAGCAGTACATTTTGCTCACTTAAATGTAAGTATTATACCATTTATTTACCAACCTTTTATTACTATATACAGAGAACACTATTTCTGTTTTATTTCTCTTCCCATACCGAGGACCTTGACTTCAAACCACCCACCACCACCTATATCCCACCAGTGGGGGAGCAACGCCACTGATTGCTAGATAAAGCTGAGCTTGTACTAGCTCTCTAAAAGGTAAGTAGGAGTGTCATCACTGCTGTTAAGCTCCTCTGTTTTATTACCTGATACAGATTACACTATTGTATTTTCTTTTAATTTGCATGTTCCAACGGAACCCGAATATCCGACTACCTTCGAATCTTTACGACAAACAGATTCATATCTCACCCAAGTTCCTCAGTCAAGTTGGACTTTTTAGCTATATGTCTTTTAACCAGGACTATTCTATTTCCCATTTAAGACATTTTGTATGTAAGTATACCTTTGGTTTTACATCATTATATTATATTATTGTTTTTACTGTAGCGCAACTTAACTTTTCTGTACTGAAGGTTGTTAGGCTACTAACATAGCATGATATTAGAAATTCTAAAGTAAACACATTATACAATAAGGGAAGCTAAAACAAATAGACTCTTTTTCAGGAAGTGTGTATGAAGGCTGGTTGTTTATAATAACCAGACAAGGTAGGGCTGCATAAACAAAGTGACTTAACTCATAAATCTCACAGAATTGGGCAATGAGACTGCAGTGGCATGGTCTATGCACCAAAACTACTTCACTACTTCTGGGAGTTGTGGTTCTACAGCCTTTCAGCTATAACTGTTCAAAACCGTTTCTCCAACATGTGGCATTGCATACCATTTTATTGTTTCATGTTCCCTTCTGTTGTGTTGTTTTCACTTACCACCTTCCATGTTTATATTTTTAAGTTTCCTCAAAATTCCATTAATTATATCTTTCCAGTGTTATTGATTAAGATTTCCACATCATATTTATATCCTATTTTAATGTGACAAATGTACAATAAGATTAATATTTTGATATAATGCTGGATATAAAAGGACAATAAAGATCCGTACCCCTGCAATTAATATCAGGCATCAAACACATGCCAGTAATCAAGTGGAGCACTATCATTTGGCATTTATCAGATTTGTTATTTAAAAGAGTAAGGATTCCATTATGGCAATGCATTACTCATCGGGCCAGCAGTTAGTTACACTGTGTAATATTTCACACATGCTGTCACAGCTTGTCTTACTTTAGAGTCACTTGTGCTGGGTTCTTGTTATTTTTTATTGAAAAAGAGCTTATGCTTCTGCTAGTTAAAGTTCTGCACATAATCTCTATATCTATCCTGGTATAATCTTACTCTGTACAGCTACAGTGGGCATGTTGAGAGATGCTGGTATGCACAGTTTTCAAATGCACCAAACCTTCTGTGATGATGCCACATAGGTCAAGACCTTTTTATTTAGCAGAAAAACAAACTTGATTTGTTTCTGTTAAAGTAGGGAAGCATTTGCTATAATTAGGTCAAGTTTAACATGGGTCAAGGAGCTGTTGACCATGACCCAGGAATTTCATAGATTATTCACAGAAGCTGTACATGTGCTCAACAACATTTTAGTTTTGCTTTATCGTCTTCTAAATTCGGATTGTATATGGAAAGTATATCTGCTGCTAAGCACTGAGAGGCAAAAAGAGGCAGGAGAAGACATCCTGTTTAGAGTTGAGCGGACACCTGGATGTTCGGGTCCGGCAGGTTCGGCCGAACTTTGAAAAAAAGTCCGGGTTCATGATCGAACTTGACCCCGAACTCTATTGAAGTCAATGGGGACCCGAACTTTTGGCCACAAAAATGCCTCTACAAAAGTCCTGGAAAGGGCTAGAGGGCTGTAAAAAGAAGCAAAATGGGGGTAAGAGTAGGACAAGTGCCCTGCAAACAAATATGGATAGGGAAATCACTTAAAATAACATATTAATTAAAAATACAGCTGAGCCATAAAATAGCAATAGATGGAATCTTTGATTTTAGCTTTGGAAGAACATAAACCAAAATCTAAAGCATGGCTGTCAGGAGGATCACCAGAATTATCCATTTGAGAGAGGGTTGGAGTGCAGGGTATTCTCTTTAATTGTTCAAACTGAGCTCAACTCCTGATGCATGGAGAAAAGGCCTTCACAAGCCTCTGCTATTGTGTACATAGTTTATACTAAGTGACCCATAGGTTGAGGAGGCGGTGACTGTGGTGGTGTAGGTGGAAGCGGCGGTGGAGGAGGAGGAGGTAGCCAACACTGTTTATATATATCTACTTTTTATTTTAATTGGGGTAGCCCCCAAAATATTGGAACATATAAAAAAAAAGAAAACTGTTCCGCAGAGCGACTGACCCGTGCGTGCTGCATCTGAAACTTCACTGTCACTGTCTCATGAGGCGGTGAGCGGGAAGGCCGAAGTTACGCTGCAGCGCAGACAGGCGAGCAGCAGGGTGAGAACACCAAAAACGCACACAGCTGGTCCGCACTTTCTGCCGCAGCTTTCATATATCTAGGTATACACGGGGGCATCACAAGGGCCACCCAGAACTGGCTCAACTCCCATAAAGCCAAGTTCCCGGAGGAGATCAACCAGATCATCATGCTAGAGCACTTTTTCAATGTGCTCCCCAACGAGAAGGCGACAACGCATTCGTATGTCAATCCATATCAACTTTCGATACCATTGACTGCGCCTACCATGGTGACCACGGGTAATGGGGAATAAGGGTTTGATTCCATACAGGGACCCTGACAAATGGCTACTACATGCAAGGAAGGCAGCAGGCATGCAAATGACCCACTCCTGAAGCGGGAAGGTAGTGACGACAAATAACAATACAGGACTCTTTAGAGGCCCTGTAATTGTAATGAGTCCACTTGAAATACTTTAATTCTGATCAATTGGAGGGAAGTCTGGTGCAGAGCCACTGACTTGTGCGTGCTGCAGCTGAAACTCCACTATCGCCTGCTGCTGCTCAAACAGTCTTTCCAGCATGTGCAAGGTGGAGTTCCACCTTGTGGGCAAGTCACATATGAGGCAGTGAGCGGGAAGGCCAAAGTTACGCTGCATCGCAGACAGGCGAGCAGCAGCAGGGTGAGAACGCCGAAAGTGCGCACAGCCGCTTCAGTGAATGTCACATCCTGTTCCAAGTTGCGGATCAGTCTGGTGATGGCTTCTGGTATACAATACTCCGTTGTCCGGCCGCCGTCCAGACAGTGTCACCGGACTGCGAAACTGCGAATGGCTTGTTAAATCTGTTATGGTTTTTTTTATCGCTTTTAATTGTTACTTGGATAACTGTGGGAATTCTAAAGATAATACATGCCGACGAGCGCTAGGGGACGGCCACTCCGCTTTTGCACCCGGCTCCCTCTTATGCTGTGCTGGTGCCTGTGTGACCAGCGCCTCTTCCTCCAAACTGCACACGTCACTCGCATTACCTTGATTCCATGTGGGGTCTAGGACATCATCATCCTCCACATCATCTTGCACCCACTCCTCAACCCTGCCCTCCTTGCCGGTATGCACACTGCAGAAAGCCACAGCAGTTGGCACCTGTGTTTTTCCAGCATGTAAAGTCTGCAAAGGACATATGGAAATTGTTTTACAATTGTATCCAGGAAACAGTTTTCCCTATAAACTGACCTCTCAGTTTGACTTGTGAGGGTATTGCCCCAGAATTACAATATTGTTTAAGTACCTCTTCGCTATTGATAACTGGTTTAAATATAGCAGCTTGTTATCTGGTAGTTTCTAGTGTAGAAAATATCAATCTGGTATCACTTAGATCTGTGTAACAAGTGTTGTAGGTGTGAAACCATATTACAAGTGACCGATGTAGTAAATTTGAATCAAAGTTACGCTTCGATTTGACTCTCAGATATGAAGAGCAGGCCCCAAAATGTAATATTTAGCAGATTAGCAGCAAAACAATTAGAATGTTTACAAGTGCGCTGCAACAGCAGTATTTGGCGCTTCTATTTGACTCTCAGATATGAAGAGCACACGCAAAATGTACTATTTAGCAGATTAGCACCCAGAAAATTAGAATTTTTACAAGTGCACTGTAAGCGCACTATTAGATGCTTCAATTTGACTCTCAGATATGAAGAGCACGCCCCAAAATGTACTATTTAGCAGTTTAGTACCAAAACAATTAGAATGTTTATAAAAATTGACTTTTTAAAACTCAGATGTAACCGTGGTATTTGACGCTTCTATTTGACTCTCAGATATGAAGTGCACCCCACTAATGTACTAGTTTGCAGAATTCTTTCCTAAGCTGTCCCTCACAGCGGCAGCATCCTCTCCCTACACTAATAAGAACTCATGCGCGTGGGCGCTACGCAACTCCAGCTTATATATAGAGACTGGGTCACATGCTGCACTGGCCAATAACAACAACCATGCCATTAGTAGGCATGGCTGTGATGGCTTCTAAGGGCACACGAGTAAAACGCTTGTCGATTGGCTGCCCTGCAGCCTTTGAAAAAGCGCCATTAAATCGCCGAACACCGAACTCCAACCCGAACATACAGTGATATGTCTGTGTTCGGGTCCGGGGTTCAAAACACGTAATGTTTGGTACGAACCCGAACTTTACAGTCTGGGTTCGCTCAACTATAATCCTGTTCGCTGTTCTGCATGTGAAGTACATGGCTTATTGTGTGGTATACACGTAGAGTCTCTCCCATTGGCTACAGAAAATGTTTCCCTTCATCTTGGTGTATTTTTCAAATGCATTTTACCTACTGTTTCTAGTTAGCCAGTGGTTTGCTCAGTAAAATGGTGTGAACTGAATGTGTACAGAAATGAGGTGCTAGTATGCCAACTCTGTGTTTATCAGATTGTACCAAAAGCATATGATTATCGATGCTAGGTTTTGGGTTTATGCTAATTTTTTTTACAAAATGGCCTGGGTGTCTAACGACAATGTGGTACTTTACAAACGTTATGATTGATTGATTAAGATGTTTAGGGCCTTCAATGTTTAACATCCTCTGCTTTTAAACTTTGACATGCTAGTTAGCATATGCAAGACCAACCCTCTTTATTGGTCATTTTAACGGGCAGGTCAGATTAAAACTGGGTTGTGGACCTTTGTTTTCTAAGTTTGTGATATCAACAGAATCCCTAAATGTCATTAGTTTACTTATATATTTTTAGATAGACTAGAAATGCTTATAATTCCAAATGTGCTGTTGAGCAAAATCGACTTTTCCCTTTTCTCAGTAAAAGCAGCTGTGGTATTTTTAGTTCTCACACTAATTATTGTGATTATCTATTTGTGACAAACGTTTAAGGCTGGTGTGCATGTCAAGGCACGGAAAATGCTGTATTGCCCTAAGTCTCATGCTGGTTTTCCCTATCTGGATAATTTATTTAGGATTATAAATAAAACATTTCTCAGCTTGTTTATGTCCCCCCATTATTTTGAATCTTTTCTTTCTCAAATAACTTGTCACTCTTAGTCTAAGGCGTTAATTGAATGCACAATCTTACTTGGCTAATGTTTTTTTTTTCTATTCAATTACATTCTTTAATGAAAGCACTACACTTTTTAAAATTGAAAGCCTTATAATTTCCTTGACAAACTATTGGTAGAAGAATTCAGCTTCACCTACTCTCGCTGTTTGTCTTCCAACATACAGCTCTTTATAGAATTAGCTGTTATAAACCTACCAATAAACTAAATTAAAAATAAAAATATGCAAAACTCAGTTACAAAATTGTTAGAAAATACTTCAAAGGGTTGATACACGATGCAGTAAATGATTTAGTTGACAGCTGAGTTGCACATATTAGATGAAAACAGCAAAAACACTAAAAAATAAGTAATCTGGAAGTCTTACCACTTTAGAAAAAATGACTGAAAAAATGGCAAATGACAGAAAAAAAACTAATAATAGTTTCAATTATTATAATATTTGCTAAAGGAGCAAAGTCAGATTTACAAAATATGTAGAGCTTAGCATTAAGACTCTAGAACCCCCCCCCCCCTTTCCCACAAGCACATACCTACCTAATAGATTATAGGAAAGAAAAACGCAATAGGACATTCTAACTACTGGGACCCTATTTATATAAAATACAGATTAAGGAATGGCACACATACACAAATATACAGTTTAAAATTGTACAAGGGTACTTAAAAATTCCAATATTGTCACTCATATGTTCTCACATTGCAACCCATATGCTGTAATTTCTCCCATAGGCATTGCTCCCTCAGACAGCTAGACACATACACACCACTGACATACACAGGTAGAAATACAGACATCCAGAAAGCAACATATGCCAAGATATATTTACACACATTCAGAGACAGGGCTACAGTTCTTTTAGTAGGCTCTCCAGTAATTATAGGTATACATTTATTTGCCTCTCTCTGTCTGTAGCTCTTTAGCAGCTTCCGGGGGTTCTGCATGTCACCCATGAATCGAACTTCATGTGACAAAGTGACTCCTGCTGCAGTGAGTGAGCTGCTGGCACGTGAGTTGCGTACCAGATATTTATTCACAGTGTTAAGGCATAATTGCATACCTTGTAATACATGTTATTGGCAGTAATGATGAATGCTTCTGCTACCACAAAATGATTGAAATTTTTTGAGTTGCATATTAAAAAATACATTTTGTTCAATCGGTTTGTAACTTGCTGTTTTGTTGTTAGTGATGATGGTCTCTTATTCATCCATAGTTACCATGTATGTTTCATGTAGCCCCTCTCATATAGTCCCCAATCCATCAATTATCTTTTTTCCCATCAAAGATCTCTCTTTTTTGTTAAGTCCATGGGCAGAACTCTCAATATGTTCGACCATTGTGCTAGTCATTTGCCTGGTTACATTTCAATATGCTGCTTCGGAGATACGGAATTAATTCTTCAAGTCACGAAGTCACTCAGTATTCTACACCTATACCACTAACATTTTTTTAAAATTAAATTAACCGATGGAACGTTGCCCCAAGTGCTTCTATGAACAAGCCTTAACTGTACCCGAGAGGTTTATCTATATCCAGTTTCTGGAATTTACTTTGCCTGGCTCTTCAAATGATGTGCTCTTCAGGATAAGACCAACATATGGGAACTAAATGGCACATATTTTTCTGTGTGCATTTTTCAAGGGTGCTACACGGAAAAGTACTGCCACTTCTGCAGGTTTTTTATCTACACTTGAGACTCGGCAAGGGGTAGGCAACTTTTGGCACTCCTGATGTTGTGGACTACATCTCCCATCACAGATGTAGTCCACAACATCTGGAGTGCCAACGATGCCAACCCCTGGACTAGACTATGCTCCACTATTCCAATAGTTAGTCTTCCAAACCTCTTTAGAAGTCAGCACTTTATCGTTTTTTGTTGGTGATTCAAACTTTATTGAATCATTTTTGATGGTTAAGAAGAAACAGGAGGCTGGGAAGGGAAACAAATCCAGAGTAACTGACACAGCTGTTTACCTTACATGACTGACCATGTGTGCTTAGGGCATCTGCATCTTCATCAGCCAAAATGAGTAAAGAAGACTTTTTAATAAATGATTTTAAAAAAGGGAAGAAGTAATGGTTACTTAAAAAATAATTATCAGTTAGATTTATTTATTTTTACCTCTGAAATGACAGTTTCTCTTTTAAATGGAAATATCCTGTAAGATAGCAATATAAAATCTTGTAATTACTCCAGATTAACTCTGGATGCTACAGTAGACAAAATAAGCATATTACATAAATACTTTGATTACAGAGTTCAAACATCAAGATGATGATCAGGGTGCTCTGTTAATGTTGTTTGTATTTTAATATTTCATTACATGTAATTTCCCTAAAGTGGTGGTCTGGCAAAACATAACATTTGTCACTGCTGCTGAAGAAAAACATCTCTTTTAGTTCATTAAGAAAATAGTTTCCTGCTTATACGCAGGTAAATTCACAGATTCTTAATTTTTGTAAGTATAGCTTTGATAATATTTAATATTCATTTTCCAAATTACAATCACTTGTGATATGACAATTTTACAGCTCAATGGACTGTCTGATTGATTTTTTAGCCATCATAGAAAAACAATGGCAGATTAAGATTCCGTTAATTTTTTTTTGCAAATCATTTGTTGTATTATTTTATCATAAAATATTATATTTTTATACTTCCATATCTTATTTTGCATTTTTTACTCTTTTCTCATTCATTTATTTGCCCCCGAGATTAAGCAATTACCCAAATGTGTGTATCACACGCTGTAATGCTGATGTCATTAGATATATTGTATGATTAATAATAATTTTGTTTTTCCGTGTTCTCATAAATAATTTAAATGCCACCGGGATTAGTAACACTTTACAATGTATCACATGTTACTCTTCCGTTATAATGGTTGATATCCAATGTATATCAGATATTCAGCTTATAAAATGATAATAAGCTTTACATGGCTTACATTTTGTCATAAGTCAAAATATGGTGGTTCATTTTACTATTCTTTGAATCAAGTGTTGGAAAATACTAAGACTCCCTTTCCTCAGCTCCTTGCCCAAAACGTGAATAAGCAAAGAGGAGATCATTTATGAAAGCAGTTTCAAATCTATACAGGGTTATTCACTAACTTGAGAATTGTCAGCAATTCAAAGTGAATTTCACTTTGAATTACTGTCAATTCTCACTTTTGTAAAAAAACATTTTGCCCTACTATGCACGATACCATGTCTAACTGCTTAATACAAAAACAGTTAGCTTGTATTGTACAGTGTGAGTCTCATAGGCAATATAACATTTTAAATCATGATTATCCCTACAAAATAAATAATAATATGTAAATATTGTCTAAGAGCATGTGGAAATCAAACTTTTCTTCAGGTAGGTTTTAAAACATAATTTTAATATGCTGGTCCTAGGCCATACAAGCAACATTATGGGTACAAGTCAACAGCAATTGACAGCCTATTCCCCCTTTCCACCTTGAGAAGAACAACGCTTTCCCTCACATCCAATCTATAGTGTGAGTAATCTTCCTTCAATTCATTTTTAAATAAACAATGCCATAGCAGCAGCAGGAGCAATCTTACCATCAATTGCCATTGCACTTTTTTTTTTTTAAAATCTTATTTTTTTCAGATTAAATTACTCCTTCTGATGCTCCCCATTTTTTTTTAAATGCCTTTCATTGTATTGATTTTGTTCTGTCCAGATGGGAACTTGTATAGTGCACCAGCTACCACACGCACAGACGCAGTTGGTATAAGCTGATAGGGCAAATTTTTTTTCCACACTAAAAGACAGTCACTCACCCTACATACAAGATGTATGAAAAAGCTTTGACAAAGACTCCATTGGGAGTCGAAACCTTGCAGTGTTCCACATGTTCTAATAAATGTGCCTGAAGACATTGGAGTACCTGGATCCTTTTTCATGCTGGTATTCACACTAGGTTAATGACCAGACTATCTAATTTAAAAAAAAAAAAAAAAAATTCTTTATTTTTTTGTGCATGGGATTACAGTAGTGCTCGTTTAGCCACAACAGCTTCCACAAGCGCATTATATTTGAACATAGGTACGTTATGCGTTGAACTTGCACATTTTTACATTTAGTGAGTTGTAGGAACAAGCTGAGTTAAAGAGTCTCCGGTGGGAGATTTGCATTGTATAGATAGGTCATATATGTTAGACAGGTATGCCTAGGTTGAGTGGGTGTAGATTAGTGTTTTGTCTGAGAAGGTCTAGGTGGATGAGGAGAGGTTTTAAGCTTTCTATCAACTTAAGTTAGTTGAGGTTGAAGGAGCCCAGTGAAGGTGCCATGTAGTGATCCCTTGGGGAGTGTGGATTGTTGCTTCAGGGTGTGGGGGTGTTGTGCATATTGTTTCTCTACGAGTAGGTTGCATATTGCATCTGACTGAGTAGGCTCTATACTGAGCTGAATACCAAGGTGTGTGATAACAGGGTTGCCTAGTGAGCGTCAGGTGGGTTAGTAAGTCCCATACCTGTGGGCTAGTGCATATCTTCCTTTGCCAAAGGGAGAGTGTGGGTGTATACGGTTCACCCATTCCCGAGAGGGGTGTCAGTTGGGGGTTATGGGGGGATAGGGTTGCCATCTCGGTCCGTGGAATTGTTAACCCATTTATGGGGTGTTCGTGGCTAGCCATAAGCATTAATGTTAAAAATTAAACACATTATTAACAGCAGGACTTTGCGAGGGTGTTTGGCTGTCTTGTTTAGTTGTGTCAAGGTATTTAATGCTCAGTCCTGCCAGGGTTCTAGTTCCCCGGACGTGGCGGCCCTCGGTGTGAATGTGGTTGTGTTCGCTGGGTCCCAGGCGTTGGATGACTTGTCTCGTGTTGTTCTTTCAGTCTGGCCCTCTATGCCTAGTGATGCAAGAAAAGTGGGTATATCTGCCCCAGCCTCTAGTGTGTGGACAGTCACCTTTGTGCGTCACCTTTGTGCGAACAGAGTTCCAGGGGGGCCCCATCTGTATGTCACCCCAGCTGTTCTGAGTTGGGAGGTGATCGGTGCTAGTAATTTGTGCCAGAGCAGTGTGGCTCGTGTGAGGTCCTGGTAGAAGGTTAGAGAAGCGCCTTCAAAGGACAGTGGCGTTTTACTCTTCAGGGCTAGCATAATCTGGGCTTTATCCTGAGAAGTGGAGCAGCGGAGTATGACGTCTCGCATTTGGCCTGGTTTTGCCGTGGGTGAGCCTGGTATTCTAAAAGTTCCTTCAATGTTTAGTTTTCTGGCCACTGGATGAGGTAAGATAGTCATCAGCAATCGTCTACAGTAATGTGGTAGTTCGTCTGCCGTGATGTTAGCAGGGACGCCCCTTATCTTAACATGGTTGCAGCGTTGTCTGTCTTCAAAAGCTGTCATCCTGAGCGACAAGGCTGATTGATGGACCTGTAGCTGTGTAACTGTGTCTTTAATTGAGGTCAGGTATGAGTTAATGTTGCTGATGTTTGTTTCAGATTGTGCTACTCGGCTTGTGACTGCCTGTATGTCTGCTTTTAGTTGCTGGAGGTTTGCAGCCCAGACCTTGTGTATGTCTGCCAGCAGTGCCTTTAAATCAGCTTTGGTAGTGGGGGCCGTGCCATCATAGGGCTCTTGGGATGGAGCCTGATAAGTCTGAGGGTGACTATCTAATTTTATAACATGACAGGAGGCTTCAGATTTGCTTTACTAGAACTCCACAGCAGCACATTAACACAGAGAAAAAACAACCAATCAGAAAAAGCTCCCCTCCTCATGCATAACTTCCTCTTTCTTTGCTGCTCCACATCAAGCACAGGTAAGAGTACCACTAGGAAAGTTCCACTTGTGAGGATGGGTCCAGGAAATTGGAACCGCCTCACTTGTGGAAGAACACCTTAGTGGACACTCCAGGGGTGTCCTGGGGCTTAACCCCTATACGTAAAGAATGAAAAAAGTACTCAAAAGGCTGGAGTGATCCAGACCGGCTGAGTATAGTACTGGAAAGAAAATAAATAAATAAACATAGAATATGGGTACAGTGTAATCTGAACTGAATTGATAAGTAGATCTGGTAACAAAATATGGTGAAACCTAGCCTTAATGGCTCACCTCCATATAGATCCAGTAATACCTTAATACCTATTTGCTCAAAAAATCACCGCTGGCTACTGACTTTATTGGGCAATTAGACATGGTCAAGTCCAGTGGCGAGAGCGTTTTAAATAGGTGAATGTCAGACAGCTGACATAGGTATCTGGAATAGGGTCACTAAAACAGTCTGAATATTGGTGAACGCCGAATGGCTATTGATTAACGCTAGTATACATAAGGCCTACGATAATACGGCTGCAGATGACTGGTTAAATCAGAGGCCAGAGTCGGCATTAGGGGTAGCATGCAGCCACTTCACTGTAGAATGAACATTTAGCATCTAGGTCAGGGGTAGGCAACCTACGGCACTAGTGCCATGCACGGCACTCGAGGTGTCTTTGCACGGCACTCAAGGCTGCTAGAGCCAAACAGGTTCTGACCTATCAGGAGTCCCAGTAAAATTTCAGATATCTGCTAATCCGAAAAGGTAGTGAAGGACAATCCTCAATTAATGCATTGCAGCACGTAGAGGAAGTAATCTCAGATCACTTCCTCCCAGCACTTCTGAATAGGAATCCACACTGTAGTAGAGCAGCTCGCAGTTGCTGTTGCAGCTCCTATCCTTGACATTCCCGTGGCCGGCCTAATCCCCACTGGAAGCCACCCACACTGCTAGATATACACAGAAATGCAGAATAACCCTCCCCTCATACAAATAATACGGACAGCCCACACACAAACATGCACACAATCCTCACAAACGAAACACCACTAACAATCCATATACATGCACACAACCCCACATGCAATACCCCAAACAACCCCCACACACTACCAAACACACACTGTGACATATCCATCCACACACATACACAATTCCACAAGCAGCCCCCATACACAGCCCACATTCATATGTATCATACACAATACCATAAACTACTCATGAACATATAAATATAATAGCTCGTATACGCAGGGCCGTCTTTAACGCAGGGCAAACTGGCCAGCTGCACCGTGAGCCCTGCTGGCCTCAACTATTTCTTACCCTCTGGCCGGTAATCCACACACTAAGGAGGCCCACCGCGTTGCCCATGCGCAAAGGACCTCCCGGTGGGCTTCTGTCAGCAGGGGCCCCGTCGCACGCTGAGGCGCTTTAACAGCGTGAGCGGGCCCCTTGCTTTTCGGCAGCAGGCTGGGAGGAAGTGACAACCGCGCATCATTTCCTCCCACAAAGAGAGGAGCTCGCGGGAAAGAAGAGTAGGCTGATTGGAGGGGGGCTGGCCGAGAGCTCTAGACTCCAACTCCCAACACCTTCAGCCACCAGCAGGAAAGGTAAGAAACTGGAGGGTGGGCTTTAAAGTGTATGTCTGTGTCAGTATGTCTGTCAGTGTGTGTGTGTGTGTTAGTATGTCTGTGTGTGTGTGTGTGTCATCTGTGTGTGTCAGTATGTCTTTGTGTGTCAGTATATCTGTGTGTGTGTCAGCATGTCTGTGTGTCAGTATGTGTCAGTATGTCTTTGTGTGTGTCAGTATGTCTGTGTGTGTCAGTATATCTGTGTGTGTCAGTATGTTTGTATGTCAGCATGTCTGTGTGTGTGTGTGTCAGTATGTCTATGTGTATGTGTGTGTGCGCATTTCAGTGTGTATAGATCTGTGTGTGTGTGTATGTGCATACATCTCAGCATTCACACACTAACACTACACACAAATACACCCCTGCATTCAAATTTAAACACTACGTACAAACACATGTCTGTGTTACACACCAAAATTATACGTAAATACACCCCTGCATTCAAAAACCAACACTACACAAATACATGCTTGCAATCACGCCAACACCACATACAAACATATTCCATACATATTCCATACAAAAACCTGTTTACATTCAAACACACAAAAACTGCTTAGTGCTAAGACCTGCAAACATGGGTAAATGGTAGAGCCCCAGCTGTCAATGCATTTCTGGAGTTGCACGACAGATGGGGATCTACCTTTTAATCACCCGTGCAACCGGGAGACCCCCAAAAATTCTTGCACCTCTCTACTTTAGGTCCGCCACTGTGTTGAGATGGAGGACGTGATTGCATGCCTGAGGAGGGGGTATAGGGTCCAGGGGGCCCCAAGCAAATGCTTTGCCCAGGGTCCAGTCACTAGTAAAGATGGCCCATCTTATACGCACAAATACAACGATACAAAGCAATTACAGTAAAAGTAACAAGCAGAATACGGCAGCATACACCCCTTGATTAAAAAAAAAAAAATAGGACCGGCACGCTACGGGACATCACAATCCTGTATCGGCACAGTGCTGCTAAAAGGTTGCCTACCCCTGATCTAGGTATTCATATAACCCTAGAAATTATTGCTAGGTAACTGTAACACTACACTTGTAGTGGTTACAATAACTACAGGGATGTGTTCAGCATGCTTCTCAGTATTCCCCAATGACACCTAGAGGAAAAATCCTCTATAGACCAAAAACAAAGTAGTGACCCAACGAAAAGGAGGTGAAAGAAATAGATAAAGATTAGAGTGACTCTATGTGCAGAACCATACTTAGAATGGTGGTTGCCTGCACATAGTGATAGATAGCCCTAGTGAGAAAAAAATGTGAACGAAAATGAGCCCATAGAGCCCGACGCGCGTTTCGGTGCTTGCTTAGATGCACCTTCGTCAGGGGCTGACTGGAGACTGATCCCTCGTCTCCTTTTATATGTAATCAGATACTTGTATCTCAGAGAATTGTCCAATCGTTGAGCCGGTAGCTTGTGCATTCCGGCGCCAACTCACCCACGTGGTGATATGCTAATGAGCTAGATTCCGCCATCCAATCATGTTCGTTATGCTCCGTCTGGCTCTCAGAGCGTTTTAACTACCTAAGTGCCGAGAGAGTTCACAGGCCCCTAGGTATATAAGTAGACGAGGAACAACATTACTGTAGCAGTTGGACAGAGCTACAATTATTACAGTGTTACAAATCACATCACTTGAGAACAAAACGGCTTAGTTACCACTATGTGTGCCGTTATGGTGAAAGTGATTATGTGCTGATCAAATTATGTTACTGACAGTTAGAAAAATGAGGTGACAATGCTTACTGTTCCCATTTAGATAGAACTAATTCGTTGCGGTTCTTTCTTGTATGCCATAGAGAAACAAGGCTAAAAGTCCATATGTCGTCCGGGGTGATGTGAATTTATAAACGTAAAGATATATAGTTAGATACCCCTCCTGTGGATGAATGCCAATGCTGTTCAAAAATCATCTACTACAAGATGTGATGTATATTATCCCAGAGGACCTGGGTAACTTTATACCGTGTGATCCGCTAAGGTGAGGATATGGGTTCTGGGGGATATACTGGCATGTTTATGACAGTGTCTTGTGTCCCCTGGATCATCTGCTGTCGGGATAGCCCAGACTCCTAGGTACAGATGAGAGTCATATATTATTATAGCCGCCTTCCTCAGCCATAGACACTATCTATAGAATTTCCAGTCTTGGCTTAGTTATGCCTGTTCTAATGGGAATATATAGGTGTATTGTTGGTGTCAGATAGGTAATGCAGTCCTACTATACATTGGGGCTCATTAGAACATGAGTAAGTACTGCGTACTGTTTATCTTTTGTTAAGAATTTGTCAATACCCTGAGATTACATGGCTACAGTTCTACACTCATCTGAGGTGATACTGATCTAGACCTCAAGTGGATGGCCAACCGTGTTGTTCAGTGTGTATTGATCTGACCCAAGCCCGAGCGTATATGTACATAAACCTAAGTAACTCTGTGAGTTCAAACTGCTAAAGTAATGACGATGCGTCCCTCATATTTGCTGACATATTTGTGCTAATAATTTGGTTTGGAGCGCTGCTAGGAGCATATATAGAATTGGATGGTCTTAGAAGATAGCTTATTTAGAGGGAAGTGGAGAGATATTGGGGTACTATTTATAGGGACAGACAGGTCATGTGTCCTAGAGATACAGTGGTTCTGATAGAGCATATCGTTAATATACATATTTACAATATATACAAATTACACTTTAATAATAGTCCATATTAATAAAGCGTGCTAAAAATGGAAGTAAGAGGTTCTGTACTAACGTAGAGAGGTGGTACATGAATTGAGATGAAGGACACGTTAAGAGTGTCAAAAGGAAAGGACTACTCCACTCCGGTTAGATGTTCTCATATCAGATAAAGGGAGTATATGAGAAGCCTTCGTTTAGTCCCGTTGGGGATAGGGTTTTCAGTGTGAAGATCCAGTAGCTCTCCCGCTGAAGTAATTTTATGTCTATGTCGCCCTTTCTAGGTCCTAATTTGATTTTTTCGATACCATTGAAACGTAGGCCCTGTGCTGAGCCATCGTGTCTCAATTTAAGGTGTCGAGAGATGACCGTATCAATTTGTCTAGAGGGGTTCACGGAGTTTACATGCTCTAGAATTCGTTTTTTAAAAGGTCTAAAGGTCTTCCCTACATATTTCAGGTTGCAGCTGCAGGTTAGATAAATCAATCCTGCTGTTTGACAGTTGAAGAAGGTATTGGTCATATGTGTTTGTGTGTTGGTCGAATCCGAAAAGATTTTGGATTTTTTCCGGATGTATTTACATGCTTTACACCTGCCACATTGAAAGGTACCAGTTACTGGGGTCCTCAGCCACGTATTTCCTACTTTCGGTAGTGAGAGATGGCTTGGTACCAGTAGGTCTTTTAAATTGCGGCCTCTTCTGGCTGTAAGTGAAACGTGTGAAGTTAGAACCTCTTTGAGGTGTTTATCTGATATGATATTTATCTTTATCTGATATGAGAACATCTAACCGGAGTGGAGTAGTCCTTTCCTTTTGACACTCTTAACGTGTCCTTCATCTCAATTCATGTACCACCTCTCTACGTTAGTACAGAACCTATCTCTTACTTCCATTTTTAGCACGCTTTATTAATATGGACTATTATTAAAGTGTAATTTGTATATATTGTAAATATGTATATTAACGATATGCTCTATCAGAACCACTGTATCTCTAGGACACATGACCTGTCTGTCCCTATAAATAGTACCCCAATATCTCTCCACTTCCCTCTAAATAAGCTATCTTCTAAGACCATCCAATTCTATATATGCTCCTAGCAGCGCTCCAAACCAAATTATTAGCACAAATATGTCAGCAAATATGAGGGACGCATCGTCATTACTTTAGCAGTTTGAACTCACAGAGTTACTTAGGTTTATGTACATATACGCTCGGGCTTGGGTCAGATCAATACACACTGAACAACACGGTTGGCCATCCACTTGAGGTCTAGATCAGTATCACCTCAGATGAGTGTAGAACTGTAGCCATGTAATCTCAGGGTATTGACAAATTCTTAACAAAAGATAAACAGTACGCAGTACTTACTCATGTTCTAATGAGCCCCAATGTATAGTAGGACTGCATTACCTATCTGACACCAACAATACACCTATATATTCCCATTAGAACAGGCATAACTAAGCCAAGACTGGAAATTCTATAGATAGTGTCTATGGCTGAGGAAGGCGGCTATAATAATATATGACTCTCATCTGTACCTAGGAGTCTGGGCTATCCCGACAGCAGAAGATCCAGGGGACACAAGACACTGTCATAAACATGCCAGTATATCCCCCAGAACCCATATCCTCACCTTAGCGGATCACACGGTATAAAGTTACCCAGGTCCTCTGGGATAATATACATCACATCTTGTAGTAGATGATTTTTGAACAGCATTGGCATTCATCCACAGGAGGGGTATCTAACTATATATCTTTACGTTTATAAATTCACATCACCCCGGACGACATATGGACTTTTAGCCTTGTTTCTCTATGGCATACAAGAAAGAACCGCAACGAATTAGTTCTATCTAAATGGGAACAGTAAGCATTGTCACCTCATTTTTCTAACTGTCAGTAACATAATTTGATCAGCACATAATCACTTTCACCATAACGGCACACATAGTGGTAACTAAGCCGTTTTGTTCTCAAGTGATGTGATTTGTAACACTGTAATAATTGTAGCTCTGTCCAACTGCTACAGTAATGTTGTTCCTCGTCTACTTATATACCTAGATGCCTGTGAACTCTCTCGGCACTTAGGTAGTTAAAACGCTCTGAGAGCCAGACGGAGCATAACGAACATGATTGGATGGCGGAATCTAGCTCATTAGCATATCACCACGTGGGTGAGTTGGCGCCGGAATGCACAAGCTACCGGCTCAACGATTGGACAATTCTCTGAGATACAAGTATCTGATTACATATAAAAGGAGACGAGGGATCAGTCTCCAGTCAGCCCCTGACGAAGGTGCATCTAAGCAAGCACCGAAACGCGCGTCGGGCTCTATGGGCTCATTTTCGTTCACATTTTTTTCTCACTAGGGCTATCTATCACTATGTGCAGGCAACCAACATTCTAAGTATGGTTCTGCACATAGAGTCACTCTAATCTTTATCTATTTCTTTCACCTCCTTTTCGTTGGGTCACTACTTTGTTTTTGGTCTATAGAGGATTTTTCCTCTAGGTGTCATTGGGGAATACTGAGAAGCATGCTGAACACATCCCTGTAGTTATTGTAACCACTACAAGTGTAGTGTTACAGTTACCTAGCAATAATTTCTACGGTTATATGAATACCTAGATGCTAAATGTTCATTCTACAGTGAAGTGGCTGCATGCTACCCCTAATGCCGACTCTGGCCTCTGATTTAACCAGTCATCTGCAGCCGTATTATCGTAGGCCTTATGTATACTAGCGTTAATCAATAGCCATTCGGCGTTCACCAATATTCAGACTGTTTTAGTGACCCTATTCCAGATACCTATGTCAGCTGTCTGACATTCACCTATTTAAAACGCTCTAGCCACTGGACTTGACCATGTCTAATTGCCCAATAAAGTCAGTAGCCAGCGGTGATTTTTTGAGCAAATAGGTATTAAGGTATTACTGGATCTATATGGAGGTGAGCCATTAAGGCTAGGTTTCAAGAGTACCACTGCCTCCTGCTTTTAGTGGGTTGCTGTGGGATTATTTATTTATTTTATTATATAGGTATCTCTTCTATTTTGCTGTAAGAATCAGTTTAAATGAAAATAAATATACATTTGTATGTTCAGAGATATTAACAATTTCAAAATACTAAGAATGTGTTTGTTTTCTCCAGCATTATTATTGTCCTGTACTATTTCATACCTTTCTCTAGCTGAGTTTGGATTTGTATATTTTTTTCTATTCAGCCTGTCAGATTTCTCATGAGGGATTTCCTTCCTGTGTCTACACTCCCCACTTTCTTTCCCCTATTTGCCTTGTTTTTCTTCTATCTGGGCAGCCTGTACTCATTACTGCTTCATCCTAGGGGGATTCTCAGGGTACCCTTTCCCTCTCCCACTCTAGTTCTGGGATATCACCCTCTGGGGGTGACAAACTTATACTCTGGGGGGTCTCCTATCTGGGCACCTAGCCTCCATCCCACCCATGCATGTTGGTGCTCAGTGTCTGCCCAGGCTACATTCCCTCAGGTTGCGCCCTGTTTCAGACTGCCTCTGTTTTGAGCCTGGACCACCATAGAAGGTGGTCCTTGCCCCTAGATTGGTAGGGCACCCTCCCCCCATCCCCCCTCACTGTGAAATTCTTCCTTTGCAGCACCCCTGTATAGGCACTAGTCTAGGGGATCATAATGGTGTCTAGGGTCGCAGCTTTGCCTTACCCAGGTTAGAGCAGTTTTTCTCTTCATCCCCTCCCACAGAGACAAAGGATTCTTCCTGCCCTGTCAGGTTGGAACCTACCAGGCAGCCTGGTTTCTTTTTATAATTTTCTCCATTTGTTTTCTTGGCTCCTTAGCTGCGCTGCCTATATATCCTTGTTATATACAGTTTGGTATATTTATTTTTCCTCCATATGGTTTCCTGTTTTTTTCTCCCCTGTCTGTCATATTTCATCCCCTCTTATATAGATGTTGCCCCCTTTATTTCTACTGTCTTTAGTTTTTGTTTATTTTTCTATCACTTATTGGGTTTTATGTCCTTTGGTACTTCCTTCCAGCTCGGGACGTTGAGAGGCCCCACCTCTGGCCTCCTCCAACATTCTGGGCTCTCGAGGACTGGGGAGAACATCTTCAGCACCTCCTCAGGTAAGCGTTAGCCATCTTGGATCTCGTGCTCTTGCTGTATCAGAGGGGTTTCTATCTGTATTTCTGTATCAGAGGGGTACCCCTCTCCTATCCAAAACCCAATGCGGATATTGATGTTAATTACATTATTAGAGGGTTAGCCCATCTTATAAGCTCAGCCTGATGCAGAGATGGTTGCTAGTTTCCTTATTAGAGAGTTCGGCCCTCTCATAAACTCAGCCTAATACTGATATGGGTACGGATTATTTTATTAAAGGATGGTTACTTATTTCATCACTAAATGGTGCGGCCCTCTTGTAAACTCGTCCCACTGATGATGCTAGTTTCTCTATTAGAGGGTGAACCCCCTCATTATCCAGTTCAACGCTGATATTGACTACATTATTTGAGGGCTGCTGCTGTTATGGAGACAATTCGCTTTCTTAGAGGGTGCGGCCCGCTCACAAGCACGGCCTCAGCTGATATCGATACTAATCTCTCTAGTAGTAGATGAACCTCTCTCATATCTCAACCCGATGCTGCTTGGATGTAACCTCTGAGGAATTACGGGAGAGAACCTCCCACCAGATTCTAGCTTTCACTGGTACCCTATCGGGCAGTGCACAGGCTGTTTGATCTGGCTGTCGCTGTTACAGCTCCTATGATTGGCTCGCTGTGTCGGTGCCACTGTACCTCCCTACTGGATATACTCCTGGAGGTTTTGACTCTGAACTGGGGAGTCCCAAGTATTTCAGATATGTATACCATTTATAACATACATATCATTGAGCAGGCAATCTCACTATTCTATTATTGATGCCTCAGACAGCCTCTCCTATCGGACGAAGCAAGAGATTCTTTCTCGCAAGCACTACTGGAACGGAGTCGACTCATATCCCAAGTCTGGAAGTATTGGTACGCGCTAGGCGCGGGAATGGACCGGAGCCTTGGGCCAATACTGTGTTCCTTACCCATTAGCTCTTTTGGGAGAAGTGACAGGATGACCTCTAAAGATGACGTAGGAGAACAAGATTCGGTCGTGGAGGGTCCTCCCTCTGCACACGATTCACTCACGGAAGCCGTCCTGGATTTATCCAGCAATGACAGCGGTGTGGGTTCGATAGGGATACCCCAATTCTATCCGCACCCATTTGTCGCCTTAAGTCATCGACAACTGACCCCTGCTCATTCTACCCTTTATGGAACTCGTAGTTCACAAAACCAGGAAGCGTATGAAAGATGGCGAATGGTGTGCCCAGTGCATCACTACCCTATTTGGTCACAATGACCCCAGAATTCGACATCAGGACCAACACTGACTTCGCTGGGTCGGGGCGCAACCTTCGCTACAGTATTGATCAATACCTGCGTCTGCATAGGTTAGGCCATCCGAAGTTCTCAAACCTCGGCACGACTCCTGCCTTGGATGGATGACATCCTGTCACAAAACTGCACCCTGGATACGTCTGTCATTAGTGAAGGGGACTTACGTTCTATATGCATAATAGGCATCGCTAAAAAATCATGGCGCACTTGTTTTTTTTCTTCTTCGTATTGATGCCAGGATTTTGGACCTCGAGTTCATAGAACTAGGTCCCTAGACCGAGGGCCTATTCCAGTGGACTGATTTTGTTGCTCGTTTTCTTCTACACCATCCTTCTAGTTCAAATGTTGTTGGACGAATTTACACACTGCCATAAAACCCGGATTCAGTATACTACTGTTTCATTTGCCAACGTTTCTGCACCCCCTGCACCTCCTGTGGAATACCCTTTGATTAAAATCTGACCCTTGGTGTTCCACCAAGCGGCTAAAACCAGTGACTGCTCATCTTCAGGTCTAAATACCCCCATTACCCCCATTACATGAATTCGGATTGCTATCACTCTTCCTTGATGACGCCTTCTGATGCAAATCTCAACCTCTATTTACGCCCCCTTGTTCTTATCTCAAGGCTTCAGTCTACCTAGGAACTGGATACTCACCTCGCCCCTCGAGCAGGGTTCTTGGGGTTTTTTGATTGAGGCGCCCTTAAGAGTTCTTTGTCTACCACAGTCCCAGGTTCCTCAATCCGCTTCGAATACTGGAGACATATAGAGTGCAACCTGTTGCCCCTCCGCACACTAGCCTGCATGGTAGTTTTTTTCTTGGCTGAAGACCATTCACCGCTTAGATCAAGGGGAACGGATGGAGCTTTACCATTGGCTCAGATGTGGATCTTGAGGTTGGAGAACTGCGGGCACAACCCTTGGATGATTGGAGAAGCCACCTATTTCATCAAGATTCAAATACGAATGGCAGTATCTTACTCAAGCCCAAGCCGCTGGTGCCCTTCAAACTATTGAGTCTGGCTGTGTATGTATTATGTGTCGACATTACTATACATGACCATTTTGACAGAACCGGCTACGGTTTCCCAAGTACAGCGACTATAACGACGGATTGAGTTTCGTCTGCACTTTGAGGATCATAAACGACTGGCATCTTCTTCGACCAAGCTACAGCCAAATCTTGCAGTTGTAAGGTCTTTTTGGGATTCATTTATTGATCTCCTGCGGTATAAGCATCGTTCTAGTTGTTGTCTGAGCGTTAAAAAAGGCAAATACAAAGCCCCCTGTCATGTTATAAATTTGTAGATTATACTAGCTTTAGTGTACCTATTATCTTAATTTTATTAATGATAGGAGTAGTATTTCCCTCCCATTTTTCATCCCTCCCTAGTTTGGTTTGTTGCCAGTAGTTTGGGTAATCAGGTATGTATACAACTCTGCTTGTTCTTCCGGCTCCCTGTCGCTGGTTCATGTTACCACTACTTACTTAAAGGTTCGTATCTCTGTATATTTCGGTAATATTGGTTGATACACAAAGGGCTTGCATGTTTTATCCAGAGTACATTTCATTATGTAACTAGTCCTTTCGATTCTGTTTTTCTCTCGTTTCAGTTTACATTGCGTCCGTGGTCCCAGGTTTGACATTTCTTCTCGGATAGAGGACATCATTGCATTCATTGGATTCTAGGACTTCGGTTTCTCTTCAGTGGTTTTTTCTGCCTTTTGTTTCTGTTTTGTCGAAGCTTGAAAGAGAAAGTTATGCGTGGGGAGGGGAGCTTTATTGTTATTAACTTTTTCTGATTGGTTGTTTTTTCTCTGTGTTAATGTGCTGCTGTGGAGTTCTAGTAAAGAGAGACTTGAGCAAATACTCACCTCCTGTCATTAATAAAATTAAAAAAAGATTATAGGTACACTAAAGCTAGTATAATCTACAATTAACATCCCAAATAAAGGCTCAGAAATCACAAATACATTTTATTTGCTATGCAACTTGCTCGTGTTTATATACACAAACTGACAATTCAATCTTACTCATGCATTCCTAATAACTATTTCAGGGTATGCCCAAACGTTACTTCACCTCAGATCAATATTGACAAAATTCTGCTGACTTACAGGACTATGTTGTCATAGCAACAACTGTTTATTTATTGTTATGTAAGTAGGAAGACTTGAAGGCAAAAAGAAAATGACAGATCTGCCTCATATATTTCTGTGTTCATACTACAGTCTTTTCCAAACTCTTACTTACAATACCTTGATGTTTAAATCCAGTTTATTACTGAAGAACTAAACTAAACATATAGATGTTACATCATAAGTAATTTAACTGAAGGGTTTATTTGCTAAAACTTGATTTGTGGATAATTAACAAGGGGATTGCAAATTCAATGCCAAAACAGCCAGTCTGGAAAAATAGCTGAGTTAGAAGATCTTTCCAATTCAAGTATTTTGTTCTGAAATTTGCATTTCTCTTGCTTGATAATTCGACTGAAGACTTGTTTTAGTAACTAATAAAAGATGGCAAAAACTAGCATGCATTTTCTAAGAGAGTCTTTTGGACCCCTGGCTCTGTCCTGTACACAATTCAGCAAATTGAAAAGATGGTCCATAAGCACTCCTTATGTAGCTTATACTGTATTTACTGCAACTTCATACTCTTGAGGGATTTTAACTCCTTTTACCATTGTTTGGTTTACTATTTCAACTATTTTCATGATTTTGATTTCTATAGCATTAGAGGTACAAAACAATATATGTGAAAAAGAGACAATTTTTTTAAAAATAGTTAATTTTATTCACACGCACACACACACACACACAGCATCCCTCACACACAGCACCCTCGCTCCCCTAGCACATACATACAGCACCCCACAACATACTGCACCACTCACACACTTCCAAACATATATGTATACTACAGAACCCCTCACACACTCACTACACCCTCACACACACACACTGCACCCTTAAACACATTACATTCCAGACACACACTTCTTTACCCTTACACATCTCTGTATCATCTACACATAAACACACTAGCTCCCTATATACACTCTAAATTCTCTACACATACACACACACACACACACACACACACACTGCACCACCTACACACACCCACTAGATTCCTGACATACAAACTCTGGCTTCCCTATGCACACAATAGATTCAATAGATTCCCTATGCACACAATAGTAAGCAAACACATACTACATTCCCAAAACACACATTCTACAACCCCTACACACACTACGTCACCTATAAACACACACACACTACAGCCCGTATGCACACACTAGCTACATCCCCTATATACACTATACCCCCTATACACACACACTCTCTACAGCACCTAGACAAACATACATTACAAAACAAGCACAACACAACAGAAACTAATATATTTACACAATACCACACCACAATCAGCTCACTCTATATACACGCAATCCCACAAGCAGGCTCCAAACATATGCACAATACTCATTACTGGCATTTTTGTTTCCTGGTATCACATTCATGGAGACACCAGAGACAAGTTTCAAGCAAACACAGTGCAAGCATGTTATTAAATTTGCTTTCCCTGTGCAGAACAAGTACAGGGCTTTTTTCTCATGCTAAATCTCTTCAGCAGAGCTCTGCGCATGGTCTGCCCTAGAAGAGCATTGAATCAACATGCGCACTTTGAAATGGGGCATGCTTGTCATTGGTGACGATAAAACACACCCTATCTGGCCCTGCCCCTCTCTCAGTGGGCCGCTGTGATTAAAAAATGCCTGGGCTAAAAACAATTCCCAGTCCGGCCCTGCATACACCTGCCACAATGTCAAGGCAGGTCCTTGTATGTTGCATGAATTGGCCCCAGCGGAACCCTATAATGTATGCATTTTCAGGTGAGTGCAGCCTCATGTATTTTTATTTATATATATATATATATATATATATATATATATATATATATGGCTTGGCCTGTAATTGTGGGAGGCACTATGTACCCTATTTAAACCCAGTAAGCCCCTGCTTACCTGTTGGCTACGATCTCGGATGTGCTTTTGTTTACTTCCGGTTCACAGGACCCTGACCACATTTCCCCGCCCACCGGCAGTCCGTTACAAACTTTCTGTTCTAAACTAAGTTATACTCTATCATTCGAACGCACCCCTATACTTCTCATTAATCACTCGTTCGTCTAAACATTTCCGTTCGACTATAACACTGATAATAACCATTCATTCACATACCGCTACTCTTTGTGTAATCTGGCGTTCATTTAAACTTTCGTCTGTTTCCTCATACACTTCATTCATACATTGTCAGAAATACGTTTGCCTACAAAATCTTATGTTTAACCATTCGTATATATATATATATATATAGCTGCCGTTCCTGTAAAACACTCTCTTATATATCTTTTCGTTTTTATTTTCGTGTTAACTTCCGTTTACTTTCGTATGAACTTTCGTTTTCGTTTCGTGTAAACTTTTGTTTGTTTCACACGCTGGCAATTAACTCATTCAGATCAGTAGAAGTTCAATTTGTTTAAACAGAGTTGGTAAACATTGTTCATTGATTTAAAACAGCATTTCGGGTTAAAATTCGTATAGTTACCAAATCTTTCAATAAATGTCCTTTCCACATTATTCATGTCAAATTAAATGAACGTCGCAATATCCTTAAACAGAATGTATATTAATGACAGTTAAGTTCATACATTCACCAAAGTACTTTTTCTTAAAGCCATAGCTAATGTATTTATAGGTATATAAGTATGTTAAATAGGTTAATATTTATGCTCCGCTTCTGTCTTATGCATTTCATGTTTAAAAATGTTTTTCAATTTCATCCTAACTATACTATGCAGTATATAAATTAAATAACAATTAAGTACGTTTATTTTCCCTTGTCACGTCCTGCTCTGTTCTGTGAAGATGTCTGGCAATGGCTTCTGGTATCTAGTACAATTCTTGTTTAGTTTTTCTTGGTTTTTGGTTTTCTATTCTATGTCTGGTTTTCTTTATGCTGGGATTTATGGGTTCATTCCTGTAATCTATCCCTGGGATTCCCAGTCTCCAGGTTTCATTTAAATGTTTGTTTTATGTTGCCACAACCGTTTGTTTTCCATCATTCACTCTGTTTCAGTGTTCCTGCAGGCAGCTCCTCAAGGCTTCTGCCATTTCTTGCAGAAAAAAAGATGGCTCCCAAAGATGAACTTCTAAGGGAATGCGTGAGACTTCCACAGATCTAGGATGCAGAAAAAGAGGAGGTTTCTTGGCAAGACAAACCTCTCCATGGGGTGTACCACCGGCAGATGGTGTATGTGGCTCACATGACAAAATCCTAACAGTGGTTGGAAATGGCAGGACTAAAAGACAGCACTAAGGCACTAAATATAGCAACACAGGAACAGGCACTTCGCACCAGATCAATAGAAACTGAAATCTTCCACACCAGGCAAGACCCAAGGTGCAGACTGTGCAAAGATGCCTATGAGACAGTCCAGCACCTAGTAGCTGAATGCAAGATGCTAGCAGGAACAACATACACAGAGAGACACAACCAAGTTGCTGGGATTGTGTACCAAAACATCTGCACAGAGTATGGATTGGACCTGTCCAGATGGGAGATACCACACAGGGTAGTTGAGAATGACAGGGCTAAGATCCTGTGGGACTTCAAGATCCAGACAGACAAGCAAGTGCTGGCCAACCAACCCGACATCATAGTGGTAGACAAGGAACGGAAGACTGCAATTGTGGTGGATGTGGCAATACCCAGTGACTATAACATCACGAAGAAGGAACATGAGAAGGTTGAGAAGTACCAAGGACTGAAAGAAGAACTAGAAAGGATGTTGAAAGTGAAGGTAACGTATTACCGGGCCTTAGAATGGCCGGACTTAACGCACCAAAGAATAGTCAGGATACTTGCCGAGGTCAGGGGACACAGAATGAGAAACAACGATAAGGGAAAGCCAGAAGTCAGGGATACCAGACTACAGGGAAGTCAAACAAAGCCAAAATCAAAAACCAGAAGATAAACGCTCAGGAACACACTATCGGACAACCACTAGGGAAACCATGGCAGGGCAATGTGGAAAGGTAATTTTGAGTTTAAATGAGTGCTTTACAGTTCTAATTGGCCAAAAACAGCCTTTAACCCCCAAACATGCGCTCAACTTCGTCATTCACGTGGGCGGACGTGAGGGTATAATTTGGCGTGCATCCGCAGTGGCTGCCGTCCATTAACAGGTTGCAAGAGTCAGTTATACAGACGCACGGCCACTGGGCGCAGATACTGCAAGGTGAGGAGGAATGTGTTACACACTTCTATTTACATGAGAGGGGATAGGTATTTCTTGCAAGTCCACTGTGCCACTTTTGTCATTAGATGGCAGTAACAGTTTTTAGGATTGCCTAGATAAGACTGAAATTACACATTTTGAGAGACTTTGAGAAGTATACTAAAGTTTAGTTGTAATTTCAGGAAGTCGGTCACAAAAAAAGATGTTCAGCCTGGAAAATTATTTGAGAAATAGATAGATAGATAGATAGATAGATCGATAGATACTTTGAACAAAACGGGGAGAACAGAAATATACCTGAAGGTCATGCAATCAGCTTTCAACCCTAGAGCCCTTCAGGGAAATCCATGCAATTTTATCTGACATTAACCGCTGTATGCATCTTTTATAAGAATATATGAATAAAACACTGATGTGACAATCCATTCTCTTGCCCCTCCAGACACTGAGTGAAATCACTCTTATTTAAATTGTTCATTATAGACTAAACAAGTTAAAATGGATAACAAAGTCTTTGTCTTGCAGGGAGGAAAAATTGTCTACTTCTAAAATGTGAGTACTATGTGCGTGTCAAGGTTGTTATAATCAAATCAGAACATGCTAAATTGATGAGACACTTGGAGCACCTAATAATGATTGGTAATGGTAAGAGCCATGCAAGGTAACTCTAATTTAGGAACTGTATTTATAACACATAAACGATTAAACTATCTACCCGTCAATCAGTTTTTCATTGTGTGTGACTGGTTGACTATTACATGATCTGTGAATTATTTCACTGGACAGAACATGGTTTGAACGCTGCCCCCACCTTATGGAATGCCTTCTCGTACCACATTCTTCTCTCTCTCTGTCTCTGCAGTTCTTCAAAATATTTTGAGATGCCTATCAGCTTGTTCCTTTACTTCTCATTCCATACAACTATCCTCTTCTATATCCAAATTATTATATCCAAATTATTTGATTCACTTACTTTCCTTGTGTATTTGTCCATCATCTTTTTAGATTGTTTGTATTTTTTTATTGTTAATATGTTTGGGCAGAGCCCTCTTCGCCTACTGTTCCAGTATGTCAAACACGTTTTGTCAGAATTCATTGTTTGTCTTGCTTTATCTATTGTATAATATGTTGACGCTATATAAATAATTGTTAATGTATACTGCATGGTGTGTACTGTTTTAATAGATGCTTATAAAGATATTTGCATCAGGCTATATCATGTAAAATTGTATGGAATTCTATTTAGACTCTTTCTTAGACAGCTGATAGCTAAACTCTAGGTATATTTGTATTCTCCAGTAGGGATTGTTTGATTAATATTGTATACTGTGGGAAACCCGATTCTCAGCACAGTGATTAACACAGTCCCACTTTTTCTGATATGCTGTGGAAAGAAAATAACATTGTCTCTTTCTCAGGAAATACTGCTACGGTATGGAAGTTGAGTTGAAATAAGGACAGGAGCTGAAGAAATATATCCTTGTTGAAGATGTAAATTCTACTAATATTAAGAAGGCCAGGACACACATGTCCTAGTGAAGTCCTAAGATGAAAGGAACCCTTGCCCTAACTCAAGCTCCAAACCTAGCCCTAGCACTAAATTGAATCAAAAATCTTCTAGCATATCAGAGACACAAGATAAGACTTATCAAGGTGATATTTTGTAATATTCTGGGACAAAGTGATATAGAGAGACTTCTCAAGGTAAAAAGAGGTTTTATTCTGAAGTAAAGTGCTGAATAAAGTGCATTTGCCATATAAAACTCCAGATTATTAATATTATTATTGCCATTTATATAGCGCTAACAGATTCTGCAGCCCTTTACAATATTATAAGAGGGGTGGATTTTACTATAAATAGGATAATTACAAGAATCTTACAGGAACAACAGGTTAAAGAGGACCCTGCTCAAATGAGCTTACAGTCTATAGGAGGTGGGGTATATAACACAATAGTAAAAGAGATAGCAATGAAATAAGGTGGGAGTGAAGCAGAGCTAGGAGGAGGGAATAGAGTGCTGCCCTTTAGGAGAAAGCAAGAGACAGGTATGTGAGGTAGAAGTTACTCTGGGAGGCCACACGCTTTCCTAAAGAGATGGGTTTTAAGGCACTTCTTAAATGATTGAAGGCTAGGGGAGAGTCTGATGGTGGTAGGCAGGCTATTCCATTGGAAGGGAGCATTGAGAGAGATAGGAGGAAAACCACGAGAGGACAGTCACAGAGACTGAGTGATTGAAGAGTTTGAAGGAGAGCAGATGCTTTCTTACTGCAGTAATTGGTTTCTCGGCTTGTGATCATTTCAGAAGTCTAAAATGTCATAATTGTATAACTTTTAAGTGTCCTCTTTCTCTTTCTCAAGCAGTCAGATCTGTTCTGGAGAGTGAAGAGAGTGAATGGTGTAAGTGTATAGATGTATCAAAGGAACATTCCAAGTGCAATAACTACTATAGTGCATTTGATTTGTCATGGTACTAGGAGGACTCTGATGCCGTCACAATGTAAGTAGTGATGTACCAAACGGTTCACTGGCGAATAGTTCCTGGCGAACATAGCGTGTTCGCGTTCGCCACGGCTGGCGAACATATGCGCGGTTCGATCCGCCCTCTATTCGTCATCATTGAGTAAACTTTGACCCTGTGCCTCACAGTCAGCAGACACATTCCAGCCAATCAGCAGCAGACCCTCCCACCTCCTGTACAGCATCCATTTTAGATTCATTCTGAAGCTGCATTCTTAGTGAGAGGAGGGAAAGTGTAGCTGCTGCTGATTTGATAGGGAAATGGATAGCTAGGCTAGTGTATTCAGTGTCCACTACAGTCCTGAAGGACTCATCGGATCTCTGCTGTAAGGACAGCACCCCAAAAAGCCCTTTTTAGGGCTAGAACATCAGTCTGCTTTTTTTTTCCTGTGTAATCTAATTGCAGTTGCCTGCCTGCCAGCTTCTGTGTCAGGCTCACAGTGGATACTGTGCCCAATTGCCCATTGCCACCATTTATATCTGGTGTCACAATAGCTTGCATTTAAAAACAAAATTTTTTTTTATACTGTTATAGATTGAATAGGAGTTAGTTGTCTTCAAGCGTGTGTGTCAGGCCTACAGCGTGTACTCTGCCAACCTCTGCCACTGCACAGTGCCACTCATATCTGGTGTCACAATAGCGTGCATTTAAAAACAAAAAACTTTTTTCACTGTTATAAATTGAATAGCAGTTAGTTGTCTTCAAGCGCGTGTGTCAGGCCTACAGCGTGTACTCTGCCAACCTCTGCCAGTGCACAGTGCCACTCATATCTGGTGTCACAATAGCTTGCATTTAAAAACAAAAAAACGTTTTTGACTGTAATCTAATAGCAGTCAGTGTCCTTCAAGCGGGTGTCAGGCCTACAGCGTGTACTATGCCAACCTCTGCCAGTGCACAGTGCCACTCATATCTGGTGTCGCAATAGATTGCATTTAAAAACCCAAAAACTTTTTTCACTGTTATAGATTGAATAGCAGTTAGGTGTCTGCAAGCGGGTGTGTCAGGCCTACAGCGTGTACTCTGCCAACCTCTGCCAGTGCACATTGCCACTCTTATCTGGTGTCACAATAGCATGCATTTAAAAACCCCAAAACTTTTTTGACTGTAATATAATAGCAGTCAGTGTCCTTCATAAGTGTGTGTGTCAGGCCTACAGCATGTACTCTGCCAACCTTTGCCAGTGCACAGTGCCACTCTTATCTGGTGTCACAATAGCTTGCATTTAAAAACAAAAACATTTTTACACTGTTATAGATTGAATAGCAGTTAGTTGTCTTCAAGCGCGTGTGTCAGGCCTACAGCGTGTACTCTGCCAACCTCTGCCAGTGCACAGTGCCACTCATATCTGGTCTCACAGTAGCTTGCACGCATAGTACCACTAATCCCAAAAAAAAATGACAGGCAGAGGCAGGCCACCTCGCAGGGGCCGTCGTGGTCGTGGTGCTGTGATTCCCTTTTGCCCTAGAATAATGCCCAGTTTTCAGAGGCCACGTACCCTGAACTTGAAAAGTTCTGAGGACATAGTTGACTGGCTAACACAGGACACCCAATCTTCTACAGCATCCGCTCTGAACCTTGACGCACCATCCTCCTCCAGCTTAGCTTTGGCCACCTCTCAAGATACCACTCACCCGCCTGCCACCACCACCAACACTAGTACCACAGCTGCTTCACTTTATCTGTCAGAGGAGTTATTTACACATTCTTATTTACACAAGAAATGAGTGATGCGCAACCATTATTGCCAGAGGATGTAGATAACAGGGATATGTCTTAGTCACGCAGCATTACACACATGGACATGTGGTGTGATGATGATGTTGTACCCGCTGCTGCTTCCTTTGCTGAGTTGTCAGATACAAGTGAAGCGGTTGATGAAGACGATGCGTCCATGGATGTCACGTGGGTGCCCGCTCGGCAAGAAGAACAGGGCGAAAGTTCAGATGGGGAGACAGAGAGGAGGAGGAGACGAGTTGGAAGCAGGGGGAGGTCGTCGCAAGGAGCTAGTGGCATAGTCAGACAGCATGTATCGGCACCCAGGGTCAGCCCGACAACACGCCAATCAACGCATGCTGTGTCCACCACCAGAATGCCGTCATTGCAGAGCTCAGCAGTGTGGAATTTTTTTTGTGTGTCTGCCTCTGACAACAGCGATGCCATTTGCAACCTGTGCCAAAAGAAACTGAGACGTGGGAAGTCCAACACCCACCTAGGTACAACTGCTTTGCGTAGGCGCATGATTGCACATCACAAACGCCTATGGGATCAACACATGAGTACAAGCACCACACAAACTCAAAGCCGCCATCCTCCTCCTGGTCCAGCATCTTCAGCCACATCAACCACTGCTGTCCTCCTTGCCCCCTCTCAACCATCCGCCACTCCGTCTCTCTCCTCGAGCAGTTCCCACTCATCTGCCCACAGTCAGGTGTCTGTCAAGGGACATGTTTGAGCGTAAGAAGCCAATGTCAGAAAGTCACCCCCTTGCCCGGCGTCTGACAGCTGGCTTGTCTGAACTATTAGCCCGCCAGCTTTTACCATACAAGCTGGTGGAGTCTGAGGTGTTCAAAAAATTTGTAGCTATTGGGACACCGCAGTAGAAGGTACCCGGACGAAATTTCTTTTCACAAAAGGCAATCCCCAACCTGTACTCGATTGTGCAAAAGGAAGTAATGGCATGTCTGGCACACAGTGTTGGGGCAAGGGTCCATCTGACCACTGATACCTGGTCTGCAAAGCTTGGTCAGGGCAGGTATATCAGCTACACTGCACATTAGGTAAACCTGCTGACGGCTGCCAAGCGTGGAATGCGTGGCTCTGCAGAGGAGTTGGTGACACCGCCACGACTTGCAGGCAGGCCTGCTGCAACCTCCTCTACTCCTCCTACTCCATCCTCTTCCATAACCTCCTCGGCTGAGTCCTCTTCTGCTGCTGCATCTTGCTCCACATCAACGGCACCCCCCAGCTCCCCAGGTACTATTCCACATCCAGGATACGGCAGTGTCACGCCGTCTTGGGTTTGACTTGCTTGAAAGCAGAGAGTCACACCGGACAATAACTCCTGTCCGCCCTGAACGCACAGGTGGAAAAGTGTCTGACTCCGCAGAAACTGGAGATCGGCAAAGTGGTTTGAGGCAACAGAACAAATTTGTTGGCGGCATTGAAGTTGGGCAAGTTGACACATGTGCCGTGCATGGTACATGTGTGTAATCTGATCGTATAACGCTTTGTGCATAAGTACACAGGCTTAGAGGACGTCCTGAAGCAGGCCAGGAAGGTGTGTGGCCATTTCAGGCGTTCCTACATGGCCATGGCGCACTTTGCAGATATCCAGCGGCGAAACAACATGCCAGTGAGGCGCTTGATTTGCGACAGCCCGACACGTTGGAATTCAACACTCCTAATGTTCGACCGCCTGCTCGAACAAGAAAAAGCCGTTAATGAATATTTGTATGACTGGGGTGCTAGGACAGCCTCTGAGGAATTTTTTTGCCACGTTACTGGACGCTCATGCGCAATGCCTGTAGGCTCATGCGTCCTTTTGAGGAGGTGACAAACCTAGTCAGTCGAACCGAAGGCACCATCAGCGACATCATACCATTTGTTTTCTTCCTGGAGCGTGCCCTGCGAAGAGTGCTGGATCAGGCCGTAGATGAGCGTGAAGAGGAAGAGGAAGAGTTGTGGTCACCCTCACCACCAGAAACAGCCTTATCAGCATCGCTTGCCGGACCTGTGACAACGCTGGAAGAGGATTGTGAGGAAGAGAAGTCAGAGGAGGAATGTGGCTTTGAGGAGGAGGAGGAAGACCAACCACAACAGGCATCCCAGGGTGCTCGTTGTCACCTATCTGGTGCCCGTAGTGTTGTACGTGGCTGGGGGGAGAACATACCTTCATTGAGATCACTGAGGAGGAGGAACGGGAAATTAGTAGCTCGGCATCCAACCTTGTGCAAATGGGGTCTTTCATGCTGTCGTGCCTGTTGAGGGACCCTCGTATAAAAAGGCTGAAGGAGAACAACCTGTACTGGGTGTCCACGCTACTAGACCCCCGGTATAAGCAGAAAGTGGCAGAAATGTTACCGAATTACAACAAGTCGGAAAGGATGCAGCATTTGCAAAATCAATTAAAAAGTATGCTTTACACAGCGTATAAGGGTGATGTCACAGCACAACGGGAATCTAACAGGGGGAGAGGTGGAAGTCATCCTCCTCCTCCCACGACCACGCCGGCAAGGACAGGACGCTTTAAAGACATGTTGTTGATGGAGGACATGCGGAGCTTTTTAAGTCCTACGCATCGCCAAAGCCTTTCGGGATCCACCCTCAGAGAACGACTCGACCGACAGGTAGCAGACTACCTCGCCTTAACTGCAAATATCGACACTCTGAGGAGCAATGAACCCCTTGACTACTGGGTGTGCAGGCTTGACCTGTGGCCTGAGCTATCCCAATTTGCGATAGAACTTCTGGCCTGCCCCGATTTAAGTGTCCTGTCAGAAAGGACCTTCAGTGCAGCAGGAGGTATTGTCACTGAGAAGAGAAGTCGCCTAGGTCAAAAAAGTCTAGATTACCTCACCTTTATTAAGATGAATGAGGGATGGATCCCGAAGGGACTGACAGTGAGCGATACATTTGACTAAAAAAGGCCTGATGAGATGAGCTGCCTTGGGCTAAAAATGGTCCACAAGCTGCTGTATTTTAGCTCTGAATGCCGGTTGACTTGCGTGACTTATCTGCCACCAACTAGGGTTCAAGCCGCAATGTTTTAGGGCACTTTCTGCCTGGGAAACAAACATCAATTTTTATGGCCACTGCTACAGCAGCGGCTGCAACAATACCTAATTTTTCAGGAATGTGTACATGCCTAATTTTTCGGGCCTCTTGTGCTGCACTGTGGCTTCAAAAACCAAACCAAAAAAAGGCACATAACATGGATTAAACTGATAGGAATAGTAATACTTAACACACCACTCCTATCTGGTGGCACATTAGATTGCACGCGCAGTGCCCCAAATTTGAAGTAGGAGGACCGACCAAGCATCTTTTTCCATCTCCCGGTTCCTAAAATTGATGCCATATACACGTCCCCTGATAGGGCACCAGCTCGTTATTCTCTTTTTCACTTCACTAGGGACACTTTACTGCACTATGGGCACTTAGACCCACTCTTTGTCTTGCACACTGTTATTCCTAGCCAGCATCTGTGATGGGAAATCAGGCAGTCATCTAAACGTTTAGATTGAGCTTTAGCTTAAAACACCCTTGAAGGTGTTTAAGGAGATTAGGGCTAGTTTAGAGGATTCTTCTTAGACCTCTCTGAGTCTTTATAGCCCTTCTAACTATCCAGCATGTCTGGAAACTAGCTAAGAGAAAGGGTGGCTGTGTGTTTGTGATACATTTAACTTTATATCACCTTATTGACACTTTTTATGACAGCATCACTCCGGTCTCCATACTCTCTGCCTATACCCATCTATTTAGAGGGAATTTCCTTGCCCCTGGCAATATTATATAATAGGTAATAGTATTACCATTATTACACAATTAGCCACTATAGGGGAATGAGTATAGTATCCCTTTGTTATTTATAAATGATACAATAAAGACTTGTCCATTACTCAATTTACTTTAACAAAGGGTACTAACCACGGTATTAGGAAGCATTACTCTGCTTTCCCTTTCTCCCTCTATTATACACCTATGCTCACTAGGATTTGTAGGTATCACTTTAGTTGTCTAACCTTTTCCTATGCCAATTTTAGATCTCCTTCTTGGGAGATTTTTTTTCTTTTTTCAGTTTATTAGCATACCTGGGTACTAGCCCTCGGTGGGGCTGGCACCACCACCTGACCACATTTCCTCATTTCTTCCACTCATACCGCTTTTTCCATCTTTGAAGGGGTTTGGCGAAACAAGGAAATAGTCCTCTACTCGTAACAGGGATTAAACTGATAAGAATAGTACTACTTAACACACCTTATAATAACGCAGAGAGAGGCAACGCAGAGAGAGGAGTCTGAAGAAGAGGAGTCAGAGGAGGAAGGTGGCTTTGAGGAGGTGGAAGACCAAACACAGCAGGCGTCCCAGGGGGCTTGTTGTCACCTTTCGGGGACCCTTGGTGTTGTACGTGGCTGGGTGGAGGAAGAGACCTTCAATGACATCAGTGAGGACAAGGAACGGGACATGGCTAGCTTGGTATCCAACCTTGTGCAAATGGACAGTTTGCGGTTGTTTGCGGTGCGTTAAACGGGGAGTTTGGTCTGTCACTGTGAAGCGGGCGAAACCCTTACACTACCTGATCGATACAACATCATACAGTAGGTCCCCCCCTCATTATTTTTATGGCCCCCACACACTGATCACGGGTGGGGGCGGGCGGGAGGACAGTAGGTCCACCCCCATTGTGATTTATGGCCCCCACCCACCGCGCAGGGGTGAGGGCCGGGGGGGAGGACAGTAGGTCCCCCCCCCCTTATCCTTATTTACTGAATATTCCCCTGTATAACAAAGTTTGGCATTTAGTAATATTCCCTATTCTGCTCTGAGTCAGTGTGTATCAGGGTCTCTGAGGACAGGTGTCAATCCATATCTGCCAAGTGACCCTATGTAGGAGGAACAGTCCCTATTCTGCTGTTTCTGTCAGTGTGTATCAGGGTCTCTGAGGACAGGTGTCAATACATATCTGCCAAGTGACCCTATGTAGGGGGAACAGTCCCTATTCTGCTCTGTGTCAGTGTGTATCAGGGTCCCTGAGGACAGGTGTCAATCCATATCTGCCAAGTGACCCTATGAAGGGGGAACAGTCCCTATTCTTCTCTGTGTCAGTGTGTATCAGGGTCTCTGAGGACAGGTGTCAATCCATATCTGCCAAGTGACCCTATGTAGGGGGAACAGTCCCTATTCTGCTCTGTGTCAGTGTGTATCAGGGTCTCTGAGGACAGGTGTCAATCCATATGTCAAGGTGTCAATATGTCATATGTCAGGTGTCAATCCATATTCATTGTGATTTAGGAATGTTAGGTGATTTCTGCCCTTTATGGATTAAAACCAGACTCTGCGGGTGGGGGCGGGCGGGAGGACAGTAGGTCCACCCCCCTTGTGATTTATGGCCCCCACCCACCGTGCAGGGGTGAGGGCCGGGGGGGAGGACAGTAGGTCCCCCCCCCCTTATCCTTATTTACTGAATATTCCCCTGTATAACAATGTTTGGCATTTAGTAATATTCCCTATTCTGCTCTGAGTCAGTGTGTTTCAGGGTCTCTGAGGACAGGTGTCAATCCATATCTGCCAAGTGACCCTATGTAGGAGGAACAGTCCCTATTCTGCTGTTTCTGTCAGTGTGTATCAGGGTCTCTGAGGACAGGTGTCAATCCATATCTGCCAAGTGACCCTATGTAGGAGGAACAGTCCCTATTCTGCTGTTTCTGTCAGTGTGTATCAGGGTCTCTGAGGACAGGTGTCAATCCATATCTGCCAAGTGACCCTATGTAGGGGGAACAGTCCCTATTCTGCTCTGTGTCAGTGTGTATCAGGGTCCCTGAGGACAGGTGTCAATCCATATCTGCCAAGTGACCCTATGAAGGGGGAACAGTCCCTATTCTTCTCTGTGTCAGTGTGTATCAGGGTCTCTGAGGACAGGTGTCAATCCATATCTGCCAAGTGACCCTATGTAGGGGGAACAGTCCCTATTCTGCTCTGTGTCAGTGTGTATCAGGGTCTCTGAGGACAGGTGTCAATCCATATGTCAAGGTGTCAATATGTCATATGTCAGGTGTCAATCCATATTCATTGTGATTTAGGAATGTTAGGTGATTTCTGCCCTTTATGGATTAAAACCAGACTCTGCGGGTGGGGGCGGGCGGGAGGACAGTAGGTCCACCCCCCTTGTGATTTATGGCCCCCACCCACCGTGCAGGGGTGAGGGCCGGGGGGGAGGACAGTAGGTCCCCCCCCCCCTTATCCTTATTTACTGAATATTCCCCTGTATAACAAAGTTTGGCATTTAGTAATATTCCCTATTCTGCTCTGAGTCAGTGTGTATCAGGGTCTCTGAGGACAGGTGTCAATCCATATCTGCCAAGTGACCCTATGTAGGAGGAACAGTCCCTATTCTGCTGTTTCTGTCAGTGTGTATCAGGGTCTCTGAGGACAGGTGTCAATCCATATCTGCCAAGTGACCCTATGTAGGAGGAACAGTCCCTATTCTGCTGTTTCTGTCAGTGTGTATCAGGGTCTCTGAGGACAGGTGTCAATCCATATCTGCCAAGTGACCCTATGTAGGGGGAACAGTCCCTATTCTGCTCTGTGTCAGTGTGTATCAGGGTCCCTGAGGACAGGTGTCAATCCATATCTGCCAAGTGACCCTATGAAGGGGGAACAGTCCCTATTCTGCTCTGTGTCAGTGTGTATCAGGGTCTCTGAGGACAGGTGTCAATCCATATCTGCCAAGTGACCCTATGTAGGAGGAACAGTCCCTATTCTGCTCTGTGTCAGTGTGTATCAGGGTCTCTGAGGACAGGTGTCAATCCATATGTCAAGGTGTCAATATGTCATATGTCAGGTGTCAATCCATATTCATTGTGATTTAGGAATGTTAGGTGATTTCTGCCCTTTATGGATTAAAACCAGACTCTGCATCAACTGTGTAATTTTCCATGGGAGTTTTGCCATGGATCCCCCTCTGGCATGCCACAGTCCAGGTGTTAGTCCCCTTGAAACAACTTTTCCATCACTATTGTGGCCAGAAAGAGTCCCTGTTTTAAAATTTGCCTGCCCATTGAAGTCTATGGCGGTTCGCCCGGTTCACCGACATTTGCGAAAGTTTGCATTCGCGAACCGAAAATTTTATGTTCGCGACATCACTAAATGTAAGTAGTCAAAACTGCGTTCTAACAATTTGAATTCTTATTTGGGGTGCACGGAGAGCTGCTTACTGCCTCCTCACTGCTAGAAACTCCAATATGTTCTCCTGAGCTATGCCTTGCAGTACAGCCCCAGCTCATTGGCCTTGAGCATCAGCTGTTTACTCTTGCCAATGAGCTAAGGGAGCAGTAGTGGTTATGGTGCTTGGAGCCTTCCTTTAATGTACAGGAACATATCAAAATGTATCAAACAGTAAAAATGAGGTACAAAAAAAAAGCTACATTGATATATATATATATCGGTAGGGAAGTGACGTCTATAAAACAAAAAGATACGGGCAGAAGATAGTTAGAAATATAGTTAAAGAGAAAGATATAGCTATGATTATGAGAATAAATGAATTATGCTATGAATAAGGTTTACTCAGAGTTGTCAAATTTCACACTATAAACAGTAGCCCGATTCTAAGCTTAATGTGTTGTGTACAATATCTATATAATGCCAGTTTCAAGGCAGGAATAAATAGAAAAAAATAAAATTATGCAAATTGACATCATTAAAATGTTTAGGTTCCAGTGACCAGCAAACAGTTCACAAATTACCGTGCTGTGTTATTTCATGTTTTTCTTGTTCTGCTTTTGATGTTTGAGATAAATGTTATTCTACATTTTTTTTAGGAAAAGAAACTGGTAGTGAAGGTTTGAAGATAAACATAACTATATTAGATGTACCACAAATTATTATGCAGAAAGTAATAACAGGCAGAACATTTTTTGATTAAAAAATGTCACCACCTTACATATTGCAAATATAATAGAAATGTTAAAGTTTCTCCATCAACTCAGCTATTTTTCCACAACTATTGTAAAGATTATACAATTGTTGAATTGTTAAATTGATAGCTCCCAATAGTCTCAGATCTGGTGGGACCGGTGTGATTTTGGGGCTACCGTTTTGTCATCATGGGTTGGTTCCAATTTGTCCCCACATTGCGAATGGATCACTAAACTCATTTGCACTGTCCTGCATGGTGACAGGGCACTACGATGCACAGCAGTGCTCTGTCTTCCCTGAGTGTGGCTGGCTAGTGAGGCTGTCAGTCAACCTGATAAGCATTCACGTGAGGATGACACATCCCTTTTCTGGGCAGCCAAACCCCCTTTCCAGGTGTGATCACCCATTTTGGCATCACCAGTGAAATAAATAGCGCCAATGGCATATTGCAATAGGCCCATTCACCATGTCTGATTTCGTAACTGCCAATGCTCGGAAATGTAAATAATCTTATTTAGATGTGTGCAATACAAGGGATACCATTCCATTGGCCCTCCAATAAAAAGCAAATTAATAAAGAACCCCAGCATACTTGTAACTCAATAAAAAATCATATCCTGTATTATACATTAAACAAATTAGTCACATAAAAAATAAAATGAAGGGGGGGCGTGGTTTGGCGCGCGAGCTGCACAGTCGCATGTCGGAGTAGCTCCCGCCGATCGAGCTGCACGGGGCAATAAAAAACCGGACTACCGAGCATTCTTCACCGCAAGCACAACCGCAAGTACTCACCATGTCCCAGAGGCTGAAAAGCAAACCCGCGAAAGCGGACAAAGCGTCCTTTTTCCTGTCAAAAACCGCACCGGTAAAAGCGCGGGAAGGCCATGAGCAAGATGGCGGCCCGCCGCGATCGCGGGAGGGCTCACCCGTTTCCCCAGCCTCCCCAGGAGGAAATACTGACGACCAGCCCCTCACAGTGGCAACCATGAGGAGCATGATGGCTGAACTTACAGATTCAGTCCAGAGGAGCCTCAGGGCTCAAATGCTCACACTGACAGCTGAGCTCAGGAAAGACCTGCAGGACATAGGGAACCGTACTGCACATCTAGAGTCCAAAATGGACGACTTCTCCGTGGCCCACAACAGCGTGGCTGACAAAATGCAAGAACTAGAAGACACTATCACAGCCCAGAAACTCAAGCTGGCAGACCTAGAGGACAGATCCAGAAGGAATAACCTCCGATTTAGGGGAATACCGGAGTCAGTAACGAATACTGATCTAGATAATTATCTGCAAGATATGTTCCAGCTGATGACCCCTGAAATGCATCCAGATCAACTACTACTAGACAGGGCACACCGTCTCCGAAGGCCTAGCCACTTACCTACCACCGTAGCGAGGGACGTCATCGCAAGAGTGCATTTCTTCCATGCCAAGGAACGGATAATCAAGGCAAGCAGAAACAAAGGGATGCCTGAAAAATTCAACAACGTAAAAATATTCTCTGACCTCTCCGCAGAAACTCTGCAGTTCCGCAAATCTGTGTCACAAATTACGCTGTCGCTACGCACACAGGGACTGAGCTACAGATGGGGTTACCCGGCTAAGCTGCTGGTGCATCACCAAGATTCCCTCCACTCCATCACGTCAGCGACACAAGGCGTACAGCTGCTGGAAGACTGGGGTATCCCGCTGGCAGAGATAACGAAAACGGGTCCAGCGAAAGTCCCTCGCCTTGCTCAGGACTGGGCGTCCAGATAAAGAAACTTTATACCGAAGCGGTATAAGTAAGACGTATATCCAAGTTACCAACTATTTTGTTGTACAGGTTAATATGTTATTTGGTATTTTGTGTTTTGTTATTTTACTGTCATACACTTAACGCATGTAGGAAAGACTGCCGAGGCCCCCCGACCTCCTCCCACGCCAACTCTAACAGTAACCAACGAGATGTACTCTCGGTTAGATTCTGACACTGCCCAATTACAATAGGTTGGGGAGTCGGGGCACTGGAGACTCTAAAACCCAACACAGACAAAAAAAAAATAAAATAATAATAAAAATAAATAAATAAATAAATGAATAAAACAAAATGAAAAAAAAAAAAAAAAAAAAAAAAATATATATATATATATATATATATATATATATATACCTGACCATGCATCAACTGTTAATGGTACCAGCACTTATGGTGCCCCGATGCGTGCTTGTTCGAGTGACATCCTCCTAAATGGAGAGTCCCAACACCACGATCCCCCTAGAATGCGGGCGACCCCCGGGCGCCGCAACAAGGCTCGACCCAAAGGAGCCTGTCAGGGCTATGCCCTCTCCTACCCCTTTCCCTCCTACAGATGGAAGCCGATCCCAAGATAATTGCCAAAGGTTGACCCTCCCTCATCCCCCTCTTGCCTCCACACCACTTCTTTCTAAAATAAGTATCCGCGCTGAACCACCAGGAAAGACCACACGCCAATCAGTTCACTATAAGAAAGTATTTGAAAGCCTACATACACGGGTACCAATACCAGTAAACGAAACTACACCAGAATGAGAATAGTCTCTTATAATGTTAGGGGACTTAATTCCCCTGGAAAACGTAGACTACTTCTACAGGATCTTAAGAAAAACTCAGTCGACATAGCATGCCTTCAAGAAACGCACTTTAGGCATCCCACTGTACCTTCACTCTTCACAAAAATATACCCTATACAGTATCATGCCCTGTCGGAAGCAAAAACGAAAGGGGTTTCCATTTTAATACACAAAGACGTTGTCTTTACCCCACAGATAAGTTACATAGACCCTAAGGGAAGGTATATTATAGTGGTAGGGCTTTTCAACAATACACAATACACCATAGGGACAACGTACTTCCCGAATGATAACCAAGCCTCGTACCTCAAATCTTTTCTGTCCAAACTAGATACATACAAACAAGGGGGACTCATACTAGGCGGAGACTTCAATTTCATTCAGTCCCCGACCCTCGACACTACAGCCTCCCCGCGGGGAAAACACAAAAAAGGGACCCAAGCCCTTTGCAAAACTATCACCAACACCTTGGCCTTGTATAACATATACGATAGCTGGAGAATACTACACCCCACTGACCGGGATTACTCTTTCCACTCTAGGGTCCACAACACTTACACACGTATAGATACATTTTTCATAGATAACAAGACCCTACCACAACTGACCGACTGTAAAATAGGGGAGATAACATGGTCCGACCATAGCCCAATATATCTTGACTTGGAAGACACACACCAAACCCGTGGCAGGGGCACATGGAGACTAAACGAGTCTCTCCTCCTAGATACACCATTCGTTGAGCGTATGAAAACGGAACTCAGAGAATACTTCCTCACTAACACAACGGGCGAAGTCTCGGACTTCACTGTGTGGTCCGCACATAAAGCGGTGATGAGAGGACAGTTCATTAAACAATCTGCGTATATAAAAAGAAACCACCAGACCACCCTCCTAGACTGCCACAAACAAATAGCGATAGTCACGGCCCAGAACAAAAAGACACCCACGTCAGCCCTAGCGGACAAATTAAGAGACCTATACCAGGACCTTACCAAGCTTAATGCCCAAAAGACTAAATACTTTCTACACAGACTAAAGGCTACCACATACCACCACAGTGGTAAAGCATCCAAATACTTAGCCACCAGACTCAGGACCAAGCAGGCCGCTAATAGAATTCCATACCTTATAGGGCACGCAGGAGATAAACTCATGAACCCCATGGACATAGTACAGGAATTTGCGCACTTCTACAAACAACTATACAATCTAGACTCAAGCGGCGCCGCTAAAGCCCCAGACACACAAGCTCTCTGCGACTACTTATGTGGTATAGACCTCCCCAAGCTTGACCAAAACTCCAAGAGAGCCTTGCTCGAACCGATTACTATGCAGGAGATCCGAGAAGTAATTAAGAGCCTACCCCCAGGAAAATCCCCGGGCGCAGACGGACTCTCAAACATCTATTATAAGACATTTGTGGACTTACTAACCCCACACCTGCTAAAAGTATACCACAAAGCGACAGAGACAGGATCCCTTCCCCCTGAAATGCTGGTGGCCACGGTAGTGACACTCCCGAAGCCTGACAAGCCTACGGACAATTGTAAAAATTTCCGACCCATCTCCCTCCTTAATACCGATGCAAAGATATATGCTAAGGTACTGGCCAACAGACTGGCACGCATCCTTCCAACTATCATAGGAGACGACCAAACGGGCTTTGTTAAAAGTAGGCAGGGCAGAGACAATACCAGAAAACTCTCCTTGGTGCTAGAGAGGATGAGGGGATCGGGTCAGGGCGGGCTCTTACTAGCCCTTGACGCCGAAAAGGCGTTTGACAGACTGAACTGGGCATTTCTTGAACATACGCTCCTAAAATATGACATCCCCGCAGTATTTATCAAACAGATCTTTGCCTTATATGCTGGCCCCACCGCCCGGGTACTACAGGCAGGCTTCCTCTCAGACCCGTTCCCCCTAACAAATGGTACGAGACAGGGATGCCCTTTATCGCCGCTATTGTATGTCCTGGCCCTGGAACCACTACTGGCCCAGATCAGACAAAGAGAGGGTATCCAGGGAATTGAGCTACATGGCAGGGAAATTAAAATCAGTGCATTTGCAGATGACATCCTACTCTGTGTTACCAAACCAGAGCAGTCGCTCCCACTTATCTTAGACCTCATAAGGGAATACGGGACGTTGTCCTACTACTCCCTTAATGCCAGTAAAACACAGGCACTGGGAGTGCGGCTCAGCCACCAAACACTCACCACACTCAAAAAAGACCATAATTTTGAATGGAGAACAGATACAATAAAATATTTAGGACTGACCTTCACAAAAAACCCTACAGAAACATTTCCGGCTAACTATGTCAGGGTGTGGGGGGACTGCCGCCAACTAATGAAAAAATGGAGCACCCTGTTTCTGACCTGGACCGAGAGAGTAGCAACCGTCAAGATGTCTATACTCCCTAGGCTTCAATACTTGTTTCGAAACTTACCAATTCAGGTACCCATGTCCTACCTAAGAGACACGCAAAAAGACGTCAACAGATTTGTATGGGGGGGCCAAAAAGCCCGAGTGCAGGGAACATTGCTACGAACACCGGTGAGACAGGGCGGCCTTGCCTTACCGGACATCAAGTCATACTACCAAGCAGCACTATTGGCGACAGTCCTTCCCCACTTTACAAAAACGGTGTTGCCGCAATGGGTGCAAATGGAAAAACAAGCCATAATGCCCTTTGATGTACCCACCATACTGTGGCTTCCTAAAAAATTTAGACCGGCGATTCCACAGATGCCATCGCAGCTGAAAATAGCAGTCAAGGCCTGGGACAAACTTAGACATAAGCTAGTAACCCATACCCCCCTGTCACCAGCCACCCCGCTCAATACTATCACATACTGCATCCCAACCTTTAATGCCAAGCCATGGATAGCTAACGGGGTCACACACCTACACCAACTACTCGCGCATAATAAACTAAAAACTTTTTCAGATCTACAGGACGAATTCCATATACCAGTGGCCTCCCAATTCTCTCACATGCAATTAAGCTCATTCATGCATAAACACGCAGAGAAAACTCCCATCCAGGGCGAACACCCTCTCGGTATGACAAAATGGGAACAGACGACCACTAGTGGGTCATGGGCACCAACATTTAAGCCACTATCTTGGTGTTATCAACTTATCCAACCCACACAACACTTTGCAGATTCCAACCCAGCCAAGCACTGGGCAAAAGACCTACAGTGTCACATAAGTAAAGACCATTGGGAGCGTGCTATAGTGACGACCAAAAAACTAATCAAGTCAGAAACCTTACTGGAGCAATATAGGAAGACCCTATATAGGTGGTACATGGTACCCGTTCGCTTACATCAGCTGTACCCAGGTTCATCTCCGGAGTGCTGGAGGTGTGGAAAGGGAGAGGGTACGGTACTTCACATCTGGTGGCAATGCGAACGAGTTAGCAGCTTCTGGCGAGACATAAACCGCCTGATCCGAGACACTACGCGCACCAAGCTTCCCTTCCAACCCAGGACGAGCCTTCTACTACACATGCCAACCAATACACCTAAAGAGGTACAGAAACTAACCCTCCACATTCTTTTAACAGCCCAGAGGGCAATAGCTAGGCTTTGGAAATCTCAGAGTCCGCCACAAGTGGCAGAGGTCTGCAAAGACATTGATACACAACACCTGTATGAAACTTGCTATAGAGGGATCCTCCCCTTGACAGACACAGCAGCTGAAGCTTGGAGGCTCTGGAAAGCGAGAAGTACGGGAGACCCCCCATGACCAAGCCACTAGACTTGCTAAGCTCCCAGGGTTAATCACCAGATAACGATAGACAAATGGGTACCAAAACAACACGTTAGAGACAACAGATGGAATAGGTAGACTTATGAATATAGGAAAATGTATGTAGGTATATGGCACAACTAGAGATCTCAATATCTGTGAATGTGGAACTTGATGTAAAAAGCTTGGTGTGGACCCCCCTCCTCCCCTCCCTATCTTCTTTCTGTACACCCCCCCCCCCCCCCCCCGCTTCCCGTTTCATGTTTGTATGTTCAGGGCATTGACAAGACGAAAATCAATATACTTTTTTAAAAGGAAAACGTATGCTAGAACAATGTGATGTACAGATGTGATGTACACTGGCTTATCTGCAATTTTCCCTATCCCCTTTTCCTTTCTGTACCCCTAACAAAATAAAAAATTGTCAAATTGAAAAAAAAAAAAAATAAAATGAAGAAAGACATATGTATGCATAGCCTGCATTGCAAATAATTCTCTAGAATCTAGAATAGAATCCAAAATAGTAAACCAAATTATTATTAAAGGGATACTATAGGCACCCAGACCACTTCATCTTATTGAAGTGGTCTGTGTGCACTGTCTCTGTCCCATTAACCTTGCAATCTAAAACTTTGCAGTTTACCAGACAGCCACTAGAGGGGCTTCCATTAAATGATGCTGGACATCGTCTCACTTTGCATCTCTGATAGAAAAGCTATGAAACAATGCTATCTTATGTTGAAGGATTAACGCTCGTGCCGCACATGCGCATTAGCTTTCGTTTAGGTGCTTACGTCGGAGGAGGTGGAGACAGTGCAAGCAAATAGGGACCTTGGAGCTGGAATAAGGGGTGAGTAAACAGGGTTTTTATTTGTTTATTTATCGGCGGGGGGGCGATGAGGAACACTTTAGTGATAGGAATTCAGCTTTGCATTCCTAACACTAAAGTGTTCCTTTAAGATTTAAATAATGTGGTAAAGTGCATACATCAGGTATGGATCCCTTTCTCAAAGTCTGCACTAAGACTGCACATTAAAAGCACATTGGCAAAACGGAGGTTTAAATAACCTCAGGAAAATTCTCCAACCCAGGTAAAGTCATAGCAAATCTTTTCTAGGTTATTCAATAAACTGTGAATGGCTTGGAATTCAAAATTATTTCATATTTTAACTCAGAATAGCCAAATCATAAAATTTATCCTCATCAGCAATGTTTTTATTTGTGCTATTTTGGCCTGATATTTTAAAATTAGAAATTCAGGTTTAGTTCACTTTGAATTGTTGATAATTCACGTTTTACTGAATTGCCTTGTTAGTGAATAAACTTCATAGTGATCATTTGGTTAACTTTTTGTATTCTGAGAAAATATTATTTTGTTTAATGTAAAATAAAGCATTTTAATTATATATGTGCTATGTTTATCCTCAATTCCCAGTTCAGAAATACCCTCTATATACCGTTGTCATGTCCATCCCTTGCCCCTGACTATGTAGCAAACTTTATCTTCTATCCCCTTTTTAAAATAACATTAAACTAAGTCATTGGTTATTTATTAACTTTTTCAAACATCTAACTTCTGGATCCAGGAAACAAATGTTTACCATTATTACATTTGGGACTGGGTTGCAATCTGTTGAATTTGCCACCCACATCACACCTGTTTATGTGTTTTGCTAGATTATTGATTTTGCAGACAGAACTGGCTTCCACAAATCTAGATTTGTAATCTTTTGTTTGACTGCTCCCTTTTGTTCAGACAGGTGCTGTGCAAGCTTCTGTGTGTGATTCTGTTTACACAAGGCTACTACAATGTACACAATTCCCTGTCTTTGCAAATGGTGTACGAACAACCTTTTCCAGGTATGTATTATATTCTTTATTTTGAGTTTATTTTTCTTGTTTAATCCTTACTGTACGATTTAATTTGCTATTGAACTTTTTTTTATTCTTCGGTGATGAATTGTGTTGAGCATTTGTTGTTGCGATTGCAAAACTTGAGCAAAAAATAAACATTTCTATCAATCCCACTTTAAATAGTGCTGCTGCTGTAATATACATAGAAACATAGAATGTGACGGCAGATAAGAACCATTCGGCCCATCTAGTCTGCCCAATTTTCTAAATACTTTCATTAGTCCCTGGCCTTATCTTATATCTAGGATAGCCTTATCCTCAGCACAGTTGTAATATTATAAAAAAAAATATATGTCAAACAAATTAAGTTCCCCTTTGTCACTTTTTAAAATCCTAGGTCACTCACACAAAGTGCTTATTGCAATAAACAATATATTACTCACATGTCTTGTACGCATGCAGAGGGGTTATTTTATGGCTTTTGTTAAGCAGATTACATGTAAGGTAAGAAATATAAAACACATCTAATAGATAATATCTGCTTTAGCATTTAAAACCAACATGTAAAATAGTTAAGAAACAAATCTTTATAATAAGCACAACCTTCAGAATTTGTTCGGAATTTGCTTTCTATGCCAACCTCATGATTAGGTTGTTATTTAAATTTGTTCTGTAACTGTATCACAGCTAGTTTTTTTTTTTACATAAACTGCTCACAGCTACCATAAACAAGAGAAATACATTACTCAAAGAGGTTTGTATAAAAAAAGAAAAGAAAAAAAGTTAGTGCTGCCTTTAAATTCAGTTTTCATGGGCTTTGCAGTATATATTGTGTAGTATATAAAAAAAGTCTTTCCATTTTGTGACATCAGCATGATATTACACAAAACACATTTAAAGGAACAGTGCGCACACAAACAAAAATACAGCTTTACATTTAACAAAGCTACTTAAAATCACCTGTCTTAGCAAATAAACATGGGGCTTTAATTTCACCATATGGTCATATTGTGTTAAGCCCACCACTACGTCACAGTACCCCAATATTGGTGGGTCCTACACTCATTTTAATATGGGAGATTTACATGCTACCTTGTAATATGCTTACAGTATAAACTGCTTTAAGAGACTCCTCAATTTAAGGGCTGTCCGACCTGTGGCCCCCCAGATGTTGCTGAACTACAACTCCCATGATTCTTTCAATTAAAAAGATAGCCAAGGAATCGTGGGGATTTTAGTTCAGCAACACCTGGGGGGCCTCAGGTCGGACAGCCCTGATTTAAGCTTTCCTGTGGTCACCTCCAAAGGGGCACCCATAGTGGATGGGTGGGGTGCTCAGCCCAATAAGAATCTGGTCTAGATTCCAAATCTACACAGAAAAAATGGGAATTGGTTTCATACCCAGAACAAGCTTTCCTGTGGTCACCTCCAAAGCGGCACTCATAGTGGATGGAACTGATTCTCCATGTTTATTAGCTGAGATAGGTGCTCTTACGTAGCCTTTTTAAATGTAAAGCTGTATTTTTGTGTGTGTGCACTCTTCCTTTAACTGTATTTAGTATATGTGTTGGTCTTTACGGCAGCATGTTCTGGGTGTGTTCCCAATTCCCATTTTTATCAGCCAGATATTAGTGATGAAAATTGGAAGTATGTGTGGTATTTGCATAATGGGACACCCCATGCATCTTATCCTCTGCACAGATGTTTATAATAAATTACAAAGCCATTATATATTTCCCATAAACCCTTGTTCATTGAGTTCCAGTATTATAAAGGAGACAAAGCCATAAGAAATGCTGCAAAGAACGACATACCAAGGTGAGTGACTGTAATGGTTTAATTTTAAATGCATATTTTTTTTTTATTTTTTTTTAATGCGTCAATGTGTGGGGCCCCAGTTTTTTCAGTACTATATAAAAGTTAATTGCAAACCCCTCTACAAATATGTAGCCACACGAGGGCAAAATGACCAAATAAAAACAAGAAGACTCCATTGTCTTGGCTACTGTGACATTCTTTTGCATCCCTACACTAGACTTGAATTCGACAATCAATACTTCCTGTGGGTTCATACATTATTAATATAGGCCCTGTGCAGACGTCAATCAAACCTACTATCAACAAGCTGCAATGGCAATAGGGCATCCTATTAGTCATTCACTTCAAGGATAAAATTCACAGAATAATAAAATAGTATGCCGTAGGCTATTAATGGACTAAACATTACTATGTTAAAAGTAAATAATTGATTTACAATATGTAAGTAAAAATAACTTATTTGAAAAAAAAAAATTCTAACTAGCTTGGGTATTGTAGCTTCAATTCAGTTTTTAGTAAATAAACTGCATATGGCTTATATATAATTGGTGAGATTATGTTATTTACTGAATGAAGGATTTACCAGAACTGCAAAGTTCAAAGGGATACTATAGTAACCAGAACTACTACAGCATATTGTAGTGATTCTGGTGCTTTCAACCCGTTTATGCAACAGGAGCATTGTTCACAGTTCCTTTCATGAGAAAAAGCAGTGTTTACATTTGTGCCCAAGCCCACCCCTAGAGGCTGGCACTAGGACAGCCAATAAAGGTACTCCCTTTACGAGGTCCTGTAATGTTTGTAGGACCTACATTCAGCGTCTCCATGCTCCAATAGAGATGCGTTAATTAATGGCATCTGTATGAGGAGGTGCATGCTCATATTTAATTTTTTTATTTATACTTTCTTTAATAAAAGAAAATAATTATTGAGTAGAACTTACATTAGCAAAGCATTTGTACAAATTACACAATTTTACATTTTGTAGAAGGCAATTCTTTTCAATTTTGTAACACTTAATAAATAACACAAATACATCTAATTAATAATTTTAAAAAAAGGGGAGCAGATAACTGAATCTAAAACTGGTGATCATATAATAGGCAGGAATCTCTATCTGGCCCTAACTCACCCTGAGCATATCCTTCAACTTACTTACCCTAGGAGCTCTCCCTACCCTAACCCTGCCTTTATCTCAGCGACAAAAAGATTCCCCACTACCTCCTTACCCTATCTGACCCTCTCTGTGTCCCTATCATTCCCTAACCCATCCATCAAATAAATAGATGGAAAGAAAGAAGGAAAGAAAGAAAGAAAGAAAGGGAGGGAAAGAAAGGGGAAAAAAGTGGGTGGGAGAGCCCAAAATGAGTTTTATTGTGTTCAATCTTAATTTTTCATAAAGATAAAGAAAGGTTTTTCAGAAAAAAGATAAACTTAAACAAAAAAAAGGCCCAGTCTCTCACCCGACCTCCCATCCAACCTCGACCCCCCCAACCTAAATCTGAATGCCAAATACCTTCACCCCGGGGTAAAAAAAAAATACAAAACAAAAACAAAAAACAAGTTCAAAATCTGCCTTCTAGCCCTCTTAATCCAAGACATGAGAACCACATTTGGAACCAATAAAGAATCTCTCAAAAGGTTCCCATATCTTAATATGGTCTCCTAATCTATTTCCCCTATAAGCTAATTGTTCAATCTGTCTGATATTATTAACTTTATTATTAAATGTATTATTAACTTTATGAAGCCATTTTTTTCAGTTGTGGAGTTATCTTTCTTTTCCAATAATCTGGAATAATTTATTTTGTAGCATTAATTAATCTTAGTGGCTGGCACTAGGGCAGCCACTAGAGGTATTCCCTTTACGAGATCCTGCAATGTTTGTAGGACCTACATTCAATGTCTCCATGCTCCAATAGAGATGCGTTGATTTATGGCATCTGTATGAGGATGTGCTGACTGGTAGCATGCAGCGATTTGCTGCTCATGCTCTCGAGACTCCCATTAAAAAGCATTGCAGAGACTGAGGTCGTCAAAACTAATGATCTCAGTAGGGGAGGTGGGACAACTGCAGTGAGACGGGAGCACAATTTTACTTAACACAAGGGGACCCAATAATCTAAAATAAATAAATAAAATAGTTGATAGGACACTATGGTAAAAGAGCTTTGCTCAAGGTTTTTTTTCTGATTCAAATATTTTGGACCAAAAATATCAAAATTCCTTTTAAATAACCCTCACAGAATAATAACATACCAACATCATGTAAACCAGCTACTGATAACATACCACTTAACACTACCAACCCAGGTTTATTGCACTGTTCAAAATAACTCACACTGAAACTTATTGTATATTAAATCACATTTACCTAAATCACAGCTTAATCTCAGGTAGCTTAAAAGCAAATAAGAGACAGTTTATCTTAAGTGAAGCTTCTTTTCTAAATTAGGTTTAACATTATTTGTACATTTACAACCTATTGTAAATCATCCCACCTTTCAAAATCATTCCAGTTCTATCTGCTAAAATGTTATAGTGTTCCTGTGAATACTTTTTTTGATGATTGTAGGCATGTCTTAGGTTCTAAACAATGTTTTATCTACTTTGAGAAATTACAGCTTTAGTAATAGCTAAGGCAAAATAGATCTGGTATCTATACTTGTGTTTTACTTACACATAAAATGTATACATACTTAATATTTGAATGAAATACCATGTTTAATTTTAAAATTAATGTTAGATTTCTGTAGTTTTAGAGGCAAAACATAACACCCCAGAATGTATATTATGTTTACTTATCACCTACATTTAATAATTATTTGTTTATGAGATCTTATTTTTTTTTTTAAATAGGAATTGGCAGAACTCTATCCTGGAACTGCCCACATCTTGGCCAAGTGTCTACCCTTTTTGTTACTAAAAGGAACACTATAGCACTAGAAATATAGACCTTATATTTTTAATTTTGTAAATTTAGGGTCCCCCAGTCTTTATTGTAAAAGCCTGGACAAAAAGCTTTTTAATCACCTTTTTTCCAGTGCCAAGAATCCCTCATTGCTGCCCACCTCTCAACCTCCTGTATGACTTCCTCTTTATGGTCCAAATCATATGCTCCAATCAATGCTCCTCATAGAGGACGTGATGTAAAAACCTGCAACGTTTGGCATTGCAGTATTAAAATGTCAGGACCACTGCACCCAGACAACTTTATTAAGATGAAGTGGCATAGGTGACATTAGTGGTCCTTCAAAGTGGAGATGAAGAAACAGAAACATTACAGTGCATTGTGTGTCCTGATGTGATGCCCTGTGCTAATGTTTTAATATACATTTAAAAGAAAACAGATTTACATGGAAATGTGTAATATAAGTTACAGGTGTTTTTTTGTTTTCATATTTTTCAATGCTATAATCTCCCGAAAAGTGCTAGTTCCCATTTTTAAAAATAATAGAGTATCTGATGTCTACATAACAGCAGTTTCTTAGACTATAATCTTGATTACCTATTGTAGACGGCTGGCTAGAACTGCAGAGAATTGTAAAATAGAAAGCTTAATGCTAACAACCTTTATTTTAAGTATGTTAGTTTTTCTAGTTTTTAATCAGAAACAGATTGTTGTAGGCAGTCATATTCAGTATGCGATTTTCATGTATATATTAAAAATAAATATATACATATTTTTTGCGCTTCAAGTGGTTTGATTGTTTTATCACACAGAAAATGTACATTTCAGCTGTGCTCTGTGCCTGCTTGAGGCATAGCTGAATCTAAACCTGAATAAATCACATTTTCATTGCTGCGATGTCATTTGCTTTCAGCTACATGCCAGAATAAATGTAATTTTTACCCCAGCAAATAAATGCACTCCATGGGTGGACAGAGAGTTAAACTGCTAGAAAGGTTTAGGGAAATTAAAATGATGATTCCTCTACACAACTGCGTATTCACTAAAGTGGGAATTGAGGCCATTTTACAAGAAAATTGCATTTTAGGCCAAAACAGCTAAGGTAGATTTTTTTTTTTTTTTTTAATGGCAAATATGTTCAATGTTGATATTTTGGCCTAAGATTTACAATACCCTTCTTATTTCTCATTTGTGTCTTGTGATTTTATTTTAATTAAAGGCACAATTATGTGGGCTGGTGGTATTGTTTAATCCCTTAGTGACCAGACCGCTTTTAAATTTTCTTACCGTTAAGGACCAGGGCTGTTTTTACATTTCTGCTGTGTTCTGCTGTAATTTTCCTCTTACTCATTTACTGTACCCACACATATTATATACCATTTTTTGTCAGATGTATATAGTACGTCCACGGTCATTAAGGGGATATACATAGACTGAAATGATGTACATTTAAGTGTATTTTGATATATAAGATAAGAAAAGTGTGTCAGACACCTCATACACGTATGAGAGTGAGTGACAAACAGAGGTCAGTTTGGTGGTTCCAGTTCCACCATATAGGGCTTGTACCCAGAATAGAGTATTAAACAAAAAATAAATAAATAATTTAGAGACTCACCGAAGTGAAGCTCATAAGCTGGTTTTAATACAATAGATACTGAGTAACTTGATATATATATAAATGACTCAACCAGACGCACTGTATAATAATGCAGTATCTATATTATCCTGATATGTAACTCCAAATATAGGGCATGGGTTATGATAAAAATACTTTATTATGTTCTTAACAGAACAAAAATCCAAAAGAACACACAATGCCTCTAAGGAGTACCAACAGAGAGAGATACAATATAATAGGAATTAGAATACAAAGGCTGGAGAGGTAGTGGTGGATTCTCTAAACAGTGAACAAAAAATAGAGAGTCCACCAAGATATAAATGGTATACTACAAATGATACCAGGTAAAGCATAATCCTAAGTCTCCTAAATAAGGCACCTCCAAGGTGTATGAGGCTATCAGTAGTAAATCTGAAGAATTCTAAAGGTACAGCCACAGATGGACAGATAATCAAACGAGCAAATATATCCCTGCAACTCCTAGGAAACACCTTCGAGGGTGTTCTATACTTTCCCTATGAGCAAAAGGGAGAGAAAGAGAGATAGTGCTACTCCAGATACCTCTAGCGATTTTCTTCTAATTAGCATCAAACAGTGCCAGCCATAAAAAGGGAAAGAAAAATACAAAAAAACAAATATATATATCCCTACAGCTCCTAAGAAAACACCTTCAAGGGTGTTCTATGCTGTCCCTAGGAGCTCAAAGGAGAAAAGGATATTGCTGCTCCAAATGCCTTTAGCGATCAAATTCTTGATTTAGCATAAACAGTGATGTCTGGACAAAAAACTTAGGTGACCCAAACAAAATTAACCACCTAGTGTTCCCATAGTGTTACGTGAGAAAATAAATAAATAAACCCGACGCGCGTTTCGGTGCGTTCTAGAGCACCTTCGTCAGGGGCTAACAGTACCTCGTCCAAGGAAACGGCTTTTAAACCCTCTATTTACCGCCAAAAAAGTAATGACCCCGAAATTACCGGATCCATCGGCAGGTGAGTCCAGAGGTCTGACGTAGGCGGAGGAAGCAGGGTAAGCTTCCCCCAATCAACGCTCTGCATTCATATGACAACTCTGCAGATGTCCTGCCCCACGTGTGTGTATAGGGGCGAATCTGAAGGCGGAGGGGAGGAGGATCAAAAAACGGAGAGAGACTCCTCCTTTCTAATTCTCCGTCCATTCGGAGTGTAGAGGGGCATGTTATGGGCGGAGATTGGGCCGTGAGTGACAGCTAAGACGGCTCATCGAGAACTGACTACATTATAGTTAGTCAAATCTCGATGGTATAGAAATCATAGTGTTCATTTGATAAATTGGAAGGGTTAATAGATGAATGATATGTGATACAAACTGAGTGTTAGAGAAATCTCAAGGTAGAATATACACTATGATGCTACCTTCCAAAGCAGGGGCAGCATTATATGGTAACTTGATTTAGAAAAGAACTTTTAAATTTAAAACCCCAAACTACTATCTCTTTATATTCATCTTTCCAAAAGAGAGTTTGGCATTTTATTAATAATGTAGGGATATCGCATTTAGATCCCAATTAAAGGGATGAGGTTGTATAGATATCTCCTATATCTCTGTAGTTATAAAGTTCTATAAATAATCAAGTTCTTGCCAGGGGACAATTGCCTTAGTGTATTACATATTGTTAATATGGTAAAGTGGGGCATATCACACTTACATCCGAATTAGAGGAATAGGGCTGTAAGTATGTCTCGTATGTTTCAATTAATTATGAAATCATTGAATTCATTATGTTATCAAGGAGACACACTAACAGCAAAGATATTTCTCTGACTATCAAGTATCGGAGTAAGGGTGACTAAAAATGGCATTAAGTTCAAATAGGGGTATCAGTCCGTCTTGGAAATACAGGAGGTCTGTGAATAGATTAAATATTAAGTGAAATCGTGAACATATAGAAAAGTTCAAAAAAGTCATTAATAGAAATTATAAATAAATTCTCAATAGAGATCGTATGTATTGTATAGATGGTATTAGATGTCAGAGATCACTAATGAAAGGGGAGTAGGAAAATCCTTCGTTTAGCCCCCTCGGTGATAGAGTGCTCAGGCGATAAATCCAAAAACACTCTCTTCTCCTAAGGAGCCTATCGAGGTTTCCCCTCCTTTGGTCAAGTTTAACCAATTCAATCCCAAGAAATTGGAGTACTTTATGGTCACCTTGATGGAAATTCTTCACGTGTCTAGAGACTGTGGTCTCAATATGTCTCTTGGTTTTGATGGAATTAATGTGTTCCAAAATCCTTCTTTTAAAGGGCCTGAAGGTCTTTCCAACATATAGTTTATTACATTGGCATTTTATCAGGTATACTAGACCTTTAGAGTTGCAGTTGAAGAAGGAGTTTGGATAGAAAGTTTCCAACTGGGTGCTGTTATGGAAACTTTTGGAATCCTTGCAAATAAAGTTGCAGGCCTTGCAACGGCCGCATTTGTAAGTCCCCAGGAGTTTGTTAGAGAGCCAGTGGGTATTGATCTTTTTGGCCTGCTTGAAATGACTATGTACAAGATGATCTCTAATATTCTTGCCCCTACGTGCTATGAGAGAAGCATTTGGGGGGAGGATTTCTTTAAGATGGTCATCTTGTTTGAGTAGAGGCCAGTATCTGTTTAGGATGGTTTTCACTTGCTCCCAACCCGCATCGTAGGTGGCAATAACGCTTAGGTGTTTGGAGTTTGGAGTGTTTTTGTTTTTTATATTTTTGTTCTGAGAAGGTGTTACATCTTTTATCAAATCTTCTCGATCCGTTAAGAGGGCCCTGTGGTAAGCCCTTTTCAAACACTTGTTGGGGTACCCCTTAGCTCTAAACATAGATTGTAATTCTCTGGCCCTGATTTTGAAATCCTGTACATCCGAACAGTTGCGCCTTAGGCGCAGATATTGTCCTGTAGGTATGCCCCGTTTAAGGGGGATTGGATGGAAACTTCCCCAATTCAACAGACTGTTTGTTGCCGTACTTTTTCTGAATAGGTCAGTTTTTATTCCACCCCTTGTATTGGGAATGATTGTTAGATCTAAAAAATTGAGACCAGGAGTACCCATTTCAGATGTAAATTTCAAATTTAGAGTGTTGTCATTAAGTGTCTGTACAAATCGATTGAACTCTTCTGTGGTACCCCTCCATACAATCATTATATCGTCGATATATCTCTTCCAAGAGAGAATATATCTGGTGAATGTACTCAAATTGGTTGAAAATAACACATTCTCTTCCCACCATCCCAGGTGCAGGTTGGCGTATGCGGGCGCACAAGACGTCCCCATCGCCGTACCCTGCACCTGGTGATAGTAAGTGTCATTAAATAGGAAGAAATTATGGGTAAGTACGAATTGTAATAATTCAATAACAAATTCACTGTGGTGGTACAGGTGTTGTCCTCTTTGCAATAAGAAGTACTGTACATTTTTAAGCCCTATATCATGAGGGATGGAACTATAGAGTGCCTCCACATCGAGGCTGCAGAGTATTGAGTCCTGAGGCACATTCAGAGTGTTGAGGTGTGCTAATGTCTGTTTAGTATCCCTTAGATAAGAAGGGAGTTTTGCTACCATAGGACGTAGAATATGGTCTAGATATACACTCACATTCTGTGTCAGGTTATTGTTTCCTGACACTATAGGTCTACCCGTCAAATCTTGATGTTTTTTTATGTATTTTGGGTAGGCTGTAGAATGTGGGTGTACGTGGGTTAGTATTTAACATGAAATCATATTCTTTTTTGGAGAGCAGATTCTCTTCCATGCCTCTTTGTAAAATCTTTTTTAATTTGCATAGGAAAGGTTTTGTTGGATCTGTACTTAGAACTTTATATGTGGATCCATCAGATAGAATTTTTTTAGTGATAGCAACATAATGAGGTGTATCTAAGACAACTATGTTTCCCCCTTTATCAGAGGGTTTAATAGTTATTTCCTCCTTTGCCTGAAGATTTTTTAACGCTTTTAGTTCTTCTTGGGAGAGGTTTGAATTTGGTTTAAAAGAAAATTTTGAGGGGGATAGAGAGTCAATTTCCTTACAGACTAATTCCAAGAAAGTCTCTATATATTTCGAGTCTCCTAGCCTGGGACAGAATTCACTTTTACGACAAAGGTCTGTAAAGGGGGCTGGATTCCTTTCAAGGGGATCACTCTCTTCTAGGAGTTCTGCTAGGAGTAGAGTGAGTTGATAGTCTTTAACATTAAGGCCTAATGCATTGGCCTTTTTTTCTTCATTTAAGGCAAAAGTTTTGTGAAGTAACAATTTTCGAACAAACAGGTGAATATCTTTTACCCAGATACATTTGTCAAATCTGGGGACTGGAACAAAGGATAAACCTCTTTCCAGCACCCTAAATTCTGTCTGGGTTAGAGTATACAGGGAGTGCAGAATTATTAGGCAAGATGTATTTTTGAGGATTAATTTTATTATTGAACAACAACCATGTTCTCAATGAACCCAAAAAAATCATTAATATCAAAGCTGAATATTTTTGGAAGTAGTTTTTAGTTTGTTTTTAGTTATAGCTTTTTTAGGGGGATATCTGTGTGTGCAGGTGACTATTACTGTGCATAATTATTAGGCAACTTAACAAAAAACAAATATATACCCATTTCAATTATTTATTTTTACCAGTGAAACCAATATAACATCTCAACATTCACAAATATACATTTCTGACATTCAAAAACATAACAAAAACAAATCAGTGACCAATATAGCCACCTTTCTTTGCAAGGACACTCAAAAGCCTGCCATCCATGGATTCTGTCAGTGTTTTGATCTGTTCACCATCAACATTGTGTGCAACAGCAACCACAGCCTCCCAGACACTGTTCAGAGAGGTGTACTGTTTTCCCTCCTTGTAAATCTCACATTTGATGATGGACCACAGGTTCTCAATGGGGTTCAGATCAGGTGAACAAGGAGGCCATGTCATTAGATTTTCTTCTTTTATACCCTTTCTTGCCAGCCACGCTGTGGAGTACTTGGACGCGTGTGATAGAGCATTGTCCTGCATGAAAATCATGTTTTTCTTGAAGGATGCAGACTTCTTCCTGTACCACTGCTTGAAGAAGGTGTCTTCCAGAAACTGTCAGTAGGACTGGGAGTTGAGCTTGACTCCATCCTCAACCCGAAAAGACCCCACAAGCTCATCTTTGATGATACCAGCCCAAACCAGTACTCCACCTCCACCTTGCTGGCGTCTGAGTCGGACTGGAGCTCTCTGCCCTTTACCAATCCATCCATCTTGCCCATCAAGACTCACTCTCATTTCATCAGTCCATAAAACCTTAGAAAAATCAGTCTTGAGATATTTCTTGGCCCAGTCTTGACGTTTCAGCTTGTGTGTTTTGTTCAGTGGTGGTCGTCTTTCAGCCTTTCTTACCTTGGCCATGTCTCTGAGTATTGCACACCTTGTGCTTTTGGGCACTCCAGTGATGTTGCAGCTCTGAAATATGGCCAAACTGGTGGCAAGTGGCATCTTGGCAGCTGCACGCTTGACTTTTCTCAGTTCATGGGCAGTTATTTTGCGCCTTGGTTTCTCCACACGCTTCTTGCGACCCTGTTGACTATTTTGAATGAAACGCTTGATTGTTCGATGATCACGCTTCAGAAGCTTTGCAATTTTAAGAGTGCTGCATCCCTCTGCAAGATATCTCACTATTTTTGACTTTTCCGAGCCTGTCAAGTCCTTATTTTGACCCATTTTGCCAAAGGAAAGGAAGTTGCCTAATAATTATGCACACCTGATATAGGGTGTTGATGTCATTAGACCACACCCCTTCTCATTACAGAGATGCACATCACCTAATATGCTTAATTGGTAGTAGGCTTTCAAGCCTATACAGCTTGGAGTAAGACAACATGCATAAAGAGGATGATGTGGTCAAAATACTCATTTGCCTAATAATTCTGCACTCCCTGTACTTCGATAAATTGACCACTTGGTCTCTTTCTAGAATCGGTTTCTCCGATACGATTGTCTCCTTGGTCTTGGTCTCAGAAAAATATATATATATTTTTTTTTTATTTGCTCGTTTGATTATCTGTCCATCTGTGGCTGTACCTTTAGAATTCTTCAGATTTACTACTGATAGCCTCATACACCTTGGAGGTGCCTTATTTAGGAGACTTAGGATTATGCTTTACCTGGTATCATTTGTAGTATACCATTTATATCTTGGTGGACTCTCTATTTTTTGTTCACTGTTTAGAGAATCCACCACTACCTCTCCAGCCTTTGTATTCTAATTCCTATTATATTGTATCTCTCTCTGTTGGTACTCCTTAGAGGCATTGTGTGTTCTTTTGGATTTTTGTTCTGTTAAGAACATAATAAAGTATTTTTATCATAACCCATGCCCTATATTTGGAGTTACATATCAGGATAATATAGATACTGCATTATTATACAGTGCGTCTGGTTGAGTCATTTATATATATATCAAGTTACTCAGTATCTATTGTATTAAAACCAGCTTATGAGCTTCACTTCGGTGAGTCTCTAAATTATTTATTTATTTTTTGTTTAGTATTTTGATATATATACACATATATATATATATTAATATCAAAATACAGTTAGAATAAAATTACATATATATATTTTTACAGTTTATTTGTAATTATTTATTTTTAATAGTAATATAGTTATTATATATACATATATATATATATACACAGACACACACACGTGTGTCATTTTACTCTGTGTATTTTTATATTAATATATGTATATATTAATTTAAAAAACACATTTAGTATGACATTATATATAAGATATAATATTTATAATAATATGGACACCTATTGCGGCCATGTGACGGCTCTTTTAAAGGGGTCACATCGCCCCTGGGAGTCCTAATTTGCAGAGCGATGGAACGGCGGTGATCGGTAAGTACATGGGGAGAGAGAGGGAGGGTAGGGGTTATTTTTAATTTTTTTAATTTTTGCTGAGTGCCTCGACCCCTCAACCCCTCAAGGCACTCAGTACAGGCAGAGCATCGGAAGTCTGCCTGATGGCTTCTGATGCTCTGCTCTGCACTGCCGAGCACCATGTGGGCCAACCCAGGGAGCGATCACTTAGGTGTCCAGCAGTGAGCGGGGTATTTACAATGCCTCAACATCGAGGCATCATGCAATACCCATAGAGCGTGCAAATTTGCCGCGGACTTCCTTAAGGAGTGTTGTTTGTCGGACGTACCTGATACATCCGTGGTCGGGAAGGGGTTAAAAAACCAAAAACTAAAAAAAACACACACACACACTCTCTCTCTTCCCTTTTAGCTTGCTTTGGTGCTATAACAATATAATTTTTGCTACACCTACATTTAGCGGACACCTGGATGTTCGGGCGGGTTCGGCCGAACTTTAAAAAAAAGTCTGGGTTCGTGATCGAACCTGAATCCGAACCCGAACCCCATTGAAGTCAATGGGGACCCAAACTTTTGGGCACAAAAATGCCTCTAAAAACTACTGGAAAGGGCTAGAGAGCTGCAAAAGGAAGTAAAATGGAGGTAAGAGTAGGACAAGTGCCCTGCACACAAATGTGAATAGGGAAATCACTTCAAAAAACATAAAAAACACACAAAAAAATACAGCTGAGCCATAAAATAGCACTAGATGGAATCTTTGATTTTAGCTTTGGAAGAACATAAATCAAAATCTAAAGCATGGCTGTCAGGAGGATCACCAGAATTATCCATTTGAGAAAGGGTTGGAGTGCCGGGTATTCTTTCATTGTTCAAACTGAGCTCAGCTCCTGATGCATGGAGAAAAGTCCTTCACAAGCCTCTGCTAATGTGTACATAGTTTATCCTAAGTGACCCATAGGTTGAGGAGGCGGTGACCGTGGCGGTGTAGGTGGAAGCGGTGGTGGAGGAGGAGGAGGAGGTAGCCAACACTGTTTTTAATTTTTTACATTTTTTTAATTGGGGTAGCCCCCAAAATATTGGGATATGTAAAAAAAGAAACATTTGCGGCCTGCGGTGCATTTCTTGCAGTCCTGATGCATGGAGAAATGCTCAACTCCTGATGCATTGAGAAAAGGCATTCACAAGCCTCTGCTATTGTGTACATAGTTTATACTAAGTGACCCATAGGTTGAGGAGGCGGTGACCGTGGCAGTGTAGGTGGAAGCGGCGGTGGAGGAGGAGGAAGCCAACACTGTTTATATATATATTTTTTTTATTTTAATTGGGGTAGCCCCCAAAATATTGGGACATACAAAAAAAGAAAACTTTTCCGCAGAGCGACTGACCCTTGCGCGCTGCATCTGAAACTCCACTATCGCCTGCTGCTGCTTGTACGGTCTCATGAGGCGGTGAGTGGGAAGGCCGAAGTTACTCTGCAGCACAGACAGGTGAGCAGCAGCAGGGTGAGAATGCCAAAAGCGCGCACAGATGGCCCGTACTTTCTGCAGCAGCTCTGATATATCTGGATAAACACCATGGAATCACAAGGGCCACCCAGAACTCGCTCAACTCCCAGCAAGCCAAGTTCCTGGAGGAGACCACCCAGCTCGTCATGCTAGAGCACTTTTTCAATGTGCTCCCCAACAAGAAGGCGACAACGCATTCGTATGTCAATCCATATCAACTTTCAATGCCATTGACTGCACCTACCATGGTGACCACGGGTAACAGGGAATCAGGATTCGATTCCCTACAGGGACCCTGACAAACGGCTACCACATGCAAGGAAGGCAGCAGGTGCGCAAATGACACACTCCCGACGCGGGAAGGTAGCGACGACAAATAACAATACAGGACTCTTTAGAGGCCCTGTAATTGTAATGAGTCCACTTGAAATCCTTTAACTCTGATCAATTGGAGGGAAGTCTGGTGCAGAGCCACTGACCCGTGCGTGCTGCAGCTGAAACTTCACTATCGCCTGTTGCTGCTCAAACAGTCTCTCCAGCATGTGGAAGGTGGAGTTCCACCTTGTGGGCATGTCGCATATGAGGCAGTGAGCGGGAAGGCCAAAGTTACGCTGCAGCGCAGACAGGCGAGCAGCAGCAGGGTGAGAACGCCGAAAGCACGCACAACCGCTACAGTGAATGTCACATCCTGTTCCAAGTTGCGGATCAGTCTGGTGATGGCTTCTGGTATCCAGTACTCTTTTTACTGAAGCTGCATCAGGGTCCTGGTACAGGGATAACCCGTTTAGCGCTACTCCGCATAGTGCTGATTCACTATAGCGCTGTTACCGTACTGGTACTCGCAGAGCGCTAAACCCCGCTATAGCACTGTTTTTTTCCGTGCGTGACCCGCTTAACGCCAAAAGAGCGTGACTGCGTTGTTACAGCGTTAACAGGGGCACCATGTGAGAATGAACCAGTGAGAGCCAAAAAGAGAGAGAGAGACAGCAAAATCCAACCTGAAAAATCCATTGGCAAGGTGCATTGGCAATACTTTCGTTGTTCCCTTGTTTCTAATAATGTGATTAATAATTAATAATTGTCTAATACAATTTCCCCCCCTTGTTTCTTTGTTCCCTTTGTTTCCTGTAACTTTCTTTGTTCCCTTGTTTTTAATAATTATTATTAACTAATACATTTTTTTTTTGGTGGGGGGGTAATGCAAATAGAGTCACATCTAGTGATTGTTATCAGGGACCCCCAATCCTGCAGAGAACATCCGCTAGCAAGGTACAGTACAGAATACTGTATTGTCATTGTTCCATTGTGTTGCATAATGAAAATCTACATTCATTGTATTTTTATACTGTTTTACAGATGTCTGAGAGGAGCAGGCTAAGGGCAAGCGCTAGAGTATTCCTCTGGATGTCAAGATTTAAGTACTGGACCACCTGGATAAAGGAGAGCGCCAGGTGGATATCGGGGCAGATCTCCATTTGCCTACCTCCACTATCAGAAACAAGGAAAATATCCGCACTTCAGCGACGACCAGCACTGCTTCTTCAGCCAAGAAGATCACCCGCTCCAGGTCCTACACTCTTGAGGAGATGGAGAAAACGCTTTCCATATGGATATATGATGAGCTGGAGCGTAGCATGCCTCTCAGCCAGGCCATCTTGATGGAGAAGGCGAAGAGCATTTACGCTCACATACAGAGTCAAGATCCAGATGTGATGGAGAGTTTTGCAGCAAGTAGAGGTTGGTTTGACCACTTTAAGAAAAGGTACAACCTCTACAACCTTAAGATCACCGGTGAAGCGGCAAGTGTGAACACTGGGGCTACTGCAGCCTTTCCAGCCACTTAAAAAGTACGTGGTGGATAGAGGGAGCTATCCACCGGAGGTTGTCTTCAATGTGGATGAGACCGGGCTCTTCTGGAAGCGGATGCCAAGCTGCACGTGTATCTCCACGGAGCAGAAGAGAGCACTGGGCTTTAAAGCAGCGAAAGACAGTCTGACCCTTCTTTTGGGTGGGAATGCCAGCGGTGACTTCCATTTAAAGCCATTGCTGGTGTACCACTACCAGACACCGAGGGCAATGAGGGGCATTAGCAAATCCAGCTTGCCAGTCATTTGGAAGGCAAACAGGAAGGCATGGATCACCAGGAATATTTTTACAGAGTGGTTCACTGACCATTTCTGCCCTTCCATGCAGCGTTATTGTCGGCACAAGGGACTGGAGGAGAAAGCGCTGCTCATCATGGACAATGCGCCGAGCCACCCGACTAACTTGGCTGAGCTGCCCACCTGCATTCCTGTGGAGGTCCTGTTCCTACCGCCCAACACAATGTGGCTTATCCAGCCTATGAACCAGGGGGTGATTGCTACCTTCCTTCAAGGCCTACTATCTCCGCCACACATTTCATCAGCTGATTGAACACACGGACCGCGAGGACAAGCAGTCAATGTTGGACTTCTGGAACTAGTACCACATCCTGAAGGTTGACTCCAACATTGATCTTTCCTGGAAGGAGGTGACACAGCAGTGCCTCAAGGCTGTGTGGAAAAAGATCTGCCCAGAGCTGTGTGGGGATGTGCCACTACCAGAGCCCATCATAGCGGAGATAGTTGACCTTGTGACCACGGCTGGACTAGAGCTTTCCTCTGAGCTCCTAAACAGGGCATTGCATCAATGATCCTGATGCAATTAGGAGCAGGAATGCAAGGCGCATTGTGCTGGGAGGGATGTCTTACTACCGCCATCTGCTGGATAGCCGCAAGAAGCATAGACAAATGACCCTTGACCAATTTGTGGCCAAAAAACAAGGCAGGAGGAGGACCCTGGAGTCTCCACATCCACCATTTAAACCTTTTTGTTTTTTTTGGACTGTTACTTTAATTTAGTACTGTTTATTTAATTTATTGGGTGCAAAACCCTGACTTTATTTTGCTTTTTATTTATGCTGCTGTGTGCAGTTCACAGCAAGTAAAAAAAGTTTAAAACGTTTTAAAATTCTATTGATGTTGTGTCTTTTTTTTTCAAAGTTGATTCCCTATGCCTATCTTCCCCATGTTAAACTGCCCCATTTAGAGCTGTTTTGCTTAGCACATAGCAGTTGGAACCTATCTACAGCGTTAAGCGAGGTATTCCTGTATGTGGACGCACAAACGCTGGTGCTCAACACCAGGGGGCGTGCGGTTACCCTGCACCAGACCCTGCTAATCCATTCCACACTGTGACTCCTAACTTCTACATCAGGTATACTGGGTCCCGGTCGTCCGACCGCCACCCAGACAGTGTCTGGGTCCCGATCACCGGACTGCGAAACTGCGAATGGCTCGTTAAATCTGTTATGGTTTTTTTTATCGCTTTTAACTGTTACTTGGATAACTGTGGGAATTCTAAAGATAATACATGCCGACGAGCGCTAGGGGACGGCCACTCCGCTTTTGCACCCGGCTCCCTCGTATGCTGTGCTGGTGCCTGTGCGACCAGTGCCTCTTCCTCCAAACTGCACACGTCACTCGCATGACCTTGATTACATGTGGGGTCTAGGACCTCATCATCCTCCACATCATCTTCCACCCACTCCACAACCCTGCCCTCCTTGCCGGTATGCACACTGCAGAAAGCCACAGCAGTTGGCACCTGTGTTTTTCCAGCATGTAAAGTCTGCAAAGGACATATGGAAATTGTTTTACAATTGTATCCAGGCAACAGTTTTCCCTCTCAGTTTGACTTGTGAGGGTATTGCCCCAGAATTACAAAATTGTTTAGGTACCTCTTAGCTATTGATAACTGGTTTAAATATAGCAGCTTGTTATCTGGTAGTTCCTAGTGTAGAACATATCAATCTGTTTTCTATCACTTAGATCTGTGTAACAAGTGTTGTAGGTGTGAAACAATATTACAAGTGACCGATGTAGTAAATTCGAATCAAAGTTCCATTTGCAAAAAAAATTCTCGCCCATCTTCTGTGTGTTATTGCATTTTGTAAGATGTAGACGTATTGTCTCACACTAGCCATGCACAGGTAGATTGTCTGGCACGTTGTTTTGGTGTTTGGTTTTTAACTTTATAGTTGTATCTTTAAGCAATATAGAAATGTATATTAATGCTTTTGTATATGAAGCAGTCACAATAACACTTATTTTTCACTTTTTCTAAAAAAAATCAGGCTAAACAAAAATTGGTAATTAACAATATGACATCTGAAAAGCACATGAAAGGATGCTGTATGATTTAAAAAAAAAGAACACACTACATGAAGTTTCTGTTCACTAGAGTGTGTAGTCATGAATGTAACCAGTAAAACTTTGTTTTACAGCCACTGGTTGGCCCATACATATTTTAAAACTTGTTTAATTTTGTTATAGCATGACTTGTAGTCTTGTTTTTAATTTGTCTATAATACATATTTTTGTATGACATTTAGTGTTTTTTTTCATTGATTATTGAATTCTAATGGTAAGATAATTAACATGTCAACAGGCAAAAGTGATTTGTCTCAGTCTTGCCTTCTATACTACATGCACCATAGGCATTGAGAAGTGGTAACTAGCCAGTGTTGCACACATACACCAGATATGAAGTGCACATCCCAAATGTACTATTTAACACCCAGAAAATTTGAATTTTTACAACTGCGCTGTAAGCGCACTATTAGATGCTTCTATTTGACTCTCAGATATGAAGAGCAGGCCCCAAAATGTACTATTTAGCAGATTATATAACACACAAAAAAAATAGGTGGAGCAAGTTGTGGCAAATAAAGATATACTTCCCTCTCTTCTTACTGTATCACTGTAAAGATAGAGAGGTACATAATAGTGCAGATATCTCAATATATAATATTACTCAAACACACTCACAAAGAAAGAGCCATATACTGTACCTAGCTCTGGTATAAATCTCCTTAGGATCTCTTTTGGGTGATCCAAACCCCTTTGGTGGTGTTTAAAAGATGTTTGGTACTGCTTTCCCAAGGATAGGCAGCAGAGATGAAGTTAATTCAAAAGATAAATTTATTAAATAAAACACTGGATCAAATAAATGCAAATAAAAAGTCTACTAGTGTCCAAATTTAGCAGATTAGCAGCAAAACAATTAGAATGTTTACAACTGCACTGTAAGCGCACAATTTGACTCTGAGATATGAAGTGCACCGCAGGCCGCAAATGTACTATTTAGCAGATTAGCAGCAAAACAATTAGAATGTTTAGAACTGCGCAGTAAGCACACTATTTGACTCTCAGATATGAAGTGCAGGCCCCAAAATGTACTATGTAGCAGATTAGTACCCAGAAAATTAGACTTTTTACAACTGCGCTGTAAGCACACTATTGGACGCTTCTATTTGACTCTCAGATATGAAGAGCAGGCCCCAAAATGTACTATTTAGCAGACTAGCAGCAAAACAATTAGAATGTTTACAACTGCGCAGTAAGCGCACTATTAGACACTTCTATTTGACTCTCAGATATGAAGTGCAGGCCCCAAAATGTACTATTTAGCAGATTAGCACCCAGAAAATAAGAATGTTTACCACTGCACTGTAAGCACAATATTAGAGGCTTCTATTTTACTCTCAGATATGAAGTGCTCCCCACTAATGTACTTTTTAGCACCCAAACAAATTTAAGTTTTAAAACTGCAATGTGACAGCAGTATTTGACGCTTCTATTTGACTCTAAGATATGAAGTGCACCCCACTAATGTACTATTTAGCACCAAAAAATTTTTACTTTTTTAAAACTCCGATGTAACCAGGGTATTTGAAGCGTCTATTTGACTCTCCGATATGAAGTGCACCCCACTAATGTTTTAGTTTGCAGTATTCTTTCCTAAGCTGTCCCTCACAGCTGCAGCATCCTCTCCCTACACTAATAAGAGCTCATGTGCGTGCGGCGCCATGAGACTCCAGCTTATATATAGAGGCTGGGTCACATGCTGCACTGGCCAATCACAGCCATGCCATTAGTAGGCATGGCTGTGATGGCTTCTAAGGGCCAGGGCTGGATTAACATAGGGGCTGATGGAGCTGCAGCTCCAGGCCCAGGCCCATGGAATAGGCCCATTAATTTTTTAAAAAAAATATATATATATATATATTTTTTTTTTGTTTTCACACACTACTCTTAGGGATTTCACCTGGCTTTTATTTTATTGGCACAGCCAGTATTTAAAGCTGCCTGGCTGGTGCCAATATTGCAGTGATACTGGCAATACAAATGCTGGTATTTTTCTCAGTATAAACAAGAGATTACTATGCAAGACCAGCACTGGCCAGTAGGGGGTCACTGTATGTGGAGACAGGCAGGGATAGGAAGTTCCAGCAAATCCCTCCCTGCCTATCTATACTCACTGATCTGCAGGGGTGCAGCTACAGAGAGTCCAGACAGCAACTCCCACCCTGCAGAGACAGCCTACAGCTCAGGGAAGTAAGTGATGGGGGGAAAGGCTGCAAGGAGACATACACTAAGACACTAAGGGACATTGGGAGACATTATGACACAGACACATGGGGACACAGTGTCCCCATGTCTCCCAGCCAGTGTCCCTGGTGTCTCAGTGTCCCCTAGTCTCCCAGTGACCCCTAGTCTCCCAGTGCCCCCAGTCTGCCAGTGTCTCACTGTCCCCATGTCTCCTAGTGCCTCCATGTCTCTCAGTGCCTCAAGTTTCGCAATGTCCCCATGTCTCCAAGCTAGTGTCCCTAGTGTCTGTGGCCCTGGTGTCTCAGTGTCCCCATGTCTCCCAGTGCCCCCATGTCCCCCAGCCAGTGTCAGTGTCTGTGTCCCTGGTGTCTGTGTCCCCATGTCTTCAAGTGTCCCCTATTTTCCCAGTGTCCCCATGTGTCCCAGCCAGAGTCCCCTAGTCTCCCAGTGTCACTGGTGTCTCAGTGTCCCTAGGTCTCCCTGTGTCCCCAGGTATCCCCGTCTTCCTAGTGTCCTAGTGACATGGGGACCCTGGGATACATGGGGACACCTGGAGACATGGGGCATTGAGGCACTGTGATACATAGGATCACTGGGAGACCTGGGGACACGACACTAGGGGACACTGGGAGACATGGGGCACTGAGACACCGATACATAGGAACACTGAGACCTGGAGTAATAGACACATGGGGGCACTGAGTCATGAGGGCACTGGGAGACATGGGGGCACTGGGAGGAATCCATCTATACAGCAGAATCAAACTAAGTAGTTTTTTGGTGATTTTACAGCATTTTCTCTTATGTCACTCCTTGTGATTTACATAATGTGATGTCACCCATACATATTTAATTATGCAAATTAGTAAGGCAGTTTTTTTTCTCCCAAAAAGGTGGCAACCCTAACTACTTTTCACATACTCTTACTTAAGTATGGAAACTTAGGAGGGATGTATGGGAACAAAACTTGTGTGGACTGGCTGACAATGAATATAGTCAAAGGGACACTACCGAACAACTACAGCTTATTGAATTTGTTCTGGTGAGTAGAATCATTACCTTCAGGCTTTTTGCTGTAAACACTGTCTTTTCAGAGAAAATGCAGTCTTTACATTACAGCCTAGTGATAACTTCACTGGCCACTCCTCAGATGGCTGTTAGAGATCCTTCCTGGGTCATGGCTGCCTAAAATGCATCCAAACATTCAGTGTCTCCTCCCTTTGCATGCAGACACTGAACTTTCCTCATAGAGATTCATTAATTCAATTCATCTCTATAAGGAGATGCTGATTGGCCAGGGCTGTGTTTGAATATTGCTGGCTCTGCCCCTGATCTGCCTCCCTGTCAATCTCAGCCAATCCTATGGGGAAGCATTGTGATTGGAGCAGGCCACCACTTCTAATGATGTTAGCAGACTGCTTGTTTTTATGAATCTAACAGTATGCAGAGTTACAGCTTCAGGCTTGAATACTGTAAGATTTTGCTATATTTATGGAGGCATGAGGGGCCCAGGGGGGCTAGATGGTGGTGTTAACACTATAGGGTCATGAATTCATGTTTGTGTTCCTGACCCTATAGTGATCCTTTAAGGTAATGCTGACTTTGGTCTCTCTAACACTGTGGCATGTTCCCTTTCTTCTACACTCACTACATACAGCTTTTCTCTGTCCCAGACTATATACCAGGAGCTTCTGCCTGCTAGTAAGAAGGTAAGGAGACAAGTGGACCAGCGAGTGCTAGGGGACAGTCCTTAGAAAGCGTTGAGCGAGCGCTTCATTAGACACATTTATGCCAAGCTCAGGGTGCTGTCTGCATAGTATGCCCTTAGTTGACCAGCTGCATGATTGGCAGGCAGCCTGACATGCATTCATGCCAGACTGGCCTTCTAATTCTTTGGGAAGACATGTCCTCTTTTGGGGCATTTTTGCCCCTTTTTGCAGGTTACGTGATTTGTGTCAGTGGCACACCCTTTTACCATGCCCATTGACTTCCTGCTTGACTGGACACTGCTGTTAGGGGTTATGGATTTACTTGAAAGATGAAAACATAAATTAGAGAGAGATTAGCCTAGGGTATGTGTTTTCTTATAGCTGCTGTTTTCTTTCTCTCCAGCACCATCTCCATCAGATACATGACGCTTGGGAGTGTTTTACTGTTTTTGGTCGATATGATTCTGTAATTAGACCCGTCATAATTGTCAGCACCAGGCCCACTGGGCTCTTAATCTGGCCCTGCTAAGGGCACACGAGTCAAACGCTTGTTGATTGTCTGCCCTGCAGCCTTTGAAAACGCGCCATTAAATCGCCGAACACCGAACTCCAACCCAAACATACAGTGATATGTCCGTGTTCGGGTCTGAGGTCCAAAAACTGTAATGTTCGGTACGAACCCGAACTTTACAGTCAACTCTACTTTTAACCCCTTCATTACATTTGTTTTAGTATTTAAAACAATAGTGTCATAACATTTAATTGAAATATTAGGTGCATCATTAGAATTTATGCATTACATAGCTCATTTGCGTATACGTTGCTCTTCTGAAATACCTAAAAATTTAAATTGTAATTTTACACAATTTTAATTTCACATTAAATGTTTGCAATAAAATTGGACATGACTCTTCTTCCCACTTCTGTTGATTAACTTTACTAAGGCTAAGCCCACTAAGGTAAGACGAGGGTCACGATTTGCATCGGATATCCTGATGTTTTTTAATTAGTTCTATAGGAATCAGTAGTATGAGACCAGACTATGTAAAGTGTAGTTCATTCAAAATGAAGTGGTTTCCTGATAGACACAAAAATCAAAGACACATATTCATATTTTCCATGTATGTTTTAGCAAATGAATCTATGATTTATCAATCTCATGCTTTAATGAGATATGCTCTTTGCATCTGCTTGAGGCAGAAGTTAACTAGATATCATATGCATTATTTCTTGGTGAAGTTATATAATTACAAAATGAAAATACAGTTGAAGCTCACTCATGTATGCAACATGCTTATAGTCATGATCTCTGGAAGTTAAGACTAGTGGAGATTAACTGTGAGCTTTCCTGGAGCTAATACTAAAGCAGGCATCAGATATCATCTATTAAACAGGTATTTGTGCAAATCATTTTATTATACATTGAGACTGACGATAACAAAACAGCAACTTAACCATGGTACCAGTCGATCGCCCATGTTGTAACACAGTTAACTATGTTCTGGTTACTGAATTCCAGCTCATTCATTTGCCAAAGTTGGAGAAATCATAGAACAAATGAGGAATCTACGGGCATGGCTAACTGCCGAGCAAGATGGGCATAATCCTTAGCTGTCGCCTGAGCTCTCAATCCTCTTCAATTCCAGCACACAGAAGGAGAGACACTGCAATACAGCTGCAATATCGCAGCACAAACACAAGAAAAGCTCATCGAGAGCCGAAAAACTGAACTTTTTTGAACAAAAACTGCACTCTGAGACGATGGGACTGCAGGCCTCAATCAAAGATGGCTACGACGGCTCGGAAGAAGACAGTCCAAGGTCTGACACAGCTGCATCTGCTAATGGGGAAAGGTTCACCACGAGCTCTCACTAAGGCACTAGATGCCCTCTTTCAAAAATGAATTACCTTGTGACAGCACTTCATGGACTCCCTGCTCAAGGACATACAGGAGCTTGGCAAACGCACATCCCAGACAGAGTCAATACTGGACGAATTCGCCACAGCACACAATGATCTGACGAGTCATGTAGAACACCTAGACTTGAAGTTGTAACTCACTGAAGCCAAACTAGCTGATTTGGAAGATCGAGCATGGCACAACAACCTCCGCCTAAGGGGGGTGCCCGAGACCATACTCCCGGCAGACTTACAAGCTAATGTCAGGGGCCTACTGCATGCATACGCCCCAGAGATCCCAGCCAACATATTGCTAGTGGACCACGTGCACCGGGTCCCCTGCCCAAAGCACTTACCAGAAACCACACCTAGAGATGTGGTACTCCGTGCATACTAATAACACATTAAAAAGCATGTGTCAGAGCCAGCAGAAACAAGACCAAACCACCAGATGATTACCCCAAATTGCCGACCTCTCCGCAGCCGACCTCTCCGCAGCAACACTCTGCAGGAGGAAGGACTTTTTACCTATAGTGGAGAACTTGCGTGCAAATGCTATGCGCTACAGATGGGGTTTTCCAACCAAGCTGCTGGTCATCAGAGACGAGGGCATGAAGGTGCCCGCAAATTGAACTCATGGGGAATTAACACTCGTTCGGGCGACTGTGGGGCATCACCGCCTAGGAGACTCAGGCTGGAATGGAACACGACAACCAGCGGCCGTTAAAAAATCTGGACCACGGTGAAACCTGCAACCAAAGCACTCACAAAACTGATCCACGAATATACGAAACCTGGAGAACATGCAACCCAAACGGAAGAGAATACACATTCTATTCACAGGTCCACGAGACTTATTCTAGGATTGACCATATTCTAACCTCGGACACTATCCTCCCGACCATCACTGAATGCTCCATAGGAAGCATAGTATGGTCCGACCATGCTCCAATCGTGATGTCTATGCAAGACCAATACCGACATAGAGGAAAACCACCGTGGCGCCTCAATGATACCCTGCTACTTAATGCCCCCTTCACCGCAAAACTCTCTGAGAACTTATGGATGTATTTTGAGCTTAATGACTCCCCGGATATCTCCGCCATGACCCTATGGCAAGCTCACAAACCTGTCATGAGAGGATCACTAATAAGCCAAGCATCCTTACTTAAAAGACAACAAGAACAGGAACACACGGATCTTCTACGAAAGCTACATTACACGACTGCTGAACACCTACTGAAACCAACAGACAAACTCGCCAAGTCAATAACCCTCATCACCAAACAAATCAACACGCTGTCCCTTGCCAAGACAGCGTACATGTTGACAAAACTGAAGATGAAAACATACACACAAGGAAATAAAGCCGGAAAACACCTAGCAACACTCCTCCGACAGAAACAAGCAAACTCCAAGATTCCATACTTGATCGCTAAAACTGGAAAAAAAAAAAACACAACCCACAAGATATAAATGACGAAATGGCAGATTACTACCAATCCCTCTATAACTTAAACACTGACACCACCTTGCACCATCCCACCAACAGGGAAATTGACAATTTCCTCCAGCACACTATCCACAACACACAAACAGGCTTTACAACACCCTGTAACGACATTAGAAATAATAGACACAATACAGGCACTGCCCCCGGGGAAGTCACCCGGCCCAGATAGACTAACTAATGCATACTATAAACAATTCGCCCACATCCTAGCCCCATATTTAAGTAAACTAGTCAACCACTGTAGCGGAACCCTATTGTGGCTGTCCTCCCTGTATTGTGGATTGCCCTCATCTACCCTCCCCTGGCCCTAAAGACAAACACTGTGCCTGGCCCTTGGATTACCTCAGGGCAGTGGTGCTACTTCAAATGGGCACTTCGGATACCGTCGAAGTGCCGAAGTAACCGCCGAAGCTGTCGAAGTCGTCGAAGTGCACGGCATCGAACAAAGGTCCACGTGGCGGCGGCCATTTTAACTCCGAACATCGCCGACCCGTACCATCGACTCCACTTCGACACTTCGACTAACGTCGAAGTACCGGCCACACTTCGAACGGGACTTAGACATTTTTATGCCAGGATTGACCGACCGCACAGCTCAAATCTATGGAACTATTTTGGGCAGGAAAATGTGTGTGCGGTCGGTCATAAAGGGACCTCCAGCTAACTTTTTATCTGCTGGAGGGATTGGGACGATTTTTGAGAGGATTACTAATTAAAGGCTGCTGATTCTGAAAATGCATTATTTTATGTTTGTAGCACAAATATTATAGAAGTTATGAATATGGTGTAAAAGTTATGTTTGAAACTGTACAATAATGGGATTATGTGTCACACTAAGGGGAGGGGATGTGTGGGTTGTACCCAAGATACCATTGGTTGTTTTATGCCTCCCCCTGGGTGTGGCTTGTCTGTGTACAGTTGTAATAAAAGGCAGGCTGGATGTACCAGCCAGCAGTTCTGTTCCTGAAACGGTGTGTCGTCCAGTTATTGGGATTGCTGTGGGGATATCGCTGTGTTACTTTGCCTGCTGGAAACTCTGTCTATGGATTTACTATTGCCTTGTTCCTGAGCCTTCCTGGGATCGTCAGTGGAGAATAGCTGTTGGATATCAGCTCTCCGCTACAACCACACACTCCAATCCGGGAACTTACCAGCAGAGATGCTAATGGCACACGTTGCCACCCTACCAAAACCAGGGAAAAACCCCAATAGAAGCCAGAACCTACGACCAATCTCCCTTTTAAACACTGACGTTAAACTTATCGCAAAAATCTTTGCAAACAGACTATCATCCATCATCCCCACATTGATAGGCGGGGACCAAGTAGGGTTCATAAGTGGCAGACAGGGAGCGGATTGCACAAGAAAAGTATTGGATCTCCTATATGGAATGCGCAAGGGAAGTGCCCCAAGTGTACTTCTTTCCCTAGATGCTGAGAAGGCATTTGACAGGCTCCACTGGCCATTCCTGCTCGCAGTCCTACGGAAATTTGAATTCCCGCCCCAATTCTTAGCAATCATCAGTGCGCTCTACTCTACCCCAACGCGAGTAACAAACGGGGGTTTCATATCTAAAACTTTCACTATATCAAATGGCTCAAGCCAAGGCTGCCCACTCTCCCCAATACTCTACATTCTGACACTTGAACCCTTAACCCAAATGATACGAGACGACCCAAATATACACGGGATACACATAAAGGGATGGGAATATAAGACAACGTTATTTGCAGATGACATTCTGCTCTCGCTAGAAAAACCACATATATCCCTGCCACATTTCCACAAAATATTAGTCCAGTACAGCAGATGCTCCTATTACAAACTAAACATAGCAAAAACACAAGCCCTAAGCATAAATGTCCCAATCCAAGACTTGAACAATCTGAAAACAAAATTTCACTACGAATGGAGACAGAACCACATAAAATTCCTAGGGATTATTGTGGCAAACCTAGCCACTTCTGGACTATGCTGTACCAAGGTTGTCCGTAGGCTGTAGGGGGGGGACTGTATATATTGTGTATGTGTATATTTTACTGTGGCCGTTCGCATGCTGGCAGCCCTAAGCTACCAGCCTGCAAACACTTCGTTTGACGAATCATGGCTATCCGGGCCGTTCGCCAAACGAACACGGGCTCCCCAGGTGGACCACACACTTAGAGGCGTGTGGCGCTCATTAACCGATTGCAACAATGTTGCAATCGGTAATTAAAGGCTCTCCTAGGTGGCCGTCGTTCGACTACCGACCATGCGGCGGTCGGTCATCTTGGATCCTTTGTCTCTCCAGCGGTGTTCGGTCGTCGAGTGCCTGGAACTAAAAACGGCTACTTGATGATACGAATACCGCTGGACTTCCAGAGCGTTCGGGAGTTCCGCTCTACTCACATTGTGTTCCCCGTCGGTGTTCAGTAGTTTTAAGCCGAACTCGATGGTTAAATGTATTTCATGCGGTGTTCGGTCAGTTCAGCTGGGAGCTGAGCGGTATTCTCCCAAAAGATGCGCTCAGCCCCCAGCTATCTACCGAACGTTTGGTCACATTAATCTGCCGAATAAAACTCTAAAACTGTATTTTAATGTAGATTGTCAGTTCTGCTGCACGAGGGGATAATCCACTTAATCGTCCATTTTAGTGGGAGTATCCCTCTCGTGCAGCGAAGCCTGTTGGGAGAATTATGCTGCATGATGGGAGAAATCCCCTGAAGTAACTGTATGGAAACCCCTTGCATGGGGAACTGTATAAATATGCACACTGTGAATAAAGCCAGTTAGTTGACTCCCAAACTGTTTCGTCCGGTTATTGGGAGGATTGGGGATATTTCCTTACTTTTCAGCGCTGACTGTGGATGTACCTGTTATACCAGCGGAGATCATGGATTCTAATACTGCACTCCGCTACAATTATCTTTACACCCACACCCACCACCTTAAAGCAAACTACACGAAACTCTTAGGAGAACTAAAAGCCATCATACAGGGATGGAGGGGGAAGTATATATAATGGATAGGATGAATCGCTTCGGTAAAGATGGTAATACCGCCGAAGATACAGTACCTCTTCAGAACACTCCCACTTAGGCTCCCTATGAAATATCTCCTGGAATTACAAAAACAAATCAACACATACGTATGGGAAAACGCGAAACCTAGAGTAGCACGAACCACAATGTACCAACTGTTCAGCCATAGTGGGATGGGCATGCCGGAAATAAGAGGCTACTATTGAGCAGCTCACATAGGCCCTTTGCTATCAGCGTTTCAACACAAAGAAATTATAGCCTGGGCTGAAATATAGAAAAGCTATGCAAATGGACTCTCTATACCAACACTGGCCTGGCTACCGATGCTCCAAAGGCCAAACAACAAAAAACTATTACCGATAACAGTACTAACCCTGGAAATCTGGGATGACTACCGCAAAAAAACAGGCATGATGACAAAAATATCCCCAGCCCTTCCAATAGAAGCACTGAGCGCAGCCATTACGGATTTTAACTACAAAGTATGGAACAGACACGGCGTGCTAACCCTATCTCAACTTATGACAGGCACCTGTCTTAAACAATTAGCCGACCTCCAACAAGAGTTCGGCATTCCCGCAACTGCTACCTTCTCCTATAGACAACTGCAAGCCTGGTTTGCCTTGCAAACAAAACAACAAAAAATAACCCCACCAGAACCGCCCCTCTTGGAAGTGGAAAAGATCTGCCTGAAAATCAAACCGGCTAAAAAATTGATCTCTTTAATCTACGCCTCTGAACACAACACACACACGCAACACCCCCTGTCCTTCAAGGCAGCATGGGAAAAAGACATAAAGCACCCACTCTCAGAAGATCAAAGGAAATTTCTTTAAGGCACACAAGCAATTGACCCTCTCCGTGACCCATGTGGAACTTTCACGCAAAATACTCTACACGTGGTACCTGGTGCCCACGCGCCTTAAACACAGCTTCCCCAACTCATAGGACGTATGCTGGAGGTGTCAGGCAGACAAAGGCACTATGATCCATACCTGTTGGCACTGCCCAGGGCTCACAGCATATTGGCAGGATGTGGTGAAACTAGCAGCCTGATGTACCAAAACACACCTGCCACTCTTGCCCAAAACATTTCTCCTTTTACTACTCCCAACCAAGCAAAAAAGCCATAGATATCTCCTATACCACATCATCATAGCAGCACTGGCAACTATAAGCAGAAACTGGAAACAAACAAGCCCACCTACGATGGACCAATGTATCACAGCTATAGACGCAACTAAGCACTACGAATGGATGGCAAGGAAGGCAAGATCGAAAGCACCATACTGGTCCACAGCCTGGGAACTGTGGGACAAACACAAACCAGGACTCACATAAAGCACTAGTAACCAAAGCAACACATATAGAACTATGACACATAAATCACTATGAGCTCCACGACAGGAGCACAACATTCTCCATGACACTACACCTCAAGACAAGAACGAACCCAGCATTTGTGCTTCCTCCCTCCCCCCCACATTCACCTTCATACCCCTCCTCCACTCTCAATAGAACAGCACAGACTACAGCGAAGCTAACATACGCTACCCCTTGCATAATAACAGACAGCACCATGCAAGATAACTCTGGCACTGGAAGCGCCCTCCTAACCCTATAACAACTCAAAGAATGAGTAACCTTTTAAGCTACGAAAACCAGAGTAAATAACCTAACACGACAATATAAGCAGACAAAGGGATGACCACAAAATCACTAATAATGTGTGCATACTGTGTAAGTGTCAGGATCGGGACAGGGATCCAACACGCAGAGTACAAACAGTAGCCAGATACGTATACCGGACCTTAGAATGGACGGACTAACGTAAGTAGTACAGTATAGAATGGTCAAAGACAAGCCGAGGTCGAGGGTAACAGAAGACAGGTAAGCGAGAGACAAGCCGAATCAAGGGTAACAGAGATAAGCAGAGTAAGGTAAACAAGCCGGGTCAAAACCAAAAGGGATAATAGAATACACAAGCACTGAGTGACTAGAACAAGCTAGAACCACGACAGGGCAATGAGCTAATGAAAGAAGCTCTGTTAAATACCCTGTTCAGAGCAGTAACCACGCCTCCGAGGCGTCCTGATTGGTCCTGCAGCAATTGAGTGACAGGTCGTTCCGGAGGAGTGTCCTGATGACAACTTCCTGCCTAGATGCTGTAAAAGGCAGTCACTCCCTCGCGGCCGGCCTTGCATGACCGGATAGACCGTGGGGAAGGGAGCCATCAGGCCGTCTGGATGGAGGAACAGCTAAGTCTCTACCTCTTTCGGAGGTAGAGACCACAGGTACCCTGACAGTACCCCCCCTCTCAGATACGCCCACCGGGCGGAATACACCAGGGCGAGAAGGAAATCGAGAGTGAAACGCCCTGCGGAGACGGGGAGCATGCACCTCCTCCTGAGGTACCCAACTTCTCTCCTCAGGACCATAACCCTTCCAATCGACCAGATATTGCAGTCTCCCCCGGGAGATTCGAGAATCAACGATGGAATTGACCTCATACTCCTCCTGACCCTCCACCTGAACTGAGCGGGGAGGGGCGATCGTGGAGGAGAACCTGTTACATATTAATGGTTTTAGCAAGGAAACATGAAATGAATTAGGAATGCGTAAGGCATTAGGCAACGCTAAACGATACGCAACTGGGTTGATTTGAGACAGTACCCTGTAAGGTCCAATATATCGAGGAGCAAACTTCATGGACGGCACTTTTAACCGAATGTTTCTAGTACTTAACCATACTCTATCGCCTGGAACAAACACCGGTGCTGCCCTTCTACGTTTGTCAGCGTGTTTTTTAACCAGCGTAGAATTGTGCAGAAGGATTTGTCGAGTTTGATCCCACAACTTTCTTAAATTGGCAACATGAACATCCACCGACGGTATCCCTTGAGAAGAAGACTCCGAAGGAAGGATGGAAGGATGAAAGCCATAATTCAAGAAAAAAGGGCTAGAATGCGTAGAATCACAAATGAGATTGTTATGTGCAAACTCCGCCCAAGGAATCAAACCGACCCAATCGTCCTGGTGTTCTGAAACGAAACAACGTAAATATTGTTCAACTTTTTGGTTAGTGCGTTCAGCAGCTCCATTGGACTGAGGATGATAGGCAGAGGAGAAATTCAATTTGATGCCTAGTTGGGAGCAGAATGATCTCCAAAAACGGGAAACAAATTGGGAGCCTCTGTCAGAGACAATCTGGGAAGGTATCCCATGCAAACGGAAAATCTCCCTGGCGAATATCTCCGCTAATTCGGGCGAAGATGGGAGTTTAGGTAAGGGAATGAAGTGAGCCATTTTAGTAAATCTGTCACAGTCAAATCTGTCACAGTGAGGATGACAGTCTGCTTTTTAGAGATAGGCAAATCAACAATGAAGTCCATTGCCAGGCAGGACCAAGGCTTTTCAGGAACCTCTAAAGGGTGCAGAAATCCGCATGGAAGCGAATGGGGTAGCTTGGTCTTGGTACAAACTTCACATGCCCCGATGAATTCTTTAATATCCTTGCTTAAGTCAGGCCACCAAAAATCTTTAGAGACCAGCGCATAAGTCTTGCGGATGCCAGGATGCCCAGCCACCTTGCTGTTATGGAGACAGCGTAGCACCTCCAGTTGGAGAGCGGCAGGAACGAAGTGTCGATCCCCAGGGGTCTGTTTGGGTGCCAAATGCTGAAACTTCATGATCTCAGAAAGCAATGGAGAGTGAATCCTGAGATTCGTGTTCGCGATGATATTCCCCTTAGGAACTATGGAGGACAGAAGTGGTTCAGTTATAGTGGATGGTTCATATTGACGAGACAATGCATCGGCTTTCGAGTTCTTAGAACCAGGTCTATACGTAAGGACATAATTAAAGTGAGTGAGGAACAAGGCCCAGCGAGCCTGCCTGGCGGACAAGCGCTTCGCCTCCCCAATATAAGACAAGTTCTTATGATCCGTTAGAATAGTAACAGGGTGTAGTGTCTCTTCCAGTAAATGTCTCCACTCCTTTAAAGCCTTAATGACCGCTAACAGTTCCCTCTCCCCGATGTCATATCTGCTCTCAGGCCCAGAATTTTTTTTAGAGAAGAAACCACAAGGGTGTAACGGTTTATCCACCCCTAACCTTTGAGACAGAACAGCCCCAACTCCTGTCTCAGAAGCATCGACCTCGAGCAAGAAAGGCAGAGTCGTATCAGGATGAACTAGAATGGGAGCTGAGGCAAAAAGTTCCTTGAGAGTCTTAAAAGCACCAAGAGCTTCCTCAGACCAGAACTTAGTATCAGCCCCTTGTTTGGTCATATTGGTAATAGGCGCAATGATAGAGGAGTAACCCTTAATGAAGCGCCTATAGTAGTTGGAAAAACCAATAAACCTTTGGATAGCCTTGAGTCCTTTGGGCAAAGGCCAGTCTAAAATAGATTGGAGTTTACCAGGATCCATTTTAAAACCTTCCCCAGAAATCAAATACCCAAGAAAGTCTACCTGAGACTGATCAAAACTGCACTTCTCCAATTTGCAGTATAGACCATGTTGCAGAAGTTTGTGTAACACCTTTCTGACCTGTCTATGGTGAGTCTCAATCTCCTTAGAGTGTATTAGTATGTCGTCCAGGTAAACAATAACACAATCATGCTGAAACTCCCTAAGTACCTCATTAATCAAATCTTGAAATACTGCAGGAGCATTGCATAGTCCAAATGGCATAACAGTGTATTCGTAATGGCCATACCGGGTATTGAATGCCGTCATCCACTCGTGACCCTGCTGGATTCTCACCAAATTGTAAGCCCCTCTGAGATCTAACTTGGTGAAGATTTTGGAGCCCTTAAGACGATCAAATAACTCGGTAATCAGTGGGATCGGATAGGCATTTCTGACAGTTATTTTATTCAAGCCTCGGTAATCGATACAAGGTCTCAGCGTGCCATCCTTCTTCTTAATGAAAAAGAACCCCGCACCGGCCGGAGAAGAAGACCTCCTGATAAATCCCTTTTCTAAATTCTCCTGAATATACTCCTCTAGAACCGAGTTTTCCTGAACAGACAAAGGATATACATGGCCCCTCGGAGGCATAGTCCCGGGTAGAAGCTTAATTTTACAGTCAAATGACCTGTGTGGCGGCAAAGAATCGGCATTCTTCTTGTCAAACACTGCCCTTAAGTCTAGGTAAAGGTCTGGTATTTGTCTCTCTGTGGACTGAGTAGGATTCTCCTGTATGTTAATATTAGCTAATGGAGAAACCTTGCACAAACACCGATCCTGGCAGCCCTGGCCCCACGAGAGTATCTCTCCTAACTCCCAATCGATAATAGGGTTATGTTTTTTCAACCATGGGTACCCCAGAACTATGGGAACGGAAGGAGACGAAATGAGCAGAAGAGATAAATTCTCCACGTGTAGGATACCAACATTTAACTCAATGGGTATGGTCTCACGAAAGATAACAGGGTCTAGTAGTGGTCTACCATCTATGGCCTCAACGGCCAAGGGTGTCTCCCTTAGCTGGGATGGGAAATTGTTTTTACTAGCAAAGGCTTGGTCGATAAAATTCTCAGCAGCACCGGAATCTATCAAAGCCATAGCCCTTACTACTTTCCTCCCGCAAGTTAAGGAAACTGGTAGCAGAAGCCTGTGATCTTTACAATTAGGAGTAGAGGACAAAGTAGAAACACCCAAGGCCTGTCCTCCAGAGAGACTTAGGTGCGAGCGTTTCCCGGGCGGTTAGAACAGTTCGAGAGTAAATGACCCTTAGCTCCACAATACATACACAAACCCTCTCTTCTCCTGTACTGTCTTTCCTCCTCAGAGAGGCGGGTATACCCTATCTGCATAGGTTCAGGAAGCAAAGATACCGTGGAGTCAGGACTTGGAAAAGCGGGGGCTAACCTAAAAGAAGGTCTCCGGTTCCTCTCTCGAGTGTTCTGTCTCTCTCTTAAACGTTCATCTATACGAGAGATGAACGAAATTAGATCCTCTAAATTCTCAGGGAGTTCTCTGGTAGCAACCTCATCAAGGATTACTTCAGATAAGCCATTCAAAAATACATCCATATACGCCTGCTCATTCCACTTGACCTCTGACGCCAGAGACCTGAACTCTAGTGCATAATCCACCAGTGTTTGGTTCTCCTGTTTCAGACGCAACAGTAATCTGGCTGCATTAACCTTTCTACCTGGAGGGTCAAATGTTCTTCTAAAAGCAGTTACAAAGGCGTTATAGTTATAAACTAATGGGTTATCGTTCTCCCATAATGGGTTGGCCCATCTCAGAGCTTTCTCAATAAGTAGGGTGATAATAAATCCTACCTTTGCCCTATCTGTAGGATAAGAGCGAGGTTGCAATTCAAAGTGGATACTAATTTGGTTTAAGAAACCACGACACTTCTCAGGAGCCCCACCATAGCGTACTGGGGGGGTAATGCGAGAAGAAGCACCCACTGTGGCTACCTCTAGACCTGAACCGACAGGAGAAACAGGGGTATTACGTATCTCCTCTGGTGGGTTATTGGCACGAGATAATAGAGCCTGTAGCGCAAGCGCCATCTGATCCATTCTGTGATCCATGGCTTCAAACCTAGGATCAGGAGAAGCCAGCTGACTGTTTGTACTTGCAGGATCCATTGGCCCTGTCGTAATGTCAGGATCGGGACAGGGATCCAACACGCAGAGTACAAACAGTAGTCAGATACGTATACCGGACCTTAGAATGGCCGGACTAACGTAAGTAGTACAGTATAGAATGGTCAAAGACAAGCCGAGGTCGAGGGTAACAGAAGACAGGTAAGCGAGAGACAAGCCGAATCAAGGGTAACAGAGATAAGCAGAGTAAGGTAAACAAGCCGGGTCAAAACCAAAAGGGATAATAGAATACACAAGCACTGAGTGACTAGAACAAGCTAGAACCACGACAGGGCAATGAGCTAATGAAAGAAGCTCTGTTAAATACCCTGTTCAGAGCAGTAACCACGCCCCCGAGGCGTCCTGATTGGTCCTGCAGCAATTGAGTGACAGGTCGTTCCGGAGGAGTGTCCTGATGACAACTTCCTGCCTAGATGCTGTAAAAGGCAGTCACTCCCTCGCGGCCGGCCTTGCATGACCGGATAGACCGTGGGGAAGGGAGCCATCAGGCCGTCTGGATGGAGGAACAGCTATGTCTCTACCTCTTTCGGAGGTAGAGACCACAGGTACCCTGACAGTAAGCTTGCATGTCTGTCGCAAAGCACCATCTGCAAAAAACAAAGAATACACACACTATGTAAGTGCTGTATACAATTGTTGTTCCCCCCCCCCCCCAACCTTTTCCTTTTTCTGTATCCCCACACTTCGCAACTCGACAAAATAAAAATTGTCAAAAAAAAAAAAAAAATCTGGGCCACAGACTATGTATCCTGCTGCTGTAACACAAGTACCTTTATTACACTTCAAGTTAGACCATGCACACTAACCACTCAGTTACAATATCCACTGAACTGTTAAACTCAGTCTGCACTAAATGTTTATGCATATACCTTTCACACGATCACTAGTAAGGAAATGTTTGTATAGTTATGCACCCCTACCAGTGGATCTAACACACCTGAAACTGAAGTTATACGGTTAAATTCCCGCACACTACAAGTTAATTTGTATAAACCAACTGCTCACTTGAACCAGCTGCTGATGTGTTAATGTCAAAATTGTTTGCACTATTTATATATACACATGGTTGTAACACAATAGATGCCACATGTTTGTGCCCAAACTTACATATCTCTCCTAATGCAGCTGAACATACAAAAAGGTCTGTTATAAGGTTTACATGTTAGACCACATAAACTAACCACTCAGTTAATATATTTACTGTTGTTGACTATTGAACTAAGCTGGCACTAAAGGTTTATGCGTATCTCTTTCATGCAATACCTAGTAAGGGAATGTATGTATATTCATGACTTCCTACGAATGGATCTAACAAACCTGATGACGATAGTATAAGGTCTACTCTCCATGCACTACAAGTTCACTAGCATACACTAAATTCTCAATTGAACCAGCTACTGATGTGTTAATGTAAAAAATTGGTTTGCACTGTTTATGTACACACATGGTTGTAACACAATAGATGTCACCTGAAAGTGCCCAAATGTACACATCTTCCCTGCTGATGCTAAACAGATTAACTATGGATGTTATAAGGTATACATTTGCAGACTTTCTGGTGTACATAACTCTTGTCTTATATAGCTCTAAAGCCTCTCCCAGTTCTCCCTAATTCTTCCCTATACTGCCAAGTTCTCCCATCCGTCCAAACGTGAAGGGTCCAACTCAGCTTATACTCCTGGCCCCCTACGTATCACCAAGAACTGACATATTCTAGCACTGCATATGGTTCCTGAACAATGGAGATACAAACCATTAACTTCCGCGGGCTGAATACCCCACATAAAAGACATGTTCTACTTGAGAAGGCAAAAAGAGAAAAAATAGATATATGGTGTATACAGGAAACACACTTTGCCCATGACAGAGTACCAGCATTCACTTCCAGAGATTTCCCAACCCAATACCACTCCACTCACTCCTTCAAATCCAAGGGAGTCTCAATTCTAATCCACAACTCCCTATCCTTCAAACTGATTCAACTTAAGAAAGATGCCCAGGGGAGATATGTCACTGTATCATAAATAACATCAAATACACATTGGTTGGCATCTACAGACCCCACAGTAACCAAAGGTATTTTCTTCATAAGGTACTTTCCAAAATCTCACCACCGCAGATGACATTCCTGATATTATGTGGAGATTTCAACCACGTTCTATGCCCAAAGTTTGACACTACTGTCTCTGAAAACACCCCCAGATTCACCACCCTACTACCCCAATGCAAGGCTCTCAAAATGATACTAGAATACGATTTGTATGATGTCTGGCGCACCACATATCACAATAGCCGGGAATATACATATTATTCACCGGTACACTTGTGAATAAACTTAATATTGGTAGCGAGTAACCTATCCTCAGTGGTAGACTGTCACATTGGTGACATAATTTGGACGGACCATGCCCCTACAACTATGACGTAAATATACTTTCCCACACAGGGGTTCTACCCCAGGGCGTTTCAATGACACATTGTTACATAATCCGGACTTTAAACACAAACTGTAAACAGAAATAGCTTCCTGCTTTGAGATAAACAGAACACCTGACCTCAAACCTCCTGACATATGGCAGGATCACAAAGCCGTGATCAGAGGGCTATCAACAACTAAATGCCATAATATTTAGCAAAACCACGTATATGTTACATAAATTGAAAACGAGATTGTATACCCAGGGTAACTAAGCGGGTCTTGGCTTCCCTACTGCTCCAAAACCAGACACAATCAATAATCCCTTAGCTGGAGATGGCCACAGGGACCAAATTATACAACCCACTAGACATTAATAACTCTATGGCAGAGTTTTACAAAGTGCTCTATAACCTACGGGCAGACGCCTTGACTTACCAACCCACAGACCAGGAAATACAAAATTTCCTCTTCCCAATTCAACTCCCTCCCCTCACCCAGGCACAACGTGAAATCCTCCAAGCCAGTTAATTACATCTGTAAGGTGTTCCATCATTAACAAAATAACCCCCTCATATTTTTAGGGTGATTATAGAGTGAAAAAAGTCCATCTCTGAAAGTGGTGATAGCTATCTCCTAGGACAAACTCATAGCTCCACTCTACCACTCTACTGCCTTTGCATATTTGTCTATAGTGGCAAGAATGAGCTGGGACAGGATGGTGATGGTACAGTAAAGTTCGAATCACCAGTAATATATGTTCTCTCAAAAGGAACATGTCATCCAAGCACACGTGCTCCAGAGTAAGAGGCAAACTTACATACATAGAGTGCTGCTGAAATTATCTCATATGGGCAGGGACAACCAGGAAATCCAAAGTACAACGTACAAAGTTAAATTAAATACATACTCACACTGCACTTCACCAGAGGGTCACCAGAAAAAAAAACATATGTGGTGGGACTGATACCGAAAACCAGGGGTAACCAAAAGTTAGAGCTCCAGATGTTGTAAAACTACAACTCCCATGCGTCGCATGCCTTTAGAATGCTTTTGTAGTTGCTACAACATATGGGGATATATCCCTGCCCTAAACTGTGGCTGGTCCACCTGATTCAGAGCTATAAGGAAAGATGATTTAAATAGAGCAGACTTGAAAACCCCCTTTTGTATACCTACCATAGGATTGTAGGGAGTACAGACATGAGGACCCCAGCTATCAGAGATCAGGGATTGCATGAATAGGTAGCCTTAGTTAAAACAGCTACCTAGAGTTTTTTTTTTGTGGTTTTAAATCTGCTAGTCTCAAAGCACAAAGATTGGTAACCCTTATATAAAAATAAACATTATTCGATACACATATATACGTGCTCTCCTCAAAACAGGAGAGGGAGGGAAAGTTAAGGGAATGATGACATGAATCTAACCCTAACCCTACTAGGGGTAGGGTTAGAGTTAGGTTTAAGGATAGGGTTAGGGGTAGAGGAAGGTTGGGGTTAGGGGTAGGGTTGGGGTTCGGTTAGGGTTGGGGTAAGTTTAGGGTTGGGGTCTTGTTAGGGGTAGGGTTAAGAGTAGGGTTAGAGAACTGCCAAAGTCCCGAATTGCCGACGTCCCGAATTTCGGAATTCCGAACCAAACCTATTTTTTTTGCCCATGCACATCCCTAATGTGTGTTTGCAGCTGGCTGTTCTGAAGCTAGGCTATGTTTTACCAAATACAATTGATGAATTTTTTGCATAGAATGTTTAATTCATATTACATATAAATATTTTTTTATTTTGTCTTTATTTTTGTTGCGCACTGTGCTACATCAAAGTATTTTAAACAAGCTGTTACAACAAAAACTGTGTATTGTTAAATCTCCCAGTAGACATGCATACGAATGTGATTAATTACGACTTTCATTACATTTTAGAAAGTAATTGTGTGAGCTGTTTAGTGTTCCCACAAGATACTTGCATACAGATCCTATGACAAGACATACATTCATCTTTGCTATCTAAACATTTTTCCTGTATACTTTCATGAGGAACCTGCCGTTTGCCTAACAGTGATAAATGCAGCTCTGGTATTAAATTCCAGCCTCAGGTCAATGTAGGTACTGACTGTGATGGGTGAACTTAATTATCCTCTGGTCGAATCCCATATCCAAACCATCTCCTTTCTATTCTATTTATACACTTCATGCCAATTCTAATGGAACATTTTGTTTTATCTGTAAACATGTTAAAAATCAAACACATGGACAGATTTTTAGCTTACTGCCCATTGTTGCATAAATATATTTAATGTCAATGTTCTACTTTTGGTGTTTATTGACCTGTTATGTCCATCTGGCAGGATACAATGTCTGGAAATATTTGTATTGTTGAGTTATTTGTGCATGAATTTAGCACTATAAACACAGAATTCCACAAGTCTCATACTGTAAAAGAAAATTAAAATGAGGGCTATTTACTAACCAACAAAATAGGTGAGCTGAAAAATGTATTGCGTTGGTGTATTTTCTCTAGATTGCTTATTTTGACTCACAATTTATAAATCTTTATTATTCACAATTTTAATGTAATACATTTATAAAGTAGTTTTTATATATATATATATATATATATAGTGATGTCGCGAACACGAAATTTTCGGTTCGCGAACTGCGGACGGGAACATCCGCAAATGTTCGCGAACGGGTGAACCGCGCGAACCGCCATAGACTTCAATGGGCAGTCGAATTTTAAAACACACAGGGACTGTTTCTGGCCACAATAGTGATGGAAAAGTTGTTTCAAGGGGACTAACACCTGGACTGTGGCATGCCGGAGGGGGTTCCATGGCAAAACTCCCATGGAAAATTACATAGTTGATGCAGAGTCTGGTTTTAATCCATAAAGGGCATAAATCACCTAACATTCCTAAATTGTTTGGAATAACGTGCTTTAAAACATCAGGTATGATGTTGTATCGATCAGGTAGTGTAAGGGTTACTCACGCTTCACAGTGACAGACCAAACTACGCACCGCAAACAACCGCAAACAGTCCATTTACACAACCGCAAACTCCCCATTTGCACATGTTTTAGTGCAAACTAGTCTAACTACTAATATAGTTGAAACATGCTACTTTTATTCATGCCAGACAACCATGCAGGCCAGACTAACAAACATGCCAGGGCCAATCATAGTTAACCACCTCAGATAGTAACATGGCTCCCTCTATATACAGAGTAAACATGGCTCCCTCTATATACAGAGTAACATGGCTCCCTCTATATACAGAGTAACATGGCTCCCTCTATATACCTTGTAAACATGGCTCCCCTCTATATACAGTGTAAACATGGCTCCCACTATATACAGTGTAACATGGCTCCCCTCTATATACAGAGTAACATGGTTCCCTCTATATACAGTGTAAACATGGCTCCTCTCTATATACAGAGTAAAATGGCTTCCCTCTATATACCGTGTAAACATGGCTCCCTCTATATACAGCATAACATGGCTCCCCTCTATATACAGTGTAAACCCTGGCAGATTGACACGGCTCCTCTCTATATACAGAGTAACATGGCTTCCCTCTGTATACCGTGTAAACATGGCTCCCTCTATATACAGTGTAAACATGGCTCCTCTCTATATACCGTGTAACATGGCTCCCCTCTATATACAGAGTAACATGGTTCCCTCCATATACAGTGTAAACATGGCTCCTCTCTATATACAGAGTAACATGGCTTCCCTCTATATACCGTGTAAACATGGCTCCCTCTATATACAGTGTAAACATGGCTCCTCTCTATATACAGTGTAACATGGCTCCCCTCTATATACAGTGTAAACAGGGTTCCTCTCTATATACAAAATAACATGGTTCCCTCTATATACAGTGTAAACATGGCTCCTCTCTATAAACAGAGTAACATGGCTTCCCTCTATATACAGTGTAAACATGGCTCCTCTCTATAAACAGAGTAACATGGCTTCCCTCTATATACAGTGTAAACGTGGCTCCTCTCTATATAACGTGTAAACACGGCTCCCTCTATATACAGAATAACATGACTTTCTCTATATACAGAGTAACATGGCTCCCTCTATATACCGTGTGAACATGGCTCCCCTCTATATACAGTGTAAACATGGCTCCTCTCTATATACAGAGTAACATGGTTCCCTCTATATACAGTGTAAACATGGCTCCTCTCTATATACAGAGTAACATGGCTTCCCTCTATATACCGTGTAAACATGGCTCCCTCTATATACAGAATAACATGGCTCCAACCATATACAGAGTAACATGGCTCCCCTCTATATACAGTGTAAACATGGCTCCTCTCTATATACAGAGTAACATGGCTCCCTCTATATACCATGTAAACATGGCTCCCCTCTATAAACAGTGTAAACACGGCTCCTCTCTATATACAGAGTAACATGGTTCCCTCTATATACAGTGTAAACATGGCTCCTCTCTATATACAGAGTAACATGGCTTCCCTCTATATACAGAATAACATGGCTCCCTCTATATACAGAGTAACATGGCTCCCCTCTATATACAGTGTAAACATGGCTCCTCTCTATATACAGAGTAACATGGCTCCCCTCTATATACAGTCTAAACACGGCTCCTCTCTATATACAGAGTAACATGGCTTCCCTCTATATACCGTGTAAACATGGCTCCCTCTATATACAGTGTAAACATGGCTCCTCTCTATAATGTGTAAACATGGTTCCCTCTATATACAGAGTAACATGGCTCCCTCTATATGCAGAGTAACATGGCTCCCTCTATATACCGTGTAAACATGGCTCCCCTCCATATACAGTGTAAGCATGGCTCCCCTCCATATACAGTGTAAGCATGGCTCCCTCTATATACAGAGTAACATGGCTCCCTCTATATACAGAGTAACATGGCTCCCTCTATATACAGTGTAACCATGGCTCCCCTCTATATACAGAGTAACATGGCTTCCCTGTATATACCGTGTAAACATGGCTCCCTCTATATACAGAATAACATGGCTCCCTCTATATACAGAGTAACATGGCTCCCCTCTATATACAGTGTAAACATGGCTCCTCTCTATATACAGAGTAACATGGCTCCCTCTATATACAGAGTAAACATGGCTCCTCTCTATATACCGTGTAACATGGCTCCCCTCCATATACAGTGTAAACATGGCTCCCCTCTATATACAGTGTAAACATGGCTCCTCTCTATATACAGAGTAACATGGCTCCCTCTATATACCGTGTAATCATGGCTCCCCTCTATATACAGTGTAAACACGGCTCCTCTCTATATACAGAGTAACATGGTTCCCTCGATATACAGTGTAAACATGGCTCCTCTCTATATACAGAGTAACATGGCTGCCCTGTATATACCGTGTAAACATGGCTCCCTCTATATACAGAATAACATGGCTCCCTCTATATACAGAGTAACATGGCTCCCCTCTATATACAGTGTAAACATGGCTCCCCTCTATATACAGTGTAAACATGGCTACCCTCTATATACAGTGTAAACACGGCTCCTCTCTATATACAGAGTAACATGGTTCACTCTATATACAGTGTAAACATGGCTCCTCTCCATATACAGAGTAACATGGCTTCCCTCTATATACCGTGTAAACATGGCTCCCTCTATATACAGACTAACATGGCTCCCTCTATATACCGTGTAAACATGGCTCCTCTCTATATACAGAGTAACATGGCTTCCCTCTATATACTGTGTAAACATGGCTCCCTCTATATACAGAATAACATGGCTCCCTCTATATACAGAGTAACATGGCTCCCCTCTATATACAGTCTAAACACGGCTCCTCTCTGTATACAGAGTAACATGGTTCCCTCTATATACAGAGTAACATGGCTTCCCTCTATATACCGTGTAACATGGCTCCCCTCTATATACAGTGTAAACACGGCTCCTCTCTATATACAGAGTAACATGGCTTCCCTCTATATACCGTGTAAACATGGTTCCCTCTATATACAGAGTAAACATGGCTCCTCTCTATATACAGAGTAACATGGCTTCCCTCTATATACCGTGTAAACATGGCTCCCTCTATATACAGAATAACATGGCTCCCTCTATATACAGAGTAACATGGCTCCCTCTATATACCATGTAAACATGGCTCCCCTCTATATACAGTGTAAACATGGCTCCCCTCTATATACAGAGTAACATGGCTCCCCTCTATATACAGAGTAACATGGCTCCCTCTATATACCGTGTAAACATGGCTCCCCTCTGTATATAGAGGGAGCCATGTTTACACTGTATATAGAGGGGAGCCATGTTTACACGGTATATAGAGGGAGCCATGTTACTCTGTATATAGAGGGGAGCCATGTTACTCTGTATATAGAGGGGAGCCATGTTACACTGTATATAGAGGGAGACATGTTACTCTGTATATAGAGGGAGCCATGTTTACACTGTATATAGAGTAACATGTCTCCCTCTATATACAGTGTAACATGGCTCCCCTCTATATACAGAGTAACATGGCTCCCTCTATATACAGTGTAAACATGGCTCCTTTCTATATACTGAGTAACATGGCTCCCCTTTATACAGGGGCGTACCTGGAGCATTTGGCAACCGGGGCGGATCCTTTATTTGGCACCCCACTCCCCAACTTTGAAATGTAAAAAACAGCTGCAATTTTTTTTAAATGTATGTTTATGCAGTGTGTGTATAGTGTGTACAGTGTGTGTATATTGTGTGTAGTGTGTGTATAGTGTGTGCAGTGTGTGCATAGTGTGTGTGTATAGTGTGTATGCAGTGTGTGTAGTGCATGTAGTGTGTGCAGTGTGTGTATAGTGTGTGCAGTGTGTATAGTGTGTGTAGTGTGTGTATATTGTGTGCAGTGTGTGTAGTGTATGCAGTGTGTGCATAGTGTATGCAGTGTGTGCATAATGTGTACAGTGTGTGCATAGTGTGTATAGTGTGTGCATAGTGTGTATAGTGTGTGCAGTGTGTGTATAGTGTGTATGCAGTGTGTGTATAGTGTGTATGCAGTGTGTGTATAGTGTGTATAGTGTGTGCAGTTTGTATGCAGTGTGTGTAGTGTGTGTGCATAGTGTATGCAGTGTGTGCATAGTGTGTACAGTGTGTGCATAGTGTGTACAGTGTGTGCATAGTGTGTACAGTGTGTGTATAGTGTGTACAGTGTGTGTGTATATTGTGTGTATTGTGTGTATAGTGTGTATATAGTGTGTGCAGTGTGTATAGTGTGTATGCAGTGTGTTTATAGGGTGTATGCAGTGTGTATAGTGTGTGCAGTGTGTATAGTGTGTGCAGTGTGTATAGTTAGTGCAGTGTGTGTATAGTGTATACAGTGTGTGTAGAGTGTGTATAGTGTATGCAGTGTGTGCGCAGTGTGTGCATAGTGTGTGCAGTGTGTGTATAGAGTGTGCAGTGTGTGCATGGTCTGTGCAGTGTGTATAGTGTGTGCATAGTGTGTACAGTGTGTGCATAGTGTGTACAGTGTGCAGTGTGTACAGTGTGTGTATAGTGTGTATAGTGTGTACAGTGTGTGTATAGTGTGTACAGTGTGTGTGTATATTGTGTGTATTGTGTGTATAGTGTGTGTAATGTGTATATAGTGTGTATAGTGTGTATATAGTGTGTGCAGTGTGTATAGTGTGTATGCAGTGTGTTTATAGGGTGTATGCAGTGTGTATAGTGTGTGCAGTGTGTGTATAGTGTATGCAGTGTGTGTAGAGTGTGTATAGTGTATGCAGTGTGTGTGCATAGTGTGTGTATAGAGTGTGCAGTGTGTGCATGGTCTGTGCAGTGTGTATAGTGTGTGCAGTGTGTGCATAGTGTGTGCAGTGTGTGTATAGTGTGTGCATAGTGTATGCAGTGTGTGCATAGTGTGTACAGTGTGTGTATAGTGTGTATATTGTGTGTATAGTGTGTGTAGTGTGTGTGCAGTGTGTGTATAGTGTGTGCAGTGTGTGTATAGTGTGTGCAGTGTGTGTATAGTGTGTGCAGTGTGTGTATAGTGTGTGCAGTGTGTGTATAGTGTATGCAGTGTGTATAGTGTATGCAGTGTGTATAGTGGGTGTATAGTGTGTGCATGGTGTATGCAGTGTGTGTATAGTGTGTACAGTGTGTGTGTGTATATTGTGTGTATAGTGTGTGTAGTGTGTGTGCAGTGTGTGTATAGTGTGTGTAGTGTGTGTATAGTGTGTGCAGTGTGTGCATAGTTAGTGCAGTGTGTGTATAGTGTATGCAGTGTGTGCAGTCTTGTAGAGTGTGTATAGTGTATGCAGTGTGTGCATAGTGTGTACAGTGTGTGTATAGTATGTACAGTGTGTGTGTATATTGTGTGTATAGTGTGTGTAGTGTGTGCAGTGTGTGTAGTGTGTGCAGTGTGTGTATAGTTAGTGCAGTGTGTGTATAGTTAGTGCAGTGTGTGTATAGTTAGTGCAGTGTGTGTATAGTGTATGCAGTGTGTGCATAGTGTATGCAGTCTGTATAGTGTATGCAGTGTGTGCAGTGTGTGTATAGAGTGTGCAGTGTGTGTATAGTGTGTGCAGTGTGTGTGTAGTGTGGGCAGTGTGTGTATATTGTGTGCAGTGTGTATGCAGTGTGTGTGTGGGTGTGTGCATAGTGTGTGCATAGTGTTTGTGTATATTGTGTGTATAGTGTGTGTATATTGTGTGTAGTGTGTGTATAGTGTGTATACTAAAAAATAGTGAGGGGGGATAAAATTACTACCCTGTAAAGTAAAATTCAACTTACTATTCAACGTCTTCTTTTTTCTAAAATCCTCATTTTTCAGCCCCAAAAAGGGCCAAATAAAAAGCCATCATACCCGTCGAACTTAAAAATACAATAAAAAACCTGAGCGCAAAAAAAATTTAATCCATCTTCACCCATGGAGGGCTCCGTGTCAGTGTTTATCAGGGATCCTTAGGATAGGTGTCAATCCATATCTGCCAAGTGACCCTATGTAGGGGGAACAGTCCCTATTCTGCTCTGTGTCAGTGTCTGGAGGGAGTATCTGCAGTAACACAGGGTGTCTGGAGGGAGTATCTGCAGTAATACAGAGTGTCTGGGGGGAGTATCTGCAGTAATACAGAGTGTCTGGGGGGAGTATCTGCAGCAATACAGAGTGTCTGGGGGGAGTATCTGCAGCAATACAGAGTGTCTGGGGGGAGTATCTGCAGCAATACAGAGTGTCTGGGGGGAGTATCTGCTTGTAACATTTATATGCACACAAAAAAAAATAATAATAAATTGAAAAAAAAAATGGTTGCAGCTTCCGAATTAATCTAAAATGGATGCTGTCCAGTAGGTGGGAGGGTTTGCTAGGGAGGGTGTGCTGCTGATTGGCTGTAATGTGTCTGCTGACTGTGAGGTACAGGGTAAAAGTTTACTCAATGATGATGAATAGGGGGCGGACCGAACACCGCATGTGTTCGCCCAATGTGGCGGACGCGAACATGCTATGTTCGCCGGGAACTATTCGTCAGCGAACAGTTCGGTACATCACTATATATATATATATATATATATATATATATATATATATATATATATATATATATATATATATATATATATATATATATATTCAGAACCCTTTACAAACTAATAACACACTGATAAAAACAGATAGAACCCAAATCCTGCAGCACCTTCTAAAATATACTTTACTCTTGAATATTTATATTATCCATGGTATAACAATGCCCATCAAAAAGAAAGAATCACACAAAAAAAGTGCCATGAATAAATTAGTATTAGATAGTGCTACATTTAAGCTCCCACCCCCCCCCCCCCCAAAAAAAAAGTATCTATATGCTTTAAGCAAGAGAACCCAGATAGCTTACTATCTAGAGGGATACCGTAATGTGCATTGAGAAAAAAGGGGTTATAGGGATAAAATACAATCATATCCATGCATCCCACTTTAGTGAATAAAGCTAGGTGGGTATTCGTTTTTTTCCCCTGTATACATGGGTTTGTATATATATATATATATATACCAAAAGCCAAGCATTCTGTACTAGTACATGCTCTATGTTTACCCTGGCGATGTTTGTTACCAACCAAATTTATATGCTCCAAGAAGAGGCTCACTGAGGGATTTATAATTGTGATGAAGGGATGCTGTTTATTCAGCCAATACATCCGAATAATACAAGTAAAAATTTCAGTCTCTGAGAGAGACTTTTATCAAGACAATAAAGCACGCTACCGCCACAACTGTATAGACACCAGGATGTGAAAGTGAGGTTGACTGTGAATTTGAGCCTGAGTGATGCCGGTATAACCTACATGCCACCAAAGAATCCTCCTCATCAATAGTGCATATATGAATGCTTACGAGGTAGTAAATGAAATAAAGGAGCATATCTAGCAAACTGAGAAATTACGTATTGTAACTAGAGATTAATAATGGCACCACCAAGACTAATCCAGTGAAATGATGAGGTGTTACATGAAATTTAACCGAGCACTCACCCATGTGCATGGAAATATACAAATAATATCACTTTACATAAAATCAAAAACATACCTATCTGCAACATCAAAGGACAAACTATGGATATTCTATAGTACAGAATGTATGTTCACTAAGCAAGACTAAACAATCCAAGCAATAAAGCATGTTCCCCATATAAAAATATCATGGTAAAGCTTAAATGAGAGCCACAAATTAAGCAGAAAAGAAAAGCCCTAAGTGTCAACAATGTATCTAAACAATAGATGCAATCTAGAGGCAAAGATAGAATAGAGGCAAAGATACTTGCATCAAAAGGGGGCTCACAAGCTGCTAAATTGTCAGATATACAGGTGATACTCGAAAAATTAGAATATCGTGCAAAAGTTCATTTATTTCAGTAATGCAACGTAAAAGGGGAAACTAATATATGAGATAGACGCATTACATGCAAAGCAAGATAGTTCAAGCCGGGATTTGTCATAAGTGCCATGATTATGGCTTAATGAAAACCCCAAATCCACAATCTCAGTAAATTAAAATATTACATGCAATCAATAAAACAAGGAGTGTACATAGAACAATATCGGACCTTTGAAAAGTATAAGCATGCATATGGACTCAGTACTTGGTTTGGGCCCCTTTTGCAGCAATTACTGCCTCAATGCAGCGTGGCATGGAAGCTTTCAACCTGTGGCACTGCTGAGGTGTTATGGAAGACCAGGAAGCTTCAATAGCGGCCTTCAGCTCTTCTGCATTGTTCGGTCGCATATCTCTCATCTTCCTCTTGGCAATGCCCCATAGATTCTCTATGGGGTTCAGGTCAGGGGAGTTTGCTGGCCAATCAAGCACAGTAATCCCACGATCATTGAACCAGGCTTTGGTGCTTTTGGCAGTGTGGGCAGGTGCCAAGTCCTACTGGAAAATAAGGTCAGCATCCCCATAAAGCTCATCATTGGAAGGAAGCATGAAGTGCCCCAACATCTCCTGGTAGACGGTTGCATTAACCCTGGACTTAATGAAGCACAGTGAACCAACACCAGCAGATGACATGGCTCCCCAAATCAACACAGACTGTGGAAACGTCACACTGGACTTCAAGCATCTTGCAGCGTGGGCCTCTACATTCTTCCTCCAGACTCTGGGTCCTTGGTTTCCAAATGAGATGCAAACGTTGCTCTCATCAGAAAAGAGGACTTTGGACCACTGAGCAACAGACCAGGTCTTTTCTTTAGCCCAGGTAAGACACTTTTGACGTTGTTTGTTGTTCAGGAGCGGCTTGAAAAGAGGAATACGACATCTGAAGCCCATGTCCAGGATCTGTCTGTGTGTGGTGGCTCTTGATGCATTGACTCCAGCCTCAGTCCACTCCTTGTGAAAGTTCCCAATACATTTGAATGGTCTTTTCCTGATAATCCTATCCTGGCTGCAGTCATCCCTGCTCCAATTGCACCTTTTTCTTCCACACTTTTCCTTCCACATAACTTTCTATTAATGTGCTTTGATAGAGCACTTTGGGAACATCCAACCTCCTTTGCAATTACCTTTTGAGGCTTTCCCTCCTTATGGGGGGTGTCAATTATGGTTTTCTGCACAACTGTCAGGTCAGCAGTCTTCCCCATGATTGTGATTCCTAGTGAACCAGACTGAGAGACCATTTAAAGGCTCAGAAACCCTTTGCAGGTGTTATTGCTTACTTAGCTGATTAGAGTTGGACACTGTGAGCCTAGAATATTGCACCTTTTCACAATATTCTAATTTACTGAGATTGTGGATTTTGGGTTTTCATGAGCTGTAAGCCATGATCATTGCACTTATGACAAATCACGGCTTGAACTATCTTGCTTTTCATGTAATGTGTCTATCTCATATGTTAATTTCCACTTTTACATTGCATTACTGAAATAAATGAACTTTTGCATGATATTCTAATTTTTCGAGTATCACCTGTAAATTCAAGCAGTACCTAAAAGGAGCTAAATAATAAGCAGGGAGGAGATTAAAGCCCCAACAATCTCATCATATACATGCATACCAGACCAGCAAGGGAAAATACCTAAACTGCTAATAACTAATACAATAGTGTTTTGTGTGATATTTTTACAGATTCAAACATAAATTGGAAAAGTAACGCCTGCACACCCGACTATATAAAAATATTCTGTGCAGGAGCAGCCAAAACAAAGACTCACTGGTCATCAACTCCACCACACACCATCTACATAAATTACATATGCAGCCGAAGTCGGGTAATTGGACACCAAGTATATAGAGGACCTATGTTTCCTCATCCTTTACCAGAGATTTGGTGTTTTGCCCACCTATACTAATCCTCATGGGCATTGCATTTTATAAACCATATATTGTGTGGTACAGGTTATCTGATGTTTAATATATATATAAATAAAAGACAAAACCAAAAACACCAGTGAGAAAATCAGTGTAGGGATTAAAATTATATTACCCTTATATACCCTGCAATGTAGATACATGAAGATTTCTCTAAATATTCATAAAAAACAACCACACAAAATATCTACAAATGTAAAACAAATGGAACACAGGGCAGTACTGTATCTACACCAGTATGTGTTCTATGGATAATTACACTCACAAATTTAATTTGCTAGTAGGCATATCTCCCAAAACCGGGTACATAGATTATTTAGCCTTCATCTAGTGAATTGTGCATAGAAGGTACATCTTCTGTGCCCAGTTTTTCCCTGGACTACGAGGTAGAACTTTTTGGTTCCTAAGCATTGAGACATGCTTTTAATCCTGTGTTATTCTGCATGTGCAATTTATGTTAAAAAGTGTTTTGTATCTGGTAATTTTGCACATTATGTTGGCCTCTTTTTGTCCAATTCACTGGAAGAAGGCTAAAAAATCTGGTCTTCAATGGTCAGAAATGGACCATGGAGTAAATGAAAAATGTCTATTCAGAAGGCAGGCCGGCGGAGGCAGAGTTATGCTCTGGGCAATGTTCTGCTGGCAACATTGGGTTGTAGCATTTATATGGATGTTACTTTGGCATGTACCACCTACCTAGAGATTGTTGCAGACCACGCACACCCCTTCATGGCAATGGTGTTACCTTATGGCAGTGGTCTCTTTTAGCAGGATAATGCACCTTGGACACTGAAAAAATAGTTCCAAATAATTGCTACAAATTCCCCAGATTTCAATCTGATTGAGCATCTGTGTGACGTGCTGGAAAAACAAATCCGATCCATGTAGGCCCCAGCTTGCAACTTGCTGCTATATTCTTGGTGCCAGATGCCACAGGACATATTCAGAGGTCTTGTGGAGTCCATGTCTAAACCCATCAGAGCTGTGTTAGCAGCATGATGGGGACCTACCCAATATTAGGCAGGTGGTTTTAATAATGCTACTGATCAGTATGCAGTAAGGGAAAAAAGTATTTGATCCCCTGCTTATGTTGACAGTTTGTCCACTGACAAAGAAGTGATTAGTCTATAATTTTAATGGTAGGTGTATTTTAACAGTGAGAGAAAGAATAACACAAATCCAGAAAAAACGCATGTCAGAAAGTTATACATTGTTTTTTTTTTAAAGGACTTAATTCTGTTAGGGCAATGGGGGCTTCTTAAAACAGTATGCTAACATTAACCAATTCTACAAAATTAAGGAATTCTACATAATTCTTTCTTAAGATAAAAAGGCTGTGCGGTAAGATGATGAACTGAAATTATAATGACTTCATGGACTGAATTATAATGCTGTCAATCAAGGCAGAAGAATATTAACACAAGCTTCTACTGAATATCAATATTCTTTACACTAATTCTGCTTCCTTTTGGCAATAATATTGGTCACTGACATATCATAAGAAACTCTTATTGAACATAAAAAAAAAAAAAAAAAAAAAAATACCTTTTGACTAGAAGAGGGGAAAGGCAACTTTTTATTCGCACTGTGCCAAAACAAGATTTTTAAGTTCCTTGGCGTGCCAATCCTATTTTTTTTTTTAAATTGTGTCTGTTGCCGTGTTCTGCTTGTGCGCCGCTTGTGTACTAAAGAGCCTACACTAGCACGTGTTGGTGTGTGTCAGTATGTGTGTGTATCTGTGTTTGTGTGGCAGTTTGTGTGTATATGGGCATTCATCCCTACCATAAATATTTAGAAAAATAATCACAAATGATAACATTGCCATCTGCTGCTAATAATTTCACTGCAAATGGCATAGGCTTGTTTGTGTCTTTTTCTTTAGTTCATGAATAGATTCAAATAAAGTACCACTTAAGTTTAATTTAAATTTGGCTTTAAGCTCCGATATATCCTAGAGCCAAATTTGGAGTATATTTTTGAGTCAGTTGTCATCTTACACATCTTTAGAAATAGTTGTAATTTCACAGTTATTTGAAATGTAAAGAATATCCTACACTTCTTAGGAAACTGTTACCTTGATACATCTACCTTGTTTTTACATACTGTGTCAGCCATGTATCAATTAGTTTTGCCAAAGGACTTAATTGTTTGTGTCACAGCACTGACGCTATCCCACTTTCCAAATCTAAACACAACTATAGACTCTAATACAGGGTAGGCAACCTTTCGCACTCCAGATGTTGTGGACTATATCTCCCACAATCATTTTAAAGCCATAATGCTGGCAAAGGGAGATGTAGTCCACCACATCTGGAATGCAGAAGGTTACCTACCCATGCTCTAGTACAGGCCTAGGCAACCTTCGGCACTCCAGATGTTTTGGACTACACCTCCCATGATGCTTTGCCAGCATTACTGGTGTACAAGCATTATTGGGGATATAGTCCACAGCATCTGGAGTACCGAAGGTTGCCTATTCCTGCTCTACAACTTGCAACCTGCATGAGAATGAGCCCAAGCTAAAAATGACAAAAAAGAGCATATCAGGTCCTCATTAGATGCACAGGATAGAGGTGATACTTTTAAGGAAAGAGTATTTATTTCTGTATAAGCAGCTTTTACACCGGATGTATTGTTTCAGCAGGACAATATAGGTTAGTCATTGTTGACCTTTGGTACTGCAGCTGTTGAGGTCTATATTTTGCATAATATCCTATTGACAAGTGTAGAGCACAACAGATGCAAAGCCAGAGGTTAGCCATTAAGGATTTTAATGATTTTACTCCCCACCAGGTTACCGCTTACTAAATCTTCTCCTATGTGGATATATTACATTTTAAAGGTAATGTATAAAACTACAAAGACTTGAGAACCAGCAAAATTACATTACAAGAAACTTTTATAAGCTTTACCAAGCTGAGGTATATACACCAGACTCCATACACCGTATGTTATTGTACTTAAATATGCAATAAATTTATTTCCTTACTGTACAACACTCTGGCATATGTAGATGTTTCTTGTGAATAGCTGTTTGCATTTGGAATGAGTGAGGAGCATCTGGATCTGCTTTCTCTAATAATTGTATTAATAATATTAATAATAATGATATTGATGTATAGTGATGTCCCGAACTATTCGCTAGCGAATAGTTCCTGGCGAACATAGCATGTTCACATTCGCCACCGCAGGCGAACACATGTGATGTTCGATCCGCCCCTATTCATCATCATTGAGTAAACAATAAGGGGGGACCTACTATCCTCCCCCCCGGCCCCAACCCCTGCGCGGTGGGTGGGGACCATAAATCACAATGGGGGGGACCTACTGTCCTCCACCCGCCCCCACCCGTGAGCATTGGGTGGGGGCCATAAAAATAATGAGGGGGGACCTACTGTCCTTCCCGCCCCCACCCCTGCGCGGTGGGTGGGGGCCATAAAAATAATGAGGGGGAGGACCTACTGTCCTCCCTCCCGGCCCCCACCCCTGCGCGGTGGGTGGGGGCCATAAAACACAATGGGGGACCTACTGTCCTCCCCCGGCCCCCACCCCTGAGCGGTGGGTGGGGGCCCTAAAAAAAAACAATAAGGGGGGACCTACTGTCTACCCCAGGCCCCCACCCCTGAGTGGTGGGTGGGGGCCCTAAATACTAATAAGGGGGGGACCTACTGTCCACCCCAGGCCCCCACCCCTGTGTGGTGGGTGGGGGCCTTAAATACTAATAAGGGGGGGACCTAATGTCCTCCCCCCTGGCCCCACCACTGAGCGGCGGGTGGGGGCCCTAAATACAAATGGGGGGGACCCTAGTCACCCCCTCCCCCCCAAAAAAAAATGATCCCCCTACCTACCCCCCTCACCCTAAAAATAATGAGGGGGGAACCTTTAACTAAGACCCTGTAAAAAAAATTTGATAAAAAAACAACTTACCATTCAATGTTTTCTTTCTTCTAAAATCTTCTTTTTTCAGCCCCCAAAAAGGCCAAATAAAAAAAACATAATTACGGACGCAATAAAAAAAACGAGCGCAAAAAAAAATAATCCATCTTCACCCATGGAGGGCTCCGCGCAGACTGAGCTCTGCAGGGCGGGGGAAGGCTTATAAAGCCTTGCCACGCCCTGCAATTAGGCTAAGAACACTCTGATTGGCTGGTTTAAGCCAATCAGAGTGCTCTTTGTCATTTTACACAGCGTGGGAAAATTCCAAAGAACTTTCCCACACTGTGTAAAATGACACAGAGCACTGTGATTGGATGGCTTGAAATCCATCCAATCACAGTGCTCTGTGTCATTTTACACAGTGTGAGAAAGTTCTTTGGAATTTTCCCACGCTGTGTAAAATGACAAAGAGCACTCTGATTGGCTTAAACCAGTCAATCAGAGTGTTCTTAGCCTAATTGCAGGGCATGGCAAGGCTTTATAAGCCTTCCGCCACCCTACTGAGCTCAGTCTGCGCAGAGCCCTCCATGGGTGAAGATGGATTATTTTTTTAAAAAAAATTTATTGCGTTGGTTATTATGGTTTTTTATTTGGCCTTTTTTGGGGCTGAAAGAAGATTTTAGAAGAAAGAAAACATCGAATGGTAAGTTGTTTTTTTCTAATTCTTTTTACAGGTTCTTAGTTAAAGGTCCCCCCTCATTATTTTTAGGGTGAGGAGGTAGGTAGGGGGATAATTTTTTGGGGGGGTTGGGGAGGGGGTGACTAGGCTCCCCCCATTTGTATTTAGGGCCCCCACCCGCCGCTCAGGCGTGGGGGCCAGGGTGGAGGACATTAGGTCCCCCCCTTATTAGTATTTAGGGCCCCCACCCACTGCTCAGGGGTGGGGCAAGGGGGGGGACAGTAGGTCCCCCCTTATTGTTTTTTTAGGGCCCCCACCCACCGCTCAGGGGTGGGAGCCGGGGGGGGACAGTAGGTCCCCCCTTATTGTTTTTTTTAGTGCCCCCGCCTGCCACGCAGGGGTGGGGGACGGAGATGGGGAGGACAGTAGTTCCCCCCCTATTATCTTTATGGCCTCCATTCGACGCCCAGGGGTGGGGGCCGGGGGGGTGGAGGACAGTAGGTCGCCCCCCCTCATTATCATTATGGCCCCCACCCGCCACCTAGGGGTGGGGGCCGGAAGGGGGAGGACAGTAGGTCTCCCCCTCATTATCTTTATGTCCCCCAACCTTCGCCCAGGGGTGGGGGCCGGGGGGAGGACAGTAGGTCCCCCCCCTCATTATCATTATGGCCCCCACCCGCCGCACAGGGGTGGGGGCCTGGGGGGAGGACAGTAAGTCCCCCCCTCATTATCTTTATGGCCACCACCTGCCGCACAGGGGTGGGGGCCTGGGGGGAGGACAGTAGGTCCCCCCTCATTATCTTTATGGCCCCCACCCGCCGCACAGGGATGGGGGCCTGGGGGGAGGACAGTAGGTCCCCCCCCTCATTATCTTTATGGCCCCCACCCGCCACCCAGGGGTGGGGCCGGGGGGGGGAGGAGAGTAGGTCTCACCCCCCCCTTCAATCACTATTGTGGCCAGAAAGAGTCCCTGTGGGTTTTAAAATTTGCCTGCCTATTGAAGTTTATGGCGGTTCGCCCAGTTTGCGGAAATTCGCGTTTGCGGTTCGCGATCCGAAAATTTTATGTTCGCGACATCACTATTGATGTATTAGAAGTAAATCAAATGTTCTATGTGTCTATAAAATTAAAAAAAATGTTTGAAATAAGTGTGTAATAAAGCCAAACCTGTTAATTTTAATAATTCTGTCTGTCTGTCATTCCTCTCTGCCCAAATACAAAAAAAACTGACTATGTAAAAGATGTACCCCGAATGAAAACATTTTATTATGCTTTTTTCATTGGAGGAAAAGCTGCAGATCTCATCTGATGCCCTCTTCTAACCCAACCCAACCCTGTGGCTGTCCAATCACAGACTTCCCAATACAGCTTAATGAGAAGTCTTTGCAAGCAGGGCCGGACTGGCCCACCGGGATAGCGGGAAATTTCCCGGTGTGCCGCGGCACCTGGGGCCGGTCTGACAGCCCTGATCATCCTAAGTAATTGTATTTAAATAATTTTCCCCTCGGACTGTGCCAGGCTGTGTCAGTCCAGGAGGAGTAAAGAGGGACTAGCTGGGGGCTGGTATGGCCGCAATGAGGCTGCCCGCGGCCAGAGGGAGACCTGTCAGTCTCCCAGCACAATTTACCTTAATTTTGCCACATTCCCCGCCTCTGCACACAAGCCCCACCTCCTGAACATAAATCCGCCTCCCTCGTGTAAGCCCCCCCACACACACACGTTGCTCGCTGGAAGGAAGAGGCTACAAAATGGAAACTTTACCTACCAGTGCCAGGTAAGCTTCAGCCATGACATTGTGTGTGTGTGTGTGTGTGTGTGTGCCTGCTAGTGAGTGAGCTTGTCTGTGCCTGTCTGTGTGTGTGTGCCTGCCTATGTGTGTGTGAGCGCGCGTGTGTGTGCCTGCTAGTGAGTGAGCTTGTCTGTGTGTGTGTGTGCCTGTTAGTGAGTTTGTGTGTGTGTGTGTGTGTGTGTGTGTGTGTGCCTGCTAGTGAGTGAGCTTGTCTGTGTGTGTGTGTGTGTGTGTGTGTGCCTGCTAGTGAGTGAGCTTGTCTGTGTGTGTGTGTGTGTGTGTGTGCCTGTTAGTGAGTGAGTTTGTGTTTGTGTTTGTGTGTGTGCTAGTGAGAGAGCTTGTCTGTGTGTGTGTGTGTGTGTGTGTGTGTGCCTCCTAGTGAGTGAGCTTGTCTGTGTGTGTGTGTGTGTGTGTGTGTGTGTGCGTCTGCTAGTGAGTGAGCTTGTCTGTGTGTGTGTGTGTGTGTGTGTGCCTGTTAGTGAGTGAGTTTGTGTTTGTGTGTGTGCTAGTGAGAGAGCTTGTCTGTGTGTGCCTGTTAGTGAGTGAGTTTGTGTGTGTGTGTGTGTGTGTGTGTGTGTGCCTGTTAGTGAGTGAGCTTGTCTGTGTGTTTGTGTGCCTGTTAGTGAGTTTGTGTTTGTGTGTGTGCTAGTGAGAGAGCTTGTCTGTGTGTGCCTGTTAGTGAGTGAGTTTGTGTGTGTGTGTGTGCCTGTTAGTGAGTGAGCTTGTCTGTGTGTTTGTGTGCCTGTTAGTGAGTGAGTTTGTGTTTGTGTGTGTGCTAGTGAGAGAGCTTGTCTGTGTGTGTGCCTCCTAGTGAGTGAGCTTGTCTGTGTGTGTGTGTGTGTGTGTGTGCCTGCTAGTGAGTGAGCTTGTCTGTGTGTGTGTGTGTGTGTGTGTGTGCCTGTTAGTGAGTGAGTTTGTGTTTGTGTGTGTGCTAGTGAGAGAGCTTGTCTGTGTGTGCCTGTTAGTGAGTGAGCTTGTCTGTGTGTTTGTGTGCCTGTTAGTGAGTGAGTTTGTGTTTGTGTGTGTGCTAGTGAGAGAGCTTGTCTGTGTGTGTGTTTGTTTGTGCCTGCTAGTGAGTGAGCTTGTCTGTGTGTGTGTGTGTTTGCCTGCTAGTGAGTGAGCTTGTCTGTGTGTGTATGTGCCTGCTAGCGAGTGAGCTTGTCTGTGTGTGTGTGTTTGCCTGCTAGCGCGTGAGCTTGTCTGTGTGTGTGTGCCTGCTAGCAAGTGAGCTTGTCTGTATGTGTGTGACTGCTTATGTGTGCGTGTCTGTGTGTGTGCCTGCTTGTCTGTGTGCAGGGCCGGTGCAAGGATTTATGCCATCCTAGGCAAAGATCCATGTTGCCGCCCCTTCATGTCACTCACTGACAGACATACACATGCTGACACACATACACTCACTTACTGACTCACACATACACACAAAGAGACTTACTGACAGACATACACACAGACTCACTGGCAGACATACACATTCACTGACAGACGTACACTCACTCAATGACAGACAAACACACACACACACACTGACAGGCATATACTCACTCACTGACAAACACACACAGACACTTACTGAGAGACATACACACACACTTACTCACTGACACACACACAGAAATTCACTGACAGACATTCACTCACTGACATACACACTAACACAGACATACACTCACTCACTGACACACACATTCACTGACATACACTCACTCAGTGACAGACAGAAACACACACACTGACAGGCATATACTCACTGACAAACACACACAGACACTTACTGAGAGACATACACACACACTCACGGACAGACATACACTTACTCACTGACCCACACACACAGAAATTCACTGACAGACATTCACTCACTGACACACACTCACTGACAGATATACACTCACTCAGTGACAGACAGAAACACACACACTCACTGACAGACACACACACACACGTACACACTCAGTGACACACACTCACTGACAAACACTTAAACACTCACCTCCCTAGGATCCAGTGTGGGGCAGCTCCTCACTCCTTCCGCCCACCGTTTATGCCGGGGCCGGAATAACCCGTGAGGGAGGAGTGAGAGGCTGCAAGAACAGCCTCCCTCGCTGCCTTTTCCTTCCCCCTGCTCCTCCAGTCACCGGGATTTGATGGCAGAGCAGGCACCTGTCATCAAGGTAAGAAGGTGCTTGCTCTGCCATACTGTGACACTTGCTCTGCCATACTGGGCGCCCCCACCTTCGGGTGCCTGGAGTAGCGGCCTCGTGCTGACGGGGGGGCAGCTCTAGAGCCGCTCGCCCAGCGCTCCGGCCCAAGACAGAGTGAGCCCACCAGGAAATTTCCCGGTGGGCGCCCCCCAGCAGGCCGGCGCCCTAGACGAATGCCTAGTTCGCCTAACGGTGGCGCCGGCCTGGTCTGTGTGTGTGTGTGTGTGTGCCTGCTAGTGAGTGAGCTTGTCTGTGTATGTGTGTGTGTGTGTGTGTCTGTGTCTGCTAGTGAGTGAGCTTGTCTCTGTGTGTGTGTGCCTGCTAGTGAGTGAGCTTGTCTGTGTGTGTGTCTGTGTGAGCTTGTCTGTAGCAAGCTTGTGCGTCTCAGAGTTTGTCTGTACTACATTTGTGTGTGTGTATGCCAATAAGCTTGTCTGTGCAGGTCAGTGAGATTGTCTGCCAGTGAGCCTATTTGTGTGCATCTGTAAGCTTGTGTATTTATGTCAATGAGCTTATGTATATCAGTGAGATTGTTTGTCTATGACGCTGTGAATCAATGAGCTTGCGTATGTCAGTGCGATTGTCTGTGTCTGCATGTGAGTATGCTTACTGTATAATTAAATGTTTTACTCTGAAAGAAATATATTAGAAAAAATATTAGAAAAAATAAATATATATATATATTGACCAATAATATGTAAGGGGCTATGTCTTGCCACCCCAGATGATTGAGTCATATCATACATACATACATATAATATGTATTTATATATGACTCATAGGCGTGCGCACGGGGTGTGCCGGGTGTGCCTGGGCACACCCTAATCCCGCGGCACGCCTATGTATATTGAGACCGGCAGGGGAGATCTCAGGATCCCCCCTGTCGGCTCATGCACAGCCGGCGCTATCCGAGCGCCGGCTCTGCTCTCAGCCTTCCTCCCCACTGACCCACATGCAGGGAGGGAGGCAGGAGAGGACCCGGCGGAGCTATTGCCGGCAGCTCCGCCGGGTTCCTCTCGCGAGATATGAGCGTTGCCGCGGCAACGCTCAAATCTCGCGAGAGTGACCTCTAGCCCCAGAGGGGCTAGAGTTCACTCTCCACTGGACCACCCGGGAAGGAATCAGCAGCAACAGGATCCCCCCTCCCTACAAAAGGTAAGAAGGGAGGGGGGATAGCAAGTAATGCTATCACCCACACACATACAGCACCTACACACATACAGCACCCACACACATACAGCACCCACACACATACAGCACCCACAGACATACACAGCACCCACAGCACCCACAGCACCTACACACATACAGCACCCACAGACATACAGCACCCACACACATACAGCACAGCACCCACACACATACAGCCCCCACACACATACAGCACCCACAGACATACAGCACCCACACACATACAGCACCCACAGACATACACAGCACCCACAGACATACACAGCACCTACACACATACAGCACCCACAGACATACAGCACCCACAGACATACAGCACCCACAGACATACAGCACCCACAGACATACAGCACCTACACACATACAGCACCCACACACATACAGCACCCACACACATACAGCACCCACACACATACACAGCACCCACACACATACACAGCACCCACACACATACATACATCACCCACACACATACAGCACCCACACACATACAGCACCCACACACATACAGCACCCACACACATACAGCACCCACACACATACAGCACCCACACACATACAGCACCCACACACATACAGCACCCACACACATACAGCACCCACACACATACAGCACCCACAGACATACACAGCACCCGCAGACATACACAGCACCCGCAGACATACACAGCACCCACAGACATACACAGCACCCACAGCACCCACACACATACAGCACCCACACACATACACAGAACCAACACACATACAGCACCCACAGACATGCACAGCTGCAACACACATACAGCACCCACACACAGCACCCTCACACACAGCACACTAACAGCACCCTCACACACACACACAGCACACTAACAGTACCCTCAAACACAGTACATTAACAGCACCCTCACAAGCGCACACACACAAACAGCAGCCTCACACACAGTACATTAACAGCACCCTCACAAGCGCGCACACACAAACACCCTCACCCACATAGCACACTACCAGCACGTCTCACACACATCACAATAACAGCACCCTCACACAGCACACACACACAGCACAGCACAGTGTGTGTGTGTGTGTGTATATATATGTGTGTATATATATATATATATATATATACACATACATACATATATATATGCGGGGTGTGCTTGTGCTTTAGGGTGCACACCCTAATGCAATAGGCTGCGCACGCCTATGATATGACTCAATCATCTAGGGTGGCAAGACATAGCCGTACGTATTACATGTGACAATACATGGCGCAATGACTTATTGGGCTGGCATAGATTTTTTTCCGGGGCTGCTTTGTATCCCAGTCCGGCCCTGTTTGCAAGGCAGGTGCTTTGGGGCTATTGCTGCTTCTTGAGTTTAGCTCCACTGAGTTAACCAAACCAGGAAATAACAGTTTTATGATTGACAGTCAGAGGTGTAGCAAACTTAATTTAAGCACCTATTTGTTTTGAAATATAAAATGAAAAAAAGAAGGCACACTATTCAGACATAAAGCACTTTAGCAAGCGTAAGTGCTTTAAGGGTCTGGAGTGTCCATTTAAGAATAGTGGATGATAGTTGCAGAAAAAAACAACAACAATACCCCTCAGAATTTTTTTTCCTGAATTGATGGGTGATTGCCTGGTGATGGATATATAACCCCTTTTTGTCCACTGAAGGAAGATGATGGGGAAATAATTAGAGCACTATGCAACAATGTAACCAGTTACAACATTAATTCCACTAAGTAGATGTTGCCCTGAATGCAGCCTCCTGAAACATTGTCCATATCGGAACATAGGATAGTCACAATGGTCAGTATTGTAAATTATTCTCATTATGAAAAGTAAATATTTCTTATGCATAATGTATACTCATGTGTCTTTTAAACTAGAGAAATACAAATACAAAACAATAAAAACAACCAGGTTTATGCATCATGCTCACTAAACTGCAAACACATCTGTACATTAAAAACCTGTTTCATGTTGTGACATCATGTAGTCTCTTCAGGCACCTCTGCTTGCTTTTCTTTATTACATATCCTAAGTGGGAACATTTACATAAACGTCCCAGGAGATAGGTAGGGGAATAATCCATAGATGTATGCCCCATTTCCTTTTGAATATAACATTAACTCTCTTGCCCTTTGTAGTCCTATATTAGCCAATTCACATCCTGTATTAGTTTTGTATTCTGTAGCATGTTTATACCATGTTTGTATTTAAGTCATATTCAAGAATTTTTTATTAAAAACAATTCTTTATTTTATGTAGCTGCCTTGAATCACCCTCACTTCATGCTTTAGAATCTTTAGAAGCAATGCACATCTCACACATATTTAAATCAGTTGTTCCTTGCTGGTTGTGGCTAACATGTCCCCACATCTCCATTACTGTTTTATGTGTTGTTGTTTTTTTCCATAGAGAAGCTGCATATAAAGAGAGAACACTATATTTGTCTGGTTTGCTTTGAAAAGACTTATATCTAAAAAAAAAAAAAAAAAAAAAAAAAAAGGTAAATATGCAACCCTTACACTATTTCCATAGAATTTTGTCCACTAGCACTTTAAGAAAAAAAAATCTATCAGAAAATGTATTAATTGGTAATCAGGAAAATAAATAACAGGGATGAGATATTCATGGGCGTGGCCTGACAAAGCATGGTGCAAGCTGCATGTTGAGTGAGCTCTGCACCCTAGGCCGAAAAATAGCACGAAATTCTCTACTGACTCCGAACATGGTGAGGACCAAGAAGAATCTGGACTCTGCCTCAACCCAGGGATACTCCCCCTGATGCTGCACGGGCACCCTGGATGATTTTATTACCACTCCCGCGGACCTCCAAGGCCACAATCAAACGGAAAGATAGTGCCCTCTTGACCCACCTTGAGAGTCCTCACAGGTTGAGACCCTGACGCAAATCAGATCCGAGCTGGCCCTGATATCTGGGAATATGCTCACCAGAGCACACACAAGCACGCTGATTCAGGAATTCCGGACAGCAATGAGGGAGGAACTGGCAGGGTTGCGATCCGACCTCATTGCTCTGGATGCCGAGTTAAAGCCGCTGAAGCAGGAGCACACATATGCCAACAAAGACACAGGGCCTCCGAACTCGCAGCAACGTGACAAGGCAATCTGCTGTTATCCCTCAGCAGGCAGGTGGAGGATTTAGAGAATTGTAGCAGACGCCACAACATTAGAGTGTGCGGCCTACCTGAGCCAGATGCCTCGCCAGTAGCCACCATGCTAGAGGCTTTGTCCCGCCAAGTACTCGGCGGCCCCCCCAGCAGAGATCAAGCTAGACCGGGCACACAGAGCGCTAGGCCCGACCCGTCAAGATGGCAGACCAAGTGACGTTATATGCTGCCTCCATGACTTCAGGCTGAAGGAAAACATTATGAAAGCTGCCCGAGATACCCCATCAATCCCATTCCGGGGTTCCACAGTCTCTCCGGGCTGACACTCGATGCCAGAAGGGCTCTGCAACCCGTCACCAGCGTGCTGAGGGACAAAGGTATACCTACCCTACCATTGAGGATTCCTATTCAGCGTACAAGCACGCCCGGGGACCACCTGACACTCGATTAGATGTCCGAATGATGTTCCCCAGTTCATGAGAACATTCCACCTACTGACCCCAAAGATTCGCAACTGGCTAATGGAGGAATCGATTGCCCCCCGCAGACTGGATACAGACCCGGGCTCTACAAAACCCCCGTAGGCCACTTTTCCACGCAGGCGCTGGAGGCCCAGCAGGAGCAGAAGAATAAGGAAGCACACACCTCAAGTCCAGATGCCGTCACTCCTTCCACATGTGCCCCTGGACACTGTTTGGCACCACCGACCAGGTACTGAGGGCTGCCCGTATAAGTGGCACCCCGTGGGGTGGGTACAGACTTACTTTAGGAGGGAAGATGAAGAATTGGATGCCCCCGCCCTGCCACCCCCGCTTTTGGGACTGCTAGCGGGGTCCCCCTTTGCCCCGGAATACCATCTACCCCCAAATAGAAATAATAGCGTCCGGCCCGCGAAGGCCCTGCCATGCTTGCCTCATCTGGTGGGGGGGACCCCTGCAATGACTGGTCCTGGATAGCCAGACCTGGCCGCCTACACGGCATGCTTTCACCTGACCTGCATGCTGGGTGCTTATACCCACCTCATGACCTGGGTCCTACCCTGCTTCAGGACTGGTAGAGATGGAACGCTACTCTACTGGAGCCAGATGCATGGTCCTCTCACCGGTACTAGAGGGAGGGTTACTGGGACTGCGAGATTGCTTATTGAGGAATGCTACACTGTACTGTGGTATGCTATTCACCTGTACCAACATCCATGTGCCCATCAGGCAACCACCCTCATTACCACATATGGAAGGTTCCATGGGCCAGCCCACATCACGACACAGGTCGCGGGTGATCAGGATTAGCATACTTACCTGGGATATGCCGCACCTGGAGGTACTGGGACAGTGGGGGGGATGGAGGGGACACGACTGACACGGATGAGGGATGGGGAGGGGTGAGGGGGTCCCCACATGCTGGAACAGGGAGACGGGAGAGAGAAGGAAAAGGGGGTGAGGGGATGCGGAAGTAGGAGGCACGATGGACAGAGGGTTATTGAATGAAAGTTGAGGTATGACCCAAGAAAGTTGGGGATATGAGTGTAGGAGATGTGGATGGGAGTATGCACCCTCCCCCCCCCCACATATTACACACCACCAACAAGAGCCTGTGACACTTCTGACCGGCGTGGTTATGAAGCCATGGGTGGCGCATTACAGACCGACTCGGATGGACCCGCTGCACAGAGGGATCCCTCTCCCACCGCTGCACAGCCACATGACATCCTAATACTACTCGCATGGCCCCCCAGCTGTTGACCAATTGAGGCCATGCTGCTGCACAGTCGAACGTTACCCACCTTGCTATCAGAAGCACACTGTCTCGCGTCCACCCCCTGTCCACCCCTTAATATCTAAAAGGGACAAGCATTGCGATGAGATAGGACATGACCCCTGATGCTGCCCTTTACTGGCCCCCCTTGCAGGGTATATGCACCCCCAGCCCAGCTACACGGGATCACGAAGGCCCACACATGGGGCAATTAGGTGCCCTCAGCCAAACCCCACCGGCAGAGGTGACCTGGGTCTGGGGAAGCCATGGAGGACGAGACCAGGGATGCACGTGGGGAAGAGGGGGTATTACCACCATCACACATGGTATCTACACCATACAGACACTGACGTGACCGGGAATACTGAGTCCAAGCCATAACTGTTCGGCCAGAGCACCCACACACACGGCTCCTCACTTCCTTATCAAACAACACATCACAGGTGCAAGTACGCCTTTTTCAGACCTACACTTATTTAAAGGATCCTATTAGCTCTGTAGTAACGATCCTTGCAGCTTCTCCCGAATCCCCAGCAGAATAATATCGAAGTAGTGATTGCAGCTCCCAATTCCCCCAAACATGAGTCGAGACTTCATGAAGGGGTAAAACGATCTGGTTTATTAATGGCTAAACTCAGCCATTTTATGATGGTCTCCCAGCAAGGGAACTCCCACATGGGACCTTGTGGAAGACTGTGACAAAATATACAGAACCAATCAGTTTACAGTACAATTATTAAAGACACCCACAGTAACAGTGCAACCCCTCCTCTCTATCCTGGAGATAATTAACTTAAGTGGTTGAAGAGAAGCTAATTATCTCCAGCTAGAGAAAAACATGTCCTTTTTACATTTTAACAAAACTGTATTAAAATCCATAACTTAAATTTCGCCAAACGTAGTCTCAATGTTCCACATACCCCCAGATAGCTTGGATCTGAGCGCACAATATAGACGAATAGCGCTCAGATCCCTCCTGCCCCTTACCGCTATAGGTGCTTGGTCTCACATACTAATTGTACATAGTTCACTGCAGTTCTCGCAGTACCTCCCCATTCTCCTAGCTGAGAGGCGTGCCCAACAATGCAATCTGGCCAAGTTTATAGAATGTTTGTAAACTTTTACTACATAGTTTTCAAAGTTTTTATTTTTTATTTTAGTTTGTATATTTGTTTAAAAGTGTTTCCTTTCTGGTTTAAAAAAATATTGTCAAGTTATGTATGTCCCTTAAAGCTCTAAAGGAATCACCAGATCTCTGGCTTTGGTAAAATAAATTGATGGCATAAATTTGAGACAGAAAGAGGTAACAATATAAAAGCTGTTTATATCAAACCTTCCATACATAACATTGAATAAGGGACAATGGCCTTGATTAATATCGTTGGATAGGCTTTTCAAATGATTTAATGTTTTTAGATAAACATTTAAAATTATTTTATATCTTGAAAACTATTTTAATATTTTGATATTTTAGACTATGCGGCAGGTAGGGGCATATATTATTGGGGGCATATATTATTATTAAACTAGAGATTGCTGAGCCATTGCTAAAAGAGATCCACTGTGACATTGTCTACCTCGTGCCTCCACCCATAGGCATTGGGTGGGGGAGTTTAAAATAAATAATTGTGGGTGGACAGATCAATGTCCACCTCCATCTCCCACTTAAGGCTCACAGGCGGGGGCTATTTAATATAAAGGGGACCTAGTGTCCCCCCCAGTCACCATCTATTGACTGTGGATAGGGGCCCTAATAGTAATATTGGGATGGAGAACTTAATGTCCTCTCTATTGGCGGAGGTGGAGGCACTAATAAAAAATATTCATTTGGAGGACCGTCATGGGGTGGCATCAGCCCCATTGGCAGCTTTGGGCACAGGTGGGGCTAAAATAATATACAATTGTGGCATCCACTGCCCCTATCCACTGCCCCTTTCCCCAGGTAGCTGGGGATCCCCATTAATTTTAATTAATTTAATTCCATCACGACAGGGTTTTGCCTTTCTATAGACTGGGCAGCAAACTTCCCTTATAGTAATATAGTAATATAGTATAGTAACCCCATTAGGTTTTTATTTATTATTTTTTTACTTTTTTTTAATGTGGAGGCTAGCTAGCATATTAAATCTTGCACTGTCAAGTGTTTTTAACAATTTTCCCATTGGCTGCTTAAGCGGTCTGAGTTGCAAATCTGGATATTGTTGAATAGTGTAAATAACATTGGATTTCACGCTCGGAATAGCCCATGTATGTAGCCAGCGTGTTTTGCCCCATTTGTGCTATAGTGAATAATGCCACTAGTGTCTTTGGCACTTTTTTGGCTTACTTAGGTAAATGAAAAATATATAAAATTATATTTTAATGTAGCATGCTAGAGTCTGTTTAATTGAAAATAAAATGACATGACATAGTCCATAATAAATGGAGTACAGAAAACAAACAACTGGGTTCAATCTGTATTGATCACCAAAGTAAAGAAACAGAAATTTTACTCTCTAATTGGATGATGGCATGAGCTGATTATTCTATTTAGTCATTCAATTAAGAGTTATAACGAGGATAGATTGCTGTGAATAATTAGCTCATACTTGATTTACTTCCCTCCCCCAACTAATCTGGAACTAACAGATATTAACAAGGGTACATAATCTGCCTAATTCCTAGCCATACACAAACACTGCAAACTACCTTTCTGAAACATTTCATTAACTCTTTCAGAGCCAAATAAAACAGCACTACCAGTTAGCTGCCCTTCTAGGCACAAATCAACACCTGAAAAAGGGCAACTTGATATTTCTAACTAGTCAAAGAGTAGCCCGTAGCCACTTAATTAGTCCTATCAAGTCAATTGTTTTTTAGGTTTAAGACAACTTGAACGGAGATGACAATGCCTTTGGTTGGTGTCAATAGGTGACGTTTAATGTGATTTGCCTTTAATGAACAGCCAGTTTAGAAATATTTTATCTTGAATTGTGCAAGTTGGTTGCAACATAACCTTCATGGAGTGAGCACTTAACATTTTTAATCTTGTCTTTTGCCAATTCTGATATAATGGTTTAGGTTTTTCTAGAAGGTTGACATCTAAAAGGGCCCCTGACAAGCCGAAAAGTTGTTGTTTTTTGAAAGAACATGAGATTGCATCTATACACTGTGCTAGCAGTTTTGCTAACACATGTTTAAATTGGGAGAGAAAAAAATATTTATATAGTTATTTCTCTCACCTGTTGTCAATCAATTCTTCAGCACAGACTCTATGCTAAGGAATTGATTAATAAAGGAGAGCATGCACTGTGGTTGCTTTGGTAATTCCCTAGCCCAGGCATAGTCAACCTTTGGCACTAGAGATGTTTTGGACTACACCTCCCACAATGCTTTCCCAGCACTATGGGTGTAAGAGCATTATGGGGGATGTAGTCCACAACATCTGGAGTGCCAAAGGTTGCCTATCTCTGCCCTAGCCTATGCCGCTAGCACTGGCTAGGTAGTTAAAGAACGAAGTCACTGACATTGCATGCCAGCATGTCATCATGGAGGAGGTTTGCCCTGCTTGGGGAATTATCAGTGAAGAGACCAAAGGTGGACCGCCCGGAGGTGGTTGTTACAGAAATGCAACATCCACCTCTGTAATGAGATTAAGTAGCAGAAAATGTGATGTAAAACAAGACAAATGTTTCTTATTTATGAAGACTGTTTTTAAACATATTTAAAAACAGATTGTCATGAGCTTTATTTTTGTGAATCTCTTTTAATATCTAATATCTATAAATGAGAGAAAAGAGGAAAAGAATGTTGTGCACAAAATAAAGACTGTCTAATAACATAGACCCGTATTTTGAAAGCCTTGGCTATGAGACTGCACACCATGCAGCACAAACTAGTTATTGTTTAAATAAAGAGTATTAAGATAAAAACCAAATATTGTTTACTTTACCTTATTTTTGTAGCCTTTCCTGGATCAACATTATTTATTTATGATCAGCAGTAGCATAATGTTATTCTTTCTGCAGATGCAATAATCATTATATTTTTCACTGCAAGAATGTTGTGTTTTATTTCTGATTAGTGTATCTTTCACATGTTATTTCTCCAAATCCCTGAAAGAGTTAAATGTGGATTTCTCAGTAATGCAGTGACCTGCAAAGGATGCTAGAAAATCTTTCTCAATCTTTTACCCTCCCTGCCTTATACTGAGTAATTGGAACAGATGGTATAGAGAGAAACATTCGGCCTCTTGTCTCAAATAAAAAACAAACAAAAAACCCAGGAAAACAAAAAGTATCCACAACAGTATTACGGCAGATGATATAACCACTAGTGAGGTACAACAATTTCATTGTGTGAAAACTCTTGAAATAAAAGTAATAAAATGTGCTATTTTCTTTTCATACTCGACCCACACAAACCCCCACCACTTCCATAAGATTGCCTAGCTATAGTACCCTGAAAATTCCATTTTCTCTATTCATCCCCACTGACATTCATCCATACTGTACATTGATATTTCCCTATCTGACAGTATCCTGTCCTACACAGATTATCTGGTTACTCAGGGTACAATGGAGAGGTAGTTACAACTGATCAAAATCACAACACAGTAACACCAGAGTTATCTACCTTTTTTCCCCTCTCACTGATTGGCCATTCCGGTCCCACTCACAAGCAGGTCATAGATGATGGGATATGTGGGATATGTGTATATATCTTTCAATCTGTCTTTCTGCCTATATTCGTTATAAATCAATGAGAAAAAAACCAAAAACCCTACAAGGCTATTTTGAACAAAACAATTCAGTTTATTTAAAACATATTTATAAGTGAAAAACTCTATAGTTTTAGTTTTGTTTGGGCTATACTGGAATTTGGCTGATTTCATGGCAACGGTGTAAACCACCACCTGCCACAATATTGGAAGAACCGACGCATACAAGCCCAAACAAACAGTAAACAGATGATTGGTGGTTAAAGAACATCTAGTAAATGTTGATTTTATTTACAGAAGTGACAACTGGCCAATAGAAAAAAAAAAAGGTAAATTAGGTGGAAAAAAGGGCAGTAAAAGAATCTATACTTCATGATTTTTCTAGACACGTTGACTGCTATTGAGGCAGACAGACCTGCAGTAATAATATGTGTTTTACCCTTGCCGTGCCTTTGTGGGAGTGGGATATAGACTGGGTCATTGATTTTAGTGTGAGGTAAGTTTAGCTTACAGCTGTATCTATTTAGCGAGCTACTGCCAGAGGCACTTGAAGCAACCTTGAGTGGGAGATAGGAGTTGTTTAGAGTAAATAAAATGTTGTGTAAAAAAAATAAAAATAAAAAAAAAATAATGATGGTTCTTGCCTATTCTGGGTCACTGATTCTGGTGTAAGACTATGTTTAGATTACTGCAGTATCTAGCTAGATAACTACTGCCAGGTATACTTGAAACAACTTTAAATGGGAGATAGGTGATTACTATTTTGTCATTAATCCTTGTGGTAAAATAGGTTACAAATATACCATTGGTGAAAGCTTTTGTTGTTTTTTTGTTAATTGTTAGCAGGAAGTAAATCTTTTTTTTTCCCCGAGTGTGAGCACTATGCAGTGTTCCTTAAAATCAAACACAATAAAGTTACAGTAGTAATTCCATCAAGCACCAACCCATTTTGCAACACAAACAATTTTGCTAAATAAAGTTGTATTAGTTTACAGACTAGGGAGAAGAAAAACAAGGTGCCAGAGAACACTGAGAACAGATAACAGCTCAAATAGCTTGCCCTTAAGTGGGTCCACGCTCAGATCTTAAGCTAGTTTTATCTCATCTTGTGCCATTACAAAAAGAACCAAGCTATTTGCATATCAGATGAATCCTACCCAAAAAGGCGGTCCAGATCCAAAACACAGGCTGGCTCTCTCTGCACGAAAGATACAGAAACCCGAGATGATTGGTTCAACCTTGTTAGGTATCGCCAGTAAGGTATAGCTAAAACCCCCTTTAGGCACTGTGAGCAAGGGGTCCACTTCTGGATTTCCCTTTAAACTTAGGGAGAGTCAAAAACAAGGTGCAAGAGAACACTGAGAACGGACAGCAGCTCGAATAGCCTGCCCTTCGGTAGGACCCCACTCAGATCTCAAGCTGGTTTTAGCTAATCTTGTGCCACTAAAAATGCTATTTGCATTTTAGACTGATCCTACCAAAGTAGTGCCTCCAAAGTCTAGTCTTGGTGGTAGTGACGAATCTGGTGGTGAAAATTCTATTTTACTCATGACAAGAAGGAAACAGATTACAATCAATCATAATATATGATTAAAAAAATTATCTTACTTACAATGTTTTAATCTAGATTTATAATGATCTAGTTTTGTCAACTCAGGATTATCATTGCAAAAATGCCTGCTATTGCGTAGCCAATAGGCCAAACCATATTGTAACCATTTTTATATGTCAGTACATGCATAGTCACCATTTTTTCTGCTATCCTGGTTGCCCGAATTCCCTTGACAAATCTTTTCCTGTACCAAAATTCTGCAAAGTCATATAACAGTATTTACTTAATCATGTCATCACAAAAAAAAACACCTTAAAAAAGCATTCTGCCAAAGTGGTTTTGAAAAACCACATTTGTTGATTCTGCATAAATAAAAAAATTAAAAAAAAACACACACTGGCATAAGCCTAATAAATGCACACAACAAGACAAAAATCCACCATCATGAAATGTATTACAAAAATAAATACAATTTCTGCTAGAAAATGTGGATATTAATCAATTAATGTGTTCAGAACATCTCTGATCATTTCACTGATGTTTACTTAAAGGATTATAATAGCCTTCTCTCAGTTGATTTCACAAAAGCAAATCTATTCACAAATGTATTTAATCTGTATTTCAAGGGCATCTTAAAAATGTATTTTGTCAATATGCCTGGTAATGTTTCCCACTGGGTACACATTTATTTCTAGGTGTCAAGAACATAGAGCAGATAATGTGCTGGGGCAGAACAAGGCTTTAAGCCACAAGTTTGATGATTTTCCCCTACAGACTTTCGAAATGAGCAGAGAATGTTAAGCACACAAGGAACAAGACTCAGGGACAGAGAAAAGACAACTTTTAAACCGCACTATACGCTGAATAAACATAAATGACTAAAGCTAATGACTAGGAACAAGAATCTTTAGCAGATAGTTCATTGATTTATTATTTTTTATTCATACTATACTGGACATAGGAACAGTGATATGAATAGGGAAAAAAATACTATTAATCTTTAAGCAAATATTTCTTTTAACAAAGCTGCAAGTTGTTGTAGTAAGACGCATACTAAAACATATATTTTACACGTCTTCATATTGAAATATTAAGGATTGGGGGATATTGAACTCAGGAAGGAGAAAATTAAGCTTTAATCATGGCAGGCCCAACCATAAGGCAGATAAACTATAGACAATGGCCTTGTGATCAATTAATGAACAGGACAGTTTGTGACTGCTCAATCAGATTTGATAAAATAATGAGGGAGATTTAAAGTATAACAGGTAGTGTTTTACAGGTAGTGTTTTGGCTACAGAGGACTAAATGCTAAGATGCATTTTATTGGTTTCTGTACTGACTGGTCCTTAGTTTGCTCTTTATCCCAGAATAGCACTTTTGCCTTAATAAATCTCCCTGATTGTCTTTGCTTTATTGTTTTTGTTTTTCTGTTGTACTGTAGGCTGTGCATACTTCTTTTTTGTGCATATAGTCTATATGAAATAGATTAAATGGTATATCTGCATGCAGATTATGCTAATTTGGTGGTGGGTAATATCACCTAAACACTGGGTTTGCTTTTTTCTCTTCTTTGTATAATTTATTGGGTTTTTGGAGTGCCCAAATCGAGTGTTTTTCATCAGCTTTAATCTATTACTATATTAAGCGCCATGTTATACAATTGTTGGTTTACATTTCTTTATGCTAATTGCCATTCAATAAATGTGTTATTATAATGTATTTAATGTTAGTGATGTTTCTTTTATGTTTTTTCACCTAGGTGTTTTTTTTTTTTTTGTTTTCAAGCTATATTACATCTTTGACTGTTTTTTAATTATTCGAAATGGTTTAAGACGGAATGTTTCACTAAAAGTTTTCTCACGTTCGCCAGGTCTTCAAAAGGCAGCGACCATAATTGACTCCTTACGGTCCTTTCACTTCCACTGCAATCATGGTCATTTTGCTAGAGCTTTTTCCAGATTGCTTGAAATCTTGATCACTAATTTCTTCAATTACACTAAATTCTCATGATATCTGACCTAGATAAAAAGTAATTTAATTGTAAATTAGAAATCTGGGCTGTGTGGAAATGGTTTTAGAATGTAATATTGAACATAACATTCCTGTATGATTAACTAGGCATTTTCTCGAAATTCTGCAGCATGCAAGTCCAGCATTTGCTTTTTAGATTTTGTGACAAAAAAGTAGATTTATTTTAAAAAATCTGCATTTTATAATGACCTGCCTGTCACATTGGCTAGCAATACGTACGACTAATTAGAAAGCTTTCAGGAACATAATCATATTTCCTTTTAGGAAGGTAATGGCATGCCATGATTGATAGCACTGTATTTTATTTAGGAAATGAAAACACAGACTATAATATAGAGCTGAAAAATTAATTTAATATTAATCATTTTATTTATGCCGCATGCAGATTTTTGGCATGGATGCTCAAAATGAGAAACTAAAAAATGAAAAATTTGCTTTGCTAAATTATGGAATAATTTAACCAGAAGTAAAAGAAGAGTTTGATGGCGGAGCACTACTGTATCTCTACTCACCTGTTCTAAAGTATTGCTGAAAGTAACCTTCAGGTTGTATAATATCACGTGTCATTCAGGTGACATTTAACTGGAATTAAGAATAGTAAACGTAATTTGAGTGCACTAGATATCATGAAAAGGGTAATAACAAAATAGCAGAGCAAATAAAAGTGATTATTTTTTATTATTGCGATTTTTATTGGGAATGCGTTTTGCAGCACGTGAAGCATACATATTTGTCTTGTAGCAGGCATTTCGTTTCACATTCATAGACATGGTAAAACATGCAGCATATGTTATACATTCACATTTTTTTAACGGACCAAGAAAAAAATTAAACAAATAAAAAATAAAAAGGAAACTAAATTAGTGAAGAAGTGTACAATTTCTTGGTGATCTGGACACTGTGACTCAGGGCTTTGGTGGAAGGTATCTTTTCTCCATGAGGGTTTTATCTAATGGTCATGTTCTATTTGTGTCACATAGTTGGAAATCTAAGCTAATAGTTATCAATATCCCAATATGAATGTAGCCCATGGAGCAGCGTAGCTAAGGGGAGTGGGCCTTGACATTGCTAGGAGACAGGCACCTAGTTACAGTTAGCTGGGGATTGGTTAAAGAAAATGGAAGTGGGTGGAGTTATAAGGGGAGTATAAGAAGGGGCCATTTTAGATCTAGGGGACATTTTAATCTAAGTTGCACTTACCTGTTGTTGTCCCACCCACCCTCCCTCCCTTTGCTTTCAGGTGTTTTCCCACCTGGTCACGGCAGCGGGGGATGGAGAGTAAAGTTGGGGGGAGAAAAGAGTGAGAGGGGGTAAAATTTGGAGTTCACGGCTAATAGGTAGGCCTTTGGACTGGTTTGGTAGATTCGAGCTCGTCGGTAGCTCTGAACCTGGGTGTGTAGGGGTGTCTCGGTATGCCCTTACACTTGTGGTGCCCTTTGGTGGCAATGGGTGGTGCCCTTTGGTGGCCTGGTGATGTGTTCAATGTTAAGTACATGGTGTTACAATGTTTTGGGTATTATGTTTATGTAGGAATGGGTCATTGTCAGGGGGTTAAAATGGTAAAATGCAGGATGGAAATTGTTCAGGCCAATGTTGGCATGCTGTTGACAATGACCTTTAAATTTACTGTTAATAATTAATAAAGCTGTGATATAATTTTGACAAAATTATGGTGTCAGTGTGTTATTGGAAAATGGGTAATGGTGGGGTTATGCATATGCCGATAAGGCGACTATGCAAATGTCAAGGTAATAGTTTAAACATGTATAAAACGGACAATAGACATATCTTAATCTCTCGAGTATATTGTGTATAATATGGTAGCGGCTTGGATACAGGAGATGCTGGTTTGCTTCTACCTGTCAGATGGTTAGATGGGTAGGGGTCACGATCAGCTGCCTGTTCAGACAATAACAGGCAGAATACTCCAATGTGTTGTTTTTTTTTACTGTGTTTTTGAAAAAAACGTCTCCAAGGTGAGAAGCAAATTCTTTATTATTCAGTGTGTGGAATTTATTATTCAATAAATTCTTTATTATCCAGTGTGTCTATCCAACCCATCTTAAAATGATGGTGTAGATTATTTAAGAAAAATAATTGAAGGGGAGTGACTGGTTGATTGCAGTGTGGTAAAATAAGTTTGCATCACATTGTAGTAAATTTCTTGTTACGGGTTCTCATTCAGGGGAAGGGGTCAAAAAGAGCTAAATCTGGTGTGCCTGTGAAAGAGGGTTGATTATGTGTTTTGAGATCTCATGTCTCCTCACTCCAGAACATTTGGAAAAAATGGGCAGTCCCAGAAGCAGTGATACATATCTGCATTATCTGAGGGGCATTTAAAACAAGTCGCTGACTCTTTCCTTCCCATTTCAAATAATTTGAAGGGTGTATAATAATAAGCATGATGCAGTATATTTAGTTTCATTTTGTGGTATAGGACAAATGGTAGGAATCTGACTAAGTATGCATATTGTTTGAGAAGTTTCTTAATGGTCAAATCAGGGACGTGGCGTATTCATTGTGATGGGCTAGTTTTTAGGATACCCATGTCAGTAACATATCCGAGTAGAAAGTAGAGATCTGAGATAGAGTATGAGGGAACAGGTGTAATACATAAAAGTATTGGGTTCTGCCAGTCAGCTTCTTCAAAATCTCGAATAATTGCATCAAAATAGTTCCTCAATTGGAAGTAGGCAAACAAGGGGAGAGGAAGGTCTGGTAATTTCCCCTGAATTTCAAGTATAGTGAGACTCAAACATGATGAGAGATTTACAAAATGATATAATGTAGGCTTCTCCTGACTAACCCACATGTATGGTGGACTGTTAGCACCTTCTTGAAAACATGGGTTGCTGATGATCGGTAAAACTAAGAACCTGGTAGGGTGCGCCCCCAATTTTTTATGTATCAATCTCCAGGCTTTAAATGGATATAAGAATAAGGGACTAGTTTGTGTTGGTGATGGTAAGGAGGCTTAGAGAGTATGCAAGAGTGAAAACAGAGAGAGAGGTTTCACTAACTCGGAGTCTAAACGAACTTTGCGGAATTCACTTTGAACTCTCACGTGAGTGAAGAACCCTGCATGTGTGTTTCACTAAAACAAAGATATTAGGTTTTAGACTTTGAGATTCATATTGTACCAACTGCAATTCGGCCTAATGTGGGCCAATTGGGTGGTTGACAGAAATACTGATTTCCAAGCTACTGAGTGGCTGAACCTCGAGGGAGCCAACTCATGCAAGCCTGAACATGTTTAGTGCGGTTCCAGACAGAAAACAAAGAAGGATGGAAAGGATAGACAAGAGTTCTGTCCAATCAAGAGGTAGCAAAAAAAAAAAAAGAAAAAGATTATTCATTGTTAAGGGACAGTCTCTAGATGACAGATGACAACTGACCAAGATAAGAAAAAAGAAGCAGGTGCAATAAAACAATCATACTTCCAATCAGGATTCTTCTAGACACTTTGATTTTAACTGTTGAGGAATAAAAAAAAAGTTCTCTCACTACAACACCAACACAACCTGACATTCTGGAGGGAAATGTTTTTTTTTAATATGGACTGCAATTTGCAGTGAAAGAGAGGCATGCTGACTTAAGAAAATATGTGCATGTTGCCAATGCTGACATTGTCTGCTTCTCTCAGCTGCAGTGCCAGCAGCATAAATCCAAGACAGCAGAGAGGAATAGTTAAGTTTTGGTTTAAAAAAAAATCGAATTAAAATCCTCACAGTACTGAATCTCCAGCTTTTTTTCAAATGACTTTTATTGTAGTGGTTTCGCCCTGCCTGGTTGAGTCTTGTGGTTTGGCTACACCTGCTACTGCTGGTGACACAGTTGGTAGAAGCTGAGTGAGCACTGGGATAGCTTTTTTTTTATCTGGATGGAAAGGTGAGTGGATGGTCAATTGTCCACTGATATTTTCTTCAATATTTTTTTTTATAAATTCCTATTTTAAACTAAAATTAACCTGTGCTTCTAATTTTTCATAATGCAAGACGAAAAAAGAAAAAAAGATTACAATTGATCATTATTAAAATAAATTCTCTCACTTTTTTTTTTTTTTTTTTAAAACAGACATATGATAATCTAACTTTGGCAACTCAGAATTGGCATTGCAAAATATTGCTATAGCGTAGCCATTAGACCAGGCAATAATGTTGTCATTTTTGCATGTCAGCACAGTCCCCTTTTTTCCGGTTGTTCTGTCTTTGTGAATGGCTTTCTGGGAAAAAAATGTCAGTATTGAAATTTGAGAGATGAACAGTGGCATGAACTCAATTCTGGTGACCCCCAAAAAACTATTTCTACCTACAGTTTATGGCAGCAGTAACAAAATGCATAACGAATGGCATCGTACTCTATATCATCACCATCACCATTAATAAACTTACTATATTTTTAAGTTTGTAATTCTAGCATTTTGTTTATTTTACTTTGATTTGTGAAAAGGGAATTTCACACTTTTCTACCCCTTCAATATATTGGCTGTGCATTCAGAGAAAAATAAAATTGCACACTCGTTTAAGATTAACATTGGCTTACCTGTCCACTTCTTTATGGTAGCAGATAATTAACAGGCACACAACACCAATAAATGTACTGAGATGGATCCATAATTCCATAACTACAGTAATTAAACTCAGAGGTAGTTACAGAAATGTTATGAAGTGCAAAGTAATATGTAAAATATTCAAATAAGAGGGTTGATTTACAGATGATTTTTGTGACTTACTAGAGTTTTAAGCTAAGACAGGAACAACATAGGAACAGTCCCTCTCCATATACGTAAGCATATGCAAAGCATTGTTATGATGGTTGTAGTGAAAACTTGGAGCCTGCCTTATCATGGAAGAGAAGGAGATTTGAAGCTCTGATTGTTACCAGTGTGAACAGAAGTGGATTTGCAGGTGGATACTCTAGAAGAAAGGCACCATGATATGCTAGACCTTCTAATTGCAACTACACTTTGCACAATTTTCACACATTTAAATAGTAAAATTAAAGTAACCTTTCTATACTTCCAAATAAATGCTGCTACTCGGGGATGGAACCTGTTGACAGACAACCACATGAAAAATAAAAAAATGGCTATGCAACTGTCAAAATAGGTGTGCCACCATGTGCAGGTGCCCCTCAAAAATTGCCTCCCACTAAGAGACTGACCAAGGCAGAGGGCATTAATTATAAATGAATGCGGATGTCATGGTGGGCAGCAGCGATTCTAGCAAGAACCTTTGTGCATGGAATGCAAGTACTGAACGAAGATCCATGATAATGCTGTAAGACTGTATTCAAAATAAACAGCGATTAAAATTTCCACAATTTAGTAGTAGTGTCTTATATAATTAATGAATTATTAATAAGGTCCAAAAACATACTATTCATGATAGTATAAAGGACTCAATGCAAAAAATATGACCAAAAATAAACTATGCAGGGTGTCAGTAGGGACTCTGGATACCAACAAGGCTTTTCAGTTACTGGCAAGGACTCTATCAGGTTCTCAAGTCTTAACAATAACAGCAAGACTAAGATTACCAACAAGATTACCAAGGTCTTAGAGGCTTTGAAATGCCACAAAGGTCCTAGGGAAACAGCAAAGCCTTAGGGTATTGGCAAAGTTCTTGGAAAACTGCATGATTTTAGAGTTCTGGCAAGGTCGTAGGGAAAGAGCATGGCTTTAGGATAATGGCAAGGCATTCAGGATTCCTGCAAGGTCTTTCTAGATATCTACATGTGTACTGGCTTCCAGCAGCAGCTCAACACATGCAATCTGGCATGTAAAGACTCTGGCATTTCTGAGGTCTTTGTTTAAATGCTGAAATATTACTGAACTGGCTCCTAGGTTACTAGGATAAAGAACAATATCTGGATCCTCAAGAAAGGCAGAATAAGTTCCAAGCCCCATCACTTTGAAGCACAGATGAACGCAAATGTGTTATGAAGTCTCTCTCTGGCTTAAGACCCAGAATACTGCTGGGTTCAAATCACTCAAATGGATTTGGGTTTAAAGGAACACAACAACTGCAGACATTTTTTTAGAACTCTACATGGGCTGAGAAGTTGATCTAGAGCTTAAGCAAATATGGATATAATCCTATACTCTGCAAAGCCAAGCTGCCTTTCCTTCTAATTGTGTCAGTAGGAAAGAGGTAGCTATCTGAATAAATAATATGCAAGTAAGTAAACAAAAGTATGAATCACTATAATTCATTAATTTTATTATTTAATGTTGTATTGGTTTCTCCTTGCCAAATGCTTAATTTAATGTAGTTATTGCTGTCTCACAGCCTGACCCTGAAAAGCATTTTACTGAAAAAGAGCCTGTCACTTCTGCATTTTTAATAGGTTAAAATTTCTATTAAAAAGCTACCCATTACTTGTGCTTTAAAAAAATGTTCTTTTTCATTTTAATAAAATACGTTAAATAAATAAACGACTATTCTGCAGAGTATTGAATAAAGTGGTAAGAAATGAATATATGTAATGTAGGAGTAGAAGAGAGGTCAATGGATTCGGTGACAAAGCAGCAAAGAATGCCCTCACGTTCCCCCTTGCACTACTGGATAGCTCCAGGCTCCATAGCTGGTGCTCTGATTGATTAACTGGACACCAGAACCACAAGGGTACTCCTAAAGTGATTTGTACCTAATATTGGTACAGTCAATGAAATGCCCCCACAGGATCCAATAGATCACCAGAGAAGGTAAGCAAGAGGAAGGGGGGCATATATACACACACAATCAGACTCCCCTACAAACACAACACTTAACCACTACAAACACTCAGTCAACACACACATCACTCACATTAACAGAGCCCTTGTAGGGGGATCCAATCTGGCAAATATCCTAGGTCCCTTGGCAAGGTTCATTTGACTTTGATCACAAGGCAGATAAGTGAAACTGCACACATAGATCCCTATTCCTTGTTTAAACTGCACCCTCCGCAGATATAGAAGTGCTTATAAGCATGTCTCCAAACATGGGGAGTAGTGATGTCGCGAACATAACATTTTCGGTTCGCAAACGCGAATTTCCGCAAATGTCCGCGAACTGGGCAAACCGGGCGAACCGCCATAGACTTCAATAGGCAAATAGGCAGGCGAATTTTAAAACCCACAGGGACTCTTTCTGGCCACAATAGTGATTGAAGGGGGGGGGGGGAGACCTAGGGCGGTGGGTGGGGGCAATAAAGATAATGGGGGGGACCTACTGTCCTCCCCCCAGGCCCCCACTCCTGTGCGGCGGGTGGGGGCCATAATGATAATGAGGGGGGACCTACTGTCCTCCCCCCCGGCCCCCACCCCTGCATGGTGGGGGCCATAAATCACAATGGGGGGACCTACTGTCCCCCCCGGCCCCCACCCCTGAGCGGTGAGTGGGGGCCATAAAAAATACAATAAGGGGGGGGACCTACTGTCCCCCCCGCCCCCACCCCTGAGCGGTGGGTGGGGGAATAGAAAAAACAATAAGGGGGACCTACTGTCCACCCCCGGCCCCCACCCCTGAGCGGTGGGTGGGGGCCCTAAATACTAATAAGGGGGGGACCTAATGTCCTCCCCCCGGCCCCCACCACTGAGTGGCGGGTGGGGGCCATAAAGATAATGAGGGGGGGACCTACTGTCCTCCCCCTCTCCGGCCCCCACCCCTGTGCGGCAGGTGGGGGACCTAAAAAAAAATCAATAAGGGGGGGACCTAAATACAAATGAGGGGTACCCTAGTCACCCCCTCCCGCCCAAAAAAAATTATCCCCCTACCTACCCCCCTCACCCTAAAAATAATGAGGGGGGGGACCTTTAACTAAGAACCTGTAAAAAGAATTAGAAAAAAAACAACTTACCATTCGATGTTTTCTTTCTTCTAAAATCTTCTTTTTTCAGCCCCAAAAAAGGCCAAATAAATAACCATAATAACCAACGCAATAATAAAAAAAAAAAAAAAAAAAAACGAGCGCAAAAAAATAATAATCCATCTTCACCCATGGAGGGCTCCGCGCAGACTTATAAAGCCTTGCCACGACCTGCAATTAGGCTAAGAACACTCTGATTGGCTGGTTTAAGCCAATCAGAGTGCTCTTTGTCATTTTACACAGCGTGGGAAAATTGCAAAGAACTTTCCCACGCTGTTTAAAAATCACACAGAGCACTGTGATTGGATGGCTTGAAATCCATCCAATCACAGTGCTCTGTGTCATTTTACACTACACAGCGTGGGAAAGTTCTTTGGAATTTTCCCACGCTGTGTAGAATGACAAAGAGCACTCTGATTGGCTTAAACCAGCCAATCAGAGTGTTCTTAGCCTAATTGCAGGGGGTGGCAAGGCTTTATAAGCCTTCCTCTGCCCTGCAGAGCTCAGTCTGCGCAGAGCACTCCATGGGTGAAGATGGATTATTTTTTTAGCGCTCGTTTTATTATTATTATTATTTTTTTTTTTTAATTGCGTCGGTTATTATGTTTTTTTATTTGGCCCTTTTGGGGGCTGAAAAAGAAGATTTTAGGGTGAGGGGGGTAGGTAGAGGGATATTTTTTTTTTGGGGGGGAGGGGGTGACTAGGGTGCCCCCCCATTTGTATTTAGGGCCCCCACCCGCCGCTCAGGGGTGGGGGCCAGGGGGGACAGTAGGTCCCCCCCTTATTGTTTTTTTTTAGGGCCCCCACCCACTGCTCAGGGGTGGGAGCCGGGGGGGACAGTAGGTCCCCCCTTATTGTTTTTTTAGGGCCCCCACCCACCGCTCAGGGGTGGGGGCCAGGGGGGACAGTAGGTCCCCCCCTTATTGTTTTTTTTAAGGCCCCCACCCACCGCTCAGGGGTGGGGGCCAGGGGGAGGAAAGTAGGTTCCCCCCTCATTATTTTTATGGCCCCCACCCAACGCTCAGGGGTGGGAGCTGGGGGGGGGGCAGTAGGTCCCCCTTATTGTTTTTTTTAGGGCCCCCACCCACTGCTCAGGGGTGGGAGCCGGGGGGGACAGTAGGTCCCCCTTATTGTTTTTTTAGGGCCCCCACCCACCGCTCAGGGGTGGGGGCCAGGGGGGGACAGTAGGTCCCCCCCTTATTGTTTTTTTAGGGCCCCCACCCACCACTCAGGGGTGGGGGCCAGAGGGGAGGACAGTAGGTCCCCCCCTCATTATTTTTATGGCCCCCACACAACGCTCAGGGGTGGGAGCCGGGGGGAAACAGTAGGTCCCCCCTTATTGTTTTTTTTAGGGCCCCCACCCACCACTCAGGGGTGGGGGCCGGGGGAGGACAGTAGGTCTCCCCCCTCATTATTTTTATGGCCCCCACCCACCGTGCAGGGGTGGGGGCGGGGGGAGGACAGTAGGTCCCCCCCTCATTATTTTTATGGCCCCCACCCAACACTCACGGGTGGGGGTTGGGGGAGGACAGTAGGTCCCCCCATTGTGATTTATGGCCTCCACCCACTGCGCAGGGGTGGGGGCCAGGAGGAAGGACAGTAGGTCCCCCTCTTATTGTTTTTTTTAGGGCCCCCACCTACTGCTCAGGTGTGGGGTGGGGGCCATATTCCCCTATATAACAATGTTTGGTATTTAGTGAATATTCCCCTGTATAACAATGTTTTGCATTTAGTGAATATTTCCCTATTTAACAATGTTTTGCATTTAGTGAATATAGGGGAATATTCACTAAATGCCAAACATTGTTATATAGGGGAATATAACAATGTTTGGCATTTAGTGAATATTCCCCTATATAACAATGTTTGGTATTTAGTGAATATTCCCCTGTATAACAATGTTTGGCATTTAGTGAATATTCCCCTATATAACAATGTTTTGCATTTAGTGAATATTCCCCTATATAACAATGTTTGGCATTTAGTGAATATTCCCCTATATACCAATGTTTTGCATTTAGAATAAAAAAAAATAATAATAATAATAATAATAATAATAATAAAAAAAAAAAAATTAAAATTGCAGCTTCTGAATGAATCTAAAATGGATGCTGTCCAGTAGGTGGGAGGGTCTGCTAGGGAGGGTCTGCTGCTGATTGGCTGTAATGTGTCCACTCAGGGGTGGGGGCCGGGGGAGGACAGTAGGTCTCCCCCCTCATTATTTTTATGGCCCCCACCCACCGTGCAGGGGTGGGGGCGGGGGGAGGACAGTAGGTCCCCCCCTCATTATTTTTATGGCCCCCACCCAACACTCACGGGTGGGGGTTGGGGGAGGACAGTAGGTCCCCCCATTGTGATTTATGGCCTCCACCCACTGCGCAGGGGTGGGGGCCAGGAGGAAGGACAGTAGGTCCCCCTCTTATTGTTTTTTTTAGGGCCCCCACCTACTGCTCAGGTGTGGGGTGGGGGCCATATTCCCCTATATAACAATGTTTGGTATTTAGTGAATATTCCCCTGTATAACAATGTTTTGCATTTAGTGAATATTTCCCTATTTAACAATGTTTTGCATTTAGTGAATATAGGGGAATATTCACTAAATGCCAAACATTGTTATATAGGGGAATATAACAATGTTTGGCATTTAGTGAATATTCCCCTATATAACAATGTTTGGTATTTAGTGAATATTCCCCTGTATAACAATGTTTGGCATTTAGTGAATATTCCCCTATATAACAATGTTTTGCATTTAGTGAATATTCCCCTATATAACAATGTTTGGCATTTAGTGAATATTCCCCTATATACCAATGTTTTGCATTTAGAATAAAAAAAAATAATAATAATAATAATAATAATAATAATAATAAAAAAAAAAAAATTAAAATTGCAGCTTCTGAATGAATCTAAAATGGATGCTGTCCAGTAGGTGGGAGGGTCTGCTAGGGAGGGTCTGCTGCTGATTGGCTGTAATGTGTCTGCTGACTGTGAGGTACAGGGTAAAAGTTTACTCAATGATGACGAATAGGGGGCGGACTGAACATCGCATGTGTTCGCCACGGTGGGCGAACGTGAACATGCTATGTTCGCCAGGAACTATTCGCCAGCGAATAGTTCGGGACATCACTAATGGGGAGGTATGCAGATCTGGATAGGTGGGTGGGTTGATATCAATCTTTCAGTAGTCTCTGGTGATATTATATACATGTGTATTTATCATGATTATCATAGTGATGACACCATGTTATGTTGAAAGTAGAATCCACAAAACAGTGTAGAATTTTAAAGTCCATGCATTAGTGGCCCTTACTATATATCAACCAAAACTAGCTCTAATGACATATGTTTTTGAGTGGAGACAAAAAATAAGACAAAGAAAAGTGTGGTGCATATAGTTACAGAAATTTACAAAGTCACAGGTGACGCAAAATTTCACAAGGTGCACTGCATTGTACAACACATATACACCAAGATCAAAATCAATAAATAGATCAGGGTGGTGTGAAATCAGCATGCTAAGTAATAAAGAAATAAAACCCAGCTGTGTTTGTGAAACTATGAGGAAATGGGGGGAGTACATTAGTGGGGTGCACTTCATATCTGAGAGTCAAATAGAAGCTTCAAATACCGCGGTTACATTGAAGTTTTAAAAAGTTTTTTTTTTTGATGCGAAATAGTACATTAGTGGGGTAGTACATTAGTGGGGTGCACTTCATATCTGAGTCAAATAGAATCGTCAAATACTGCTGTCACATTGCAGTTTTAAAACTAAATTATTTGGGTGCTAAAATGTACATTAGTGGGGAGTCAAATCGAAGCGTCTAATAGTGTGCTTACTGCTGACTTGTAAACATTCTAATTGTTTTGCTGCTAATCTGCTAAATAGTAAATTTTGGGGCCTGTTCTTCATATCTGAGAGTCAAATCGAAGCGTCTAATAGTGTGCTTACTGCACACTTGTAAACATTCTAATTGTTTTGCTGCTAATCTGCTAAATAGTAAATTTTGGGGCCTGTGGTGCACTTCATATCTGAGAGTCAAATAGAAGGTCAAATAGTGCACTTACTGTGCAGTGGTAAACATTCTTATTTTCTGGGTGTTAATCTGCTAAATAGTACTTTTTGGGGCATGCTCTTCATATCTGAGAGTCAAATCGAAGTGTCAAATAGTGCGCTTATTGCGCACTTGTAAACATTCTAATTGTTTTGCTGCTGATCTGCTGCTTACATTGGAGTTTTAAAAAGTTGATTTTGGGGGGGGGGAGCTAAATAGTATATTTGGGGTGTTCACTTCATATCTGTCACGATTCTGTAACCAAACACGCCAACAGGTCACAGAGAGGAAGGGTGCTATACCGGTCCTTAGAGTGGCCGGGCTAAGCACACTAAGAATGGTCAGGAGACAAGCCAAGTAAAGGGAGCCAGAAAACGGGAGAACGAGAAACAAGCCGAGGTCAAAGGAGAGGAGAACACAGGATAATCGGAATAACGAGCAAAACAATCGGTAACCAGAGAGCGACACGAGAAAACTGCACTACAGGTAACACAAGACCACAACAGGGCACTGAGAGACAGGAAAGGTAAGTATAAATACCCTAGGTTTAATTCTGATTGGATAACTTCCAATCAGAATTAACAATCACACGTGGGATATATCTACGCCTCCCACTGTGATTGTGGTACTGTTGCTTTAACGCCGGGTCACTCACGTGACCTCGGCGTTTGCATAAATTAACGACCTTCCAGCGTGCAGCGTTATACATGCTGCCGCTGGGAGGCGTGGAGGATGCGAGCGGCGAAGAGGAGACGCCGCTCGCCGACAGGTAGATGGACTGTGGGTGAGTGCTGCAAGTTGTGTGCAGCCTCCCCTCTTAGCCGCCCGCGGACCCCTGACAATATCAGAGAGTCAAATTGAAGAGTAACTTTTATTTGAATTTACTACATTTGTCACTTGTAATATTGTTTCACACCTACAACACTTGTTACACAGATCTAAGTGATAGAAAACAGATTGATATTTTCTACACTAGAAACTACCAGATAACAAGCTGCTATATTTAAACCAGTGATCAATAGCTAAGAGGTACTTCAACAATATTGTAATGTTGGGGTAATACCCTCAAAAGTCAAACTGAGAGGTCAGTTTATGACAAGTTTTATGGGAAAACTGTTGACTGGAGGAAATTCTAAAACAATTTCTATATGTCCTTTGCAGACTTTACATGTTGGAAAAACACAGGTGCCAACTGCTGTGGCTTTCTGCAGTGTGCATACCGGCAAGGAGGGCAGGGTTGAGGAGTGAGTGGAAGATGATGTGGAGGATGATAAGGTCCTAGACCCCACATGGAATCAAGGTCATGCGAGTGACATGTGCAGTTTGGAGGAAGAGGCGCTGGTCGCACAGATACACCAGCACAGCATAAGAGGGAGCAGGGTGCAAAAGCGGAGCGGCTGTCCCCTAGCACTCGTCGGCATGTATTAGCTTGAAAATTACCAGTTATCCAAGTAATACATGTAGCGATCAAAGGATCCATAATAGAGTTGAGCGAACCAGATTTAATGATCCATTCGTAGTTTCACAGTCTGGTGGGCAGTCCGGTGACCAGGACCCAGACACTGTCTGGGCGGCGGTCGGACGACCGGGACCCAGTATGCCTGATGTTGAAGTTAGGAGTCACAGTGTGGAATGGATTAGCAGGGTCTGGTGCAGGGTCACCACACGCCCCCTGGTGTTGAGCACCAGCGTTTGTGCGGCCACATACCAGGACCCTGATGCCACTTCAGTAAAAAGAGTAATGGATACCAGAAGCCATCACCAGACTGCAGTGGTGTATCCTGGTTTTGTGCTGCCCTAGGCAGAACAAAACTCAGGCGCCCCCCCGCCCCCCTGTGCGCCACCCCCACCCAACCTTTACCCCGCCCCGCATTCTAAATACACACACACACACTCACTGACAGATACGCATACACTAGCTAACAGACACACTCACACTCAGTAACAGACACACTCACACTCAGTAACAGACACACTCACACTCAGTAACAGACACACTCACACTCAGTAACAGACAAACTCACACTCAGTAACAGACAAACACACAGACACACACTAACAGACACACACTCACTCACTAGCAGACACAAACACTCACTAACGTACACACACACTCACAGGCAAACACACACACTAACAGACACACACTAACAGACACACACTAACAGCCACACACACACACTAACAGACACACACACACTCTAACAGACACACACACACTAACACACACACGCACACTCCCTAACAGACACACGCACACTCCCTAACAGACACACGCACACTCCCTAACAGACACACTCACACTCCCTAACAGACACACTCACACACACTCACACTCACTAACAGACACACACACACTCACACTCACTAACAGACACTCACACACTCACACTCACACACAGACACTCACACTCACTCACATTAACACTTTTATTTTCTTTTTTACTTTAACCCCCCCAGCCTCCTTACCTTTGGGAATGCTGGGGGAGGTCATCTTTCTCCCTGGTGGTCCAGTGGCTGCTGGGCGGTCGGGCGGCGCTCTTGGGCGGTCGGGCGGCGCTCTTGGGCGGTCGGGCGGCGCTCTTGGGCAGGCGGCGAGGGAGCACTTCCTCTGAGCTGTCTGCTCAGCTCCCTCGCGCGCCGCACAGTGAGGCTGGGAGGCGGAGCTGGAATATGACGTCATATTCCGGCTCCCAGCCTCACTCTGCGGCGCGCGAGGGAGCTGAGCAGACAGCTCAGAGTAAGTGCTCCCTCGCCGCCCGCCCAGCAGCGCCGCCCGACCGCCCAGCAGCAGCCCAGCATGTCTGTTAGCCGCAAGGCTAACAAGACATTTGCCTTGGGCATTTGGGGGCGGCTTTTTTGCCGCCCGCTGGAAAATGCCGCCCAAGGCAAATGCCTTGTTTGCCTCGCGGCTAATACGCCCCTGCCAGACTGATCCGCAACTTGGAACAGGATGTGACGTTCACTGTAGCGGCTGTGCACGCTTTTGGCATTATCACCCTGCTGCTGCTCGCCTGTCTGCGCTGCAGCGTAACTTTGGCCTTCCCGCTCACCGCCTCATGAGACTGTGCGAGCAGCAGCAGGCGATAGTGGAGTTTCAGCTGCAGCACGCACGGGTCAGTGGCTCTGCACCAGACTTCCCTCCAATTGATCAGAGTTAAAGGATTTCAAGTGGACTCATTACAATTACAGGGCCTCTAAAGAGTCCTGTATTGTTATTTGTCGTCACTACGTTCCCGCATCGGGAGTGGGTCATTTGTGCGCCTGCTGCCTTCCTTGCATGTGGTAGCCGTTTCTCAGGGTCCCTGTTCGGAATGGAACCCTGATTCCCCATTACCCATGGTAGGCGCAAAAACTGGCATCGAAAGTTGATATGGATGACATCCGCATGCGAAGTTGCCGCCACGGGGATGTGCGATTTGCCCGAGGTTCTCTAGAGTCAACAAAGTTCCTGCGCAACTATAATGTCAACAGCTACTGTCTTTTTTTATATGTCCCAATACTTTGAGGGCTACCCCAATTAAAAAAAAAAAATATATATATATATATATATATATATATATATATATATATATATATATATATATATATATATATATATATATATATATATACACATACATACATACATACATACATACATACATACATACAGTGTTGGCTACCTCATCTTCCTCCTCCACCGCTGCTTCCTCCTCCACTGCCATGGTCACTGCCTCCTCAACCTTTGGGTCACTTAATATAAACTACCTACACATTAGCAGAGACTTGTGAAGGCCTTTTGTCCATGCATCAGAACTGCAAGAAATGCACCGCAGGCCGCAAATGTTTCTTTATTTGTATGTCCCAATATTTTGTGGGCTACCACAATTAAAAAAAGTGTTGGCTACCTCCTCCTCCTCCACCGCTGCTTCCACCTACACCGCCACGGTCACCGCCTCCTCAACCTATGTGCACAATAGCAGAGGCTTGTGAAGGCCTTTTCTCCATGCATCAGGAGTTGAGCTCAGTTTGAACAATGAAAGAGAATAACCTGCACTCCAACCCTCTCTCAAATGGATAATTCTGGTGATCCTCCTGACAGCCATGCTTTAGATTTTGATTTATGTTCTTCCAAAGCTAAAATCAAAGATTTCATCTAGTGCTATTTTATGTCTCAGCTGTATTTTCAATTTGTACGTTATTTTAAGTGATTTTCCTATCCACATTTGTTTGCAGGACACTTGTCCTACTCTTACTCCCATTTTACTTGCTTTAGCAGCTCTCTAGCTCTTTCCAGGAGTTTTTTTAGAGACATTTTTGTGCCCAAAAGTTCGGGTCCCCATTGACTTCCATGGGGTTCGGGGTCAAGTTCTAGCCCCAACCCGGACTTTTTTTTCCAAAGTTCGGCCGAACCCGCCGGACCCGAACATCCAGGTGTCCGCTCAACTCTATCAATGGATAATCAGAATCTGAAGAAATCCAGAAAAGAGGTAAGCAAATTCAAAAATCAATAGGCGATCTCTAAGGAAAGGCAAGTAATTGTGAATAGTGATGTCCCGAACGGTTCGCTGGCGAATAGTTCCTGGCGAACATAGCGTGTTCGCATTCGCCACGGATGGCGAACATATGCGATGTTCGGTCCGCCCCCTATTTTATTTTTTTATTTTTTGTGGTCTTTCAGCCAAAATTTACTAATACCAAGTAAAAATTACTTAGTATTAGTAAATTGTGCCCCTACTTGCAATACTGCGAGTAGGGTCATGTCTATTTAACTCACTGTTAAAAAAAAAAAAAAAAAAAAAAGTGTCCCCCCTCCCTGAGCGGGGGGGGGGCCCTAAAGTAAAAAGAGGGGGGAAGACCTATTGTCCTCCCCCCCGTCCCCCACCCTGAGCGGCGGGTGGGGGCCCTAAATAGCGATAGGGGGCCTATTGTCCTCCCCTTGGCCCCCACCCCTGAGCGGTGTGTGGGGGCCCTAAATATCAATAGGGGGGACCTATTGTCCTCCCCCCGGCCCCCACCCCTGAGCGGTGGGTGGGGGCCCTAAAAATAACAATAAGGGGAGACCTACTGTCCCCCCCCGGCACCCACCCCTGAGCGGTGGGTGGGTGCCCTAAATACAAAGGGGGGCCCTAGTCACCCCCTCCCCCCCAAAAAAAATTATCCCCCTAACTACCCCCCTCAGTAACCTCGCCACTGGTTTTTGGAGGGGCCTGTTTGCCAGCCTCCTGCCCTGCGGCTATGGCCCTGGGATGTATTGCCCTTTACGAACTACATTTGGGCATTATGAACTTATGTTATGCTGTTTCTGGACCTTTAACTGTTTTGTACAAAGGATTGGTACTTCGATATGGCACTTCGCATACAGCCAAGTGCCGAAGTAGTCGAAGTGGCTGCCATTAGACAGTCGAACACGTGGCGGCGGCCATTTTAATCCAGTCGAACGCAGTGACCTGTACCTTCCCCTACCCTTCGACACTGTGTCTGGAGACTAAGTCCCTTTCGAAGATTCGAACACACGTTCAAACGGGACTTTGTCATTTTGGGGTAAAATAGACCTCCATTGTACTGTTGAACACTGCTGGAGCGCAACCCCTGTTCCACTTCGACACTTCGACAAAAGTCGAAGGGAGTTCGACGATTCGAACGCTGCCTTCGGATGGGACTTTGTTACTTTTCAGGGCAGAAATAGACCGACCGCACAGCCTGAATCTGGGGAACTGTTTTGGGCATGCAAACAGGCGTGCGGTCGGTCCAAAGAGACTTTTTCGATATCTCTGGAACCACTGGGCCGATTTATACAAATTTTTGATATGTTTGTCCCAAAGTTGTGTGGTTCATAGAAATATAGTTTTATTCATGTGTGACACAAAATCATAAAGTTATAAAAATGTATAAAATGTATAACTTTTAGCTTGGAGATAATTGAATAGATACAGTACTCAATTATCTCCCAAGCAGAGGGAAGGGAATCTGTGGGATGTAACCGTTATCTTTATTGGTTAATGCCTAATTGCCTGTGGGCATCTCCCTTGCAGGGGAGCACTGCATAAAAGTAGAGTATCTGCCATTAAACAACAGAGTTCGTCTTCACCCTCAATCTAGAGTCCTGTCTCTTATTGGGGGAATTGCTATATCAGTACAAGGGATTGCTATGCTCTGCATGCTCCCTTGGATAATCACTTCCAGGCTCTTGTAAGAGCCTGTTCCTGCTTCACTCTCTTGGAGGAGAGGTTCACTCACTGGAACCTGGAGCCTTGTCGTAGGTCCAGGGTGGGTAGGAGACGGTGAGACCCCAACCAAGCTGCGGCGGTTCGTGGGGTCTACGGTGGTTTTGGTGTCTGGCGAGAGCTTGAAGCCCTCTGTTAGCGCTAGAAGCATCCTTCAACGGAGGTACCCAGTCGGGGTGCCAGGTGATCCGTTACACCCAGTGTCCTTCTGTTTCCTTCTTCTGCCTTTTTATTTCAGATTTGGCACCTTTTTTCTCCTCTTCTCATGTCTACTTCCATGTAATCTCTTCCAACGTCATGACGTCCTTTCATGGTCTCTCATCCTTTGCGCCCTGACGTCACTAGCTGGATATTGGGCAGTAGCGTGAGCTCGGGACATGTGACGTTGGGGTGCAAAGGAGGAGAGACCACAAAAGGATGTCATGAGCAGACTGCATGTCCACTGGTTCTGTATATGATTCTGCACAGTTGTCACCACCTACCACCAGTGGTAATTCCTTCACCACTACCACCAACTTTAGGCAGAGCAGAGGGTATAGTGATGAGAGGGCCTGTAGTCAACAGAAGCAGGTTAGACAGGAACAGGTAAACCCCTCTGTAACGGATTACCTGGCACCCCGACTGGGTACCTCCATTGAAAGATGCTCCTAGCTCTTCCTGAGGGCTCCAAGCACTCCAGCAGATACCTCTGGAACAGCAGACACAGGAGATTCAACTGGGAAAGTCCTTGTAAGGACTAGAGCTAATTCTCCATTCGGTTCCAGAGTGTCCAGGACTGAGTAGCGTCCAGGGCCTGGAGGTGTCTGCAGGAGTGCTTGGAGCCCTCAGGAAGCGCTAGGAGCATCCTTCAATGGAGGTACCCAGTCGGGGTGCCATGTGATCCGTTACATTGGTGGCAGCGGTGGGATGGCATCCTAGTGCGAGGTAAAGCAGCTTGGAGACACTGTTCATGGATTAATAATTGAGGGTAATGCTAGTATACGTACAGCGCCCCTATCTACAAAGGAACTAACTTTCGTCAGAGCAAGCATGGCGCCCAGCTATACTAAGGAGGAGTTTGACAGAGTTTACAGGGCTGCTGGCTTTCTATGGACCCAATCCCCCTAAGAAATATGTACAGAGCATGAGGAAACTAGTGGAAGAGTACCTGCAGTTCAAAGCAGAGTGGGCAAGTGAGTTGGCAGGTTGGGAGAGACCCAAGCGGCCGAGCAAGTTCCAGGTAGAGAAGTGTGTCGTCCTTCCTCCCCAGTGGCAGTGTGTATCCTTGGGAGAAGAGACAGTCAGTCTCTCTCCTCAACATCCAAGTGTGTTATAGGGAGCTGAAGGTGTCGTCCTTCCTCCCCGGTGGCAGTGTGTATCCTTGGGAAAGGAGACAGTCAGTTGTCCTCCCCAGCAGTCAAGTGTGTTACAGGGAGTGGAGACAATCGGTCTCACTCCCTAGCGGCAGTGTGAATCCCTGGGAGCTGAAGGTGTCGTCCTTCCTCCCCAGCGGTAGTGTGAATCCCAGGGAGCTGAAGGTGACGTCCTTCCTCCCCAGCGGCAGTGTGTATCCCAGGGAGAAGAGACGGTCGGTCTCTCTCCCCAGCAGCCAAGTGTGTTACAGGGAGGGGAGACAAACGGTCTCATTCCTCAGCGGCAGTGCGAATCCCAGGGAGCTGAAGGTGTTGTCCTTCCTCCCCAGCGGTAGGGGGTATTCTTGGGAGAAGAGACAGTCGGTCTCTCTCCCCAGCAACAAGGCAACGTTATGGGAGTGGAGACAGTCAGTCTCACTCCATAGTGGCAGCATGTGTTTCAGGGAGAGGAACATATCACCCTCTCTCCCCAGTGGCAGACACTAATCTCCCAGAAGGTGCAGATGGGACCATGGTCTCTGTGCCCGATCTCCAGCTACCCTAGCAGGGATACCAGGAGGAGGGGGTAAGTGCTATTTCCCCTCCCATGCCAAGGCCCAACCAAGCTACCCCAGCAGAAGCGCTGACATCAGGGCAGAGCGCAGCTGGCCTCTGCCCCTCAAGCACCCATTTGTTGTGGGTGGGCTATTCTTGTACTTTGTTATTGTGGATGGGTTGTCCGACTAACTCAGGCACCGACCTATGGAAGGTTAGGTACCTGGTTAGTCAACCCCCCAAAGGGGAGATATGTGGCGAAAGTGACCTTGCCACTGGGTTCGGGAGGGGCCTGATTGCTCGCCTTTTGCTCCAAGATTATGGCCCTGTGGTGTATGGCCCTTTAAAACTGTTATTGGGGCTTATTGAGACTTTTGGGAACAATGCCCCTTTTAGACTGTGTCCCCAGACCTTTAAATTACTTTGTTCGTGGCTCTTTCCTATTTGGTTCGGTAAATGGGGCTTACCGAACCAATTACTGCATAGGTGAACCACACAGAAGTGGAAGTGTGCGGCTAATTTACCTCCCAGGCTGGGAGGTTGCTGTAGGTTAATTGCCGACCGCTGGGTGGCCGCCGTTTATACAGACGAACACGTGGCGGCGGCCATCTTTATTTAGCCGAACGTGGTCAGCGGTGTGTGCAGTCAGATCTATGGAACTAAAATCGGCTACCCATTTGCACGAACACCGCTGACCCTTACATTCTCCTCCACTTAGCCGCTGCGGCTGAACACTAAGTCCCGTTCGGCGATTTTAACGCACAGTGAGATTAAGCTATTTGCACGAACGGTGCAAAGCGCCTGGATTTTATGCACCATACCCCAAGGTGCAATCTTTGCTATTCTCTGTTTAGGTTTTGGTGAATCCCTATCATTTCCAGTGTGAGCAGCTCTGTGCTAGTCAGACTCCCTCTCTTCTGAATATTCCATTTAGGAATATCAGTACTATCTCATAATGTAGACATAGCTTAGTGCAATAAAAGGTGTACATAGGTAGATAAGTAGTCTAGTAGCCTAGTCTAGTAGCCTGACTATGAGTTTTTGTTATAGTATAGCAACCACTGACTGCAACAAATAATATACATCATGTACCATCTTTATCATATACCATATATTTTTGATAATTGCCCAGCTGGACAGACTGAGAAAAGGAATTGTAATATTCAACATAAAGATGTGTCATAGAATGTTAGGAAAGACAGCTCTTAGGGTTAGAGTGAAAAGTGAGAGATAGCAACTGAAGCTGGGGGGTAGTATTAAGTTGGGAGTTAACTCAGCTGGATCAAACCTGGTATAGTGTAAGGTGTGTAAATGGCAAGTGGTCATTAAAGAACAGCCATAAATTGTGAGAAATGAAAACAAGAACAAAAATAAGACAAGTCCCAACATAAAAGTTGCAAAATTCAAATAATTACCTGACTCTACTTGCTGGGGTAAATGTTCTGATATTTAAAGGATCCAATACTATAGCAGCTGCCGCCATGTTCCCTACAGCAGTAGGTTAAGAGGTTAGGCCAAGGTCCAATGTAGACAGGACAGTGTCCATCTCTGAGGCATCATTCACTATGTGCTCTGTGCTATTGTGTTGGACAAACAATGACTTGGAAGTATCCCATCGGTACTTCATGCTATGAGAAGATAAAATAGCTGTTAGGAGTTGGAATGGCATGCAAGAGGTTGGAAAAGACAATCTATTCTAATTTGTACAAGATCTTCCCTTTGGTTGTAGTAAAAAAGACAGCTTTATCACGCAAATTTTGAAACTTGATCAATAGATCACTGGATGTTTGGCCAGTTCCACTGATCTTGTTTGACTAAGGTTTTGATAGGTGAAACTTGCCATCCACTTATATGCCTTTCACTTGTTTGGGAGGTAGTAGAGCTGTAAATAACCTGAGCAGAAAGTGTGGTAGTACTATCATGGTGATTCCATCAGACAAAACTTCACATAAACATGCTCAAGAAGCCATCTTAGTTGCTCGCCAAACCAAGTAATGAATGTTTTCTTTCAGGGATTTAGCAGAAGATTATACTTTAACACTGTCTTTCAGTTTCAGTATTGAAAGGTTTAAGCTACTGTTAACTACGAATGTAAGCTTGCTTGCACTTACGCAGTAAGAATTTACGGATTGTGTAAAGTACGTTATGAAGTTTGGTTGCACTGTGGGGAGGTGAATAGTTCTTGGCATTAATATGGACTTTGTAATTTGAGTTGGACTAGCAGCAGGCTTGAAATGGGCCATTCATTTTCCTCTCTCAGGGTCAGATGGGAGAGAAAACTAATGGATGCCATCCACTTTTAACCCATATTAACTACCACTAATGAATGTCATTGAGTCACGATAGTGTTGCACTTTCCACCATTGTCTCCACCAAGTCCCACAGTTTGTATATTAACACTATTATTTTCTTGAGACAGAATTATTTGAATGCTTAATCTTACCAATAATATCACCCTGAGTTTTTACCCCCTCTGATCACAATTTGATTTTATGTTCTGTGTTTTGAACCAGAATTTGATGCTTCTGACACTAGAACCCAATAATTAAAAAGTGTCTTGCAAGAGGAACATTTTAATCAATACCAAAATAATTAATATTCATGCTTCATCAAATACTAATCATGCCTTGGAGACTCTGTGAATGACATACTGGCTTAAATATTTAGCAGAGCTTGTAAACAGTGTACGAAACATAAATACCACAAATCTATATTGCTTTTAAAGAAGAGAAAACATTTAGAAAATTTGTTTGAAAAAGAAGCAGTGCAGATTTTAATATTTTTAAAAAAAATATTTTTTTTTTTAACTTTAGTCTAATTTTTCAAAGTTGTCTGACAACTCACTATAAGGCACAGTTCACTAAATAAAAGTATTCTGTAAGAAATGAAGAAAGTGATAAGACTGTCATACTGTCTCTTTGTGCACTTAAAGATTATTTTGTCTTCTAGTTATCCATCTGTGGTTTGTGAAATGTTTCTAAAAGATTACACCTGTCACAATGCACTTATAATCAAGAAAAGCTGTTGCTGAAAATAAGAAATATTCTTGTATACTTTAATATTTACTAATCTATGCAAGGGTTTGATTTAATGCATTTGTTAAAGACTTCTCTTGCTTTTACAGTCATTGACTCAAGGCACCATCGTCAGCTAACATAGGTACTACAAACCTATAACCAATATTTCTGCTGCTATGGTTGTAAAGCTGTCTATGGTTGTAAAGCTGTTTTAACCTATCCTAATAAAATCAAGGTATTGTAACATACCAGCCAACCCGTAATATATGACTGCAAAAGATAAACGACCATTGATATTCTTGAAACTTCCAGTGGGGAACTTTGTCCCTTTTACGTTTCTTAAATCATGGATGATAAAACAGACACTCCAGGCACCCAGACCACTTCTGCACATTGGAGTGGTCTGGGTGCCAATTCCCACTACCCTTAACCCTGCAAGTGTAATTATTGCAGTTTTCATAAACTGCAATATTTACCTTGCAGGGTTAACACCTCCTCTAGTGGCTGTCTACTAGAAAAGTGTGCTATAACATCGCTGGACGTCATCACGCTATGTGAGGACCACCAGCGTCGCTAAAATCCCCATAGAAAAGCATTGAAAGCATTGTTCAATGCTTTCCTATGGGGAGGTCCAATGCGAGTGTGCGGCACATTAGGTCTCCCCCGCCGGCGGCCGCGCATGCTCAATAGGTCTCCCTCGCCAGATGACGTCGGCGGGGGAGGAGCGTGGGCGGACCCTGACCCAGCGCTGAGGGACATCAGCGCTGGATACAGGTAAGTTAATGAAGGGGTTTTAACGACTTCACCAATTTGGGATGGAGGGTGGGAGGGAGAGGGGACCTGCAGTGCCAGGAAAACAGTTTGTTTTCCTGACACTGGAGATTCCCTTTAACTCTGGCACCACAGATGCTTGTGAACCATACCATCATTATTATTTGATTAGTCTAAAGGCACATTCATTGGCCTCTCATATTATCTGGGTGAATGGGCAGATCTTTAAGGTTTGAGAATGAGTGTTAGTTTCAAAGTATCAAGTTTGGGTAAATCAGCAGATTATAAGTGTGACTGGGCTACATTGGGTGAATCATGAGAACCCTAAATTGTGTAATTTTAAAGATTTTGAGCAGAAACAGAGATTTTCTCATAAGATCAGGATACCTTGTCGAATTTGCAAAGTGCATTTGCATATTCATTCTTATCTCATGTAAATTGTCACTATACCTGGATATGGTTCCTATATTCAACAGTCATTTGTTGATATTAGATCCTTGAAATATTTTCTTATTAGTATTTTAAAGACCAATTAATCTTCCCATAAGAAGCAGTACTAGAAGGAGTAAATTGATGTGATTGTCAAACCAAAACACAGGTTCTTCTTGAAATCATATTTGAGAATGAATAAATGAGTGTCAGGGTCATTTCGTTCGGGAAGTTACCAGATGCTGTATGATGATTGTCACACCTTTCAATCAGCAAAGTGCCCAGATAATTATTTCAAATAATCCATTTTAAATGGCACATAACCAGTTAATTGTTATATAAAATTTTAGGACAGCTAATGTGAAGGTTAGTGAAACAGCTGCATCATAATTCACAATTAATCTACTAATGGTTTTGTCTGTAATTATGCCAATATCAATTATGTAGCACAGCTGTGATACAACAGATATCTTTCTGTAGCCTAATATCTTAAAGATGCAGTCTGGATGCAAACAGAAGCAGTCTTCCATGGTAAGACCAGGAATATTTTCTTTGTATAAATTAGACTAGACTAGACAGCACAAACATGCACATGTGCATTGCTTTCATTAGAAAATCCATTGCTTTCAGATTCCAAAGCACAAATATGCACTTACATTACCATAGATCATTATATCATTATACTGTGATGTAATTCCAGTAAAATACAAGTTTAGCAGGCTAAGATTGCCACAAGGCATATGTATGTATATGTGTTTGTAGTATCAGTTAGTTAATTACACGTAGCTAAGATACGGTTATCACTGTACTGACCAGGTGCAGGAATGTAAGAACTGGAATTACGCGTCCCTCTCCTTTGTATCAGATGAGCCACGTGGTTAGACCGGATGGATGAGTTTAGACTCTATTTATTAAATAGGTTAAGGGTATGTGTGGGTGTAGTTAATTGTGGGAGGAGCTACAGTGCTATATAAGGAATGTACTCTATGTATTCAGTACTCAGACTTTGCTGTATTTTGGTGACGCTAGTCCCTCTGAGTCCCGATCGGTGATCCAATAAAGAATCTCTTCCTTCCTGAAGAAACCTGTGTCCATCTCTCTGTGCTTGGCTTCCGTCAGTTTCTCCGGTATCATTTGGTGCATTGGCCGGGAAGCTCATCGTTCAACGGTAGCTGAGAGGCAGAGGCGTGAGACGGTCTATCTTTGCCCACGTTCTCTACGGCTGCACCCCTGAACTTCTGCGTGGACCTCCCTTCGTCTCGGCGCCACTGGTCTGTTGTCCAGGAGATCATCGGCCTCTACGTGAGAAGTGCTGGGGTGTCCCCGTCGATGAGTGTGAACTCAGGTTCAGGAACGAGGAGGTAAGACAACTGCTGTTTTAGACGGCAGGACCCACTAGGGGTATACCGATTGTGCGGTAGGCCCAAAGGGGTTTTGAATCTGTGTATCTGCCCCCTCTGTCGGAGGGAAGGAGCGAAGGCGCACCGCTCGATCGAACGCTCTTTAGTCAGACCGTTTGATTTGGTTAGTCAGGCGGGGTCCTGGTGTAAATAGCCCTAGCCGGACACCGGTGTCTTGTCTAGACTAGCGTTCTAGGGTGTATATTACGTTCGCTAGGTCGGAGGGACCGGGAGACTAAGCGGCGCCTGTGTAAATTCGGTTCGCTAGTTCTCATCCTATCTGGGCTAAGTGGGAAGGCGTGTAAATTTGGAACCCACTAGACTTTTGATAGTGCGACTAAGAGGCGCCTGTGTAAATTCGGTTCTCTAGCTCGCTATATATGTGGTGATTGGGCAGTGTGGCTAACCAAAACGGGTGTATATAGTTTTAGGTAGTCCATTCAAGGTACTGGCCAATAGTTTAGTTGGGAATTGTAAATGTGTTAACGATTGTTTTAGTAAAGTGTATATCTTGTTAGATAGCGCGAGCTCAGCCGTCTAGCGAGAGTGTTAATAGTGTGTTGCTGTATTATAGTGCACGGTACCATAACCCTGTATATTTACTGACATTATATAATAAGTACTAATCATTGTCGTCCATTGCATGTTTAACACCATAACCACTAATAATTGTATTGTGACCTTAACTTGTGCTTTGACCTATGCTAACCGTACTGTAACCGCTATTTGTAAAAGACGATGTTACTGGGGTGTGTTATAGACGGGTAATTCGTATATAGAGAATTATAGCGTGGGTGACTGTATAGTTACGCCAAAGGGCATAATATTGATTATATAGTGACTGGTGTAACAGCTGTGTGTGTACGGGAATTCCCTGAGTGTTTATTGTTATTGTGTACGTTTCACTTGGTAACCGTACCACGTGGTGCTGTTGCCAGAGGAAACGGGTGTGACTGTTGAATAGTACGCGTGTATAGTATTCGTTGTCGACGACGTTCCATTGTTAAGTATGGGTGCGTCGCAGTCAACGATTCCGGATCCCTTAGGATGTATGGTTAAGAATTTTAAAGTTAAGATTCAAAGTTTGTGATTTTGGGGTAAAGATGTCTCCTGTACGTTTGGTCACTTTGTGTACTAGGGAGTGGCCTACTTTGGTTGCGGCATGGCCGCCACGTGGCAGTTTGGATCCAACTCTGGTACAGCGCTTACACGTGGCTGTATCGGGTAGGCCTGAACTTTACGGCCAGTTTCCTTATATTGACTGTTGGAGACAGGCCGTAAATGACTCGCCAAAATGGCTCCAGACATGCCACGAGGAGCAGTGTCGCCTCATGGTAGCTAGGACTTGCTCGTCCACTAGGACTGGTGTTAGGCCCATTTTGGACACGCCCCCTGAGTCCGAGATCCCTTTGCCGCCCCCTTACTTTCCGTTAAGAAGAAGTGACGCAAACGCAGGAAGTCCTGCACCCCTCCCCTCATTACCCTCATCCACTTCCGCTTCCTCCTCCAGTACAGGATCCACCCCCCCTCGTACTAAATCTCCCCTTCCGGAACCAGAATCCACCCCCATTAGAAACGAATATCCTGATTTGGCGCCACTTCAGACTTCCGGTCAAGCTTCATCTAGCTCGGCTCGAAGTGTTTTATTTACGACCTTTTCCCAAAACCGACCTCCCACATCCCCATACCCTATCTCTCCCCGACCGGAACCCATGACTGACGCCTCTCTACGTAGCCCCATCCAAACCCGACAGTTGACTGGTGCCCAACAATTAAAGCACTATCAGATGCCTCTTCGTCTGAATCCCGGGTCAGCTTATATCGATGCCGCAGGTCAAATGGCACACGCTGACCCAGTCTTCGTATATGTCCCATTTACCACAACCGATCTTTTAAACTGGAAGACCCATAATTCCTCGTATACTGAGAAACCACAAGCTATGACTGATCTGTTCACCTCAATAGTACAGACGCATAATCCGACATGGGCTGATTGCCAGCAGTTACTAATGACTTTATTTAACAATGAGGAAAGGACAAGAATAAATCAAGCAGCCATTAAAGCATTAGAGGATAGAGCCCGTGCTTTGAACCAAGCCAATCCAGCAGCATGGGCCGCGACACACTATCCCAACACCGATCCCGATTGGAACGTAAATGGTGCTGATATGGTTCAACTCAGAGCCTATAGAGACGCTATAATTGCTGGCATGAAAGCCGGAGGAAAGAAAGCCATTAACATGTCGAAGACAGTTGAGGTGATCCAGAAAAGCGATGAAGCGCCCAGTGTCTTTTATGACCGATTATTGGAGGCATACCGCTTGTATACCCCCTTTAATCCGGAAGACGCAGACAATTCCCGAATGGTTAACTCCGCCTTTGTCAGCCAAGCATACGGAGATATTAAGCGCAAGCTACAAAAGTTAGAAGGGTTTGCAGGTATGTCCATCACCCAACTAATGGAGGTAGCAAATAAGGTCTATATGAACAGGGATACAGAAAGTAAGAAAGAGGAAGAGCGCAAGATGCGTAAAAAGGCTGATATGCTAGCGGTAGCGATCGCAGGCGTAGATAAACGGGGCCCAGATAGAGGCAATAATAGATGGAGTAGGGAGCCTTTGAGTAGGGATCAATGCGCGTATTGCAAGGAAGAAGGGCATTGGAGGAACGAATGTCCGCAAAGAGAGCAGTACGAGAGAGACCAACCCAGGGCAGGCTACGGAAACTTTAGAGGTAGAGCGAGAGGTAGAGGAGGCCCCGGAGGGAGTAATGGTTATAGAGGGAGTAATGGGAACAGAGGAAGTGTTAGGGAAGACAGGTATATTCCAGCAGCGCAAAGGTCCCGCGATAGAGAAGGTAGGGACTTTGTAGGATTGGCTGACACTGTCATGGAGGACTATTGATACCGACCGGGCTCCATCCCCCTTGGTCGAGCGGAGCCTATGGTCGATGTATCAATAGGGGGAAAAAGGAGTGCGTTCATGATCGACACTGGTGCTGAACATTCAGTGGTGACTAATCTAGTTGCTCCTCCATCTGGAAGGACTATTACTGTGATAGGAGCAACTGGAAGAAGTGCTGAAAAACCGGTTCTTAAAAGTCGACTCTGTACATTGGGAGGCCACGTAGTAAAACACCAATTCCTTTATATGCCTGAATGTCCAGTCCAATTGCTGGGACGTGATATGCTATCAAAATTACAAGCGCAGATTACGTTCCTACCAAATGGAACAACATCCTTAAAGTTTAATGGACCTTCAGGTATTATGACTTTATCCGTACCAAAGGAAGAAGAGTGGCGACTTTATACAGTGTTGACTAGCCAAAACCCTAGGAGTGATGAGACATTGTTTAACATACCAGGAGTTTGGGCAGAGAACAACCCACCAGGACTGGCCCGCAATATTCCACCAATAAAAATTGAACTGAAACATGGGGTTTATCCAGTGAGCCTAAGACAATATCACATTCCGCAAAAGGCTAAGAAGAACATCCAATCCTATCTGGATAAGTTCATACGGTATGGTATCCTAAAATTCTGTACTTCCCCCTGGAACACCCCATTGCTGCCTGTTCAAAAGCCCGGTACAGATGAGTATCGACCTGTACAGGACTTAAGAGCAGTCAATGATGCGGTTGTTAGCATACATCCAGTTGTACCCAATCCATATAACCTGCTTGCTTTAATTCCGGGCGGGGCTACTTACTTCACAGTCTTAGATCTCAAAGATGCCTTCTTTTGCCTCCGAATTGCCGCAGAAAGCCAATGTATTTTCGCTTTCCAATGGGAGAACGCTGTAACGGGCTCAAAACGCCAAATGACTTGGACAAGACTGCCCCAAGGGTTTAAAAATTCACCTACCCTATTTGGTTCAGCTCTAAGTCAAGATCTACTGGATTTCGAGTCTATCCCAGGAGAATGTGTATTGTTACAATATGTAGATGACTTGTTGATAGCAGCAGTTACAAAAGAAAAATGTCAGCAAGCAACGCACGATCTACTACATATTCTCTGGAAGGCAGGATACAAGGTGTCCAGGAAGAAGGCTCAGTTGTGTTTGCCAACTGTCAAGTATCTGGGATTCCATATCTCTGAAGGTCAAAGGATTATGGGGCCAGAGAGAAAAGAAGCTGTCTGCCAAATACCAATACCCAAGAATAGAAGACAAGTGCGAGAATTCTTGGGGGCAGCAGGCTTCTGTAGGATATGGATTCCCAGCTATGCGATACTGGCAAAACCTCTGTACGCAGCCATCAAAGGTACAGAGCACGACCCCTTCTTATGGACCCAAGAACAGCAAACGGCATTTGAAGATGTGAAGAAGGCTTTGATGAGTGCCCCAGCATTAGGTCTACCTGATCACACACGACCATTCTACTTATATGTACACGAGCAAAGAAGAATGGCTGTGGGAGTATTGACACAGTACTTGGGATCATGGCAAAGACCTGTTGCCTACATGTCTAAGCAACTGGATGCAGTGGCCAGCGGACTTCCACCTTGTCTAAGAGCCGTAGCTGCAGCCGCCCTGCTAGTAGCTGAAGCCGATAAACTCACTCTGGGTCAAGAACTTTATGTACGAGTCCCACATGCAGTACAGACGTTGTTGGATTACAAAGGAAATCATTGGTTTAGTAACAGCCGTATGACCAAGTATCAAGCAATGTTGTGTGAAAACCCAAGAGTGCATTTAGAGACTGTAAACACCTTAAATCCAGCTACCCTTTTGCCGCAACCTACTGAAAGTCAACATGATTGTTTGGAAGTAATGGATGAAGTATTTTCAAGTAGACCAGATCTTCGTGATTTTCCCATCCAGAACCCCGATGTTCAATATTACACCGACGGCAGTAGTTATGTGAAAGAAGGGATCCGCTATGCAGGATATGCAGTGACAACAATAGACAAGGTGATAGAAGCTCGGCCACTGGCGAAAGGAACATCAGCACAAAAGGCAGAATTAATAGCACTAACACGAGCGTTACAATTGGCTGAAGGTTTAAGAGTAAATATCTATACGGACTCTAAGTATGCGTTTTTAACCACTCATGCCCACGGAGCTTTGTATAAAGAAAGAGGACTACTGAATTCAGAAGGCAAAGAAATCAAGTACGCAGCTGAAATCCTACAACTATTGGAAGCAGTGTGGGAGCCGAAAGAAGTCGGTATCATACATTGTCGAGCGCATCTGAGAGGAGATGGTGATGTAACCAAGGGAAATCGGATGGCAGATAGTGCAGCTAAGCGTGCTGCTGAATCAGGAAGACAGGAGTATGTGGGGCATATAGCTGCTCTTATACCAACTCCACTGTCCCAATGGACTCCAGTTTATACAGCTCAAGAAGAGGAGTGGTTAAAGACTGAACCGGGAAAGTATTTGGAGAACAAGTGGTATCAGCTAGAAGATGGAAGAATAGTCATACCAGCATCACTAGCGGTAGAAATTGTCCAAAATTATCACAACGGGACACATTCTGGGAGAGACAGTACTGAAGAATCTCTCAGGAAACATTTCTACATACCAAGATTGTCCAACTTGACTCAGGCCATTGTACGCAGATGTGTAACGTGTGCTAAGAATAATGCAAGACAAGGACCAGTAAAGCCACCAGGAGTCCAGTTTATGGGGGGACTCCCCATGTCCGATCTACAAATAGACTTTACAGTAATGCCTAAATCGGGTGGACATCGTTACCTGTTGGTAATTGTGTGCACCTATTCAGGCTGGGTAGAAGCATGTCCTACTCGTACAGAGAAAGCAGGAGAAGTTGTAAGATTCCTGCTACGAGAAATAATACCCCGATATGGACTACCCTGTTCTATAGGATCGGACAATGGTCCAGCTTTTGTTCATCAGTGCCTACAACAACTGACTCATATGCTTGGTATAAAGTGGAGGCTTCATACTGCATATAGACCCCAGAGTTCTGGTAAGGTAGAGAGAATGAATAGAACTATAAAGAACCAGTTGGCTAAAATGTGTCAGGAAACCCAACTTAAGTGGAACGTTCTCTTACCCATAGCTTTATTGCGAATCCGCAGTACCCCTACCAGAAGGATGGGCCTCTCTCCTTTTGAAATCATGTATGGGCGACCACCTCCCGTACTTGGTAACTTAAGGGGGGACTTGAGTCAGGTGGGAGAAGGAATTACCCGGCAGCAGGTTGTAGAGTTGGGTAAGACTATGGAGGAGGTACAGAAATGGGTACAAGATAGATTACCTGTGAATATTTATCCCCCTGTTCATAGTTATCATCCAGGAGACCAAGTGTGGATTAAAGAGTGGAATAATGTACCGTTAGGGCCCAAGTGGAGAGGTCCTTATGTTGTTCTTTTGTCTACCCCTACAGCGATAAAAGTAGCCGAAGTAACTCCGTGGATACATCACTCCAGGGTTAAACCAGCAGCAGTCGATTCTTGGCAAATTACAGCAGATCCAGAGAATCCCTGCAAGATCCGGTTGAAACGCACTACTCAGTCGGAGTAACGAGGAATTATTGTGGATTACAAATTTTATTGTTACAGGTGTGAGTGAGAAGGCCATAATAAAGCCTGTCCGCTTACCAACACATAGTGTATAAGCCAGGAAAGTCTCGAAGGGACACCTGTGAAGACGAGCAGAACTCCATTCCCTGCAGCCCTCACATCCTGGAAGCTGAGGTTCCATCGCACGGACGAAGACTGAGGATGACGGCGAAAGATGTGCTTTTGATTGTGTTTATTTATATGTGTTTTTATATTCAGGAAGGTAGAGGTACCGACACTCCTAGCTGTGAGGTATGCATTAAGACTACGAGAACAGGTAACCATATTTCCCAAACCCTAATTTGGCATTCACAATACGAATATAAAGGAGAGGTATCAAGATGTAGATACCTAAATATAGACTATAGTGTGTGCCATTTAGGAGTAGGAGAACCTAAGTGCTTCAGTCCAGAGTATCAACCTCGTACAATTTGGTTGACTCTCAGGAATGGAGATCCTCAGGGGACCCTAATTAATAAGACGGTGTTAGAATCCGTACATTCTTCGGGTGTTCTGCTATTTGATGCATGTAAGGCGATATCAAGTGGTAGAAAACCGTGGAATGTATGTGGGGATCTTAGATGGGAGAGGACGTATGGGTCTAATGATAAATATATTTGTCCCAGTAGTAAAAATAAATATGTGAGTCCTAGATGCCCAAATAAAGACTATAACTTTTGTCCATATTGGTCTTGTGTGGGGTGGGCGACTTGGGGACAGACAGTAGATAAAGACATGATAGTGACTAAGTTGCCGACTAGCCCTTATTGTAAGTCTATGGAATGCAACCCAGTCCATATACTTATTAATAACCCCGACAAGTTCCTAGATAAGTATGGAAATTTATTTGGGTTTCAGATATACGGGACGGGTTTAGATCCTGGGACATTATTGTTTATAGGAATAGAGACTGATACGGTATCCTCCCAGACTCATCAAGTATACCATTCCTTTTATGAAGAGATGAGTATAGATAATAAGATCCCCCATAACGCTAAAAACCTGTTCATTGACCTAGCTGAAAGTATTGCCGGTAGTCTTAATGTTACCAACTGCTATGTGTGTGGAGGTACTAACATGGGAGACCAATGGCCTTGGGAAGCAAAGGAGGTAATGTCCGGTTCTGAGGCAGTTGACCAACTAATATCTACACAAGCCGATTATCATTTGAGTGTTAGAGGTAAATCTGAGTGGAGATTAAAGACCTCCATCATAGGTTATGTTTGCATAGCAAGGAAAGGAATAATGTATAATACTTCTGTAGGAGAATTAACTTGTCTAGGGCAAAAAGCTTATGATGATGATACTAAAAATACAACTTGGTGGTCGGCTTCAAATGTCTCAGAACCATCTAACCCGTTTGCTAGATATGCCAGTTTAAAGGATGTGTGGTTTGATTTATCCATCACATCTACCTGGAGAGCCCCAGCAAATTTGTACTGGATCTGTGGTAAGAAAGCCTATTCGGAGTTGCCACAGGACTGGGAAGGGGCATGTGTGTTGGGTATGCTCAAACCATCCTTCTTCTTGTTACCGATTGAAACAGGTGAGACTTTAGGTGTTAAAGTGTATGATGTGAATCATAGGAAGAAAAGGGGACCCTTAGAGATAGGCACCTGGGAAGATAATGAATGGCCTCCCCAGCGTATCATAGATTATTATGGGCCAGCCACGTGGGCAGAAGATGGTACCTTTGGTTATAGAACCCCAATTTATATGCTCAACCGTATTATAAGATTACAGGCGGTGGTTGAGATTATTACTAATGAGACCTCACAAGCACTCAATCTTCTAGCGAAGCATAATACCAGGATGAGGACAGCAGTGTACCAAAATAGATTAGCCTTGGATTACCTTTTGGCAGTAGAGGGAGGTGTATGTGGGAAGTTTAACCTGAGCAATTGCTGTCTTCAAATAGATGACGAAGGGCAAGCAATAGCTGAGCTTACTAGCCATATGGTTAAACTAGTGCATGTGCCTACTCAGGTATGGAAAGGGTACAATCCAAGTAGTTGGTTTGGTAGCTGGTATGAGTGGTTTGGAGGGCTTAAGGCAGTGGTAGGTGGAGTCCTACTGATTTTACTGTTGTGTCTACTCCTACCGTGTCTTATACCCTTAGTAGTTAGGTCTGTGCAAAGCCTGATAGGAAGTATAGCAGAGAGGAAGGCTGCTGCACAGATAATGGCGATATATAAGTATAAGGCTCTAGATCAAGGAGAACCAATGCAGGAAGATGAGTGTTAAAAGATTCACATCATAAGATAAGTTTGGTCTGGTTCATGGTAACCTGAGGTATATGCAAACCAAGGTTAAGTGATGCCTCAAGTAATTGTGAAATATCAGAGGCATCAAAGGGGGGAATGTGATGTAATTCCAGTAAAATACAAGTTTAGCAGGCTAAGATTGCCACAAGGCATATGTATGTATATGTGTTTGTAGTATCAGTTAGTTAATTACACGTAGCTAAGATACTGTTATCACTGTACTGACCAGGTGCAGGAATGTAAGAACTGGAATTACGCGTCCCTCTCCTTTGTATCAGATGAGCCACGTGGTTAGACCGGATGGATGAGTTTAGACTCTATTTATTAAATAGGTTAAGGGTATGTGTGGGTGTAGTTAATTGTGGGAGGAGCTACAGTGCTATATAAGGAATGTACTCTATGTATTCAGTACTCAGACTTTGCTGTATTTTGGTGACGCTAGTCCCTCTGAGTCCCGATCGGTGATCCAATAAAGAATCTCTTCCTTCCTGAAGAAACCTGTGTCCATCTCTCTGTGCTTGGCTTCCGTCAGTTTCTCCGGTATCAATACCATCTCTTCATCCATAATGAAATGTTCCACCTGACATGAAATGTGAAACGTTCACAATATCTGCTGTAATTCCATGGGAAATTATGCAGAATAACACACACTGGGTACATTTCCACTCAGGGGAAAAAAAAAAACATACTTATTTTAAGGTTACTAAATAAATGTAAGAAACAGCCTGATGTATGAAGGCCTTACACAATTATTAGTTAAACCTGTACGGTGTTCCAGATGAACTAGTAGTGCAGGCCAATTGCAGAATTTAAGACTTTCAATTGTCTTAACAGTTCTCTGCAATTTTCAATTTAGTGAATAACCCTCTAGAATTGACAGTACTGGGTGAAAGGTTGGAGGAGGTGCACCCATCACCTGAATTCCACCTGTCAGTCTCTGTCCACATGTGTGCTGGGAAGGGAGGAAGCTACTTCACGCTGATAAATGCTACCACATCCGCTTCTAGTTAACTGGTGCATGCTGAGGGTGAAACAGTGTCTGCTTTTCAAATCACTAGATGCCAGGGATTGCTGTGCCTGCTGCCTCATCTCCTCCCCAATATAGAAATGTGTGACTGTGCGCCTATAACCGTGTGTGTGTGTGTGTGAGACTTTGTGCCTGTGACTGTGTGTGTGACTATGTGTCTGTGGCTGTGTGTGAGACCATGGGATTGTGTGGGGCTGTTTGCATATGTGTACATGTGACTTTGTGTGAGTATGTGTGTGACTGTGTGTATGTGTGTGTATGTGACTGTGTGCCTCTGGCTGTGTGTTTGTGTGGCGACTGTGCATGTGACTGTATGTGACAGTGTGAGTATGGAGTTGTGTGTGACTGTGTGTTACTGTATGCCTGTGACTGATTGTGTGTGTGTAAATGTATGTGCAAGGTGGACTGACACCTCACAGGGCCCCAGAGCAATAGAATATCAAGGGTTTCCCACTTGCAGCAAGTTTTTGGGGATACTACTACTCTCCTCCCCCTTCTTTGTGCAGATTTCATACAGATATTATGTACGTGCTGCTCAGTCATGACCTCCACCAGCAGGGACTCCAAACAGTTTTATTAAAACACGTTTTTTGGATGGAGTAACCCTTGCTGGCATGCCTCCCACACCTCCACACCTATTAAAATAAAGCAATAAAGCATAATTACACACTTCCACTGTATTTGCTGGTGGCATCACAAGCAGTGTCCTCCACATGTGCAACCATGCAAGTAGCCTCCAAACACTTGTTTGGAGGATACTTGTGAGGTTGAGGATATAATATGCTGCTTGTGATGTTGTGTTCCTGTATATCAAGGTGTTGTGTTAGAATTGTTTTTCTTGTGTTACCTTACCTATTGTACAGCGCTGCAGAATATGTTGGTGCTGTATAATTATGTGTGTGTGTGTGTGTGTGTGTGTGTGTAAGGAGACATTGTGCAGTATTGCATCAGTGGGGATGTTGCTTGTGATGTGTGTAGGAAGGCTGCATGTGTGGGCATACTGCTTGTGGGATTGTGTGTATACAGAGGCTGAGGTAGGTGCAGTAAGGCATAGGGCCTGTTATAGGCACAGTGGAGCATACGGACTGAGGGATGGGGCTGTTGTGGGTGCCGTTGAGCTAAGATGGCTAATGGGAGGAATAGAGGATGAGGTGGGTAACGTGTAACCAAAGTGCACATACAAAACCTTTTTTTCACTCAATAAATGCCAATACAATTGTCAGTTTCTCCAAAAAATGCCAATGCAGAATTATTGAGGAAACTGACAATTGCATTGGCACTTACTGAATGAAAAAATCTTGTGTGGGAAAGACTTTGTAATTGCACTTTGGTTACACGTTAAAAGTTTTATATATATTGGCACTTTGTATAACACTGTACAATGTATTTATTGGAATAAAAGCACTTGAAATTTGAAGAATGTTAGTCTTGGTGCATTCTTAAAGGACCACTACACACTCTGAAAGGACCTCAACTTCCTTAAGTGCTCTATGGGTGAAGAGTATCCTAGTTTTATAAGAGTTTGTAAAATGCTGATTTCTATGAGAAATAAACCTTTTTATAAATTAACTAGAAGACACTACCCTGGCTGTCAAACAGCCAGGGAGATTTGAAGTCTTCTTCCGTTAGCTCCCCTAGGGCTAACGGAAGTGGCAGACACACTTTAGACCTCCCACACAAACCTCAGACCAGACGTGCGGGGCATGCACATTAGCACCAATTCAGAGGCTTCTCAATGACAACCCTCTGATTGGTTAATTCCCTCTAAAGAGACTAAAAGTCTCTACCAGGGAAAAAGGGAGGGCTTGCTAAGACTGCAGTTCATAAAATCTTCAGCCTTTTCAAGCTCTTTAAAGATATACTGCCAATACATTTTTTAAACCCAACTTCAGTAGTAGAGTGTTCCTTTAAATAATTATTGCTACTAATGCGCTGCACTATATTTGACTTTTTATCATTTTATTGGTGTGAAAGGAAACATTTAGAAGTTAAATTAAAATTTCTCTACACATTTAAAAATAAAAAAGAAGCACCTTAATGTACTTTATTTTTTGGCAGAAAGGGATGGGGTCTGTGGAGTGTGTATGGAGGGATTGGAGCTGTGAAGGGTGCAGGGAGGGTTAGGGGCAATGCAGGGAGATGTGGGGGATGCAGGGAGAGATGGGGTCTGTGCAGAGAGATGTGGAGGATGCAGGGAGAATTGGGGTCTGTGCAACGCGGCCCCTGACTGTCTTGTGTCCTCGGTCCATGATCAACTAGTCCAAGTAGTGTAACGAGAATATACCCCAACACGCAGGATCCAGCTAAACAGAAGACAACACAGAGGGGAGATACATCTACCGGTCCTTAGAGTGTCCGGACTCGATGTATATAGGAGAAGTAAAACGTTACCTGCGCTTTCTCCTTAATCCCTATGTATATTTAGACAAATGGAGGTCATTTAGTTGCTCCAATGGCCATTGGAGGGAATGCCCGCCTGCCAACGTCAAGGCAGACCCCCCTAAGCGGGTCCTAACACTGACCCTTCAGCCTGCTTCTCTGAGCTTCTGGCAAAGATATCTCTAATGAGACAGAATATAGGGGTGTATATAAAAAATACCCCTTTCTGTCTCATTAGAGATATCTTTGCCAGACGCTCAGGGAAGCAGGCTGAAGGGTCAGTGTTAGGACCCGCTTAGGGGGGGTCTGCCTTGACGTTGGCAGGCGGGCATTCCCTCCAATGGCCATTGGAGCAACTAAATGACCTCCATTTGTCTAAATATACATAGGGATTAAGGAGAAAGCGCAGGTAACGTTTTTCTTTTCTTTGGTTTTTACTATATATTGGGGCTGATGTGTGTTGTAGTCCTTGCTGCTTAAGCGCAGGACTTCTCTTTTTGTATTTACTTTGCATCACACAGCCTGGTTACAATGCTGCTACCCATCCCATGTGTTCCCTATTAAGGGTTAATAAGTATAGGGGTGTATATAAAAAATACCCCTTTCTGTCTCATTAGAGATATCTTTGCCAGAAGCTCAGGGAAGCAGGCTGAAGGGTCAGTGTTAGGACCCGCTTAGGGGAGTCTGCCTTGACGTTGGCAGGCGGGCATTCCCTCCAATGGCCATTGGAGCAACTAAATGACCTCCATTTGTCTAAATATACATAGGGATTAAGGAGAAAGCGCAGGTAACGTTTTTCTTTTCTTTGGTTTTTACTATATATTGGGGCTGATGTGTGTTGTAGTCCTTGCTGCTTAAGCGCAGGACTTCTCTTTTTGTATTTGTATATAGGAGAAGTACAGAGTCAGGAACGATCCGAGGTCAAGGGCACAAAGAGACAGCGTAAACTAGGACTAGCCGGGGTCTGGTACACAATAAACAGCAAGCCGGCAAACAGAACAGATAAGGATAAAGAGTATACAAAGTCAGAATACAAAGCCAAGGTCAAATACGAAGGAACACAACATTTAAATGAAACCTGGAGACTGGGAATCCCAGGGATGGATTACAGGAATGAACCCAGAAATCCCAGCATAAAGAAAACAAGACATAGAATAGAAAACCAAAAACCAAGAAAAACTAAACAAGAATTGTAACAAGAGTACTGGATACTAGAAGCCAAGGCCAGACATCTCCACAGAACAGAGCAGGACGTGACATAACGCCCCTCTTAAGGAGCGAACTCCGGATGCTCCAAACAGCTCCCAGGCAGAGACCAGGAATGGTGAGTGGATCCTGCAACGAAGTCCTCTTGACTTCCACGGAGGCAAGGATCCCCCACCGGAAAGGCCTCCTGCATAGGAACCACCAGCAATGAAAGAAGGTCCACTCAAAAACAGAAGGATTACCAGGAAACAGAATCAGAGCAGGTTGTGACCTAACGCCCCTCTTAAGGAGCGAACTCCAGATGCCCCCAAACAGCTCCCAGGCAGAGACCAGGAATGGCGAGCAGATCCTGCAACAAAGTCCTCTTGACTTCCAAAAAAGGCAAGGATCCCCCGCCGGACGAAAGGCCTCCTGCATAGGAACCACCAGAAAAGGAGCACTACTACGAAACAGGAACCAAGCATCACAAGAGAACACCTAAAGCGACCACCGTACAGCTTAGCAGATCGACCTCCTCCACGACAAAAATAAGGAAGCCATCTCCAGCAGACTGGTCCAGATACAGGAACTATTGCATGCCGAAACATGAACTAGAACAAGAAGCAGAACAAGATGACACCTGCAGAGACCACCGAACTGCTTAGCAGATCGACCCCCTCCAAGACAGAAATCAGACAGACTGAACAGGAATGAGGAAGTCATCTCCAGCAGGCTGGTCTAGATACAGGTACTCTTGTATACTGCATACTCCAGGCAGGACAGGATACAGACAGAACAGATCAGGAAAGCTGCAGAGTCCACTCCACGAACTCCAAGGGCCTATGGCCATACTGTAAGGGTGGCGGTCCGGTGCCCGGGACCCAGACACTATCCATGCGGCGGTGCAGGACCGGGACCCAGTATGCCTGATGTTCAGAGTAGGAGTCACAGTGTGGAGGTGGATTAGCAGGGTCTGGTGCAGGGTAACCACACGCCCCCTGGTGTTGAGCACCAGCGTTTGTGCAGCCACATACCAAGACCCTAAATCAGCTTCAGCGGATACCAGGAACTAGGAGCTTGGAAATTAAGCACACCTCCCAGGAGCTTAATAGGGAGGCTCTGCAGCAAGATTGTATCCAGTACTAGAAAAAAGGCAAGACTAGAGATAGGCACCAAACATGAAAGCAAGACAGAACTAGTAGAACCCAGAACCAGAGAAGGATAGTAAGCTAAACCCAGAACATATACACAAGACATGAGGAAAACATGAACATAACATGGGCAAGACTGGACAGGACTGTACATGGACTGGGAATACAAACTAAAACAAGACAAGATAACATAGGCAAAACAAGAGGAGAAATAACTAAGTACTACATATGGAAATTATGGGGATTTAGTCACACTATATGATCATACATTGCATAAGCCTGCCAACAACGCCAATGTACCCCATATCTGGCAGGTCCTACACTGCCTAATATATGCTAAATCAACAAAAAGACATATATAGCACTTACCTGCAAGAAAGGGCAGAAGCCTTGAGGAGCTGCCTGCAGCAACACTGAAACAGAGGAAAACAAACGGGTGTGGCAACATAAAACAAACATTTAAATGAAACCTGGAGACTGGGAATCCCAGGGATGGATTACAGGAATGAACCCAGAAATGCCAGCATAAAGAAAACCAGACATAGAATAGAAAACCAAGGATAACTAAACAAGAATTGTAACAAGAGTACTGGATACTAGAAGCCAAGGCCAGACATCTCCACAGAACAGAGCAGGACGTGACAAGTAGTCAGTCCGCCCCTGTGTGTGTTACTTTGTGTGACTGTATGTGACAGTGTATATATGTGACTGTGTGCACCTGTTTTTATGCATGTAACTGTATCTCAGTATATGTATTTTTAAGTGATTGTGTGTGTACAATTGTGTGATTATGTATGCTAGGGTGGTACGGTGATAGTGTGTCTGCATATGTGACCCAGAGTTTGTGTGTATATGTCTTGTCCATTTTTGTATGTGAGTGTATGTATAATTGTATGTCTATGTATGCATGTAAGGTGACAAAAAAGTGTAAGAGGTTTCAGAAACAGAGGTGGGCTCTTTACCAAATTTCTGGGAACTTATGCAGAGGATTACTGAAGACATTCTTTAAGTTATTTATACTATAAGAGAAAAACATATACTGTATTTCAACTTTTTCTTTAATTGTGTGTGTATGCATGAATGTGGGTTCTGCAAGCTTATAGGTCCATTTCACTCTGTAAGGATAGGTTTTGTAGAACCTTATTTATGTAAAAATTGTGCATTATAGAAAATAGGAATATGTGTCTCTGTTATTGTTGAGTGTGTGGCATCATTAGAAATAGTTGTATAATGGATATACAACCACAAATAAATGACTCTCTCTGCACTCATCATAGAAAATAGCACTTCAACATTATGTAGCAAGAAATAGAAACTAATTACAGTCAATTGTAGAAATCTTTGCTGCAGTTTTTTTTTATCTCTACATGTACAGCCTGCTGATTCTGTGGGGAACATTAAATGCAAAAAGCAGTAAATCACCAATAAAATCTTGTCTAAAAAGTATCAATGCAATGTACAGAACTATGAAAACAGGTCAAATGTTTGGGGCTTGCAGATTACTTAATAGAACACTGAAATCACAGTATTCAAATAAAGGCTGTAACCGCACCCCGATTATGGAAGAGATTAAAGCCGTTTAGGATATTCCCTTCCCGAGTATAAATGCAGCTACTGAACACTCCAAACAGCCGAAAAAGAAAGTACACGAATAATCCCCCCAAGTACGAGCCGAGACTCTGTATTGAGGGTCACGCAGGAATCTGTTTAATCTGGGCTACATGGCCACCTTTTATGCAGGTTTTCCACCAGGTGGACACTCCCATATGGGACCTGGTGGAAAACTGTGACAAAAAGTTACATTGACCAATCATAACAGTGTAGGGATAAACACTCCCCTTTGAACAGTATGGGACCCTCATCTCTATTCTGGAGATAATTGGGAAGTAACTCAATTATCTCCAAGGGTAGAGCATAACCTCCATTTTATACAAGATAATAAAAATACATTAAAAAAACACAATTATAAAACTCCCGAACAGAATCCCCACATAGCTATCTGGGGTGACTCTGTTCATGTGGCAAAGTACCGAATGGTACAGCGTTCGTATGAATGGAAGAACAGATGAAGGGAGGTCAACGGCTTCAGCGGTGTTCGTGTGAAAATAGTGTCCGTTTTCAGGTCCATGAAATTATCGACGAACACCGCTGGGCATTCGTATGTCCAAGATGGCCACCGCCACGTGTTCGTTCATACGAACGACGACCACCCAGCCAACATTTGACAATTAGTAAGTGTCTGTTGTTAACCACAACATTCTAATGAGGCCAGCAGCACACTCCCATGCTGGGTGTCCAGCCGTTCGGCAGTTCTTTCAGTAAATAGGGAATAAAGCGTAGGGACTGTACGGACAGGGAAATAGCCGAATAAACAGACGAACCGGCACAAAATAAATGTCATTCACAGACAGAGAGGTCTGTCACAAAGAGTTATTGTAAGATGACCTAACTTGTTTAATATTCATAATAGACATTGTTTAGTTATAGTAAAAATAAAATGAGTGACAGCGGCAGATTGATCAAAGTGTTCTAAAAAGTTGAAAAAAGTAGTAAAAATGTGTCAATCACCAAAAATAAACAAACCCAGTGGCATCAGCAGGAACATTGGTGACACTGCTCCATTTAATTTTTTGCATCACAGAGCATTTTAATAAATCCCCCCAACCACCCCCAAACACACTATGTGCAAGAGCTTGTGAAATCATGTTAATACTTCATGCTTCTGTCAATGAGAAAATAAACTTCCTTCCCCTTGTGACTACAAAGACAGCAGCATAAGGAGATATATTTTTGCAAAATGTAATCTTTTTTTTATTTATTTTTTAAAACATCTGTTTTATGTTATTTTCTTTTTTCAATCATTATCCACATATTACATTTGTTACAATTTCTCTTTGAAAATGTACATTCTCTGTTTGCCTAATAAATGAGTTATAATCTACCGAACCTCTACTACTATTAAGTGGCAACCCGGCTGGCCCAAACAGCTCTATGGCATACACCCCCCGACGAGAGGAGGTGGGTGGACTTAGCGTCCTCATTGATGGGCCCGAATCTACCCCAGTTCCTCATATGGACCCCTAGGGAACATAGACCTTTAGATACAGTACCATTCCAGGCGATACAAACTTCCCTCACAGTCTGGGACACGACTGCTCACAAATGCAGCCTGACCTCCATCCCGTCACCAATGACCCCTTTCTTAAGAAACAGAGACTTCCTCCCGGGTATGCAGGCTAGGGATTTTAAGGGACTTGAAAACACGGGACTACAGAGATTATTGCAACTGTTTGAAAATGGCTCCTTTGTCACTTTTGATGAACTGAAAAGTAGAGCCACGCTAAAACCTTTCGACTATTTCCGCTACCTGCAGCTTAACCCCTTAAGGACACATGACATGTGTGACATGTCATTATTCCCTTTTATTCCAGAAGTTTGGTCCTTAAGGGGTTAAGGACTATGCCCGTGATCCTCGGATCATAAAGGCGGCACAGACGCAATTAACGTTTTTCGAGTGAATGTGTTCAAAGGAACAGTTCCCAAGCAGCCTAATCTCTTGTCTATACTCGCACTTAAGCGCTCATACCCTAGAATGGGGGGACCTCAAATATATAGACCAGTGGGAAGAAGATCTGAATGAGGCATTGGAAGGCATAGAATGGCAGGAAATATTAGAGGCCGCAGCAACATCTTCGGTATGCGTCTCCTTGCAAGAACAGTCGTATAAGACTGTTTCGGTGGTATGCAACCATGAATGCACAAAAACCCTGCACCGAATGCACAAAAACCCGACAGACTTGTGCTGGAGGGGCTGTGGACATAAAGGTACATATATCAATATGTGATTGGAATGTCCTGAGGTGCAGACCTACTGGAAACAGATTGTGGAATTGCTGCGAGAGGTGTTTGGCAGGGAAGTGAAGCACGACCCATGGGTGTTCCTATTATCCAGATCCATGGACGATTGGAAAAAAATGGAACAACGCTGTGACAAGACCAATCTCGCCACTGTGCATTTGAGGAGCCTAGTTGCCCACCTGCTGCCTTTAGACTATGGCCCCATGTTGAAACGCTTGATTTTCCCCTGCAAAGACACGAAAGCCGGGTCATTCGGTGCTTGCCCTGTTTGAGCAGTGATACCCCAAATAGCTATGCCATGGAGCCCATTCGTATAATGAAAGACTATGGGAAAGATTTTGGCTCCATGGCAATTGAACTGTATGTGTATGATCTGTGCGCCACTCAGTAATAATGTGCGCTCGGATCTATCTGGGGATATGTTGAATGTACCTGTTTTATGCAATGGCTGCACAGTTATATATTTTTATGTATTTTATTGTCTTTTGCTGTGTTCAATTGAGTTTTGCCTCTGTCCTTGGAGATAATTGGATTACTTTCCAATTATCTCCAGGATAGAAGACTCTGTGGAACTGGTTTTGGGCAGAAAAGCCATGCTTCATTTGGTCACAAAGGACAATGATCTATCTTTTGAACCACTGGACCAATTTGTATGATTTTGACGTATGTTTGTATTTGGAGTATGCTGATTCTGAAAATGTATGTGAATGTGATGCATACTTTGAAAGTTATGAATAATGTGGAAAAACTGTATTTCTCTGCCTGTGATAATTACATTACCCATTGTGTAAGGTTATTGTATCACAGGCAGAGGGGATGATTTTGTGTGGGAGTGTCTGAGTGTATTGTACGTGTTTATTGGTTGTTTTCCAAAACCCTGTGGGTGGTACTAATTTGTATATAAGAACAATAAACCCACAGCTCTGTCTGTTCCTGCATGACCCCCAAAACGGAGCCTTGTCTCGTTCTTGGGGGGGGATTTATTGTATGCTGTTCCAGTTTGACTGCTAGGAGTGTAAACCTATTCGTATGGTTTTTCCTATTCGTCTGTTTACAGCATTCGTATGTTTGAGAGCATTCATATGCTTCTCCAGTTCGGTGGATTGGTGTCTACAGTAGCTGTGCCTGTGTCTCTGGAAGGGGAAGATCTACTAAATGGCTGTTAACCCCTTTTATGCCTGGGGGTGCCGTTAGAATCATGACCCATGGGTGTTCCTATTATCCAGATCCATGGACGATTGGACAAAAATGGAACAACGCCTAGTACAAAAAATAAATCTAGCTGCACGAAGAGCCCTAGCACAGGTGTGGTTACAAAGGGACACTCCTACAATAGCAATGGTGAAACAAAAAATAAAAGACACTTATTTAATGGACAAATTGACGGCACAGGTTAGAGGAACGGGAAAGAAATTTGAAAAGATATGGGGCCTTTGGATTGACAGTATGGTGAACGATTAGGATAGGAGACCTGACTGAGACACAAAATCACATAGCACAAGACTCCTCACAAGAGTCCTCACACTACGAGTGGCTTCGAAGAGGTATGTGATAGATGCGGTCAAAAGGGCAGCGCTCTCCTTGGGGGACATAATATTTAACCCCCTCCCGCCCACACCCCTAAATATCTCATCTCACATCCTCTGTTTATCGAGGACACTCTTCTCTCTTCTGTTTTTACTCTATTTCTTTTTCATATTCCCTCCTTTTCTTATAATGGTACAACCGTGCATACGGAGAAGAGAAGGGCGGAAAAAAACAGCAAATCTGATTACATTTGGCACCCCTTGCGTTTTTCAATGTATGTTACTGCTCGGTTGATACATGTTTTATTTACTATAAAAGACCAAACGGGACGTAGTAAGGTTGTGAATCACCAAATGGGTAATTTCAGGCAACTCGTACTCCATGACTGCATGTTGTATAACATTTTCAAATTTAATTGTGCATTCATGATGATGACATATAGAGTTAGAAAGCTTAGGGTTGATGCCTATTTATACATATCTCGGTATACCTGTATATGTTATGTACTGACTGTCCTGTCTTGGAATAAATAAAGAATACAAAAATAAAAAAATGAGTTGTAATGACAGGGCAACTAGTTTGCAAAATGTAATTATCATAAATTGTCAGCTTTTTCTGAACATTTACCTTTTGATGTATTGATTTGTCATTTCACTTGAAGCAATTAAACCCCCCATTTTGTGAAATGATATGATATATTACAGATAACTGGAGTCCTCCATTTTAACGCCTCTATGATAAGTTATTTAAAGTGGCTTAACCATCCTTTTAAAGTATATAGTAAATTGACAGAATAAATATGTAGACTGTTATGATAAAGCTTATCATAAAAGAATTCATGTTTTAATGTTTAAACATTCCGAAAGCCCTTGACTTAATGTTAAGACCGCACTGTAAGCGGTCTATTAGTTTGACCTATTTCTGTTTATTCTATTTTTAATGAGGACACCTCATGCCCTGGAGGATCATGGGCCAACATGTCTTAACAGCCATCAGTAAAAATACGTGTGGATAAAAAACTGAAATTGAGAGCATGTAATGTATTTAATTCTTTGTACAGGGAGTGCAGAATTATTAGGCAAATTAGTATTTTGACCACATCATCCTCTTTATGCATGTTGTCTTACTCCAAGCTGTATAGGCTCGAAAGCCTACTACTAATTAAGCATATTAGGTGATGTGCATCTCTGTAATGAGAAGGGGTGTGGTCTAATGACATCAACACCCTATATCAGGTGTGCATAATTATTAGGCAACTTCCTTTCCTTTGGCAAAATGGGTCAAAAGAAGGACTTGACAGGCTCAGAAAAGTCAAAAATATTGAGATATCTTGCAGAGAGATGCAGCACTCTTAAAATTGCAAAGCTTCTGAAGCGTGATCATCGAACAATCAAGCGTTTCATTCAAAATAGTCAACAGGGTCGCAAGAAGCGTGTGGAAAAACCAAGGCGCAAAATAACTGCCCATGAACTGAGAAAAGTCAAGCGTGCAGCTGCCAAGATGCCACTTGCCACCAGTTTGGCCATATTTCAGAGCTGCAACATCACTGGAGTGCCCAAAAGCACAAGGTGTGCAATACTCAGAGACATGGCCAAGGTAAGAAAGGCTGAAAGACGACCACCACTGAACAAGACACACAAGCTGAAACGTCAAGACTGGGCCAAGAAATATCTCAAGACTGATTTTTCTAAGGTTTTATGGACTGATGAAATGAGAGTGAGTCTTGATGGGCCAGATGGATGGGCCCGTGGCTGGATTGGTAAAGGGCAGAGAGCTCCAGTCCGACTCAGACGCCAGCAAGGTGGAGGTGGAGTACTGGTTTGGGCTGGTATCATCAAAGATGAGCTTGTGGGGTCTTTTCGGGTTGAGGATGGAGTCAAGCTCAACTCCCAGTCCTACTGCCAGTTTCTGGAAGACACCTTCTTCAAGCAGTGGTACAGGAAGAAGTCTGCATCCTTCAAGAAAAACATGATTTTCATGCAGGACAATGCTCCATCACACGTGTCCAAGTACTCCACAGCGTGGCTGGCAAGAAAGGGTATAAAAGAAGAAAATCTAATGACATGGCCTCCTTGTTCACCTGATCTGAACCCCATTGAGAACCTGTGGTCCATCATCAAATGTGAGATTTACAAGGAGGGAAAACAGTACACCTCTCTGAACAGTGTCTGGGAGGCTGTGGTTGCTGCTGCACGCAATGTTGATGATGAACAGATCAAAACACTGACAGAATCCATGGATGGCAGGCTTTTGAGTGTCCTTGCAAAGAAAGGTGGCTATATTGGTCACTGATTTGTTTTTTTTTGTTTTTTTGAATGTCAGAAATGTATATTTGTGAATGTTGAGATGTTATATTGGTTTCACTGGTAAAAATAAATAATTGAAATGGGTATATATTTGTTTTTGTTAAGTTGCCTAATAATTATGCACAGTAATAGTCATCTGCACACACAGATATCCCCCTAAAATAGCTATAACTAAAAACAAACTAAAAACTACTTCCAAAAATATTCAGCTTTGATATTAATGAGTTTTTTGGGTTCATTGTGAACATGGTTGTTGTTCAATAATAAAATTAATCCTCAAAAATACAACTTGCCTAATAATTCTGCACTCCCTGTATATATAACATTATATATTTTGCGATAATGTTAAAGGGCTTTATGTTTCCCTTTTCTTTACTTCAGTTCAGAATCTCCGTTATGTTAAGAGTCCACTTTGCTAATGGAATCAGTAAAGGCTAACAGTGATATAGAAAAGGTAGAAGTTACATGAAACAGTCTTCCACTGAAGCGGTAAAGACTAATAGTGATTTTGAGAGTAGTAGATTCCTGTAATGGCCTTCCAGTAGCAGTAAAGGCCAACAGTGATATAGATAGGTTAGTAGGTACCTCGACTGGCACTCTAGTGGAAGCAGTAAATGCTAACAGTGATTTATAAATTGAACAGCCTTCCAGTGGAGGCGGTAAAGGCTAATCGTGATATAAACAGCGTGCATATAGTATGTATGTGATATACACATCATTCATATAGTATGAATGTGATAAACACAGCGTGCATATAGTATGTATGTGATAAACACAGCGTGCATATAGTATGTATGTGATATACACAGCGTGCATATAGTATGTATGTGATACACACAGCGTGCATATAGTATGTATGTGATACACACAGCGTGCATATAGTATGTATGTGATACACACAGCGTGCATATAGTATGTATGTGATACACACAGCGTGCATATAGTATGTATGTGATACACACAGCGTGCATATAGTATGTATGTGATACATACTATATGCACGCTGTGTGTATCACATACATACTATATGCACGCTGTGTGTATGTGATACACACAGGGATAAATTGGTGGGTGGTGAAGGTAATGACAAGTTTTAAACTTAATGTAGGCAAGCCACTGTTCTGAGGTCACTCCAACCTCTATACAAAAATAAACACAAAGTCTGGACTCTAGTACAGACTACAGGGCGCCACAAGCATTAAGATGTGTGGTGATCTAATTAAAGATGATACTGAATAATTCAGAATAATGTCATAAAAATACCATATGTGAAAATATAAAATCCAATTTATTAGGACAATATCTAAAAGTGCAACATGCACAAAAGAATCAAGCACCCCTAGAGGTAGCAGCTATACTTATACAATGCTTGAGTAAAGTGCCAAATGCTAAAGTGCAAAGCATACAAAGTGTCAATGATATTTTCTTTAAGCAAAAGAATGCACAAATACTTTAACAATAAAAAGCATGTAAAACTAGACTGCTATACCGAAATTGTAGGCCAGACCGGCGGATTTAAAAGAGAGAGAAGACCGGCAGGAATTCAGCAAGCTCCTGAGGAAGTCGTTACCGACGAAACGCGTTGAGCACCGAGCACCTGCAAGAACCCTACAATTTCGGTATAGCAGTCTAGTTTTACATGCTTTTTATTGTTAAAGTATTTGTGCATTCTTTTGCTTAAAGAAAATATCATTGACACTTTGTATGCTTTGCACTTTAGCATTTGGCACTTTACTCAAGCATTGTATAAGTATAGCTGCTACCTCTAGGGGTTCTTGATTCTTTTGTGCATGTTGCACTTTTAGATATTGTCCTAATAAATTGGATTTTATATTTTCACATATGGTATTTTTATGACATTATTCTGAATTATTCAGTATCATCTTTAATTAGATCACCACACATCTTAATGCTTGTGGCGCCCTGTAGTCTGTACTAGAGTCCAGACTTTGTGTTTATTTTTGTGATACACACAGCGTGCATATAATATGTATGATATACACATCATGCATATAGTATGTATGTGATATGCACAGCATGCATATAGAATGTATTTGATATACACATTGTGCATTTAATATGTATGGGATATACACAGCGTGCATATAGAATGTATGTGATATACACAGCGTGCATATAGTATATTTGTGCTCGGAATTTAAATACGGAATGGATAGTAACTGTGAGCAAAGTTGGTTGTGGTGTGCCAAAACCAACGTACGAGTGGGCCTGTAAATAAAAGAGGGCCCACCAAGGAGAATGTAATTATAACAGGGTGTAGGTGGGTGGGAACAATCAGCTGAAATGCAGAGGTGAGTAGGGGCTGGGAGTTTAAGTAGGGGACTTACTCCTCCCACAAATTCAGGCCTCCACAAGTTCAGGCCTTTTAACTTGTGCTCGGAATTTAAATACGTAATGGATAGTAACTGTGAGCAAAGTTGGTTGTGGTGTGCCGAAACCAACGTACGAGTGGGCCTGTAAATAAAAGAGGGCAAAAAGATAAATTCGAGAAATACACACTTTATTGCATTTTTTACAAAACCAAGTTGCTGAAAGCTTGGCGAAGCTCTTTCTCCGGCTGTGGAATATATGCAGTATATATGGAGGATTTCCACCGCCCCAGTCTCTTGATGATATGGACCGGTGTGTTAGTGCTAGAGGCTGCTCCTATACGGAAGGAGTGCCTAGAGAATGCAATCGGGTTGTGTCCGAGCTTAGATAACAGAATTCTGATATGAACCATCAATTTTGCTGTGGTTAACGGGTGCCCTTGTAGTGTTAAGAGCGGAGAGTCCAGTAGGTGACCGTGCAGAGTTGACCGTAGGTGGTCTAGTACTTTTACCGGACACCAGGCATTATCAGTAGGGAAGAGAGGAATTATAGTAGGGTGTAGTGACCGGTTGGTTTTAGTTGTAGGGATCGAAAGTTGGTAGTGATCCTCTATTTTAGTGAGGTGTGATATTTTAAGTCTTAGCTTCGTATCTCCTTGACAAATTACGGTGAACTCTCTAGGTCTGAGAAAACCGTAGAAAGCGAGATATAAAGCAGATTTGATCACCGTATTTGTGCCGATGTCGAATGGGGCTGTGTCAAGGAGATTGCTAAGTGACCTGAAGATAGGCCCATCTATAGGTAATCTAATGGTAGAGAGTGGAGGTGAAACCTTTGATATTCCTTTCAAAACCTTTTTGACGGGGTATGAAGACAGGAAAGGTGTGTTGTTAGGAAAAAAAGGTGAGGCTGTGGTGCTGGACCCCCGTGAGATATAGTTTAATGGTGTTGCGAGATAGTTTAAGGTGTAGGTGGAAAAAAGAGGCAAAAGCCACCATGGTTTGAATAGAGAAGTCACCTTGTAAACCGAACTCTGCTGTGAATTTATTAAATATATTAAGAGCCCTATTGTAAGTGATAGCCGTGTTTGGTGATAATGCTTGGTGAGTGAGTGCTCTAGCGTGGTTCAAGAGTGTGCTTAATCCAGGATTAGATCATGGAACCGTGGTGTCCTGGATGGTTGTAGGTGAGCCGTTGGGAGTGCCTGAGAAAATGCCTGAAATTGAGAACGAGAGAGCGTCAGTGGCCGTGTTGTGAATACCCGGGATGTGAAAACAAACTAAGTGAAACTGGCCGGATGCTGCCAACCAGGTCAGCTTGCGAATCAGCCGCATGATGGTCAGGGAAGATGATCGCCCTTTGTTCACGATTTCGCAAGCTGCCAAGTTATCAGAGTAGCATTTGACTGCCTTGCCAGACCAGAGATGACCCCAGGTGTGTGTGGCCGCCACAATGGGATACATTTCAAATAGTGCTGAGGTCTCTCTGAATCCTGGCAAGGCATCCGAATCAGTGGGCCAATGGCCCCTGAACCAGTGGTTCCCAAAAATGGCTGCAAAACCGGTATTGGCTGCTGCGTCTGTGTGGATGATGGGTGAAGGGGGAGGGGGAATAAACATGGAGATTCCATTCCAGTCCTTCAAAAACTTCCCCCACATAGCTAAGTCAGCCTTGGCGTGGGGGTCCAAAGAAACTGTGCCAGAGTCCGGAACTCCGTGCAGCAGGCAAAGGAGTCTGGATATGAAAGACCTTCCCTGCGGAATGATGCGCATCGCAAAGTTCAGGGATCCGAGAAGGGACTGAAGTTATTTTCTAGTGCAAACATCATTCCGCAGGAACAAGTCATCTCCCCTCTCAAACGTGACAGTTTGTCGTGGGGGAGGCTAGCTCTGAGGTTAACCGAGTCCAGTTCTATCCCCAGAAAGGTCAATTTAGTTGTGTGGCCTATAGTTTTGGCTGTGGACAAAGGGACTCCAAGTGTGGAAAATAGTGCAGTAGTGCTTCTGATTGCTGTGGGTGAAGGTGACCCTGGCTCTATTAGTAAAAAGTCGTTGAGGTAGTGGATAACGGAGTGACACCTGGTGACGTTCAGAAGCAGCCAGCATAGTGACTCTGCGAAAATGTCGAACAGTTTGGGGCTGCTTCGAGAACCGAAAGTGAGTCGTGTAGAGAAGTAATATTTCCCTCGCCATTTAACACCGTGTAAGTGCCAGAGTGAGGGGTGCATGGGTAGTAATTTAAACGCGTTTGTGATGTCCGTTTTGCTAAGCCAGGGTCGATTACCAGATGATATGATGGACTGTATGGCGTCGTCGATGGTTACGTACTGAAGTGAGAATTCGTCTGCTGGAATGAGTGCGTTTATGCTTGGAACAAAAGAGGAGTGCGGTGCCAATAAATCAATAATTAGACTTTTTTTTTTTTTTTGGGAATATTTGTGAATAGCAATACCAATGGGTTAGTGCGCCAGGAGGAGAATGGTGAAGAGGTGAAGGGGCCGATCATGAAACCGTTGGTGATTTCAGAGGCAATGAGAGTGTCTATGGAGACTGGGTCTAAACGTGCTGACTGGAGATTAGGGCATTCTAGTGTACCTGGGGGAATGGCTACAATACCCGTGAGAAACCCTTTAGTGAACCCTGTGGTGAGATAATCCACCAGATGATTAAGCCTGGGATCCCTTGTCTTGAGCACCACAGAGATATCACCGTAATTGAATGCCTTGTTCTCGAGTACATCCTGTGAGGCTATGAGCAAGGACACCAGACACACATCCTTCCCGTCTAGGATATCTTTCCTGATAGAGTCAGGGACGGAGTGTGCTGGTGACTCAAATGGTGTAATGGCTGTGCCCGGTGCTGGAGGGGGGAGTATAGGAGGGCATGTTGGTATAGTAGGTACAGCCTTGAAAGCGACTGGGACTACCGTGGTAGTACCTGGGGAGGAGATGGCGCTTTCCACCTTAGATAGCCTGCTATTGAGGGTCTGTAGATTGGCCAAGATCTCTGCCAGGGTATCCTGGGTGGCCGTGCTGTTGCTTGGTGGTTGTCCTTGAGAACTAGTCCCTGGCCTGGGCTCGGGGGCTTGGTGAGTAAGTAGCCTATAAAGTTCAGCCTTCCTAGCTGTGGCCGGAAAGGGGATTCCCCTGAGCCTAAGCTCGGCCGTAATTATGGGAATAGTCCATTGTGGCGAAACCAGCTTCGCCACTGTGATCTGGAGAGGCCTGATTGCTAGCCTCCTGCCCGCTGACTATGGCCCCTGGACATGTTGCACTTTAAAAACTATATTTGGGCATGTAATAATTTATATTGCTGCTACTGGCCCTTTAAAATCAGCGATGGACATTTTAGGACTACTGTCCCTTTAAGACTGTGAAGCATATTCTATTGTACTGCCTGTATATTGTATATGTATTCATGTGTTAAGTTTAACCTGGGTGATATGTATGCAGCATTCATCTGATTGTTCGGTAGAATCACTCCATTCATTATATTGAGTGAAACTACCGAACAACCAGACCACCCAGGAATAAGTGTGCCTCCAATTACCGTTTGCAACAATGTTGCAAACAGGTAGTTGGCAATCCATGTAATGTATTCTTTGTCCTCTGGGTGGCCGCCATTCGGGAAACAAACACGTGGCGGTGGCCATCTTAAACTACCGAACAGCGGTGTTTTGCCGTCGAGTGTCTGGAACTGAAATCGGACACTTGACTAGGCAAACACCGCTGAGACCTCCATACTCCCAGAAATTCGTATAAAAACTACCGAATGACCAGCCGTTCGGTAGAAAGAACCCCACAAACAAGGGAATTCATTCAAACCCTCTCCAGGCTCTATAACACAGGCAATTCGTCTGTTTTCATTCCCTTGTTTGTGACCGACCGCAGGGCCAAAATGCATGGAACTGTTTTCGGATACTTTACCCATGCGGTCGGTCAAATCTTTGGAACCTCATATCTCCCGAACCATTCATCCGAATGACCTGATTCTTGGATATGTTGTCCCCCTGAATAAGGGCTATCAGGGGATACCTGTTTTGGAGGTGTAGCATGTGTATTTGGGGTACATCCAGGAATTGGGGAAAAAGGTGTACGGTATAATTATGTTAAGTGCTAATCTAAGGGGAGGAAATGTGTGGGAGGTACATCCATGTGATTGGTTAAATTCATCCTCCCCCTGGGAGTGTCCTGTATGTACTTGGTTGTAATAAAAGCCAGACTGGGTGTCCCAGTCCAGAGTTCTTGCTTAACTCTCAAAGCGATGTGTCGTCTCGGTCTTTGGGGGAATGGGATTGTATGCTGACTGCCAAGAGTGTAAGCCGATGTCTGCTTTTCTTGTTCAGCTGTTCCAGTGTTCGTGTGGTTCCAGTCGGGAGAATGGTGTTTGCAGTAGCTGCCTGTGCATCTGGAAAGGGGATTATCGCCTAAACTGGGTTTTATCCTCTTGTAAGTGAAACGGTCCGTTACATCCATGCTCTCAAGGACGTGGGGGTTGAAAGAGTGAGTGATTCGCCTGGAGACCCGGGTCTGGTAGGCGTGAATGGAGTTTCTTCTGTCAATTCTTTGGTTGGAATAGGTTCTTGGGACATTCTAAAAGGAATGATTATGTGAAAGATATATTAGAAGGGGCATAAGGTAAGTAGGCGGGGTATGTGGGGTGGTGTATATGGAAGAACTGGACTGTAATGCTAGATGCCAAAGCGAAAAACTTAACTGTTGAATGTTTGGATAGGTGAGGCCCTGCTAATGCCAAGTGGCGGTGAGAGGCTCTACCTATGATTTGGCTTATGACGTAGTTGCCACAGACGTGGTGGCGGGATGTTGGCCTCTCGGTGACAGTAGAGAGAAATCAAAACGTGTGGCCGTGACAGGTGAGGCCCTGACTAGCGCCCTGTAGTAGGGCATGCGAGGCTTGTAACTATGATTTGGGCGTGGGGCCGTACCTCCGTGTTGAGGTGGGGGGGGATGGAAGGCCTCGCTGGGACGGGTTTTCTGATAGGGTGCGCTAAGGCATTAGCCTAGACCCTGTAGCCAGTTCGATTGTATATTTAAGGATAAGGTGAGAGGACTGCAATGTTGTGTAGATACTAACCTTGACTTCTTGCGAATGGTATCTGGAACCTTCTGGTGGTAATAAGTGTGGTAAGTCTCGTCTTATGCTGTCCTTGAGGAAGAGTCCTGAGGCTTTAAGACAGATGTTGACGTATTTATGCGTATCGTGGTGGCGTATGATTTGAATTGGGAGTAGGTTGTTTGTTAGGGGCGCAACGTGAGATCCTGCATTGAGGGATCTGGAAGGTTTAAGTGTGTGACTGGGCTGAAATAGATATTTGTGAGAAGGCTGGATGAGGCCTTGGGGTGACGATTGGACGTATTTGGGTATAGACGTAAGTACCTGAAGGTATGGCTGAGTACCGGGTCAGGTTTTGGTGTTTACCGGAGCCTGATGGCTGTATGACCGTATGTCTGAGTAGAAATAATAGTAAAGAATTAACGTACCGTGGGCGTAAGCCTGTGGAAAAGTAGTAATGAACTTGAGACCGTGATAGGTTTTATATGAGGTGTAGTAACAAACGAGTTGTGAACTATACCTTGGTTTGACATAAAGAAATTACGTTATGCGAAACGGTTTAACTGTGTAGAACCAGGGGAAGCCTAGAATAATACTGGAGCTAAGGGTTAACCGAAGAAAAATTCCATAGTTAACGACAGGTGTGGAGGTAAGTAATAAAACCCAATATGTAAACATTTTAGGCCTATGGCTTTATAATGCAAAGTGATAAAATACAATACCTGTTCCTGTAATAAAAGACCTTGAAATAAACAACTTTAGCGCAGAAAAAGTGAGAAACCGATGCAGTCTGTAAAGCCAAAAATATGGCTGATTATATGGAAAATGAATAGTAAAGACGTTTATGTGCCGGATATTGTGTTTATAAACAGTATTTATTAGTATATGTGACAAAATGAAGTGTTTAACCCCTTAACACCGCAGCCAAATGTACAAGTTGTGAACGAAACAAAACGTAAACAAAACCTGGCATTTGCGCTATATGTCTGTCCAACCGTAATTCACCTCTTTCATATTAAATGCACCCCCCCTTATTATATATCATTTTATTCAGGGGAAACAGGGCTTTCATTTAATATCAAATATTTAGCTATGAAACATAATTTAATATGAAAAAAATGGGAGAAAATAAGATTTTTTTTTATTTTTTTCGTTCTACATGACATTTTAACTGTCAATGTCATAATACTGTTTGCTTTTACTGCAATAAAATACACATATTTGTATTCAGAAAAGTCTCACGTGTAAAACAGTACCCCCTATGTACAGGTTTTATGGTGTTTTGGGAAGTTACAGGGTCAAATATAGCGTGTTACATTTGAAATTGAAATTCGCCAGATTGGTTACGTTGCCTTTGAGACTGTATAGTAGCCCAGGAAATAAATTTACACCCATAATGGCATACCATTTGCAATAGTAGACGACCCAAGGTATTGCAAATAAGCGATGTCCAGTCTTTTTTAGTAGCCATTTGGTCACAAACACTGGCCAAAGTTAGCGTTTGTATTTGTTTGTGTGTGAAAAATGCAAAAAACGCCAATTTTGGCCAGTGTTTGTGACTAAGTGGCTACTAAAAAAGACTGGACATACCCCATTTGCAATACCTTTGGTTGTCTACTATTGCAAATGGTATGCCATCATAGGGGTAATTTTCATTCCTGGGCTACCATAGGGTCATAAAGGCAACGTAAGCAATCTGGCGAATTTTAATGTGAAAAAAATTAAACACAAGCCTTATATTTGACGCTGTAATTTTTGAAAACACCATAAAACCTGTACATGAGGGGTACTGTTGTACTCAGGAGACTTCGCTGAACACAAATATTTGTGTTTCAAAACAGTAAAAAGTATTGCAGCAATAATATCGTCCCTGTAAGTGCTGTTTGTGCGTGAAAAATGCAAAAAACGTCACTTTTACTGGCGATATCATGGTTGTAATACATTTTACTGTTTTGAAACACTAATATTTGTGTTCAGCGAAGTCTCCCGAGTAAAACAGTACCCCCCATGTACAGGTTTTATGGTGTCTTGGAAAGTTATAGGGTTAAATATAGTGCTAGCAAATTAAATTCCCTATACTTTCGGCATGGGTGGTCAGGCAGGTCCCGCTAATTGTAATTAATTAGGATACCTAATTATGTAAAATTATTACATAAATATATGTGTAGAATTAATATATGTATATATATACACATATGTGTATATATACGTATATATATATATATTTTTTTTAAATATTTTTATTTATATATAGGTATATATATAGTGATATATACGTATATATTTATGTATATAGATATATATATTATTTCGTTATAAGTGTATTTTGATATAAATATATATATATATATATTAATATCAGAATACAGTTAGAATGAAATAAAACACATCTATATATTTTTGAATATTTTATTTTTAATTATTTATTTTATTTTATTTTTTTACGTATTTACATATTAATTTTTTATATTATTTATAAATATATATATAACAATAATTATATATATATTTAATCAGTATCAGTCTACGTGTAATTTGATATTAATATATATATATAATTATATATATATTAATATTAAAATACACCTAGACGGTGTATGTGTATGTGTGTATATGTGTATATATATACTTAGATCATATATATATAATATATATATATGATCTAAGTATATAATTTATTTATTTTTACACTGTTTTAAAAAAAAATTATTTGATTTTCAGCCAGCAGGGGGACCAACTGTCATTACAGTTGGTCCCCCTGCTGGCAATGCAGCAGGCAGCTATACCGGCCATGTGATTGTGAGGTCCTCGCAAGGACCTCACTCTCACATGGCCGGGAGGGCTCCTGGAGGGCGGACGTGCCGCGGGGGGCTCCGCCAGCGACTGGGTAAGTTACTAAAAACCGGAGGGCGTACTATTACGTCCGGCGGCGTTTAGAGCCGCTTTTAAAAGGACGTAATAGTACGCCCTCCGGTCTTAAGGGGTTAATAGGTAAATATGTGTTGTGGCAAGGTCAGAGAGGCTTTCTATGTTAGTAATAGATTGGAGTGCTCTCTATTCCCAGCATGATGGGGTTAATTGGTGGGAGTCACCCCTTGAATGTTATATACCAGGTGAATGTAATTAACCAGCACTAGGGTTTTAAAAGGTTAGCCTCTGAAGACATCAGAGAGTCTAACAGCTGGGAGAGAGGAGGCAGTTAAGCCTGAGACAAAGGTACTGTGTGAAACCTGCTTAAAGTGCTGTATTTAATTTTGTTTAAAACTGGGAACTAGATTAGCTGGGCAGTTGGATAGTTAGTAATACTGTTGTTTAGTAAGTCTCCAAGTTGGAGTAGGATTTATTCTCTTTTTGTTTTATTTTGTGGGAGAGCACAACCTTGTATATATTGTGGAAAGTGACAATAAACTGCAGTACTATTTTATCCTGACTGTTGCATTTGAAGTTTGTGAAGAGCCTGGCCATCCTGCCACAGTGTATAGAAACCGTATGTTTATGATAGACGTGGATATTTTAAAAAGTAGTAAAACAAATTAACTGGTTAACATAGAAAGAAAATCACAAGGCAGATTTTTAAACAAGCTAATTATATCCCCAAACTGACAAAAAAAAGGTATCAGTAGCAATATGACCGAACAGGGAATATACGTAAAGAAAAGTAGAATTTGTGAAATAGAACTTAGTGCATACTGTAGCCTATTTGAATAAGAACTAGCCGAATATGGATTTAGAGCAAGGTGTTTGTGTTTTAATCGTACGAAATAGATTGGTCCTGGGTGACCAAACGGAAATAAGAGAATGCCCGTAATAATATTACTGTGTATATAAATAATAATAGATTAGGTAGTTTCCGTACGAATATGTAAAAGCAGTGATAAAGTGCCGAGCGTTCGTCTGTTTTGGCGTGAACACTGAAATCGGTTAAAAAAGCGTGTATTTGTACGAATATGATAGAGGGAGCCTACCCCTACGTTTTTAGGCCCGAACGGCGGGAAATAGCGGGGCGCTATTTCCTACGCCTAACTTACGTGAACGTGCCGGTCTCGTGACCGGAAACCGGGTACCTTGACCGGGAACCGAGTGGAAGGCCTCAAACGGACAGAGGACTGGTCAGGACGTCTGACTGCTGGAAACAGGAAAAAATTCTGGAGGGAAGCTGGACAGGAAGTGCTGGTTGCTATGGGGACAAAACAATCAGCTGGGAGTTTAAGTAGGGGACTTACTCCTCCCACAAATTCAGGCCTCCACAAGTTCAGGCCTTTTAACATGTGATATACACAGCATGCATATAGAATGCATGTGATATACACAGCGTGCATATAGAATGCATGTGATATACACAGCGTGCATATAGAATGCATGTGATATACACAGCGTGCATATAGAATGCATGTGATATACACAGCGTGCATATAGAATGCATGTGATATACACAGCGTGCATATAGAATGCATGTGATATACACATTGTGCATATAATATGTATGTGATATACACATTGTGCATATAATATGTATGTGATATACACAGCATGCATATAATATGTATGTGATATACACAGCATGCATATAGTATATATGGGATATACACAGTATGCATATAGTATGTATGTGATATGCACAGCATGCATATAGTATGTATGTGATATGCACAGCATGCATATGGAATGTATTTGATATACACATTGTGCATATAATATGTATGTGCAGGGCCAGATTAAGAGCCCAGTGGGCCTGGTGCTGACAATTATGATGGGGCCTAATTACAGAATCTTATCGACCAAAAACACTAAAACAGTCTTACCTCTCAAGCATCATGTATCTGATGGAGTTGGTGTTGGAGGGAAACTCAAAGGATGCAGCTATAAGAAAACACATACTCTATGCTAATCTCTTTATCTAATCTATGCTTTCATCTTTCAAGTAAATCCATACCCCCTAACTGCAGTGTCCAGTGAAGCAGGTAGTCAATGGGCGGGGTAAGAGAGTGGGCCACTGATGCGAATCACGTGACCAGAACCGCCAAAAGGGCGAACATGCCCAAAAAGGGGGCACGTCTGTCCAAAGAATTGGAAGGCCAGCCTGGCATCAGTGTCCCTATGTATCACAGTGTCAGTGTCCCCATGTCACCCAGTCCCCTAGTCTCCCAGTGTCTGTGTCCCCATTCCTCCCAATGTCCCCATGTCTCAGTGACACTCAGAGACATGGGGACACAGTGAGACATGGGGACCCTGAGAGACCCGGGGACACTGAGACACATGAGGACCCTGAGACACTTGGGGACACTGGGGGACATGGGGGCCCTGAGACACTTGGGGACACTGGGTCCCTAGTGTCTCCATGTCCCAATGTATCTCCTTACGTCTCACAGCGTCCCCTTGTGTCTCAGCATCCCCATGTCTCACAGTGTTCCCATGTTTCCCAGTGTCCCCATGTTTCCCAGTGTCCTCAAGTGTTTCAGTGTCCCCACGTCTCCCAGTGTCCCCTAGTGTCTCAGTGTCCCCATGTCTCCCTGCTGCCTTTCACCCCATCCTTCACATACCTGAGCTTTGGTTTGTCTCTGCAGGCTGGGAGCTGCTGTCTGAACTCTCAGTGCTGCGTAGCAGCAACCCCACAGATCAGTGAGTAGCGAGAGGAAGGAAGATGCTATAACTTCCTATCCCTGAGTTTCTCCATACACAGTGACCCCTACTGGCTGGTGCTGGTATTGCAGAGTAATCTCCATGAATACTGAGAAAAATATTTGCATTTGTATTGCCAGTATTACTGCAATAGCGTCACGGCCAGGCAGCCTTAAATACCGAGAAGGTATAATAGAAACAGAGAGATAAATGGGCGGGTGGTGAAGGTGATAATAGGTCTCAAACCAAGTGTAGGCAAGCCACTGTTCTGAGGTCACTCTAAATCTCTATACAAAATAAACACAATGTCTGAACGCTAATACAGACTACAGGGCACCACAATCACTAGGACATATAGTAGTATAGTTAAGAATAATCCCATAAATGAAGAACAATCCGTGGAAATATAAAGTCCACTTTATTTGAAACAGTAATACCCAAAAGTGCAACATGCACAATATGGATAAAATAATAATAATAAAAAGTAAATATACAGCCAAATTGGCCAAGAACCCCTAAGGATAGCAGCTATACTCATACAAGGAGCTTGAATTATAGTAAAGTGCCAAGTGCTGAAGTGAAAAAGATACAAGATGTCAATAACATTGCTCCATGAGCTAAAAACAGCATAAGGTGCACAAATACTATAAAATGAAATGCATGTAGAGAAAAGACTGCTATACCAAAACTGCAGGGATCTTGTGGGTGCTCCCATCTTGTATCTTTTTCACTTCAGCACTTGGCACTTTAAACATAAACATAAACAACCTTACTGTTTCAGGGTTTTTCAGCTCTCTGTTTCCACTCACAGAAATCAAACACAATCCCTCCTTCCTTGGCAGGGGAGTACTTAATAGCATCGGTAATTGACAATCCTTTTCAGGTGAGATAAATTAGGATTCAAACTCTGGAACTGGACTTCTCACCTGTAGGTTACAAGCAACTTCCAAAATGTGGAGTGGAGCACTGGCCCACCCTACTCTCCAAGTACTCAACTCCAGGGCCCAAATATACACATATTTAAAGTGCAATATTCATTATAACATAACACATTTCCCTGGAGCTAATTACACAACGTAGGAACCTTGCAAAATCTGGGGAGGTATATAGATTCCCTCCAGCACAATTCCTTGCTTTCAGTCACACATCCTCCCCCCCAGCTCAGACCTATTGGGTTGAGCGACCATGGACATTAGCGAGTGCATCCGCGAAAGACCATCTGCATTTCCCTGTTTACACCCAGCCCTATGCTCTATGGAGAAATTATAGGGTTGCAAGCTAAGGTACCAGCGGGTTACTCTACTATTTTTCTCCCTGTTTTGGCTCATCCAAGTAAGGGGTGCATGGTCTGTCACTAGTCTGAATTTTCATCCCAAGAGATAGTATTTAAGTGTGTCTACTGCCCACGTTATAGCCAGACACTCCTTCTCAACAATGGAATAGTTTCTTTCTTGGGGATTAAGCTTCCTGCTTAAATATAATATGGGGTGCTCCTCACCCTGAATTTCCTGAGAGAGAACATCACAAAGTCCTACATCAGATGCATCTGTCTGTAAAATAAATTATTTAGAAAAATCAGGTGTTACCAACACTGGTTGGGCACAAATGGCTTCTTTAAGCTTTCTGAATGCTTGTTCAGTCTCTGGGGACCATTTTACCACTACTGGAGCATTAGCTTTAGTAAGGTCAGTTAATGGGCTTCCAATTGTAGCAAAATGTTCTCCAAGAAATGTTCTCACCTGTTTCCCCTACCAATAGAGTAGCCCAAATATTTTGCTTCCTCTAGGCCAATCGTACACTTATTGGGGTTAGCAGTTAGGCCAGCATTTTGTATTGAGTTAAGGACAGCCTGTACTTTTGGAAGGTGAGATTCCCAATCCTCACTGTGTACTACAACATCATCCAAGTATGCAGCTGCATAGCGCACATGCGGCTTTAGTATTCTGTCCATCATTCTTTGGAATGTGGCAGGGGCACCATGCAAGCCGAAAGGCCAAAATCTGTACTGAAATAGGCCATCAGGAGTAGAAAATGCTTTTTCTTTTCTTTTGCTCGCTCTGTGAATGGTACTTGCCAATAACCTTTGGTTAAATCTAGTGTAGTGAGGTACCGAGCTCTCCCAAGTCGTTCCACTAGCTCATCAACTCTAGGCATGGGGTATGCATCAAACTTAGAAATAGCATTCAGTTTGCGATAATCATTACAAAACCGTACTGTATTATCTGGCTTTGGTACCAGCACAATTGGACTGCTCCAGTCACTTTGTGACTCCTCAATGACTCCAAGATCTAACATTTTCTTAACCTCTGCTCTGATAGCTTCTCTGTGAGCCTCGGGTATTCTGTATGGTTTGAGATTGACCCTTTTTCCTGGTTCTGTCAAAATGTCATGTTTAATCACACTAGTCCTTCCTGGGACTGGGGAGAATACCTCTTTATTTAACCAAATAAACTCCTTAACTTCCCTTGTCTGGTGTATTGACAGGGTCTCTGAGATATTTACTTTGGGGTCAATATTACACTTATCAGGGAAGGTTGAAATCTCTGTAGTAACAGAACTTCCCTTTCTTTCCATGGTTTTAGCAAATTGACATGGTATAATTGCACTTCCTTTCTTCTACCTGGTTGCCTTACTTTATAATTTACCTCTCCCACTCTTTCAATAATCTCATAGGGCCCATGCCAAGTTGCCAGGAATTTGTTCTCTACTGTGGGAACCAGGACTAATACTCTGTCTCCTGGTTGAAATACTCAAATTCTAGCATTCTTATTATAGCTATTCTGCTGATTTTGTTGAGCCTTTTGCATGTGTTCTCTGACTATTGGCATAATGGCTTCAATACGTTCCTGCATCTGAGTTATGTGTTCTATTACACTGCGATGTGGGTTAGCTTCTTGTTCCCACATTTCCTTTGCTACATCCCCTTGGGTGTCTGCCATATAATAATTCAAAAGGTGAGAAACCCGTAGAAGCTTGGGGTATTCTCTAATGGCAAACATTAAATAGGGCAATAGAAAGTCCCAGTTTTTCCCATCTTTATCAGTTACTTTGTGCAGCATAGCTTTAAACGTTTTATTAAATCGCTCAACCAAACCATCGGTTTGTGGGTGATAAGCAGAGGTTTTGAGGTGTTTCATGTGAAGGAGCTTGCAGAGTTCCTTTGTAACCGTGGACATGAATGGAGTACCCTGATCTGATAGGATCTCCTTGGGAATCCCAACCCGGCTAAACATCATCATTAACTCTTTAGCAATGGACTTTGCTGAGGTTGTACGCATAGGTATTGCCTTAGGGTAACGGGTAGCATAGTCTAGTACTACTAATATATACTTATGCCCCCTAGTGGATTTTACCAGAGGACCCACAAAATCCATAGCAATACGTTCAAAAGGCACTTCAAAAACAGGCAAGGGTACTAAAGGGCTACGGTAAGCCTTAAGGGCACAGTGACCTGACATTCAGGGCATGACGAACAGTAGTTTTTGATAGCTGCGATTACTCCAGGCCAATAAAATCTCCTCAAAACTCGCTCTCTTGTTTTGTCAACCCCTAGGTGGCCAAAACATGCCCATAGGTCTAGAAAATGGGGAAAATCCCTTCCAATAATCATCTCATGTGCCAGTTTTGGTACCAGCCCCACTCTGCAGTTTACAGTACCACACTGGGTTTTAACAAGTATATCTGCAGTAGGGTAGTTATGGGTGAGTTGATCTCTGGCTGCAACCATTTTCTGGCAAGGTGTATCAAGTCAAACATCTGTGAACGAATCGCTTTATCCAGGCTGTAAGTCCACGAATGAAATCTCTGGGCACGGATGGCTGTTGTCACCCCCAGGCATGCCAGTATTTCTGCTTTCAGCTTCTTGTAGTCACTGGCTTCCGCTGCTTCCAGATCATAGTATGCTTTCTGGGATTCACCAGTAAGAAATGGTGCTAGCAGACTTGCCCATTCCACTTCAGGCCAACCTTCTCGCTCAGCGGTTCGCTCAAATGCCATCAGGTAGGCCTCTACATCATATGTGGATACCATCTTTTGCAAGTAGTGACTCACTCTGATCACCTTTGGATATTGTGGTGATTCTGTGGCATCCCTGGCCAGCCTTTGTGATAGACTCTGGATCTCCTGCTGTATGGCACATGTGGCATGCTGCTGCTCCTCTCTGAGCAATTGATGAGCTGCTGCCTGTGCTGCTTCAACATGCTTGAATAAAGCATCTGTATTTTCTTTTTGAGCCAGTACAAGCTGCTGCAGTATTGAAATGCTCTCTTGCTGTATTGCATTAGTCTCTGCAGTCCTCCTGTTTGTCTCTTGCTGTACAGCAGTGGACTGGAGCAAAGCTTTCATGACATCCTCCATTTTCTCAGCAGTCTCTTTCTCCCTACTTACAGACTTTGCCGTGTGCTGTCCGCATCCTCCACCATATGTGACAAAAGTACTCCTTTCCCTTGGTACCTTGTCCTGGGATTGGGGTGTTACACACAGTCTTTCCAGGCTTTAGAGACACTTCACACGCTGGATGAGGTAAAAGGACTTGCTCTTTTATTGTGGTTCCAAAATAAATGCACAGTAAGGTATAAAAGGTAACTAACTAAACAAAATAATTAGCTAACTGGGTTGGATGGCTTGTCCATTTCCCAACATAAACATAAACAACCTTACTTTTTCAGGGTTTTTCAGCTCTCTCTTTCCACTCACAGAAATCAAACACAATCTCTCTCCTTCCTTGGCAGGGGAGTACTTAATAGCACCGGTAATTGACATAAATTAGGATTCAAACTCTGGAACTGGAATTCTCACCTGTAGGTTACAAGCAACTTCCAAAATGTGGAGTGGAGCACTGGCCCACCCTACTCTCCAAGTGCTCCACCCCAGGGCCCAAATATACACATATTTAAAGTGCAATATTCATTGTAACATAACACACTTCCCTGGGGCTAATTACACAAAGTAGGAACCTTGCAAAATCTGGGGAGGTATATAGATTCCCTCCAGCACAATTCGTTGCTTTCGGTCACACAAAAAAAAAAAAAAATATATATATATATATATATATATATATATATATATATATATATATATATATATATATATATATATATATATATATATATATATATATATATATATATATATATCTTTCAGCTATGTTTAGTAGATAGATCCCTAATTTGGCCTCCTTATGTGAGTTTACAATCTTTAAGGGTACCAAATTAGCTAGCTATCTGCTAAGCAGTGACCTAATTGGTTATAACCTGGAATAATGGTGCTACATGCATTCAAATGTGTTCCGAATTTGTTCTGAATTAGTAATGTTCTAATTTTTAATGAACTGAAATTATAAAATGAATAAATTAAAATGAAACAAAACAAAATTTTCACCTGTGCAAATCTTGGCTGGATCATGAAAGAATTCCAAAATGGTTTGACTACTCATAGTAGCATAATGCCAGAGGACTCTTAGAAGGCTGTGGTGGTGGTGGTGTATCTAGATTCCTTAAGAGTCAGGTGTAAAAGAAAAGGTATATTTAGCCACCAGCATCATAAAGTTCTAAAGGAGTACAAATCAGAGGCATTGAGGGACCCTAGCTCCAAATGTGGGGACCTAGATATTTTATTTGCTGCCTTAGAATTTGCTCTGCCAGACCATGCAAATGGGCTGTTGCCCCCACTGTAGGGAGGAAGGGGTAACCCAGAGAGCCTCTGGTCTCTTGCTCAACCAGTTGGAGACCTGCTGAACTCTGGGAAGCTGTGGGTGAGCTCTGGGAAGCTCAGAGCACTGAAGTTACCACAATTGGGTTAACACAGCCACATCTGATACTATGAGTACAGAGCTCTCACAAGGTCTTTAGCCAGCAGAGGGTGAGACCAAAATCCCCAGCATAGGCATACACTGCTGCCCCAGCACACACACACTGCACACAGACACGCACACACACACACACACACCCATCCCCAGCACAGACATACACTTCTACACAATCACACACACAGCCTGCTTCCCCTATAAGAACATTGCATCGACAAACACACAATACATTCCCTACACATACTTTATGGCACTATTTATGGAACAAATAGAGGGAAAACAAATTCATGATTAAATACTTGCAGATCTCTTGGATAGTACAGCTATGTCTGAAGAATCCGTAAGAAAACAAAAACAAACTAAAAGACTGTTTATCTATCTGCTGCTCTTCTTTTCTATTTATAGGTTTCCAGGATTGCTACTTCTGAGATGGATTGCCAAGTACCTATTATAGTAGGAATTAACAAGATACACAGTCATTGAGCAATATTGATCGTTCTGAAGAATGTGAGTTGGAAATTGACTGTTTGGGAATAGTCTAATTGTTATTTGAGACATATTGTTCTTTTTTTTTCTTACATGTTGCTTATAACACAATAACTGCACCATTCAAGATATCCATGAGTTTTCATGGGTTGTAATAATTTGCACAAAGGGATTCATTTCTGCAAAAGTTTTATCTTTATTTGTTCTTTAATAGTTCTCCAGTGGATATATAACATGAGTGTTTTCTGCTGCACTAATTCATTAATCCATGTATGTTAGTGCCAATTAAACTGTTTATTCCATTGCACACTTAATTTGGTTCAGGTCTCCCTTGAACCTTTAATTTAAATTAATTGCATTTTGATGGCAAGGTGAAGGTGACATTTAGGGTCAGGTCTCTGGGGAGTTCTGAGGCAGATTAGTAATTTCCAGGTATGTGGGTACAAAGAGTTTACTAATACTGAAAGAAGATATGAGATAGAAACTAAGGAATTACTTGTCATTGTCTTGGCTTTGAGACATTTGGGGGCACATCAACATCAATTGCAATAGTAACCAATCAGAAGAATGTTTCATATATTGGAAAGACTAAAAGAATAACCACCAGACAGGTAAATCGGTTACTTTTCTACAAATTTTTTACTTAATTTTGACCTATAGACCTGGAACTAAGAATGTCAATGCAAATGCATTGTCCCAACAGTACGAACCACTTGAACATGTTGAGTTTCATCCCACTCCAATTATCCGGGATGAAAATAATATCATTGCCTCTACCATTATCTCTATATCCTCTGATCTGTATCAAGAAGTACTAGCTGCCTAAAGTCAGGCTCCTTTTCTCCTCCTCATTACAGAGAAAAGCTCATATCAGTCTATCGCACAAGCACAATAGCTGGCATCCAGGCATGAATAAGATAGCTTACAAAGTAGACTATTCTTGTGGCTTTCCTTTCATAAAGACATAAATAATATGTACAGGCATATCACAGTTATATACACTAAAGAAAGGTTAGCGTGTAGGCGCTTCACTGAAATGACAGCTTCGTATATAGTGAAAATATACAACAAGTGGTGTAACTGGTACCCTAGTGCTTCCCTTATGCACCAGATATTAGTAGTACAATTAAAGAGACATATACCAGTATATACACCTCCCCAATGCTATTAGCTTACACTGAAAAACGTTTTTTTCTTTGTAAAAGCACGCTATAGAGACACCAGATATGAGTGGCAACTGGCAAAGTAAACTGGCAGAGGTCTGCAGAGTACACGCTGTAGGCCTGACACACCTGCTTGAAGACAACTAACTGCTATTCAATCTATAACAGTGAAAAAAGTGTTTTGGTTTTAAATGCACGCTATTGTGACACCTAATATGAGTGGCAAAGAACACTTGCTGAGGTTGGCAGAGCACACACTGAAGGCCTGACACCCGCTTTAAGGACACTGACTGCTATTAGCTTACACTGAAAAACGTATTTTCTTTGTAAAAGCACGCTATACAGACACCAGATATGAGTGGCAAATTACACTTGCTGAGGTTGGCAGAGAACACGCTGAAGGCCTGACACTCGCTTTAAGGACACTGGCTGCTATTAGCTTACTCTGAAAAACTTTTTTCTTTGTAAAAGCACGCTATACAGACACAAGATATGAGTGGCAAATTACTCTTGCTGAGGTTGGCAGAGCACACGCTGAAGGCCTGCCACCCAGGCGCTTGCAGACAACTAACTGCTATTAGCTTACAGTGAAACACTTTTTTTTGTTTTTAAAGGCACGCTATAGTCACACCAGATATGAGTGGTGGCACTGGGCAAATGGGCACAGTATCCACTGAGCCTGACACAGAAGCTGGCAGACAACTAACTGCTATTCAATCTATTAGAGTGAAAAAAAAAATTCTTTTTAAATGTCAAGCTTAAGCTATTGTGACACCAGATATGAGTGGTGGCACTTGGCAAATGGGCACAGTATCCACTGAGCCTGACACAGAAGCTGGCAGACAACTAACTGCTGTTCAATCTATTACAGTGAAAAAAAAATATTTTTAAATGTCAAGCTTAAGCTATTGTGACACCAGATATGAGTGGTGGCACTGGGCAAATGGGCACATTATCCACTGAGCCTGACACAGAAGCTGGCAGGCAGGCAACTGCAATTACATTACACAGAAAAAAAAAGCAGACTGATGTTCTAGCCCTAAAAAGGGCTTTTTGGGGTGCTGTTCTTACAGCAGAGATCAGATGAGTCCTTCAGGACTGTAGTGGACACCGAATACCCTAGCCTAGCTATCAATTTCCCTATGTAATGAACAGCAGCTACACTTTCCCTCCTCTTACTAAGCATGCAGCTTCAGAATGAATCTAAAATGGATGCTGGGAGGGAGGTGGGAGGGTGTGGAAGGGAGGGTCTGCTGCTAATTTGCTGGAATGTGTCTGCTGACCATGAGGCACAGGGTCAAAGTTTGCTCAATGATGACGAATAGGGGGCGGATCGAACCGCCCATGTGTTCGCCCGCGGCGGCTAACGCAAACACGCTCTGTTCGCCGGGAACTATTCGCCAGCGAACAGTTCGGTACATCACTAATCTTCACTATAATTTAAAATGATTGTTACTTGGTCAGCATACTTCCTCTCCTCACTAGACGTCTTTTTATTCAAAATCTTGCTTCGATCCATCTTTTTAATGGAATTAATCTATCTATCCATTTCCTTGATGTCATTTTTTTTTTCCACGAACCTATCCCTCAAACAAACTGCCTGTTCCTCAAACACTTTGACATCGCTACAATTCCTGAACAACCTAAGAAACTGGCCTTTAGGGATACTTTGTAGCCATGAATCATAGTGGCAACTGGATGTTTCTATGTAGCCATTAACATCGACTTTCTTATAGAAAGTCTTGGTCTGTAAAACTTCATGGTCTACATAGATATTTAAGTCCAGAAAATTAATATTAGATTAACTATACTCGCTTGTCAATTTGATGTCTGCATTTTGAAGGTTCAGGAATTCTAAAAATGGCCGCAGTGATTCTTCGTCACCACGCCAAATAAAAAAGATGTCATCTATAAACCGTCAATAAAGGACTAGGTTCCGCGCCCAGCCACCTTCCTTCGTTAAAAATTGATTTTCCCAATGCGCCATCAATAAGTTAGCGTAGCTGGGCGCGAACCAGGTCCCCATCGCCGTCCCCTTAAGCTGTAAAAATAATATGTTATTGGTGACCTGTGACGTCTCAAGCCTTGTACAATATACCACATTTGTCTGGCTGTGAGGCAGTCGAATATTTTCTTAAAAATTATAGTGAATTGAAAGAAGTACAGATACAATTTATTTTGGATGGAATTAGACTAATCCTTTGTAATAATAATTTTTGGTTTGACGATCAATTTTTTTTACAGCTTAAGGGGATCGCGATGGGGACTAGATTCGCACCCAGCTACGCTAACTTATTGATTTATTCGGCCATTTTTAGAATTCCTGAACCTTCAACATCCAGACATTAAATTGACAAGCTAGTATAGTTCATCTAATATTAATTTTCTGGACTTAAATATCTATGTAGACCATGAAGTTATAAAGACCAAGACTTTCTTTAAGAAAGTCAATGTTAATGGCTGCATAGAAACATCCAGTTGCCACTATGATTCATGGCTACAAAGTATCCCTAAAGGCCAGTTTCTTAGGTTGTTCAGGAATTGTAGCGATGTCAAAGTGTTTGAGGAACAGGCAGTCTGTTTGAGGGATAGATTAGTGGGAAAAAAAATTATGACACCAAGGAATTGGATAAATAAATTAATTCCATTAAAAAGATGGATCGAAGCAAGATTTTGAATAAAAAGACGTCTAGTGAGGAGAGGAAGTATGCCGACCAAGTACCAATCATTTTAAATTATAGTGAAGATGCCAAACAAATTAAGCACATTATTAACAGACATTGGCGTATTCTTAAATCAGATCCTAATCTGAAAGAAATTATTGGTGATAAACCACGCATTATCTATAGAGGGGCAAACAATTTAAAGCAACATCTAACCACTAGTTTTATCAAAGATAAAGTGGAAGTAAAAAACTTTTTTGGTCTAGACAAGGGTTTTTACCCTTGTAAATCTTGCCTGACCTGTAGGAAAACCTTATTTGGCAAACAAAAACAGACAGAATTTACCTCTTATTCTACTAAGCGTACGTTTAAAATCCATCAGGTTTTAACCTGTAATTCCACTAATGTCATATACCTCCTCTGGTGCCCATGTGGTCTGCAGTATATTGAAAGACTACAAGCGCTTTCAAAACCAGAGTTGCAGAACATGTGGGGACTATCCAGAGGGGGTATATGAAACATAGTGTATCCGCACACTTCACTAAAAAACATTGCGGTGATCCTTCCTTGTTGTCGTATGCTGTTATTTTTAAGAAAATACAAAGATTGGAGGGGTGATAATAATGTTAAGGAGCTGGCTAAGATAGAGGGCAGGTGAATCTTCTAAGTGAATACCTTGTCCCCGAATGGATTGAATTTAGATTTTGAGTTTATTCATTTTTTATAGATTTTTTTCTACGATTTTTTCTCTTTTTTAGACATGCATTTTTTATAGTATTAATTGAATTTATTTCACTGGAGGCTCCACTTGCTTTCTGTCTAATTGCTCCCCATATATGGGGATTTTTTGAGGTTACACATTACTGTGTTTAAATAGATGTGCACTAATGGCTTTTTGTAAATATATACATTTTTTTGTACATCTTTAAGTTTCTCTCTACTCATTATTTCATCACTTCCTGCGAATATGGAGTGTATGGTTGCTAAACGCCGCGTTTAAGCGTGTGTTCCAACTGGCCAAACACCAGAAGTGACGTCACGGGCAAAACCGGACGTGACGCGACGCCAGTATGAAATTGAATCCAGGTGAATGGCAAAGATAGGATCTATATACGAAGATTCAACAGGACATGGAGACAAGCACTGGAAGAAGGTTGCTAGCCGAAACACGTCTGTTTTTATTTTATATACCTGTTATTTGTGATTTTATGTGTATTTCTACACTCTGGGCTACTATTCAAATAGGTGTAAGTGGAATTCCAATGTTGTCATATTTTATTTATTTCTGTATTGGGTTCCACCCCCATAATGCCCTGTAGTGTATCATTTTTATATACTTTTTTTAATAAATATATTTTGCACCTATACTTGGAGTTTCATCTGCTTGAATCACCTGGATCGCTAGCCAGTATTTGGCACCCATGAGCATGATTTACAGAGCCTGGTACTGCTCTGGACAATGTAAGTGGGAGTCATATATTCATTGATTATTTATCAGTTATTATACAGTTCGCACTATGCAGTTTTTAATTTTTTTTCTTGTTTTAGTCTATATCCCAATCAAGCTCTACGCTGTTTGTATTACAATCAAGTTCCATATTGGTAATATTATTTATTTTTGTTGTGATCACATTGGGGAGGTGTATATACTGGTATATGTCTCTTTAATCGTAATACCACAGCTATGCACAAGCAATACCATAGCATGTGACATTTACCTATACAAAAACAACCATGATGTGTGTCTCTTTTCCCCAGCACCTTTCCCTGCCCTCAGCCCCTCTATGTTTCTCTTTTTACCCTTCCTCAGCTCCTCTGTGTGTCTTTTCCCCCTTTATTATTCAATGCTTTCCTATGGGGAAAATCTGACGCTGGAGGCCCTCATGCAGAGTGTGAGGACGTCCAGTGTCAGATAATGGACCAAAAGTCCATTTGAATTATGTCCATAGACAGCCACTAGAGGAGGAGTTAACCCTCAGAGGTAATTATTGCAGTTTATAAAAACTGCAATAATTACCACTGCAGGGTTAGGGATGATGGGGGTTTGCACCCATACCACTTCAATGAGCTAAAGTGGTCTGGGTGCCCACAGTGTCACTTTAAGTTTTGTCTTTAGCAAGTGAAATGCAAGCCATCTCTCCGATGGATTTTTTTTTTTATTGATTTTTTTAAGCATGGCCTGCTTTACTTGCATTGAGAGCTCCTTTGACCTCGTATTGTGAGTTCACAGCAACAAATTCCAAATGCGCATGCCACACCTGGAATCAACTGCAGACCTTTTACCTTAATTGATGAATAAATAACAAAGAAATAACTCACACCTGACAATAAAACAGCTGTTGAGTCAATTGTCCAATTACTATTGGTACCTTGAAAAAGAGGGGCCTACATATTAAAGAGCTGTAATTCCTAAACCATTTCTCCAATTTGGATTAGATATTGCACTTTAACCCTATACTCATTATTTAATTGTAACCTGCATTTATTTTGGTAGACAGACAAAAAAAAAAAAAACTTGTGTCAGTGTCCAAATATTTCTGGAATTTACTATATTTTTATTTTATATTGTGTTTGACTCTTTGACATTTTTTTTTAATTCTTTATTTTGGTTGTGCAATAAAAGTTAACAAACATTCCCGCAGTGCCACGATAGCAGTTGCAGGTGTGACATAATATACAGCGTAATAATATTTAGTAGCACAGTTTTGTGAAGTGAGTTGTTAAGTAATTAGCGTCCTGTACCTGGATGGGTACGCATAAGGAATACCTTATAGTCATATGGATTAGACATTTTAGCGTTTAGATTAAATTAATGTATCATTAATATGTTAAATCGTAAAAGAAAATAAAGGGAGGAACAATGAAACATCTTGCATTGTATATCCTGCAGTGTCAGCCCCTAGTTTGTATCTTGTGCGGTCAGCCCCTAGTTTGTTGAGTTACTGAGTCTTTAGTGGGCTCTAGGTGTTGCAGGCGCTTTGTGCCTTTCAGTTCTCATATAGAGAACGTGACTGTTGGGTTGGGTTGTCTGTGGGCGCCCTCGTTTTGTTGTGGTGTTTTCTGTTGTTCCTACCTGTATGTCTTGTTGTATGAGTGTGGGCGTTTGGCAGAGGAGTGGTATAGGAGAGGTCAGGCTCTGTGTGGGGTTCCGGGAGGGTCGTCTCTGCATGCGTGCGGCGTGACTCTTTGACATTTTAACCAGTTTTCCATGGCTATTCTGACCTCCAGTATACTTGACCTGGTTTTGCTCCCTCACTTATCTGATTTTTGATTCCATCTGACTTTGGCTTCTTTATGGTAAGTCCTCATGCTCTATTGTACGTTAAGCTCACTTCTAAGGACTGCTAATACTTTTTAAAGCCTTCCTGTCTAGCTAAGGGTGGTTCATATACTACATGTTGGGGTTTGATGCCATTAAACTTTTACTTATTATTGTGGTATTAATATTAATATGGTGGCAAAGTCATCTTGGTTGGTAAACTATACAAGATGAATTATGTCAGTCAGGATATAAATGAATGACTGGCTAAATTATGTTAAAAAATAAAATATACTAAGGTTATGAGTTATAAATATGTTATGTCAAAGCTGTGAATAATATTTTGGTATGCCCTTCATGTTGAAATATAAGCACCACAGCCTTTGTCTAGTTTGAAAATAAATCAAAGTGTCTCTGTTTATTGTGTGATTTATTATTCATTTACTATTTATTGCCTACCATGTGAAAATACATATTTTGGTTCTTAGACTGAATAACTACACGTGGCAGAACATGCAGAGCACAGACATGCAAAGACTCTGCCCCACCACTAGGCAACAGAATATGTTGTAATAGGTTTGTGTGAGCATAATTAACAGTGTAAGTAACGTATTAATCAAAATATTGTCAAATTACGACTTCTTGGGGCACTGACCCCCATCTTTTAGGGACATTTGAGATGCACTGATATTCTAGTATGTGTTCCAATATACCAATATTGTCAATGTATTGTGTGGTCTTAATATACACCTGCTGATGTGATTTGAGCCTATCCTTCTAGGACTCCACTCCATGTGAGTGCATTTCAAACTTTTTAAAGCACTCCAGTCATTCTAAGCATACTGCACAATATTTCTTATTTTATCTTGTTTCAGACACATTTCTTCAAATTGTATTTCCTTTTAAATGGTAAGTGTATATTTTAACTTTAGCGCTCCACTGTGTTCATCTGTAGTGGTTTAATTCCTCCCCGTTTACTCTATACTCTTGCATGATTGTGTGTTAAGTTGGAGGTACTTACATGTGTGTTGTAGATGCTAAATATTGATATTTTTTTGGTGTTTCATTAACATTTAAGCACCTTGAATTGCACAGTGCACTTTTGTTTTTTATTATATATTATTATATACATATATACTAAAATTACATTTTTATATATGCTACAGGACTTACATGTGTCATTTTGGTAGAAAAATGTGTTTCAACAATAGAAAATCTATGAAAATACCAGGAGTACAAGAGATTAAATAGTATTAATGTATATTATCCATATTGATTAATCACGAATAGGTATCAAGATGAATATGATATGCTCATAAATAAAATCTAGATTTTATATAATTTATTGTAATTTCAAATGTAGTTTACTATCCCATACCATTTAGATGTTAAGCTTGTTTGGGCCCGGCCATATTCACCTACTGTTCATGTATGTCAAACGTGTTTTGTTAGAATAAATTATTTGTTTTGATTTACCTATTAAACAGTGCTTTGGAATATGTTGGTGTTATATGATAATTGTAATTCTTGTTGAAAACATAAATGTGTAGCAAGCCTCTTTTCAATAGAGGGTTGTGAACCTATTCCCCTCCTCCATGAGAAAGATGAAAATATCACTCACTCTATCGCTTGAAAGGACAAGCAATGAAATCAGTTCTGGGCATAGTGAAGCATCAGAGGATCAGAATTCATGGTTAAATCATTTTCATTCATGTATTTTTTATCTATAGATTTGCTAGCAATTTTACTAGCACAATGTATAGGCATTTTTTTCTCTATAAAGTGACACCAAATTGTATTAGTCATGACAGATGCACTTTAAGATGTCTTTCATTCTCTACCACATATTACAGCTGACACATCTTACAAGCAATAAGAAAGATTGCACAGTCAGATCTACTATTTACGGTACATAATCCTTAATGACATAGGGTTTACCAGTGGCCATGCATGTGAAGGACTACATTTTTAAATTCCAAATGTTTGGCCAAAACTTAGAAAATTTAAATATGTCTGAATTGGAAACATTTTCCAATTTGCCAACATTTTAAAATTCACTTTTAATTCCCAACATCTCAAACATTAGATACGATTCTTCCCATCCAAACTGAGACTGTGAGAATTTGCCTGTTGCAACCAAAAATGAAAGCCTTGTCCACAGCTGTATAATCTTAAACAGATGATAGAACTCCTAGTCACCAGGATTTTAGTGACTGATGTGCTGTACATTTTAAATTGCTACAAATAAAAAAAGACCTCAGTAGGGGTAAGTGCAATCTCTTCTAGACTGTTTTTGTTCTAAAAGCTGAAAGGGATTTGACTGGGTGATTTAATTTGAAAGTAGTAAGTGGTGAGACTCGAGTTAAGAATATTAAAGAAAGAATATTAAGAATATTCAAGAAAAAGTTTTTTTCTGCCACCATGTTGGTGTGCACAGCTAATGAAGGAATCAAGGACATTAGCTATATCAGATTGGAGTTCAATGGGATTCAAAGCTCTCGTAAACCTGAAGTGACCCCTTAGACCCAACCTGTTTTAGAGAGCATACAGCTTGGCATAATTCCTTCATATTCTGTCTGATACTGTTTCAGGTCTTTCTGTACTGTTTTAACTTTTCAATATTATTTTTTCCAGTAACACATTTGAGCTCCTGGCATCCAAGGCTATTGGATTTACCAGCACCACATCAAAGTAACTGATACTTCACTTGTTCCAGTAATCCAACTCTGAAGAACATAGGCCTTAAGGAGAGCAAAAGAGCCGTTTAAATCAAATGTCAGCTAAAAGAAATACATGCTACACCTACGTTTACTGAATTATAGTCATAATGTGTAATTAATTAGGTTGCTGGGTATAAGGTTTCATATATTGTTATTGTGTGATTAAATCAGATCTCTGTTCCCTCTAATTCAGATATTCCTCACAACTGTACCTTTCAACTATTCAGAATAACTTAAAAAGCTTAGAGTCCACTTAAAAAAAATCCTGCCTCAATCCAGTTAGTATTTATGGGTCATCTTTTGCCTGAAGGCCTTGAATCACTTTTGTTCATTTTCTTTGAGAGTTGTCATGTTCTCTCATTCTAGGCCCTCTAGCATACCCGTATCTTTCCTCATTTTATTTCCTAGCAAAATGCTAAATTTCAACTTGATTTAATTTGAAGGTACAATTATATAACTTGAAAATTTAAAAAAAATGTCAAGCAGTTTCACAAAAGTTTAAATAATTGAACAGTTAAATAATCAATCCTGTATTTCATACAGTGACTAATTCCAACTCTGCTTATCGCTCTGAGTCATTTCATCATTTTAATTAAAACTCTCATTCTCTAAAATGTGTCACAGCGGCTTCTCGGACAATTGTCTTTTTCTGCCCATTCAAACAGATTTTTTTTTCCCCGGTTCCATTTTTATTTCTTTATCCATCACTCTATACCTACATTACTATCTTTATTGTTTTAATTTCCCACTCTTTCAAATTAAACTTTGGGTGACATATATTAAGGGCATATGCTGACACTGTAACAAAAGTCCAAGTTCTCTTTTTTCAATCAGATTTTAAAAGCCTCTTTTCCAACATCTCAATGGCAAACATGTTACTATACGAATCAATGATACTGTCCATATAAACTATTATAGCCTTATCTATATCAATGTTTGCAAAAAAAAATGCATCTGGTTTGCAAACACTGATCAGAGAATGCCAGTGTGCTATTTTATGCATATGTAAGGGCTGCCTAACCATTCAGTGATATGATTGATTGAGAGAGGACAGCAGTCATGGAGGATTATGGAAAAGGACCATCTAGTTCTTCCTCTCATATAACAAAGCATTATAACACCTGAATAGATAGTGAACCATAAATAGACAAAGAAACAAGGATACAGAGAGGCGGACTGAAAGGGGAAAATCCATCTATGATATGCAGGCATAAGGATGAGGACAGAGAGGCTGGAGGTAAGCACGGGCAATGGATATATTGGGGTAGCAGAAGATGGTATTGGTGTGGGCTGAAGATACAATTGGAATAAGATAATATAATTGAGGACCAAGAAATAATATGTGATGTATTCGGCAAGTTGAAAGAAAGGAAAGGGTCTTCTAACAGATGAATTAACAGCCCCTCTAGTTCTGTGGGGTTGAGAATGTAAGAAAGGCTAGACAGGTTGTGGTGGGAGGGGACTCTGTTATTAAGAGAGTAGATAGGGCAATTTGCCGCTCTGATTAGCTCAACTGTCTTCTGTCTTCCGGTTTGCTGTCTTCCGGTTGCTCAGGTCCAGCATGTTACTGATAAAGTGGATGGATTATTTAAAGGGGCTGCAGATGACCTGGCTGTCATGGTTCATATTGGTACGAAAGACAAAGTCAGAGAAAAATGGATGGTCGTAAAAAACTGGTGCAGGGAGTTCGAAAGCAAACTAAACCTTGCAGTTGCCTTTCTTCAGAGATATTACCTGTGCTGCACAACAGTGGAAAACCAGCAGGAGATAAGGTAGGTTAATACATGTCTAAAGTTATGGTGTAGAAAGGAGTGTTTTAGCTTTTTAGAGCACTGGGCTGATTTTGTATTTGGGTACAATATTTGTAACCATGATGGATTGCACCTAAACAGAAGAGGGTCTGCTGTGCTGGGGTCAGGATGGGTTGAAGGTTGGAGGAGATTTCAAACAGATTGGAGGGGCGGGGGTAGAATAGAAATCTAAAAAAAAAATTAGATAGGACAGATAGAACAATTGGGTGCAGATTGAGAGGAACAAGATCAGAACAGAGGAGGTATGTAATATTAATAGAAATTCATAATATCATGATAATATTAAATGTATGCTTACTAATGCAAGGAGCTTAAATAACAAAAAGGGAGAACTAGAGGCAATAGAGTTTCAGGCCAGCTATGGAATTCAGGCTTCAAACAGAGTAATCCCCACTTTTAGGATATGTGGGTGCTTTTCCTTAGATGGAATATTAAAAAAAAAAAAAAAAAAGCTGTATATAGTGTTGTATGTAGTAGGAATGAAAGCATTTATAATTATATATAGTATATATACTCACATGATAGAGAGCCTTATATGGCTCTAGTGAATAAGCATGAAATGGTATAACATAATCCCAATCTAGGATAATATCCAGCCAGGTGTTTTCAGCAGTGTCATGTAAGGTTAAACACAGAAATAGTGCTATCTGTAGATATAAATTGTGCAGTATAAAAGAAATATTAACTCTACTTACATATTTCTTAGTATTATAGTATTGCTCAATCCATAGGGTTTGGTACATATAATCCCTACCATAGATATTGAGGATGATGTGTGATGACAAATGGATGAAATGGATGGAGGTACAGGACCAAGATAAAAACAAATGTATTTATGACTATATAAAAACAATAAAAAGTGATAAAAAAAATATTAAAACAAACAGTAATATTTTACCTTCTCAAAAGTTGTTTTTTTCCAAAGTGTATTCTAATTTTGAAACTTTTAAATTATGTCTTTATGTCACAACTGGTACAAGCGCCATCTAGAAATGATGCTTGTCTTGATATGGCTATAACAAACAATGTTGATATTTTGACAAACATTCAACCATTGATTAATAAATATAAAAAGACATTGAAATCAATAAGGCTTAAGGTAAACCAAGATATTAAAAATAGAAAAGGGCATGTAATGCACTTAAATAAGACATTTTAAATATTTTTTTTTTCCACAAAATATATTGAGGATGAACATATGGTAAGAGATATGCAAATAATTACTGCAAAAAAACATGCAAAAAATGTGATTGGATGATTCAAGACAAGATGCAACAGCAACTAAAGAAAGTTAATGTAAACAAAGTCCCAGGGCCTAACCGTATTCACCCACAAGTACTTAAGGAGTTAAGTGTGGAAATAAGTAAGCGTTTGTTTTTATTTTTCAGGATTCTTTTCTTGCAGTAATTGTATCAAAGGATTGGTAGAAGGTTCCTATATTCAAAAAGGGTTCAAAATTTTTGACTAGAAATTTTAAACCTGGTAGCTTAACTTCTGTTTGTGGGAAGGTATTTGACAGGTTATTAAGGGGTAGTTTTCAAAAAAATCATTGGTATGAACATTATTAGCAAAATCAGCATGGTTTTATAATACATAGGTTATGTAAAACTAGTTTAATTGCATTCTACAAAGAAGTAGGTAGAAGTATAGATCAGGGTGTTGCAGTGGATGTGATCTACTTGGAGTTTTACCAAGGCATTCAATATGGTTCCACACAATAGAGTAGTGTTCAAACTAAAAGAAATTGGTCTAGATATAAATTATTTTTCTTGTGTAGAAGTAATACAATCTGAGCATGATATTACATCACTGAAGATGGATTTAGATAGATTGGGTGACCGGACACTCAAATGGCAGATGAAATTTAATGTAGATAAATGCAAAGTTATGCAGAAGCAACGTTCACCCTAAATTGTAGTGAATTAAAAATGTCATAGAGAACAAACTAGGCAACACTGTGCAATGTCAATCAACAGTTGCTAAGGCCAGTGAGGAATTGACATGCATGAAATGAGGCATTATTTCTCAGGATATAATTTTTCCTCTTTATAAATTAATGGTTAGACCACACCTTGAATGTACTGTGCAATTGTGGGCACCTTTTCTAAAGAAAGATAATGTGGCACTGGAAAAAGTACAGAGGCGGGCTACAAATGTAATAAAAGGTATGGAACATTTTAGTTATGAAGAAAGGTTAACAAACTTAAATCTTTTTATTTTAGAAAAACAGCACTTCAGAGGATAGATAATAGCATTATACAAATATATTTGTGGCCAATACAAACCATTGTCTAAAAATCTATTTATATACAAGACTATAAATGACTATACATAATATGTGTATATGGTATACCATGTCAAACATTTAGACTGGAGGAAAGGAGATTTAGTCTAGGGCAAAGGAAAGGGATTTTTACAATAAGAACAATAAGAATGTGGAACTCTGCCTTAAAAGGGGGTTTTATCAGAGTCTATAGATGTTTAAACAGCAAAAGGATGAATAGTTGCAATAATGTAATATTAAAAAACATAATTATTCATATATGCTCCACTTGGAGTAGAACATGACAGAGAAGTGAATTTTTGCCCATGCATCTGCATACTGACATACTGTACAAAAGGGTAAAAATGATGCATAATTATGAATGACTTTCATTATAATATACCATTTTCTTGTTCCGTTTCTCATTTTATTCAAATCCATCTAGATAAATAAGATCCAGTTCACACTATGTTACCATACCAAATTAGGACTTTGATTGAGGCCTTAATATAATATTGTTGGGTGAGTTGAACTAATCTGTTCAGTATCTAAAAATATATTTAATATATAAAAAAAAGACTTGATAAAGTCCTTGGAGACCAAACACATAGCAGGAGATGCCATAGGCAACTTCTTCTCTGCAAAAATGTATATGATTTTGTTGGTGATAACACTGCTGCGGATGTACAGTATCTTATTACTAGATAATATACCACACTGAGCACTTTGCTTATTGAGCACCTTGACTGCTGGAGGGTCTTGCTGTAGTTACAGTGCTTTCTCTAGATAACTATTTCTCTTCAGACGTGTATCCACAATATTAGCACTATATCAGCAGTGTTGCCCTTGTTGCAGTTCTGGATTTATTTGCAGATACTTGGCTTGGCAAGTCTCAACTGAGATAAGTGTTATTTGCTCAGATAATAGAACCTGGTGAATTGCTGGCGGATGGACTCTCAATCCCGGTGACTTATTGTACAGTGCATTATGCTGGCTTTGTCTTTCCTAATGTTCGAGTGTGGTCTGTTTTTTATTTGCAACTAGTTCTTATCCTATCCTGCTGTTATAAAGTGCCAATTTCTGTTTATTGTATGAGCGGTACCATATTATCTTTTAGAATATCAATATATCAAAGATTATTTAAAAAAATATATAATATTAACTTTTTTTTTTTTTAATTCTCATTTTTCTCAGTGCAAGAAGTGACAGACAAGTTTATGATGCCACAACAGCATTAACAAGCATATTTTGAACATTCGTTTAAGTACAGTGTCATGGAAGAGTGTTGCACTTTAAGTATAAGAAACAGGCTGAACTACAGGTATAACTAAGAGGCAAGATAAAATCAAAACATATGCATAGCTAAACTTGTTCGATAGATTCAGTGACATAGTATTCAGATTATTCTGACTAGCTGCACCCTCTGTTATATAGCGAGTAAAACCAAAATGTCTACTCTTTTAGTATTACTCTAGGCATGAGAAGCGTGGTACACTGGGAAGCATTATTAGCGATAGGTCACAGCAGACTTGAAATATTCTTTAGGGGGTTGGTGTGAGCGCTTAGTTAGCCTGTCGTGTTATCCACTAAAATAAGAGTATTAACCCAAGTTAAAACACAGTGCTATAACATTCCACAGGTGCCTAAGTCAGTGTACCATCACATTCAACATAAATACAAATTGGTAATTATACTAGAAATGCATAGAGTGCAGAGGTAGTGTAAACTATATCAACTGGCATTTTTGGTAATTGATACCACTGGGCATGAGAGTGTACATATAATGAGCTGGTAGCCTAGATCGTCAGGTAGAAGGAGCTGCATCTTATTATCAGTGAGTTCAGCCTACACCCTTCATATAATGACAATATCTTGATGAGAGTAAGAACGAGGGCCCCCACAAGCGATACCCCTCCATTCCCCAGCCAAGATACCGTCCCAGGAACTGATTCCACAAGTCCCTTGTTGAACGGCAGGTAGGTCTTGGTGCCCTGTGTAAGGCTTTTCAATCACGCGGTGGCAAGAAGCCTTGGATGGATAGAGACGACGAGTGTGGGGGAGTCCCATAATGTTCCGTGGTCCAGGAAGGGTGTCGGCTGGATCTATGCTGTGTTCGAGGCATTTGCCTCCGGTTCCCCACTATCAGCACTGTGTCAGAGACTTGCCCGGCTGGTCTTTGCTTCGCTCTGTGTTGCGGTGGGTCAGACTGAGGCGAAGCCTCTATGAAAGCACTTGGTCGTCTTTGCAAATCTCGGACTGGCAAGGTAGAGACGCCTGAGCAGTGGGTTATATGGGCCCAGAAGTCTTGGCAGACTTTGTCGAATCTTGTCTTGAAGTCTTGTACCCAATCCCTGGTCTCTGGGCTTGCCTCACTGAGCAGAAATGGTGGCCTGTCGCCCATCTTTGAGTCACCATGCAGCTTCATGAGCGGCATAGTCAAGTGGCCACTGGTGCTTCGGTAATGATCCCAGTGGGGACCGGGATATCCCCCACCGGTCCAGAGGGGGGGTGACAGGGCACCAAGGATGTCGTTTCAGGATGCTCGGTCCCAGGCGGGAGATCGTCCGCCTCTCCCAGGCTGGAGGCCTGCTATCTCGGTGAGTCACAAGGCCAGACTGCTGATTATGCTTGTGCAAGCGGTAATTTCGGGATTCTTAATGTTTCCTCCGTGAGAGATGCGTTCTGTGCTTGGTTTAGAGCTTTTTGCGGCTTAGTGATCGTTGATATAGCAGGTTTAATGCTTATTTTTGCAGGAGCTCCAGGCAAACATGTCTGACCTGCTTGAGAGTCAGGCCCCGCCCCCCCTCATGAACTTATTTTTAAAGTTATCCAAACATATTTAATCATTTGGAAAGCTTATCCAACCATATTAAATAGAGACTAATACGTTTTGAATCAATCAAATAATTGCCATTAAACGTTTATTGGAAGCTAATAAATATCTGTTTGAATAATGAGACCGATACCTATATTTTACATGAAAAATATTGGATAAGGTGATTTAACCCCTTAAGGACACATGACGTGTGTGACATGTCATGATTCCATTTTATTCCAGAAGTTTGGTCCTTAAGGGGTTAATTCCATTGATCAGGCACATAAATGGCCTCATTGGATTCAACAACTAACGGTTGTTGATAAATGCTTTTTTTTATGATTTGTCTTCTGGTAGCACTAGCAGCTTGTGGATAAATCGTGTTTGACCCCCACATTAGTATAAGGAAGGTATGCTTACTCTTTTATGCTCCCACAAGCCATGCCAGGGGTGTGTCTATTAAACAGTAAGCCAGGGCCGCCATCAGGGGGTGACAACCGTGACAGTTGTCACGGGCCCGGCGGCCCTGGGGGGCCCGGACTGCTCTGGCAGTCCTGGGCCCCACTTTCCCTCTCTGCACACATAGATAGCGAATATCGCTATCTATGTGTGCAGCCCCGGGCCCCCGGCTTACCAGTTACCGCAGAGGGGGCCCAGGCAGCACACAGCTTCTCTTCTTCTCGTTTCTGCTAATAACTCTCGCGAGACCCGGTTGCCATGGCAACGCTCCGCGGGTCTCGCGAGAGTTATTGGAGGAGAGAAGAGAAGAGGCTGTGTGCTGCCTGGGCCCCCTCTGCGGTAACTGGGAAGCCGGGGGGCCCCACCATGCCACCGGACCACCAGGGATGGAATCTCCCCCCTCCCTAGACACAGGTAAGCAGGGAGGGGGGAGAAACAATTTAAATTTGTTTTTAATTTTTTTTAATTATGTTAAAATGCCCCCCCCTCCCCCACACCCCAGCACATTTACACACACACACTGCATACACTGACACAACATACACACACACACACACTGCATACACTGACACAACACACACACACACACACACTGCATACACTGACACAACACACACACACACACACTGCATACACTGACACAACATACACACACACTGACACAACACACACACATACTGCATACACTGACACAACACACACACACTGCATACACTGACACAACACACACACACACACACACTGCATACACTGACACAACACACACACACTGCATACACTGACACAACACACACATGCATACACTGACACAACACACACACACACACTGCATACACTGACACAACACACACACACACACACTGCATACACTGACACAACACACACACACACACACACACACACTGCATACACTGACACAACACACACACACACTGCATACACTGACACAACACACACACACTGCATACACTGACACAACACACACACACACACACACACACTGCATACACTGACACAACACACACACACACACTGCATACACTGACAACACACACACACACTGCATACACTGACAACACACACACACACACTACATACACTGACACAGCACACACACTGCATACACTGACACAACACACACACACACACTACATACACTGACACAGCACACACACACTACATACACTGACACAACACACACACATTGCATACACTGACACAACACACACACACACACACACATTGCATACACTGACACAACACACACACACACTGCATACACTGACACAACACACACACACTACATACACTGACACAGCACACACACTGCATACACTGACACAACACACACACACACACTATATACAATAACACAACACACACACACTACATACACTAACACAACACACACACTCTGCATACACCGACACAACACACTATGCATACACCAACACAACACACTCTGCATACACCAACACACTCTGCATACACCAACACAACACACTCTGCATACACTGACACAACACACTCTGCATACACTGACACAACACACACTGCATACACTAATACAACACACACTGCATACACTAACACACACACTGCATACACTAACACAACATACATACTGCATACACTAACACAACATACATACTGCATACACTAACACAACAAACACACTGCATACACTAATACAATACACACACTGCATTCACTAATACAACATGCACTCTGCATACACTACACACTAACACACTCACTGCATCCACTATACTGACACACACTCTGCATTCGCTACACATTAACACACTCTGCATTTACTACACTAACACACACTCTGCATCCGCTACACACTAACACACTCTCTGCATTCACTACACATTAACACTCTGCATTCACTACACTAACACACACTCTGCATCCGCTACACACTAACACACTCTCTGCATTCACTACACTAACACAAACTCTGCATCCGCTACACACTAACACACTCTCTGCATTCACTACACATTAACACACTCTCTGCATTCACTACACTAACACACTTTCTGCATTCACTACACTAACACACTCTCTGCATTCGCTACACATTAACACACTCTGCATTCACTACACTAACACACACTCTGCATCCGCTACACACTAACACACTCTCTGCATTCACTACACATTAACACTCTGCATCCGCTACACACTAACACACTCTCTGTATTCACTACACATTAACACACTCTCTGCATTCACTACACTAACACACTTTCTGCATTCACTACATTAACACACTCTCTGCATTCACTACGCATTAACACACTCTCTGCATTCACTACACATTAACACACTCTCTGCATTCACTACACATTAACACACACTCTGCATTCACTACAAATTTACACACACACTACATTCATTACAATGACACACTCTGCATTCACTACACCCTAACACACACTCTGCATTTATTACACACTAACACACACTCTGCATTCACTAAACTATGCACACACTCTGCATTCACTACACTAACATACACTCTGCATCAACTGTGCACACAGCATCCACTACACAAACATCCTGTATTCACAGTACACACACTACATCCACCACAAATTGAAACACTCTGCATTCACTATACACATACACTGTGTCTAATACACACACTACATCCACTACAGACACTGCATCCACTAAACACATTTCATCTAGTACATACAAACACTACATTCACTACACACACACACTACATCACTGTACACACACTACATCCACTACTCAAACACTCTCTGCATTCACTGCACATTAACACTCTGCATTCACTACACTAACACACACTCTGCATCCGCTACACACTAACACACCCTCTGCATTCACTACACATTAACACACACTCTGCATTCCCTACACATTAACACACACTCTGCATTCCCTACACATTAACACACACTCTGCATTCCCTACACATTAACACACACTCTGCATTCCCTACACATTAACACACACTCTGCATTCCCTACACATTAACACACACTCTGCATTCACTACACATTAACACACACTCTGCATTCACTACACATTTACACACACTCTGCATTCACTGCACTAACACACACACTACATTCATTACACTGACACACTGCATTCACTACACACTAACACACACTCTGCATTCATTACACACTAACACACACTCTGCATTCACTAAACTATGCACACACTCTGGATTCACTATACTGACACACACTCTGCATTAACTAGTGAAACACAAAAATATACAAACAAAGTGGGATTAAGTGTGGTGGCAATAAATGCCACAGATCACCTGAGTGGAAACCCCTTACACCACTCTATAAAATACAAACATAAAATACATACAATGTAGGAGATGATTCACACTTCTAGAATGGTTCTGTAATATAAAAAGCAATATAGTGTAATATGCTAGTACAATTGTATCAATCGAAATGAGCGTCAGGTACTCACAAGCCTAGAGCCAAATTTCTGCATATGGCTCTCATGGATAGCGCTGTGGGACTTTTCAGGATGTCCCTCTCCTATTCCCAGATCACTTATATGATGCTCCGGTTGGGTAATAATCCAGGTTCCACAACTCGACTTGAATTAATCAGGAGAAAACTTTATTGCTCCCCAATTTGGAGTAAAACATGGATAAAATTAAAATTTCAATAAAATAAATAAAAAATAGAGTAACTGTGTATAGTCCTGCCAATTGGCAAAAATGTCCAAATGTCCGAAACGCGTTTCGCCCCGTACCAGGGGCTTTTTCAATCGGTGTATGGGCTTCCTTCTCTGTTTGGCGTCTTCTTAATCCCCTTGTGTCTTTTCACTTCCGGGTTCCGGCTATCGCACGTATGGAACGCAACGTGCGTTCCACCGCTGACGGCATGCGTTCCACTTTCAGATGGCGCCGTCGCTATCAACTGACGTCACTGGAACGCATGTCGAGCGCATCGTGCGTTCCATTTCGGAATTAATGGGAATTTAGATAATTTTAGAGACATAACATAAAAGTGCTCAATTAATAAGAATTTAAATAGCATTAGTAGCATAGCATTAAAGGGCTAGTGTTACTAGCATAGCATTAAAGTGCTGGTGCTCAATTGATAAGAATTTAAATAGCATTAGTAGCATAGCATTAAAGTGCTAGTGTTATTCGCATAGCATTAAAGTGCTCCCATTAATAGCACCAGCACTTTAATGCTATGCTACTAATGCTATTTAAATTCTTATCAATTGAGCACCAGCACTTTAATGCTATGCTAGTAACACTAGCCCTTTAATGCTATGCTACTAATGCTATTTAAATTCTTATTAATTGAGCACTTTTATGTTATGTCTCTAAAATTATCTAAATTCCCATTAATTCCGAAATGGAACGCACGATGCGCTCGACATGCGTTCCAGTGACGTCAGTTGATAGCGACGGCGCCATCTGAAAGTGGAACGCATGCCGTCAGCGGTGGAACGCACGTTGCGTTCCATACGTGCGATAGCCGGAACCCGGAAGTGAAAAGACACAAGGGGATTAAGAAGACGCCAAACAGAGAAGGAAGCCCATACACCGATTGAAAAAGCCCCTGGTACGGGGCGAAACGTGTTTCGGACATTTGGACATTTTTGCCAATTGGCAGGACTATACACAGTTACTCTATTTTTTATTTATTTTATTGAAATTTTAATTTTATCCATGTTTTACTCCAAATTGGGGAGCAATAAAGTTTTCTCCTGATTAATTCAAGTCGAGTTGTGGAACCTGGATTATTACCCAACCGGAGCATCATATAAGTGATCTGGGAATAGGAGAGGGACATCCTGAAAAGTCCCACAGCGCTATCCATGAGAGCTATATGCAGAAATTTGGCTCTAGGCTTGTGAGTACCTGACGCTCATTTCGATTGATACAATTGTACTAGCATATTACACTATATTGCTTTTTATATTACAGAACCATTCTAGAAGTGTGAATCATCTCCTACATTGTATGTATTTTAACTCTGCATTAACTGTACACACAGCATCCACTACACAAACATCCTGTATTCACAGTACACACACTACATCCACCACAAATTGAAACACTCTGCATTCACTATACACAGACACTGCGTCTAATACACACACTACATCCACTACAGACACTGCATCCACTAAACACATTTCATCTAGTACATACAAACACTACATCCACTACACAAACACACACTACATCACTGTACACACACTACATCCACTACTCAAACACACTCTGCGTTCACTATACACACTGCATCCGCTACACAAACACACACTCTGCATTCACTGCACAAACAGTATCTAATACACACAAACACTACATCCATTACACACATTCTAATTCACTTCCACTATACACACCACATTCAGTCCCGCATCATTGTCAGCAGACTAGGTAGGGCGTGGGCGGGCCCGGGAGGGAGGGGGCGGGGGAGGGGGGGCCCAGACCTTGTGCTTTGTCAGGGGCCCCAAAATTTCTGATGGCAGCCCTGCAGTAAGCAGTCATAAACTAGCGACTTGGCAACTAAAAAAGGTGACATCTAAGTATCTTCCATAACACCCAACTATTAAATAAATGGAGGAATCTAGTGTATTAGATGGCTGATGGGGGACTAATTAACTAAAGAGAGGACCTAGTTTCCTCCCAGACCCAAACCATGGGTTTTAGGTGATGGCTTTTGAAATATTTAGAAGAGATGGACATAACATTGTCTACAACTCCAGAATTGTGATTAAGTCCCCCGTAACTCTGTGGACTTGAAGACCTGTGAACAAGCCCCTAGCCACACTTCCAACAATAAAAAAAAAAACTTCTGCCTACCACCCTCAACCTAATAATAGTGAGGAAGACTAACAATTCAGAATATTATTTAAAAATATATATCATACTTACTTTAGATGTCTTCTTCAATCTTTTTTTTTTCAGCCCAACAAAAAGGTAAAAAAATCCAAATAAAAAAATCATTAACCAAGCTATTGAAATAAAAAAAAAAGACTCAATTCACAAAAAAGTGAGGAAAAAAAAAACACAGCAGACAAAATTAAATACGTTTCACCCATGGAGAGCTCTGAGTGGGATGCTTTGCAAGCTCAGTTAGAGTGCTCTAACTGATTATCTTGTAAGTCATTTTTACAGGATTTTATAAATATTTACACCACCCTCATTATTATTATTAGGTTGATGAGGCTAAGCAGATTTTTTTTTTTTTTTAATTGGGGAGAGTTGCTAAGGGCTTGGATAACTCTAGCCATCCTGGGAAAGAAACAGGTCCCGTCTGTTCCCTCAACCATACGCAAATGGTAGAGGCTTTAATTTAAACTGTTCTCCCCTTGCCCACAACAGTTGTCCCATTGTCCACCCAGCCCACACCAATTGAAGGCAGATAAAAGTCTAATTCAACCAAATTACCCACAGGTCCTATTCATAAGTTACAAATGGGGTCTATTAATGCAATTTACAAAGAGTGGACACCTCTCTGGGGTGATAAGGTGTCCACAGGTTCCAAGGCACCCCACAATAAATATAAATCTGACCTACCAACTTATACTATTAATATTTAGGGGATTCAAAATTCTAATATCTGTGAAAAAATATATACTTACCATTAAATGCCTTTTTAAATATTTCTTTCTTCAGCCAACCAAAAGCCCCCCACAAGAAAAAAACATAACATTAACTGCAGACATTACAATGCTCTGTAACAATAATAAAATTATGTGAGACCTACGAGGGCTTCACAATTAATTAACTTTCAAGCTGGGAAGTCTCACTTCTCTGGAGACTTGTCTGGGAAAAATATTTTGTTAATAGTAATGTTGGAAAGAAGATTTAAGAAGAAAGAAGACTTCTGAAGGTAAGTATATTTTCTTTTAACAGGTATTAGATTTATTGCCGGCTGCTCTCTCTTTAGTAGATATGCCCCAACCCATGACATGGCAGAATGGGGGCAATTAATTTTACCCAGGGATGGGGGGGGACCCAGTGCAGGAGCCCCAATGCCCGGGGGGTCCCAGTGCAGGAGCCCCAATTCCCTGGGGGACCCAGTGCAGGAGCCCCAATGCCCTGGGGGACCCAGTGCAGGAGCCCCAATGGCCTCCACCCGATTCTGCAGGTGATTGGTTAAAGTTTTGCAGGTCTAGTGCTTTGTCATAAGGGGTTAGACATAAAATGCTGTGAACTCAATGGAAATTGAAGACAGCACAGAAAATAAAGGAATCATTTATTCTACACATGAAAAAGAAATATGCTTTGTACGGACAGAATTTTCATTGTGTATGTTAATGGCTAAAAAATTAATTGGTTCATCCAAATCCAAATTTCTTTCAGACAAACCAAATTTTCTGTCAGTACACAATTCTACTCATTACTGTATGCGATGTACAAGAGAGTAATTTTCCTGTTTAATAACAGCAAAATCAGTGTTATATTATTCAGATATTCTACAATATTCCTAACTAGGATCTGGTTTGACAAACCTAGCACATCAAGTGTCGTATCTCTAAAACACTGTACATGCTTCTGAAATAACATGATTTGTCTTTTTTATCCACTACTGAGGGGAAAGAAAGCACTTACAGAAGATATTAAAATGACTATCTTGGGAAAAATGCATATTTTACGTGACTACTCCGAGGAGCCTGCATTTTTATGCAATGATGATTCACAGTCCAGTTTCAACCACTGTACAGTAAAACAAAGAAATGCATTAGAGAAGGACTTTTCAACCTTGTATAAGCAATAGTTGATGGACTACTATGCCTATAATTCTTTGGCAACCAGAATTATAGAAATTGCAGTCTGATAACAGCTAAAGGGTAAATGTTGAGGAGCCCCACATTAGACAGCATAAAGCTTTGTCTATTTCTAAAATCACACGAGCTAAAATCTTTTGTTCTGTTTTACTCTCCCTTCACAATTTTGAATTCACAAACAAAATATTTAATGTCTCTATATATGTATAAAATGATGAGATGCATTCTAAGCACTTCGTTTTTTGTCTTCAGTGACCTCTTTTGCATTATGAACATTTTTGTTAAGTTTACCACAAGAATGAACACTTTCAAAAGGTTACTTTGTGTTCAGCTTAACCATCGTTGACTGAGCAAAATTAATAAAACAAGTGCATATATTTTAGTTTTTACCTATTGTATTTTTTTAGCGATTATGTTTGAGTTGGATGAGATTTTTTCTGCCTGACCAGAGTTTGACTTGAAAGAAGTTGGAGTGATTAAACTTCATTGATAATCAAAACCAAAGATAATATGAATTCTCAGTCTTTCTGGTTCAACATGAGTGGTTACAAAAGGGACAGAAGCGCAAATCTTATTTGGAATGTCATGTTAATCCAGGAAACTAACAACACTTTCTCTGTTTGTCTTTTACACAAGTTGCAAATCAAACAAATATTACATGGGGACTTCACTTCGGTAATGTTTAAAGAGTTTATCTAATACTGTAGACCTGCTATTTACAGGCAATGATTGCATATAAAACAGCTGTAATGCTATGCTATAGAGCAGGGGTAGGCAACCTATAAGCAGCACTGTGCCAAAATAGGAATGTGATGTCCCATAGCGTGCCGGTCTTATTTTTTATTTTATTTTTAATTGAGTTGTGTATGTTGCCTTATTCTGCTTGTGTTATTTATACTGTAGTTGCTTTGCATTGTTGCATTTGTGCGTATATGAGCTATTACATTGCATATGTTATTTATTTATAAAATATTTTACCAGGAAAGATACATTGAGATTTCTCTCATTTTCAAGTATGTCCTGGGTTCACAAAACATTGCATTAATACAATAGGGTACAATAAAATGCAAAAACAATATTAATACACAACATATACAAAATTTAACATAGAACAGGTAGGAAATATATAATCAACCATGACAGGTGCATTCTGTTTTGAGCTGTGAGGCTGGTGCTGCAAAGTTGGTTGCAGCACCATAACCACTGTAAACAACTGTAGATGTGCCTGAAAAACTGCCTAAACACTTATTCTTTAAATAAAGTCTTACTCTTAGGTGATTTTCCATAATGATTAATAACATCAAGATTAAAAATAGAGCATGGAAGCAGGTATTGTAAAATGGTAACTAATTGTTCTACTTAGAACAGTTTGTAAATGTAGAGGGACTCTAACAATGATGCTTATTACTGAACTGGGTCATGGCTTATTCCCAGTTGCTAACTATTGCTTGGCTGTATTAATTAGAAAGGATTTTTTTGTATGCATATGTCACTGAAAACCTATCTAGTAGAACCGAGTGAAAATCTGAAGGGAGATGGTCCCCTTATCACTGGCGGATCCGGGGGGGGGGGGCAACGCGTCCCCACGAGATTCTTCCCTGCCGGCTAATGCAGGGCTGGCATTGTCCAAGTGCCAGCCCTGCAATGTGCCTTCACGGACCAGAGATTACCCTCCCTGGTCCGCAGGCACTATGCTGGCAGCCAGCAGGGGAGGGAGTGAGAGAGGACCCGGGAGCTCAGCCTGCAGCTCCTCCGGGTCCCACTTTCGCGAGCACTGAGTGTTGCCACGGTTACCACGGCAACGCTCCAAATCTCGCAAGAGTGAACTCTAGCCCTGGAGCTACGGGCTAGAGTTCACTCTAACCACTGGGACCACCAGGGATTCCCCACCGGACCACCTGGGATCAAGAAATGTCCCCCCTCCCAGTAAAGGTAAGAAAATTATTTTATAAATTCTTTATTTTTTTTTTATCAAAAAGCCCCCCTACCCTCCTCACCACACATTCACACATTGCCCCCCCATACACACACTGCCCCCCTCCACACACACACACACATACACACTGCCCCATACACATTCACAGATTGCACCACACACATATACACTGCCCACCCATACACACATTGCCCCACATTGTAGATTGTGTGTGCCCTACACACCCTACACATTCACACACTACACCCCTCACATTACACCACTGCTCCTATGCCCTACTACAGCCCCATATCCTAGCAGATCCCAGGTAAGTTGTCAAACTGTTCTTAAACGGTTTGACTACTTACTCTGGGAGGGGGTCCCAGCACTCCTGGCACCATAACCACTACACAGAGCTGTAGTGGTTATTGTGCATGGATTATTTCTTTAAATAATATAAAAGTGCCCCTCCAGAGATCAGTCTCTGGATCCGCCACTGTCCCTTATACAGATATAGGCATCATACCTCCCAAGACTCCCTCCTGAAATAACAATCCTGATTTTGATGTGATCCAGAAAGTAGAAAACTATAGGCAGAATGTGGTGGTAGTGTGCTCTAATTCACGAATTAAGAGAGGATAGATTAATAGTTTAGTTTAATCATATCAACTGATAAATGGCAATGTCTGGAGATGACCCAGCTGTTTTGGTCAATATTAATACCAATGACAGTCAGCAGTAGGGTCCCAAAGAATAAGCTCAGGAAACTGAAAAAGAAATGTAGGAAAATTACTTTAAATGCAATATTTTTCTGTTTAATACTTATGCTATGTGCTACTGTAGAAAGCCAGTCTCCTGCACTCGTGAATCTAATGTGTGGCTAAACATATCTGAAGAACAAGGTTATTGGGGCTTTTCAGAGCACTGGACGTATTTTACACATTGTTAGAAAACTCAGTAGGAGGCTTTGGAACTCAGCCCAGTGGGTGTAAATGGGGATGTTTACATACACCAACATTGGCGTCCTGTGACGTGAAACCCAAGTGAGACCTCATTCCCTAAAGGGAAACTGGTGATGTCCACCATGGGTGTATCATTGGCACCATCAAGAAAGTGTGTTTGTCCACACAATGAATAGGGACACTGAATGGACTGAAGGGTCCCGAGCGTGCAGCCCTGCTTTTCAAGAGCTTAAACACTCCGCATATACGTGACAAGGATCTGCCAAGGACGTAAAACATCTCACCCAGCAAGGAGGAACAGTTTGATTGTGAGGACAGCAGAGTATGGATACCTTACCTAGAATAGGACTTTTTTCCCAATAGGACATTTTGGTGAGATCCACCTAAATACAATAGTGTGTACACACTGGGACTGTATATACATTTTTTTCTTTCTCTTCTTTTCCCTCTTTTTTTCATATTTCTCATTTTTTCATTTTGATACATTTTATTTCTATTTTCCCACTATTGTATATATTTCCTTGTCAGTATCCATCTATATTCCAAATTTGGAATTTTCTATGATATTATACAGTTTGGCATTTGTTGTATATTAGTGAGCCAGCCCTTGTAAGGATTTTGTATACATTAGTTATATTGGTTGCTATAGGATACATTTTCCTTAAATTATTACTTTTTTCACCAATTTTTTTTCACTTTTTGTACATATTTAAATACCTATGAAATACTTATGAAATTCATGAATTATTAAATACAACATTATATTCTTAAAATTATTGAGTGCGGTATAACTTATTGTTTTATGATTATTAGGAGGTTAATGGGCTACCTGGATACCTTGCACCAATACGGATAAAAGAGTGCCTGTATATGATTTTTTTGCACACAATGAATAGTCCGTTCATCCTGGAGTGAACGGATACCAGTCACAAGCCCAGGCCAAGTAAGGGTGGACAGTGGCGTACACATGACCCATGGGGCCCCGGTGCGAAAATTGATCCGTGGGCCCCCCCCCAACCCCCCGCGCTTACTCTGGCGGACCGGGGCCGCAACACATTGCGGCGGGCACCTGGTCGCAGGGGTTGCAGGGCTGCGAACCCTGCGACCGCGGTATGTACGCCAGTGCATACATATGCACACACTTAAAGGACCACTACAGACACCCAGATCACATCAGCTCAATGAAGTGGTCTGGGTGTCAAGTCCCTCTGGTTTTAACCCTGCAGCTGAAAACATAGCAGTTTCAGAGAAACTGCTATGTTTCACTGAGGGTTAATCCAGCCTCTAGTGGCTGTCTCACTGACAGCCGCTAGAGGCGCTTCCGCGATTCTAAGACACTGAACGTCCATAGAAAAGCATTGAGTAATGCCGCGCATGCGCATTCGGAGCTGAGAGGCGGAGGGTTCCCCTGCGCCAAGGGAGTCCGGCGCTGGAGAAAGGTAAGTGCTGAAGACACACACACACTCTCACGAACAGACGCATACACACTAGCTAACAGACACACACATTTACTGACAGAGACACACTCAGCGACAGACATACATACACACTCACTTACAAAACATACACTCTCACTGACAAACACACACTCACTAACAGACATCAAACAGACTCACTAACACACACACAAACACACTCAGTAACAGACACACACAGTAACACAATCACTGACACTCACTAGCAGACACACACTCACTCACTGACACTAGCAGACACACACACTCTAACACACACACAAACACACACAGTAACACACTCACTGACACTCACTAGCAGACACAAACACTAACACACACACTCACACTAACACACACTAACACACACACACACTCACACTAACGTTTTTTTTGTATTTAATCCCCCCAGCCTCCTTACCTTTTGGAGTGCTGAGGGGATTCCCTGGGGTCCAGTGGTGCTGCTGGGCTCCTGGGGGTCCGGTCACCCGGCGGGCAGTCAGGCTGGCGGGCGCGCGAGGGAGCACTCTCCCCTGAGTGCTTCCTCTTCAGCTCCCTCGCGCGCCGCGTACTGATACCGGCGCCGGAAGATGACGTCATCTTCCGGCGCCGGCATCCCTACGCGGTGCGCGAGGGAGCTGAAGAGGAAGCACTCAGGGGAGAGTGCTCCCTCGCGCGCTCGCAGGACCGGCCAGCCGGGTGGCAGCAGGGCCAGCCTCGGGGGGCCCAGAGGTGGCCGTCTCTAGGGCCCCCCAGGAGAAGAGGCTGGCCCAGTGGCTACATACCGGGTCGCAGGGACGGATGGGCCCCCTGGTGGGCCGGGCCCGGTCGCAGCCGCGACCCCTGCGACCCTGGTATGTACGCCACTGAGGGTGGACCATGCAGAGAGTACTGTTTCAGCTTTCTCTATATTGTCCTAGTGCCCAGGCGTAGCTTGAACATGTCTAACCATGTGCTCTTGATATGATTGCTGAGGATGGTTCTCTGATGTCACCAAAAGTGGGACACTAGCAAAATCAGGAGATTGGGACAGGATCCTGAAATAGAGACTGCACATCCAAAATTGGAACTGTTAGGAGGCTTGGGTTTAGTCAGGTAATAACCAGACACATGTTCTAAGTTTATTAGAGGTGAACTGTCACTTGTCTGGAAATTACATCATGAAATAAATCATTTTAAATCACCTATAACTTGAGGTATCTGTTTTTCTCATGATGCTCCATTTACTTTTAAGTTTGTATTAAATATTTAGCACATGACATCACAATCCAGTTAACCCCTTCAGGACGGAGTCAATAGTGCACGTTCTGATCAAAAAACGTAAACAAAAACTGGAATTTGCGCTATATGTCTGTTCAACCGTAATTGACCGCAGTCCCATTAAGTGCACCCACACTTATTATATATCATTTTGTTCAGGAGAAACAGGGCTTTAATTTATCATTAACTATTAATATATGGAACATAATTTATTATGAATACAATTTTTTTAAAAATGTGAGAAATAAGATATTTTTTTAAATTTATATTTCCGTCTGACATTTTAGCTGTGAATGTCATAATACTGTTAAATTTTACTGCTCAAAAATGCACATATTTGTAATAAGCGATGTCTCACGAGTACAACAGTACCCCCCATTAACAGGTTTTATGGTGTTTTGGAAAGTTACACGGTCAAATATAGAACGTTCCATTTTCAAATTGAAATTTGCCAGATTAGTAATTAGTAATTAGTAATTGAGACGGTGTGGTAGTCCAGGAATGAGAATTACACCCATAATGGCATATCATTTGAAAAAGTAGACAACCCAAGGTATGAACGTGGGGTATGTTTAGTCTTTTTTTAGTAGCCCCCTAGTCACAATCTTCCTACAACAAAACATTCAGTGGTTATATGCAGAAAATGGGCCTTAAAATATTAGGGAAATGTGGGGAATTGTACTTAGCAAAATCTTAAAATTATATTCCCCAGACCTCCCTCTAGAACTTGGTGTAATGGTGGGTTCAGAAAGGTTGCAGACCTAATTCATTAATCAGGGGTTATATATTTTCAAAATTTAAAAGAGACTTACAATTTACCTTCAAAAGAACGTTTTACATATTTAGGGGTTAAAGGGACACTCCAGGCACCCAGACCACTTCTGCCCATTGGAGTGGTCTGGGTGCTAACTCCCACTACCCTTAAACCTGCAAGTGTAATTATTGCAGTTTTCATAAACTACAATATTTACCTTGCAGGGTTAACTCCTTCTCTAGTGGCTGTCTACTAGAGGGCATTTCTGGGTTTCTAGCACAGATTTTCTGTGCTATAGCGTCGCTGTACGTTTTCACGCTATGTGAGGAACTCCAGCGTCGCTAAAATCCCTATAGGGAAGCATTGAAATTTAATTTTTCAATGCTTTCCTATGGGGAGGTCTAATGCGCAATCAGTCTCCCCTGCCAGATGACGTCGGCGGGGGAGGAACGTGGGCGGACCCTGGACCAGCGCCGAGGAACATCGGCGCTGGACTCCGGTAAGCCACTGAAGGGGTTTAAACCCCTTCAGCAACCGGGGATGGGAGGGAGAGGGGACCTGCAGTGCCAGGAAAACGGTTTGTTTTCCTGGCACTGGAGTGTCCCTTTAAACATATAATTACTCAATTAAAGATACAATGGGTAAATCCAGTTTTAATTGATCATTTTGAAAAAGTGCTCCTTCCACAAATTAAGCAAACAAAATCATCATCTATTTGCTACAGAAGTTTACAAGAAGCATCAATTTCTTGCTAAATTAGGCAATATGATAATTTGGGAGAAAGAGTTAAAGTGTACTTTTTCTAAAGAAACTTGGCTCAAAGCAGTTAGACAAATGGCTGAAGTTTCAAGATGTTTATGACACTGGGAAACAAATCAAAAAGTGATTATGAGATGGCATCTTGTTCCACAGCGCTTATCTTTAATATATACAGGAGCACAGCAGTCAGCAGAGGTACTGGAGATGCAGAAGTGCGTTAGGCACCATGTTACATATTTTTGGGGGACGCCAGTAGTTAAAAAAAAAACTTTGGAAGGAGATACAGGGGCTTATTCACAAAACAACTGATTATGACTTGCCATTCAACACGGCAATGTATTTGCTAAAACGGTACGCGACCGGGAAAAGTCCTTGCTATGCATATTATAACAGATGCAATATCAGCAATTGCACAAGCATGGAAAGAAAAAGCCCCTTAAAACTACTAGGATATATGAAGAAATCGTCTACAGATTAAGCGACATAGCAAATAAATTTTAAGAAATTTGGCGGGGGCGGGGCCTGGCTGCCAAACGGAATGGACACATGCAGAGTGAGCTCTGATCAAGAATCTACGAAATTGCTCCAATATTGATCTTTCCAAACACAACCACTGCAATCTTTGAGCTAGAAATAGCCTACAATCAACCCTGTTCTCACCTGGAGCCTTACAGACGCATGCCAAGCAATTTAAGCCTAAAACTTTACTGCGGCCTACCCAAGGGTGAGTGTGGGAGAGGCGGCCGCTCTCCCTGCTTGAACTTCTGTTGGAACAAGCAGACGCAGCATGGAACCTGTCCCCCCCCCCTGCCGGTGGGGGTCATCCCGGCCTCATCACTCCAGCCACTGGTGTACCTGCAGCCTGAATCTTACCACCTCAAGCAACCTAAGATGGCGGACGCCAGGCCTCCCACCATGCTACGAGGCTCAACAGCATCACTCCTAACAAAGCTGGACAAGATTCTGGAGGAATTCTGGCAGAAGCTCGAAGAGAGGCAACAAAGTGCAAACTCGAAACGCCACTCACCTCCTACAACCAGGCGATCCAAGCCGATCAAACAGCGGCGGAACGGTTTTGCACCCAGGCGCCTGAGGAGAGCACGAGCCGGGCGGACAACCTCAAGGGGTAAAGCGACTCACAGAGCTCCCCTGCAGAGATCCCCTTTTAAAAGAGGAATCCAACAGCCCCACTGGGAGACAAATGGCCCAGGCTCTTTTATCAAACAGAGCTTCCCGACGCCACCATGAGCCTACCTTCATACTGCACGGAGAGCCGGTGTGGGATGGAGATGGAGAGAGACAACAGGACACGGAGTTCAAGGAGATCCCTTCCAGCCTGTATACTTTAAACCAGGGATGGAAAAGAACTGCTTGAAGTGGCCCACCAGCGGCATTGGCTGACCTTGCCTAACTGCCGACCCCAAACCGACACCAGCTCTAATATACCTACCGACTACTCCTAACGTTCTTAATATAGATGTCTCTTTTTTTTTTTATGTGCCTCATCGTGAACTCCTATGTATAGTCCATCATACCTAATTATTTTCTGGGACTCACTGCTTAAGCCGCGACCCTCGCTGTAGTAACCATAATATTCACTGATAATTAAGTGCTCTGGGTGCTGCAGCTTACATAAAGCCAGGTCTACTAACGGTGGCTCTATTCACTGATTTATACTTTAGCATGTAATACCGTTACTTTAGCTATGCTTTATCACAGCTGCCAGTATCAATCATGATCTTTACTAATAAGCGACTACATACTGAATGCATGTCTCTTTGTACGTCTAGACTACTTATTCACTGGCAAGATGTATACATTTAACCCGCTAAGGTTTAGCATAGGATGTTTTACTAAGCATACTGGTTATCTAAATTTATTCTTACAAAAATAATGTGCTGTTTTGTCAACTGCCCTTTACTGCTATACTTTGTATGTCAATATTCCTGCTACTGCTGTTGGGGCAGTACATGCGTGTTTGTAACTCTGAAGCACAACAAAAATAAAGAATTAAAAAAAAAAAGACATTTGAAGAAATTTGGCATTAGTGGTTTATAGATTAAGAGCGACAAGGGGTAGGAGCAACAGAATTCAGAAACATGAATGCAATTATAGGCTCTATTTCGCTATTGAGTTCCTATGGATTTATATATAGCTTAACATAAGTAAATTATATGAAACATTTCAGCAGAAATTTTAGCAATGAGTTGTTTCTTCCCTCTCGCCTTTTTTTTATATTTTGTTTTGTTGTTGGTTAGTTTGGTTTTAAATGTTTACCAACTAAATAAGTGATATGTTTGCTGTTAATGCAATAATCATTTCATTTTTTTTTTTTTTTTTTTTTTTTTTTAAATACAGAAAAAAATATAACAATTATTAACGTGGAGCTAAGACTGATAAATCATGAAAAATCATGACAGTCCTGGTATGTCATCTTTTTTTTTTTATTATGTTCTTTTTCTTTTCTTCACTATATACCAAGGAAAAATGAAAGGTTAAATATTTGCATAAACCTTACAACAACAACAACATGTGGCTGACTGTCACTGAGGCTAAAGCAATTAGATAATGTTAAGGTAAACAGTGCCCCAGAGCCAGATGGTATACATCCATAGTCACTTAAGGAGCTTAGTGTTTTAATAGCTAGATCATTATTTGTAATCTTCCTGAATTCCTTTGTTTCTGAATTGTACCAAATGTGTGCCTTAAAGATGATGTACTCTCCATATGTAAAATTGAATCAACATTTCAGCTGGGAAGTAGCGTGCTTCACATCTCTGGATAAAGCACATTAAGGATGTATTAAAGTATGAAAAGATAATATTCAAAAATACATGTTGAACAACAATATTTTATCATTTCATTCTGAGAAGAAGATCAGGGTTTTGGAGCAGATGTATTCATTTTGGCATTATATTTTGCAGTAGGTAATTATACAAATTGGAAATAAAATAGGCTTAAAAGGAAAATTAAAAAGCACTCAAACTAAAAACTGGCATAAATATAAACAGGATTATTCACTGAACAATTGATATTATCTGAATAGACAACAGTTGGTGGAAATGGCAGAATTGTGACCACAGTGGCAACTCCTATATTTACTAACCACATTTCGAGTGAAAATTTGGACAATCCCAAAAATATGTATTATTAAAAAATCAGTGCTTTTCACTTGGAACCATATACAATGTATAGGATTTGGAATATGTACAAAGCACTGTTTGTAAACTGAATTGGGATTGAATGCATCCAGCAGGATTCACATTTGTCAATGAGTGTTGAAAAGATAATTTAAAGTACTACTTTCTCATTGGCACTTGCTAGCCAGTCATCAAATTCATAAACGTAAAAACCTGTATGTATGAACCAGTAAGGCTGAAATGACCTCTATATAGCTCACAGGGAGGTTTTAAAGTGAGCTTCTCCACCTGATACCGGAGAAACTGACGGAAGCCAAGCACAGAGAGATGGACACAAGTTTCTTCAGGAAGGAAGAGATTCTTTATTGGATCACCGATCGGGACTCAGAGGGACTAATGTCACCAAAATACAGCAAGTTCTGAGCCCCGGACAATAGTGCAGGCTCCTTATATAGGCACATAACTCCTCCCATATTAAGCTCCACCCGCACATTCTCTTGACCAATCAATACAAATAAGAATTAACTTCCTGCTTGACCGCATGACTTGTCCAGCACAATGGAGGAGGGGAATACTACATCCTGTATTCTTGCACATGCTCCGTACACTACTGATCGTATCTTGCCTCGTGCACCCAACTGATCGATACGTCAGCATATGCACGTACACATGCCACGTGGTAATCTCGGCCTACTAAATTTATTTTTACCGAGATTCCACCACATTCCCCCCTTTGATGCCTCTTGATATTTCACAATTACTTGAGGCATCACTTAACCTTAGTTTGCATACACCGCAAGTTACCTTGAACCAGACCAGACTTATCTTATGATGTGAATCTTCAACACTCATCTTCCTGCATTGGTTCTCCCTGATCTAGAGCCTTATATTTATAAATTGCCATTATCTGTGCAGCAGCCTTCCTCTCTGCTATATTTTCTATCAGGCTTTGCACAGACCTAACTACTAAGGGTATAAGACACGGCAGGAGTAGACACAACATTAAAATCAGTAGGACTCCACCTACCACTGCCTTAAGCCCTCCAAACCACTCATACCAGCTACCAAACCAACTGCTTGGATTATACCCTTTCCATACCTGAGTAGGCACATGCGCTAGTTTAACCATATGGCTAGTAAGCTCAGCTATTGCTTGCCCTTCGTCATCTATTTGAAGACAGCAATTGCTCAGGTTAAACTTCCCACATACACCTCCCTCTGCTGCCAAAAGGTAATCCAAGGCTAATCTATTTTGGTATACTGCTGTCCTCATCCTGGTATTGTGCTTCGCTAGAAGATTGAGCGCTTGTGATGTCTCGTTAGTAATGATCTCAACCACCGCCTGTAATCGTATAATACGGTTGAGCATATAAATAGGGGTTCTATAACCAAAGGTACCATCTTCTGCCCACGTGGCTGGCCCATAATAATCTATAATACGCTGGGGAGGCCATTCATTATCTTCCCAGGCGCCTATCTCTATGGGTCCCCTTTTCTTCCTATGATTCACATCATACACTTTAACACCTAAAGTCTCACCTGTTTCAATAGGTAACAAGAAGAAGGATGGTTTGAGCATACCCAACACACATGCCCCTTCCCAGTCCTGTGGCAACTCCGAATAGGCTTTCTTACCACAGATCCAGTACAAATTTGCTGGGGCTCTCCAGGTAGATGTGATGGATAGATCAAACCACACATCCTTTAAATTGGCGTATCTAGCAAACGGGTTAGATGGTTCTGAGACATTTGAAGCCGACCACCAAGTTGTATTCTTTGTATCATCATCATCATAAGCTTTTTGCCCTAGACAAGTTAATTCTCCTACAGAAGTATTATACATCATTCCTTTCCTTGCTATGCAAACATAACCTATGATGGAGGTCTTTAATCTCCACTCAGATTTACCTCTAACACTCATATGATAATCGGCTTGTGTAGATATTAATTGGTCAACTGCCTCAGAACCGGACATTACCTCCTTTGCTTCCCAAGGCCATTGGTCTCCCATGTTAGTACCTCCACACACATAGCAGTTGGTAACATTAAGACTACCGGCAATACTTTCAGCTAAATCAATAAACAGGTTTTTAGCATTATGGGGGATCTTATTATCTATGCTCATCTCTTCATAAAAGGAATGGTATACTTGATGAGTCTGGGAGGATACCGTATCAGTCTCTATCCCTATAAACAATACTGTCCCAGGATCTAAACCCGTCCCATATATTTGAAACCCAAATAAATTACCATATTTGTCTAAGAACTTATCGGGGTTATTTTTAAGTATATGGACTGGATTGCATTCCATAGACTTACAATATGGGCTGGTAGGCAACTTAGTCACAATCATGTCCTTGTCTACTGTCTGTCCCCAAGTTGCCCACCCCACACAGGACCAATATGGGCAAAAGTTATAATCTCTATTTGGGCATCTAGGACTCACATATTTATTTTTACTACTGGGACAAATATATTTATCGTTAGACCCATACGTCCTCTCCCATCTAAGATCCCCACATACATTCCACGGCTTTCTACCACTTGATATCGCCTTACACGCATCAAATAGCAGAACACCCGAAGAATGTACGGATTCTAACACCGTCTTATTAATTAGGGTCCCCTGAGGATCTCCATTCCTGAGAGTCAACCAAATTGTACGAGGTTGATACTCCGGACTGAAGCACTTAGGTTCTCCTACTCCTAAATGGCACACACTATATTCTATATTTAGGTATCTACATCTTGATACATCTCCTTTACACTCGTATTGTGAATGCCAAATTAGGGTTTGGGAAATATGGTTACCTGTTCTTGTAGTCTTAATGCATACCTCACAGCTAGGAGTGTCGGTACCTCTACCTTCCTGAATATAAAAATACACATAAATAAACATTATCATAAACACATCTTTCGTCGTCATCCTCAGTCTTCGTCCGTGCGAAGGCACCTCAGCTTCCAGGATGTAAGGGCTGCAGGGAATGGAGTTCTGCTCGTCTTCACAGGAGTCCCTTCGAGACTTTTCCTGGCTTATATACTATACGTCGGTGAGCGGACAGGCTTTATTATGGCCCTCTCACTCACTTACCAAATCTCTGAAACAATAAAATTTTGTAATCCACAAAGTTCCTCGTCACTCCGACTGAGTCGTGCGCTTTAACCGGATCTTGCAGGGATTCTCTGGATCTGCTGTAACTTGCCAAGAATCGACTGCTGCTGGTTTAACCCTGGAGTGATGTATCCACGGAGTCACTTCGGCTACTTTTATCGCTGTTGGGGTAGACAAAAGAACAACATAAGGACCTCTCCACTTGGGCCCTAACGGTACATTATTCCACTCTTTAATCCACACTTGGTCTCCTGGGTGGTAACTATGAACTGGGGGATAAATATTCACAGGTAATCTATCTTGTACCCATTTCTGTACCTCCTCCATAGTCTTACCCAACTCTACAACCTGCTGCCGGGTAATTCCTTCTCCCAACTGACTCAAGTCCCCCCTTAAGTTACCAAGTACGGGAGGTGGTCGCCCATACATGATTTCAAAAGGAGAGAGGCCCATCCTTCTGGTAGGTGTACTGCGGATTCGCAATAGAGCTATGGGCAAGAGAACGTTCCACTTAAGTTGGGTTTCCTGACACATTTTAGCCAACTGATTCTTAATAGTTCTATTCATTCTCTCTACCTTACCAGAACTCTGGGGTCTATATGCCGTATGAAGCCTCCACTTTATACCAAGCATATGAGTCAGTCGTTGTAGGCACTGATGAACAAAAGCTGGACCATTGTCTGATCCTATAGAGCAGGGTAGTCCATATCGGGGTATTATTTCTCGTAGCAGGAATCTCACAACTTCTCCCGCTTTCTCTGTACGAGTAGGACATGCTTCTACCCAGCCTGAATAGGTACACACAATTACCAGCAGGTAACGATGTCCACCCGATTTAGGCATCACTGTATAGTCAATTTGTAAATCGGACATGGGGAGTCCCCCCATAAACTGGACTCCTGGTGGCTTTACTGGTCCTTGCCTTGCATTATTTTTAGCACACGTTACACATCTTCGTACAATGGCCTGAGTCAAGTTGGACAATCTTGGTATGTAGAAATGTTTTCTGAGAGATTCTTCTGTGCTGTCTCTCCCAGAATGTGTCCCGTTGTGATAGTTTTGGACAATTTCTACCGCTAGTGATGCTGGAATGACTATTCTTCCATCTTCTAGCTGATACCATTTGTTCTTCAAATACTTTCCAGGTTCAGTCTTTAACCACTCCTCTTCTTGAGCTGTATAAACTGGAGTCCATTGAGACAGTGGAGTTGGTATAAGAGCAGCTATATGCCCCACATACTCCTGTCTTCCCGATTCAGCGGCACGCTTAGCTGCACTATCTGCCATCCGATTTCCTTTGGTTACATCACCATCTCCTCTCAGATGCGCTCGACAATGTATGATACCGACTTCTTTCGGCTCCCACACTGCTTCCAATAGTTGTAGGATTTCAGCTGCGTACTTGATTTCTTTGCCTTCTGAATTCAATAGTCCTCTTTCTTTATACAAAGCTCCGTGGGCATGAGTGGTTAAAAACGCGTACTTGGAGTCCGTGTAGATGTTCACTCTTAAACCTTCAGCCAATTGTAACGCTCGTGTCAGTGCTATCAATTCTGCCTTTTGTGCTGATGTTCCTTTCGCCAGTGGCCGGGCTTCTATCACCTTGTCTATTGTCGTTACTGCATATCCTGCATAGCGGATCCCTTCTTTCACATAACTACTGCCGTCGGTGTAATATTGAACATCGGGGTTCTGGATGGGAAAATCACGAAGATCGGGTCTACTTGAAAATACTTCATCCATTACTTCCAAACAATCATGTTGACTTTCAGTAGGTTGTGGCAAAAGGGTAGCTGGATTTAAGGTGTTTACAGTCTCTAAATGCACTCTTGGGTTTTCACACAACATTGCTTGATACTTGGTCATACGGCTATTACTGAACCAATGATTTCCTTTGTAATCCAACAAAGTCTGTACTGCATGTGGGACTCGTACATAAAGTTCTTGACCCAGAGTGAGTTTATCGGCTTCAGCTACTAGCAGGGCGGCTGCAGCTACGGCTCTTAGACAAGGTGGAAGTCCGCTGGCCACTGCATCCAGTTGCTTAGACATATAGGCAACAGGTCTTTGCCATGATCCCAAGTACTGTGTCAATACTCCCACAGCCATTCTTCTTTACTCATGTACATACAGGTAGAATGGTCGTGTGTGATCAGGTAGACCTAATGCTGGGGCACTCATCAAAGCCTTCTTCACATCTTCAAATGCCGTTTGCTGTTCTTGGGTCCATAAGAAGGGGTCTCTGTACCTTTGATAGCTGCATACAGAGGTTTTGCCAGTATCGCGTAGCTGGGAATCCATATCCTACAGAAGCCTGCTGCCCCCAAGAATTCTCGCACTTGTCTTCTATTCTTGGGTATCGGTATTTGGCACACAGCTTCTTTTCTCTCTGGCCCCATAATTCTTTGACCTTCAGAGATATGGAATCCCAGATATTTGACAGTTGGCAAACACAACTGAGCCTTCTTTCTAGACACCTTGTATCCTGCCTTCCAGAGAATGTGTAGTAGATCGTGCGTTGCTTGCTGACATATTTCCTTTGTAACTGCTGCTATCAACAAGTCATCTACATATTGTAACAATACACACTCTCCTGGGATGGACTCGAAATCCAGTAGATCTTGACTTAGAGCTGAACCAAATAGGGTAGGTGAATTTTTAAACCCTTGGGGCAGTCTTGTCCAGGTCATTTGGCGTTTTGAGCCCGTTACAGCGTTTTCCCATTGGAAAGCGAAGATACATTGACTTTCTGCGGCAATTCGGAGGCAAAAGAAGGCATCTTTGAGGTCTAAGACTGTAAAGTAAGTAGCCCCGCCCGGAATTAAAGCAAGCAGGTTATATGGATTGGGTACAACTGGATGTATACTAACAACCGCATCATTGACTGCTCTCAAGTCCTGCACAGGTCGATACTCATCTGTACCGGGCTTTTGAACAGGCAGCAATGGGGTGTTCCAGGGGGAAGTACAGAATTTTAGGATACCATACCGTATGAACTTATCCAGATAAGATTGGATGTTCTTCTTAGCCTTCTGCGGGATGTGATATTGTCTTAGGCTTACTGGATAAACCCAAGGTTTTAGTTCGATTTTAATAGGTGGAATATTGCGGGCCAGTCCTGGTGGGTTGTTCTCTGCCCAAACTCCTGGTATGTTGAATAAGGACTCATCACTCCTAGGGTTTTGGCTAGTCAACGCTGTATAAAGTCGCCACTCTTCTTCCTTTGGTACGGCTAATGTCATAATACCTGAAGGTCCATTAAACTTTAAGGATGTTGTTCCATTTGGTAGGAACGTAATCTGCGCTTGTAATTTGGATAGCATATCACGTCCCAGCAATTGGACTGGACATTCAGGCATATAAAGGAATTTATGTTTTACTACGTGGCCTCCCAATGTACAGAGTCGACTTTTAAGAACCGGTTTTTCAGCACTTCTTCCAGTTGCTCCTATTACAGTAATAGTTCTTCCAGATGGAGGAGCAACTAGATTAGTCACCACCGAATGTTCAGCACCAGTGTCGATCATGAACGCACTCCTTTTTCCCCCTATTGATACATCGACCATAGGCTCCGCTCGACCAAGGGGGATGGAGCCCGGTCGGTATCAATAGTCCTCCATGACCGTGTCAGCCAATCCTACAAAGTCCCTACCTTCTCTATCGCGGGACCTTTGCGCTGCTGGAAAATACCTATCTTCCCTAACACTTCCTCTGTTCCCATTGCTCCCTCTATTACCATTACTCCCTCCGGGGCCTCCTCTACCTCTCGCTCTGCCTCTAAAGTTTCCATAACCTGCCCTGGGTTGGTCTCTCTCGTACTGCTCTCTTTGTGGACACTCGTTCCTCCAATGCCCTTCTTCCTTGCAATACGCGCACTGATTCCTACTAAAAGGGTCCCTATTCCATCTACTATCGCCTCTATCTGGGCCCCGTCTATCTACGCCTGCGATCGCTACCGCTAGCATATCTGCCTTTCTACGCATCTTGCGCTCTTCCTCTTTCTTTGTCTCTGTGTCCCTGTTTATATACACTTTATTCGCTACCTCCATTAGTTGGGTGATAGACATACCTGCAAACCCTTCTAACTTCTGTAGCTTGCGCTTAATATCTCCGTAAGCTTGGCTGACAAAGGCGAAGTTCACCATTCGGGAATTATCTGCGTCTTCCGGATTAAAGGGGGTATACAAGCGGTATGCCTCCAATAATCGGTCATAAAAGACACTGGGCGCTTCATCACTTTTCTGAATCACCTCAACTGTCTTCGACATATTAATGGCTTTCTTCCCTCCGGCTTTCATGCCAGCAATTATAGCGTCTCTATAGGCTCTGAGTTGAACCATATCTGCGCCATTTACATTCCAGTCGGGATCGGTGTTAGGATATTGTGTTGCGGCCCATGCTGCTGGATTGGCTTGATTCAAAGCACGGGCTCTATCCTCTAGCGCTTTAATGGCCGCTTGATTAATCCTTGTCCTTTCCTCATTATTAAACAAAGTCATTAATAACTGCTGGCAATCAGCCCATGTCGGGTTATGTGTCTGAACTATCGAGGTGAACAGATCGGTCATAGCTTGTGGTTTCTCAGTGTACGAGGAATTGTGGGTCTTCCAATTCAAGAGATCGGTAGTCGTGAACGGGATATATACGAAGACTGGGTCAGCATGTGCCATTTGACCTGCGGCATCGATATAGGCTGACCCGGGATTCAGACGAAGAGGCATCTGATAATGTTTTAATTGTTGGGTACCGGTCAGTTGTCGGGTTAGTATGGGGCTACGTGGAGGGGCGTCAGTTAGAGGTTCCGGTCGGGGGGTAATAAAGCATGAGGATGTGGGAGCTTGGTTTTGGGAAAAGTTAGTAAATAGAACACTTCGGGCCGAGCTAGAAGAAGCTTGACCGGAAGTCTGAAGTGGCGCCAAATCAGGATATTCAGATCTAATGGGGGTTGGTTCTGGTTCCGGAAGGGGAGATTTAGTACGAGAGGGGGTGGATTCTGTACTGGAGGAGGAAGCGGAAGTGGATGGGGGCAATGGGGGAAGGGGTGCAGGACTTCCTGCATTCGCGTCACTTCCTCTTAAAGGAAAGTAAGGGGGCGGCAAAGGGATCTCGGACTCAGGGGGCGTGTCCAAAATGGGCCTAACACCAGTCCTAGTGGACAAAGTCCTAGCCACCATGAGGCGACATTGCTCCTCGTGGCATGTCTGAATCCATTTTGGCGAGTCATTTACGGCCTGTCTCCAACAATCAATATAAGGAAACTGCCCGTAAAGTTCAGGCCTACCCGATACAGCCACGTGTACGCGCTGTACCAGAGTTGGATCCAAACTGCCTCGTGGCGGCCATGCCGCAACCAAAGTAGGCCACTCCCTAGTACACAAAGTGACCAAACGTACAGGAGACATTTTAACCCCAAAATCACATGTTTTGAATCCCTTTTTAAAATTCTTTACCATACAACCTAAGGGATCCGGAATCGTTGACTCCGACGCGCCCATACTTATCAATGGAACGTCGTTGACAACGAATACTATGCACACGTACTTTTCAACAGTCACACCCGTTTCCTCTGGCAACAGTACCACGTGGTACGGTTACCAAGTGAAACGTACACAATAACACAATAAACACTCAGGGAATTCCTGTACACACACAGCTGTTACACCAGTCACTAGATAATCAATATTATGCCCTTTGGCGAAACTATACAGTCACCCACGCTATAATTCTCTATATATGAATTACCCGTCTATAACACACCCCAGTAACATCGTCTTTTACAAATAGCGGTTACAGTACGGTTAGCATAGGTCAAAGCACAATTTAAGGTCACAATACAATTATTAGTGGTTATGGTGTTAAACATGCAATAGACGACAATGATTAGTACTTATATACAGTGTCAGTAAATATACAGGGTTATGGTACCGTGCACTATGATACAGCAACACACTATTAACACTCTCGCTAGACGGCTGAGCTCGCGCTATCTAACAAGATATACACTTTACTAAACAATCTTTAACACATTTACAATTCCCAACTAAACTATTGGCCAGTACCTTGAATGGACTACCTAAAACTATGTACACCCGTTTTGGTTAGCCACACTGCCCAAGCACCACATATAGCGAGCTAGAGGACCGAATTTACACAGACGCCTCTTAGTCGATTACTATCAAAAATCTAGTGGGTTCCAAATTTACACGCCTTCCCACTTAGCCAAGATAGGTTGAGAGCTAGCGAACCGAATTTACACAGGCGCCGCTTAGTCTCCCGGTCCCTCCGACCTAGCGAACGTAATATACACCCTAGAACGCTAGTCTAGACAAGACACCGGTGTCCGGCTAGGGCTATTTACACCAGAACCCCGCCTGACTAACCAAATCAAACGGTCTGACTAAAGAGCGTTCGATTGAGCGGTGCGCCTTCGCTCCTTCCCTCCGACAGAGGGGGCAGATTCCATACACAAATAACCCCTTATGGGCCTACCGCACAATCGGTATACCCCTAGTGGGTCTGCCGTCTAAAACAGCAGTTGTCTTACCTCCTCGTTCCTGAACCTGAGTTCACACTCATCGACGGGGACACCCCAGCACTTCTTACGTAGAGGCCGATGATCTCCTGGACAACAGACCAGTGGCGCCGAGACGAAGGGAGGTCCACGCAGAAGTTCAGGGGTGCAGCCGTAGAGAACGTGGGCAAAGATAGACCGTCTCACGCCTCTGCCTCTCAGCTACCGTTGAACGATGAGCTTCCCGGCCAATGCACCAAATGATACCGGAGAAACTGATGGAAGCCAAGCACAGAGAGATGGACACAGGTTTCTTCAGGAAGGAAGAGATTCTTTATTGGATCACCGATCGGGACTCAGAGGGACTAATGTCACCAAAATACAGCAAGTTCTGAGCCCCGGACAATAGTGCAGGCTCCTTATATAGGCACATAACTCCTCCCATATTAAGCTCCACCCGCACATTCTCTTGACCAATCAATACAAATAAGAATTAACTTCCTGCTTGACCGCATGGCTTGTCCAGCACAATGGAGGAGGGGAATACTACATCCTGTATTCTTGCACATGCTCCGTACACTACTGATCGTATCTTGCCTCGTGCACCCAACTGATCGATACGTCAGCATATGCACGTACACATGCCACGTGGTAATCTCGGCCTACTAAATTTATTTTTACCGAGATTCCACCACACACCTATTATGTGTAGCAATGGGTGTGTGGCATGATCCTGCACCAGCCCTTCCCCCCCCCCCCCCCACCCAATTTCCATTAAGTTAAAGGATCACTATAGGGTCAGGAACACAAACATGTATTCCTGACCCTATAGTGTTAAAAGCACCATCTAGACCCCCTGGGCCCCTCATGCCTCCATAAATATAGCAAAATCCTACTGTATTCAAGCCTGAAGCTGTAGATCAGCATGCTGTTTGTCTCAGAAAAAACAAGCTGTCTGCTGACATCATCAGGATCCCCATAGGATTGGCTGAGACTGACAAGGAGGCAGATCAGGGGCAGAGCCAGTATGATTCAAACACAGCCCTGGCCAATCAGCATCTCCTCATAGAGATGAATTGAATCAATTAATTTCTCTTTGGATCAAGAAGCTGTTACACCAAATATAAAATTATATCCATTAGTATTATGTTTTTGCAAGTATTCATCCAGTTACGGTTTAAAAAATCTATACAGACTCTGATAAAACCACCCTTCAGACAGAGAATCCCACACTTATTGTTTCCACTTAACTAAACAATCTCCTTTCTTCCAGTCTAAATGCATAACCATGTGACCCATGTATAGTCCTGTTCATGAATAGATTTCCAGACAATGATTTGTATTGCCCCTGAATATATTTGTATAATGCCATCATATCCCAGTTATATAATCCCAACTGGGAAGCAGTTTTTCTAAACTAAACAGATTTAAATAAAATTTGTTAATAACGAACAGCTAGTTTTGTGGTTGAAGCAAGCGATCAGTGAGTCTTGTGGACTTCCTGCCATTACCAGGGTTACCCCCCGACCCCCAAGAAGCAATTGATGAAAAACTGTGCATATTCTAGGTCATCAGTGCTATCAGACACGCTTTAATAAACAGGCAGATCAGAGTACTGAAGTAGTAAACATAATGTCTTGTCATGGTGGTGATGAATCTGGTGATAATAATATTAGTTATTTCCCATGAGTCTAGACATTTCTTTACATCTGTCTCAGAAGGAATTAGATGATGAGCCAAAGGATTTACAACAGCCCACTATTTTCTCCAGCTAGTGTCCATGGTTTTCCTGCATCACCTCCACCTTGGTCAATATCTTTCTGCTTTGCAATCACTTGATATAATGGAGACCATTCTAAAATCATCTGCTGCCCTTGCCACAATTAACTTTCCCACTGTCCTTGTTACCGTCAACCTCAACATCACTACTACCACCACTACCAATACCATTTCCATTACCATTACTCAATCAAGTAGCAGCTAGTTGCTAGCATAAAGGCTATTTTTTACACAGCTTGGAGTGTCTGGAAATGATGATGATAGTGGAGAATGTTCAACAATAGCAGCATGGTAGGCTGGGAGTGCATCTGTGGGGCAGCAAAGCTATTGATCTCTCTTGCTTCATGAAGTGATGGAGGAAAGCAAAACAATATTTTGCAGGCAATAAGATGAATAGGGTCTCTTCCTTTTCTCAGGAAAATGTATTTGGGCATTGGTGACTTACTCACCCTGACACGAACCAAGCTTTCCACACATATAGTCTATAGCAGGGTTTCTCAAAGTGAGTCGCCGACTGAGTTCGGTGGTCACGCGACAGGAAACCTGATTAGTGGGGCCCTCAGACCATGACGAGGGTCCGACACAAAGAGGGTGCCCAGCGTCTTTCCCTGTATGCCGCCGGGTCCCTCCAACAGTCTGCCCAAGAAAGAGCCCAGCACCTCCAGCTCAGCCGGGAGCAAAGCTGCAGACGATGTGATAGAGGTCTTGCAAGCTACCAGAGTGTTATTATGGCAACACTCTGGGTGCTCACATGGTCTTCAGCTCTGCACCCGGTGGAGATTCAGACCAGAGAATTAACCCACTGTACCATCAGGGAGAGACACTGGAACCAGGGAATTTATTAAATAAAATATAAAGGTAGGTCACAGCCTCCCCACACCCTGCTCCCCCCACTGTAATCCATTCTCACACTGCCCCCCCACTGTAATCCATTCTCACACTGCAATCCTTTCTCACACTGCCCCCACTGTAACCCTCTCACCCTGCCCTCAACACTCTCTCCCTTTCTAATACAGCCCCCCACAATGTCACCAGCACACACACACTCCCTCCCACAATGTCACCCTCACTTCTTGTCTCTGTGTGTATGTTTATCTGTGTGCCCTTTTGTGTCAGTGTATGTATTTGTCTATCCGTGTGTGTCTGTAGGTGCCATTGTGTGTGTCTGTATATTGCTGTGTCAGTGTGTGTATTTGTGTGTCTGTGTATTTGAATGTCTTTTAGTGTGTGTGTGTGTGTGTGTGTGTGTGTGTGTGTTTCAGTGTATACACTGCACAGAAATGCACACCTACACACACGTACAAAAACATGCTTACATTCACACACATTCTGGATATGTATATTTTTATATACACAATATACACACACACACTGCATCCACTACACATGCACTGCAATTAAATGCAAACATTACTAACACACCCATGTATTAAAACAGTAAAATTATATACGAACACCAACACAGAAAAGCACACCTGCATTTAAAGTCTAACACTACATGCAAACACTACACTCCAGTACACCATTACATTCCAATAGCAACAGTACATACAAATTCACCCATACATGCACACACATACTTCATTCAAACGCTCAAACACTGCTCACAAATACAACCCTGCAACAATGGGCAAATGGTATATCTCCACCTGGCATAGCATTGTTGAAGTTCTTGATGGGCATCTACCTTTTGGTCACAATTGCACTGGGAGGAGAGAGGGGGGGTGCAGAAAACATACTTGCACCAGGGCCCTCTCTACATCAGTTCCACCACTGGGATAATCAACATGAGGTGCTTTCATGAAAGAGCGGGACATGGTGCTTCTGATTCTGCCTGAGTCAGTGAGTAAGCAGTTATGTGCCTCTAAAACAGATTGCCATGAAATGCCAAGTTTCTGCCTCTAAAACTACCATGATATGCCACATGTCTGCCTCTAAAATTGCCATGATATGCCAAAATTATGCTTCTAAAGCTGCCATATGTCTATTTTATGTCCCTAAAATGACCATGATATGCAAGTTTATGCATCAAAAGCTGATTGCCATGATGTGCCAATTGTATGCCTCTAAAGCGGTTTACCGCTGTTCATTTTTGAAATATGCATTAAAAGCGAGTGGGTCTCGGCCCATAAAAGTTTGGGAAGCTCTGATCTATAGCATTAGTGACAATGCTTCAATATGGAAAAAAAACAGTGCCCAATCAATAGCCTCTCCTAAATGTATGCACTGAAAGACTCAGCCAGGAAGGACGAAACCACAATAATGAAAAAGACATTTGAAAAAAGGGAGCAGCAGCAAGTGTAATTTAATTTGTAAAAAAAATACAGATATAATAATGATAAGTTGACAACTCTGTTTTGGCATTGCATAAATGGCTGTTATTGCCCAGAGATTAGGCATGGCAATATTATAGCCATTTTTGCACTGCAGCACACTAATAGGCATTTTTTTCCAGCCCTTCATTATCTTGTTCATATTTTTTTTTCTAAATGTTCTTCATGGTCAATATTCGGAGGCGTCAAACCGCCACATGAACAAATGTTGAAGTTCTAAAGTACATTTTCAGAAAAATTGCTATTGAATTTTTCCACCTTGCCGAATTCTAGTGCATATTAGGTGACAGAGCGGTTTAAACTCTGAAAGATAAGTAATATTTTTGTCTGGCTTTTCCTGGTCTTCTCTAAAAAGTCCTTTAATGTAAAATTGCACAATAACTTGAAAATGTGCTTTTACCAGAAAAGAAAAGTTAGCGTTTTAGAGCTTTGACTTATTTTGATGTTAACATCTAGATTCCTGGTACATATGGACATAGTAACCACTATTGGTCCTTATGTCCTAAATATGGACGAAGAAAATTAAGTCAGATGACAGGGGACAAAAAAAAAAAAAAAGGAAAATGGGACAGTAAAAGACAGTGTTAGAGTACGCCTCTGGCAAGTCCTAATGTATTCTTAAATAATTACTGTCCTGCTAGTACCTGAATGTACCTTTAATAACTTGTGTTTTTGGTGTGACATATTGTGTGATAATGCAGCTTGCAGATAGTCCCCATGCCTTACCAAAAGGAAACACCCATGAAAACCAGCAACAACAGACATGGAGTCACCTTGCAGAAAATCACATTAAATTAAAAAATAGCTTTGAGTTTTTTTAAGCCAAAATTATTTCAAATGTATAGATGGAAAGTGACTTTAATACTTAAAAATATTTAGAAAGTGGAGCGCTGGACAAGTATCAGAGATTAAACCAAAGGGTACATATGATAAAATAGGAAACCTAACGACCTATTAACAAAAATCATACAATAATAATATAAATACCCTAAATCTCTAGCTTAAATAAGCTCAATGTTATAAATATATCTGTACAAGATGTTTAAGCAATTTAGTTATACATAACATAAAAAGTAACAGATATAATGGATGCACCAGACTAATTAATGAACAGTCCAATGATGTCTGTGCAGACTCCTTAATTCAGAAATTCCTTTGAATAGTGATACTCCGTGGTATAAATGGATATATATAAAAACAAAGAAAAAAACAATAAATTAGTAGATCTTGGTACCGGCAAAAAATTGATGAGATGCAATCCAGATAATAAAGTGTAAATAGCTTTATTGAAGTCTTAGCTCTGAACTAAAAATCAATATAAAAATCTCACAGTAAAATATTAAAATAAAATGCTACATGTACAGACCTCATCTACGAGTGTCTGCAAGCTGGTTCACAAAGTGCATGCTAGGTGCCGACCTTATATGCTCACGGCGTCCCGGATCAGCAATTTAGATGTCACAATGCTGGGTGCAATGAAGGCAGATGCGTCCTAGTTGCTGGCTTTTAGTGATCAGCGGTCAGTCCCTCCAAACGCGTTTCTCCGTAATAACGACTTTCTCAATGGATATGGACTCTCTGGCATTTTACCGCTTTTATAGCGATTTCTCTTTCTAATTAACACATATAAATACATACTTATTTCTAAAACATATTACATACAAAATGTTCATTTAAAATACATTGTATCATCGGTTATAAATGGTATACATTTTCCGTTCTTAATCACATATATTTAGTTACATTTCAAAGGGATATGTGTAACCATAGTTACTCCCGCTTTAATTGCATTCAAATTTTAACTGTCATTCATTTATCATGTCAGTATCTCTTGATATAGCACAGAATGAGGCTCAAAAATCAAACAGAATATATTCAAGGGTTTAAACCATTTAAAAACCTCCTCCATGTTATCAACAATTATTCTAAATCTAATATTAGTAATTATAAGTGATACTGCACTTGCAGGATATATCTCCACTTTTAAAATTGATAGTGGATATTGTTATATTATTCCTAGCTATACTTGCATCTTTAATAGATGTTTATTAGAAGAGCCCTAGTTTCTCCACAGTGGCTAATACGGATTTTTAAGTGTAGTTTCACATAAAGCAGGAGTAATAAGGAAAAGTAAGGCTAAAGATAAAAATTAAACAAGGATGAAAAAAAATAATTAAAATGGAATTTGGTACTCAAGTGTGCTTTCCCTTTTTTTCTCCTTTCTTTCTTTTTCTTTCCCTTTTCTTAAAAAAAATATTTTTATAAAATTCTTATACTGACAAAGATGCTATGGGTTTCTTCCCAAGTTAAACATTACAGTGATTCCTTATTTCTTGCAGGTAATATTAATGATGATTAAAAAATGGGCTAATCACCCTAGTTTTTAACCCAGAAAATGGTACAGTTCAAATTTTGCATTTAGACCATGCGGTTGTAGGGTGTTTAAATTGTATATCCATTTCATTTCTTGAACGCCCAATTGCTTAATGTGGTCTCCACCTCTCCAATGTTTCTTTACTTTACATATAGCTTTAAAATGTAAAAGGCTCATATCCGCTTTATGATACTGCGCAAAATGTATTTCTGATTAATATTTAGCATATGTTCTCTTATCCTCGTGCATAATTGTCTTTTTGTTCTACCTACGTACAGGAGTCCGCATGGGCATTCCAGTACGTAGATTATGCTTGTACTTCTGCACGTGATAAAGTCTGGAATTTTAAATGTTTCACTCTTATTCTTTGAATTTCTCCTAATAATCTCCCGAATCCCTGTCATTGGAGTATTTCTGATGGTTTTGCATGTGATGCATTCATTACAAAAAAAGAAGCCTCTCTTTTTCATTCCTAGTTCTGCTTCCTTATCCATCTTTAAATTATTGTTTGTTAATTTGTTCTTGATGTTCCTGGCTCCTCTAAAGATTATCCTGGGTTTATCAGGTAAAATATTTGCTAATGATTTATCTTTCTTAAGCAGATGCCAGTGTTTCCTTAAGATCCTTCTTAATTGAGCATTTTCTTTACTATAGTCCAAAATAATAGGTGGAAATAGACTATTTTGCTGTGTTAGTCTTACTGTTCCTTTTTCTCTTTCTTTAAAAAAGGTCATTACGATCCAGATCCTCTACTTTCATTAAAGCCTGTTCAACCTCCTGTAGATCATAGTTTTTAGCCAAAAATGTATCTTTTATCTTTTCCGCCTGTTCCAAATATACTTCATGGTCCGTGCAATTCCGTCTTAATCTTCTGAATTCATTATATGAGACATTCTTCAACCAAGCCGGGAGAGACAACTTTCTTTCAAAATGAAACTATTGACATCTACTTATTTGAAGTGTGTCTTAGTTTTAATAGTTCCTGAGTCAATATAGATGTTCCTGAGTCAATATAAGTACAGCTCTGTCAGCTCCCCTCTCCCCCCACTGAACTACCAATGCTGGACCACCAGGGAAGGAGCCCCCCTCCCTGCCATGTAGCAAGCAGGGAGGGGGGACAAAAAAATAATAATTAGTAATAATAAAAAAATAATAATACATAAATAATAATAATAATTAAATTAAATGAATAAAAATAATAATAAATAATTTAAAAAATTAAAATAATAAAAAAAATTGCCCACCCCCCCAGCAAGGCTCTTCAACACACACACACACACACTGCACTCATACACTCACACTGCACTCATACACTCACACTGCACTCATACACTCACACTGCACTCATACACTCACACTGCACTCATACACTCACACTGCATTCATACACTCACACTGCATTCATACACTCACGCTGCACTCATACACTCATGCTGCACTCATACACACACGCTGCATTCATACACACACGCTGCACTCATACACACACGCTGCACTCATACACACACGCTGCACTCATACACACACGCTGCATTCATACACTCACACTGCATTCATACACTCACACTGCATTCATACACACACGCTGCATTCATACACACACGCTGCATTCATACACACACGCTGCATTCATACACACACGCTGCATTCATACACACACGCTGCATTCATACACACGCTGCACTCATACACACACACTGCATTCATACACACACACTGCATTCATTATACACACACTGTAAATAAATATTCAATTAATATATTGTTTTAGGATCTAATTGTATTTAGAAATTTACCAGTAGCTGCTGCATTTCTCACCCTAGTCTTATACTCGAGTCAATACGTTTTCCCAGTTTTTTGGGGTAAAATTAGGGGCCTCGGCTTATATTCGGGTCGGCTTATACTCGAGTATATACGGTAGTTGTTTTTAAGTATGAATTCAATCCCTTGAATAATGAATGCAATCTGCGACTCTTGCAATTCACCAATCTTTGTCAGCTTATTCCTTACTGAGTCGCAGCCCTGCTCATGTTCAATTATAGTGTATAAGGATGTCACGTCCATAGACACTAGGATGAGGTTATCCTTCCACGTTATAGAGGCCAATTCACGGATTATCTGTGTTGTATCTTTTAAATGTGATTTAACTCTGAACACATACGGCTGTATGAATTGATCAATGTACTGTGATAAATTTGAGGTGATGGAATTGATTCCTGAGATTATTGGTCTCCCTGGTGGTGATCTTAGATTCTTATGAATTTTCGGCAAGAAATAAAATGTCGGTGTTCTTGGAAAATTTGTGTTCAGGAATCTGTATTCTGACTCCTTTAGAATTCCTATTTCTTTTGCTTTTGTAAGCATGTCCTTCAACGCTTCTTGTATTTCTTCCAATGGATCTTTGACCAATCTCTCATAGGTTTCTCCATCTTTTAACAGTCTATTTGCCTCATTCAGATAGTATTATTTTGTCATGATCACAATTCCTCCACCTTTATCTGCCGGTTTGATACATATTTCAGTGTTATTAGTTAAATCTTTCAATGCTTCTATTTCTTTCTTGCTCAGATTATTTCTCTAGTAGTTATTTTTCTTCATTTTTCTTATATCATCCGTGACAAGTTCCTCAAACATTTCCATCCCAGCAGAGACTTGATTGCTAGGGTAAAAAGTGGAGGTAGGTTTTAATTGACTGTGTATGAAGGCATCAGTGGGTTCTTCACTCTTAGGCATATCTTGAATTTGTGCAAAATGCTTTTTTAATGCTCACTTTTCTGATGCATCTTTTTATATCAATGTTATTGCTAAATTTATTTGCATGTACTGTTGGAGCGAATTTTAGGCCTCTGTTCAGAGCCGTGATATGCGGGGGGGGGGGGGGGGGGGGGGGGGACCATGGAATTCCTGCAAGGTTAAAAATTCCTATTGGCTGTGCGTCTTGTTTCTTTTGTTGGTTGTTTCTTGTCCTTCTGCCTCCTCTATCACTTCTAAATTTGGCTCTTTTCTTTTTCTCCCTTTTGGTGTTACTGGATGGAACCATGATGTAATCTCCCTTGTATTCTTGCCTAAAAAAAAAACCTCCTCTCTAGAAGGATTATGGATCTTTATCCTTACTTTTCCTTATTACTCCTGCTATATGTGAAACTACACTTAAAAAATCCGTATTAGCCACTGTGGAGAAATTAGGGTTTTTCTAATAAACATCTATTAAAGATGCAAGTATTGCTAGGAATAATATAACAATATCCACTATCAATTTTAAAAGTGGAGATATATCCTGCAAGTGCAGTATCACTTATAATTACTAATATTAGATTTAGAATAATTGTTGATAACATGGAGGAGGTTTTTAACCCCTTGAGGACGCTAGACGGTTCAGGACCGTCATCGGCATTTTTCCCTTGCCGACCGACGACGGTCCTGAATCGTCCTAAAATTAAAATGTACTTACCTGATCGCCGTCGTTCCCCCGGCAGTGATCGGCGGTGCTCCCATTGTGGGGAGACTGCCTGCAGCCCAGACAGTCTCCCCATGGCGGATTAGGACCCCTGGGGCCATGTGATCGCCCAACAGGGCGACCACATGGTCACAATAGGTGTCCAAGTATCTGCCTGCAGGGGGACTGTCTGTGCTGACAGGCAGTCTCCCTGCAACTGTAAAATCATAAAAAAAATTAAAGTGAAAGTTAATAAAAAAAATTATTATTATATATGTGTATATATATATATGATATATAGACATATATTATACCTATATAATATATGTCTATATATCATATATATAATGTCATGCTAAGTGTATTTTTATATTAATATGTACATATATTAATATAAAAATACACTTATAATTAAATTACACACGTGTATATATATAATATATATAATAACTATATATATTGTATATATATATATTATTATAAAATACAAATAATAAGTAAATTCAATTAAATTAAACATGTAAAAATAATAATAATTTTTTTTAAAAAATGTTTTATATCTATACAAAATGTTATTCTAACTGTATTTTGATATTAATATATATATATATTTATATCAAAATACACTTAGAATGAAATTGTATATATATCTATGTATATATAAATAAATACAAAGAATACGAACTATTCATATGTCCATATGCAAAATTACATAAATAATTATATAAATATACACGTAGACTTCAAATATATAAATATGCATATATATTTAAATTCTACGTGCGTATTTATGTAATATTTTTACATAATTAAGTTATTTTATTGATTGCAATTTAAGGGACCTGCCTGCCAACCCAGGCCAAAAGTCCAGAGAATTTAATTTGCTAGCACTGTATTTTACCCTGTAACGTTCTACGACACCCTAAAACCTGTACATGGGGGGTACTGTTTTACTCGGAAGACTTTGCTGAACACAAATATTAGTGATTCAAAACAGTAAAATATATCACAGCGATGATATTGTCAGTGAAAGTGACTTTTTTTGCATTGTTCACACACAAACAGCACGTTTACTGATGATATAATTGTTGTGATACATTTTCCAGTTTTGAAACACTAATATTTGTGTTCAGCAAAGTCTCCTGAGTATAACAGTACCCCCCATGTACAGGTTTTATAGCGTTTTTGAAAGTTACAGGGTCAAATATATTGGTCAAATATTTTTACATTGAAAATGGCCAGGTTGGTTACGTTGCCTTTGAGAGCGTATGGTAGCCCAGGAATGAGAATTACCCCCATGATGGCATACCATTTGCGAAAGAAGACAACCCAAGGTATTGCAAATGGGGTATGTCCAGTCTTTTTTAGTAGCCACTTAGTCGCAAACACTGGCCAAAGTTAGCGTTCATATTTGTTTGTGTGTGAAAAAAGTAAAAAACTAAATTGAACGCTAATTTTGGCCAGTGTTTGTGACTAAGTGGCTACTAAAAAAGACTGGACATACCCCATTTGCAATACCTTGGGTTGTCTTCTTTCGCAAATGGTATGCCATCATGGGGGTAATTCTCATTCCTGGGCTACCATACGCTCTCAAAGGCAACGTAACCAACCTGGCCATTTTCAATGTAAAAATATTTGACCAATATATTTGACCCTGTAACTTTCAAAAACGCTATAAAACCTGTGTATTATCTGTCATAAATCGCTGAATAACACCCCACATGTACATATTTTTTTTAAAGTAGACAACCCATGGTATTCAATATGGGGTATGTCCAGACTTTTTTAGTAGCCACTTAGTCGCAAACACTGGCCAAAATTAGCGTTCAATTTAGTTTTTTACTTTTTTCACACACAAACAAATATGAACGCTAACTTTGGCCAGTGTTTGCGACTAAGTGGCTACTAAAAAAGTCTGGACATACCCCATATTGAATACCATGGGTTGTCTACTTTAAAAAAAATATGTACATGTGGGGTGTTATTCAGCGATTTATGACAGATAATAGTGTTACAACGTCACTATTGATACATTTTAAAAATGTATGTTTTGAAACCGCAATATCCTACTTGTACTTATAGCCCTATAACATGCAAAAAAATAGCAAAAAGCATGTAAACACTGAAAAATATTATTATGTACTTTAAATGTATTTAATGTGTTGATATAAATATTATAAGTTTTATTCGGATTGCTTCAAGAACACTGAAATTGAGAAGCCATACCTTGGCCTATAGAGTATTACAGACTTTCATTGTATAAGGAATGGAGACCACATCTGGTTCACTTTAAGAGTGATGTTGAAGGGCTTGTTTATAGTAACCTTTGACCTAGCCTTGAAAGCCTGAATTCCTTTGAAGACTCACATTTCTACAGGCAATTATTCATTACATCATGTATATAGAAGTTCTTTGTCTTACATAGCTTGCCGCCAAATATAACGTATGACTTTAATCATAGATTTCAAATGATGCTAAGTAACTCCCCTTTTTCTAAGATAGCCACTTATTTTAAAGTAAGGCAATCTTATGTATACTCCCCTCTGTAACTGAATTTTAAACCCATAAAACTGATTGTAGTTTAGAATTCGTGGCCAATACCTTTAACATCAAAAATGGATAACAACTGGAAAATTGCTCTCTGTATTGGACAAAGAATGTTAAAGACATTTGTTATTACCAGATGGATTGTTATGTTTGAATAAACATAAGTTAACTGCAAGATATTTGATTCGATTGTTATGAAAACTGATATGTGACAAACAAAGATTTCACGGAATGCCAATTTCCTACATTTAATGGTGGAGAATGCGGGCACCAACAGCAAACTTTTGAATTAAGCCTGAATTATGACTGCTACAAGCTACAAGAAGATTACAAGAAGAAGTCAAGAAACTCACTGAAGAAAAGTTGAAATTGTTCCCTGAAGAAAAAAGCTTTAGTACCCGGCTTGCAACAGGAGAAACACAATTGACTGATACAGCAGGATGGCATCCCAAAAATCCTTTATTTAAACATTCAGTTTTACTATGCGAAAATAGAGTTGCGCAGGGGAAATCGTTCGAACGTGGAAATGCTCAGTACTGACGGAAGAATATGACGATAATATATTGATAATATATTATAATTTTGACGATAATAATTGAGATGACAATCTGGATCCTTTTATCCATACTTTATTTATGAAGAAATAAATGTTATGACGAATTGCAGATCGAAGATGGCATTTCGGAGGATTCTCAAGAAATAACTACATATTCCAAAAAGTATTCTTCCATCAGATGATGCGCACACCTGTGGAAATCAAATACTTCAAGGGTATGTGTCTTTAACATGTCTGTAGAAGTTGCTCATATGTATATTGAAACAAATTGTATTAACTGTTTAGTTAATTATGGATTGGCAGCAAAAGACTGCTGTCAAATGTAACAGGATCTGTCTGTAAAAGAGTTAATCCTGAAAACGCTATTGTGTATTGAAATGGTTAGACAGATTAACTGGTAATGAGCAAAGCAATGTGGTTAAAAGGGAAAGAAAAAGTTGCATTACTGGCAAAAGGCTTTCTGGAAACTAAAGATTCTATAAAGGAATGGTGTCAACTTAAAAAGACCAGTAATTGTTATGTTTGTAATACATCGAAACAAAAAAGAAATGTGTTGTTAAAAACAATTGAAAAATATATGTGTTGTTGCAAGGTCTAGTAATTTACCTAGCCTCTAGCTAAACTGTAAATTTCCTTAAAAGTGTTAAAAGAAGGAAATCGCCCCCCATGGCTCTCTTTTGAGAGTGCATTGGATGCAACATTAGTTGAAACAAAAACTCAGACTCTCGGCAGTTGTTGAAAGGTTTAAGTAATGTCAAGGAAATTAAGATTTTAATATAATGAAAGAAATGCTTAAGAATCAGACTGATCTGTTAGACAGAACCCTTAAACAATTTCTTACATGTCCAAGATTAGACTTTGTTACTAATTTTGACAATTTGCAAAAATTGCTAGTCTGGGGAATGTTACAGATATTTTGTGGAAAAATCTGAAAGATTTGGATTAAAGTAGAAGTTGTGTGAAAAGGGCAGAAGAGAAGAAAAGATATAGAAAAATTGGGAAATTGTGCAAGAAAAAGGGTCAGATGGATACTCTCAGATTAGCCAGATTGATTAAAAATGTGTCTAAATATGATGAGCAGAGAGGACCTTTTTACAATATGAGGGTTTTTGAAGGTGAAACGAATAAACAAAAATTTAGTGATGTGGTAGCCACCAGATGTCGTTTGATCTGGCTGCCAGTCTCATTAAGTGAATGGGTTAAAATTAACTCATTGATGTGTTGGAGGATAAGGAATGTGAAAAGCCCAGAGTTTAGTTGCAGGAATTGTTTCCAAATATATTGCTAATGGTTGTACAGTGTGCAACTGGTTTGAATAGTTTAGAATTTTCTATTTTTGATTAATTTAAATGGAGAAAATTATGATATACATGTTTGTGCTAATTTAAGGAATAAGGCATGGAATTTGATTACTGACACAAAACAGTTTACTATGTCTAAAGAGTAACATAGGCAGAGTGTTAGTGAATATGTCTCTATAATATCAGGGTAACCAAATGAGCTAGATTAAGAGATTTTGCTGCTATGAAAATTATGAAATCCTTGCAATTGTTAAAAAGGAAAAACACAGGAATAACTAAAATGTTGCACAGACACACTTTTGTCTAGGGATACTTCAGCAGGACTGGCCCCTATTAAAAATGTGTCTAGTGAAAAAGGTAGAAGGAGAAATTAGGTTATTAATTGAATATGGTAATTTTAGAGTGAGGTTTAAGGAAAGACCACAAAAATTAACAAAATTACCAGGGTACTAAAAACTATTCGGCCACACCCCAAGATAGATATTATAGGGTTTTATTAGAGTAATTCTATGGTATGCTATAATTGCAACCAATAAGGTCATGTTAGGAGATATTGTCCTAAATATGAAGAAAAAAACTTACCCAGTGAAAGGGAAAGAAAATTGAATTTCCCAGACCATAAGAATCTACAGAGAGTGGCAGCTGTAAAAACAGAGCATACATCTTCAACCAACCCCCCCTCACATATCAAATTCATGTGAAGAGTGTATACTGATGTTAAGTGCCATTGAAAGAAAGGTGTCACAAATCGACAAGTAAAATCTGCCTAAACTCACCAATAAATAGGGATGTGAAACCCCTAGCTATTATCAGATCTATCATGCTGATAACGAAGTGAAGATGGGCGACCATATATTTATGGAAGACTAGAGGGAAAAATAACAGAGTTTTATTAGAAACAGGAGCAGGAATGACTCTAATAAAACACGCTTGCCTTTAAAAAAAGTTAAGTTATTAAATTTGGTTTTATGGCAAGCTTTAGGTGAGAGCAAAACAGGTTGAGTGGTTAAACCTAATAATTTAAGATAGTTTAGTCATGATATAACTGTAAAACAGAGTGAAGTGTCACCTTCTATACAACAAGATGATGAGGTTGTACCATATCTTAAAACTAAATACCCCACAGTGTGCTCTAAGTCTAAACAAGAGTGTGGGATAGTGAATTTGCAAGTTGTAATTGTAGTTCTAGACCCCCTGCAGTTAAACAATATAAGATCCCAAAGAATAAGAAGAAGGTGTGAATCAGGTGATAAAAGCATTGGTATCTCAAGGAGTGTTGAGAGTGGGTAATTCCAAATGTAAGTCACCATTTGGCTAATAATCAAGCCAATGGCACTTATGGTTTAATTGTAGACACGTATGTGGTGAATAAGTAAATCTCATCAGATATCATGGCGCAAATAAATGCTAATGTTAAGTACTTTCTGTATTGGATATAGTCAATGTGTTCTTTTCTATACCATTCAATCCAGATAGCTAGTATTGCTATGCTTTTACCTTTAAAAATCATCAATATCTGTTCCAGGTGTTGCTACAGGGCTTCCACTCCTCGCCAGCTTACTTTCATAAAGCAATGGCTCAAGTATTGGAACCCCTGGGGTATGGGAATAAGATTTTGCAATATATTGATGATCTGTTAAGTTCAAACAGTAACAAGGGAAGAGCGTGAGCAGATACTGTGTGATAATTGTCAAACACTGGCACATAATGGGTTAAAACTGAACACATTCAAAGTGCAGATCTTGAAGGAAAGATTTACTTTCCTAGGAGTTAATATAGATCCAGAATGTAAAACGCCATGTACAGCAAGGGTTAAAGCATTGCAGCAATTGCCAAGGCCAATGACAGTGTATCATCTACAGAAATGTATAGGCTTGATAAATGTTAGCAGAGAATTTATATATGATATGGCAGGGATAGCAAAACCCTTATGCAATATGCTAAAATATAAAAGATAAGATCATCTGGACAGGGGAATTTGAAAAGAGTTAAATCTGTTAAAAGATGCTCTCACACAAGCGCCTGTGCTAGCTGCTCCCATTGAAACAGTACCATATATTGTTCATTGTTATGCAGGTGTCTCTTCATTAATAGCAGTTTAATGCAAAGGTAGCATGAATCTTTACGAATGCTGGGATATTTTTCTAAAATTATGTATCCAGTGGAAAGAGGAATGTTTTCCTATGTAAAACAGCTCATGGCTGTATGATGGGCTTTAGAAGCAACACAACAAATGGCAGGATTTGGACAGATAAATTTACAAACCCCCCAAATATCTAAAACTGTTACAAAATTGTTCTGAGTTAGGAGTGTATAGCCAGTTACAAAATAAACCACCCAGGGTAGAAACCAGTAAAAGCTATGTTATTCCTGATTTGATGTCAGAAGGAAATGGAAATATAATCCAGATCTCCTTTTGAGAAGCAAATAATACAAGGGATTTCTAGTTTGTATGTGGAGGGACGAGATTTTATGTTGATGGATCACATCACACAGGTTATGCCATATATGACGATTAAACAAAAAATTGCAAAGATAGACTGCCAGGCCATATGTCTGCTCAGAAAGCGGAGTTAGAGTCTGTAAAGAAAGTTCTAGAATAACAGTATATGACCCAGTGAATATAATCAGTGACAGCAGTCATGTAGTCAAAGCTTTAACACTTCACCTCCCAATATGGAGAAAAGAGGAATGGTAGATTCTCAGGATAAAGCTTTAAAACATGCAGGTATTCTGGCAGAACTGTTTAATTATGAAAAAGAAAAAAAAAGGGTTTAACTTGTTGTTGTGAAACAGACTTGTAGATCAGGAATTAAAGGAAACTTTGTCTGAGGAGTTGTAATACTTGGAAAATCTAATGAGTGCAACTGTTAGTAAAAGACAAATAACAAATACCCTATAAGATCAGATAGAGAATGAAAGGATGTAGCTTTCAGTATAGAAAGAATGGGTCTAGATACTGAAACTGGCATGTACGGGGTTAAACACAATGAAACACAAACATTTGTACCTAGTGGCTTATTACAAGGGCTGATTGTATTCAATCATCGTACACAGGGCATTTGGGTACAGGACAACTATTTAAGGTCCTGCAAAATAAATTGTATCATCCTAATTTAAACCAAAAAGTGTATCCATATATTGCAGAAGTGTCTCATATGTGTTCAATTAATCCAAGACCTAAATACAAGAAACCAAAATTGCAGAGAGTTCCTTTGGCAAAAAGCACATGGTACTCTAGAAATTAATGAATAAAATAAAATAGAAATAAAAATGATTTAAGATAAGAGTAATTGGTTAACCTATTTACCAGGAGTATTAATGTATATTCCTGCAAATCCAAACTCAAGTGTCACCTCATGAGTTAGTGACATGTAGAACTATGTAATCACGTTCCCTAATGAACCTTTTGTTCCAAGTTACAGCAGAACATGCTGAATAGTTAAAAGTATTACAGGAACATCTATTGTTAGAATTGAAGTTTGCTACTTCAAATGTCGTCCCTTATGGTAAACTATGTGTTAAAGTTGTACAGCGCTACGGAATCTGATGGCGCTATAAAAATAAATTAAATAAATATAAAGAAGTAACACAGGGAAATTATGCAGATATGCTTAAGCCAGGTTACAAGGCAATGGTAAATCATTTAAAACACCAGGTCTATGAAAAGCAAGTTGGGAAGGTCCTTATGGTCCTTATGTTGGTCTAAGAATAAAAATTAGAACAAACTGTGTTACAGGTTTAAAAAGCAAACATTGGTACAAAGTGTAATAAATCAATTCTTGTGTCTAGTGATCAATGTAAAAGAAATGTACTAAGGTATAAGAAATTTACTAATGTATAAGACATTTACTAATGTATAAGAATAGTAAACTGCCATCTGTTTTTCATTACAGAACCAATACTGTTTTACATGGACAAAAACCTGTATGATTTTAAATAAAAGGACAAATTGTTTGGACTTTCAAAGGACATTATGGACTTTCAAAGAGACTGTGCTTGTGGATTCGATTGGAGAGGACAATATTTCATGGACTAAATCAAACCGATTGTGTTTTCTGGTTAATATAAACTGTATACAATTACACAGCATAATAACTATGATACCGTTATTATTAATGTTAGGTAAAATCAATGCCCAAGGTAAATTAATGAATTAGTGAAAAATGTAAAGGTAATTGTAACAAGAATTTTGTTCTTAGGAGTTCAGAAATGAAAGGGTTAAAATGACTTGCTTCTCCCTCTTGGAGTGTAAAAAGCAATACAGACAACTGGAAATGGCTGTGTTAAAAGGCCTTTCCTTGTAAACTGATACTTAGATCAATATCAGAAAACAAAATTAAAATCCCATAAATAATTGGTATAAGTTATTATGATGCATTATATTTACATAAAGCATCAAAGAGGGGCTTGAAAAATATTATTATGTACTTTAAATGTATTTAATGTGTTGATATAAATATTATAAGTTTTATTCGGATTGCTTCAAGAACACTGAAATTGAGAAGCCATACCTTGGCCTATAGAGTATTACAGACTTTCATTGTATAAGGAATGGAGACCACATCTGGTTCACTTTAAGAGTGATGTTGAAGGGCTTGTTTATAGTAACCTTTGACCTAGCCTTGAAAGCCTGAATTCCTTTGAAGACTCACATTTCTACAGGCAATTATTCATTACATCATGTATATAGAAGTTCTTTGTCTTACATAGCTTGCCGCCAAATATAACGTATGACTTTAATCATAGATTTCAAATGATGCTAAGTAACTCCCCTTTTTCTAAGATAGCCACTTATTTTAAAGTAAGGCAATCTTATGTATACTCCCCTCTGTAACTGAATTTTAAACCCATAAAACTGATTGTAGTTTAGAATTCGTGGCCAATACCTTTAACATCAAAAATGGATAACAACTGGAAAATTGCTCTCTGTATTGGACAAAGAATGTTAAAGACATTTGTTATTACCAGATGGATTGTTATGTTTGAATAAACATAAGTTAACTGCAAGATATTTGATTCGATTGTTATGAAAACTGATATGTGACAAACAAAGATTTCACGGAATGCCAATTTCCTACAAACACTGGGTATTTTGAATCTATTTAGCAGTTTTTTTCATTCGCTTTTGTAGATGAGTAAAAGATTTTTCACATAAAAGTCAAAAAACATGTATTTTTTTCAATTTTTCATCATATTTTTTCATTTTTTTAAAATTAAATTACATGAGATTATATAAATAATGGTATGTAAAGAAAGCCCCTTTTGTCCTGAAAAAAACAATATATAATTTGTATAGGAACAGTAAATGAGAGAGCGGAAAATTACAGCTAAACACAAACACCACAAAAGTGTAAAAAGATGCCTGGTCGCAAATGTACAACATCGCAAAAACAGTCCAGTTAAATGGTTTAAACCCTTGAATATATTCTGTTTGATTTTTGAGCCTCATTCTGTGCTATATCAAGAGATGCTGACATGATAAATGAATGACAGTTAAAATTTGAATGCAATTAAGGCGGGAGTAACTATGGTTACACATATCCCTTTGAAATGTAACTAAATATATGTGATTAAGAACGGAAAATTTATACCATTCATAACCGATGATACAATGTATTTTAAATGAACATTTTGTATGTAATGTTTTAGAAATAAGTATGTATTTATATGTGTTAATTAGAAAGAGAAGTCTGGTGCATCCATTATATCTGTTACTTTTTATGTTATGTATAACTAAATTGCTTAAACATTTTGTACAGATATATTTATAACATTCAGCTTATTTAAGCTAGAGATTTAGGGTATTTATATTATTGTATGATTTTAATACTTGTTTACTTCCTTAAAGAGACACGCAAAGCACCATAACCACTACAACTCATTGTAGTGGATTTAACTACAAAGGTTCTTTTAGTTGCCCTTTGTGTTTTTCCTATTTGTTTGTTGTTGTCAGTACATTTCTGAGTAGTTTGGCAAAAGATTTGGCTGTCCTTTGCTACTTTGATAAGGCTGTTAAAGCTCAGGTTTTGGAACTGGTCTTATTTTAGCAGGAATTATTTCAGTAGTTACACAAATAGACTGGTAGGGGAATGAGCCTAACTACAAGTGATAGGTACTCACCCTACTGAAATTACCTAAAGCTTAAATGATTCTAAGGTAATAGCAAAGAAATTATAAAAAAAAAAAAAAACTGGTACAACTGTATTAAAGATAAAAAGGAACTTACATTCTCTAAATCTAAAATATTAGAGAGAAGTAAGAGAAAGTATCAATCTAGGCTCCCACAAGCCAAAGAGCATTAAATCAAATGGGCCCAATGAAAAGGCCTCCTATATAGCACTATCCCTTTAAGAATGTGTGTGGTACATATGAGGAATGTATCACAAGGTGCCACAATATGTGCAGTCTGAGTAGATGAAAAAGAACCTTTCAAGTATATTTAGGAAAGGGTTAACATGCTGTTAGGAGAGGAGATCACACAGAGTGCAAGGATTTTTTCATGCTTTCTCTTCTTTCTAATATTTTAGATTTAGAGTATGTAGGTTCTTGTTTATCTTTAATAAAGTTGTACCAGTGTATTATGCTAATTTCTTTGCTATAACCTTAGAATGGTTTATATTTGAGGTCATTTCAGTGGTGTTGGTACCGATTGCTTGTAGTTAGGCTCGTTCCCCTACCAGTCAATTTGTGAATTTATTTCGGGTTATGCCCACATTACCTCAGTGACCCACTTTCAGACTACGGGTCGGATTAATCCTGATCCCGCCCTCGGTGTATCTTTTGGATTTATTTCAGTAGTTATATTGTGAATACAGAGAATCGTTGGTTAAATTATCTTATGGATCCTTGGTTGTGAAGCACTCTGTACTAATAAACACATCTACGGACAAACATCAATATGTAACCACTCTCACATTCAATAACCAGATAATACAATAAGACATATGTATACATTTAACAGAAATTTACAATTGCACCCACAAATGTACCAACATAGATAAATGTACCCTCACACCTATACTTTTAATAATACATACACGCTTCAAATTATATCAGACCATACAAAGTAGATGCATTTGCTCACATAGTATGTGCAATTAATCAGTCTGATATGGATCCATCAAAATGACCTGAAATTGAGAATGAGCTTTTGGTAATAATATGATGATATATGCAAGACTAAGATACATGGACTCTGTTCCATGCACCTCCACTGCCACCAAGGAAGAATGATGACCTAAGGAGTGATTTTCGCATTGTTGAACCTATGGCTAATTTCAAACACCTCTATGGGGAACCATATACATTTATCAGAGCTTGAAAGATCATTTGAGCAGAGCCTTCTTTATCCCTTTTATGTATCGACTGTATTTTTGTTTGGCAATTTCTGGTTGAATAAGCCCACCGAATAATTGTAAAACACAATAGTAATGATAGTTTGCCAGACCTTTCATATACTGCAGAACTCCAGTAAAAGAAGAAATTGCAAATGCATTGCTGAACTGGAAACTGTCCTTGCTAAATTCTTACTATCCACTTGTCTCTGGCAGGACTTTGCCTCCTATGGTAATTAATCAGTAGTAAGATGGTGCTTTGAGTCTATCGTCCATAGTTACAAGTACATCAGACCTCTTAACAGTTCAGATTTCAGTAGAAAAGTCCCAATTTCAGGATCCTGTCCTACTGCCCTGATTTAGTCTCCTTATGTCTGGGAACAGGGAACTGTCCTCGGAAAACACAGCACTAGCGTATCATTAGATGTGGTTGTGCATGGGCACTTGGACAGTGCAGAGAGCAAGAACTTCAGCAGTGCTCTCTGCAGAGTCCTGAAGGCTGGCCAGACAGGCCCTTTCAGTCCTTTAGCAAATGGCCCCAACCCTTTTTTCTGGGCAGGCGTGCCCATTATGGGTACCCTCTCAGGTGGTAGGAATACACTAATGGGTGAAAAAAAGGAAATAGCCCCCATGGCACCCCACTCTTGCACTTTGAATTACTCTTCAATTACAAGAAGAGGGATGGAGGTATGCAGAAGAGGACATCAATACAGTTATGCTTATGTGATTCAAATAATATTGGTATCACTTCAATATAACTTACTAAAGGGATATTAGATGGTAGTTAGGGTACATTTGTTATAGAAATATGAGTGATGTAGAAGTGTTAAATAATTACTTACTACCCGGTGAACTAGTAAAATATGTATCTTTAAGCAGGGAGTAAAGGATACATTTATTTTTTCATACTCATGGAACTCAAATGGATTTGGTAAAGCAAGACAAACACATATGGTGTAATGAGTAATAAAATATCCCATGAGATACTCCACAACATTAAGCTAAATTTAGAAATAGCAGTATTGATTAAAAAGATCCAGTTTCATTAAAGTTATGCTGCACAGTTTCATTGTGTAAGTGTTATAGTATGCAATTCTGTTGACCCATGTCTTTAGATTTGCGTATCCCTGACCCTTGTCAGATCACCAATATATAGATATCAGTGAAAGATTAGGCTGTGTTTAAGGCTTGGAAAGGTGGGAGTTACATTGCACAGCATCTACAGAACAGGTGAACCTCCTAACCTCACAGATATTCACTTAAATTATTGTGGACACCAGAGATCATTTAGACTGTCACGTCCATAATTTGGTTGAGGATGATCAAAACTACAGTCCACATCACATTTTTCGGGAGAAAACTGGTGTGACAAACCACCTCTTTTCCAGAAAGGAGTTTGTCACAGATCTTATGGGAACCACAGACTTGAATTACCCTAAAAGTCCAGGACACATCCAGCTCAGTTTCCCATATTTATTTGGTGAAAATAAACCATTGCTTTAAATAAAAAAAAAATTAAATCCCTTGCTCTTGTTTGAGCACTTACTAAACATAATTATCTGTAATTGGGTGGCATTCCCACATACCAATTTTCAATAATAAAATTATACTCGCAAGAAACACCATTCCTCTGTTATTCAGCTCTCCTAGCTGACTATTATTTTTTTTGTTCTTCTCCCTCACACTGCAGCAGGCTGATCCCTTCTTTTAAAAGCCAGCCTGCTAATTGACCAGCTACAGGTGAGTTTAAATTAGTCAAAATCTGTGGAACTATTAAGTTAAATACAAATTCTGGGGTGGCTGTTAAAAACAGACTAACTAGTGCTGTTGGAGCACTGGCCCACCCTGCTCTCCAAATACTCCGCCCCAGGGACCCTTGCCGTGGTTTGCAGATTACCAGCAATGTATATTGCAAACTAAACATCTCTCCCTGGGACATTTAAAGGGACACTATAGTCACCTGAACAACTTTAGCTTAATGAAGCAGTTTCGGTGTATAGAACATGCCCCTGCAGCCTCACTGCTCAATCCTCTGTCATTTAGGACTTAAATCCCTTTGTTTATGAACCCTAGTCACACCTTCCTGCATGTGACTTGCACAGCCTTCCATAAACACTTCCTGTAAAGAGAGCCCTATTTACGCTTTCTTTATTACAAGTTCTGTTTAATTAAGATTTTTGTATCCCCTGCTATGTTAATAGATTGCTAGACCCTGCAAGAGCCTCCTGTATGTGATTAAAGTTAAATTTAGAGATTGAGATACAATTATTTAAGGTAAATTACATCTGTTTGAAAGTGAAACCAGTTTTTTTTTTTTTTCATGCAGCCTCTGTCAATCATAGCCAAGGGAGGTGTGGCTAGGGCTGCATAAACAGAAACAAAGGGATTTAACCCCTTAAGGACGGAGGACGGTTCAGGACCGTCATCGGCATTTTTGCGTTGCCGACCGGTGACGGTCCTGAACCGTCCTAACGGTCCAATGTACTTACCCGATCGCCGTCGTTCCCCCGGTGGCGATCGGCGGTGCTCCCGTTGTGGGGAGACTGCCTGCAGCCCAGACAGTCTCCCCATGGCGAATTAGGACCCCTGTGGCCATGTGATCGCTCAACAGGGCGACCACATGGTCACAATAGGTGTCCATGTGTCTGCCTGCAGGGGGACTGTCTGTGCTGACAGGCAGTCTCCCTGCCAGTGTAACATCATTAAAAAAAATTAAGTTAAAGTTAATAAAAAAAATTATTATTATAAATGTGTATATATATATGATATATAGACATATATTATACCTATATAATATACGTCTATATATCATATATATAATGTAATGCTAAGTGTATTTTTATATTAATATGTACATATATTAATATAAAAATACACTTATAATTAAATTACACACGTATATATATAATATATATAATAACTATATATATATTGTATACATATATTATTATAAAATACAAATAATAAGTAATTTAAATTAAATTAAACATGTAAAAATAATAATAAAAATTTTAAAAAAATTATATATCTATACGAAATGTTATTCTAACTGTATTTTTATGTAATATTTTTACATAATTAAGTTATTTTATTGATTGCAATTTAAGGGACCTGCCTGCCAACCCAGGCCGAAAGTGCAAAGAATTTAATTTGCTATCACTGTATTTTACCCTGTAACGTTCTACTGATACCGGAGAAACTGACGGAAGCCAAGCACAGAGAGATGGACACAGGTTTCTTCAGGAAGGAAGAGATTCTTTATTGGATCACCGATCGGGACTCAGAGGGACTAACGTCACCAAAATACAGCAAGTTCTGAGCCCCGGACAATAGTGCAGGCTCCTTATATAGGCACATAACTCCTCCCATATTAAGCTCCACCCGCACATTCTCTTAACCAATCAACACAAATAAGAATTAACTTCCTGTTTGACCGCATGGCTTGTCCAGCACAATGGAGGAGGGGGAATACTACATCCTGTATTCTTGCACATGCTCCGTACACTACTGATCGTATCTTGCCTCGTGCAACCAACTGATCGATACGTCAGCATATGCACGTACACATGCCACGTGGTAATCTCGGCCTACTAAATTTATTTTTACCGAGATTCCACCACATTCCCCCCTTTGATGCCTCTTGATATTTCACAATTACTTGAGGCATCACTTAACCTTGGTTTGCATACACCGCAAGTTACCTTGAACCAGACCAGACTTATCTTATGATGTGAATCTTTTAACACTCATCTTCCTGCATTGGTTCTCCCTGATCTAGAGCCTTATACTTATAAATCGCCATTATCTGTGCAGCAGCCTTCCTCTCTGCTATATTTCCTATCAGGCTTTGCACAGACCTAACTACTAAGGGTATAAGACACGGCAGGACTAGACACAACATTAAAATCAGTAGGACTCCACCTACCACTGCCTTAAGCCCTCCAAACCACTCATACCAGCTACCAAACCAACTACTTGGATTATACCCTTTCCATACCTGAGTAGGCACATGCGCTAGTTTAACCATATGGCTAGTAAGCTCAGCTATCGCTTGCCCTTCGTCATCTATTTGAAGACAGCAATTGCTCAGGTTAAACTTCCCACATACACCTCCCTCTACTGCCAAAAGGTAATCCAAGGCTAATCTATTTTGGTAGACTGCCGTCCTCATCCTGGTGTTATGCTTCGCTAGAAGATTGAGCGCTTGTGATGTCTCGTTGGTGATAATCTCAACCACCGCCTGTAATCTTATAATACGGTTGAGCATATAAATAGGGGTTCTGTAACCAAAGGTACCATCCTCAGCCCACGTGGCTGGCCCATAATAATCTATAATACGCTGGGGAGGCCATTCATTATCTTCCCAGGTGCCTATCTCTATGGGTCCCCTTTTCTTCCTATGATTCACATCATACACTTTAACACCTAAAGTCTCACCTGTTTCAATCGGTAACAAGAAGAAGGATGGTTTGAGCATACCCAACACACATGCCCCTTCCCAGTCCTGTGGCAACTCCGAATAGGCTTTCTTACCACAGATCCAGTACAAATTTGCTGGGGCTCTCCAGGTAGATGTGATGGATAAATCAAACCACACATCCTTTAAATTGGCGTATCTAGCAAATGGGTTAAATGGTTCTGAGACATTTGAAGCCGACCACCAAGTTGTATTCTTTGTATCATCATCATAAGCTTTTTGCCCTAGACAAGTTAATTCTCCTACAGAAGTATTATACATTATTCCTTTCCTTGCTATGCAAACATAACCTATGATGGAGGTCTTTAATCTCCACTCAGATTTACCTCTAACACTCATATGATAATCGGCTTGTGTAGATATTAGTTGGTCAACTGCCTCAGAACCGGACATTACCTCCTTTGCTTCCCAAGGCCATTGGTCTCCCATGTTAGTACCTCCACACACATAGCAGTTGGTAACATTAAGACTACCGGCAATACTTTCGGCTAAATCGATGAACAGGTTTTTAGCATTATGGGGGATCTTATTATCTATACTCATCTCTTCATAAAAGGAATGGTATACTTGATGAGTTTGGGAGGATACCGTATCAGTCTCTATCCCTATAAACAATAATGTCCCAGGATCTAAACCCGTCCCGTATATCTGAAACCCAAATAAATTGCCATATTTGTCTAAGAACTTATCGGGGTTATTTATAAATATATGGATGGGATTACATTCCATAGACTTACAATATGGGCTAGTCGGCAACTTAGTCACTATCATGTCTTTGTCTACTGTCTGTCCCCAAGTCGCCCACCCCACACAAGACCAATATGGGCAAAAGTTATAGTCTTTATTTGGGCATCTAGGACTCACATATTTATTTTTACTACTGGGACAAATATATTTATCATTAGACCCATACGTCCTCTCCCATCTAAGATCCCCACATACATTCCACGGCTTTCTACCACTCGATATCGCTTTACACGCATCAAATAGCAGAACACCCGAAGAATGTACGAATTCTAACACCGTCTTATTAATTAGGGTCCCCTGAGGATCTCCATTCATGAGAGTCAACCAAATTGTACGAGGTTGATACTCTGGACTGAAGCACTTAGGTTCTCCTACTCCTAAATGGCACACACTATAGTCTATATTTAAGTATCTACATCTCGATACATCTCCTTTACACTCGTATTGTGAATGCCAAATTAGGGTTTGGGAAATATGGTTACCTGTTCTCGTAGTCTTAATGCATACCTCACAGCTAGGAGTGTCGGTACCTCTACCTTCCTGAATATAAAAACACATATAAATAAACACTATCAAAAGCACATCTTTCGCCGTCATCCTCAGTCTTCGTCCGTGCGAAGGCACCTCAGCTTCCAGGATGTGAGGGCTGCAGGGAATGGAGTTCTGCTCGTCTTCACAGGTGTCCCTTCGAGACTTTCCTGGCTTATATACTATGTGTTGGTAAGCGGACAGGCTTTATTATGGCCTTCTCACTCACGCACCAAATCCCTGTAACAATAAAATTTGTAATCCACACGATTCCTCGTTACTCCGACTGAGTAGTGCGTTTTAACCGGATCTTGCAGGGATTCTCTGGATCTGCTGTAACTTGCCAAGAATCGACTGCTGCTGGTTTAACCCTGGAGTGATGTATCCACGGAGTCACTTCGGCTACTTTTATCGCTGTAGGGGTAGACAAAAGAACAACATAAGGACCTCTCCACTTGGGCCCTAACGGTACATTATTCCACTCTTTAATCCATACTTGATCTCCTGGATGATAACTATGAACAGGGGGATAAATATTCACAGGTAATCTATCTTGTACCCATTTCTGTACCTCCTCCATAGTCTTACCCAACTCTACAACCTGCTGCCGAGTAATTCCTTCTCCCAACTGACTCAAATCCCCCCTTAAGTTACCAAGTACGGGAGGTGGTCGCCCATACATAATTTCAAAAGGAGAGAGGCCCATCCTTCTGGTAGGGGTACTGCGGATTCGCAATAGAGCTATGGGTAAGAGAACGTTCCACTTAAGTTGGGTTTCCTGACACATTTTAGCCAACTGGTTCTTAATAGTTCTATTCATTCTCTCTACCTTACCAGAACTCTGGGGTCTATATGCAGTATGAAGCCTCCACTTTATACCAAGCATATGAGTCAGTTGTTGTAGGCACTGATGAACAAAAGCTGGACCATTGTCCGATCCTATAGAACAGGGTAGTCCATATCGGGGTATTATTTCTCGTAGCAGGAATCTCACAACTTCTCCTGCTTTCTCTGTACGAGTAGGACATGCTTCTACCCAGCCTGAATAGGTGCACACAATTACCAACAGGTAACGATGTCCACCCGATTTAGGCATCACTGTAAAGTCTATTTGTAGATCGGACATGGGGAGTCCCCCCATAAACTGGACTCCTGGTGGCTTTACTGGTCCTTGTCTTGCATTATTTTTAGCACACGTTACACATCTTCGTACAATGGCCTGAGTCAAGTTGGACAATCTTGGTATGTAGAAATGTTTTCTGAGAGATTCTTCAGTACTGTCTCTCCCAGAATGTGTCCCGTTATGATAATTTTGGACAATTTCTACCGCTAGTGATGCTGGTATGACTATTCTTCCATCTTCTAGCTGATACCACTTGTTCTCCAAATACTTTCCCGGTTCAGTCTTTAACCACTCCTCTTCTTGAGCTGTATAAACTGGAGTCCATTGGGACAGTGGAGTTGGTATAAGAGCAGCTATATGCCCCACATATTCCTGTCTTCCTGATTCAGCAGCACGCTTAGCTGCACTATCTGCCATCCGATTTCCCTTGGTTACATCACCATCTCCTCTCAGATGCGCTCGACAATGTATGATACCGACTTCTTTCGGCTCCCACACTGCTTCCAATAGTTGTAGGATTTCAGCTGCGTATTTGATTTCTTTGCCTTCTGAATTCAGTAGTCCTCTCTCTTTATACAAAGCTCCATGGGCATGAGTGGTTAAAAACGCATACTTAGAGTCCGTATAGATATTCACTCTTAAACCTTCAGCCAATTGTAACGCTCGTGTTAGTGCTATTAATTCTGCCTTTTGTGCTGATGTTCCTTTCGCCAGTGGCCGAGCTTCTATCACCTTGTCTATTGTTGTCACTGCATATCCTGCATAGCGGATCCCTTCTTTCACATAACTACTGCCGTCGGTATAATATTGAACATCGGGGTTCTGGATGGGAAAATCACGAAGATCTGGTCTACTTGAAAATACTTCATCCATTACTTCCAAACAATCATGTTGACTTTCAGTAGGTTGTGGCAAAAGGGTAGCTGGATTTAAGGTGTTTACCGTCTCTAAATGCACTCTTGGGTTTTCACACAACATTGCTTGATACTTGGTCATACGGCTGTTACTAAACCAATGATTTCCTTTGTAATCCAACAACGTCTGTACTGCATGTGGGACTCGTACATAAAGTTCTTGACCCAGAGTGAGTTTATCGGCTTCAGCTACTAGCAGGGCGGCTGCAGCTACGGCTCTTAGACAAGGTGGAAGTCCGCTGGCCACTGCATCCAATTGCTTAGACATGTAGGCAACAGGTCTTTGCCATGATCCCAAGTACTGTGTCAATACTCCCACAGCCATTCTTCTTTGCTCGTGTACATATAAGTAGAATGGTCGTGTGTGATCAGGTAGACCTAATGCTGGGGCACTCATCAAAGCCTTCTTCACATCTTCAAATGCCGTTTGCTGTTCTTGGGTCCATAAGAAGGGGTCGTGCTCTGTACCTTTGATAGCTGCGTACAGAGGTTTTGCCAGTATCGCATAGCTGGGAATCCATATCCTACAGAAGCCTGCTGCCCCCAAGAATTCTCGCACTTGTCTTCTATTCTTGGGTATTGGTATTTGGCAGACAGCTTCTTTTCTCTCTGGCCCCATAATTCTTTGACCTTCAGAGATATGGAATCCCAGATATTTGACAGTTGGCAAACACAACTGAGCCTTCTTTCTAGACACCTTGTATCCTGCCTTCCAGAGAATGTGTAGTAGATCGTGCGTTGCTTGCTGACAGATTTCTTTTGTAACTGCTGCTATCAACAAGTCATCTACATATTGTAACAATACACACTCTCCTGGGATGGACTCGAAATCCAGTAGATCTTGACTTAGGGCTGAACCAAATAGGGTAGGTGAATTTTTAAACCCTTGGGGCAGTCTTGTCCAAGTCATCTGGCGTTTTGAGCCCGTTACAGCGTTCTCCCATTGGAAAGCGAAGATACATTGACTTTCTGCGGCAATTCGGAGGCAAAAGAAGGCATCTTTGAGGTCTAAGACTGTAAAGTAAGTAGCCCCGCCCGGAATTAAAGCAAGCAGGTTATATGGATTGGGTACAACTGGATGTATACTAACAACCGCATCATTGACTGCTCTCAAGTCCTGCACAGGTCGATACTCATCTGTACCGGGCTTTTGAACAGGCAGCAATGGGGTGTTCCAGGGGGAAGTACAGAATTTTAGGATACCATACCGTATGAACTTATCCAGATAGGATTGGATGTTCTTCTTAGCCTTCTGCGGAATGTGGTATTGTCTTAGGCTCACTGGATAAACCCCAAGTTTTAGTTCAATTTTTATAGGTGGAATATTGCGGGCCAGTCCTGGTGGGTTGTTCTCTGCCCAAACTCCTGGTATGTTAAATAATGTCTCATCACTCCTAGGGTTTTGGCTAGTCAACACTGTATAAAGTCGCCACTCTTCTTCCTTTGGTACGGATAATGTCATGATACCTAAAGGTCCATTAAACTTTAAAGATGTTGTTCCATTTGGTAGGAACGTAATCTGCGCTTGTAACTTAGATAGCATATCACGTCCCAGCAATTGGACTGGACATTCAGGCATATAAAGGAATTGATGTTTTATTACGTGGCCTCCCAATGTACAGAGTCGACTTTTAAGAACCGGTTTTTCAGCACTTCTTCCAGTTGCTCCTATCACAGTAATAGTCCTTCCAGATGGAGGAGCAACTAGATTAGTCACCACTGAATGTTCGGCACCAGTGTCGATCATGAACGCACTCCTTTTCCCCCCTATTGATACATCGACCATAGGCTCCGCTCGACCAAGGGGGATGGAGCCCGGTCGGTATCAATAGTCCTCCATGACCGTGTCAGCCAATCCTACGAAGTCCCTGCCTTCTCTATCGCGGGACCTTTGCGCTGCTGGAATATACCTGTCTTCCCTAACACTTCCTCTGTTCCCATTACTCCCTCTATTACCATTACTCCCTCCGGGGCCTCCTCTACCTCTCGCTCTGCCTCTAAAGTTTCCGTAGCCTGCCCTGGGTAGGTCTCTCTCGTACTGCTCTCTTTGCGGACATTCGTTCCTCCAATGCCCTTCTTCCTTGCAATACGCGCATTGATTCCTACTCAAGGGCTCCCTACTCCATCTACTATCGCCTCTATCTGGGCCCCGTCTATCTACGCCTGCGATCGCTACCGCTAGCATATCAGCCTTTTTACGCATCTTGCGCTCTTCCTCTTTCTTACTTTCTGTTTCCGTATTCATATAAACCTTATTCGCTACCTCCATTAGTTGGGTGATTGACATACCTGCAAACCCTTCTAACTTTTGTAGCTTGCGCTTAACATCTCCGTAAGCTTGGCTGACAAAGGCAGAGTTCACCATTCGGGAATTATCTGCGTCTTCCGGATTAAAGGGGGTATACAAGCGGTATGCCTCCAATAATCGGTCATAAAAGACACTGGGCGCTTCATCGCTTTTCTGAATCACCTCAACTATCTTCGACATGTTAATAGCTTTCTTTCCTCCGGCTTTCATGCCAGCAATTATAGCGTCTCTATAGGCTCTGAGTTGAACCATATCAGCACCATTTACATTCCAATCGGGATCGGTGTTGGGATAGTGTGTTGCGGCCCATGCTGATGGATTGGCTTGGTTCAAAGTACGGGCTTTATCCTCTAGTGCCTTAATGGCTGCTTGATTTATTCTTGTCCTTTCCTCATTGTTGAATAAAGTCATTAATAACTGCTGGCAATCAGCCCATGTCGGGTTATGTGTCTGTACTATTGAGGTGAACAGATCAGTCATAGCTTGTGGTTTCTCAGTATACGAGGAATTGTGGGTCTTCCAATTTAAAAGATCGGTTGTCGTGAATGGGACATATACAAAGACTGGGTCAGCATGTGCCATTTGGCCTGCGGCATCGATATAGGCTGACCCAGGATTCAGACGAAGAGGCATCTGATAGTGTTTTAATTGTTGGGCACCGGTCAACTGTCGGGTCTGTATGGGGCTACGTGGAGGGGCGTCAGTCATAGGTTCCAGTCGGGGAGAAATAGGGTATGGGGATATGGGAGCTTGGTTTTGGGAAAAGGTTGTAAATAAAACACTTCGAGCCGAGCTAGATGAAGCTTGACCGGAAGTCTGAAGTGGCGCCAAATCAGGATATTCATTTTTAATGGGGGTTGGTTCTGATTCCGGAAGGGGAGATTTAGTACGAGGGGGGGTGGATCCTGTACTGGAGGAGGAAGCGGAAGTGGATGGGGGTAATGAGGGGAGGGTTGCAGGACTTCCTGCGTTTGCGTCACTTCCTCTTAACGGAAAGTAAGGGGGCGGCAAAGGGATCTCGGACTCAGGGGGCGTGTCCAAAATGGGCCTAACACCAGTCCTAGTGGACGAACAAGTCCTAGCTACCATGAGGCGACACTGCTCCTCGTGGCATGTCCGGAGCCATTTTGGCGAGTCATTTACGGCCTGTCTCCAACAATCAATATAAGGAAACTGGCCGTAAAGTTCAGGCCTACCTGATACAGCCACGTGTAAGCGCTGTACCAGAGTTGGATCCAAACTGCCACGTGGCGGCCATGCCGCAACCAAAGTAGGCCACTCCCTAGTACACAAAGTGACCAAACGTACAGGAGACATTTTAACCCCAAAATCACAAGTTTTAAATCCCTTTTTAAAATTCTTCACCATACAACCTAAGGGATCCGGAATCGTTGACTGCGACGCACCCATACTTAACAATGGAACGTCGTCGACAACGAATACTATGCACGCGTACTATTCAACAGTCACACCCGTTTCCTCTGGCAACAGCACCACGTGGTACGGTTACCAAGTGAAACGTACACAATAACAATAAACACTCAGGGAATTCCCGTACACACACAGCTGTTACACCAGTCACTATATAATCAATATTATGCCCTTTGGCGTAACTATACAGTCACCCACGCTATAATTCTCTATATACGAATTACCCGTCTATAACACACCCCAGTAACATCGTCTTTTACAAATAGCGGTTACAGTACGGTTATCATAGGTCAAAGCACAAGTTAAGGTCACAATACAATTATTAGTGGTTATGGTGTTAAACATGCAATGGACGACAATGATTAGTACTTATATACAGTGTCAGTAAATATACAGGGTTATGGTACCGTGCACTATAATACAGCAACACACTATTAACACTCTCGCTAGACGGCTGAGCTCGCGCTATCTAACAAGATATACACTTTACTAAACAATCGTTAACACATTTACAATTCCCAACTAAACTATTGGCCAGTACCTTGAATGGACTACCTAAAACTATATACACCCGTTTTGGTTAGCCACACTGCCCAATCACCACATATAGCGAGCTAGAGAACCGAATTTACACAGGCGCCTCTTAGTCGCACTATCAAAAGTCTAGTGGGTTCCAAATTTACACGCCTTCCCACTTAGCCCAGATAGGTTGAGAGCTAGCGAACCGAATTTACACAGGCGCCGCTTAGTCTCCCGGTCCCTCCGACCTAGCGAACGTAATATACACCCTAGAACGCTAGTCTAGACAAGACACCGGTGTCCGGCTAGGGCTATTTACACCAGGACCCCGCCTGACTAACAAAATCAAACGGTCTGACTAAAGAGCGTTTGATCGAGCGGTGCGCCTTCGCTCCTTCCCTCCGACAGAGGGGGCAGATACACAGATTCAAAACCCCTTTGGGCCTACCGCACAATCGGTATACCCCTAGTGGGTCTGCCGTCTAAAACAGCAGTTGTCTTACCTCCTCGTTCCTGAACCTGAGTTCACACTCATCGACGGGGACACCCCAGCACTTCTCACGTAGAGGCCGATGATCTCCTGGACAACAGACCAGTGGCGCCGAGACGAAGGGAGGTCCACGCAGAAGTTCAGGGGTGCAGCCGTAGAGAACGTGGGCAAAGATAGACCGTCTCACGCCTCTGCCTCTCAGCTACCGTTGAACGATGAGCTTCCCGGCCAATGCACCAAATGATACCGGAGAAACTGACGGAAGCCAAGCACAGAGAGATGGACACAGGTTTCTTCAGGAAGGAAGAGATTCTTTATTGGATCACCGATCGGGACTCAGAGGGACTAACGTCACCAAAATACAGCAAGTTCTGAGCCCCGGACAATAGTGCAGGCTCCTTATATAGGCACATAACTCCTCCCATATTAAGCTCCACCCGCACATTCTCTTAACCAATCAACACAAATAAGAATTAACTTCCTGTTTGACCGCATGGCTTGTCCAGCACAATGGAGGAGGGGGAATACTACATCCTGTATTCTTGCACATGCTCCGTACACTACTGATCGTATCTTGCCTCGTGCAACCAACTGATCGATACGTCAGCATATGCACGTACACATGCCACGTGGTAATCTCGGCCTACTAAATTTATTTTTACCGAGATTCCACCACACTACGACACCCTAAAACCTGTACATGGGGGGTACTGTTTTACTCGGGAGACTTCGCTGAACACAAATATTAGTGATTCAAAACAGTAAAACATATCACAGCGATGATATTGTCCGTGCATTTTTCACACACAAACAGCACTTTTACTGATGATATAATTGTTGTGATACATTTTCCAGTTTTGAAACACTAATATTTGTGTTCAGCAAAGTCTCCTGAGTATAACAGTACCCCCCATGTACAGGTTTTATAGCGTTTTTGAAAGTTACAGGGTCAAATATTTTTACATTGAAAATGGCCAGGTTGGTTACGTTGCCTTTGAGAGCGTATGGTAGCCCAGGAATGAGAATTACCCCCATGATGGCATACTATTTGCAAAAGAAGACAACCCAAGGTATTGCAAATGGGGTATGTCCAGTCTTTTTTAGTAACCACTTAGTCACAAACACTGGCCAAAATTAGCGTTCAATTTAGTTTTTTACTTTTTTCACACACAAACAAATATGAACGCTAACTTTGGCCAGTGTTTGCGACTAAGTGGCTACTAAAAAAGTCTGGACATACCCCATATTGAATACCCTGGGTTGTCTACTTTTAAAAAAAATATGTACATGTGGGGTGTTATTTAGCAATTTATGATAGATAATAGTGTTACAATGTCACTATTGATAAATTTTAAAAATGTATGTTTTGAAACCGCAATATCCTACTTGTACTTATAGCCCTATAACATGCAAAAAAATAGCAAAAAGCATGTAAACACTGGGTATTTTTAAACTCAGGACAAAATTTTGAATCTATTTAGCAGTTTTTTTCATTCGCTTTTGTAGATGAGTAAAAGATTTTTCACATAAAAGTAAAAAAACATGTATTTTTTTCAATTTTTCATCATATTTTTTCATTTTTTTTTTAAATTAAATTACATGAGATTATATAAATAATGGTATGTAAAGAAAGCCCCTTTTGTCCTGAAAAAAACAATATATAATTTGTATGGGAACAGTAAATGAGAGAGCGGAAAATTACAGCTAAACACAAACACCACAAAAGTGTAAAAAGATGCCTGGTCGCAAATGTACAACATCGCAAAAACAGTCCGGTCCTTAAGGGGTTAACTGCTAAATGACAGTGAATTGAGCAGTGAAATTGCAGGGGAATGATCTATACACTAAAACTGCTTTATTTAGCTAAAGTAATTTAGGTCACTATAGTGTTCCTTTAACTTAGAAACCTATATTTATCCTCAACAACCATTCCACATTTTCTCTCACACTAGCTAAAGTCTTATGAAACTCTTTAGTTCAACACACTCCTATCTCTTGGTATCCCTGAACTCTAAAATAGCTTGAATGGGTAATAAGGGCATAACCCAACTAATTTACTTAAAAGGAAGACTAATGGAGGCCACAAAGAAATGGTCACTTATGTAGAATCATTCCTAATGGTAAAAAAAAAAAAAAAAAAAAAAAAAAAAAAAAAGGAAAAATTTTACTTTATATACGTCTTTATTGAACAAATATAGAATTGCAAAGAAAAAAAAACACTGCACACACAGTGTACAAATAAAAACAAATGAGTGTAAAGTGAAGTGCTAAATAAAAAAAGGGGAACCTATGAGACAAAAATTCTAATAACAAGGATTAGCTCCTTTTTAGATTAACCCCTTCAGGACGGAGTCAATAGTGCACGTTCTGATCAAAACAAAACGTAAACAAAAACTGGAATTTGCGCTATATGTCTGTTCAACCGTAATTCACCGCTGTCACATTAAGTTCACCCACACTTATTATATATCATTTTGTTCCGGAGAAACAGGGCTTTAATTTATCATTAACTATTAATATATGGAACATAATTTATTATGAATAAAATTTTAAAAAAACGTGAGAAGATAAGATTTTTTTAAAATTTTTATTTTTGTCTGACATTTTAGCTGTCATTATACTGTTAGGTTTTACTGCAAAAAAATGCACATATTTGTAATCAGCGATGTCTCACAGGTACAACAGTACCCCCCATTAGAAGGTTTTATGGTGTTTTGGAAAGTTACAGGGTCAATTATAGAACGTTCCATTTTCAAATTGAAATTTGCCAGATTAGTAATGTTACCTTTGAGACGGTGTGCCCATAATGCCATACCATTTGAAAAAGTAGACAACCCAAGGTATTGAAAGTGGGGTATGTTTAGTCTTTTTTAGTAGCCACTTAGTCACAAACACTGCCCAAAGTTAGCGTTCATATTTGTTTTTGTGTGAAAAAAAGCAAAAAACTAATATTTGGCCAGTGTTTGTGACTAAGTGGCTACTAAGAAAGACTGGACATACCCCACTTGCAATACCTTCGGTTGTCTACTTTTGCAAATGGTATGCCATCATGGGGGTAATTCTCATTCCTGGGCTACCATACGCTCTCAAAGGCAACATAACCAATCTGGCAAATTTCAATGTCAAAAAAATGAAATGCAAGCCTTATATGTGACTCTCTAACTTTCCAAAACACCATAAAACCTGTACATGGGTGGTACTGTTATTCTCGGGAGACTTCACTAAACACAAATATTAGTGTTTTAAAACAGTAAAACATATTACAACAATAATATAGTCCATAAAAGTGCAGTTCGTTTGTAAAAAATGCAAAAAAAATGTTTACTTAAAATATCATCGTTGTTATACAATTTACCAGTTTAAAACACTAATATTTGAGTTCAGCGAAGTCTCCCGAGTTAAACAGTACCCCCTATGTACAGGTTTTATGGTGTCTTAGAGAGTTACAGGGTCAAATATAGTGCTTGCGGATTAAATTCTCTGCACTTTCTCCCTGTGTTGTCAGGCATGTCAATCAAATTTTAATTAATCAAATCACATAATTATGTTAAAAGATGACTTAAATGTACATGTAGAATTTTAATATATATGCATTTATAGGTATTTCAATTCTACGTGTCTACTAATGTAATCTTTTATGTAATTATATGTATTTATCTATATAAATATATATATATGTGTTAAGGCAATTTGGCCTGGATTTGTAGGAGGTGCTTGGTATCCACTCCTAGCCTACTTAAGACAAACCCCTTACCTTGCTCCTTATCGTTCAAGGTCAACATTGAATGAGGATCCACTTCCGGGTTCTCTCAGACGCCATCTTGGTTTTCAGTATCCACGAGTTTTTCCGCGGCAAGCTGTGTCCAGGAATCCTGTTTCAGGCATTTCCGTCCGTCCAGCTTCTTCTGACCCCGGTCATCGTCGTAGATTGCGTCCCAGGGACTCGTAAACCGTAAGTTAGACCTACCTGTCACGCCAGGATCGGTTCCCACGGCGCACGGTACAGCACGGGTCCTCGCTTTACGGTTTTCCCTGTTATGTCGCAATTGAACAAGCCGTTTGCGGTTTAATTTCGTACGGTTATTCGGCTAATCAGTATATTAGTTAAAGTGGTCATTTCGCATATAACTGTTCCCTTGTTACAGTGAAACAAATTATAATTTCGGTTGTTTTGCCGTTTGGCACTTAATTCATGATATGCTTAAACACGCTTGCTGTTCGCATAAAATTCATACGTTTAAACTATTCGTTCCAGCTTCTGTTTCCCTTCACATTGGGTTTCGGTTTTCTTGCTATGTATTACGCATAAATCCTTTCGTGGATTACATTCATCATTTCATGTATATACCATTCGGGTAACGATTTGCTTGATTAAATAGACAGATTATTTCCATTACTGTTTAAAGGTATCAGTATTTTATCAATGTCCATACAAAACCAGCTCACATATCTGTATGGATCATTTTGACTCCCACGCTTTCAGGGGTCCTCCAGACTTATTGTCACGACTACTAGTGTGGTCCAGCACGCAGAAACTATGTAAACATATACATAGACAAGAAAAGGAAAATAAAAGGACAGATCGTAAACCGGAATGGTTTAAAACTTAGAATGGCCGGACTAATACGCTAGAGACAGAGAATGGTCAAAGGGAAAGCCGAGGTCAAGGAAGCCAGAAAATACACAATACCGTTTACACAAGCCAAGTCAGGGAAACCAGAATTCAGAATAACCAGGGAAAAGCCAAGATCAGGATACCAGGAAATCAGATTCACAAATATAAAGCACTCTCAGGAAACCAGGAAAAGGAAACCACGACAGGGCAAGGTACTGGAGTGAGCTAGGGATTTGAATATCCCTCTCAAAGGTCTGATTGGTCAGAGGGCGAACTCTGACCCCAAAACGTGCGTGCGCGTTGACATCGTGACGTCACGCGCACGTCAGTATAAACTTCAGGGACGGAGCTATGTTTAGGCGCGACCACGCGGTCAGCGCCATTTTGGATCCAGGCGCGACGGCCGGAGGATGCGAAGAAATGGCTGTCGGCTCGCCGGTGAGCAGGTAAGCTCGTGCCGTCGGCTAGACTGTGCCGGTCGGGCACAGCTTTGCCACGCGGTGAGCCGGCAACCGCAACACTTATCCATTTCATTCAAGTTGGTTTCAGCCTACATTACAGGCCTCATTTCTGTGTTTTAAACTACGACACATACATAAGGATACAGTTTCCTTTTTCCAAGTAATGAATTCTCGGGTTGAATCACACGTACTGATCCAACCAATCATATGTCTTTTACATTACAGTAATATATATATAACTTTACATCACTTTATTCTAATATTCTATTATATAACAACATAACGCTGTTTAAGAGCAAGCATTAGGCTGCTAGTGCGATAGGACCTGCCGAATATGGGGTACTTTGACGAAGTTGGCAGGCTTATGCAATGTATGATCATATAATGTAACTAAACCCCCATCATTTTTTACCTAGGTGAGGTGTTTTTAAATAAAACTATTACAATCGCTAATATTTGAAATCACTGTTTAGTTAATAAGCAAGTGCGCTGGATTCAGTATAATATATATATATATATATATATATATATATATATATACACACACACACAATATTTTTATTTTAAACATGCTTAATTAATTTATTTTACACCTCCTACCAGCAGGGAGACTGTCTGACATTTTAGACAGTCCCCCTGCTAGCAGATCAACAGCCAGCTATAGGGGGCCATGTGATCGCTCTTTGAGAGCGATCACATGGCCCCCGGAGGCCTCATTTGCCGGGAGGGCTGCCTGGGCTGTCAGGTAGCCCTCCAGAAGAGGATGGCAGCGGAGGTGAGTACCTCCGATCTCCAGGGATAGAAAGCCGTTAAGGCGCTCTATGCCGCCGCAACGGCTTTAAAGCCTACTTAATGCTGGACGGCATAGAATGCCGTAACGGCGTTAAGGGGTTAAAGTATGAGAATCAATATTGCAACATGTAGCTAAACTAGTGCATTGTATCCAAAATAAATTGTAGAGCTAGTTTAGCTACAGTTGCTAAAGTGGGGAATACATAGTATCTATATATCCTTAATTAGTTATTCCAAAATAGAAGCTGAAAAAGTCAGGCTGCACATCCTGGATACAATGCTAGTTTAGCTACATGTTGCAATATTGATTCTCATACATTCATCTAAATAGCAGCTAATCCTAGTTATTTGAATTTGTGGCTCATAGGTCCCGCCCTTTTTTATTTTGCATTTAACTTTGCACTTGTTTTTTTTTTTTTTTTCAATGTATTTTATTTTTGGTCACACGAAAGTGTGTATACAGAGGGAAGGGGTACAGAAGAGAAAGGGGGAAAACAGGAGGGGGGGACAATAGTACATAATACACCATACATCACATATCACATAGGTTACATAGGTCCCAACAGCCATGTACATAACCAAGCACTTGTACGTAAATCAGTTGTTAACAGGCAGTTGCGGTCTCTTGTCCGTCTGGGTTTGAAGCAGGGACCAACAAATTTGTGTACCCTGGTACTATTTAGTGACACTATCCCTCTGGCATTAAAACAAAGTTAATTTTTGGGGTAATGGAAAGTGTAGGGAGGGGGGGCAGCAGTTGGTGTAACTTGGGCAAGGTAGCTGTAGGCCTCCTATATTATCTTAGAAGAGTCGAGGTTTCCTTTTTTTTTTTTTTTTTTTTTTTTTTTATCATGCTAATATTCCTCCGTCTTATATTCCACCCATCTGTGCCATCTTATCTCATGTTTGTGTTGGTTGCCGTTTAGTCGGCTTGCCATAGTTTCATAGGTGTGCGCTGACTCTATTCTATCAAGGATTTCATTCATTGTGGGCGCTGGCTCGGCCTTCCATCTATGGGCTATAGCGGTTTTGGTCGCCATAAGGCAATGGATCAATATGTAAATCTCGTCTGCAGGAAGGGGGTACGGGAAAATATGTAGTAAAAAACATTCTGGTCTCATTGGGACCGAGATCCCCATTTTGTTATTCAGGAATTGCGCTAAGGTCTGCCATAATACAACGATCTTGGGGCACGTCCAAAAGATATGGTAAAGGGTCCCTATTTGCGTGAGACATCTCCAGCATAAGTTGTTCGACCCCGGATAGATGTGGGCTAGCCTGGACGGGACCAAATACCAACGCATAGTTAGTTTACAGAATGCTTCCCACTGGGAAAGACTGTGGGATGCCTGTTTCGTCTTTTTTTGAGCCTGATACCAAGCGGTTACTGGGAACTGCATCCCCATGTCCAATTCCCATTTTAGCATATATGAGAGTTTAGACGCTATATCTTGGAGTGAGAGTGTGGTATAGCATAGAGACAGTGCTTTTACTTTTGGTAGTTTCCCCATACACTTGTGAAGAAATGGAGGTAAGAGGTTAATATCTTGGAATCTGAGCTTGCGTTCTTGTACAATGTTCCTAATTCTCAAGTAGGGGAACAGCTCCCCTGTCGGTAGCTGGTACTCCCTAGCTATATCCGGGAATGGTTTGATACCTGTAGTGGTCAGTAATGAACGTACATGGTGAATTCCCTGACGTAGCCAGGGTTCAATCTGCAGGTTGGTCGTTCGGGCAGTTAATGCCTGAAGCGGTGCTGCAAGGAGCATATCATTACCTTGCAAAAATAGCGGGGCAGTCTGCTTCCACATCTGGAGCAGTGTTTCAGTGGTTGGTAGCACTGAGCCGCGTGGGGGGAGAGTCGCCCCGTCCATAAAGCCAATGGAAGGGAGCCTGAGGTCATGCACGCATCTTCCATTGCGAGCCACACCGGAGGAGATGATCGTTCAAGAATCGTAAGTCCCTGAGCCATTAATGAGGCTTTGTAATATAATTTGATATTTGGTACTCCCAACCCGCCTTTTGTGAAGGGTCGCCATAGTGATCTCTGTTCTATCCTTGGGGGTTTATGCTTCCATATGTGTGCGTTAATTATGGCCTGAAATTTCTTTAAAATAGGGTTCGGGATGGAGATTGGTAGGGTGCGAAAAAGATATAGTATGTGTGGCAGCGTCATCATTTTAACGGTGTGGATCCGTCCCAGCCAGGATATTTCTTTCCCTTCCCACTCCTTAGTTTGTTTTTCTAGTTTGTGCATAAGCGGGGTGTGGTTTTCTCTTATTATCGCCGAGTGCGATACTGGCAGCTTAATGCCCAGATATGAGAGGGAGGTTTTCCTCCAGTCGAAGGGGTATTGCAATTTTATGCGGGCAAGTATGGGGGAAGCGAGCCCTATCGCTAGTGCTTGTGTTTTTTTGGCATTATTTTTATAGTATGACATCCTCCCGTATTTCTCCAGTAGTGCTAGTAGTTTTGGAATGGTGGTTTCTGGTTGTGTTAAAAATAAAAGAACATCGTCCGCAAAGAGGGCTATCTTTTGGATCCCTATCGGGGTGTTCAGGCCAATGATCTTCTGGTCTAATTTAATGTGTCTAATCAGGGGTTCCATGCATAGGATAAATATTAGAGGAGACAGCGGGCACCCCTGCCTGGTACCATTCGTGATTTGAAAGGGTCGTGACAGAAACCCTGAGTTGAATATTTTGGCTGCAGGTTTGGAGTATAGGACCATAATGCTCTTTAAAAATGATAGCGGGATACCCATATTTACCAACACCGCCCTCATGTATGTCCAATTTATGCGATCAAACGCTTTTTCTGCGTCTAAGGCCAGCAGTATACCCCTCTGGTGAGTAGATTGGGCCCATGAGATTAGGTTTAAGAAGTGGCGGGTATTATCCCCTGGCTGTCTAGTGGGGACGAATCCTGCCTGTTCTTTGGAAACTAAATCTAACAAAACAGGTTGTAATCGCATAGCTAAGAGTTTGGCATATAGTTTTGTATCTGCATTTAATAGCGAGATGGGCCTCAGATTAGCGCATTCGGTGGGTGGCTTGCCCGGTTTGGGGAGCGTAACAATGTGGGCTAGCAACATCTCCTCCGGTATGGACCCTGTTTCTGCAAAGAAGTTAAAGAGTTCTGTCAAGTGCGGTGTTAGTTGTGTCTCGAATGTGGTGTAAAAGTAGTTGGAGAACCCATCTGGGCCTGGTGCTTTGTGTTTGGGGAGTTTGCGTATTGCGTTTCGCACTTCCTCCTCTGTAAACTTAGCCGTCAACAGGGAGCATTGATGGGCATTGAGACGTGGTAAGTCCGCTTCCTGTAGGAAGGTTTTTACGTCTGACTCATTTGGGTGGTGTAAACTGGTGTCCTGTTGGAGATTATATAACCTATCATAAAAGGATGCCAATTCATTTACTATTTCCTGCGGGTTAAATATTTTTGTCCCTGCGGTCGATGTCATGTAAGGGAGTTTGGATTGCGTGTATTGGGTTTTAAGGCGTCGTGCAAGTAGTTTGCCTGCCTTGTTCCCTTGCATATAATAGGTGAGTTTCAGCTTACGGAGCTGTCGTTCCATATTTAGTAACGAGACTGCATGTAGCTCTTTTCTTATGTTCGTGATTTTTTGGGATAAGATTTTGGTAGGCCTTATTTTATTTTCGCTATCTAAAGATTGAAGTTGTGCCGTTAGGTCCTCTACTTTGTTGCGCACCTTCCTTTTGTTTATCGACCCTATCTGGATTAGGAGACCACGCAGTACGGCTTTGAGGGCCACCCATTTAGTGGCGATATGTGAGGGGTCGTGCCGATGGTCGTCATAGAATGCCTCAATAGTTGCGCCCAATTTGGTAGCCGTGTCTACATTGTCTAAAAGGGATTCGTTCAGACGCCACGCACTCCGGCCTCGTGCCGGGTACATGGCCCTGAATGTGGTGATTACTGGAGCATGGTCAGACCAGGTCCTGTCTCCTATCTCCACTTCTACAATATTTACTATGGAGCTTTTGTCCACCAGACACATGTCTATTCGGGAGTAGGTGTGGTGTACCTGCGAGAAATAAGTATAATTCCTATCTGTTGGGTATAGGGTGCGCCACGTATCGTAAAGATCGTTCGTATGGAGAAGTGAACTAAAGGTGTGGCTCAATGTGGTAGCTTGCTGTAGTGGAAGCTTCCCTTCGGTACGTTTTATGTCTAAGTCGGGGTTCATCGTACAGTTGAAGTCACCTCCAATAATGATATGCCCCTCACGGAGTTTGGTTATTTTAGTCAGTGCTCGTTTAATAAAAGAGGTTTGAGAGTTATTGGGCGCATATATGGATGCGATTGTGAGTTGCATACCATTCAGTGAACCAACCACAATTAGTAATCTCCCTAACTCGTCTTTGTACATCTTAGTAAGTTGGAAAACCCAATCCGCATGGAACAGGATGGCTACCCCTCTCGTTTTAGTAGGTGAGAGGGCATGGAAGACTTGGGGGTATTTTGAGGATATTAGGCTAGGGGGGTTTTTCTGGCACATATGAGTCTCCTGTAGACATACTATGGCTGCGTTGGATTTGTGAATTTCTCTAATTGCAGAACTGCGTTTAAAAGGGCTATTCAGGCCGTTCACATTCATAGATAAGCATTTAAAGTGGCACGACATTGAGTAGTAGAGTTATGCGTGCTGTAGAGCCCACTGGAGATGGTCTGGGAGTGTTAATTTTCAGGGCCCTTGAGAAAAATAGTGTTAATACGGATACCATAATGTGACTTTGTTTCGTGCGGTGTTTTAGATGAATATAGGGGATTGCTGCCGGCAAGGGGTGGGGTAGGAAGATAACAGGGGTAAACCAAAATACAGGTAAAGTAAGTATGTACAACGTCTCTCGAACTTGAGAGTAGAATATGGGGTACAATTGGGAGCCTATATGCTCCAGGTCCATTGAGCACCCGTGGGGGTTCGTGCGGAGCGGGTCCGCGCCCGGGCCAAAATAATATTTCTTTGTATTTAAAGAATCGCATCCCAATGTTTAGTTCCATCTATTGGAAGGGATTTTGAGTCTGGACACTAGCCTCCCAACAATTACAGGCTGCCAATATGATATCCAAAAATTGCTTGGATTGCGCCGAGCTACAGAGCCGCCGTTTAGGCGCCCCGCCAGTTTTTGGGCTCCACAGCTTCCCTCCCTAACTGTATTCCCCCATGGCATGGGAGGAGGGGCGACGCCATTCCTCCCTGGTCAGCGCCAGCACCCCCCCCCAAAACCCAAGGGAGTCAGTGACGGTCACGGTCAACGTTTCACATTAATTACCACGGTGGAAATATATACATCAGTCATCCCCCCCCACAACAAATAAACATCAATAAATTCAGGAGAGATAGATACCACTCCTACCGGAAATTTAAGCTATGTGCTGGGTAAGGTCATCCCTTTACCAGGTAATATTAACAGATAATAACATAAATTGGGGTCCTCTATCAACGCGTGGAGGGTATTCTGGGGGATGGTAAGAGACACACTTATAGTAAGCTTTGGCCACCATATAAACCATTTGTCAAATCGCGAACATCGAAGTTGGGTATATTACCATGCGTTTTTTTTTGTTTTTTTTTGTTTTTTTTTTGTTTGTTTGTTTGTTTGTTTTTTTTTTTTTGTTTTTTGTTTGTTTGTTTTTTTTTTTTTTGTCTCTTATTTATAGGTAATTTTTTTTTTTTTTTTTTTTGGTTTTTTGTTCCCATGTTAACTATTTACATTGACATATTGTTATACTAATACCACATCGTCGACCGTCGGCACCAGTCACCAGCGTTCTGGGAGAGTCTTGAGGAAAGCAGGGTTTCTATAGACGTCAGTCCTTGTGGAGCAGGTAATGTCCCAATTGCAGCAGAGCGTTCAGTTGAGAATATATCTTGTAGCCTATTATATTACGTTGCTAGATAAATTCAGAAGGCCAATGTCCCTCTCTGCCTTTTAGCGAGGTGAGGGGCCTACCATCTGCCACTCCGGCCGGATATTACTCGTGGCGGCCGCCTTTTCTGGGGGAGTAGAGACATCTCCTTGCGCGTTCCAAAGGCCCCAGTTCTTCAACGTTGCCAAGCCACCTGCCGGGTCATCCATAACGTGAAGTTTGTTGTTTCGCCATATGAGGAGCTTCGTGGGGAAACCCCATCTGTAGGCTTGCCCGTGGTTCCGCAGAGTTTTGGTCACCGAAGAGAACTCCTTCCTTCTGGCTATAGTTAGGGCTGATAGGTCGGCATATATCGATATCTTATCGTATGGTTCAGGTAGTTTCGGGGCGGACCTGGCCGCCTTCAGGAGCGCTTCTTTGGCCCTGAAATAGTGAAAGCGGACCAGAATATCTCGCGGCACCTCTGTGGCGAATCTGGGTGGTTTGGGCGTTCGATGGGCCCTATCCAGTTCCCACATATCAGCGGTTAGGTCGGGCACTAGTTTAGAGCACAGGGCTGTAATGTATGAAGGGATTTGATCTGCACTCACCGACTCCGCCACTCCCCGAAATCTCACATTATTCCTGGCGGGAGCGGTCCTCCATGTCCGCCATTTTGTGCCAGAGTTTAATGTTGTCGTCTTCCAGTTTTCGTAATTTGTCCGCCATGGTGTTGTGGGCAGAGTTTAGATCCTCCGTCCGGCGTTCGATCTGGTCCGTGCGGTCTCCCAATTCCGCCAATTCTTGGTGAATACCAGATATAATAGACGTGAAATCTTCCTTTAATGTAGTTCTCAGGTCCATGAGCATTGCTCTTAGGTGCTCTTTAGTCACTTGGCCATCGTCCGATGGAAGTGATGCGGGCAGCTCGTTGGCATCATGCACAGGGGACTGCGCCCTGCTATCGGCGCCATCTTGGGCCTGTTTCTGCCGGTCTTTTTTGTTTTGGCGGACCGTGTCCGTTAATTTAGTTTGTTTGGACGGTGACATGGCTGTCTAGTAGTCCTCGTAGTCTCCCCCTCCGGTAGCAGGGTGTGGATTCGGGAATGCAGCTATTTAAATAGGTATTCTGGCCCGGGTGTGTGCGGAGCTCCTACTCCATGCGACCGTCCGTGCCGGAAGTTAGACACGCCCCTGCACTTGTTTGTTTTTATTTGTACATTTGTGTATTTGTCTTTTTGTGTGGAGTGTGTTTTTTTTTTTCTTTGCGATTTTAGATTTGTTAAATAAAGACTTTGAAATGAAATTACACTGTTCCTTTTTTACCATTAGGAATGATTCTACATTTGTGGTAATTTCTTTGAAGTCCGACAATCTTGTGGACCTTGCCTCCATTAGTCTTATGCTTGTGATTAAAGCTCTCCTCAAACAGTACTCAGTATGTTAATAGGAAAATTGTTAGAATATAATCTGTTCGTGAATGCTGGTACCTAGATTTACGTGGAACATGTACCGTAATAAGTAGATTGACATCTACCATCAAACAAGTCACAATCACATCTTACATTTTGAAGCTCCATTGAAGAACTCATGTGTGGGACATTTAAGTAAAAGCATAATTTCAAAGTACAGTGTAACATTTAACATATTTTGATGGAAATGTCTATTATATGGTCACACTATTTCAAGCCTTAGGGTTTATGATCACACAAGGGCTTTAGTTCCTCTTCTCATTACATATGCATGTGCTTAATTTGCATGTGATTAGTCTAGAAATAATCAAAACTGGGTCAGTCTACAAAAAAATATTTATACTCTTAAAAGCTTTGCATATTGCTGTGCCTCAGGGACACAGATGTGAATTACCTGTGTGGTCATGTTATCAGAAAGAATTGCTGTAATATCTGTCAGGGATCCAGTCAAGGAGGGCATGAATCCACTGTAAGAGGCAGGTGTGACATTAGTTCTGACATCACAGCGTCAACATCAAATATATTCAGAACCACTTTCTATGCTAGTACTATGCTAGTACTCACTTTAAACAAAATATTGAACAAAATAGTGACACTAAAATTATGTTCAGTATTATTATTCCCTGATATCCTGCTTCCTTCATTCTCAATCAGGAAATGCCATCATTCATATATACGGCAACCAACAGCATCTATATGCTAAAATAAATAGTCCTCCAATTATTCTACTCCACTAACATCTAACTACTAACCTTAAAGGACCACTATAGTGCCAGGAAAACATTTGTTTTCCTGGCTCTTTAGGATCCTTGGGTCCCTCTCACCCTCTGGGTCCCCCTCCCACCGGGCTCTAGGGTGAGGAAGGGGTTAAAATCCTACCTTTTTCAGCGCCGGGCTCCCTCAGTGCTGGGGAATCTCCTCCTTCTTCTGCTGTCATCGGCTGAATGCACATGCGCGGCAAGAGCCGTGCACATTCAGCCAGTCTCATTGGAAAGCATTCTCAATGCTTTCCTATGGACGCTGGCGTCTTCTCACTGTGAAAATCACAGTGAGAAGTGCGGCAGCGCCTCTAGCGGCTGTCAATGAGACAGCCACTAGAGACATTGCCAGAATGATCCGCAGCTAGGAACAGGATGTGACACTTTGTGAGAATGCATTATAACTCCAAATAAATAGATACTGGGTTGAATACCGTTCTACCTGCCCATGAAGCCAAATATTCTCATATATATTATGTTTGATGCTACTCATTTCACCAACATGCACTTCATAACATACAGACATTCATTGTTCAATAATGAGTATTTACCAATCATGCTACTAGACCTTTAAATACTATATGCTCTGGTCCAAGCTATTGTTTTCAGAAGTCACATGGAGTCCACCTTTGTGCAGTTAGAGTCAGAGCCAGGAAAGCTAATGTGAATGAAGTGGGGTGCACAGTAGTTGTAGTGTGTGTGTGTATGTGTAGAAGGGATGTAGTGTGGGGGCTTATGGGGGATAGTGTTTGTATATAGGGGATATCGTGTGTATACATAGGCAGCCTTAGGCCTTTATGAGCCCTTTGTGAAAAATCTTCATTGAGTCCCTCCCTGGTCACACCACCTTCATCAATACCTCCCATCATTTCAAAACTTCTCATTGACCCCAAAACAAAGAGATTAGGAAGCTTGATGAAAATAATAATCATAATATGATGTGACTGAGCATCGGGCAAACAGTTTTTCCATACCTAGGTCCTGCTGGGTGCAGAGGGTTCTCATCTCATATGCAGAACTGCAGAAGCTGAATGTTGATACTACTGACGAGAGAGAGAGAGAGAGAGAGAGAGAGGGAGAGTGTGTGTGTGTGTGTGTTTCCCCATGTATTTTATATGAATTAAATTGTATATATTGTAATAATAATAATTTTTATTATTATTAATGTCACTTTACCATGGTATTGCCCATAAAATATTACCCTTACAATGCAGTCACAATCATGCACAGATTAATACACATATACATGTAGACATTAATTTAATATACAATTCATATATACACTGTATATATAGACACATATACACTCTGATACACAAACACACTGATGAACAGATGAACAGAGACGCACACATTGACAAATAAAGACATACAGTTACAATGTATGTAAGGGGAGTATCGGGATATGTATATTTCTCATTGAGTGTGTCTGGCATTGTCTACCTGAATATATGCCTGACAGTTTGTCTGGCAGTGAGTATCCTTGTGTGTGAATGTGTGTCTCTGTGTTAGTGAGCATGTATGTGTCTGTGTCTAGGAGCATAAGTGTTTGAGGAGTTGCTAGGGTAGTGTTGTGTGGATGGGGATCAGCTTGTGGTCTTTCTGTGTTATGTTTATGGAATGGCTGTTTTGTGAGATGTGACTGTATGTGTATACGACTTCCTTTTTAGGGTGACTGTGACAATAATAGTAGGGGGTGACTGTGGCATAGTGAATGTGAGAGGGCTGGGGTTGTAAGTGTGACAGTATGAGGGGGTTGGTGTGGCAATGTTAGGGGGGTAAGTTTGAAAGGGTGAATGTGGCATGGTGAGCGAAGCGATAGGTGTAACAGGAGTGTGACAGTACTGGGGGAGTAAGTGAGTGAGATGGTGACTGTGACAGGGTTAGTGAGAGGGTGACTATGTATGGGGGCTGAGTGTGTGTGTGTGTGGGAGGGGGAGGGGGGTGACAGTGTGTGGAGAAGGTGTGTTTTTGAGTCCAACCTCCCCACACTGTGATGCCTTTTTTTGTTTGTTTTATGTTTGCCCTCTTCCTGAATACATCCTGAGCAGTTAGAGGGCACTAATCCTTGGTGGTTCAGTGAACTCCAAGGTGGTCTGTTGACCAAGTCATCCTTATACAAGGAGTATAATCTCTACCTTGAGTAGCTGTCCCACAAGCTCTAGCTCTTGAATTATCAGAGCAACAGGATACCGTTACAGCTGCTCATGGTCAGGTGCGTTAGGCAGCCATGAGGCTCAAGTGAGCACAAGACCTTAAGCAAAGGTTTACACTGATCAGTGACAACATTAAAACCACCTGCCTATTATTATGTTGATTCCCCTCATGCTACCAAAACAAATCTGATGCATCAAAGCATGGCCTCCACAAGAGCTCTGACTGTATCCTGTGGTATCTGGTACCAAGACATTAGCAGCAGATCCTTTAAGTCCTGCAAGATGTGAGGCGGGGCCTCCATGGATCGGATTTGGTGTTCCAGCGCATCCCACAGATGCTCAACTGGACTGAGATCTGGGGAATTTGAAGGTCAAGGCAAAAACATGAACTCTTTGTCATGTTCCTCAAACTATTCCTGAACAGTTGCTGCAGTGTGGAATGGTGCATTATTCTGCTGAAAGAGGCCATTGCCATAAGGGAACACCATTGCTATAAAAGGGTGTATGTGGTCTGCAACAATCTCTAGGTAAGTGGTATGTGCCAAAGTAACAGCTACATGAATGTTAAGACCCATGATTCCCCAGCAGAACATTGCCCAGAGTATAACACTGCCTCTGCCATAGTGTGTTCTGCTGCCCTCTCTTACCCTGGTAAATAACACACATGTACCTGGCCATTCACCTTGTATAAAAGAAAACATAATTCATAAAACCAGGCAACCTTCCATTGCTCCAAGGTTCAGTTATGGCTCTCATGTCGTCACTGAAGGTACTTTTGGCAGTAGACAGGGGTCGTCATGTGCACTCTGACCAGTCTGCAGCTATGCAGCAAACTTCAATGGTTCTGACACCTTTCTATCATGGTCAGCATTAGGTTTCTTAGCAGTTTCAGTTACAGTAGCTCTTCTGTGTGAAAGGCTAGCATTTACTCACCACTTGCATTAATGAGCCTCAGGCATTCATGACCCTAACACCAGTTCACCGATTGTCCTTCCTTGCACCACTTTTGGTAGGTACTAACCATTGCTTATCAGCAACACCCCACAAGACTTGCCATTTTGGAGATGATCTGACCAAGTCGTCCAGCCATCACTATTTGGCCCTTGTCCAAGTCACTCAGATCTTTTTACTTGTCCATTTTTCCTGCTTCCAACACATGAAATCCAAGAACTGACTGTTTACTTGCTGCCTAATATATCCCATCCCTCGACAGGTGCCATTGTAACAATATAATCAATGTTATTCCCTTCATCTCTCAGTGGTGTTAATGATGTAGATGATCAGTGTAACTCACCTAGTTAGAGAGCTGTCTCTAATTGTAGACACTGTAACTGCTTCATATCATTAAAGTGGTTATAGTGTCTTAAGTCCCATGGTGAAATCCCTCTGTTAAACCGTTTTGAATGTTTTTATGCTAAACAAGAGTCTCCAGTGTCCCATCCCCTCCGTGCTGGAACACTTAGCCTGAGCAGCAGTGGACAGATATGATTGGATGAAAGTGTCAGCTGACCACTTTCAGATTACCACAGCCACTCATTGCTGGTTATTAGTAATTTGTATGGCTAACAAGGAGTATAATCTCTTCCTTAGCCATATGTCCAGTGGGGTCAGGGCGTCCAGCAAATTTTCCATCTTATCTTTTTTGATGTTAAATGTTTCCCTTAACAATGCTTCACACTTCTGAGTCTTGTCAATAAAACCAGTATGTTTCGTGATTCTGACTTCTGTTCGGATTACACCAAAAACTGAAATGTAATTAAGTATATAACAATGACAATTACGGTAATGATCACAACTAAAAATTAAAGTTTTTTTTTTAATTTATTTTTTTTATTCAGTATTTGATTCATTTGTGTTCTGACTGACCAATGCAGTAACATCATGTAACACTGTTTTTGTAAGCAAAGAATAGGCGGTATCACGACTCCTAGCAGGATTGGGCTTGCAAAGCATTATCTATTTTATGCCAATTGAGCCTTTTTTACGTTACATTTTATGACTCGTGACAGAGCTGTTTGAGCAATTCCTGCTCTCAGATTGCTTGTCATCATGTTTAGTAGAGGAGATGTTTTGTTTAGCAGAACTTTAAGATTGGCATGCATTAAAGATTGATATGTTCTTATTGCATTCCCTTCTTGCATCTGAATGTGTTCTCACTATTGTTTTCATTTTTTTTTTTTTAAATATACTCAAAGTATCCTCATAATTCAGTTGATAAGTAAAGTCGACATAATGGCATACTGTAGGAGCCTTAAGATGGTAATAACTAAGAATCCTCCAGTATTGACTTGGGGCCTCTAGTCTTGCCATATCAGAGCTGGGCCTCTTCTCAATTGTATTCTCATTGGGTAAAGTAAGAGGTGATTGTAGCTATGACGACTTCCCCTGCCCATTCTGATCACATTATACAGATTTCAGATGTACCTTAACCAATATGTTTACCTTTTCCCCCAGTTCACATTCTATGGTCTGGATATAGTTCTTCTCAGTCCTCATCCAGTCAAATGATAGACTTAAACAGGAGCCATGTGGTCATAACTATCAGGGTCATAGCAATGTATTTGTAGTCATGTCTGTAAGTCCCTGTAGTTTTGCCCCCATCAGGACCATATGTTCTTTTCCCAGTTGATTATGTCACAAAGGGAACAGATGTCCTTTGCTCCAGGCAATACAAACCTCTTTTTGCTGCTTCACCACAGCTTGCAAACCTTCAGACTCCGATGCTCCCTGTTTGTTATAGCATTCTTCCAAACAGTTCAAATGGGCAAACAGAGATATTTTAATATTAGGGTTGTGAGTAAGGGTGTGATCAGGGGTAGGGTTATCAATTTTTTTTTTTTTTAGGTGAATTACTAATAACAATTTATGCAATTAAAATGTAAATTAGAACAAGTACAAAGTATCTTATTTAAACAAACTGATATCTATTGTAGTTTGATGACACATTACATTGGGTATTATTGCTTTGGAGCTCTGTTATAGACTTAGACACACACATAGTATGGAGCTGTGGCCTGGATTTCCCATAAGGCTACAGAGACCATGGCATAGCTACAGGCAGCAGGCAGGAGAGGGACAGCAATGCTAAAAGCCTGGATCATTAGTAGCATAGTACGAGTGCTCAAGCGAGACGTGGAATACCTTTTTGCCCGATACCCGCGGTAGCAGGTCCCCTGCCCCTGGTAGGCAGTCCAACAATTTCCAGGAGAGTGTGCAGATTTAGTGTTGTGCTTGCAGATGTGGTGTTGCATAGTATTGCACTTGCTTCCTCTTTGGTTGGATGGCACTGGGCTTCCGAGCAGGAATGATCTCATCAGCTGGGTGGAGTTTGTAGTTACATTTGTAAAGGACAGTTGAGTTATCTTCTGAACAGTTGGAGTTAGTTAATAAAACGTACCAGTTACATACAGTATAGGCCAGCAATTTATTAAGTTTAAAGAAATACATAACAGTGGTCAGCTGCCACAGGTCACTTGTGGGATGGGGCACCCAGCCAGCATAAGAGACATACTGTCTCTGATGCTTCCATTGTGGTAGGGCCAGATTACCATATGGCAGAATAATGGAGCTCCAACTCCAAGACAAAAGTATAAACAATACAGGGATAACCCATGGAATAATCACACAATCCCACCGAATAGAACAATACATCATAGAATAGAGTGAAAATATAAAACAATCAAATATACTCTTCAATTTGTCCAGAGGGCTACAAAACAAAAATACAGAAATATATTGTGCAGTGTGTCTGTGTTAGAGTCTTATAAGTGAATGCGGATACACTCGCACTTCCTTGAGCCCATACATACTGGCTCAAGTGTAATCAGCATAGATCATAGAATTCCCAGAAGTCTTTAAGAAATATTCCTCCATGTTCCTACAAAGAAAGGGAAATACAACAGTACCCTTGGGTATTCTAAGATCTGTGCCAATTATACTTGAGCCAATACTTATTGGCTTAAGGAAATGTGAGTGTATCCACATTAATTTATAAGTTCTTGTTTTTGGTTTACACAGACATACTGCACCATATATTTCTGCATTTTTTTTATCCCTCTGAATCTGCAAATGTTTCTGTGTCTATTCTCTGTATATGTGTGAATCTGTGTGAGTGTGCATCTCTGTTTGAATATGCCAGTCTGAATGTGTGAATGTGTGTTAGTATGCGAGTTTTAATCTGTCTGAGTTGGTGAGCATAAATCTGTATTTGTGTGACTCTGTGAGTCTGAATCGACTTGACGGTGTGTGAATCTGTAAATCTGAATATGGGTTTGTGTGCGAATCTGTGAGTGTGTGTTAATCGGCTTGTCTATACATATCTGAATGTAAATCTGTTGGACTGAGTGTGTGTGTGTGTGTGTCTGCATGAAAGTGAATCAGAGGCTTGGAACTGGTGTGAGGGGAATCCAAAAAAAAAAGAGTTACCACTGGGCACCTCACAACCTTGCTGTATCTCTACTGAAAACCAACAGGGTGGTAGAAATATAGTAAACTAGTATTTATCTTAACGTAGCTATTGCAAAAAGTAGAGCACTCTCGGACGTCAGTTCCCAGTTCAGTTCTGAAGATGTCATAGGTATAATTCCATGAATAAGCAAAGAGTGTTTTCAAAGCTTCAGAAGAACTTCATCTCACATAATCCTCTGACAGTCCTAAGCCTGTGGTTTATGAGAGCAGTAGTTTATCATAAATATAACAATGAATTATAGGACCCTAAACTATTGAAGGACTACGGTATTTGATATTTATTGCCAAAAACCCTATTGTTACCTCCATCTGAATTAGCACATTCCCTTGAGACTGAAACATGATACATTTCATTCTGGCAGCCTAATCTAGAACAATTTTTCTGCAAATTCACAGGAGAAGAGAGTATTTCGCTGTTCCCTCACTTTCCTTTCTACTGATTTGCTGACCAAAGTGAAATCCTCAAGATGACAAGAAATACTCAATTTCTCATTTGCCCTTCAACCTGCCCTTGAGCTGAGATATTGGCTTACCTTGCCTCTTAAAATATAGATCCCCTCATACACATGGCTTTCTCATTTTACATATAAGCCATTTTATTCAATTTTGCTTAACATGCAAAAGTTATAAAGCACTTTGGCAGTGGGCCAACATTTAGTCTGCAAAAGCATTATGAAGTTAATGTGCCCTGCAATAGCTGAACTTTAGGATTTCCTCATTTGTGGTGGTAATATAAAACACACACACATTACTATTTTCAGCCAATATCATCAGTTGTTTATATAGTGGAGTTATTTTCAGTAACTTACATTTAAATGTAAAAAATGGACATTTTTTATTTAAATCTAATGAATCAAATTCCAAGATTTGACAGAAAGTCATGATTTTATTAAAGACGGAGGCGAGTATTATGTTTATCTTTCTTTAATAACATTTTTTTAAAATTATATATCTATATGAAATTTTATTCTAACTGTATTTATATTTTAATATATATATATATTTATATCAAAATACACTTAGAATGAAATTGTATATATATCTATGTATATATAAATAAATAAAAATACTAAATATACATATGTCCATATACAAAATTACATAAATAATTATATAAATATACACGTAGACTTCAAATATATAAATATGCATATATATTTAAATTCTACATGCGTATTTATGTAATATTTTTACATAATTAAGTAATTTTATTGATTGCAATTTGAGGGACCTGCCTGCCAACCCAGGCCGATGTCCAGAGAATTTAATTTGCTAGCACTGTATTTTACCCTGTAACATTCTATGACACCCTAAAACCTGTACATGGTGGGTACTGTTTTACTCGGGAGACTTCACTGAACACAAATATTAGTGATTCAAAACAGTAAACCATATCACAGCGATGATATTGCCAGTGAAAGTGACTTTGTTTGCATTTTTCACACACAAACAGCACTTTTACTGATGATATAATTGTTGTGATACATTTTCCTGTTTTGAAACACTAATATTTGTGTTCAGCAAAGTCTCCTGAGTATAACAGTACCCCCCATGTACAGGTTTTATCGCGTTTTAGAAAGTTACAGGGTCAAGTATATGGGTCAAATATTTTTACATTGAAAACGGCCAGGTTGGTTACGTTGCCTTTGAGAGCGTATGGTGGCCCAGGAATGAGAATTACCCCCATGATGGCATACCATTTGCAAAAGAATACAACCCAAGGTATTGCAAATGGGGTATGTCCAGTCTTTTTTAGTAACCACTTAGTCACAAACACTGGCCAAAATTAGCGTTCAATTTAGTTTTTTACTTTTTTCACACACAAACAAATATGAACGCTAACTTTGGCCAGTGTTTGCGACTAAGTGGCTACTAAAAAAGTCTGGACATACCCCATATTGAATACCCTGGGTTGTCTATTTAAAAAAAAAATATGTACATATGGGGTGTTATTCAGAGATTTATGACAGATAATAGTGTTACAATGTCACTATTGATACATTTTTAAAATGTATGTTTTGAAACTGCAATATCCTACTTGTACTTATAGCCCTATAACTTGCAAAAATTAAGCAAAAAAGCAGGTAAACACTGGGTATTTTTAAACTCAGTACAACATTTTGAATCTATTTAGCAGTTTTTTCATTAACTTTTGTAGATGAGTAAAATATTTTTCAAGTAAAAGTAAAAAATCATGTATTTTTTTCAATTTCTCATCATTTTATTTAATTTTTTTTAAATTAAATTACATGAGATTATATAAATAATAATATGTAAAAAAAGCCCTTTTTGCCCTGAAAAAAAACAATATATAATTTGTATAGGAACAGTAAATGAGAGAGCGGAAAATTACAGCTAAACACAAACACCACAAAAGTGTAAAAAGAGGCCTGGTCACAAATGTACAACATCGCAAAAACAGTCCGGTCCTTAAGGAGTTAAAAGAAGAGAAAACAAAAATAGCAGCCTCTGTTTCTTTGTAATAAAATCTTCCAAGTTGGCTAGTTGACTTAATTTGATGCAGGAAACATGTACACAAACTACCATTTAAATAATAATAACAATCCTTTTTAAGTACTATTTGCAGCCATTGGGGAAATAGTTAAAAGATAACAATGCTATCCAGCCGTCACATTAAAAAAGTAAAAATAAATCAAAGTGAGTTAATAAGACCACTATATTATTGTAAGGGAGGTTTTTAAACTCACCTGTCATGCCCCCTCTTGTCACCACCCATGGCCAGCAGGCCGGAATATTTATTTTTACATTTTTAATGTGGTGACTGCCTAGGAAATGCTGGCCAAACACCACATAATAGACCCTGGTGCCACCAAGGGTTTTTAATAATTTGCCCACGGGCTGCTAGCGCTTTCAGCTGGCAAACTGTTTGGGTAATTTTTTCCAGTTCTGGTCACTGCAACACCAATGTGGATACTCCTTGACACCACATAATATCAGAACAATAATACACTAAGAACATAGAGTGGTAAACCACCATGTGTAAATGTGGAGCACCCAAATTGTGAGAAATTGATATATATGGAATACTAACGATATTAAGGAAAATTCTTTGGTGAATAGAATTTCACTCCACATACACATTTGTTGGTGTACCACTGTTTATTATTATTGTATTTTTTTAAATCAGGGCTTGGATTTAATTCATTTGGTTTGTATCTAGTAACCTTCCACCTGGCTGTGATCTGGACTAAATTAATAATTACACAATTTAGACATTGTAAATAGCATTAACAGTGTCCATAATTGCCAGATGGTTTTGCCACATTCTGTACCGGACCATTTGAACATTAGTAAATACTGTATTCACTGCATATATTCATTTGAATATTGCTATTGTCAATTTAACAATATGTTTCTTTCTGTGGGATTTTTGTAAGATAAACACAAAAAAGGAGTCTATAAATAATCCCAAAATACAGCCAGATTTGCAACATAAGTCACAATGTAAATGTATGACGATGCACATAAAATGTTTGAAATGAATATAAACACTCACCAGTTAGTGGACAGTGGAGCCTATAATCCAAAGCAGGGGTAGGTAATCCCAGCATTAAATATTTCAGCAGAATCACAAGGAAGACGCCAGCTAACACCCAAAATCATGTAGAAAGCATATGCACTCCATGATAAAAATAAAACATAATATTTATTGAAATAGTCAAAAAAAAAATTAACAAATTAAAATTGGCACTGCACTCAATTGATTAATAAAAGCCTTGGTGCAACCAAACCTGGGGCCAGCACCAAGGCCCAAGAAGTAGTTTATAGTCACCAAAGAAACAAGATCCAGGCACTCCAAAGCTTAAATGGGCATTTGTATTTGAACTACAGTGTCCAGCAGCAACGTTTCGACCCAAAGGTATTTTGCAAATGATTTTTTAATCACTCTTGTTAATTTGTTTGCCTCTATATTGTTAATGTTCACTGATAAGTGTTAGCTTGAAAAAACCTTTGGGTCGAAACACTGCTGCTGGACACTGTAGTTTAAATAAAAATGCCTATCTAAGCCTTAGAGTGCTTGGACCGTTTACTTTCTTTGGTGACTAAGAAAATAAGATGGGGCTCTTCATAACAATAAAGAGAAAAACTCCAGATACTGTTTACTATATTTACTATTCTCTGAACCACGCATGGCAAGTTCCAAATGGCCTTCAATTAGACCCAGAATGGAGATATCTAAAACACCTGAATGTTTTGATTATGTCACCCTTCTAGCTTGTCAGAATTACTTGAAAATAAGTGAAGAGGCGTAGCCTAGCCATGAAGCAATATCATTTGCTATCTCACTGGGCTCTGACAAATCTTCTAATAAACCTAGCTCCATCTTTACCTGTTTAGGTGTTTTCATACCCATTTTCTGTGCCACCAGTTAGAGTTTGTTACAATGAATTTGGAGATACCTACATTGCTCATCTTTTAACCTAGCATCACACTTTGAAACCTGTGAGTCTGAAGCCTGTGCATCTAAAGGCTGTTTTGGATCCCTGGCCTGCCACAATGGTGGCCTCCATCTTCCACACTGGTTTGTAAAAAAAAATAAAAAATAAAAAATCCCTTTTGATGTTTACTACTGATCTCAGCTGCAGAACTACATTTACTGATATTTTGCAACTGCTCCCCTACCCATCATAGGCTGACATGGCTGTCCATTGACCAGAGTTATTATCCCATTTCTGTCCCCTGCTGTCAGCTGTTTAACCCCTTAAGGACCAAACTTCTGGAATAAAAGGGAATCATGACGTGTCACACACGTCATGTGTCCTTAAGGGGTTAAGTCATTTTCCTTCCTGGTTTCCCCTGTAACTAAAACAAGTATTGTTCCTTCTCCCTGAGGATATTCAACCTCCTTATATTTGAGAGAAAAAATCTTCAGACTTTTGTACTGAATCATATTTATATTTTCTGTTATATTACTTATTTGCACTATGTTTGGTAGACAACACATTACACTTTCATCAACCTCTTGTTTAGCCATATACAATAAAAATGTATGTTATATAGTACACTATTTCTTGATGTTGTATCTTATGCTATAAAATGTTTATTTGTCATTTTGAGATGTTTATTAAAAGAGATATGCTTTCTTCATGGAAAATAATTTATTGATAAATGTAAAAAAAATTAAAATTAAATAAATAAACTAAATGACCTTTCTGAAAAGTTATAATGTTACAATAATTGAGAGATGACGTAAAGAATGCTCCCCGCATTTTGCAGTTCCCTCATTATTTGTATTGCTTTCAGTTAATGTTATCCAAATTTCAGTTCTTTATTTCATACAGCCTGAAAAATATTGGTGAACGAAAGTTTACAATCTGCTTCAGAGTAGCTACATTTGAAATTATTTAGGTGTAGAGTTGAGCGGACACCTGGATGTTCGGGTCCGGCGGGTTCGGCCGAACTTTGAAAAAATGTGACTCCGAACTTGACCCCGAACCCTATTGAAGTCAATGGGGACCCAAACTTTTGGGCACAAAAATGCCTCTAAAAAAGTCCTGGAAAGTGCTAGATGGCTGCAAAAGGAAGTAAAATGGGGGTAAGAGTAGGACATGTGCCCTGCAAACAAATGTGGATAGGGAAATTACTTAAAATAACATAAAATACCTAAAAATTAAAAATACAACTGAGCCATAAAATAGCACTAGATGGAATCTTTGATTTTAGCTTTGGAAGAACATAAATCAAAATCTAAAGCATGGCTGTCAGGAGGATCACCAGAATTATCCATTTGAGAGAGGGTTGGAGTGCAGGGTATTCTCTTTCATTGTTCAAACTGAGCTCAACTCCTGATGCATGGAGAAAAGGCCTTCACAAGCCTCTGCTATTGTGTACATAGTTTATACTAAGTGACCCATAGGTTGAGGCGGTGACTGTGGCGGTGTAGGTGGAAGCAGTGGTGGATGAGGAGGAGGTAGCCATCACAGTTTTTTTGTTTGTTTTGTTTTTTTCTTTTTTATTGGGGTAGCCCCCCAAATATTGGGAGATATAAAAAAAGAAAACAAAGAATAAGTGCACTTGAGTATAACAATGGCTGAGTGAGGCTGCTATAAATGTCTATTCTGCACAAGGTACAGACAAGTCTGGTGGGATCCATGCCTGGTTCATTTTAATAAACATAAGCTTGTCCACGTGCGCTTGTCTGTAATAACGCCCCCTGCCGTGCTAGACACACGTTCAGACAATACACTGGCTGTAGGGAAGGCAAGCACCTCCAAGGGCTAGCTCAGGCCATGTGCCCAATTTGGAGACCCAGAAGTTGAATGGGGCAGACCCATCAGTCAGTACTGTTCCACCATATTGCTGAAATGCTGCCTCCTGCTAAGACTTTCCATATCAGATGGTGGTGCTGGTTGTTGTGGCGTGCTGACAAAGCTTTTCCACATTTCGGCCATGCTAACCCTGCCTTCTGAGGTGCTGGCGGTGCCCCAGCTGCGTTGGCAACCTCTTCCTCCTCCTCTGCCTTCGCCTTGTGCTTCCACTGAGCCCCCGGTGTCAGTTGGGAATGCCCTCAGCAGCACGTCTACCAGCGTGCGCTTGTAGTAGCGCATCTTCCGATCACGCTCCAGTGAGGGAATTACGGACGGCACGTTGTCCTTGTAATGGGGATCCAGCAGGGTGGCCACCCAGTAATCAACACAAGTTAGAATGTGGGCAACTCGGCAGTCGTTGCGCAGGCACTGCAGCATGTAGTCGCTCATGTGTGCCAGGTGTATCGTCTGTGTCCTCCGTATCCCCCCAGCCACACTCCAGTGATGCCCGTGAGCTTCGTTGGGTGCCACCCTGCTGTTAACACGGTTCCTCCTCCTCATCCTCATCCTCATCATCCTCCTCCTCATTCTCCAGAACGGTGCCCTGGCTGGACAATTGTGTACCTGGCCTATGCTGGTGCAGAAACCCACCCTCCAAGCCACTTGTGAATGACTGGCCTGATAACCGTGGAAATGACCCCTCTTCCTCCTCCTCTTCCTCCTGTGCCACATCCTCTTCCATCATCGCCCGAAGCGTTTTTTCAAGGAGACATAGAAGCGGGATAGTAAGGCTGAGAACGGCGTCATTGGCACTTGCCATGTTGGTGGAGTACTCAAAACAGTGCAAAATGGCACACAGGTCTCGCATGGAGGCCCACTCATTGGTGGTGAAGTGGTGCTGATTCGCAGAGCGACTGACCCGTGCGTGCTGCATCTGAAACTGAAAATCGCCTGCTGCTGCTCGCATAGTCTCTCCTGCATGTGCAAGGTGGAGTTCCACCTTGTGGGCACGTCGCATATGAGGTGGTGAGTGGGAAGGCCGAAGTTACGCTGCAGCACAGACAGGCGAGCAGCAGCAGGGTGAGAATGCCGAATGCGCGCACAGACGGCCCACACTTTCTGCAGCAGCTCTGATATATCTGGGTAGTTTTACAGGAATTTCTGCACCACCAAATTCAGCACATGCGCCAGGCAAGGGATGTGTGTCAAACCGGCTAGGCCCAGAGCTGCTACGAGATTTTGCCCATTATCGCACACCACCAGGCCGGGCTTGAGGCTCAGTGGCAACAACCACTCATCGGTCTGTTGTTCCATGCCCATCCAGTTGGTGGTGAAGGTGTTACGCTGCCTGGATGAGGTTGTGGTAGAGGAGGAGGAAGCGAAGTAGTAGGAGGAGGCAACAGGAGGCAAAGAGAAATACCCTGCATTCCTCAGTGGCGGAAGGACATGCGCCAAACTGCTATCTACCTCAGGCCCAGCCGCCACTACATTTGCCCATTGTGCAGTTAGGGAGATATAGCGTCCCTGCCCATGCTTACTGGTCCACATATCTGTGGTTATGTGGGCCTTGCCACAGATGGAGTTGCGCAGTGCACACCTGATTTTGTCCGCCAATTGGTTCTGCAGGGAAGGGATGGCTCACCTGGAAAAGTAGTGGCGGCTGGAAACCACGTACTATGGGACAGCCACCACCATCAGGTTTTTAAAACTGTCCGTCTCCACCAGACGGAATGACAGCATTTCAAAAGCCAGGAATTTTGAAATGCTGGCATTCAGGGCCAGGGATCGCGGGTGGCTAGGGGGGTACTTCCTCTTTCTCTCCAGTGTTTGGGAGATGGACAGCTGAACGCTTCCATGGGACAGTGTGGAGATGCTTGGGGACTGTGGCAGACGTGGTGACGTTGCTGCCACATCCTCTGTTTGCGGGATTTCAGGTGCCACTCTGACTCCAGAGGTGGAGGAAGAGGCCGAGACAGCAGCAGAAGAGGAAGCAGGAGGAGCCTGAGACCTTTCTTGGTTTTTGAGGTGCTTACTCCACTGCAGCTCGTGCTTTGCATGTAGATGCCTGGTCACGCAGGTTGTGCTCAGGTTTAGCACATTTTTGCCTCGCTTCAGGATCTGATTGCACAGCGTACAAACCACTCGTGTCTTGTCGTCAGCACATTGTCTGAAGAACTGCCACGCTAGAGAACTCCTTGGAGCTGGCTTTGGTGTGCTCGGTCCCTGGGTAGTAGCCGGTTTACTGTTAGGGGATGACTGCTCCGCTTTTGCACCCTGCTCCCTCTTATGCTGTGCTGGTGCCTCTATGTGACCACCGCCTCTTCCTCCAAACTGGACACGTCACTCGCATGACCTTCATTCCATGTGTGGTCTAGGACCTCATCATTCTCCACATCATCTTCCACCCACTCCTCAACCCTGCCCTCCTTGCCGGTCTGCACACTGCCGAAAGCCACAGCAGTTAGCACCTGTGTTTCGTCATCATCAGAGACGTGCTGTGGTGGTCCTTGCATGTCCACATCCTGAGACATAAGTGGTTGTGCATCAGTGCACTCAATCTCTTCCACTTCTGGGGCAGGGCTAGGTGGATGGCTCACGGAACCCCCGCCAGCAGAGTAATCAAAAAGCATAAGAGACTGCTGCATGACTTGTGGCTCATACTGCTTGGCTGATTTGCAAGGGGGAGAGGTGAAAGACAGATGGCCATTGGCTGCAGGAGCCAACTCTGAGCTTTCACCAGGGGACCGGGTGGGAGACAATGTGCAGGAACAGGAGGCACTGTCAATCATCCAATCTACTATCGCTGTACTTGTTCTGGCCTCACCATTCGTAGAGCGGCATTCGAGCCTACCAAATAAAGCTGAAGGTTCTGTCGCCTACTCGCACATGAGGAAGGTGTTTCACTTGTGCGTGTAGCTGGCACAGATCGACCACGTCCTCTCCTTGCAACAGGAGTTCCACCAACACCAGCAGCACCACGAACCACGACCAGGGCCACGTCCCTTATTTGACACTCTCCTCATTCTTTGCGTTCACCCACCAAACTAACAGATGTTTTATGTCAGGTGACAATGTAACCACCTATAGTCAACTATTTTTTTTTTTAGTTTATTGGACTGCAAGAAATGCACCGCAGGCCGCAAATGTAATATTTAGCACCAAAAAAATTAGAATTTTTGAAAGTGCGATGTAACCACAGTATTTGATGGTTCTATTTGACTCTCAGATATGAAGTGAAGGGCCAAAATGTACTATTTAGCAGATTAGCACCCAGAAAATAAGAATGTTTACAATTGCGCTGTAACCGCACTATTTGACGCTTCTATTTGACTCTCAGATATGAAGAGCACGACCCAAATTTACTATTTAGCAGATTACCAACCAGAAATTAAGAATGTTTCAAACTGCACTGTAAGCACAGTATTTTACGCTTCTATTTGACTCTCACATATGAATAGCACGCCCCAAATGTACTATTTAGCAGTTTCGCATCAAAACAATTAGAATTTTTCAACTGCGCTGTAACTGCAGTATTTGACGCTTCTATTTGACTCTCAGATATGAAGAGCACGCCCCAAATTTACTATTTAGCAGATTTGCACCCAGAAAATAAGAATGTTTCAAATTGCGCTGTAACCGCAGTATTTGACGCTTCTATTTGACTCTCAGATGTGAAGTGCACCCCACTAATGTACTTTTTAGCACCCAAAAAATTTAAGTTTTAAAACTGCAATGTGACAGCAGTATTTGACGCTTCTATTTGACTCTCAGATATGAAGTGCACCCCACTAATGTACTAGTTTGCAGAATTCTTTCCTAATCTGTCCCTGAAAGCGGCAGCATCCTCTCCCTACACTAATAAGACCTCGTGTGCGTGAGGCGCTACGCGACTCCAGCTTATATATAGAGGCTGGGTCACATGCTGCACTGGCCAATCACAGCCATGCCATTAGTAGGCATGGCTGTGATGGTTTCTAAGGGCATACGAGTCAAACACTTGTTGATTGGCACCGAACTCCAACTCGAACATACAGTGATATGTCCGTGTTCGGGTCCGGGGTCCAAAAACGTAATGTTCGGTAAGAACCCGAACTTTACAGTCTGGGTTCGCTCAACTCTATTTAGGTGTTAATTTAGAACTCAATAAATGTGTGAATGTTATGCTTGGTATGGAGTTTGGCCTAATGTTTTCACATGTTTTTAGTAGTTACTGAATTGTCAAGAAGCAAATAAACATTTAGTTGTATTTTCAAATTATGCCTATCAATAACAAAATGGAAATCTTTGGTCAGATACAGAGATTTTTGCAGAAACATGCAAAGCTTTGTGAAGTTTCACAGTGTATGATAAATGCATTAAATAGAGAGAAATACATGTTTTTAGATCATGACATATCTATTTAGGTTGGACAGTTCCTATTTTGACCTTTAACCACTTTTGTTCCTCTTTTCTGTATTAATGTCCCTATCTTCTAAGAATTTTGAGCTTTATTGAATTATAAGTTATCTGAACAATAAAACACAATAATCTGTCTTCAAATTTCTAAATTTGCTTGGATCTTGGTCTAAATTACAATTTCTGTTATATAAATGATTATCACTAGGTCTTGAAGTCACCTGAATGGACCTTGAATAATCTTGTCTTCTGGCTAGCCTCAAGCTAAAACCCTTAAAATATGTGTTCATTTGTAGCCATTTGAATTGTTGAGAGTTATACTGTCAGTAAACCTTCAGTATATTTATATTAAACCACTTATCAAAGTTGGACAAATGAATGCTTGGTTGTATAGGGAGAGGTATTAGCAGTAGAAAGAGGGAAGTGCTCATGCCATTGTACATAACACTGGTGAGACCTCACTTGGAGTATTGTACGCAGTACTGGAGACCATATCTCCAGAAGGATATTGATACTTTAGAGAGAGTTCAGAGAAGGGCTACTAAACTAGTTAATGGATTGCAGGATAAAACTTACAAGGAAAGGTTAAAGGATCTTAACATGTATAGCTTGGAGGAAAGATGAGACAGGGGGAGATATGATAGAAACATTTAAATACATAAAGGGAATCAACACAGTAAAGGAGGAGACTATATTTAAAAGAAGAAAAACTACCACAACAAAAGGACATAGTCTTAAATTAGAGGGACAAAGGTTTAAAAATAATATCAGGAAGTATTACTTTACTGAGAGGGTAGTGGATGCATGGAATAGCCTTCCAGCTGAAGTGGTAGAGGTAAATGAGTTTAAGCATGCATGGGATAGACATACGGCTATCCTAACTATAAGATAAGGCAGGGACTAATGAAAGTATTTAGAAAATTGGGCAGACTAGATGGACCGAATGGTTCTTATCTGCCATCACATTCTATGTTTCTATGTTTCTAGCAGGGTGGCCACAAATGTCAAGATTAGGTAAGGTATTTAAACGTATTGGGATATATTTTTTGGCCTTAAGGGCAATTGCTTGCATTGCAGACCATAGCAGCTTCAGATAGCAAGAAATGCAATCTTCTTGATTAATTCTATTTGGTCTGATTATTTTGTGCAACACATGCAAACATGAAAAAAAATGCTGGAAGTTATCACACGGACATAATGCATATTGAAATGTACATATTTCTTGAGCAGTTTACATTCAGTTAGAAAAGGGCAATTTAAATATTTATATTTAGATATTTTGTGTGTGAGAATAATCTGAAAGTGAAAAAAAAATTAAATGATTTAAATAAAAAGAAATCAATATACCTAAATATTGCAAATATATTTCTTACTGTAAAATATTAAATAATATCAAGGAAAGATGTCCTTCCACATTCCTTTTCCATGCAGAATTATTGTACTTAGACAGGAGGTGATTTATTGGAATACTAAGCTTCCAGTCCTGGTTTTGTACTCTGTGACCTTGTCGAAGTCAGACTACGCATGATCCTTATTTGCAAACTATGCCTAAATGAACTGCACATTGTCCCTTCCTAGGCCAGGTAGAAGGACGCTGTCATCCAAATAAAATAAAGGGAGCAGTCAAGATTTTTCAGGCAGAAAATCCATTTTGTACCCTACCATCTGGTGGGATACACAGGTTGATGGAAAAGGTAGCTTTCCTCCCTTAGAGCCCATTTCATTAGGATATTTTTAGAATGGAAAAAAATAGATTGTGATCTGCAAACCTTGACCAAAACGATCTGCTTTGTAATCTTAAAATATGTTGTGTTCCTCCTTCTACGTAAAAAAGGTCCATCAATACTGTATACCGTATTGTATACTGATACAAAGTTAATCCTTTGTTGACAAAACTTGAACAATATAATTAAAAAAATTGGAAAGCGGTTCAAACATATTTAAACAACAGGATTGATACCATATATATATATATGTATAAAGAAAATCAGTAGATTTTATTTATTATCTTCACTGATGTGATCTTCATTTCAAAAGTCTGGCAACTCATTCTACTTAGTGAATAAACCTCTTACTGTTAAATATGCGCTATGAGAAATCATAAGTTTGGAACAATTCACAGTTATACATTGGTAAATTGTTGTACTATACGTGTGCTGGGAGAAACTCGGGGGAATTGTGCAATGTATATCTAGCCTATGCACATCCCTAACACACAATAAGATTAATGTAACGTATGTTCATGTACTGTGTGATTACATCAGATGCAATCCTCTCTTCTTAAATGCATACCAGCAATCAGACAACAGACTTTTATAGCTGCTAGCTTAAAGGAGCAAGCAGCTATGTAAATATGTCACCATATTTACATTTGAAATTAGCTACTAGCAATTTGCAGCTGATGAAGTATACATGGAAATAAACATGTTTAATGAAATACCATTCTGTGACAAAACATTTCTTAAAGGTGCCATTGCATGAATACATATTATTACTTTTACTTATATAACGCCAACATAGTCTGCAGTGTTTTACAGTTATTGAATGAGAATATTTGACAAAAGGCAATTCCCATACAGGATATAAGAGAAATGAGAGGTGAAGGAGTCATAATAATAATTATTATATATATATATATATAGATGCGTTTTGTGTAAATGTAGTTTTACATAGCTAAGTGCAACACAGTTAAGGTGTGCAGATATTAACATGCTCCGCAGTTATATCAGACACGATTTTCCCTTATAGATGCATCTTGTAATGCTATTTTCCCTGGAAAGTGACTTTCAGCAGATACAACTAAACATACATTTTATTCAAATACAATGCTTTGTGCCTGTGACTATATATTTTTTTGTTCCACAGAGCTTGGTATGGAAGTAACCCCGGTGCCACATCTCTGGAAACAGGCACCCAGGCTGTGTGAGGCTGTATGAGGAGGGAGGGGGAGGGAGGCTTAGTGTGGCTGCTGCAAGTCATAAGAGATAAAATAAAACATCCCTGGTTATGTCATGTTTAGCACTTCAAGGTAAACATTGACATTTCTGCAAAACCACAATGTTTTACCTTGATGCGTTAAAAGGGGTTAACCCACTGGAACACTGCTCCTAGGCCACTTCACTGAGATGAACTGGCTAAATTGCTCTCGTGCTCCTGTGAAAAAATAAAACATGTAAAGATATATTTAAAAAAAAAATAATAATAATAATAAAAAAAAAATATATATATATAGTAGTATAGATAGGATTAGCCATATTAGTCCAGTAGACAGTGGATTTTGGCATTTTATATATATTTATTTATATTCCTGACAAAAGTTCCAACAGAGAACTGAAACGTTGATTCACTGTGGCAGATGCTGAATAAAATATATGTTTTTTTCACCATATTTTGTAGTCCTTGGAGTGCTGTCTTTACACAGTATTTTACTATAATTTTGCTGATAAGCACTGGGCTTTTGCATCGTAACAGCAGTGCAAGCATTGGAATATATTGTATAGATGGAAGCAAAAACCAAAAAGGTTATGGTGGGGGAAAAATTTGATTGAAAACCCCTTCCACCTTAAGTCTGTGGATAGTTAATACAATGTTAAACAAAAAATCTGCACACCAGTCAAGCCATAAGACTTGCTTTTCCCACAGAAATCACAAATCTGCAGTGATGTTACTGCCATAAAGGATTATTGGTGGGCATATGCAAATTAGTTTAATAAGGAATCACATTTTTGCCTCATTCCATTTTAAACATGGATTCCTTTGAGTCTGTGTTTGCTGCATACAACAGCTTTGAAACACAACCTAGGAAAAGATGCAAACCTAGTGAATTTGCATATGCCCACCCAGAATCCTTTGCAGTAGTAACATCACTGCAGATTTGTGATTTCTGTGGGAAAAGCAAGTCTTATGGCTTCACTGGTGTGCAGATTTTTGTTTAACATTGTATTAACTATATATATATATATATATATATATATATATATATATATATATATATATATATATATATATATATATATATATATATATATATATACACACACACACACACACACACACACACACACCCATATCATCCTAGAAGAAAAATATAATGTAGAGTGTTTATGTATGTGATGATTCCTGTGGAACTGAAAAGGTTAATAAACACACACATTACTGAAAGTGTGTATACATTATCTCGCTCAGTTCCAGCGATGTCATGATATTAACATGTGGTGATTCATGTGAGATTGAAAGGGTTAATAAAGCAAAGAAATATGTGAACATCTGTATGTAGTAACCCTTTCAGTCCTACGGGTATGGCATATTGCAGAAGATGGAGCTTTTTGTGGGAGTGAAAGGGTTAATAAATACACAAAAAAATAATACTGATTCAAAAAAAATATGAGGAGGGAAATAATTGTATTGGTTGATGGTAATAAAATAATTGTAAAGGACAACATGCTGATAATTATATGTGCTTAGACAAATAAAAACATAATTTTTTCTTTATTGTAAGGAACATTTAAGAGACTGAAAGGGTTAAGGGTTTTACATGCAAGGGAGATAAACAGGAATGATTTAGTGACCTTTCAGGACTTCATCATCCACACTCCACTCCCGCCCCCTACCCCCTACCCCCTTCCCCACACAGTCCATGTGTGCGAGTTCCCGAGAGATGTACTAACACATCTTTACAGGAAACCAACTTTAGCTCAACACCTGTCTAGTAAAAACAGAAAGCCGCAAACTTGGGGTGCCAGCCTTCCCACTTTACTCCATACAGCAGGGGTACGGGGTGGTTTAACAGTTAACAAGGCTGCAGCCTACCTCTCTCACCCAGCATCACAGGGATAGGAGTAGGAGATGCAGTTAATGAGGCTGCAGACAGATCCTCCTCCTCCTCCCCCTCCCAGACTGCAGTCACTGATTTAATTCAGCACTCTGGATAGCTCCCTGCTCTTTCTGCCTTTAATGTCCTTACAGGACAAAAGAGCTGGAGTTAAAAAAAAATCCCCATCTGCAGCATCCATTAGCAGATTACACGGCCACGATTTACCAATGGCACTGCATCCGTCGCTAGTATTTTGTCTCTATCCGCTTTCCTTTCTCCAGTAAGAGTGCAGGCGGTTCCAGCTGGGGAGGAGAGAGTTAAATCAATAAACACGTAAGCATTCACTCCCCTATGGGGAAGATGCCTATTTTGCACTTAGCTGCAACAACAGCTTGCAACATCAGGCATTCCATTTGAACGAATGTTGGGGTTTTTCCATGGGTGATTGCACCTGGTGATTTGGAACGCCGAGGTTGACCTGGTAGAATCTCCAGGGTGAAGAAGAAGCCTAGACTTGACTGTTAGATTGCTCTGGATCAAGCTTCTACATCCATTGCTGGAGCCCAGAGGCAGAGCTTCCTATTGATCCCAGTTCCAGCCTCCAGAGCTGGTAGTGTCTTCTTCTGCTGTTCCCCCTTTGCTTTATTGGTGAACCTTGATCTGAGAAGATGCTGGACCCATCTTCGAGCGAGGAGGAATCAGATGGACAAGTGGAAGAAGAATGCAAAGAGGTACCGGCCCCGACTACTGGAGCTAGGTTGTCCCCTAGTAGGACCAGCGAGAGTTCAGGAGGTCTACAACCCAGCAGCAGGAGCAGCAGTGTGAGACCTTCCAGCCCAAGCCCATCGGTGGTCAGCGAGAAGGAGAAGGAAGAGCTGGAGAAATTGCAGAAGGAGGAAGAGGAGAGAAAGAGGAAGCTCCAGCTCTACGTATTTGTGATGAGGTGCATTGCATACCCCTTCAATGCCAAGCAGCCCACCGACATGGCGAGGAGGCAACAGAAGGTAAGAGAACAATAGAAGGGGAGGAGGTGGGACTCTGTCATCTACCTGAGCCTCCAGGAGATGCTGCTGCTCAGCCATGTGTACCACGCAAGGGCTGGTAATGCAGTATAGTTGAGAGGCCTGCAGTGTGTGGATTGTATCCTGCAATGGTGTCTCACACTGTGCATTCATATTTCCTCCAATGCCACCAGGAAATCATTGGCTTATTTATTAATGGTATACTAAATAGGCCAGAACCCATATATATATATTTATTTTCACAATATGATTAAAAATGAAGCAGGATCTCATGTAAAATAAGCAACCAGTCAGTGAGTGCCAATCAGTGAGTGAGTGTAAGCTCCAGAGGTAACAGTAACTGTAACTGCTCCGGTCTTTGATGAAACCATGTGATAATTGACTATGGAGGGGGGGGAAGGAGAGGGGGGATCATGTGATAATGTTCTATACATGCTTTATAACGGAGATGGAATCATGTGATATCACCTTATCCATGCTTTAAGGAGGTGATGGGAAAATGTTATCATTTCCTATACCTGCTTGGTTTACAAGTGGTTAACAATTCATTTGTTCATGCTCTATATAGATCCTCCTGTTCAGCAACAGGGAGGTTTTTATTTGCAACAAGGGCAGAGGTCCACTACCTATAAAGTTTGGGCAATTAAGCAATTTTGTGTATTCATTTACCACTGGTAATGAAAAGGTTAATCACACAAGCTTGATTTATGTTAACTGTTATGTTAACTGTTATATGAGATTGATGATTGTTCTTATTGGTTGAATATTATACGTATACACAATAAGACCAACAGTGATTTATTCCTAAATCATTAAAGGGAAGTGGCTTGGCCTGTCACAGGAGGGGGAGGGCTATGTGCCAAAGGTCCTACAATAGAAAGAGTGTTGGGTGGGGGACGTTCAGGCTTTTATATGCCATAAATTATCTTGTAATGGGACAGCAATGCGATGTAATGAGCATCATATATTAGGCTTTGTGAAAGGAGTGTCCGTGTTTTATCCAGTTTTATAGGGATAGATATGTTTTTCTATCCCAGGTAGCTGCCATATAGGTGCATAAAGATAGGTCCTGCACTCACTCCAATCACTACTGGGCGGTAGCAAAGACTACAGTACACATCAACCCCAATATATAGTAAAAACCAAAGAAAAACAAGTTACCTGCGCTCTCTCCTTAATCCCCATGTATTTTTAAACAAATTTAGTTTTTTTTTTAGTTACCACCAATGGCAATGAGAGGGTAAGCCCACCTGCCAACGTCAAGGCAGACCCCCCCTAGGCGGGTCCTAGCTCTAACCATTCTCTTTGCTTCCTTGAGCCGTTGGCAAGGATTTCTCTAAAAAACCTCCATTTGTTTAAAAATACATGGGGCTTAACCCCTTAAGGACCAAACTTCTGGAATAAAAGGGAATTATGACATGTCACACACGTCATGTGTCCTTAAGGGGTTAAGGAGAACGCATGTAACTTGTTTTTCTTTGGTTTTTACTATATATTGGGGCTGATGTGTACTGTAGTCTTTGCTGCCGCCCAGTAGTGATGGAAGTGAGCGCAGAACCTTTCTGCATTTGTATCCACTTTTTGTATCACACAAAATGCTGCCCATCCCTTGTGTTCCCTATTAAGAGTTAATAAATATATAGGGGTGTAAATAATAAATACCCCTTTCTGCATTTGTATCCACTTTTTGTATCACACAGCTTTGTTATAATGCTGCCACCTATTCCATGTGTTCCCTTTTAAGGGTTAATAAATATATAGTGGTGTATATAAAAAATACCCCTTTCTGTCTCATTAGAGATATCTTTGCCAGAGGTTTAAGGAAGCAAGGACCCATCTAAGTGGGTTTGCCTTGACGTTGGCAGGTGGGCTTACCCTCTCGTGGCTATTGGAGGTAACTAAAAAACCTCCATTTGTTTAAAAATACATGGGGATTAAGGAAAAAAGCGCAGGCAGGGCCGCCATTAGGGCATGACAACCATAACGGTTGTCATGGGCCCGGCGGTCTTGGAGGGGCCCGGACTGCTCTGTGAGTCCCGGGCCCCACATTCCATATGTGCACATATATATAGCGTTTTTTGCTATCTATATGTGCACCTGCGGGCCCTGGCTACCTGTACAATGTAGACGGGGGACAGCCAGCACCATCTTAACTTTCCAGCAGCTCATGTGTCTGTAACTCTTGTGAGCTCCGCGGCCGGCAGAGCGTTGTCATGGGTTACCATGGCAACGCTCCGCGCGGCATGCAGGCACAGCTCGCTAGAGTTACAGGCACAGGAGCTGCTGGAAAGTTAAGATGGTGCTTTCTGGCCCGGTGGCCCCCGATACATTGTACAGCAGCTGTCTTCCTCTACCATACCACCAGACCACCAGGATGCAATCTCCCCCCTCCCTAGCTAGGTAAGAAGCAGGAAGGGGGGAATAAAATTGTGTGTTAAATAAATGTAAATATCCCCCCTCCCCTCTCCCCCCAATGCAGTCCCCTATTTTACACATTTACACACACTAAAACCACAACACAAACACACACTGCATTCACCATACACACACTAAAACCACAACACACACACTGCATTCACCATACACACACACTAAAACCACAAAACACACACTGGATTCACCATACACACACTAAAACCACAACACACACACACTTAAACCACAACACACACACTGCATTCACCATACACACACTAAAACCACAACAAACACACTGCATTCACCATACACACACTAAAACCACAAAACACACACTGCATTCACCATACACACACTAACACCACAACACAAACACACACACTGCATTCACCATTCACACACTAAAACCACAACACAAACACACACTGCATTCACCATACACACACTAAAACCACAACACAAACACACACTGCATTCACCATACACACACTAAAACCACAACACACACTGCATTCACCATACACACACTAAAACCACAACACACACACTGCATTCACCATACACACACTAAAACCACAACACACACACTGCATTCACCATACACACACTAAAACCACAACACACACTAAAACCACAACACACACTAAAACCACAACACAAACACACACTGCATTCACCATACACACACTAAAACCACAACACACACACTGCATTCACCAGACACACACTAAACCCACAACACACACACTGCATTCACCATACACACACTAAAACTACAACACACATACTGCATTCACCATACACACACTAAATCTACAACACAGACTAAAACCACAACACAAACACACACTGCATTCACCATACACACACTAAAACCACAACACAAACACACTGCACTCATCATACACACACTAAAACAACAACATAAACACACACTGCATTCACTATACACACACTAAAACCACAACACAAACACACTCTGCATTCACTACACAAACACACAAAACTACATCCATTTTACACACCACACAGACAGAGCATCCTTGTGGGCGGACTCAGAATGGGCCCCGTGGGCAGACTCGTGGGCGGGTCCAGGGGGCCCAGACTTTGAACTGTGTCAGGGGCCCCAAAATTTCTGATGGCAGCCCTGAGCGCAGGTAACTTGTTTTTCTTTGGTTTTTACTATATATTGGGGCTAATGTGTACTGTAGTCTTTGCTGCCGCCCAGTAGTGATGGAAGTGAGCGCAGAACCTTTCTGCATCCACTTTTTGTATCACACAAAATGCTGCCCATCCCTTGTGTTCCCTATTAAGAGTTAATAAATATATAGGGGTGTAAATAATAAATACCCCTTTCTGTCTCATTAAGATATCTTTGCCAGAGGCTCAAGAAAGCAACGTGAATGGTTAGAGTTAGGACCCACCTAGGGGCGTCTGCCTTGACGTTGGCAGGTGGGCTTACCCTGTCATGGCTATTAGAGGTAACTAAAAAACCTCCATTTGTTTAAAAATACATGGTGATTAGGGAGAGAGCACAGCTGCCATAAAGGGTTTGTCATGCTGTTACTATCTTAGATCATGTAAATCACAGGGTCTGCGCCCTGCTATAATTTAGCTGCTACATAGGCGTCACCAGGGTCATATTCATGAAACAGCACCACCTACAGGTGACTCCAAACCGCAAGATGAGAACAGGAAGGGGATTAAAAATACATATTTTGTGAGTTTCAACCTAAACAATAAATAAAATATCATTACCAGTCTAAACTGCCAATCTTTGTCTTGGGAGTGAAATACAGAATACATATAGACATATTGTTTACCTATCCATTTAACTTGTTATCCAAAATGACATGTTTAATGCCTACAACTATGAAATCAGTATATGTGGTTTATATGGAGAATGTGAAAATCCAAATTCAGGACTTCCTGATTTTTTGTGTTTGTTTAAAAATTCTATAGCACTATACGTAATGATGCATACTATATCAGACATCAGGATGAGGGATAGTATTTGGCTGCTGTAGAATCACTCTGAAGGCACAGTGATTTGATTGGGATCGGTTAGCTATAGTGCATGACTTAAAACGTAAAAAGTTCCTGCATTTTTGACAGACTTAGTTATAGCAGGAATGTATTTGATTGGGCAGAATAAGTAGACGTAAAAAAAATATATCTTTGATAAAATAAATGTAATATCTAGGTATATATCGCCTAGATAAAATAAATTAATGCAATAAAAAATATAACGTTTTTATTATCCACTTGTAAACCTTATTGTTTTGATGATCAAAAAAAAAAAAGATTGTGTGAAAAACACACAAAGAAAAATAATGATGTAGTGACTAATGAGAAAACATTAAAAAAAGTATGTGCAGAAGGTACATTTTGGCATAAGGCATAATAACATAGACTGCCATGCTGTGATAGATGGCATTTTCTTACCCAATGTAAATGTCAAATATAAATACTTTTATGGTTATACATCCTTATTTGTGTTATATACATTTTTTTTATATTGTTAGTAACATTGAGCACCTAAATGACTGGCATTTTGTGCAAAGAGTGGGCTTTTGTGTCACGCAGAAATCCACAATAATAGCATTGATAACATTTTCAAAGCTAGATCTATGTAGCAAAACGATGTAAAACAATGTAATGTTAAGTGTATTAAATGTATTTTTAAAAATTGAACTCGGGATTAATATACCGTAGAGGACTATGCACAACGCAATGCATATCCGTTTAATGTTGTCATAGAAGAGGAAAAACTATATATGTGTAAAATCTATATTAGAATCAGGGAAGCACATTTTACTAGTAACACAAAACAAAAAAAAATGGGCTTTAAGGTTACAAAGCTGTGGTCCCTCTCGCTATGAAAATGAATGAAACTGTGCGCTGATGGAATGGCCAGGGGCGGAAAGCTCTGTATAGAAAGAGTTAAAAGCCGGAGGACCAGTGTCGCAGACTCATCAATTTCTCAATGACAAACCGGATTGCTAACTACACACTGTAAAGGTGCGCAGTACATTTCAAAGTATGTGTTCTGTAAAGCCTTTCTTACTCTTTGCTTATCCTTCAGGCACTGAACAGGTTAAATTTAATTCATTTTGTCTTCTTGTTTTTTTTTGTTTTGTTTTGGTCTTTTTGTTCCGTGCTTCATTGTATTATTGGATAGAGTCTAGGTAAACAACTGATAGAAGCTGCCTCTGACCCTCTCTGGAGAGTGATCTATACCTTTCCCCAGAGAATCTTTGAATTTATTTGTGGCGGCTAGACAAATAAGGTGGTTGTTGGGACTATATGTACGTGTTGCAGTGTAGGCAACGGTAAAAAAATACAAAAAAATAGAAGATGCTTTAAATATAATCTAACGTGCATTGCATAGGGCTGATTAGAAAATCAACATTTCTTGCACCATTTGGAAATTAGAAAGGGCAGCTGATGCAGAACCGCTTGAGAACCAGAGCTTTGCATCCCCCCCCCCCCCCCCTGCCTTTTGGAACATGTTTACGGGAAAGAAAATAGTGACGGATTGCTGAGCATCTTGAAGAGGCTCTGCAGCAGTAGTGTGGTTTACTGTACAGTTCTCAGGATTATGCAAGTGGCTTTACATCATTATAAGCACTGCTGACACGTTTACAAGCCTGTCTCCTGCTGCTCTCAGGAGAAACGTGTATTATTGTCTTAGGAGACTGTGCAGCATTGTCTTACTAATGCATAGTGATTGGCAGGGTCGGATCAAGGCATGATGATGTTACAATCAGCTTACAGTGGTCAGTGGTTGGATGCATTAATCACATCAGGTATTTGATTCAATAATAAACTCAAGATAATGATTCTGTCTGTCTATCTGTAAGTCTGCCTGCTTTTCTATCTATGTAATGGAAATTTATAAAAAAAACTCAGTAATCAGGTGGCTGAAAATGAAACCACGACATTGGAGATGACTGTGTATTTTGTATGAATCTAGCTGCTTAGGCACTCATTCTGTTTAATCAATAGGAGACAGGAAAAAGATCACATGATGTCAGACATATGTATCCTCCATCAAGTTTGATTAAGTGAGGTAATGCCTCTTTGTCGATCACTTGGGATTATTTTGGTGACAGACCACGTTTTTGACCGTCCTGCAGGATTATTCACTAGAATCCAAATTTTTGTGAAATAAATCTGAATGGAAAAGCTGAGACATATCACGCCACGTTATGCTTGTGGTTGAGGTGGAGAATTTTCTAGGTAAGCTATTTTTGCTTCAGTTTTTCCATTCAGATTTCATTTTCAAAAATTTAGATTTTAGTGATTAATGTTGCTGGTACAATATTTAATAAATTGAATCTCCAAAGAGTAATCAACGCTATCTGAAACATGTGCAGAATATCTGTGTCCCTTGTTTAAAGTACTACACTAAGATGCATGTATGATATCTTATTTATAACTAGAGATAAACATACTCAAACACTAGTTTTGTTAATCTAGTTCCAAACAAATCGCAATTCGTCTATATTTTGGGCGATAAACAAGTCATCCAAATTCTCTGACTCAGACTTTCTATGTAGATGGTTTATGAAACATCTGAAATGCAAAATGACTACTCACGATCACAGACCCATTGTGCACGTTACCTACAGTACAGACGGAACTGGAGAAGTTTGGAGAATTTTCGAATTTCAAGGTTAATACAGATAAGTGCGAGTTATTGGGGGTGTCTGTACATGCCAGATTGAAAGAGCAGATACAGAAAAACCATAAATACAAGTGGTCAGACAACATTTTAACCTAATTAGGGGTGAGGCAGATAGTACAACATAAAGAGCTATATAAACTAAATTACAGACAGCCTGTAGAAACCACATGGGAAGACTTTAAAAAATGGGACATACCTTTATTTTCCATGATGTGTAGAGTAAACATCATAAAAATGATGATAATCCCCAAAGTTCTCTACTGCCCATACTGGTGCTGGGAGAGTTCTTTCGTAGAATCCTTGTTCATCTCTTTCGTCTGGATTAACAAAACTCCCTGCATAGCTTACAATACACTTACATCCCCCATAGATAGAGGTAGATTGGGCCCTCCACACTTATATAGATATTATGTGGCTCTGCTGCTTACGCGAATAAGGGAGTGGACCGCCACAGATGAGAAAAAGTCATGGTATGCTCTAGAGCAGAGCTTTGCAAAAGCTTTACTACACACAATCCCATGGCAAACATGCCAATTAACAGTACTTTCACCTACTACACACCCGCTCATACACCATATCTTACAGAATTGGAGACACTTTAAAGACGCCTGCGGATTTCCCCCCGGTTTATCTGTATATTTCCCCATAGCTTTTAACCCCGATTTTAGGAATGTACATGGTAGCAATTTATTAAGTAGAATAACGGGGGTCCCGGACCTGGATATAATGATGGTCTTGACGGAGGAGGTCCCTCCAAAGATTAGAGATTTAATCCAACCGAATAGAAGGGTGACACTTGTAGACATGATGGAAGTTTCTCAAAATTTTTCATAAACCACTCAGTGCTAATACACTATTTGAGCTACTGTGTGGCCCAGGGGGAATACATAAACGCTATCTGTCCAGCATATATTGCTTAATAGAGAGAGGCGTTATGGATGGGCAGGTGCCCTCCTTACAAAGGAAGTGGATGCAGGGATTACATATTCACCTGACTGATAGGGATTGGTTATACGTCCTTGAAATGGGGATGGAAAACCCAAGTGAGCATTTCTAGAAAGGAATCCTTTTTTAAAAGAGTCACTAGATGGTACTGGACCCTAGTTCAACTGCACAAATATTGGCCAATGGTTAGTGATCAATGTTGGAGGTGCAATGCCAAGAAGGGAGATATGGAACACATCTGGTGGCAATGTACATCAGATTATTTGGGCAGCACGTCCAAGCAGACAGACATACATAAGATCTTACTTACATCTATGCAATTAACCCCATCCCAGATATTGCTGGGTTGGCCCTCTTCTTTCCACGAGAAACACAAGCAGCAATTACTGAATGAAGCAAATGCTCTGATCCTGGTGCAGTGGCGTAAGCCCCTTGTACCGACCAGAGAACAATGGGTCCAGAGAGTTTTGAAAATAAGGGAGATGGAGGAAATCCATTGGTCGGTCCAAGAGAAGAGAGAGCTTTACCTTAAGGTCTAGAAGCCTTGGTTATTACAATGGAGAGACCCCTTATAAATAGATAGCTGTTTTTAGATCAGACTCTAGAGGTTAAATGACCTACTCATAGAACATGTAATAAGCAGCCCCCACCCCTCCTCTATTATCCCCCCTTTTTTTCTTTTTTTACCACATATTTGTTAATGATGATTCAGATGTTATAGGTTACACTGTAGAGCAGTGATATTCACTTAGGTGGGGACACTTTACTTATTTATTTGTCTGCTTGACAAAACAAGATTCACCATACATTCAATTTGTTTGATAATGTTGAACAGTTTAACCCCAAAGTTGCCTACAGCGGTGATGTCCACTCCCCCTTCCCCCAGGCGGCTTCTGGCTGGAAAAGTATATTTCTTTCTAAGCCAGTTTAAGGAATGGGAATTCACTGATTGGCTGAGATCATCAGCTGACTGCTCTTTTCCTGAATCCTGAAATGCACAAATCGATTGTGGCTTGGGAGGGAGTGGACATCGCTGCTGGAGGCAGTTTAGGGATTAAACAGTTTGAGAACGGTTTAACCCCTTGAGGTAAGAGTGCTTCCAGGGACTTCCTGGCACCATAACACTTCATTTAGATGAAGTTATTTTGGTGTCTAGAATGTCCCTTTAATATATATATATATATATATATATATAATATATAAAGATAAGCAAGTTGGCTCTCCAACCACTATGATGGAGGAAGGTTTACATATTTATAGTGAACAGTCGCAATTCAGCATGCAAATAAATAACTCATACAGTGCTATAATGGGCCACTCACAGACAGTTATGATGATTTTACTGGTCTGCAAAATACGCAATAAAGAGAGGAAGTGAACAGGTACAATAAGTGGGGAGAATCTATCCAGTGATGCAAAGTGAAAAAAGAGACATGGGTGAGGGATGGTGAGTGCAGGTATGTGTGGAAGGGGAAGAACAGGTATTAAGCATGGAAGGGGAGAATACACATGGTGAAATAGAGAGAATGACAGAAGACATAAAAGTAAAAGAAAGGCATACCATACATGAAATGGATAGAGAGAGTTAAGTATCATAAATGGGAAAGTTACACCAGTCATAAGAGAGATTGCAAGATGGGATCAGCAGAAATATGGGACAATAGTCAAGTTGAAGTTAAAGAAAAAGAGACAGCAGAGAATAGGAAGACAAGAGAAGGCATAGGGAACAAAGCCGTTGAGGGAGATATATTAATTTGTGAGGGCAAGCAGGTGATAGGAGGCATGAAGGGTAAGCAAGGACAGAGTGATAGGAGGCATGAATGGATGAAGGTAGACAGAGGGAGAGTAGGTGTGAGACACTGGGAAAGTGACTTAAGCCACTGAAACAAAGAGATAGCAGTCAAGAGAAGGGGAAATGAAAACATTCCCCACAAAAAAAACAACAACAAAAAAAACACTTAATAAATGTAAATACCACCTGCACTTACCTTCTTCTTATTTTTTACACCACATACCTGGCCTTTTCATTTATTTTATTTCACTCTGATGTGACTATACATCTTCTGATATGTGCTTTAAAAGGACATGTCCCTGTTTTAACCCTGGACTTGAAAATCTTGCCCTTCTGCATGGATAGCAAAATTGACATTGCAGGGTTATAATTCCTCTAGTGGCTGTTACACTGACAGTCACTGTAGCTCCAGGCCCATGCCCATAGCATTAGCCCATCTGCTTTTTGCAGAGGGAATTAGGTGTGGGGATGGACTGATTATAAATTGGTTAAGATATTATCTTTCTATTTTAGTCTTTCTGCAGTACGGCATGTCCCCTTTCTGCTACATTTACTACATTCATCTTTAGCTATGTCCCAGTCTGCAATCCTAAAGCTTGTGCCCACAGGTTAGAAGGGAAGGCGAGTAGAGGACAAATGAGTTAAAGACCTTCCAATTTTCCAGGCAGACCCGTCCCCTTTCTGGCCAGGTCCATCTCTGTGCCCGGTGCCAGTGACCTCATTCATGTCATTGGTTCACCTCCTATTAATCCGCCCATTGACATTTGCCTCACAGGACACCAATGTTGGGCATATGGATTTGGTTGAGAGATGAAAGCAAGATATTAGAATAGGGTATGTGTATTACCATTCATGCATCCTGTGAGTTTCTCTCCAGAACCACATCCACCAGATACAGGACACTTGGGAGGTATGACTGTTTTAGTGTTTTCTGTCGCTAAGATTCTGTAATTGCCAGCACCAGGACCAATGGGCTCTTAATCTGTCCCTGATTAGAGTTGCTTCCATCAAAATAGCTAACCTCAGCTATTTCAATTGGATGGTCTGATAGAGTCCATTTGATTGGCGCAGTGTGGCATATTGCAGCATGTGCGCACCACAGCTGTTAAATGCTGCTCATGCACTGGTTTTCCATAGTGTCAGCCAGTAATCCCATTTCGCTGCTCACTAACAGTAGTGACAGGCACTAAAATTAGCAACAAAATTGGTAAAAACCCTTAGTAACTGTCATTTATAGCTTTATGTCAAATTTAATAACAATACCATATGGTGTGGCATTGACAAATATATCTAAATCGTTATGTTAATCTAATCAGATTGTTAAAGTTCCATAGATTGTTACAGAAAACATTTAAAAATTGTTGTATTGCAGTTTGTCATACAGCATTCTAGCAGCCTTCATAATTTTCAAATTTGGTTTTATTTCCTCATTTATATCTTGTTGCTTATCAAAACATGTATTATAATACTGTTATGCCCTTAAAGATACTAGCTTTATTTAGGTTATGTTTTGGCAGTGAACTTGTAAACATGGCAGTGCAAATTAACAAGTAAACTGTGATTCAATCTGAGGAGGTGTTAAAGAAGATTTTAACCTAGTGACTAATTTACAGATGGGCTTTGTTAATGCATGAAGGTTAAATTGAATACGCTACAAACATACTGGAATTGTAAGATTTAATCAGAGCTAAGTACCTATTTAAACTTGTGGAGGTTAGTTGATAGAAGATTATCAGTTATGAATGGAAGAATCACAATAGTAACCAATGAAATATCCATACTAATTGCTCCAGAATTGCTCTTTGTATATAACCCTTTAGTTTTAGACTTGGTTAATGGTCAACACAACAAATGCATAGCTAGCTGAAACTATTGGGAGTGAATCAAGATTGCTCACAAACCATTGGAAATGTTTCAAATGATGTGGATTAGATAAAGATAATTTATCCATAGTAAATCAGATTTGATTTCTAAGCTTCTGAGACCATGTCCACACATTCTCCCTGTATATGATATATGCTAATTTGTCAGGAAAACAACACGTTATCTACATATAACTGTATTATTTAACTTTTGTTTTATAAATACATATTTTTCTAAAGTAGGTATTGAGATACATATAATTAAAAATGTCATATTTCTATTAACTCTAAAACAAATTAGAAAGCTTGATGGAAATACATTTTTTACTCAAATGTATTAAAACTGTAAGTGCAACACAAGTATAATTATCAAATAATACAGGCATAAACAAACAGCATGTAGCATGTAGCCATTTCAGAGTTAGGATGGTAATTGAATATGCACAGAACTGACATTAGCCAGACTGAACACTTGTTCCGGGTTTGCAAATGATGTACTAATGACAATGCAGGAGGTTGAATGCAGCACATTAAATATCTGTTTACTTAATCTGAAACACTGAATATACAGACTACAAGCACCATGACTACTTCAAATCACTGAAATGGTCATGTTGCTTAGAGTAACACTTTAAACAGTCTGTCAACGAAATAAATTATATTTGGCAATTCAAAATATTTGCAGGTCTGTGTTAATCATATTAAGGAAACAGCATTCCTGATTTTTTAGTTACATATTTACATAAATTGAAAAGAAACATGCATCCATCAAGTTCAGCATTTCTCACATATATGTTTTCTGTTGATACAAAAGAAGGAGGAAAAAAAACCATCTTAAATTGCAAAAAACTAGGAAAAATTTATTCTTGACTCCAGAATGGCAGACGGATCTCCCCTTGGATCAAGGAGCTATTACCCCATATATGATTCATTATATATATTTTTTTATAATATTTATTTTTATTTGTCATTTATAAAGGTCAAGGCATATTGATTCAGCAATGAACATATAACATTGTTAACCCCTTAAGGACACATGACATGTGTGACATGTCATGATTCCCTTTTATTCCAGAAGTTTGGTCCTTAAGGGGTAAAAGGACCACTATAGGCACTCAGACCACTTCAGGAGAAACTGCTATGTTTACTTTAGGGTTAATCCAGCCTCTAGTGGCTGTCTCATTGACAGCCGCTAGAGGCGCTTCCGTGCTTCTCACTGTGATTTTCACAGTGAGAAGACGCCAGTGTCCATAGGAAAGCATTGAGAATGCTTTCCTATGGACTGTCGGAATGCGCGCGCGGCTCTTGCCGCGCATGTGTATTCAGCCGATGATGGGGAAAGGAGGAGGGAAGTCTCCAGCACAGAGGGAGCCCGGCGCTGGAGAAAGGTAAGTGTTTAACCCCTTCCTCTCCATCCAGCCCAGTGGGAGTGGGACCCTGAGGGTGGGGGCACCCTCAGGGCACTATAGTGCCAGGAAAACAAGTATGTTTTCCTGGCACTATAGTGGTCCTTTAAGTACAGAAAAGGCATTAAGAATTTAGTTAATTATAACTCCAATCACCATGGGAATAAAGCATTAGTAAACATGTTGTCAGAAGTAGTGGTTCTACGGTTTTAGATATGACTCTGTTCAAGGACTGGTATTTCTGTTAACCCGATGGTGCCCTATCAGGGCGTTAACTAGGACTGATGTTACCGTGCCTTTAACTAGCAGGGTCATGAAATTTGTCCCGGTGAGAGTGGGTTAACGGAATCTGTCAAGTCACGTCAGGGGTGGGTGAGGGGGAACTAGGTAACAGAGAAAGGAAAAATAATAATAATTATATCAAAAACAAAATAATAGGTCGCGCTAGGTACAAATAGATGAGTAGTAACAATGTAAAATAAATAAATAAAAATATAAAAATATAAAATAGAACAGGATCAGAAAGAATCGGAATAAAATTGTTAATATTGATATATATATCCACTTACATACACTTTAACAGTAAGTCATGGAACAGTTATAATGAATAGTCCCAATATTTAATAGTCTGCTTGTATATTCCAATGAATAAGTCGAAGGCTTGATATACAAGAATTTCCAATGAAGAGAATGGGTCTTCTAATTCATCGGGTGTCTTGACTCCGTGGTGTACATGGAAAGATAAAGCAAAGAAACTCCAATAGTGCAAACTGAGGGCCAATAAGAGCAGGATGAATATAGGAGAGGTATATTACTCACCTATTATTGAGCATAAACCAGCTCAAGTATAATAAGCATTCAGTGGCGTCTGCCCCCCACTGGCGGGATAAGGTGAAGATAATTCCTCGGTATAAAAAAAAAGGGAAGAAAAACAACCAAATATACTGCTCACTGTAGATATGATAAAAGTAAATATAAACAGTAGAAATGCAGGTACTCACATTTGGATGAGCAGGATATACTGCTCAATCTATTCGTTTGGGTGGTATAGTCCCCACCTAGGATTCTTTAGCAGGTATCAGCTTCACAGTAGTATATGACCAGGTAAAATAAATAAATAAATAAATAAATAAAGGATATATGGCAAAAATAATTCTAGGTAAAACCAATATTCCTTTAATAAGATAATAAATATATAAAATTAGCCAAAACGCGTTTCGCCACACAGGGCTTTATCAACTGGCAATAGTAAAAATCAGCCTGGTACATAGATGCTTAAATAAGATGAGAAAACAGATGCTTATTCAAATTTTAGCGCCAAAATGACGTCATCAATACACAGTATAAAATACAAATATATATTAAAACAGAGAAAATACAAGTCATTAATGATAATAATAAGAGGATGAATAAAACCCTTAATTATAACTTTAAAACGAGTGTTATTAAGTAAGAAGAATACAAAATGAAAAAGGAGTAATCAGTCACGTGATCGCGGATAGCCGCGATCACATGGAGTTCCCTAAAGCCTTTGGGTAATGTAGTGCACAGCAAGGAACATGGGAGGACCGGATGAGTGGGAAGGACAGATTGACACGTGATCGCGATCGTCCGCGATCACGTGGCATACCGCAATGGGCATTGGGTAATGTAGTTTAGACGGAGGTCGGCACAACATAGCACACCTCCGTCTCTGTAAACGAGCAAACTGCATAAAATAATGATGATTGACTGTGCAAGGGAAAATAAAAACGAGCATAATGGAAATAAAGGGAGTAGTAATAGAATGTATAGGGGAAAGATAAATAAATAAAAACGAGCATAATGAGAATTAAAAGGAGAGGGAAAAAAAAAAAAAAAAAAAAAGGAAAGGAGAGGGGGGAAAAAAAAAAAAAAAAAAAAAAAAAGGAGAAAAAACTTTGAAATAGTAAAATGAGTGAAGAAAAGGAAATGTGTATATATAGACAGAGTATGATTATGTAAATATGTAGAGTGAGTATATGTTTGAGTGAAATGGATCTACAGGGATGACAAGAATATGTGCAAACTAGATAGTTGCCTTATAAATAAACAGAGACAGCTTCTGAGAGAGTAGTGGGAAATAAATATAGAATTAATATAAATATAAATAGACAAGTCAGAATTAAGAAAAATTGTAACTTATATTGTAGCAACAGGATATAGGAAAATAATATGAGAGAAAATAGGTAGAAATAATGGAAATAAATATAAAAAAAATGAATAAAAATTAGATAAAAATGGAGTAAAAAGTAAAGATAAATATAAAGATAATCGATAGGAAAATAATAATGATAGATAACGGAAAAATAAATGGGTGAGTAAATAAGAAAATAAATAAATAAATGTGGAAGAATATATATGAAAAGATATGGATATAGAGAGCAGAGGAAAGAAAGATAAAGAGCAGAGAAAAGAAAAATAATAAAATAGTATATTATAAAAAGTTAAAAAGATCAAATTCTGCATTTAGTCCTTGTGGGGCAAGGGTTCTGAGTTGAAAGACCCAATACATTTCTCTTTTACCCAAAATATTGGTAATGTTACCTCCTCTCCATGGGAGGGTAACATGTTCTATCCCAATAACTTTCAGAAGTGTCGGGTCTTTATTGTGTATCATAAAGTGCTTAGAAACTGAGTGATTGTCATAGCCCCTTTTGATGTTACGGCAGTGTTCTGCCACTCTTACTTTGAGACATCTCTTAGTCATGCCCACGTACTGTAATCCACATGGGCATTCCAATAGGTATATAACCCCTTTAGTGTTACAACCAATGAAGTCTTTAATAGGATAAGAGGTTTTTGTAATATTAGAAGAAAAATTAGTAATTTTCGAATTCGTGGTACCTTTTGTGGTTCTGCATACAATACAATTGTTACACTTAAAACAACCTTTAGGTTTAGATAAAAAATTCTTATTTTGTTGTACACTTTTTTTTGTATAATTTTTGGTAAGTATTGTTTTGAAATTCGGCGCTCCTCTAAATATAACATTGGGTCTATCTGGGATGTAGTCTTTTAAAAGGTCATCTTGTTTCAGAATGTGCCAGTGTTTGTTTATAATTTTCTTTAAGGTTTTATTCTTGTTGTTAAAATCTAAGATAATGGGCAATTGTGGGGGATCTGCTTTTTTCACTTTATATGTTAGGAGCTCTTTTCTTTCTCTCTCTTTTACCAACTCCAGAGCTACATCTAATTTTCTTACTTCATAGTTTTTTTCTAAAAACATATTTTTCAATGAGGTAGATTGGGTAATAAAATCAGCTGTAGATGAGCAGTTACGGTGAAGGCGAAGAAATTGGCTTTTTGGGATGCCATCCAACCAGGGTTTATGGTGGCAACTCGTCTGATCTATTATTGTATTTGTACAAACTTCTTTAAAAAAAGTTTTTGTTTGGATGCATCCGTCTTGGATAAAGATATTTAAATCTAAAAAATTCACTGACGTATTGCTGAATCCTGAAGTTAAAACAATACCTCTATCATTAACATTTAGATGGTCTAAAAACAGTTTAAGAGACATTTCTGAGCCTTGCCAAATAAAAAATAAGTCATCAATATAACGGAAATAGGAAACCAGGTTTGCCCGCCAGCAATGATCACCCCAGATGGCATCGGATTCCCAATCCGCCATGAAGAGGTTAGCATAGCTGGGGGCAAACCTAGTTCCCATAGCTGTGCCCTTCTTTTGAATATAAAATGAATCTAAAAACCAAAAGTAATTGTTGGTAAGAATAATATTGATACCTTGTGTAATAAAATTAATTTGAGAATCTGGGATGGAGCTGTATTGTTTTAAAATCCTTTCTACTGCCTGGCACCCAATATTGTGTGGAATTATAGTGTATAATGATTGTACATTGGGGGTTTAGTTATTTTATCTAAGTCCATGTACATAAAAGAAGCCTATCGTCAGCTCAATGACGTTGAGGTATACAACAAATTATCTTATGACCCTACCTCCAATATCAAAGAAATTTTAAGTGAATTTTTAAAAGATGGAGTAGAGATGGGAATTTTAAATAAACATGAATTAGACTATCTTAATATCCTTTACCCTAAAATTCCAGTTATTTATTTTCTTCCAAAAATACACAAAAATGCTGAAGAACCCCCTGGAAGACCTATAGTGTCAGGTATTGGATCAGTTTTATCCAATCTTTCAGAATATATAGATATTTTATTACAACCCTTGGTTAAACAAACGAGATCATATCTGAAGGACTCTCTGACTCTTTTATCTTTTTTAAGTGATTTTAAATGGTGTCACAATTATATACTGGTAACCTGTGATGTACAATCATTATACACTATAATTCCAGAAAAATATGTTTTTAGAAAAAAACTATGAAGTAAGAAAATTAGATGTAGCTCTGGAGTTGGTAAAAGAGAGAGAAAGAAAAAGAGCTCCTAACATATAAAGTGAAAAAAGCAGATCCCCCACAATTGCCCATTATCTTAGATTTTAACAACAAGAATAAAACCTTAAAGAAAATTATAAACAAACACTGGCACATTCTGAAACAAGATGACCTTTTAAAAGACTACATCCCAGATAGACCCAATGTTATATTTAGAGGAGCGCCGAATTTCAAAACAATACTTACCAAAAATTATACAAAAAAAAGTGTACAACAAAATAAGAATTTTTTATCTAAACCTAAAGGTTGTTTTAAGTGTAACAATTGTATTGTATGCAGAACCACAAAAGGTACCACGAATTCGAAAATTACTAATTTTTCTTCTAATATTACAAAAACCTCTTATCCTATTAAAGACTTCATTGGTTGTAACACTAAAGGGGTTATATACCTATTGGAATGCCCATGTGGATTACAGTACGTGGGCATGACTAAGAGATGTCTCAAAGTAAGAGTGGCAGAACACTGCCGTAACATCAAAAGGGGCTATGACAATCACTCAGTTTCTAAGCACTTTATGATACACAATAAAGACCCGACACTTCTGAAAGTTATTGGGATAGAACATGTTACCCTCCCATGGAGAGGAGGTAACATTACCAATATTTTGGGTAAAAGAGAAATGTATTGGGTCTTTCAACTCAGAACCCTTGCCCCACAAGGACTAAATGCAGAATTTGATCTTTTTAACTTTTTATAATATACTATTTTATTATTTTTCTTTTCTCTGCTCTTTATCTTTCTTTCCTCTGCTCTCTATATCCATATCTTTTCATATATATTCTTCCACATTTATTTATTTATTTTCTTATTTACTCACCCATTTATTTTTCCGTTATCTATCATTATTATTTTCCTATCGATTATCTTTATATTTATCTTTACTTTTTACTCCATTTTTATCTAATTTTTATTCATTTTTTTTATATTTATTTCCATTATTTCTACCTATTTTCTCTCATATTATTTTCCTATATCCTGTTGCTACAATATAAGTTACAATTTTTCTTAATTCTGACTTGTCTATTTATATTTATATTAATTCTATATTTATTTCCCACTACTCTCTCAGAAGCTGTCTCTGTTTATTTATAAGGCAACTATCTAGTTTGCACATATTCTTGTCATCCCTGTAGATCCATTTCACTCAAACATATACTCACTCTACATATTTACATAATCATACTCTGTCTATATATACACATTTCCTTTTCTTCACTCATTTTACTATTTCAAAGTTTTTTCTCCTTTTTTTTTTTTTTTTTTTTTCCCCCCTCTCCTTTCCTTTTTTTTTTTTTTTTTTTCCTCTCCTTTTAATTCTCATTATGCTCGTTTTTATTTATTTATCTTTCCCCTATACATTCTATTACTACTCCCTTTATTTCCATTATGCTCGTTTTTATTTTCCCTTGCACAGTCAATCATCATTATTTTATGCAGTTTGCTCGTTTACAGAGACGGAGGTGTGCTATGTTGTGCCGACCTCCGTCTAAACTACATTACCCAATGCCCATTGCGGTATGCCACGTGATCGCGGACGATCGCGATCACGTGTCAATCTGTCCTTCCCACTCATCCGGTCCTCCCATGTTCCTTGCTGTGCACTACATTACCCAAAGGCTTTAGGGAACTCCATGTGATCGCGGCTATCCGCGATCACGTGACTGATTACTCCTTTTTCATTTTGTATTCTTCTTACTTAATAACACTCGTTTTAAAGTTATAATTAAGGGTTTTATTCATCCTCTTATTATTATCATTAATGACTTGTATTTTCTCTGTTTTAATATATATTTGTATTTTATACTGTGTATTGATGACGTAATTTTGGCGCTAAAATTTGAATAAGCATCTGTTTTCTCATCTTATTTAAGCATCTATGTACCAGGCTGATTTTTACTATTGCCAGTTGATAAAGCCCTGTGTGGCGAAACGCGTTTTGGCTAATTTTATATATTTATTATCTTATTAAAGGAATATTGGTTTTACCTAGAATTATTTTTGCCATATATCCTTTATTTATTTATTTATTTATTTATTTTACCTGGTCATATACTACTGTGAAGCTGATACCTGCTAAAGAATCCTAGGTGGGGACTATACCACCCAAACGAATAGATTGAGCAGTATATCCTGCTCATCCAAATGTGAGTACCTGCATTTCTACTGTTTATATTTACTTTTATCATATCTACAGTGAGCACTATATTTGGTTGTTTTTCTTCCCTTTTTTTTATACCGAGGAATTATCTTCACCTTATCCCGCCAGTGGGGGGCAGACGCCACTGAATGCTTATTATACTTGAGCTGGTTTATGCTCAATAATAGGTGAGTAATATACCTCTCCTATATTCATCCTGCTCTTATTGGCCCTCAGTTTGCACTATTGGAGTTTCTTTGCTTTATCTTTCCATGTACACCACGGAGTCAAGACACCCGATGAATTAGAAGACCCATTCTCTTCATTGGAAATTCTTGTATATCAAGCCTTCGACTTATTCATTGGAATATACAAGCAGACTATTAAATATTGGGACTATTCATTATAACTGTTCCATGACTTACTGTTAAAGTGTATGTAAGTGGATATATATATCAATATTAACAATTTTATTCCGATTCTTTCTGATCCTGTTCTATTTTATATTTTTATATTTTTATTTATTTATTTTACATTGTTACTACTCATCTATTTGTACCTAGCGCGACCTATTATTTTGTTTTTGCCATTTTTCCTTTGAGGTTATTAGAGGGAACCTCATACCCATAGGTTGCAGCTTTCGATTTGTTCACCTTCCTATCAGATCACTCAGCGCTGATCCAATTCCTATTTTCAATAATAATTATATACCTGATTATGTTTTTGCAAGTATTTAGCTAGTTCCTCTTTAAACATCTGTACAAACTCTGATTAAACCACCTCTTCATGCAGAGAATTCCCCATCCTTATTGTTCTTACAGTAAAAAAAAACGTTCCTTTGCCTTAGACTAAATCTCTTTTCTTCTAGTTTAAATGAGTGCCCTCATATCCTATGTATAGTGCTGTTTATGAATAGATTTCCAAAAAAATGATTTGTATTGGCTCTGAATATATTTTTATAATGCTTTCATATCTCCTTTGATACACTGTTTTTCTAAACTAAACTGATTTAAATTGGTTAACCTTTTGTTTATAACTAAAATGTTCCATTCCTTTAATTAATTTTATAGGATGCCTCTCGACTTTTTCTATTGCCATAATATCCTTCTTTAGAAAATTTTCCCAAAATTGCACAGCATATTTAAGGTGTGGTTTTACCAGTCATTTATAAAGAGGCAAATTATGTTTTCATCCTGAGAATGAATGTCCCATTTTATACATGACAATATCTTACTGGCCTTAGCAACTGCAGACTGACATTGCACATTGTTTATGGTATATAACAATTCCAAAGTCCTTCTCAGGTTTTTTTTATGCCTAATTTACTGCTGTTTATTGTATAAGTTGTGTGTGCATTCTTTACCCCAAAGTGCATAACTTAGCATTTATCTCTGTTTTATTTAATCTGCCATTTGAGTGCCCAGTCTCTTTTTTTATATGACTCATTTCTGAAAACATTGTCAAAAAAGCTCCACATTTTTCCCATCCATTGATGACATCCAGACCCCTAGTTCCCTTAACCTTCATTTCAAAAGAAACAAATCATTTTGAGTACCATATCATACTTCCAAACTCAACACTTCTGGCATTTTTGTCAGCCCTGTCAGTTAAATGTGCTGGATCGAAGGTATCAAATATGATTTCAGGTGACTTAATAGATAATGTTATCACCTTCGGTCATGTGGAAGAATTCTGCTGCATTCCACTTGGTAATCAAAAGAGGCCTGTCTTTGGTTGTCAAGGAAGCATATTCAAATTAAAATCAACTGTGCATTATTTCAGTGAAAAAAATATCAGGTAGTTCAACAGGCTTCGGTAAAAGGCTTGATGAACAACTGAATCAATTAAGATGATTTATATACCTATATTTTCAACCTAATAGATTCACTAACGATAACACCAGAAATATCAAACATACCACATTTTATTACATTTCCACATATAATCATATTGTATAAACCCTTAAGGACACATGACATGTGTGACATGTCATGATTCCCTTTTATTCCAGAAGTTTGGTCCTTAAGGGGTTAAAGGATTGTTGCCAAAGCAAAATGAACCCCCCCCCCCCCAAAAAAAAAAAAAAAACGTGTTTTGAAGACTGAGGAGATTTACTATATTACAGAAAAAGGTCCATATGGCTACAATCATTGGTTGAGCACTTTCTGTCCATGATTGTAGTCTTGCATTGTCCTGCTTTGCTCTAAAGCTGGGGTGGGGAATTTTTGTCCCTCCAGATGTTCTGCACTATATTTTCCATAATGCCCTTACATCCATAATGCTGGCGAAGCATCAAAGGAGATGTAGTCCACAATGTCTGGAGGGCCAAAGGTTCCTTAGCCTTGCTCTAAAGAGACATCGACTTCTCTGAAAATACCAGATGTGTCAGCAACAGCCAGGACCCAATATGCAATGGTTTGTATATTACTGTGGGATGACACCCATAACCATGATACTCCTTACACCATAACCAGGATATTCCTTACACCATAACCAGGATACTCCTTACACCATAACAAGATACTCCTTACACCATAACCAGGATACTCCTTACACCATAACCAGGATATTCCTTACACCATATCCAGGAAACTCCATACACCATAACCAAGATACTCCTTACACCATAACCAGGATATTCCTTACACCATAACCATGATACTCCCTAAACCATAACAGGATATTCCTTACACCATATCGAGGAAACTCCATATACCATAACCAGGATATTCCTTACACCATAACCAGGATATTCCTTACACCATATCCAGGATACTCCTTACACCATATCCAGGATACTCCTTACACCATAACAAGATTTTCCTTACACCATTACCAGGACACTCCTTACACCATAACCAAGATACTCCTTACACCATAACCAGGAAAACACTTTGTTGCATATTAGGCATTACTATTGCTATGAATTGCGATTAATGGAAAAATCACATTGCAAACGTTAGGCTAAAATAACCTAGCTTGAAAAAAATGTCGAACCTTTCCTGCAGCTATTTTAGAGGAAAAATAAATAAATAAAATAAAGCATTTTTTTTTTTATTTCACTGTCGTTCATTGTTTAATAAAACCCTTCATGAATAGCGAACATGGTAACACCCATTGTATAATGTGCTTCTGCTTTTGGAATACTATCAAACGTTTATTTACATAACTGTCCATGTCAGCTAGTATAAGCCAATCGATGCAATAAATAAATACTGCATGAATACAAAGTATTCAATGCAGTCCCAGAGTTTGATCACATTGCAGTGGATTTACCTCCCTTTTTACGTGCTCTTTCTACACACATAATATTGTATATTTATAACATTAAAACATTTTATAGTCATGCTAGTACTTTTTTAGTTTTCACCTTATATTGATTAAGAAAACAATTACAACATTGAAATTTACAGCTACTTTGTCAATCTATCTTGCATTGAAGAAAGAGAGTGAAGGTCATCTTTGGTTAACTAGGAGGGAGCAGCTATATCCAGCAGATACATGTCCTATTGTTCCCCATATGGCCTTCGTACTTGACTGTATGCCAGTATCTCACATGTAAGCTATTGTGTATTTGGATATTGAGCTTGTGAGTCACTTTCATTAGTGTGTATCTGTGTGTAGATCGATCTGTGCGCTTTAAACATTGGTTTGTTATCACCATGTAAGAATAGTGTGTTTTCATTATTTCTATGTAATTCCATCCCCGTAGCAATTATTTAACAGAATAAAATTAATTATTTTAACTCATTAAGAACCAATGACAATAAGCTGTCATACAATAATCTATTCTTTAACCCCTTAAGGACCAAGCTTCTGGAATAAAAGGGAATCATGACATGTCAGACATGTCAGACATGTCATGTGTCCTTAAGGGGTTAAAGGTCTTTTGTCCACAGCAACATCAGAAATCTATATAATCACTTGTTCCAAATAAAACGAGCATTCCATGTTAGAAAATGTTCCTCATAATAGAGGTTGTAATAAAGGCATGGAATGCCAATGGTCCTTAAAGGGTTAATGCTTGAATTGGTAGTGTTTAAATAAATATGACATGTATCTTAGTTATTTTTGAAAAAAAATATTTGGATCCTTAATATATTACCAGTTCCATTATGCATAATTGATTTTTAGGGTTTTGTCAAACAGAAATGTATGTCAATCTGTAGCATGTGACAGCTATTTTGAAATATTAATGTTCCAAATTGTATGATCATTACTGAAAGAGACACTCCACTCCCCAAAATAAAATAAATATCACTGTTTAGTAGATGCATTAATTAAATTAAGATGTTTTCATTGGAGTTATATCTAAAAACAGCTCTGTGGATGTCTAATCATAGACTTCCCAATCCAGCTCGATGAGAAGAATTGCTGCCTCTTAGGTTTAGCTCCACCTAGCTAAGCAATCAGGAAGTAACAGGTCCTGTTGTCTGACTGACAGCCAGGAGGGCATATCAAGGTTGATTTAGAAAAGTTCCAATTTATATTGAAATCTGCACTTGTAGTAATAATTAATTAATTAAGTAGTAATTAATTAATTAAGCTGAAGTGGTCTGGGTGCCTATAGTGGTCCTTTAAGAATAATACATTGACATGGGAAATATCTACTTTAACTAAGGTAAAGGTGAAATTTAAATAAACATAAGGAATTTAACCCATGTCCTGCTAAGAAACTCTCCCTGTATACTACTACTAGTGATGTCGCGAACATAAAATTTTCGGTTCGCGAATGGCGAACGCGAACTTCCGCAAACGTTTGCGAACCGGGCGAACCGCCATAGACTTCAATGGGCAGGCGAATTTTAAAACCCACTGGAACTCTTTCTGGCCACAATAGTGATGGAAAAGTTGTTTCAAGGGGACTAACACCTGGACTGTGGCATGCCGGAGGGGGATCCATGGCAAAACTCCCATGGAAAATTACACAGTTGATGCAGAGTCTGGTTTTAATCCATAGAGGGTATAAATCACCTAACATTCCTAAATCACAATGGATATGGATTGACACCTGACGTATGACATATTGACACCTTGACATATGGATTAACACCTGTCCTCAGAGACCCTGATACACACTGACACAGAGCAGAATAGGGACTGTTCCCGCTACATAGGGTCACTTGGCAGGTATGGATTGACACCAATCCTAAGGATCCCTGATACACACTGACACAGAGCAGAATAGAGACTGTTCCCCCTACATAGGGTCACTTGGCAGATATGGATTGACACCTGTCCTCAGGGACCCTGATACACACTGACATAGAGCAGAATAGGGACTGTTCCCCCTACATAGGGCCACTTGGCAGATATGGATTGACACCTGTCCATATCTGTCCATATCTGCCTGGTGACCCTATGTAGGGGCAACAATCCCTATTCTGCTCTGTGTCAGTGTGTATCAGAGATCCTTAGGATAGGTGTCAATCCATATCTGCCAAGTGACCCTATGTAGGGGGAACAGTCCCTATCCTGCTCTGTGTCAGTGTGTATCAGGGATCCTTAGGATAGGTGTCAATCCATATCTGCCAAGTGACCCTATGTAGGGGGAGCAGTCCCTATTCTGCTCTGTGTCAGTGTGTATCAGGGATCCTTAGGATAGGTGTCAATCCATATCTGCCAAGTGACCCTATGTAGGGGGAACAGTCCCTATTCTGCTCTGTGTCAGTGTGTATCAGGGATCCTTAGGATAGGTGTCAATCCATATCTGCCAAGTGACCCTATGTAGGGGGAACAGTCCCTATCCTGCTCTGTGTCAGTGTGTATCAGGGATCCTTAGGATAGGTGTCAATCCATATCTGCCAAGTGACCCTATGTAGGGGGAGCAGTCCCTATTCTGCTCTGTGTCAGTGTGTATCAGGGATCCTTAGGATAGGTGTCAATCCATATCTGCCAAGTGACCCTATGTAGGGGGAACAGTCCCTATTCTGCTCTGTGTCAGTGTGTATCAGGGATCCTTAGGATAGGTATCAATCCATATCTGCCAAGTGACCCTATGTAGGGGGAACAGTCCCTATTCTGCTCTGTGTCAGTGTGTATCAGGGATCCTTAGGATAGGTGTCAATCCATATCTGCCAAGTGACCCTATGTAGGGGGAGCAGTCCCTATTCTGCTCTGTGTCAGTGTGTATCAGGGATCCTTAGGATAGGTGTCAATCCATATCTGCCAAGTGACCCTATGTAGGGGGAACAGTCCCTATTCTGCTCTGTGTCAGTGTGTATCAGGGATCCTTAGGATAGGTATCAATCCATATCTGCCAAGTGACCCTATGTAGGGGGAACAGTCCCTATTCTGCTCTGTGTCAGTGTGTATCAGGGATCCTTAGGATAGGTGTCAATCCATATCTGCCAAGTGACCCTATATAGGGGGAACAGTCCCTATTCTGCTCTGTGTCAGTGTGTATCAGGGATCCTTAGGATAGGTGTCAATCCATATCTGCCAAGTGACCCTATGTAGGAGGAACAGTCCCTATTCTGCTCTGTGTCAGTGTCTGGGGGGGAGTATCTGCAGTAATACAGAGTGTCTGGAGGGAGTATCTGCAGTAACACAGGGTGTCTGGAGGGAGTATCTGCAGTAACACAGGGTGTCTGGAGGGAGTATCTGCAGTAACACAGAGTGTCTGGGGGGAGTATCTGCAGTAATACAGAGTGTCTGGGGGGAGTATCTGCTTGTAACATTTATATGCACTAAAAAAAAAAATGAATGCAGCTTCCGAATGAATCTTAAATGGATGCTGTCCAGGAGGTGGGAGGGTCTGGAAGGGAGGGTCTGCTGCTGATTGGCTGGAATGTGTCTGCTGAATGTGAGGTACAGGGTCAAAGTTTACTCAATGATGACGAATAGGGGGCGGACCGAACATCGCATATGTTCGCCCGCGAACGCGAACACGCTATGTTCGCCGGTAAACTATTCGCCGGCGAACCGTCCGGGACATCACTAACTACTACATATATGTCGTTACTATTTAACTGGTGTCACTAGTTCGTTTCTTCAGTAGTTATAGCAAAGACATATATGGTCTAAACATTTTATGGTTATAGATATATTGTGTTTCTTTAATTAATAATGAGTGGGATTTGGTTGACTTTGGTGCAAGTTATTATTCAGCAAATTAGAGTATCCTACATGATTAAAAAGATAAAACAAACATTAACAATAAACCAAATCCAAATTTGCGTTTGAGAGTTCTATCTAAAGACCCGGATAATTGGTAATGACAATTAATTAATTAATGTTGTGATTTTAGATATATTGTAAGACATGGCTTTTCAGTTAACTAATTTTAGCAAAATTAAACAGATTAGAATTACTCTGATCAACATTTTAGCTTTCCTTCTTAATTCTTTGCCTACAAAAAAGAATTGCAATATAATGGTAACATGTTTCAAAACAGAGAGACACTATTTTAATAAGAGCAGAACACACCAAATAGTTATCGCTGCATTGAATACACAGTTAAATAATTATTGTACTGTGCATATCTGTTGTATGTCTAACAACGTATTTATAACTGTACTGTATATATTTCCTATTACATGTGTAACTTTGGGTTGCATGTGTAACATTATATTTTATTTTGTTTGTCCTCTCTAGGACATACTTGAAAACAATGTATGCTTTCTGGTAAAATATTTGACAGAAGCAATAAATAATAGATTTGTAGATATTTGTATAGTTTGGCTTATATTTTGATATTGACATAGCATGTACAATTTGGGGGGTCTAGAAGGAATCTCTTTAAACTGCCTGGTTCTAAATAGATTGTGTGCACTTGGTCTGAGCAATGACTTTTTCCATTATATGTACATAGGGGCTATTTAGTTGAGTTTTGCATGGACATAATGGGTCAATCCAATGCAATCATGGATCTTTAAAGCACCACTATAGTGCCAGGAAAACATACTCGTTTTCCTGGCACTATAGGGTCTCTAGGTCCCCCCCCCCCCCACCCTTAGGGTCCCCCTCCCGCCAGGCTCTGGGGCGAGGAAGGGGTTAAACACATACCTTTTCTCCATCCCCGGGCTCCCTCGGCGGTGGGGACTCTCCGCCTCCTTTCCCCGTCATCGGCTGAATTCTCTAAAACTGCTATGTTTACAGCAGAAAGGGTTAATCCTAGATGGACCTGACACCCAGACCACTTCATTAAGTTGAAGTGGTCAGGTTGCCTATAGTGGTCATTTAAAGGAAGTTTTCCATGACACTCCCTCCTTATTGTTATAGCAGCCATGCATTTTGTTTGGATAGGAACAATGGATGTTCAATGCTACTCTATGTGATCTTGCATCCTCACTTTGACATGTCCTTTATACTTGGTTTTGAAGCTTTTGAGAACCCTGATAAATAGTATGATGCTTTAGACATCTATGAAAAATGAGGCATGAATGCTGCGTGCAAGTAATTCTTAACCAACCCAAGATCATAACATTGCCAGAGAAAGCGTGGCTTTATTAGAAGGCATGCATAGCATTCTATGTATTATTTGTTATTGTATTCAAAGCTCAGTGTTGAAATACAACGTTTTAAACACAATTTGTTTTGTATAGTAATAGACAAGATTAGATTTAAATGTTCACTTTTTTATTTAGAAAAGAAATATATAGTGTATAGCTTCCTGTGCAATTATAATGGTGGCTACCAAGAAGCTTAGAAGGATCTTTGGACCTCTATATATCCACTCAACCCACGTTTGATGTGGACAATTTGCACTTACTGGTGATGCTTTAGAGGTGACCCTTGAGAACATTTGGGTTCATTCTCTCCATCTGCAGAATCGTATTGTGTTACTTTCTAACTACAAAGAATTTCTCTATATCCACATAGCACAGATATGCACTTTTCTTTCCTATTTGTAAAGCTTTATTCTGGCTCATTCCACCTTCTGGAGAACATTGTGCTTCATCCAAAATGATGACTTCATGCTTTTTCCTGCAGTGCTTTTTACAAGCTTGTTTCTCTAGCAGAGATCAGTACCTGTATTGCCAAATATACTCATTGTCTCATTAAGCCCCCATCCTCCCTCCCCTATCTCCCCCCCCCCCCACACACACACACACACACAATGCATTTGTGGTGCACACAGTACCTTGTCCCTGAAGAAATTTGTGTTCTCCATACATTCATTAGGAACACTCTCTGCTTTCCTCTTGAAGACCCTCATGCTCTCAGGATTTTCTCCAATAAATTGAGTTGGATATTTTGAGGAATTAGTGGAGCTGAAAACCACACGCCTAGATTAGAGATTTGATCATAACATGGATCTTGAGGCCTATATATTGTGATCCTATTGATGAGCATGTCCCTTGTTTGAAAATAATTGTATTTGTTTATTTAATGTTAAAGCGTTTCTTCAAAAAACTTTGGGCACTCATTAACATAAAGCAGTAAAGTGAGATGTGAGGCTAGTTTGCATTTTTCCAGTAAGCTACAAAAATTGAGATCACACAAATCGCTGTCTAAATGAGCTCTATACAATTCTAAACAACATGCATGCGTAACCCATAATTTTGGACCTGCAGAACAACTGCCCATTCACCCAGAATCTGTTTCAGATTTTAACCTGCAGTTCTACTGTTTTAGTACACTGTTATTTATAGCAGTCAACACTGTTCACTATTCAACACTGGATATGAATGGGACTCACATTGGGAATATACTGCAAGAACTGAAGACAATAAAATATATAAATTAATGCAATGTGCAATGAGGTGACGAATTATGGGAAACTACTGAGGGTGTAGAATGAAAAAAACCTGAACTGGTGATGAACATAACTAATATATTATGTATTATGTCTTCAGAGACAGTTACAAGATCAGCTCACTGCACACTTCATATATTTTAATAAGAAATTCCAAATCAAATTCAAAAAGAAAGGGAAAAAAATGAAATGTCCAGCATCAATAAGGAGTTAACATCTTAGACAATTCTCTATATATCTCTTGTTCTTGTTATAGTTCTCTCATTGAGAACATTTGACTAGGGCAGGGATAGGCAACCTTCGGCTCTCCAGATGTTGTGGACTACATCCCCCATAATGCTCTTACACAGATAATGCTGGCAAAGCATCATGGGAGGTGTAGTCCAAAACATCTGGAGAGCCGAAGGTTGCCTATCCCTGGACTAGGGCAGTGCACCATATTGCCAAGCATGTACACTAGCCTCTTAATGCTTCCCCATTGGAAAGCGCTGGATTGTCTGAAATCATTGTGAATGGCGGTCTCTGCCAACGATGTGTGGTGCCAGCACTGAGACCAGCATGCTGAGGGACTCAAGGTAAGTACATCTTGCTTTTTAAACACCTGCTTGTGATGTGGGTGGTCACCCATATAGGTAGGGGATCACTGGGGTAGGTATTCTTACCGCTATAGTGTTCCTTTACCATAAGTCAGTAATAGCTAAATGTAACATTGCTGGTATCTGTAGTTTGCGTATTCTATGATGATCAGCCAATAATTGTATGATATTTGTTTCACTATTACACACATTTTGAATAAGTGTTTATTTCCAGGTTTGTGTGATTTCGTTATCAAAAAATGACAATAGTGTTATTATTTTTTATTGAAATTGATTGTGGCCTGCTTTAATTTTAGTGTTGCGTGCATGAATAGACTACATTTACTTTAAATTTAGTATCTAACTGTAGATTTTTGCAGTTGTAGCTAAAAAAATAAAGATTCAGCGTTGTTTCTGAAGGCTCAGTAAGGTTCTTTCAGAATGTTAAAGGGATCCTAAAGTGCCAGGAAAACAAAGCCGTTTTCGTGGCACTATAGGGTTTGGATTCCGGAAGCCCTCTACTGGCGCGCATTCAGCCGGTCACATAGGAAAGCATTCATAATGCTTTCCTATGGACGCTTGCGTGCTCTCACTGTGATTTTCACAGTGAGAATCACGCAAGCGCCTCTAGTGGCTGTCAGTGAGACAGCCACTAGAGGATTAGGGGGAAGGCTTAACTAATTGATAAACATAGCAGTTTCTCTGAAACTGCTATGTTTATAAAACAATTAGTTAACCCTAGCTGGACCTGGCACCCAGACCACTTCATTAAGCTGAAGTGGTCTGGGTGCCTAGAGTGGTCCTTTAATCAAGACATTCAGACAGTGACACCAGGAATATATACCTATAAAATAACAAAGAAAAAAAATCTACAAATCTACAGTTTCTACAATTGCTCAACAATATCAATAAAACATGATACTGGAAAAAACTAGTAAAATAAAGGTAGATTTTAGAATTTATCATGCAATAAACAACATGCTTTAAGTAATTGTTCAAGCATTCATTGATCTACAATACTGCTTAAAGAAAGACCTATAACAATGTTTTACTAAATGTTACAAGCTAAATACATGTAGTTGTAGCGGAAGAGAAATCCGAAGTTGCAGCATCTAGTGGGTGAGCTGTAGACCAGTATCCGCAGTAATAAGGCACTACAGAAACTGGACAAGAAAAATCATGGTTGATTAATTAAAGATGCAATTTCCAATTATCACAGAGTTCTAAAATTATTTGGACATCTTTATCTTTTCACAACTGTATTACTTTTATCAACATATTCATTCCATTACTCCTCATGCTCACTGTGCCTAGAGGGGTATCAGCTACACCCCACTTACGCAGCCTAAAGAAGGTTGAAATAATCATCTGACGTTGCTGTATCTCTCGGGCAGAGATAATTTGCTGGCATTTCGGTTCTGGACTGCCCTTACGGGTGTGATCAGTCTGATATGCTTCACAATATGTTCTCTCTATAATGGCGTATGTGAGCAAAAACTTGTCAGGCCTTAAGCCTCCCGATGTCTCCTCATACTTCCGGGTTTGACGGAGCTTAGCCACACCCCCATTGCCGCGGTCTGCTATTTAATGCGACCGCACCAGCTGATAGACGCTGGATTATTGAAACGCGTACCGCGCCAAACTCACCGGCTCACATACCTCGCTGAGACGACCACTCGCTACTAGACCGGACTGGAGGAATATTCAAGTCCCCATCATCTCTCCTCATCACAGACAACTACCAGCACTCTCGGCAATCATTCACTGAAGCAACCGCCTCTGAGGAGAGCTGGGGACACAATCCCTCTACTTCTAGAAGTTAAGTAACTTACAGTCTCTGAGTTAAGAGCTAACAATGCTAAAGATTAATTTCAACTTACTAAAGTCTGCTATCAAGTTCTCCAGCAAGCCTGCTACAGCTTTCCTCAAATCAAGTATTATTCAAGTTCAGCTGTATCTGTCTTGCTACAGATAATCTTATTTCTTCATACTAAAGTCTGCTGTTAAGTTGTTCAGCAAGCCTGCTACAGCATCCCTCAAAACAAGTACTATTTAAGTTTTGCTGCACCATTCTTGCTACTGATAATTCCAAAGTATTTAATCTCTTATAATTTGAACTGTTAACAAGAATAACGGACTCTAATGAATTCTGAACCTTGTCAATGCTAAATGAAACAAACCGTTTATTATTTAAAGAAACAGTAACTGTAATTCTGGAACTGAAGTCTCAGTTCCATCTAAGTGTCTTAATAAAAGATCAAAGTCCTAAGAAATCTGCAGTTGTGTTCCACATCATTTACTGTGAACGTGACAAAACTGTTTTGAGACCTGAGCAGGGATTTACCGAAAGGGAAAACTACCAAATCTTTCTAAGCGTTTGTCCATTCTTAGAGTTCTCATATTCTCCCTTTTTGTTGTTTTACTGGCCTCTCCTACAATAATGCGGTTCTTAAAATGTTTTCATCGCATGCTATATTTTTAATTTTAATCAGAATGAATGGTTTCTATTATTACACCAGTCCTACATTGCCCTGATTGTCACAAGATCAAATAAAAGTGTCAGTGTTAGGAAAAGGCTGTAAAACTATTTTTCCCTTACATCAATAATCAATTACGATATAGATCATCTGCTAAGATAAAGAAGATTCCAGTACAAGAGTATTATCACTGATAAGTATTAGCTGAAATGTAGGTATGTATTTGCTTATGTAAAATGTCTCTCTAAATTTGGTTGACCCACAAACCCAGTGACACAAGTTGAATGAGTGGGTGTACCACCAGATATATTAACCTCTCCATTTATCGTTTAAGCACACTCTTCTGTCTATCTCTGTCCAATCCATCTTTCACAGAGTAGCGTTTTTTACATTAATAATGGATATAGTTTCATTAACTTCGCCATCATATATTTTATATTTATTGGTGTGCAAAAAGTTTATCCATATGGTTCACAGATTTAAAATACAGCTATTGAATTGTTGCATTTTCGTTATTGATCAAGGGAAGGAAAAGGTTAAAAATAAATAACTCTAAAATATGTATTTGAATATAATTTTCTGCACTCACAGAAGATCTTTGATTTCCTGGTTAAACCATCTTTTCGTGTTCTTACTATATACATTAGATTTTTATCCCCACGTCAAGTTGCAGCTAATAGCTCTCGGGCTTTTAAAAGCAAACAGAAGCATATAAATCAAGTGTCAATCTTGGATTTATTTCCTAGTTTGCTCTGAGGATGTTACAGTAATTCTTTTTTTATGTAGACAAAAACAATATATCCTTTTCTTATATGTCAATCTATCCCACATTATGAGATGATATACTAAAACTGTCAGCGACTGCTTTATAGTATTGCAAGAGAACGGTGGGTCAAAGGTGGAGCTCCGAACCCCTAAGCATGTATCTGTACTTAGATGGTTTAATTCCAATAGGTTTGGGCACATACGTATTTAATATCTAATTGCCGGTATCTACTGATATGAGAGGAGAGATTCTTCCTTGGTGGTCTAGTGTGAGAGTGCATGTCTATGTCTTGGCAGGCATAAACCTCTATAGTGGGCTTCCTCAGGGTCATAACATATCATGAGACTGGGATACATTGTTTTCTTTTTTTTAACACAATGGCTGGTAAGTGCCACACTCTAGAGTTAGGTCCTTTATGAACAAGGCACAGACTTCAAATTTCTTGGGAACTGGGACAAGTATAAAATATTCCAATGTACACAGCATTTTCAGAGGTGGTTAAGTGTCTTGACATTTTCAATTCACTGTGAAATAAAAAATGAAAAAAATGTGAAAAATGTTTAAGGAACAAAGTGAGTGACAAACCAACTCATTTCGCAACTACAAATGCATCATAATAGTGTTCCATCTCCTGGAAAGAAAAACCTGATTCCTTTTTTTTTTATCTTTTGCAATTCAGCATGTGACAGGAAACGTCTAATTTTATAGCCTCGCTGTTTCTTTTCCTGTACAAGATTAATGTGCAAAATTTCTTCAGGATCACAGCTAAATATAGCTTCTTCCAAAGTTTCAATGCAGAGTGCTAGCTAATATTGAGGACAGCAAAGAGCATGGTAGGAAATAATACATGCAGTTATTATTAATCAAAATGGACTGGCTTTTAAAAATACCCTTGCTTTTAAGAAACACTATAGCTTTAGGAATACAAACCTGTATTCCTAACTCTACAGTGCCCATATCCCTAGCACTACTCACGTTCCTTCCCCCTTGAAATCAATTTATATACTTACCATTCTTTAGTGCTTACCTTTTAGCCTCTCGTGACATAATTGAGGAGGCAAAAACAAATGTGAGGAGGCTGAACTTGATGGACACATGTCTCTTTTCTAATTATGTAACTGTGTCCTTCTCTTCCGATGGTCCAATCCACTTCTCATCATATGGGAACATTGGGGACCTAATGCACATGTGGAGTGAGCATCACACACGTATTCAAGATTTCCCATAGAAAAGCATTGAATGGATGCTTTCCTATGGAAACATCCAGATACATGGAATGTCCATGATATTCCAATGGTAAATTGTTTGTGCATATAAACAGAAGAATACTCATTTACTTTTGTAAAATAAATATATAAACTTTATTGTACATCATTTTTAACAGGCAAAGCCTCCAGTTCCATGGGAAGCAACTGAGAAATGAGTGGGAAATCTAGTTAGCAGTCTGTTTTCCACAAATTCTTTTAATGGCTATTCTTGATATCTTGATGACTGTGGATTCTTCAAAGGTGTTTGTCTTTACATTTACGTTCATGAAACCACTCTGTGTTTAGGTGTGTATGGGGCATTATCATTCTAGAATATGGAAATATCACTAAAGGGACATTGCCCCATCTGATGTGGCATCAGATCTTCCTTTTCCAATACACAGCAATACAATGAAATAGAAACATGTCCCACAAGATGGCCGTCCAAACATCACAGAACCCCCACAAGTTGACAACAAACCTTTTGAATTTAAATCTTACTATGTTTTTCTCTGAACATCTGGCTACAGAAGAGGTAGTTTCTCATCAGTATCACTGGCTGTAATTTTCCAGGGGTACCGGTTATGTACAGTAGTTTCTAAATGGTAACTCTACCTTAATCTCCTGTTTTATAAAGCTCACAATAAACAGTTTTAAAGAAACTAGGTCCATAAAGGTACTGATATAAATATTTTTGCTAATTTGCATACATCATTTGTCCATGTTTTAGGGATAGAGTGATATTGGCCCTATGTAGGGTCTGTCAAGATGAAATTCATGCTTTACGTAACAAGGGTATTGGGGCCACTGGTGGTCTTCAGGCACATTTTCAGAGCAAGCAGAATAGATAGCAATTTTTTTGCTTCACATCTATCTAGATTCTTCCCCCTTCACTTCCCCCTTCGTTTTATAATGTAAAATATTAAAGACTGCTAGAACATTTCAACATGTCAACTGTAATATATATATGTTGGTGCCTTGGTGCACCACGCTGGAACCAATATATATCAAGACCAATGTCTTGAGAAAGGATCGAGAACAGATCTGAAACGTTGATGCTACACTAATAAATTTTCTAAAATGTTTTCACTAAATAAGACCTGTGAGTGCCCACTTTTCTTTGCTGAAAAAAAAAAAAATATATATATATATATATATATATATATATATAAAGAAAGTCTGGCTTGTGGGATTTAAAATTAGCTGGTGGAGAAATGGATAGGAATTAAATTGAATTTTCTAGACTCTCTCAACGACTAGATGCTAGAACAGGTCTACTTCTTGTTTAATTATAAGTCATTTGCAAGAAGTTATTAAGCTATTGATTTTTTTTATATATAAGATATTAATTCCTAGCATTTTGCAGTCCAGTCATCTCTCCACATAAATTCATATTGATCAAGTCTATTTCTGACAAGTAAGTAAAATGATTTTAAGAGACCTTGGTGTGTGAGCAAATTCTATACTAAACTTCCATTTTGACTATCCAAGCCTACATTTTAGCTGTTCTTTGCAAGATTGTCTTTTTCCTTGTTACATTTGGAAGGGGATTTAACCCTTCAGAGAGAAAAAAAAAATCTGATCAGTTAGTAATAAAAACATTCAGAGTGGTAAACTAACGAAACAGATGCCTGAAAAGGGCACAGATGGATTAAAATGACCACAGACAGATCTGCCCTCTGTGGAAGTAAATGAGACAGAAGCAGAGCAAGTCGTAAAAATAATGATTAAAAGTAATCAAAAACCAAATGTTCATTTATAGTTCAGATTCCATTAGAAGCCTTGGGAATTTGTTCAGACTTGTATGTAACATGATAATTCTAGTTATTAATTTTGCTGCCAGAAGACAGTTCCTGGCAATCAATGCTGCCATTAGCAATGCCAGAGTCACGCGCGCAACAGAGAACATTTCACTTTCAGTTCTTCTTACTTTAATTTTGATAAAATCTAAAAGCCATGGCTAGATCTATGACACTGGCCCACCATATGTCTGTTCAAACATCAAATTCACAAGAGTGGTACTTTGAATCGTACATGGCCCTTTACATAGACCATAACAATGCCCAATTGATATGCACCTAAATGACACTCCATACCCATAAAGCACTTTAGCTTGCTTAAAACATTTGTGGGTGAAGAGTGTGTCCTCTTTTTTCATTTTGCAAAAAGTGCAGATTTCAATAAAAATTTACACTTTTATAAATAATAATGGTTATACCCCCTGGCTTTTCAAACAGACAGCAGATAATGTTACTTCCTGTTTTGGTTAGCTTATTTGCACTGAACTCAAGAAGCAGCAAATGCTTAGAGCACCTGCCTTGCAAAGACTTCTCATTGAGCTGCATTGGGAAGTCTGTGATTGGACAGTCACAGAAAGTCTGGGCAGGGTTAGAAGGGGAGGACTTGCAAAGGTACCTGACAAGAGATTGGCAGTTTTTGCAAGCTGTTTTTAGATATTCCCTCAATGTAAAAATTCACAATTAAATGCATGCACATATTCATTTGAGGGATATCTATTAAATAGTGATTTTTACTTATTATATATTTGGGCAATGGAGTGTCCCTTTAACACCTTAAGTTATTGGCACACTAGAATTTAATGGAGGGATGAGAGGGAGTACATGCCCGTTCAAGTTATGATGCAGTTATAGAGGTGATTTCCTCAGCTGTGAAGTGTAAATTAACAACTGGGTTTTATTTAATAAATCATAAATTGTGGTTAAGTTCAACAGCATATAATATATCATTAGCTATGCAAAATGATAAGCCAACTACAATGAGCAGGGATGTATTGTGCAATACATAAGAGTGCTAGCCAGCTGCCTATCATATAATATATTACACAGTGAAATTGACAATTTCTGTAATTTATTGTAATTTTTAATGCTTATATCGATATCTGTCTCATTAAACCAATTCCAACCTTGTGTGACTGTTGATTTCATCCTTGGTTGACTCTTCCCAACCTTTCTATGTGCATTCTCCTTTCTTGTGTGCTTGTCATTGTGCCCCCCCCCCCCTCCTTTGTGTGCCATCCGCTTCCCCTTGTGTACATGTGCCAATGTGTTCCCTTTCATGTGCTTCTTTTGAAGTCTGAGATTCATCAATGGTGTAGTACCAAGTAAAACCTTCCCACTAATATTGTAGCATCTTTCCTGTATAAAACAGAGTTTCTTGATATATGCTCTCACCATAAGGGATCAAGTTTGCCCCCCTCAATTTTTTAGGTATTCCTTATATCACTGATGGTAAGGGATATTTATCACTGAATAATGTCTAGTAGATATTTCCATGGATACCAAGTTAATTTTCTTTTTAGACTTTCACATAAACAATTGCAGCATTGTCCTAATTAAAGACACATGTTTATAAAGTAAAAAATACATTTTATACATTTGTCCATTTTCACATATTGCTTTTGTATAATTGAACATAAGTATGTTTATAGTAGGCTTTCTTGGAAAAAAGAGGGAAAAAAACTTGAATCAAAATAATTTTATTTACTGAACAGTACCTTATAGTTGGCAGACAACTTAAAAAAATTAAGCTAAATTAAAACAAAAATGAATGTAAAGAAAACCTTTTTATTTTACTGCAATGTAGAGGCCTGGACTGGCCATCGGGTGGACTGTAATGGCCATGGGTCAAGGCCGACAGAGGAGATCAGACGATCTCCCTGCCAGCCCACAGGCACTTAAGTCCAGAAAGGACATGGAAGGAGGACCGAGGGGCTCTAGCCAGCAGTTTCACTGTGTGCTGAATATTCTTCTCACCAGTTCAGAGTGTGATTGTGGTTACCATGCTCCAACACAGCACAGTGCTGGTCTCGCAAGAGTGAATGCTAGCTGGAGGAGCTGCAGGCTCACGCAGCACTGGTTGACCAGGGCTTCCAATGCCCTCCATCCTTGGTCAAAGGTATGAAGGAAGGAGAGATATTAAGTTTTTTTTTTTTATTATTATATATATATATATTTATTGTTTTTTCTTTGCTTCCATCCACTACCCCATCAGAAAAGTGTAGGCCTATACATCCCAACACTTTCATACACTGCACCCCTCACAAACACACTGCATTCCTTACACACTACACCACTCACACACACTCTGGATCTAACAATGATTTAAAAAAAAAAATGCCCAGGACAATTTTTCTTTCTAGTCTGGCCACATAGAATCATAATACATAAAAATTAAATTACAACAAATAGTGATGTAAATGAATAAAAAAATAATGACTACTAAAAACTAAAAGAAATGAAAGTTAAGATTTTCGGTGCCTGAGACTCAACCTTGGGAGAGAAAAGGTCTGGTTTCAACTATAAAGCACAACAATAAAAACATTTAGGTACATAGATATTTGGAATACTAAAAATAAATCTTATTAATAAGAAAACTGGTAGATCAAATGATCAACACTGTGACTTTAGAGACAAACGAACAAAGAAAGCAGGTCTGGGTTAAATCTCAGTGGGTGCACAGACCTGACTGGCAATATTCTTTATATTAAGTGTTATGCAGTATATGTTTTATCTAAATCAACATAGCAACTGGGTGCCTGCACAAAAACAATCATTCATCGTAAATCATCATTCATCTGCTCTACAGACATCCATGTGTTTTCCTATTGCTGAAACTTCAACCTTGAATTTGACCTCTGCAGCTATTTTTGTGGTCCGTGAGGATTTCTTGTTTGTTATTAACTAAACACCAGTGACCACGCGAAGCAGACGCGTAGGCGCAATATACTTTTTCAGAGATAGAGTAGTGAGAGAGCTGAAAGTGTGTAGTTATGGCTTATTGTCAGAAATATAACTGAGCTCAAATTTAATTTGCATTCTATTGTTAACCAAGTAATGATGCGTATAATTCCCCTATTAATTTTACTACAGGTGCTGATTATAATTACTAGCAACTATAATGTCCTTTCCACTTATTGAATTGTTCCCTCTTGTAGAATCAGTCTCATACAACTGTGGGATCAGAAGTTTTATTCACTAACTGTTTAATATTTCAGTTTAATTGTTTCATTGCAAGAGGACAATCGGGTCCTGAATGGACTTTATACTTCTGCAGGCACATATACCAATAATGGATTCTGCACATGCAAAAAAGGCATCGCAGGAAATAAGCTGTGAGTTTAGAGCAGGCTTCCCCAAACTCCGGCCCTCCAGATGTTACTGAACTACAATCCCATGATTCTATGAATGAAATAGATAGGCTGAGCATCATGGGAGTTGTAGTTCAGCAACATCTGGAGGGCCGGAGTTTGGGGAAGCCTGGTTTAGAGGGTAGTGTGTTATAGTTTCACTAGACAGACAGGGAAGCAGACAGACAGCCAGATAAATACGTGCATTTAGAGTTTTTCAGTAAATACTGCACTTTTATTTTTGAGAATTCATTAACATAAAGATGGAGTAATCAGCCATTTAACAAAAATGGCCTAATTTTGGTTAATAAACATTTTGAACAATATATACATATTAACTTTAATTTTTTTTTATTTTTCGTGTGAATACAACTTTGCATAACATGATCCTCAGCTGCGATATAGTATCTCAAGTTCTCTCAGAGATAAACAGTGAACGAGAAAACCTCATTCACATACTATGGATTCTTTGTTTGATGACACAAGGAAAATAAGCAGGTAAAATATTTTGTAAATCTTGTAATTTTGAGAAACCTTGTGCCAGGAGATAGCAACTAGCATGAAAGTAGGAAAGAGATGTATTGCCCTCATAAAATAATACAAATGGAAAATAAGGAATAGTCCCCTAGTGGAACTAAAATAGTTTAATGTTACTCTAAGTGTCTACAAATTGAGTGGCACCAGTCGGAGTCAGGGCTAAAGTAAGGGCACCTGTTGGTCAACAAATACATATGGTAGTAAAGAAGGTATAATAGAGTATCAGATGACTAAATGCAAATTGTGTAAAGATACATATAAAATGTTTAAAGGACCACTCTAGTGCCAGGAAAGCATACTCGTTTTCCTGGCACTAGAGTGCCCTGAGGGTGCCCCCACCCTCAGGGACCCCCTCCCGCCCGGCTCTGGAAAGGGGAAAGGGGTTAAATCTTACCTTTTTCCAGCGCTGGGCGGAGAGATCTCCTCCTGCTCTCCTCCTCCGATCCTCCCCGTCGGCTGAATGCGCACGCGCGGCAAGAGCTGCGCGCGCATTCAGCCGGTCACATAGGAAAGCATTCATAATGCTTTCCTATGGACGCTTGCGTGCTCTCACTGTGATTTTCACAGTGAGAATCACGCAAGCGCCTCTAGCGGCTGTCAGTGAGACAGCCACTAGAGGACATAGGGGGAAGGCTTAACCCATTCATAAACATAGCAGTTTCTCTGAAACTGCTATGTTTATGAAAAAATGGGTTAACCCTAGAAGGACCTGGCACCCAGACCACCTCATTAAGCTGAAGTGGTCTGGGTGCCTAGAGTGGTCCTTTAACAACATTTAAAGGGACACTATAGTCACCTGAACAACTTTAGCTTAATGAAGCAGTTTTGGTGTATAGAACATGCCCCTGCAGCCTCACTGCTCAATCCTCTGCCATTTAGAATTTAAATCCCTTTGTTTATGAACCCTAGCCACACCTCCCTGCATGTGACTTGCACAGTCTTCCACAAACACTTCCTGTAAAGAGAGCCCTATTTAGACTTTCTTTATTGCAAGTTCTGTTTAATTAACATTTTCTTATCCCCTGCTATGTTAATAGCTTGCTAGACCCTGCAAAAGCCTCCTGTATGTGATTAAAGTTCATTTCAGAGAATGAAATACAATTATTTAAGGTAAATTACATCTGTTTGAAAGTGAAACCAGTTTTATTTTCATGCAGGCTCTGTCAATCATAGCCTGGGGAGGCGTGGCTAGGGCTGCATAAACAGAAACAAAGTGATTTAACTCCTAAATGACAGTGAATTGAGCAGTGAACTTGCAGGGGAATGATCTATACACTAAAACTGCTTTATTTAGCTAAATTAATTTAGGTGACTATAGTGTTCCTTTAAGATAAATAAGATATAGTGTATATATGAGCAAATGGTGTTAAATAATATTGGGGAAAAAATAGGCCATGTTGCCTAAATAGCCTATGTTTCACTTTGTAATATATAACAACAAAACTCATTTTTTATAGACAATAGACTCAAAAAGCAAAAATGTTGCAACTCTCCAATAGCACTTGGAGTGCTCAATCTTCCCAGGGTTAGTGTACCATTTTTGTCTGTACAAATTCCACATTCTCATAGTATTGACCATATGTTGTTATGGTGCTTAGTGGTCCCTTAATTAAAGACAGCTATCAATTTTTCCTCAAGTAAACTCACATAATAGCATTTAACAGTATATCCATTGATTTAGTTTCCTTATAGTTTTCCTTAAAAATACTGTACAGGAATAATGTAATTTAACAGATTTTCTAATAATCAGTCAATACAATGAAGCATGATGCACATTGAACTTTAGGGGTTAATTCATTTCTGATGCAAGGCCCTATATTTTTGGAGTTTAAAATTCTCTAAAGCACTGAAGGGATTAAGTAGACAATCATTAATACTTGCTTATAATTAGTGTCTCTAGAAGTGCTCTACAAATTAGAACAAAAACTGCACTAGGCACTCTTCTTTCTAAGGGATAATTAATTGCATCTTTTGTTTTGCATTATTGTCACATGCATGTCGTTATTACGAAGTTATATGTTTTTGAATCCATTGTAGTATTTATGTAGAAATTAAGTGTGATCTATCTGGCTGTCTGTTGTCTATTTATCTATCTAGTTAAATGGTGCACAACAGAGCAAACTCTACATCTATGTGCTTCAACATGCTGGTTATTATTGAGTTGTCCTTAGGATCATTTTTTATTTCATGTATTTAATATAGTAGAGGTAACTGTAACATTGCCAAGGAAATGATTTACCAAACCTGCTTAAAAATAGATAGAGGGCAAAAGATGTCCTCACAATGTATTATTAATGACCTATATTGAGTTTAGACTTCTTCAAAACCAATAATAGTGGAAGATTGCTTGAGCTTTTTAAATTGAATTTTATGAAAAAAAAAATAATGTTATATTATGTAAAAGTAATATTTGCTTATGAGTTTGCCAACATTTTACTCATTTTCAGACTTTCTACATGATAATATTATGTAATGAACACACATTCTACTAATTATAAGTCTTGCTTTGCAGCAGTTTTGCCTAGATAGACAGACAGACAGACAGAGAGAGAGAGACAGGCAGACATAATGACTTGGCTTGACATTCCAAAAATGTATAGTTTATTTCTTTTTTTGTTATTCACTCCTTTAGGTTAAAACTGCTTAAATTTTAATGAAGCCGAAGGCAGTTAAAATCAAAATTATACATTTATTGATCTGTCAAAATTAATTTCCTAAGTGCCCAAAATCCTCCATTGTCTGCAAGTTCTGCAGATACACTGGCACAAACCCTTTTTGACAAGTGCTTAATCTATTCTGCTGGGCAGTGTCCCATCAAATACTTTGGGGACACAACACATTTGGAAGTTATTCAAAATATACATATATACATGAAAACAGATGTTAGTAAAAAAAAAAATATATATATATATATATATATATATATATATATAAAAATAAATGCCTACTTTAGAATTGGTCCTAAACTGAGTTTCTCTCAGTGCAATTAAGTCTACAGGTTTCAAAAAAATATTTCTTCTTGTGAGGTTTTGGCTTTATATAACTTGATCTAATCTCAGAATAGATGCTGGTTCCCTCTATCATCCAGTTAACAAGGCAAAATAGTCTCAAACAGAGTACTTTGTTAAAGTCTAAATGGCCCCATACTGAATGGGGCAAAATCATCCAACTGCATATAAGGCCAATCAGACTGCAAAATCCTGACATTGTTCACATTATATGATAAAGTCCAGATTTTGCAACTCAGGCACCGAACAGGCCTGAATTTGATCCTGATATCGATCGTACTGAACGCCGCCAGACAGCTGAAACGTGAACACAAATGTTTCCAATCTGGGCTTAGATGTTTCAAATCCAAACGATTTGCCCACTGACAGTGCTTAAAGAGGACACTCCTGCCTCTAAAACACTGTAGCGTGCCAAAATGCTTTATGTGTGAATAGTGTATCCTCTTTTTTTTTCATTTTACAAAAAGTGCAGACCAATATAAATTGGCACTTTTTTATTTTAAATTAATCTGGTTACAACCTCTGGCTTTCAAGCATTCAACTGGTCCTGTCACTTCCTGGTTTGGCTATCTCAGTGGAACTAATCTCAAGAGGCAGCAGCAATTACCTACAGCACCTGCCTTGCAAAGAGGTATCCGTCAGCTGCATTGGAAAGGCTGTGCTTGTACAGGCAGACACAGAATGTCTGAGTTTGGGAAAAGGGGAGGGCTTGCAAAGGCTGCAGACTAGAGATCTGCAGATTTTTCAAGCTGTTTTAGCATGTCTACTAATCAGTGAGCAGCCAATGCATTTCTATGAGGAGATTCTGATCTCCTAGGACTGCATTTGGCTCCGCCCCCTGGCCTGGCTCCATGGCTGAGATCATCAGAATTGACAATATCAGCCAATCCAAGGATTTCCTATGGGATCATCACTTCTGATGATGTTAGCCAAGGAGGCAGATCAGGGGCAGAGTCAGCACCAGCAGACTGGAATAAAGGTGAGATTTTACTATATTTAGAGGGGCAAGGAAGGCTATATACTGTGTTTAAGACTATAGATCAGGAATACCTTTGTGTTCCTAACCCTATAGTGTTCCTTTAATGCTGGCCATGATAGAAAGGTGTCAGAACACACTGTGCAATGCGTTTTGCTGTGTATGATGTTGCATTGCTGCGGACTGGTCAGAATGCCCATGATGAACCCTGTTCATCACCGAAAACACCTTCAATGGGGACGTAAGTGTCAGACCTGGACCATGGAGGAATGGAAGAAGGTTGTCTAGTCTGATGAATCACGTTTTCCTTTAGATCACGTGGATGGCTTGGTGTGTGTGGGCCATCTACCTGGGGAAGAGATGGCAACAGGATGCACTAGGGAAGAAGGCAGGGTGTCAAATGTTCTGCTGGGAAGCTGTGGGTCCTGGCATTCATGTGGATGTTCCTTCGAGAAATACCACCTACTTAGACATTGTTGCAGACTACGTACACTCCTTCATCACAGGTGTTCCTTGATGCCAGTGATCTCTTTCAGCAGGATAATGCAACCTGCTAGACTGAAAAAAAATGCTCAGGAATGGTTTGAGGAACATGACAAAGAGTTCAAGTTGTTGCCTTGGCCTCCAAATTCCCCATATATCAGTCCAATTGAGCATCTGTGGGAAATGCTGGAACAGCCAATGGCTGCTCACTGTTATAAAAAAAAACAAACTAACTATTGCTGCCCAATCTCTAATCCAATAAAGGGAGATATGACACATGTCACTATTCCACCATGGTGAGGCTACTGTTAAATTAATTACCTGGGGGTACATAGTGCCCCCCTCATTCTTTTTCTACACAAAATCTTGAAACATATTCTTCCATTGTGTGATACTTTTCAGTAACTAAAAGAAAATAAAGCAGAATCTCTTATGAAAGCCTTTATTTCCTTTTGTCCTATGACAAACGCTATACAAATGTCCTTGGTACATTACATGAGCCCATCAATATACTGATATTTGGGAGCATCGTGACTGAACTCACCATCTGAACATGAGAAAATGCTTACACTTAAAGAGCTCTTTTTATTACAAATACCAAGCTCTAACAATCAGTCCTCAACAATATATTACCTTGACATAATTTGAGATTTCTGTCAACTCCTTTAGTCTATGACACATCAATAATAGATTTTTTTTTACAGTCATCAAATCAGTGGGAAACAACCATGTTCAAATACTGAATATTCATAGGATTTGCTACTTCTTATTATATTTAAGACCGATTTGTTGTTAATTAGTAGCTTGTCTGTTTGATATAGTTACGGTTGTATGCAAAGCATTTGCAATATCTTTGTTGGTGTATAAATTCAGATTTCAGCAAATCGTAGGCCTTTATTCAGAAAGCTGTAGCCCTACAACGCATTCAGGAATTGTTTGGTGTAACTATTGACATCAGAGAGCTTTCACAATTTCTCTGCTATACAAAGGATCACAGCGTGATAAGCCTCTGCCTATGTTTTATGTATGATAATGATCAAGCACGTAACACAAGCTCAAGGTGACCAAGAACACAGAAGATTGATAACAGCTCCCTTGTAACCTTCTGAGATCAGGCAGCTGTGTTGATATGGAAAATGTGTGCATAATGTCAGCTTTCCTTGGTTGCTGATTTTGAAAATAATTCAGCATGAGACTTTTTTTCCCGTACAGCACTATATGTCTAAGAATTTATTTTCGTAAAAGTCTTCCCTGTGTTTCATTACACCTGAAACACAGGTGAGCCAAACAGACGTTAGTCTCAAAATTATAGCACCAAAATAAATACTTATGTTGAATGGGGCAATATGATCTTTGATAGATTGTGTCATAAAACACAAACACAAGATGTCAAAATATATTCTAATGTCCAATTTTTGAACAAAATACATCTACTTATGTCCACAGTGGCATTTTGCCATTCCCATCATCACAATTTGTGGAGGAGAAATAATTTCCTCAAATGCTCTATGTTCCATTTCAAGCATGCAATGTAGGAGGAAATTTTATGCCATCACAGTTCTATCCAATTTGTCTTTGCACTTCCTCTGTCGTATTGAAAGTAGAAACTGAAGAGAAAGGTGGAACTGTAGGAGAAAGTATTTGGGAATACACTGATTAGCCACAACATTAAAACCACCTGCCTAATATCCTGTAGGTCCCCCTCATGCTGACAAAAACAGATCTGATACATCGAGACCTCAGAAGTACCCTGTGGTATCTGGCACCAAGAAAATAGCAGCACATTAAATCTTATAAGTTGCGAGGTAGGTCCTCCATGGATAGGATTTGTTGATCCAGCATTTCCCACAGATGCTCAATTGGACTGATATCTGGGGAATTTGGAGGCCAAGGCAACAACTTGAACTCTTTGTCATGTTCCTCAAACCATTCCTGAGCATTTTTTTTCAGTCTAGCAGGTTGCATTATCCTGCTGAAAGAGGTCACTGGCATCAAGGAACACCTGTGATGAAGGAGTGTACCTAGTCTGCAACAATGTCTAAGTAGGTAGTATTTCTCGAAGGAACATCCACATGAATGCCAGGACCCACAGTTTCCCAGCAGAACATTTGACACCCTGCCTTCTTCCCTAGTGCATCCTGTTGCCATCTCTTCCCCAGGTAGATGGCCCACACACACCAAGCCATCCAAGTGATCTAAAGGAAAACGTTATTCATCAGATTAGACAACCTTCTTCCATTCCTCCATGGTCCAGGTCTGACACTTACATCCCCATTGAAGGTGTTTTCGGTGATGAACAGGGTTCATCATGGGCATTCTGACCAGTCCGCAGCAATGCAACATCATACGCAGCAAAATGCAGTGCATTAAAGGAACACTATAGGGTTAGGAACACAAAGGTATTCCTGATCTATAGTCTTAAACACAATATCTAGCCTTCCTTGCCCCCCTAAATATAGTAAAATCTCACCTTTATTCCAGTCTGCTGGTGCTGACTCTGCCCCTGATCTGCCTCCTTGGCTAACATCATCAGAAGTGATGATCCCATAGGAAAACCTTGGATTGGCTGATATTGTCGGAGCCAAATGCAGCCCTAGCAGATCAGAATCTCCTCATAGAAATGCATTGCAGAAGGTGGAGACACTGAATGTGTGCAGCACTTCCCCAGGAAGCACTTCTAGTAGCCATCTGAGGAGTGGTCACTGAAGTGTGCCTAGGCTGTAATGTAAATACTGCATTTTCTCTGAAAAGATAGTGTTTACTGCAAAAAGCCTGCAGGGACTGACTATAGACACCAGAACAAATTCAATATGCTGTAGTTGTTCTGGTGACTATAGTGTCATTTTAGGTTTTTCAACAATTTGAGCTACAGTAGCTCTTCTATGTGATCATGAGCCTCGGGCACCCATGGCCAGGATACCGGTTCACTGGTTGTATTTCCTTGCACTATTTTCGGTAGATACTAACCACTAGATACCAGGTACATCTCATAAGACATGCTGTTTTGGAGATGCTCTGACCTAGTTATCTAGCCATCACTATTTTGCCTTTGTCAAAGTCACTCAGATATTTTCGCTTGCCCACTTTTCCTGCTTCCAAGACATGAAATTCAAGAACCAAATGTTCACTTGATTCCAAATATATACCACCCATTGAGAGGTGCAATCAAAATGATATAATCAATGTTATCCACTTCAACGCTCAGTGGTTTTAATGTTGTGGCTGATCAGTGTATACTTGTAAATAATAATAGTCTTGAGTTACTTGGACTTTCTAATGCCAAAGAAACAAATGGAGCTTTTTAGCATAAATGTCCCCAATCTAACAAGCCAAAATACTATAAATTGAAGTGTCAGAGGAATGACAGGGGAATAGTTGAGTGTTATCAGGTTGTATCACTTATTATCACTTATTTGTTTATATAGTGGTGACAAACATCACCCACAGTCTGTTAACATATCTGTGCACATAAAATATATTTTTCATTTAAATACATTTAGTCTTTTTGGTGCTATTGTAACAAATCACATTTGTAGTTAGTTAAACGGTGTGACCTAGGGCCGACTTCCCTTTAGTGATTAGCCTAGGCAATATTACCCAGCATTGAAAAACTGGGTTGCGAAAATGACAAATGGATTCCATGAATGGACAATTTGATTCTATTACTTCTATATATTTTTTTTTCTCTTTCTTTTCCAGTTGAAAATAGATGCAATGGGATTCATCAGATAAATATATAAACATAATTGATGTTTGCTTGAAAAAGTTGAGCAATGGCTTTCAAGCTACGGGTTAGTCTTTTATGATGATTTAGTCTGTCTTTTATGCTGTTTTTTCCCATTAAATTTTTTCCCATTACATCCCTTTCCTACTCAAGATCATTTCTACATCTCCTTTGTAAAGCAATGAGAAATTAAATATAGCACTTAAACTTCTCACTTTCCTCGTTGGACCAGATATGCACTTCAGTCTGCAGAGGAACTAATTTCTCTGCCAAGACTCCATTCTGTAATTCTGCATCTCTGTACAAGGAATGCAAATAGCATCCCCCATTACATCCTCCCACAGGGTAAGTATGTTTTGTAGGGAAAACTTTATTGCTGCATTATAACAGTCAGGAAGGGGAAGTGTTAGAGGACACTAAAACATTTCCAGCACAGCAGAGATTATTTAAAGTCTGTATCCTCTAGCATTCAAATATTTAGCGGACATGTATCCCACATACTATTTTTTCTAGTCTGTTTCTATGAAACTTCAGTATTAAAAATTCCTTCTGGTGCCTAATATCCATAAGCAGGAAATTTGAAAATGTGTGTTTATCTATTTTTCTCACACCAAATGTATTAAACAAAACATTTTATTTTTATTTCTTTTTTACTGTTTTTATTTCTGTCTGAAAGATTTTGGACAATATATAGTCTCTAAAAAATGTTAACTCTTAAAAATTTCCATAAAGAGAGAGTAACTAGAAAAATTAATTATCCACATTTATATAATTTTTCTATTTAAATTTGAAAATAAATCTTTATACAGAATTTCTGTTTTATCACACTACAGAAACCAGACAGAGAGGTGCAGCAACACCCCGCATATCCTGGCCACTACGGGGAATGGATGATACTCATACCCCCAACCAATAGTGATCACACATAGATAAACCCGGACAGACACACCAGATATAACTCCTGACTAACCCGCAGTTACAAACTCACAAACTGGACGGGGACACCAGGAATCCACCACCCCCTCAGGAAAATTACATAGTGCACCCCTTTACATGGAGGAAGCACTTCCATCCGGGAGTAACACCAGGCACCCAGAACCACTGGACCCGAGTGGACCCACAACCTGGACGCCTGTCTATTGACCTGCCCATTCACCCAGACCCACCGGGAATACCTACTCCCTCCACCCCCCGACAGCCATTTTCAGCTCTTTCCCTTTGCTCAACTTATTCTCCTTTCTACTTTCTCCCCATGCCCCCTTCACCTCTGCCTTCTCTCCGCATCGCCCCCTCTTGCTCTCCCCCCCATCCTCCGCCACTGCTTGTCGCCCTGGCGGTGCGGGCCCTGGGGAGCACCCGCTACACGCGGGAGGAGATAGACATGATCACATACAATGTACCGAGCAATAACATTTGCGAAAAACGCTTCTGTCTTCTCCGAGAACTCAAAAGATACAGGACATCTGTAGCGTTCATACAAGAGACGCATTTTCAAGAGAACCGAGCACCATCCCTCAGAGACCGCAATTACCCAATGGGTTTCTTTAGCAATAATCCGACTCGCTGCACCCTATATGGACACCCTACATGGAAATAGACACTCTCCGATGCAAACATGGCAAATACATCTTCATGAAAGGCACCATCCACGATCAAAAATACACATTTGCGAACATCTACGGCCAAACACAAAACAATGCCAATACCACCTCGAACACCGCGACGGCCCTGAACAACAGGCCCGCAAAAACACTCCAACTACTCCTTCACCACCAACTTTCAGACTGCTGGAAGGCACTAAACCCAACGGCCCGAGACTATACCTTCTACTCCTCAACACACACCTCTATTCGAAGGCTGGACTACTTTTTATTACCGCATCATCACCTCACACTCCTCGTGGAATCAGAAATTCTACCAATTACCTGGTCGGACCATAACCCCGAATGTCTACGGCTTAAGCTGCCCTTGTTCTGACCCCGCCAGACCTCATGACACCTAAATGAATCCATCCTAGCCGACCCAGCCCTCATCGACAATGCCAGGAAGACTATCCAAGACTACTTTGCCACAAACGAGACAGGAGACACGACACCCCATACCTGCTGGGAGGCCCACAAGGCGGTGATTCTGGGCCATTTCATCATGATATGCTCGAAGCCCAAGAAAGAAAACGCATGAACAGTTGTGGACCTGAGCAAAGAAATCACCGTACTAAAAAGCCTCAACGTCGACATCAAGCTGCTGGCCAATGTCATGGCTAACCGCCTTGCCCCATTGCTACACGGACCAAACGGGTTTCATCCCAGGCAGAGAAGTCCAAGATAACACCATCCGAGAGGTGAACCTGATCTCGGAGGCCAGGAGGACCACCTGGCTCTGCTCCTGTCAACGGACACCGAGAAGGCATTTGACCGGGTGGATTGGGACCTAATGTATGGAACACTCCAGGACCTAGGCATCGGGCCAAAATACATCACCTGGATACAGGTGCTATACACCTTCCCAACAGCACGACTGCGGATCAAGGGTACTCTCTCCGACCCATTTCAGATACACAACAGAACCCGCCAAGGCTGCCCAGTCTCACCCCTGCTTTTCGCGCTCACACTGGAGCCCTTCCTGAACAACATCAGAAACAACAAACACATCCGCGGACTAGAAGTGGGTCAGATGCACCACAAAGTCCTCACTTATGCAGATGACCTCCTATTCATAGTGAGGGACCCGACCACCCTGCAAGCGATCAAGATGGAATTTGAAACCTATGGCCCCATATTCAATTTGCAAATCAACTACACCAAATCAGAAATCATAAGCCTCAACACCAACCCCACTCAGCGATGGACGATCCAACAACGCTCCTCTTTCGTTGGTGTGCACGCAGTCAAGATTACCTTACTCCCTAAACTCCTCTTCATCTTCCAAACGGTACCAGTCGCGTCCCCGAAGACACAGGCAGAAGTCTGCAAATTCGTTTGGCAGGGTAAACCCCCCCCACATAGCTAAATCCCAACTGACGCTCCCCAAACTTGGAGGTGGACTAGCCCTGCCGGACTTCAGAAAGTACTTCCTAGTGGCCCACTTCACCAGAGTCATCAGCTGGTCCACGAAGACTAGAGACAAGACATTGGGTGCAGCTGGAAGCAGACAACACCAACTGCGATCTATGAACCCTGCACTGGATCACAAAGGAAGCGAGCAAACATATTCAACATATTCATCTCCTGAACCCATTTATGAAAGCCACACTCCAAATATGGCACCAAAATGGAGCCAAATACTACCTCACGACCGACCCAAGCCCCATGCTCACCCTGCGGGGCAACCCGCACTTCCCAGCAGGCAACCACGGCCCACTCCCATGCCGGAGGAGCCGAGACAAGAACCTCCACATAACTGACGTGATATCCCCGCCATGTGTAATCCACCCTCTCACCGACCTCTTCCCAGAACAACAACACACATTCCTACACACAATGACAAGGGAACAAATCTCACACTACGCCTGCTTAATATCACAAAAACCCACATAATTTGAGACCGAACAGAATTCAAATCCCTCTGCCTGCAAGACACACTACCACCAAGGGCTAGCTTCCATATTTAAACCTCACTGGTGATAAGCCGCTACCTCCTTGTACCACCTGCATCAGACAATGGGAAGAAGACCTCAACGAAACAATCACGGAGGCTGACTGGGACAAAATCATCACACACACCCAAAAAAAAACAGGATCTGCATGGCTACAAGAAAATGCATACAAAGTCCTCACAAGATGGTACATCACCCCAGCTACCCTACACACCCGCGATCATAATATACCTGACACCCATTGGTGCTGTGGAGAAGAGAGAGGCACCTTCCTCCACATTTGGTGGGACTGTGCCCTCATTAGGCCATCCTGGGGGTCAATCAGCTGAGTGATAACAGAGGTAACGGATGAAGCCCTGACACAAACACCAGCCTCATATCTCCTCCACCATATTATGATGCCGACACCGGACAATAAAAGATCAGTGACCCCGAGACTCCTCAATGCCGCAAAAGCATCCATCTGCATATACTGGAGACAACCACATACCCCCCCCCCCCTATCAAGCGAGGGGAGGAGGACACACGAAAATATGAAGACCTGATAGCAGCCTCTGCAAAAGATAAAGAAAGATATACACAATGATGGTTCTATTGGCTGAGACACATCTCCTCAGATGAATTTGTACAACATCTGGCAGCCAGCTAAACAACCTGAAAGCAGAACAGGAGAACTCCCATGGACCGCACCGGTTGGGGGCTTGCAGGGCCTGGTGGGCTGGGGCGGTGACCGGGCTATGCCCAAACAGGACCCCTCTTCCCCCCCTCTTTTTTCTTTTTTTCTTCTTCCCTCTCATTCTCTTCTTCCTTTTTCTCACTTTTCACTCCCCGCCCTCCTCCTCCTTTCCCTCATCTTCTAACTCACCCACCTCTAACACTCAAAACCCACCCCTCCCTGCCCACTAATGTAGACCACAAGATACCACAGGACAACCCCGGACAGAACAGACCAACCTACCCCATAGTCTTAACCCCACACCTACACGTCACACACTAACAAGGAATAGAGCATGATCCACTGGCTACACCCAGTAATCCCTGAAACACGACAAACGCTCACGCAACCCAAACTTAATCACCTGCCAACAACAACAACAACAGACCAATACACCACTCAACACATAAAAACTGGTGCAACTCCCTAACCCACGTCATTGACAACGAGCCTAATTATCAATATGAATGTGTCGAAAAACGAGCTGTAACTGAACCTTAAAATAAGTACCAGACATACGTACACTCCCCTGCATGGGAAACTCGTTAAATATGCCGATCTTAACAAAAACAGAGGTCACACATTATAAGCCTCTGCGAAGGCAAATGGCAAAATGCCACTGATATACCGATTCTGTATTTCATATCGCTTTATGCATTACAACCCTTCCATGGGTAAACTGTTCCTTATATTGACCTCAATAAAAAACGGATTTAATACAGAATTGCTGTTTTATCCTATGTTTATGTGTTAATTATTCACCCCATATACTTTTATAAATATTACCCTAGTGTTTTTACAACAAAAAGTACTTCTATAGTGTAGGGGTAGTGTATCAGTTAAACAAAAAATTTAACTTGTTTGTTTTACTGATGCAATATATTTTTATTGTTATAAAAAGCCTCAAACATGATAGTCTTTGCTACATATATATTTTACACAGCCAAGGTCAATTTTCATTTTTTTCCTTCCACAACGTTACCTTGGGATGACCATGGGAACAGAATTGTTCTACAGCTATTTATCATAGACTATGATTTGCTTACCAAACAATTGCAAAACCTGCATGCTTAGGGCAGGTGTTGCTGGTGTATTTTAATGAGAAGCACTGACAAATCTGTTGAATCGTCTGTTGTTTTTTGGTCTAAAATAAAATAATAAATAATATATTCTAAGGCTAATAATAACAGTTACCCAGTTAGCGTTTTTTATCGGCCTTCTAGGATGAACAAATCATGGAAATCTAATTTAAAATGGCCAGGCATTTGGAGAGGGTTGCAATACATGCATATTATTTAAAGGGACACTATAGTCACCAAAACAACTTTAGCTTAATTAAGCCATTTTGGTGTATGGATCATGCCCTTGCAGTCTCACTGCTCAATCCTCTGCCATTTAGGAGTCAAATCATTTTGTTTATGCAGCAATAGTCATGAATTCCTGCATGTGACTTACACAGGCTTCCTAAACACTTCCTGTGAAGAGTCATTTAATGTTACACTTCCTTTATTACAAATTCAGTTTAATTTTGAATTTTTTATCCCCTGCTCTGTTAATAGCCTGCAAGACCTTGCCAGAGTCTTCTGTATGTAATAAATGTTCAATTTACAGAGCACGAGATAAAAACTTTTACAGTAAGTTACATTTGATTGGAAATGTAAACCATTTTGTTTCATGCTGGCTGTGTAAGTAATTGGAGATGTGACTAGGGCTGCATGGATTGAACTCTTAAATGGAGGATAATGAGACTTCGGAAACACAATTTATACACCAATACTGTGTCACTAAGCTAAAATTGTTTAGGTGACTATGATGATCCTTTAACTCCTTAAGGACCGAGGACCTTTAACTCCTTAAGGACTAGGTACATCCAACAAAAACGGTCCTTAAGGACCGCGACCATACCTACTATGTCCGTGGCAAATAGATTACTTAATCGATCGCCGCCGTTCCCTGCCAGCGATCAGTGTTGCTCCCGGTCTGGGGGGACTGCCTGACAGACCAGGCATTACCCCTCGGTAAATTAGGCCCCCATGGGCCACATATCTGGCAGTCTCGCTGCATCTGTAAAATAAAATAAAAAGATGTTTAGTAAATTAAAAAAACAAAACAATATATGTATATTAAAATATATATATATTATGTCATACTAAGTGTAGTTTTATATTAATATATACACTTATTAAATTGCACACACATTTATATATATATATATAATAACTATATATATTGTAGATATATATATATATATATATATATATATATATATGTATATGTATATATATATATATATATGTATAAAATATAAATAATAGTACATTTTAAAAAATTACAAAATGTTTAACCCCTTAAGGACCAAACTTCTGGAATAAAAGGGAATCATGACGTGTCACACACGTCATGTGTCCTTAAGGGGTTAAATAATAAAAAATTGTGTATAAATATATATATATATATTTTCTTCTAACTGTATTTTGATATAAACAGTGACTAGAGCCCCGTTCCGTGGTGAATACATGGTTAATTAACCATTTATTTGCTTACCTTAATCCAGCACCGGGCTCCCTTGTCAATGGTGACCTCTCCTCCCCCATTGACGTCAGCTCCCGAGTGGAGCTGAATGCGCATGCGCGGCCAGAGGCATGTGCTCATTCAAACCCGCCCATAGGAAATCCTTACTCAATGCTTTCCTATGGGGATCTTTTTTGACGCTGGAGGTCTGTGAGGACCATCAAATAAGTGTGTTTTACTCAGTGTAAATCGCGAAAGTCCCTATAGTGGCTTTCAGGGAGACAGCCACTGGAGGATGAATTAACCCTGCAGTGTAAACATAGCAGTTTCTCTGAAACTGCTGTTTTCAGCTACAGGGTTAAAACTAGGGGGACCTGGCACCCTGACCTGTTCATTGAGCTGAAGTGGTCTAAGTGCCTATAGTGGTCATTTAATTAGATGTAAACTGTACATTTAAGCTGCAAGACTGTTGTGTATGTGAGATTTGCACCATTAAAGGAACACTAATATTATAAATACATACCGTATATACTCGAGTATAAGCCGACCCGAATATAAGCCGAGGCCCCTAATTTTACCCCCAAAAAATGGGAAAACTTATTGACTCGAGTATAAGACTAGGGTGGGAAATGCAGCAGCTACTGGTAAATTTCTAAATAAAATTAGATCCTAAAAAAATTATATTAATTGAATATTTATTTCCAGTGTGTATATAATAAATGCAGCGTGTGTGTATGAGTGCAGCGTGTGTGTATGAGTGCAGCGTATGTATGAATGCAGCGTGTGTATATGAGTGCAGTGTGTATGAATGCAGTGTGTGTATGAATGCAGTGTGTGTATGTGTGCAGTGTGTGTGTGTATGTGTGCAGTGTGTGTGTGTATGTGTGCAGTGTGTGAATGCAGTGTGTGTATATGAGTGCAGTGTGTGTATATGAATGCAGTGTGTGTATATGAATGCAGTGTGTGTGTGTATGAGTGCAGTGTGTGTGTGTGTGTTTGTGTATGTGTATAGTGTGTATGTGTGCAGTGTGTGTGTGTGTGTGTGTGTTGCAGAGCCTTGGTGGGGGGTGGGCAATTTTATTATTATTTTTTTTTACTGATTTTATTATATTTATCATTTTATTTTATTTAATTATTTTTTTTAATTATTTTAATATTTATTATTATTTGTAATATTATTATTTATTTATTTGTATTATTTTATTATTATTAATATATATAAAAAAAAATTCGTCCCCCCTCCCTGCTTGCTAGCTGGCCAGGGAGGGGGGCTCTCCTTCCCTGGTGGTCCAGTGTCATTGGTAGTTCAGTAGGGGGGAGAGGGGGGCTGGCAGAGCTGTAACTTACCTGTCCTGCAGCTCCTGTCAGCTTCCTCCTCCTCCGCGCCGTCCGTGCAGCTCCTCTATCAGCTCACACTAAGTCTCGCGAGAGCCGCGGCTCTCGCGAGACTTACACTGGGAGCTGACCGAGGTGCTGAACGGACGGCGCGGAGGAGGAGGAAGCTGACAGGAGCTGCAGGACAGGTAAGTTACAGCTCTGCCAGCCCCCCTCTCCCCCAGTCTGTATTATGGCAATGCAAATTGCCATAATACAGACACTGACTCGAGTATAAGCCGAGTTGGGGTTTTTCAGCACAAAAAATGTGCTGAAAAACTCGGCTTATACTCGAGTATATACGGTATATGTATTTAAAACATTATAGTGGTTCTTGAACCTTTTATTCACGGTTCCTCTTTTAAAAAAATAATGCTGCTCCTCCTTCATCTGAGATCATCAAGATGGATGATTTCAGGCAATTGTATTATCCAAGACTCTGAGGTCAGTCTAATGTTTCATGCATCATGAACTTCTAACTAATGCTGTCAGATATTTTGTAAGATTAATAAAGTAAGTTTTTTTTTTTTTCAGTAGCTTCTGAAACATATAAATGAGGAGGAATATGATGTAGCTGTGATGCAACTCACCTGGGAAAATGCTTTTAAGAATGTCAGAGCTTATTGAAGATCTAAAAGGGAACCAGATAAATTAGTCTGCCAGTCCCTTGGTGTTTCTGTATAAACCCAAGAGTGGAGTTTTGTTTTTTAGCTGTCGGTTTGGCCAAATCCCACTCGCCATATTTCATAGCCATGCACTTTGTCACACCAGTACCCCTTACAGAAATTTATCAGGTCTCAAAAATGCAAATCCTGCTACTAATTAGGTGTAAAAATGACTTGGAATTTACCTAACAAAACTAAGGGGTATGAGATTAGCGCAGGAAATAAAGAGAGAGAAAGGAAAGGAAAGGACAGAAATGTTGTTTGGCATTGCAAGCAACCTGATTAACATAATAGGGAGCTAGAGTCAGTGGCGTATGATAAACATGACATAATAGATAATATTGAAACATAGTAGGAATCAAATTAAACTATACTCTTAAAGATATTATATATTATGGTAATAAAGCTGTACATCTGGTTTTGACTTTAATCACTGGAGATTTTACGTATTCAGCCTTTGATTGGCACAGAGGGACTCAATATAGCTCAATTATTAGAAGCAAAATCCAGAAGGTATCCATGCCTGAATTTGGTTAATACCTAAAGATGTTTACATTTCAAGTAAGTGGCCATTTGGGAAATAGGGACAATAATATGCTGTTGCTTGATATCAGCTAATAGAAACCCCAAATGTTGCACATTTTTTAATGTCTTTCAACATATATTACAAGAGTATAGTTTTCAGCAAATAAAATGATAAAAAACAAATATTAAAAAAAACTAATTCAAATCAATGTGAATTTGTATGTAGGTCAACCAAGCAATAAATGATGCATTCAAAGCATATACGCCAGGTGGGTCTGCAAAGTACAGACACATATAAGAATATGTTTGTCCTTGGATAGAAACTTGGCTTAAAGATGGAGTGCAGATAATAGGTGTTAACAAAATATTTTATCATTGCACAAAAGTGGTAAGTGGAGTGCCTAAAGGGTTTTGTCCTGGATCAAAATGTAATTCAGTGCTTGTAGCCTATCATTGCTCTCCAATGTTGGACAGCTAATTCTGCAGTTGAAAGATGATACTTTAGGTGCTTGGAGACACTCATTTTTTATGAAAACTGTTTGACACCTGGGGAGATGGTGCCCAACGACTAATTTGCACATTAACCACTACAATTAGCTGTAGTGGTATGGTCCATTGATTGTATTTATTTGTACATAAGTGTTAAAGTATAATAATATCAGCCTCTTTTTAATGATTGACAGACAAACAGATAGGCAAACAGATGCCTTATAATCCATCTTCACCGTACGTGACAACTTCCTTGTTCTATGATTGTGGCAGTGATGTTACTATACATAGTGAGAAAAACGTAGTGACACAGCAAACCATTGTACAGCTCTCCTGTAATGCATGTATATAATACAACAAATGCAAAAAATAAATAAAAGGTTTTAAAGAAGGTGCTACTATCACCTTGTGTAGGTCACCCAACCACACACAAAATACAGTGACTAAAATAGATAAAATGGTAGTAAGAGCACACTGATAAGTATATGTAAATAATACACATATAATAACTACTTCATATCAAATTGCAGTGAAAAACACTCAAAGAGTGTAAATTAAAAAAAAAAAAAAAAAAACACACACACACCGGATATATCTTAGGTTTTATATCAAGCTTATGGTAAAATTGCATGTGTGTGTGTTTTTTAGTTTTTTAATTTATACTCTTTGAGTGTTTTTCACTGCAATTTTATATAAAGTAGTTATTATATGTGTATTTTTTACATCTGTATATAATACAGAAATTAAGATTTGTTAGGGTCTTCTGAATTAAACATGTATTGTGCCCTGCATTGTGACCTCCCATTTCGAGATCACTTTTTTACTATATTTAATATACTTTTTTTCTCTAAATTAATTTTTAACCATGAGAAAAATGAGTTTAGGTTATTTCTATAGAATTTTATATATATATATATATATATATATATATATATATATATATATATATATATATATATGAAATGATGTATAACTCTCCCAGTGGGTTGATTAGGTTGATTATTGTGAAATTTATATAAATCTACATTATATTACATTTGTATTATTTATACATTTGTAAAAATGCCAATGTCTATTGAAATCTGCAATTTTTTTGTAAAATGAAAAGAAAAGGACACACTGTTCACACATAAAGCATTTATGAAAGGCCAACAAAGATATGGAGCTTTGATCAGAAATTATATATATCCCGTTGACACTGATTGGGAAGGCAGGAGGCAGATGAGAACCCACTACTTTGTGTAGTTAGTCCCCTATGCAAGCTCAGGCTGATTATACTTATTATTTCTCCTCCAGGATATCTACACAGACAGCCTTAGCAGTTCTTTTTCTTTGTGTTAGCCTTTGTAACTTGAATGTCATCAATATGACTTGTTGTCATCATCTTGTTATATCCAGCATGATAACTATTTCCCTCAAACATGGCTTGCATGTACAAATGACCTGTACCTTAGAAATAGCTCACTAATTCCCATTAACTGTTGGTAACACGTGCAGATTCTGTTTGACATTATAGGAAGCCTTCAGTTCTAGGTTACTGTCTTTTTAATCCAGATTATACATTATATAACATCAGAGCCTGGTGACTGGGATTTGACAGGAGAGAGCAATACCAGCAGGCATATAAACTATAAGCACTTCCCAATGTTACCATCAATAGTTTGAACCTGCAGGACTTGTTGGTTGTAGAGGGTGAAGGTGGAGACCCCATGCAGTGAGAATAAATGCAGAGCCCGCAAAAAGAAGCCAGTTGCAAATGAAATGGTAATTGCTTTTCGTCACTGGAGAAAATCTTCATTGAGGCGATTACACAGATTAAGACTTCCCCGGAAATGTACTAGAATAAATATAGTCTGTGCTTCCCACATTGAGCAGCTGAGCTTCCACTGGTTATTAACATCTTATTGTGATGTGAGCTGAATTGAAATCAATTCTGCTAATTGTAGTATATGACTCAAATTTTCATTGAAGCTGCTGGGTGTGCATGCTCATCTTTCCAGTTGAATCTTTTCATGTATATTTGTGTTCCACTTAGTTTGTAAATGTTCTTAATTTTTGGTATTTTCATGTTTTTATTTTATAATTATCTTCATACATCTATCAATCATGACGGGAACTGCATTGTTAGTTTTGCATAAAATAAACATCCATTAATAAGCATATCTTATTTATTTCTTTTTTTTTTTATCCATTTGTCTTTCTGGTCCCACTGACAAACACTGACAGTTAATTTGTCATTTAATGCCTACGTCTTAGTATTAACAAGCTTGTGACCTGAATGGGTCATGTTCTAATGTCACTTGACTGACCTTGACAACCTCTTCCTCTCTGAATGATGCTTCTAAATAAAGAGCCCTTTCCATTACACTGCTGTCTGATTAGAGGTCATTTTTGCTTTTACTGTTGTTATTTTTTTTATACTGTGATTATTTTGTCCTTTACAGGGCTGGGTACAAATTTAATAGTGCATTTAAAAAAAATAATTAGATTTTTATTTTATTTTTATAATTCTACAACTGTTATTTTATTAACAACTATGGATAATATAATTAGAATTTCCTTGATATTTTTATACATGTCAATGTGGGTTATCCACAAAGCGTAACCCTGGGGCAAAGTTGTAAAAGTAAAAGTATGAACTATACTTGTGCATTAGTTTTTGGTAGAATTGTAATTTGTCTTAATTTAGGCTGATTGACAGGTCACTTGAAAAATGTGAACTCTGAAGTGCCTTACGGACATATGATCAAGCAAACTCCTTGTGCAATGGACAAGCATGTTCATTTGGTACGTGATACAGAACCCCATCCATGGCAGTAAAAAAATTGGCACCATGATGAGGAGCAATAAGAAATATCCCTATATTTATATATTAATTATTAAATAGATACTCGTTAAATATATAATTGTACACATATTTAAAAAGTATATATTAAATATATAAATTTAGTTTTTTTTAATGCTCATCTTCTTTTTCCATTCTGTTGGTTATTTGTTCTCATTTGATCTGTGAACCATATGGTTGTGCATATCAGTGTCCTGCAAAATAATACATAATATTTATAGTATATATTTTGCAGAACACTGTTTGGCCCATTTTCATGTCCTTTTGGTGTGTCCAAATCATTTCCTGAAACATTTTGAATGGACAAGCCAAAACGTAGATGACTATAGGACTACTCAAACTGATGTTTCTTTCTTTACAAAGTTATTTGGCCCAAAACAAATCATGTATGAACATTTCCAGTAGCTTCCATGGTGGTTCCTCACTTTGAGAACATTGTCTCACAATTGCTCCTCATGAACATTATCCATCTAATTCATATTAATATATGATCACTGAGTTACCTTACATTAAACAAGAACATAGTGCCATTAAACAATAATTCAAAAGTGATTGATTCCGATTACTTAAAAGATATCTAAAACATATTATCTAGATCCATAGATAAACAGACAGACAAATGCAGATAGATAGATGGATAGATAGACAGACAGACAGACAGACAGACATTTGTATATATAGTAAGAAATTATGGTTGGAAAATACATTGCAAAAATCCATAGTTGTTGCAGTCTCAAGCACACTAAAACATGATAAAGCCTCCGTCAAAATGGGTTAAATAAATTTTCCCACCTGCACACCCAGTACATATAGATTTAAAACCAAAGAGCACTGCAGAACATATTTCCAATATGAAACATAAAAAGCATGAATTCAATATCCCTCTGAAGCTCAGGCTTCATCCGTCTGCCCAGCCTCCTATCCTTCTGCTGTGTCACATGGCACATAAATGTACGGATGGCTGGGCTTCAAGAGCTCTGTTTCCAGAGTAACACCAGGAGTTTTCTAATTCTTTCTATTTTGTATTTGATTAGAAAACTAATCAAATCTACTATTGTTATTTTTAACAATGTCACAAGACTTGTTTAATTATATTTATAGGGGACATTACACTATTGAGAAACCAGAGATTCTTATAATATTATTAATATAGAAAAATATTTTTTCTTTGCTGTTTTAACCCCTTAAGGACCAAACTTCTGGAATAAAAGGGATTCATGACGTGTCACACACGTCATGTGTCCTTAAGGGGTTAAAGAAATGGTCATGTTTACCTTGAAGGGCTCAGCACCCCTCCAGAGTGGCTGTTACACTAACAGCCACTGGAGGCGCTTCCACGGCACTAACCAAATAATATTCAGTCACAAGATGTGGCCCTATAGGAAAATAATGTCATGCTTTTCCTATGGAGGAAGCTCAGAGATACATGTGAGGCTCATGACACATGCACTCCAGGTACTCAAGGCATTGCCCCCTCCAGGAGATGGAGAGGTTAGCACCAAGGAGGGAGCCATAGCACTGTAATAAGGTGAGTAAAAAGCCTAACTGTAGCCCATATTTGTATTTGTAATGCATAAGTGTTCCTTTAAATGATTTTATTGATGGGATTATTAATTCCCAGTTTATTTGGTCTTTACACAGTATTTGTATTTGTTACTGTATAAATAATAATTACAAAATTGAAGGACATTTAAAGTAAATGCTAAATTACTTCATAAAATACTCTCTGTTGTAACCCTTTGAGTTTGAATTGGACGTTGGAAGGTTAAACTTCGAGATAGTGTCAAAACTGAGAATGATTCCGGAAATGAGATGCAAAAAACTTACTTTGATGCTGTAATTTGAATGTGGTTCTAAGCATTTCACCACATTTATTTGATCTTGATATATAGATGCAATCATCGTTTGCTCATTGAATTGTTGTCAGAGACATTGTGAAGTATGATATAGATCTGTCAAGTCAACTGATTTGTTATTTTCATTGGAAGGCTATCTCACCAAGTCCTGATATCTGCAGCCTAACACATTTCACCAGAGACGTATTCATCAACGACAGAATCATTTCATTGAGAGAAATGTTATTTCATTTGCTCAGACCCAATGAGTATTTCTCCTTGGGACCCTTACAGTTTTACAGCCAGGGAAAGTAAATAATTCTTTTCAGTGAAGAGTAAAAATATAAAGCGAAAAAAAAAAGATAAAAAATAAAAATCAAATACTACATCATACTCAAAGTGTATGTGTCAAGGAATAATGAATTCCAGAAGTGCTTTATATTTAATTATATTATATTATATTTTAGAATACTACACTATAAGTATAATTTAATAATATATATTATCTTATATCTTACATTGCACAGCTTAATGGTATTAATTGTACAATTGGGATCGTGCAATCGTAATTTACAATCGTAAATAATCAATTTGCCCTGCTGGGAATTTAATCTACGACCTGATGTTAACATAGTTTGAATTGTATCCCATTACTATATATCAACCCTATAATTTGTTCACAGTACCTTTTATCGTATAAAATAAAAGTAATATATGTTTTTACTTATGGGACTCCCTGAAAATAACTCAACACGTAAGCAATTTCACAGATATAGAAGATTAGTTAAGAGCAGTGCTACATTAGGCTATACAGGGTATAAGCACATAGGAGTAGAGAACACTGCAGGATGACTATGCGGCCAAAATAAAACGCAGTTAAGTTCTGTTGGTTTCCTTTATACCTGAATCTTATTTGACTCTATTGCAAACTTGTCAGAAAGCAAGTGTGGTACACAAGATCACATTGACAAAAGTAAGTAGGCATATTTTAACCAATATATTCAAAAAAGCCAAGATTTATTTCACGTTTTAGAAATTTCTAAATAGTCTGAACTAGGACTGTGGATGTGGGTGTACTCAAAAACGATACACAGTACTCAATGTGTGATGGGGTATTTGTTTACAGTTTGGGCAGATGGCATGCATCGTTGATAGAACTGCAAAATGATATTAAACTGCTATGACGCAGCAAGGCATCCTTTTGTGGCAAAATGTCTTATTCACTGATCATATTAATTCAACAAATAAGACATTATTAGTTAAACGTATTACTATAGGCTTCTGTAACACTAATTGGTTCCAATTTTGTGGTTCAGGAATTTTCTAGCTATATGGCATTCCTTACCCTGCCAACTAGATATGCACTGAATATCCAGATTAATATGGCCTCCTTCCAGGTGATCTTTATTTAAATACGTTTTATTAAAACATCTAAGATATGCTATTTATGATGGTAATTGTTGCTTTACATTAAAAATAAAAGAGGTACATTTTTTGAGTGTCTCTGTTACTGAAATAGGAAGTATTTAGCTTTTTTCATTATTAGAGCTATAATTAGAGAGCAATGAGTATGTAGAGAGGTCAGCCATCAAGAGAGAATATGATTGATTAATGATTGAGAAGAGAAGATTGTCATTGTTTGCTAATGTCTTAAATTGTTCCAAATGTGCTATTATTTTTGTAATATTTGAGTTTTTTCGTATCGCATTAAGGAGAGGTTCCAGTGTGATCATAAAGAGTAGGGGCGAAAGTGGGCACCCCTGTCTGGTCCTGTTTAAAATATGTATAGGCTCAGAAATGTTGAAATTAACTCTGCATTTAGAGAAGCATATAGTGCTTGAATCCAAGCCATCCATTGGGGTCTAGAACCCATTGTTTAAAGTGTGCTGAAAAGGAAGGACCATTTAACCTTGTCAAAGGCTTTTTCAGCACCTATACCAAGGGTAGACAACTTTTGGCACTCTAGATGTTGTGGACTACATGCCCCCTTATGCTTTTCCAGCATTTTGTCTGTAAGAGCATTATGGTAGAAATAGTCCACAACATCTGGAGTGCCGAAGGCTGCTAACCTCCAATCTATACTTATAAGAAGGGTCTGGATGTTTTGAGTATTAGCTCTATGAATTATATTAATCATCTTAGTTGTGTGATCTTTCGCCTCCTGCTGTGGAAAAAATCCTGCCTAATAAGGAGGGACCTGCTCCCCCTACAATGATTTTAATTTGACAGCTAGCATAAGGAAACATTTTTTTTTTTATCTCATTGTTTAATAACTAAATGGGTCTGTAATTTCCGCATTGACTCGGATATTTGCTGGGTTTAGTGATGATGGTTATGAAGGCTTTTAAGGCTGAGGGTCTAAAAGGAGATTGTGAGGTCATTGAATTAAAAGTTTAAAACGTGTTTATAGCTGAAAAAGAAAGAACTTGTAATATTTTTTGTGTATACTTCAGAGCCTGGACTATTACTACATGGGGAAGCTTTAATAGTGTCCTGAGGTTCCTGACGGGTAAATTGCCTTCCTAGGTTTTCTGTCGTGGCACATATTAAGTGCTAGGATATGTGTTTTGTTAGGTATTCATGCCTAAGGTTTCCTGACCCTTGTGACTTAGTTAATACATAAAGAGCACCATAATATTATTTGAATGCATTGGCTATGTCTGCTGCGAGATGTAGTTCTTTGCTGTTTCTCTTCGATTTTAGAGATGTAGGAATTGTGTAATCTCTTTTTAAGGGCCCTAACTAACAACATTTTGCTGCATTGTATAATCAGTGTGCTTATTATTATTTATTTTTTTTGTTTCCAAAAAGCAGGCTGATTAAGTTTGAAAATTAATTAAAGGAACACTACAGTATTAGGAATACAAAATTGTCATCAATTATGTGGCTAGGACCTCACAGCAAGGGTTAAATAGGTGAATTTGCTTACCTTTTCTCCTTTGTAACAATGGTGTCTAGTGTTCTGCTCTGCCTCTTTGGTTGAGATCATAGAGATGGATGGTCTCAGCCAATCCAATGCTTTACCATAGGATAGCCTCGGGAGGCTAGCGCGCATGTGCGGCAGAACGACCCACTGCATCAATCAGATGGTCTCTGTGAGACTATCTGTTTGAAATAGTGGAGTTTTTCTCCTCTAGTATGAAAGTCGCTATAGACAGGTAACCCTTCGATGAGATGAAGTGGTCTGGGAGCCTATAGTGCTCCTTTAATGAAAATCTGCAGTACTAAGGTTAGAATTCACTGATCTAACTGATCTAGATACATTTGTCTTTTGTTCTCTAAATGAAGAAGCAAAATATATTTTTTTGTATTCAACAATTGCATTCTGTTATGCCTGGGTTGTCTTCCTCCTATTTAGCGGAGCCTGATCCTAATCAAAATTGATGGATGACTCACTTAATACTTGGCTTCATCTAACTTCTACACATGAACAGCAAAAAATAATGTTTTACTGAGAATCACATCATTTATGCAGTAATATCATTTTTTCAATTTTCCTCAAGTCAGTTTGTAACTTTTTTTTTATACTCAGAAAGTATTGTTTCAGCTTTATAAAATGATAGAAAGAGGGAATCCAAACCAAAGTAAGAATTCCAATCTGGTATCTGGTAGAAAATAAATATGAAAAAAGAAATAAAATGCTAACCAATGTATCTACAATTACTTGGTAGGATATAAACAAATAGTTCCTTCAATTAGCTGACTTGGAACAAAGTATCTAAATTGTAAGTAATGAGCTTTATTGCAATAACAGCATAAAAAAGATACAATAGAACCAAGACAGTTCAGCTAAGGAACAAAGACAGTAACCTCTAAATATGTGGGTAAATAAACCCTGGTAAAAAAAAACCTTAGCTAGAGCCTCCAAATACAGAGTTGCTACTGCATTGAAAAGTGATACCATTCCTCAAGGGGATAGTTCACTAAGTAGTGAACTATATATCATACACTAGGAGGGATACTGCACACAAATGGGGTGGAGGACAGGGAGGTATAAGGGTAGAGATAAAGCAGGATATAATATACAGCAAGTTCTCCAAGTACAAAAATCAAGTTAGTCAATGCTACTGTATAAATCAACTGTGGTAAATTCACCTGCTGTATGTAGGTAAAGTAGCATTAGGAGACGTCTTGTATGGTATACAGCACTAATGAGATAAAGCAGAACGCCTATCTGTCTGCCTACTAAGTTTGAACACTGCAGCTCCTGTCAAACACCTTTGTGGGTGTTCTAAGCTACTATAGTAAAGTGGAAATGCTACTATAGTAAAGTGGAAATGCTGAGGCTAAAACACCTAAACAAAACTTCTGTGGGTGTTCTAAGCTGGAAGTTAACCCAAAGTTGTAAGCTGTCCTCCCTTCAGGCTCCTACCAAGACTAAGGAAAAGCAAAACATAAAATAACTCAAATCAGTTTAGAGTGCAAAGTGCTAAAGTGATGAGTGATTAAATCAACCCGACGCACGTTTTGGTGCTAACAACGGCACCTTTGTCAGGGGATAACCTTGTATTGGGTACTACTCAGGTATTTAAAGGATGGAGAGCTAATCAGTGACTCTTTGCCTCTGTCAGTGTGATGTGTTCTGATTAGGACTAGATTGATGCCATTCTAAGGCGGGGGTGGAGCTATGATGTTCTGTGCGTATTCCATTGGCTATCCACTTTTCAGGTTACTCTGATTGGATAATGGGTTAGTAGTTGGGCCTCTTTCGGAGGGAAGACATTAATCACTCTGCTTAATTAATGTTTAATCCTGTTTACCAACTTACCCATGTGTCCAAGTATATGACCGAGTTAAGGTGGGCGGGGATAAGGGTAGAGTTATATGGTATATTTCTGGGGGACGGAGCTATATAGTTCCGTTCATAGAGATATCAACCACTCCCCTTAACTTGATCGCTGTCCTTGCCCTAATGTCCACTTGTTATTGTGTGTGCACACGTCATACATGGGCGGGCAATAAAGCTCATTACTTACAATTTAGATACTTTGTTCTGAGTCAGCTAATTGAAGAAACTATTTGTTTATATCCTACCAAGTAATTGTAGATACATTAGTTAGCATTTTATTTATTTGTTCCTATTTATTTTCTGCCAGATTGGAATTCCTACTTTGGTCGGGATATCCTCTTTCTATCATATTATATTATTTGCAGGGTTCAAGCCCGGGGTGGATCTGGTACCACTGACACTGACCACTCTGTTCTCAGCCCAAGTTTTACTTGCACTCAGCAACATTGTTTGTTCTCTCTTTGGATTGTTTCAGCTTTAATCTGCTGACAAAGTTCATTTATCCTGACAGTTATAATATTTAAATACAAGTATAATTATTAGTGATCGCCTGTAAATTTGACCAAAATAAATAACATTTTCAAATTTTCCAAACTATAAGTAATAATATATAAAATGACATTAAGAAATTGGGATTAATGTTGTTGTTTTTTTTTTTACTAACTTTGCTCTAATTTATCAATCTTCACAGAGCTATGTGTGGATTTGGCGAGGAAGATACAATGATAAAGAATGTCACCAGTAAAAAGGTTCCTACCCAAGTGCAATTGGTGAAATATCAATTAAAATGTTTATACCCTGCATTATCAGAGTAGATCATGGAGTGCATGCAAATGAACAGCTAGGTGTTTACATGGGTCACACGGGTTCTAGGTAAAACTTATCCTGATAAGAAATGGACATAATTATAGTAGTTCTGAAAATCTGTTGAAAGAATTCATTGGGTCCAGATCTCTAAGTAAGACTGATTCCGACATACAGCACTCAATGTGAGGTCCTCTATGCCACAGAATTCCTTCATTCATTAGAATCACAGGTTAAATGGGTATCTCTTTTCCAAAATAATGGCATCAGGCTCCTGGCAATATTTAAAATGCAAATAATTAGGAATTTATTGCATTGGGAGGATTTGGTTGTTGTCTGATGGAGCAAAAGCGAGGCTGGCTCGGAAATATGTATATTTTTCTTTTTGATAAATCGATTGGGCCGAGTCAATTTTTTTCATCATGCTCAAATCCTTCATGATGAATTGAATAGTGGCACATTGCTTAACTACACGTGTAGTAAACCCATTCTTGGCAGGACTTTATGAGGTATGCAGTTTATAGGGTTGATCTTTTCAAAATTATGGTAACCTGTTGATTGGTTGAGCCACTTTTGGGTCTTTATAAAACCTGTGGATTTTCAGCAACAGCAAAATCTTCAGTGGTATAAATGGAACCTAATTAATAGATATTCAGTGAAACATTTGATAACATATATAAATGTCCATTATTCAGAAATGTTATATATGGATGCAAATTATGATAATAACTGACTTGGTGATACTTCACAATATAAATTGTAACATTTAGCCATTATCACTAGCAGAAAGTGCTGTGACTACACTTTGTCACATAACATAGAGCGATGTACTGGAGGAGAGAGCGATCATGGTCTAGTCATAATTTATTACATATATTATGAAAGGCATTTTCTTCATTCCATTATGAATTATTTTAATGCGAACTACGTCGTCAAACTTGGTTTTCGTAATACTTTCAAAAGGATTAATAGATGAAAATTCTCCATATTACATAACTTTCTTCACCATCCTTTCACACATCAAATAAGTGGGTGGTGCAACTTCCCATTAATTGCAATTAAAATGTACTACCACACTGTCAGAACATGGTAGCAAATTAATCTACAATTTTTAAACAACAATTAAAAACATTACATTGAATTAAAAAGTATTAAAGGGAAACCATCACTTGTCTGGAAAAACCACCATAGAAAAAAAACATTGAAAAATGCCCATACGTTTTGTTACTCTTTATGCAATGCTACTTTGCCTTTTTAATGTATTCTAGAGACTGATTTCCATAACTATCCAAGTCAGTGAAGGCATGGCCATTAGTTCTGTTTTTCCTCCTCCACCTACAATGTCCCTCCTGGCTTATCTCTGACTTTAATTATTATGTTTGTTTTTTTTTTTTGTTGTAAATATATTCCCCAACTAAACGTTGCTCAGTGAGCAGCAGACCCCTTTCAAGAATGTAAATCTGTTTCATTGTTGCAATTTGCTTCTTCAGATCTCCAATATGAGCTCAATTGTTGCTTAAATTTGTTTCTCAACTCGCTGTTTGGTGAATAAATTACTTGTAGAAAAAAAAAAATGATAAAAAAAAAATATATATATATAACTCAACTGCAATACTATGGCATTTTGGCGCTATATATATATATATATAGCGCCAAAATGCCATAGTATTGCAGTATGCAATGATACCTTTTTTATTGGACTAACACAATATTTCAAAGACAAGCTTTCGAGAGTTTTCTTCTGTTCTTCGGGTCTGAAGCAGTACTGATCAATCTGATAGAGTTTAACACTTAAAACAATTGATGATAGAGAAGGGGAGGGAGGTAGGGGGGTGTCATAAATAGTAGAAGATATGCCTGAAAGTGAAAGGTGCAGTTTGGCTGAGAATAGCCAGAAAAAAGTAAATAACTTTTGACAAGAGTCAATAAGCTAGTTAAAAAGAGAAAAAAAAAAAACACAAAAGAGAGAACAAAAACTAACGAAAACAGCAGAGCAGGGCATGCAAGTAAATAGCTGCTTATATTTATGTATTCATGTATATAAATTGATCCAATAAAGGTGAAGCGAGATTATTAAAAAAAGTTCTATATAACACATTAAGATGTGTGTTTATAAATTACGTTTTGATCGCGTGTGAGAAAGCCTGAGTACATTAAGTCCATAATTTCTGGTGTTGAAATGTGTGATAATTTTCATCTCAAATGTCTTTTGTTCATGAGATTCTTTGAAATTCCTTTTAAGAACTTTAATCCTGAGGTTTTGGATAGAGTGTCCAGTCTGGGTTAAGTGATGACCAACAGGGGTACAATATCCGTTTCTCTTGTGGTTCTTGATTTAGTGTCTGTGTAGATTCATTCTGAGATGCAGCTTAAGCCCAGTTTCTCCAATGTAGAAACCTTTGTCACACACTGTACACTGTATCATGTACACCACATGAGTGATTTGTTGCATAGTACAGTGCCATTCTGTGTGAGCTCCTGTTCTGTCTGTGGTCAATTTGCTGCGGACCAATCTCTGTCTCAGGTTAGGCTGTTTGCATGCTAGGATGGGGGGGGCTTGGGAAATATTTATTTGAGTGTGTGGTCCTCTGAAATTAATGGTTGTAGCTCTTTAATAATTTTACATAATCCTTCTAGAGTTCGGTTGTAAGTAACTACTAGAGGGATTCTTGTTTTGTTTTCCCTTTCTTTGTATTGTAGGATACAATACTTTGCCTGTCCCGTGAGGTTTTTTAGGGCAGATTTTTTTTTTAGAGATTATCCTTTCCTTGTAGCCCTTTTGCCTAAATGACTGACCGTGTACTCAGGTGCTGATCTCTGTCTTCTGTGTCAGAGCAAATGCAGTGACATCTTATAGCCTGGCTGTAGATAATGCCTTGTTTGGTGTGATCGGGATGGAAGCAGGAATTGTGGAGGTAGCTATACCTGTCTGTGAGTTTTCTTTACACAGACGAATGAAGAATGCAATTGGTGACCGTTATTGTGCAGTCCAAGAAACTCACACTATGATTTAAAAAAGTTAATTTTAAGTTTTATTGACGGGTGGAATGAATTTAAATATTTATGGAAGTCTATAAGGATTTCTTCTCCTTCTGTCCATATTATGAAAATATCATTGATGTAACGATAATATGTATGTGGTTTGTGGGGCTGTGTACATAAAAAATCTGTTTTATAGGTCAGCTATGAAAAGATTGGCGTATTTGGCTTCTTGTCTACTGGACTAATACGGCTAATCCATTCTACACACACACACACATTTATTTTTTATTTATTTTTTTCCAAATAATTTATTCAAGAATATATAAATATATATGTATATATATATATATATATATATATATATATATATATATAATAAACAATACACAAGATCCAGCGCACTCCCCCGTGTTATATATATTGGTTTTTTATATATATATATATATATATATATATATATATATATATATATATATATATATATATATACTTACACATTTAATGGACAATGCTGCTGGCAAAAATAAATAAATAAATGTGTTTTGATGTTCCAGGATCAATACTTTCAAATCAAAGTGTTAAATGTGGTTATCTACATAGTGATATACGATCTGATTTCAACATAACGTTTCAAGTTATATTTAATTTCTTTTCTAAAACACAATTATGTGGGAAACATGAGCTTTGTCTGCTCTTTCTCTATGTAATTTTTTAATGCACTACAATATGCCATATTTGTATAGTACGCGATGTATAAAACACTTTTAGTATTGCTTTCCCATATTAACTCTTTAGTTAACAGCAAATTTTGTTTTTGCGTAACATTTATTTGAAACAGGCAAAGCTATGACATAAATACGGCATATGATAGCAATTTTGCAATTAATTTCCAGCTTGGATGCAATAGGGCTTATTAATTAAATTGTGCTAAGCAGTAATACATATGTGAAATTTTGCTGAGCTGAAAATTTAAATTACAAATTTGAAATGGCAGGAATGTCCTAGTCTGCTACTTTTTTCAGTTTGCTTATTGTGGCATAACATTTACAAATTTCATTTTCAATTTAGCCATTAAATTTTGCTGACAATCAACTAATGACTAGAATGTTTGTCAGAGTTAGCAAGGGGTTTCTAATTGCAACTTATAATTACCAGATGACAAGAGTATTAACATCTGCCAAAGAGACATAAGACATTAAAGGAACACGATAGGCACTATAACAACTTAGAAGTTGCTATAGTGCAATACATACACCTTTGTTTAGGCTACCAATTGTATTTAATTCTCTTGTCTGCCAAGCCATCTGAATCATATTTCCCGACTATCATATCCAATCATACCCTGATATCGGAACACATAGCATGATGAAGTTTCTGGGCTTTGGTGTTTCTTGATCGTGAATGGTGATACCAGATGGTGAGTCTTATTCTTTCCATTGACCTACAACTCAGGCAGATTGCCTCTATGGCACTGCTGGTGGCACTGGAATAAAAGTAAATAGATTATTTATTTTACATGTTATTTATTAGCAAAGGGATTGCATGGTTAATACAAAATACATTAGACATACTCTACAATACAGTGTTTCTTTAAGTGCTAATTACTGACTAATTTCCATGTTAGATGGCAGTTGGTGAAGTTTTTTTGCAGTGGTGTAACTAGGGTTGGTGTCACCCGATGCGGTAAATCATGGCGTTACCCAAACCCCCCTTGGTTACCCTCTGCCAGAGGCAGCACCGTGAGACAGAGAAACAGCCAGGCACTGGACAGGCTAGCTTCAGCACTGGGAGGAGGAAAGGCGTCAGCTACTCAAGGCAAAGGTGGTTCTGGAACCTTATCTCAGGAAGGGAACTAGTAGATTATTTAGGGTTAGGATCTGTAGTGATGTATATGGTGACACCATACAGTAGGTGGCGACTAAAGAGTCCACGGCATTCAGATTCAGCTATTACTCCCAGAATGAGCAGAGTCCAGGGATACAGAAGAAAGTGATTGTGTGTTCAGAAGGCAGCACCTGGTGGCGACAGAGATAAACATTTATAGACCTATTTACGATCCAGGCTTTAGTGAGTAATGGCTTTTTAGCTGCACACACTCACCAGTGATTCTGTAATTCTTTTTCTCCTTTTTAATCTTAAATTTGTGTATGCTATGCCTGCACCTTGAAATATATTGCTTAGTAAATATTAAACAGAATTACACTATTGTTTTGTACATGCTCTTTGGATTGTAAGGCTGATATACAATTAAAAATTGTATAACAATTGAACATAAGTATATTGATATCTTGTGTGTCTCTCTGCCTCTATGCGCTCCACTTTATACTATATATATATATATATATATATTTATTTATTTAATAAGTTCAACCCTCTGATATATGACACGCACACAGTGTGTGGCATATATCTAGCATTCAAGGGTTAACAAAATATATATAGCAAATTATGCATTAAACTGATTAGTATAATCATTTACACTAGTTCTGTTCCGACACACTATGCTAAAATATTATGATTTAAATCCAATTTAAAAAAGAAGACTTCAGTGCTTGGATTGGAGGAAACATTTTCAGCTGACACAAGTTGCTCAGATTGGAAAGCATATTTGCACAAAAGAAAGAGTGGTGGAATAAGGAAAGCCATCATCAACAGATAGACACGGTGATGGGATTGGGAGAACGCATTTTCATCAGACACATGCTGTGCTGGTATCGAAGGACACATTTTCAGCAGACACACATAATTAGTATTGAAGGTGAGCATAGTATTTTCATGTGTTCTATTATAGTCTAAGGGTTAAGTGCTTTGCTTGTCACCATTATATTTGGGTTCCAATTCCATGTATGGACAAAACATTTTTTTAAAATTATGATTTATGTTAAATCAGACAAAAAGAAGCATTATTTAAGATGCCAATTAAAGTGATTATATTATTTTACATGAGCCAGCACATATGTAAAGTCATCACTCTTGCATGTCCGTCCCACAGAAAGTCAATTAGTGAAATTCACATAGACTGCCCAACATATTAACAGAATATACACTAATAGCATAGTAACATACATTTAGAAATTGCAATACAATTGAAAAATAAAGAATTTAAAAAAATAAGTGGAAAAAAGCCCAGCTCTCCACTTATAGGCTTCTCTGAAAACATACTATAGTGCATTGTTTTTAAATTCCCATTTGCCCCTTTCTATCTCTTTTGGCGCAGATGGTAGCTCGCGGACTTATCGACTACAATGACATTACAGATTACATATTTACACGTTTAGGGTTTGAAAGCCCCTAGGAAGAGACTGCTTATGTTTAGGGAAATGAAATGTTTGTCTTCGGACATAGCCTTTCTCCATGAAACACATTTCCCAAAACATGCTGGCATACCACTGAGGGATCACTCCTATCGTGTAGTCTACGAGGCTAGAGCCATTTGTTAAATGAATGGGGTGGCGATTCTGATTCACAATAGATGTCCGTTCCACTTCACTAGTTCTGAGTTGGACCCGGAGGGCAGAGATGTGATATTGTCTGGCACCCTGCACTCCTATTCAATGCTTTCCTATGGGGATTCCAGCGATGCTGGAGGTCCTCGTGGAGAGCGTGAGGACGTCCAGCGTTGTTTAGACGACCAAAAGTCGTCTAAGTTCCTCTAGCGGCTGTCTAGCAGACAGCTACCAAAGGAGGACTTAGCCCTGCAAGGTAATTATTGCAGTATATAAAAACTGCAATAATTACACTTGCAGGGTTAAGCTTGGTGGGAGTTTGCACCCAGACCACTCCAATGGACAGAAGATGTCTGGGTGCCTGGAGTGTCCTATTAATAATGATAAGAAATTGATTTATTAATAAATTACCCAAGTTAACTACAAATAATAATATTACAATGTATTTATCGTACTTTGCTGAGTTGTGGTGAGTGAGAAAGGAAAACACTTTTTTTTTTGTTTTCTTTACATGAATATTAAATAAGATGTATTACTGAATGTAGGCAAAATGCTTTTAGTACACATATTTTCTAAATTAGGACTGGGCATCTATTTTGCCTTTTTGTGTGTTGATTCAAATTGTTATATTTGTTCTCTGATATCCCACTTGGCAATTGTCACCTTAGTCATGTCTCGAAATCAAATGTCAGCTTGGTTATACTCTGTACAAATAGAACCACTTCCAAGGTCATTTGTATTACGCGGAATAGAACAGCTGTACAAATTAATATTTATTTTCTAACAATATAAATATATAAAGGTGTGTTCTAGGTTTTTGTGAATGCCTGTGTTTAGTGCAGTAACAGTGAGCTGTAAAACCATGATTTGAGAAACAAAAACTGCTGTTTAAACTAAACGAAACTGTTGGAAATGTAGCCCATTGACTTATATTAGCGGTGATATATAGCTAAAACTGAAAGGTACGATTTTAGGTTGGTATTGGAAGTAATGTCACATTTACTATGGAGATTTAAAATAGGATTTGGAAAATTATAATATAAATGTCAATGCTCAGAGAACAAATTGTACTTTATTGTACCCTCACAATACTGTACACTTACAATTTAAATTTCTAAATATCAGGCTGATGTACTTACAAATATTATAGCAAAAACAGTGGACACTCGCATGTCTTGTTTAGTTCTTGAGAAAGGATCAAGAGCAGATCCGAAACGTTGATGCTACACTAATAAATTTGCAATTTTTTTTTCACTTAACATATATATATATATACATATGTATATATATATATGTTCCAGCGTTACAGCATTATGTTAGGATAAGCAATTGGAGAATAGTGAGTGCCCTCATCCCTGTATTGTGTGTATATATACATACATATCCACACGCACACACACACACTTACACATAAGGTATACAACCAAGTCTATATATACAGACACTTACACTTAAGGTATATAATCAAGTCTGGTGAAGGTGGTTGAATGTATGATATTTAAATTATGATGAGAAGAGTAAATATTTTTGTATTAAAAAAAAATGTAATAGGCATATCTTTCTTTTTCAGCTAAATTAAATAGTTGGTTATAGCAAAATCTTTAAAAATACAAATGTAATTTACTGGATAATAAACTAAATATGTGTGAGGTTAGGTAACAATAATGTTTCTTGAAAACAAATCCCTGAATTTGGGGATAGATAGATAGATAGTCAGAGAGACAGACAGATTTAGAGGAGATATCTTATATGACGAAGCTTTAAGATGTTGGAGAATTGGTGGCTTAAATTTTGCAAGATGGCGGCCAACCATGTATATGTAATTTCTGTAAGGGAAATGCAGCTGCAAAAGAAAACATGGATATTTTGGCTCAAGAAGATTAATGACAACCTTGTTTAGCTTTTAATTTAGTAGAAAGGACTATGACGTATTGTTGCCAGAAAAATGATGGTGTTTCATCCTTTTCTCATTATAAACTATTCTCTAAATTAGGCGCTTTGGCATATTGAGCAGATTAGGCTAGATGAATCAAGATCTCAGTGAATATTTTGGAACATCGGTAATCCTCCTTTTGAAATCTTTTCTTTGCAGTGGATCCAACAAGAGTGCCTATAAAGGAAGTAATGTTGTGCACAACCCTAGTTAAATTCACAGTTTACCAACTGCTGACAATAGTATAACAGACTTCAAAACCTTCTAAAAGCATAATAGATTAAGAATTAGACAGTACAAAATAGAAATTGGAATCAATGTTAGGCAATTAACTTGAGTTGGGACAGTAAGAGTATTGATGCCATCTAAGTTAACATTCATGACAAAAAAATATATACTTGTATAGATCCATTCCCTATGAGGTCTTGTATGAATAAAACAGCAGTTATCCTTCATAATTTCTAAACCATTTCAATAAATTTAATGAAAAACAACAAACAATGAAAAAATGTAACTAGTCTCAGTATAGAAATAGTCCTGGGACTAGCCACATCGCCTGGAAATATGTATAGCAATGCAGAGTGATAAAAACCTGGCTACCACATCTATAGTAAATACTACTAGAGACAAACTATCCAAAAAAATCAAACAAAAGTATATACAGGTGGTACTAATAATTCTATGCCAACCACAGAGAATATATGTAGGGATGTAAATACAACATACATAGTCAGAACCCAAACCTAAACACAAGCTTTATTATAATTTGCTATGTAGGGATGAGTAACATCAGATAACTATATCCCAATCATTAAATCCTTCTGGGGAATGTCTAGTATTGTAATCTTGTCAAAACCCAAGATAGAGCTGCATTTGGTTCAGAGAGAGATGGAAAGTGATATATAGTGAGAAAATCAGTCTATAACAGACTGATAATATTAAATTATAAAGCCTCTCTCCCTGTTAAACTAACTAGACAGGCATAGAAAAAAAGAGAATGAAAAAAGCAAAAATTCAATAGTTTAAATGACAATCATGGTGCTACAACCACAAGTGCCCAGTGCTCATATACATCATATGAGGAAAAACGCCCAACGCACGTTTCGGTGCTTAAAGAAATGCACCTTCATCAGGGGACAACATAAGACTGATAGGAGGTCTCTTAAATACTAAATTGGCCAGGGGACATGAATACCTGTGTCCAATAGGGTCTGGGGAAGTGCAGCTTCAGGTGTACCTAGTTTCCTCATATCATGTATATGAGCACTGGGCACTGGTGGTGTAGCACCATGATTGTCACTTAAACTATTGAATTTTTGCTTTTTTCATTCTCTTTTTTACATCCCTACATATATTCTCTGTGGTTGGCATAAAATTATTAGTACCTCCTGTATATACTTTTGTTGATTTTTTGGATAGTTTGTCTCTAGTAGTATTTACTATAGATGTGGTAGCCAGGTTTTTATCACACTGCATTGCTATTCATATTTCCAGGCGATGTGGCTAGTCCCAAGACTATTTCTATACTGAGACTAGTTACATTTTTTAATTGTTTGTTGTCTTTCGTCTAATTTGGGGTTAAGCCCCTATTGAGATACCTGGAGTCGAGGGGGCGGAGCTTGAACACTGAAGCGAACGGACGCAAACTAAGAGAGCTCCGAGCCTTAAACGAGGGAAAAATGCTTGAAATACCCCCCTAACATCCCAATTGACAAGCAATCACCCCAAGACCTAATGGGGAGAAAGGGGAAGAAAACGATACCACACAAGCCCACATCGGGACCAACGATAGGGGAATTGTGGAGGCAGACACGTGGAGCCTCCGAAACAAACATGGCGGCTCAGCACGGTGGGTGCTCGGACTTTTCCGTGGACATCTCCGACGAGGAAGATGGGGGACTCTTACAACATCTTAACCCTCCACAAAAGGCACAACAAAGCGGCAAAGGGACAGACACAGAGCCGATCACCATAGTGGTCCTAAAGGCTTTATTGGCGGACCTGAAACGCAGCTTCCACGAGGATATCACAGCGCTCCGCACAGACCTGAAAGGCCTCTCGAAACTGGAGAGCTCCTCACAATCCCAGGCCCAGGATGTCGCTACAATGCAACACTCTGTACAAACCCTGGAACAGCATATTGGAACGGCAATATGAACATCGCCTCGCGGCGCTTGAGGACGCCAGGCGGGCTTCCAACATTAAAATCAGGGGTGTCTGGGAGGACATAATGGAGGCCGAACTGCCTAAACCTATGGAGCGCATGTTATTAGAAATACTGCCACAAAGTCAGCAATCAACAATCACCCCAGAAAGGGTCTTCAGAGTCCCTAAACCAATAAACGCTCCAACCACGGCCTCGAGAGATGTCATTATGACCCTCCACAATAACGGACATAAGATGGCGATCCTATCTGCCCTCCGAGGCAGGACCCCCTTCCGCCTCGAAAACATGGACCTCTCACTCTACCCAGACCTGTCCAGTGGCACCCTGGCCTGGCGTAGGTCGCTACGACCACTCACCTTAATTCTGCGTGCCCGCAAAATTGATTACCGCTGGCAGGCCCCCAGGACATTGACGGTCCACCGAGGATCGAACTTGCACAGCATTCAGGACATCCGGGATGCCCCGGCCTTCCTCCGGCTCCTGGACCTACCTCAAGACTTGCGGTCCCCGGCTAGAGTGGCCACCAAGGACAACAACAGCTCCCCTAACCGCACCCATACCTGGGACCCAGATCGGATTGCCCCATTTATCCCCCAAAGCTCCACGCCGGACGCATATTCAGCAATCACGACATAGAGGCACAGAGACACTCACCTGTTGGGGTCTTGGATCCGCCGCCATGTTTCAATAGGGACACAGAGCATAACCTGTGATCCGCTGACACCTTGACAACTGCTGGACTGCCTCGAAATAGGTCCGACACGGCCAGACAGGCCAGACCTGATAGCACAGACCAAAGACCCCTGACACCAACAAAGACCCCCTTGCTCCCAGGCAAACCTGTGCCCCTGCCCCAGCTATGCTAGGTGGACAGACTCAGGACGAAAATACTGAGACTATTTTTTTATTTCTGCCTGGTCTCATAAATTAAGTATTTTCTTGTGTCAGCTGGATGGCTAGTGTTGTTTACTTGGGGAAGAGATGGCAGCAGGATGCACTGGGTGATGAAGGCAGGCCGGCAGAGACAATGTTATGCCCAGGGCAATGTTCTGCTGGGAAACATTGGGACCTGACATTCATGTGGATGTTATTTTAAAAAGTACCACCTACCTAGAGACTGTTGCAGACCATGTACACGTCTTAATGGCAATGGTGTTCCCTGATGACAGTGGAATATTTTATCAAGATAATGCACCCTGACAAACTGCAAACATTGTTCAGAAATGGTTTGAGGAACATGACAAAGAGTTCAAGCTGTTGCCTTGGCCTTAAACTTCCCATCTGTGGGATGTGTTAGAACAACAAATCTGATCCATGGAGGCCCCACCTCACATCTTGCAGAACCTGAAAGATCTATTGCTAATGTATTGGTGCCAAATACCACAGGACACATTCAGAGGTCTTGTGGAGTCCCTGCTTCAATGTTTTAGATTTGTTGTGGCAGCACAAGCAGGACCTACACATTATTAGGCAGATGATTTTAACATTGTGGTTGATTAATGTATATTCAGAGAATACATGTTTTTGGCAGGGTTCCACAGTAATGGGAAATGTAAATATCACAAGCTCTGATTGTCATGTCTGTTAAATGGTGTGCAAACACACAACCAACAGGCAAAAAAAAAGCAGTTGAGACTGTGTGAACAAATTCCAATGTGTTCTGTACTACTCACAGACACAAAGGATTTGTGAGCCAGATATAACAATCTAATGGGCCAAATAAGCCCATGGTAGTATGTTTGACACCCTTTAGCTATACAGATTGCCTTCCTACCAGACTAACACGAAAATAAATTTAAATTCACATATATCCTATATTCCACAGTCTACTCGGAGTACCCTAAACCACACTTATACATAGTCAATTTGCATAAGCCACCAATTAAAGCTTTTATTGTTTCATAAAAGGAGATTTTGATATGGTAAAGATAAGATGGAACACTGGATATTACTCTTATGTAGTCAATATGTATCTTGTGCTTTGAGATGCTCTCTAGTATATTATAGTGCAGGACAGAAACCAGTAAAGCATTCCGGCATAAATCTTTTTGTAATGGACTGGAATTAAAGCAGATCTATTAGTCTTCTAATGTATTCTGCTCTTATTACATTTACTGCCTCCAGTTTAGCTTCTGTCTGTTTAGAATCAGATTGTGCTTTGTTATGAATTATGATGGCTTACCTATCTATTAACCTTAAGAACGATTCAATATAATGCACATTAAAAGCATGATGTGATGTGTTCTTAGCAGCAGCCCTAATAAAATTTATAAATTTGCCAAGTTGTTAGTAGTAGAATTCCGTAATCCCATTCAATTTCACATGCCACTAAACTTCTTTAGCTTGAATGAAGGTGCTCTCCCCAAAACGATTAACCTCTGCCAGGGCCTGATTATCTTAGTTAGTTTGTGCGGCAAAGGTACAAAATGATGATGTTGTTCAGATGCATCTAGAGCTCTCCTCTTCACAATCAGTAGGCTTCTGCAACTCTATAAAGCTAATTTCATTATCGAACAACTCCAGGGTTAAGCGTGACACTCATTTTCCCTTTTGTTGATGATTATTGCTTTGTAGAAACTCTTGGATTTCCTTGTACACGGAGCAGGTAAACTACATTTTTCCAAAGGTCCATTTTTCTTCACTTGCTTATGCCTTATCCAGAAAAGGAGGGATTGTTTCTAGATCCGATTTAGCTTCATTCAAATTTGGAAGACAAAAAAAAAGAGGAGGTTTTGTTCTGTGTAAACATCAAAGTCCTTTGAAGAGATAGCTGTTTGTTAAAGCCGTTTTTACAAAGCACTTCCATACTGTGCTTTTTAAATTCTTTCATATAAACAAAAAAAATGATTTAAAATGGACAAGTTATGTAAATGCAGAGGTGGAGAATTGCTTATTTAATCTTGCCATGATTGTTTGCTTGTTAATGCTAGAGCAATGCTATTAACAGTCAGACTTTGATCACTTCCGAACAACTAGTGAATTCATTGCCAAAATGGGAAGAAAATCTTTATTGGCTACATGCATGGATTTTTTTGTGATGTGATAGATAAGCTCTAATGAAAATGATGGCACTGTTCCATTTTAACTGCAGTCTTTTTAATTGCCTACTCCATAAGTGTACCCAGTTTTGGGCTCAGATCCATTTTTCCCCACCACCCGATGTTACATTCACTTTTCTTTTGGGACAGATCGTGATGCGTAAATACACACACAAGTTATGTTTGGAGATCTGTTCCCCTAGTGAACAACTAGTAACACATTTATTTGCATTATACCTAGAAAACCATAAAACTCCTAGCATCTCTGCTGGCACAATGTCTATATAAAATGATCTGAAGATTCCTCCTCAACTTTTCACAAATGATCTTGAAGCAGTATCCCAAAAACAGGGTCCCCTTACACCCATTGCACAGTGCATCTTCAGCCAAAATTAATATTGTTAAAATTACACATATGCATTATCTGTTCGTCTTGACTGCAGCAGAGTTAAAGATATTTTCTTTTTTAGCTATAGTGATAGGAAAAATAAAAAAAAAAACATTAGTTAACTATTTTCTAAATATATGTATGGGGCAGATGTTTTTTAGCTGCAAAGTTAACCCCTTAAGGACCAAACGTCTGTAATAAAAGGGAATCATGACATGTCACACATGTCATGGGTCCTTAGGGGATGTTAAAATTATAATGATATTAAACAAAATATGTTTTAAAAACAGTTCTATGGGGGGGGGGGGGAGCTAAGCAGGCAAGCAGCCCAGATGTGCTCAGCAAGAGCTCCCATGTCTGGAGCCCAAAAACGGGGTACTGTGCCCGAACGCCGACACCCACAGACTGCAGACCAGGATACCCGCAATCAGGGCAGGCTACTGCATCGGATGGTGCCACTCACGAGACCTGACATAGCCGAACCGACAAAACGAGGCTTGCGGCCTAAACGAGACAGTGTCACAGAGAGACGGCCGCTCTCCGGACACACAAGCTGGCACAGAGACCGCAGCAAAACACTCCCCCCCCCAGGAACCGGTGGGGGTCATCCCGGTCCACATGTCACAGCCTCACTTGACTCACACCACTGGTTGGCCCCCGCTACACACACAGTCAAACCACAGAATCAAGATGGCGGCGGCTGACCATGAGGTCGAGACACAGCAGCACAAATCACTGGAGCAGCGCCTGAATGACCTGTTCCGCAGATTCTGGCGTAAACTACAACGCAATGTAGTTCAAAACAGGCAGGCACAGAAAAGATACTCACCTCCCAGGGGCCAACAAGGACTAGGGAAGCAACCCAGATTAAAGCACCCAACCAGCGCAGTCCACGAGGTAGGGTCTACCATCACTACCGCACGTGTCACGCCGCAGAGACCAAAAAGCTCTATGGCCGTGGACAAGCCCAGCCAGCTGCAGAGACTGCCAAACCCCCAGAGGAAGCTGAACACTCGACACGGTATGGCCCGGCGCAGGCGACGCACGCATGCCCAATGTGGGGGAAAGAAACGGGGCCCAGGAGGCGAAAAACATCAGGGCCAACATCGACCTAGCTTAAACCCAGTACACACGACAGGGTCTGTTCCGCATACAACATATACCTACATACAGCCAACCATAAGGAACTCCCGCATGCAGCACCCCCGGGACAATTGGAAGTGGTTCCCACCGGCACCATCGAAAGCTCCGCTGGAAGCGGCCTCACGCAGGGGCATTGGCTGACAGGATCCACCTGGAACTTACACACATTCCCAAGCAGGGGAATGGGCTGACGCTGGACTCTCTGGCGGGGGCCACCCTTATCCCACCATTGCAATGTTTAATGTCTTGACTAAATATCCTAATGTTTTTATAGTTTTACTTTATGTTCTGAAGACTCAACCAATGACCTCACATATGACTTAGCGGGAAATCTAGCCCTTACACGGGCACGATAGCCATCAGCCTTGCAAATAGTAACACTTGTCCCCCACCACGTGTAAACTACCTAGCCTTGCCCGAACACTAAGCCTGCAACCACCTCGCTGCACTACATGGCTCCTCGTAGGCCACCAGACGCACCACACACCTACCCCCTCAACTGTCTAGCCAGGACCACTGTGCCTAGCGCAAGCGCAAACATGATAAATCTCTGCCCGACATCAGTGTGCTCCAGGCTTGACTGTGATATGTTTAATCTATATAAACTACCTGTTTACCTTACACATGCTGGACCACACACCTTCAGCTCTAAACATAGCTTTCACATTCGCATGCATATGTAGCCTACTCATTTTCTTACATTTCAACTACGTATCATAACATGTTAAAACCGTTCTTATTATACTATAAAAATGTGTACAGCCTAGCGATTACCCCATTTGTTACAAATGTTGAGCAGCTAGAGGATTGACGTTGGGGTACCTTCGGCCAGTTTGTTGTCATTACATGCACTGCAAAAATAAAGAATTAAAAAAAAAAAAACAGTTCTATAAATATATTGTACTTACTTGGTTATGTACATAGCTGTGAACATACTTACCACTCGTTATGGATACAGTAGAAGATTCCTGATTGTCCCAATTTGAAATCTTTGATCCACTGTCCAATAAAGCAAGGCACCAGAGATTGCCCACAGAACCAACAGCAACACAAGACTGTAAATTGGTATTTCTGTCCATACAAAAGTGCTTCTGCAGTTCTCTGAGCCACTGCAACCTCAAATGGTTACAAATACAAAAAACAAGTCCTGCGCTCAAACTCCCATCAGTCCTGGGAGCAGCAGCAATCATAGTACACATCAACCCCAATACATACAGTAAAAAAAAAATAAGTTACCTGCACTCTCTCCCAAAACCCTATGTATATTTAAACAAATGGAGGTTATTTAGTTACTCCAATGGCCATTGGAGAGAATGCCCGCCTGCCACTTCTTGGCAGACCCCCCTAAGCGGGTCCTACACTATCCTTTCACCTTGCTTCTTTGAGCTTCTGGCAAAGATATCTCTAATGAGACAGAGAGGGGTATTTTTTATATACACCCCTATATACTTATTAACCCTTAATAGGGAACACATGGGATGGGCGGAAGCATTGTAACATAGCTGTGTGATACAAATACAAAAAAACAAGTCCTGCGCTCAAACTCCTATCACTCCTGGGCGGCAGCAATGACCATAGAACACATCAGCTCCAATACATACAATAAAAACTGGAAAAAAAATACATTCAATGTGAATTCCATCATAATTGCTTTTCAGTTTATCTTAACTTACTGTTTAGTTAATAAACTATAGTCTTAATTTATTTTACTGAAGATTCTCATTGATGCTGGAAGCAGGTGGATCCTGTTGATTAACTGAGAGTGATTTAATATTACTACCCCTTTAAGATCTGCTTTTCTTTACTGAGTCACTAATCCATTAGCGGATTTGTGTTACTTAGCAGAACAGAAATACTTAAAACAGACATGCAATTATCCATGCACTTCAAACAATAAGAAGCATCATTGCATATGTTGCCCGAAAGTGTTTTTAAACCAACTGAGAATTAAGAGACACAGCATTAGGTACCTTTGCATCTATTAAATGAGTATTTTTTTTTCCATTTATACTGAATAAATGAGCAGTTTATCAAAAATATGTTTATTATTGACAATATTAAAATTAAATTTATAGATGTACTAAAAAACACAAAAGTTACAAATATACTTCCCGGTTAAATCTTTTGATATGATATATGTATTTGCTTGCGTGTGTGTGTGCGTGCATGTGTGTGTGTGTGTGTGTGTGTGTGCTTCCACGGGCCCTCTCTCCATTGCACAATGACGTCATCTGTAAGATGGGATGCTTTATAGGGGATGTTAATTTAATGAACTGAGATTTCCAATCTCTTATCAAAATCAGTCTTAGGAAATGGAAGTAATACGTTATGAGAAACTATAAAAATTATAAAAGCAATTGTGTTCGCAATGTGCCACGTGTCTGCTGCTTTTTTAGATTGTCTTGTTCATCAGAGTAGATAGCTTTCTGCTTTTATAAAATAACAGTGCACATAGCGGTAAGAATGGGGATCAAAAAGGTCATATCAGGAAGTATTTGCAAGCAAGCTATTTTTAAAAAAGAAATTATAAATGATGTTTAAAATGCTATTTTGTACTAAAGATATTTAATGTGTGCATTTTCTTTACTATTTAAAAAAAATAATATTTAGTGCAATTATTCACTGTATTGATTTTTGGTGGTCAGTATGCGTCTCGAAAAATGCGACAGAACCTTTGTATTTTTACTGTTGATTTTTTTACAAATTATTTTTCTCTTGTAAGTTTTTACTACATACCTCCATAGTAAATTGATAAAGGTGCATAAAACTAATGATTTTGCACTAATACTTTATGGAAATATATGGTTCCGAAGAGTGCTATGATTAGGACAATCCATTCAACATGAATGACAAGCGACTTTCCTTGCAGCATGCATACATAATATATGAAACCAAATGCTATTGTTAGGATTGATTTTAAGATTGTTATGACCAACACAAATAAGGATCCATAGTCTTTGAGTTATTTTTGGAAACATAATTTGTTTGACTCTCTCAGTCAGCAAGCTTGACATTCTATCTTCGATTGATCATGGTTTGTAGCAACATCATTGCAAAATTTTATTTTTAACTGACATGCTACAAAATAAACACATTCTCGTGAGATCAACAATAAAGGATGGGGGAAAAAATGTTCAGTCATCATTATCAGTAAATATCAATACCTAGCCTATGCTATATTTAGTTGCGTTGCTGTACCAACAATCTGATTTTTTTTTTTATCTATCAAAGGTTGAGTTGCACCGAATTAGCAGTGACAAAAAAAGATGTGAAATAACCATCTAGGTCTTTTCACTAACAACAGTGTGGTTCTTTTTGTTAAAAAATAAAAATAAAATAAAAATGTTTATTTTAAAACTGTGATAAATAGCTAGCACATTAGGTTTGGAAAACATAATGTGCCTGGTTCAAACTTGATATTTGTGATTTCTTGTTAAAGCCTGCAAAAAAAAAAAAAAAAGCCAGTGGTGCACCCAGAGCTCATATTCCTCTACATTAAAGGAACACTATAGGCACCCAGACCACTTCAACTATATGAAGTGGTCTGTGTGCCATGTGCCCCACCATTTTAACCCTGCAGGAAAGGCAGGGGTAACCTGCTTCAATATGGCAGCCACTAGAGTTGCTTTGATAAAATAGCAGAGTAAACCTGCAACTTTGGTCAGATGGTTTGCATTGCATACACACTATCCACCCCCTCCCCCAATGATTTCCTGTGAGAAAGCATTTGATTTTTGGAGATCATCAATGTTAAAGAGACACTCCAGGCTCCAAAATAGTCTGGCTGCTTCAGGAGGTATGGCTAAGGCAGAGATTACACACTGCATTGTAGTCATACTTTTCATACTGTCTGGTGGAGCTCTGATAGGCTAAAAAAAAGTCAGCTGACACTCTCAACCAATCAGTTTCCCATTGCTGCCCGGACAAATACTTCCTTATTAGACCAAGCAGCACAGAGGGGAGGGGCTGCTGGGGACTCTCATTCAGCATAAAAAAACATAAAAATATTAATTATAACATTATAACCTTTGCAATATATGTATTTATTCAATGCAGAGATCAACAGGATTGAGTTCTAATAAAATAAAACCTAGCTAGACAGTCCTAATTTAAGACACTTGTACGGCTTTTCTTCTTTATTTTGGCATTTTTGGCATTTTTCAATGTTCACAAAAAAGAAGAACAGCTTCAAATTTGTAAGTGCATTTAATAGCATTTATAGCAACACAGTATGGCCGTGGATGTACTCTGCAGGTGGGACAGCACCTAATCCAACCTTTAACCCATCCTTTGTGGGAAATATAGTACTGAAATAAAAAAAAATGAAAAAACACACAAAATGCGTATTTATTTTCTTTTCCCAAACTCGACACCCTTAAATGTCTTCAGTGTTGATTAAAAAAAAAAAACACACTTGCTGTTCTTGGAATTAAAAAATGTGAATGTCAAGCTAAATGAAACTAATACAGTGAATAAATAAGTGCATTTACAAATTTAGGCAATTATTTTACCCAAACGACTGTATATTTTAACGAAATGCAAACAAGTAATTGTGAATGTAATGCAGTGTATAACAAACTGAATTAGAAAAAACACACAGAATAGATTACACTATCTCTTTTTTATGTCTAAGAAATGGAGCATTAAACGTAAAAAATGTAGGAATTTGAATCTCTAAACAGTGATATGCTGTGAGCTGACAGGTTGCAAAATATCCAAATCTAATTTTTTTGCCTACATTTGTAGTCTGTTTTCAGCTCATTACAGTACGCTGCTTAATGAATAAACCCCTGAGACAATGAGCTATGACTACAGTGAAGCTTCATAAAAAAGTATTGATCTTTGTTTCAGCAAGTTTATTGGCAACTTATAAAGCTTTCAGATGAGAAGCAATTAATATAAAATGAACAGACCATAATATATTGCTAACACTTGATTGAAATTGAAAATCCTTTTTCGTTAAGGATACATTGATTTTTAAACCCAGTATTTAGGAGTAATTCACTAACTTTGAAGTACCACGTACAGCACATTCAAGTGTGTGGGTTATTCATTTTCTAGAACTCTCTAGAGTTTTTCGGTTCTTTTCAGATGCTATTTGATTTCAAATTCGTATATTTTTATGTGAGATCCATGTTAGTGTGTGTATCTGTATTATATGTGTGTGTATCAGTGTGTATCTTTTTGTCTTTGTGTGTGTATGTGTATCTGCATGTTTTTGTATCTGTATGTGTGTGTGTGTGTATCTGTTTATCTCCATGTTTGTCAGTGTGTGTATCTGTATTTGTGTTGCCATGTGTATTTGTGTGTATATGTGAATACATTGCAGCATTCCAATGCTAACAATGCACACAAATTCACCCCTGCATTCAAACGTAAAGACTGCATACAAAAACACCTCTGTATTAAGTCCCCAACATTATATAGAAAAACACCCCTGCATTCAAATGTAAAGACTGCATACAAAAACACCTCTGTAATAAGACACCAACATTATGTATAAAAACACCCCTGCATTCAAAAGCCAACAATTCATACAAACACACCCCTACATTCACACACATACTCCATACATAAACAAGCTTACATTTAAACACACACTCACTGCTAAGTGCTACCAGCCTGCAAAGATGGACACATTGTAAAATAGCAAAGTATTGTGGGAGTTGTATAACAGATGTTGATTAACCTTTTGGCCACCCTAGCTATAGGGAGAAAACCCAATTCATGCACCAGAACCCTCTCCGCATTAGTTATGCCACTGAAACAACCAGTTTTTTATGCTAATTATATGAATTGTGTGATAACAATCTTCAAGGTTATTATAGACACATTCCCAAGGTACATACATGTCTATAACTAGTGACATATTTGAACACACCAGTCATGATAACATTGGATATGATGTTATATTTAATTATAACACTGCACAATACAAAAGCGAGTCTTTGAGGCTCCAGAGATGAAATGATTTGATCTGTTTTCAAATTCCCACATGAATTTTATCAGAATACAAAGCACAAGAGGAACATGAGCAAACACTGAATTCTGTATTCTTTTTGTTGTCCACAGCCAGTGCTGTTTTTATTGTTAAAGTTTGTTTTATTAGGCACAGTGATACAGTTTCTTTGAACTCCCAATGTCGGTCCCCTGTTGTAAAACCTAAGCACTAGTTGTACCAGGATATTGTTAAAGCAGAGAACCCTAAAAGTGTTGGTCCTTTGATATTTCCACTGAATTTTGTAGTCCAACAGTTGTCTAACCCTAAAAGAAACACTACTACGTCATAACAAGTAAAGATTAAATAGATAAGATAATTTAGAGAAGTTAAAATAAAAACATAAAACCTGTAGTGTAGAACTTTTACTTTTACAACGCCTGCAAGTCTACATTTTAGAAAAGACAAGAGAAGATTTATAGTTTGTTATAATACATGCAACGTCTGATCTGTGGCCACTAATTTATATATTGATGTTTTTCCTATTGGCTAAAAAAACACAGTTTGAATTGCATATTTGTTTGTTTTTGTTCTTTCCACAGTTCTTTTTAAATGTTTTGTATTGAATCTTACAGATATGTGATGTATAAAATGCATATCCCATAGTTTTACATATTTTAATATATCAATATTACAGAACTTTTTGTTATAACAAATGACAATAACTGTAAATTGTATTCAGGATTGAAAAAGAAAATTTAAAACGATAGCTGCTTTTGAGTGCTATGGTGTTGAAACCTATGTCCCAGTAGTTGTAACCCCAACCCCAAAATGCATAATTGAGATTACAGTATTGATTAAATGTAATAGCGTCAGTTTATTTGAGTGTGCAAAGTTAATATGCTGGAGTAATATCCATATCACACTATTACCCCAGGGTCATATCTTTTCTCAATCCATTGCTAAGTAAGGCCATAAGATGTAATATAAAAGTAGCCAAGAAAAAGCCGGAAGTCTGGGTGTAATTCGAGACTCAAGGACATATGTGTTACATTAAAATAATTTAATATTGCCTAAGTGACACAGGAGCACAAAGAGGTGACAGAAAGTAAGACATCCAATACTTTTAAAAATCTAATATATGTGAAAATATGAATATGAATGTAATTTTTAAAAGAGAATCCAGTCTTAAATCTAAAACCAACGCATAATAAACTCAATATTAAAGGGGAGCTGTCACATTTATAAATTTTTAAATGTTTGTTTTCATCATCCATTTTTTTCCCTAATTACAGCATTCTGTTCTAAATTTATAGTTGCATGAACTAGTTAAGGAACTACCGGTAGTTAACTTGGAGGACCCTCTTTAGTCAGAATGTTTTTTAGTCTTTAAAACTTAAATAGGCAGTTACACTTCTTACTGAGTTCTATTCATGAAGAGATCAAATTTACAGGTGTTAATAAACGTGGCTACTTTATACTTGTATTACTTCAAGCACTATGTAGTTTAGAATTGTCTTACTGGATACTGATTTGTTTGGAACACCAAGCAGCCAATCAGAATCCAATTTTAATTTCAGTAGTCAAGTTAATTTTTTTCAGTAACTTTCAATCTTATGTGGTAAAATCCATAATAGGTCTTATAACTTACCTCAACTATCATAACCCGGCAGGGGAAGCAAATTTAAAATCTAGTATTTCACCCTGGAAGATAAGCCACATTATAAATGGGCCCTACCTTCAGGCATTACATAGCTGAAAAGAGACTTGAGTCTATCAAGTTCAGCCTTTCTCACATATGTTTTTGAAGCGCTTCCAATTTTGCAACAAACTAGTAAAAAATTCCTTCTTGACCCCAAATTAGCAGTCAGATGTCTCGTTGGATCAAGCAGCTATTACCCCTCTAATTAGAAATTGTTTTTGCAAGTATTTATCCAATTGCTGTTTAGACATCTGTATGGACTCTGATAAAAACACCTCTTCAGGCAGAGAATCACACATCCTTATAGTTCTTACTGTAAAAAAAAAAGAAATATTTCGCTTAGACTAAATCTTCTTTCTTTCAGCCTAAATGTGTGACCTTTTGTCCAATGTATAGCCCTGTTTTTATTGAATAGATTCCAAGATAATGGTTTGGACTGGCCCCAAATATATTTGTGTAATGTTATCATATCCCCTTTGAGGTGCCATTTTCCAAACTAAAGAGATTTACATTTTTTTTTTACCTTTCTTCATAACTAAAATGTTCCATTCCTTTTATCAATTTTGTAGCCGGTCTCTGCACTTTTTCTAGTGCCATGATATCCTTCTTTAGAAAAGGTGCACAGCATATTCAAGGTGACATTGCATATTGCTGTCTAATTTGTTGTTATTCCTAATTCACTACCATTTAGGGCGTAAATTGCTTGTGCATTCTTTATCCCGAACAGTATAACTTTGCATTTCTCTACATTAAATGTAATCTGCCATTTTAGTACCCAGTCCCCCAATCTACCTAAATCCCTGTGCAGCAAAGCAATAACCTGCTCACATTTTATTACTTTACAAAGTTTTGTGACATCTGCAAACACTAAAACATGGCTATCAATGCCTATTTCAAGATAATTTATAAATATGTTAAATAGAAGCGGTCCCAAAACAGAACCCTGAAGGACACCACTTACCACTTTTGACATTAATGACTTGAAAATAAAAATAAGAAAAACATGCATAAAAGTAAAGACAGAATATCAATAAAAGTTAACAATGTTTTAAAGAGAAAGCAGCAGTGTTTTCATCTGTCGAAAAAAATAATAATATGAATATATCTTACTCTGTGTGTCAATGATATATATATATAACATGTTCAATAAATGTGGCACACCCTGCACCTGTACACAAATAAACAAACAAAAAAAAAATAGTGGCTAATTTTCTTGCATTCCAAATATCTATTACAATATATTTTCCTGTCTTGCTCTCAATTCCTTTTTTTATAACGTCATGAGACATGTAATTCCCCAGCTTTCACAGTGCCAGGTGTAGGTATCAATGTCCTACAGATAAATGGTTTATTTGAAGAGAGAACTTTGTCATTTAAACAAAAGATGTATCATTAGGAGACAAAGCAACACATGTTTTTCAGAATATATAAAGTAAAATAATTGTGTGTATTTAAAAGGACTGGCCCGTGTAGAAGTTAAAAGTAACAGCATAACGTGACTGACAGTTTAGCAGTATCTTGGCCTGAATAACATTAATTTGCTTGTGTACAATTACAAGACCGTTTGGGGCAAAAAGAAATGGAAGTCAATAATAGAAAAAGGTGCCCACCATTTTGAGCTGTAAACTTCAATCAACTAAAATCATTCCTGCGTACCCCCCAACATTTCAAATGGACAAAGAGGAAAACTTCAGTTTTAAGGGTGTGAGTGGGGGTGTGGCTAAAGACGGGTCTGTTCTGAGAAATTTTGTGACTTAATAATAACAATGTATATAACTAAAATGTGATTTAGAAAAAGAACCATGTATCTTATCTACACAGACTATGAGTATTATTGCTGTGGAGCTCTGTTAAACATTCAGATACCCCAGCATCGGAATGAAGTTCCTTCAAAAGAGGGACATCAGGGCAGGAAGGATGGACAGAGTGATTTTGACTTAGGTACAGACCCTCCTAAATAGGGACACGTGGGAGGTATATTACTGAAACAAAATGGTTGACATTGCTTTCAAACGGCAGAAAACACAATTGAGCAGTGTCGGTTTCTGACTTTAGAAGTGTGTGCCAGTTTTCTTTTTGATATTTTTTTTTCTGAATTTAAATTAGTAAAAACTATTGTATATGGTTTTGTCAAGTAATAGAAAAATATATGCCAACATTGCTGCATATTCCAGAGAGGTAATTGAGTTTTTACTTACCTTCTCTGCAACCTTCACCTCATCCTAGCAAACAATTCAGTAGCAAAATAAATGCCAAACCAATTATGAAATATGGTAAATAAAAAAAAGATTAAGAAAGTGAAATTGTGTGGTTTAAAAAGAAAGTGTGCAAAATGAAATAAAAAATAATGCATTCTATGCGAATTTCTAAATATTAAAAGGGAACTATCATGATATAGACAATTACAGGAGCCAACATCAGTGTCCACATACTGGTAAAGGCATGTTAATGGCTCTTGTAGACAACATTTGACTCCACGCTTTCATCAGACTAATTCCTGTTTGTGTTGCTCTTGCTTGGTGCCTCCTTTTCCAAATTGCTGGATCACCTCCAGATCAATGCATTTCACTGACCATTTCATTAAGGTGATTGCCAATAAACTGTATGACATTGACAACAAGTGATGGGTTGCAGGGAAATCTGGTAACCTTGCTCATTATAAACTGGCATTTAGTAGATTCACAGGGATTTTCCTTACATAAATTAATCAAATATATATAGTAAAAAATAATAGAATGATACAATACATGTATTAACACATTATTGTCATTGCTATTATATATTTAATAATACATGTATTTCACATTTATTTCTTTGAACATAACATTACTGAAACCTGGGATGAGTCACATCACAGACACCAATGAAAAGACATTGCTGCTCAGGGATACCTTGGATAATAATAATAATAAGTAAAAACATTAAAAACATGTATACCCAGTGCTATGAATGAACCGGTTAAAAAGTATTGGTCTAAATAAGTGTCAGCCATTCTCAATTTCAAATCCACCCTTAATTCGGGTAGTAGACGCATGGAATAGCCTTCCAGCTAAAGTGGTAGAGGTTAACACAGTGAAGGAGTTTAAGCATGCGTCGGATAGGCATAAGGCTATCCTAACTAAGATAAGGCCAGGGACTAATGAACGTATTTAGAAAACTGGGCAGACTAGATGGGCCGAATGGTTCTTATCTGCCGTCACATTCTATGTTTCTATGTTAATTATGGCCTTATCTTTAGCTAAAAACACTTGTACATTGGTCATAGGCATAAAATACAATCTCTAGACACACAAAAACCACAAGAACAAATATTTGTAATCTGCTGGCATTGTATGCACTGCCAACCCATAATAAATAAATATTCCCTGCTCCTTCTCTCATTTCTTTCTGTCCATTATTCACTCATACTATTGAGTTCCAACTCTGTCTTTATCAGTTAAAACTTTACGCGGTTTGTTTTTCACTGTAATTATGCAGATTTTCTTCAAGTCTGCTGTTTTCGAGTTATAAATAAAACGCCTTACATAACACTGTTTGAATTATTTAAATCACAAGAATCACATTTATTGTTGCATAATCATTTAACTATTTGAGTGCAGGAGTGTAAAATTTTGAGTTTCACTCACCCCTTGTACTCCAAGGGTCATTGTCTAAACAAAAGTACCATTATCCTAGTACAAGGGCAAACAAACTCTACGTTGTCTATTTCTAGTCTCAGTAACTGTGTCAACCCCTAAGCACATTATGATTTAGTTGACGTGAAATTATAAAGGACATTCACGAAAAAGAAATAATGAATCCTATTATTCTAGGAGGACCGTAGCTGTAGATATTGTCTTATTCAGTAATCAATAGCATGCATAATGCAATATTAATGAGTAGGAAGTTCCCTTATTTCCTATCATGTGCTTTTTTATTTCAAAGGCCTAAAAGAAAGATAGTGAATGTATCATCGAAAATAAATATTAAAACAGCCAACAACTAAGAAAATTGCATGATGAACGTGAGTACGTGATTAAGTGTTGCCTCTTGTATGAATCAAAATATTAAACATAATACATATTCCTTTCTTTATAACCTGAGCTCTAGTCCTCTTGGCATACCCTTTCAGGTTATGATACAGTCAGAAGTAGACTTGTTCATGATGAGAAAATTAAATTCGATGGAACCATTTTTCCTGAAAATAGAATATTTTTGAGGACGCCTGAATTTTGCCCATATGTCGGTTTGCCTTTTGGCATTTTGGTACCGAAAACAAAATCAGAATCAGACAAACCAAAAGTCCACAAAATCACCAGTCAGTGTGCTGCTAAACATATACATATATTGCTTCACTCCCCCCTGCTGTCAGTGCAGCTTCCTACTCCTCAGCCTCCTGTGCAGTGATCTCCCTGTAGCTGGAAGGAAGAGACAGGCATTGCTGATGTGAAAGGGACTTTGACATACTGTTAAACGGCAGCAGTGCCGGACTGAGGTCTTTTTTAGAAATTCCCTTCAGGTGGCCCTAAGTGCATGCACCACCTGATGGTCCTCCTGAGCAGGCCTTGCTGATGATTTGTAGTCAAGGTTTCAAAAGAACATTAAATATCAAAAGCATGATAGCCTTATAGGAAAATTAATGTTAGCCATAACAGATGTGTGCAAATGTCTAGTGTACACTAGGTTGACTTGACTCTTCTATTACTCTCATTACATTAAAAGGAAACAGATGTCCGCTATAGGGAATTTATAGCCTATAATAGAGATAGTGTAACAGTCAAGGATTAAAAGCAGCATTCTCTAATTTACAACCTCAAAAATAGGTTTATATTTCCTGTCTTTATAGTAACTCACTAATATCTGGAACAAATCAAGCCAAGACTAAGATAAAAAATATCCATGCACTGCATAGGCATTTCAAATAATTGCAATATTTTTTTTTGTAATATTAACTTTTGTTTTAATATAAACACAGTGATCACTTGTAACAAGTTCTTTCCTGGGGCAATTGACCCAAGATAAGAACATTCACTACTTAGGTGCTACTGTGTTTGATTTATACAGATGAGTATAATATAAAGTGCGTAATTGCTAATAAATTATTCCTTTATTACAATGCCATTTTTGTACAATTATACTCAAAAGTAAGCAAGTGAAAAAAGAAAGGATATGTATATTTATTTCAAGGGTGATAGTGTTATGTTCCTATTTCGAAATTAATTTTTCATACCAAATGAATAGTGCCTTAAACAAAAAATTATGAGGAATGACATTACACCTTTCATTCATTTAACGTTCAAAATACAGTATCAGTTCAGAAATTATTACAGCTACTTAGTAAGAAACAGTTAAAATAGCAAGGAATTTCAGATAATAGTTGTTAGAGGATCTCGGAATTTTAGACATCGGAGTATGTTTTATTAGTGCTTTTGTAAAACCTAATTAAAGCAGTTTTGCTAAGAGCAATAATTAATGTTGAAAAATGTGCTCGCTAGGCCAGACTAAACAGCTATGCTCGCAACTTGAGCTAGTGAGAGCTATCCAACTGATAAGATGAAGGGCAAGACGGCACACTTGAGTTATTACACGTGCAATTTAATTATACTTTTTTTTGCATCAATGTATTATTGAATGAGAAACACTAATGCATTGAAGAACAGTTGATAAACAGTTATACAACTTTCTGAATAATTGACATTATAAGTCTTGTTAATTCTCAGAAGAGCATGCATGCAGGACCCATGCAGACAAAAATAATTCTTGGAGCAGGATTTGTGGAGGATGGCAAGAGAATTCCAACCTAGATTAAAAAAAGGCACAATCTCAATGTAGGTGGTGCAGATAATTGTACCAAATGTGGGAAATTCACTGGTTAGTTCTTCAAACTCCAGGTTATTGAAACAATATGCAAAACATACAGTACTTTTAAAAAAAAAAAATCAATGATAATTGGTACATTTTTTAAATAAAATTATGCTAAAACATTACTAGACTTGTGTATTCATTTTCAAAGTGCGATTTGCCCGAAATTTGGGTGCTCGTTAGTTTGCACTGAATTTGGACGTATCATGAAACAAATGAAACAGGCACTGGCTGAGAATTTTTGTTGTTTGATTTGTGATTTGGAGTTCTGCCCGTGGCATTATGAATTTATTTTAGTGGAATAGGGCCAAATAAGAAGCTTCTGTCCAGTGCTTTGGACTCAATCTCCTGTCCAATAAAGAGGTGGGAAAAAAAGATAATGGTTAGAATTTAAATGCTGATTTTTTGTTTACTCTTCAAGCGAGTAGTGAATAGTGAATAGAGTAGTGAATAAAGGAAAGAAAGAAGGAACAGTAAAACTATATATATTTTCAAGCAGGATTCTTGCAAACACCTTGACTTCAGCTATTGAGTGAGACAGACCAAGCGTGATTGTGTATTTTTACCAATGTCTTTCATTGTAATAGTTTCACCCTGCTTGGATGAGTCTTGTAGTGTGACTACAAAAGCTGAGAATGTAATGCTTCAGTATCATCTGGCAGTAACTGTGTTACTTTTAAGTGAGCACTTTACAAATTGTGTTTATTAGACTTAGAAATTATACAAATATAGGGTTTTCTTCTCTCTTTTTGGTAACATTTTCTCACTTGATCTTTGACCTAAATGCTTCTATCAGTGCCCTGCAAAATAAATACATAATATAATATTATGTATATATTTTGCACTGATTTGTCCATTTTTGCTCACTTTTTGGTTCATCTGATTTGCTTCCAAGTCAGTTTTTCAGTATTAAATTTCGGTGAGCCAAACTCACATATGGGTGAAATTCAGGCATCCGGAAAATGTTTATTTTTTTCAGGAAAAATGGTTTGCCTTGTCTTGTGTTAATTTTAAAGGAACACCATCATTATTATTATTTTTTATATATGAATATGCTTAAGATACATATATTATTAATATATACACTGTAATATTATTTAGATTAAACTTGCCTATATTCCAGTGCAAGGCCAGGGTCAATCTCTGTTCTGTAAAGTCATCTGATGACATTGGGACAAAGCAACACAGATTCTCTGTGAGAGGCACTCACTACCACTTTGTGAACTGTAGTTCAAAACGAGAGAGGCAATTAACTATCCAAGATGTTTGCTTCACGTCGGAAGGTGTTACTTAGGAGATTTATAAAAGTGTCAATTTCTCTTGAATTTTGCATTTTTTTTTAGAAAATATGCTAGTGGGAATATGCAGAAACCAATAAAGTGATTCAACAAGCTGGAGTGTTTTTCAGGACTGGAGTGTCCTTTTAATCATAAATTTACCTGGTGGAATTGAGATAATGTCACTCTATGCTTAAGTCCACTTAGTTTTGCACCCTATGAATCTTGCTTGCTGGATACACTGTGCACTGTAAAAACAAATGAGGCATATGTTATAAAAAGGAAGCTCGTGTCATTATATAGTTTTTCGCAATATGCTGTTATTTTTAAAAAAATTATATTTTTAATGTTGGATGTTTTTGAAAATGTCCCTTATTTTATAGTGAGGACTATTTTACTTTAAATAGCTGTCTCCTAAAAAACTTTGCAAACCACAGTAAAACTGTTAATTAGATTAAATTACAGACACATATTCAAGGGTTTTTTCTATTTTTATAAAACCCATCATGTGTATCAAATATGATGACTGAAACCAGCTTGTCCTCAGCTATCAATCTAATTATGCAGAGCAAGAGAAACCTATTAACATCCTCTTGTACAATCAGGAAGAGAAGCCCATTACTTTAGTGCTAACATTTACACCAATAATTTGAAAATGGCCCCCATTGAAATAGAAAATAGCAACAAGTAGACAAAAATGTATACAAAATATACTTTCTGTTTGAGTCATAGACAACTGGCCCAGACAACAAACGTCAGACTACTAATTCCTTCTTAACGGGATTCTCTAAAAACCAAAACAACTTTCACTATTTTGGTGTCTACATCATGCCTATGCAATCACACTGTTCATTTATGTGCCACATTTATTTCTGGTTATACAGCCCTAGCAATATCTCCCTTTGCTGTGACTCACTCCATGATTTTATTTTCATGTCTACAACATATTTTAAAGGACATTCTGTTTACTTTAGAAATTCTTATCTCTTGTTTTTGTTAATTGAAATTTAATCATACACATGAGTTTGTTGCATTCCTAGCAGACTGTTAGCAGAGCAAGAGATAAGACAATTCTAAATTAAAGTACAAAATAAAGACTCTTTTTTCAGAAACTGTGTAGGCAGACTGTGTGAGCCAGTCGAAGTGTGGCGAGGGCTTCATAAACAAAATAATTTAACCAAAACTTCTATATTAATTTAAGGTTGTTTTGCTATTTAAAATGTCCCTTGAAGCCATTTGTGCCGTTAGGATGTGTCATTATGTCCTAAGCGACATGGGCTTTAGCAATGTTAGAGTGCAATGACATGTCCTAACCTCGGTTCCGGTGAAGCCGCCCCCGAATAAACCGAATTATGCTTACCTTGCCAGATCTAACCAGCGGGACAGCTTTACAACCAGGGCAGCCCCCTGCAGCCAATCCTGCCAATCTGAGTCATATCCTGCCAATCCAAGTCAGGGTGATCACATGACTTGGATCAACTGGATTGCAAGATTAACTACAGTTGGACGGCCTGGGTTGTTAAGCAGATCCCCCAACATATAACTAATACAAATAATAATGTATGTACAAAATAACATATAAATACATTTAGAATTTCGTTATACATATTTTTTCATTTATATATTTATAATATACATATTTAATTTTATATATTATTTTATTCTTAGTGTATTTATATATTATTTATAAATAATTATATTGTTTTATTATAGGATACTACAGACATACCTCAGAATTTAATTTGTAAGCTCTATATTTGACCCTGTAACTTTCCGAGACCCCATAAAATTGTACATGGGGGGTACTGTTGTACTTGTGAACCATCGCTGAATATAAATGTTTTAGAGCAGTAACAATGATAATGCTATCATCAGTGAAGGTGCAGTTTTTGTGTAAAAAAATGCAAATATATATATATATATATAAATGCTAGCTTTGGCCAGTGTGAGTGTGAAAGAGAGAGTTTGTGGGGTAGGATAGGGGCTGAGTCTTATCAGCCCATTTGTGCTTCCCTTTCCCCCCTTCCTCAACCTCTCTCCCCTCTTGTCCCTTACTGCTATCCCCTCCTGTCCTTTAGAGCTCTCCCCACCCATCCCTTAGAGCTCTCCCCACCCATCCCTTAGAGCTCTCCCCTCCTCTCCCGTAGTGCTCTCCTCTGCTCCAATGTCCCTTAGTGAGCTCCATTGTTCATTAGTGATCTCCCTGTTCCCTTTCCCCTTTGGAGGAGCAAATTTCAATGTGTAAAAACTGAAATGTGCAAACCCCATATTTGACACTGTAACTTTCCAACAAAACAGGGGCATCATTGTACTTGTGGGACATCACAGCATACAAATATGTGTTTTATTACAGTAAAAGCTAACACCATTATGATATTTACAGTTACTATGCCATCCAGAATTTCTCACACTTTTTTTTTTTTATATGTGTTCCATATATAAATATTTTATGGGAAATTAAAGCCATATTTCTCCTGAACAAACTGGTATATAATAAGTGTGTGTGTGTGAACTTATTATGAAAGAGGTGAATTATGGTTGAACAGACATATAACTCAAATTCTAGATTTAGTTTTGGTTCAGAATTTACGTCCTTAAGGGGTTAAAGTGATTTTCTTTTTTTAATAGCAATTCAGTAGACCGACACTGCAGCAAAACATGCACGTACACATTGTCTCAATGCAGATTTTTATCCTTTAAATTGGAAAAGAAAAATAGAAATACATATTTATAACTATAGATTAGAATTCTTGGTTTAGCAAATGTAAGTCCTGCTGCTGAGAAAAATTTTGTATTCTTTCATACTGTATGTTTACTGATCGCTCTCAATATAAAATAGTAGCAGGTGCTATCAAAAGGATAAAATAAGCTACATAAAGAAAATATTTCTAATGCAAGCTTCTGAGAAACTCATGAATGCTTTATATTGTTGATCTTTTTTATGAACCTTGTTATCTAAAGGCTGAATGGTGCCTAGCAGCCTAGGAACAAAAGCCCTTGTGACACACATGGAAACAAGGGGTTGTGGCGTAAAAGTCTATTGTATATAATAATTCCTAGTTGACATCAGTAATGGCTATTTTTTTTATATTAATGTTGTCAATATTAACCTATAAAAAGATCTCTATATACTAAACTGTGAAGCTGTCTATAGTTGTAAAAAAAAAAAAAGTAATAATTGATGATATAAGTTGCTTCCGGAGCCGAAATCAATAAGGAGAGTAAATCTGGCCTGCATGAAAAAAGTGCTCACTTTTATGTTGAATGTTTCTTAGCTCATAGCATTATATATTTATATGCATATCATTTAGCAGATGTTGGATATGTTCAGGGGAGGGCTGGCAGCCTTAGGCCTGGGGGGCAAAACCAGTCAAGTGGCCCATTGCGCCACCAAATCAGTTCACCATCCATGCCCACCTTTTCCTGGTTTTATAACGGATATTGATGTTATGCTAATCAGTAGCTCTTTGCCATACCCGCTCCTTCACGGCTCTGACTTTCAATGTTGTCAGAGCACAGGCTGAGAATCTCTGAGCCTGTGCTCTGACTCACTAACTGAGCGCCGGAACCACGAGGGAGAGGATATGATCTGACTGCACCTACTGCTGGTGCGCACCAGTGGACCACCAGTGAATCGTTGTGCTGACACACACTGACGTTACTACTTAGACATCCCTCAATATTAATACCAGCGAATCGTTGTGCTGATACACACTGACGTTACTACTTAGACATCCCTCAATATTAATACAGACATCAGAGTAAACACCAATAAACTGTGGAAACAGAGCTGATCCCCCCAAATTTATAAAGGTTTGCTTAGAGGATTTATTCAAGATTAAATCATGCCTCCTCCTCTCTCTCCCCCATGCGCTGCTCTGTAGGCTGGGAGGAAGTGAAGAGTAATCACAGTCTCCCAGCACAACGCCACCTGTGGCTGCATGGGGAACAGCTGTTTAATGTAATGCTTGCAGGACGGCTAGCTGCCGCAGAACCTCTTTGTTTCCGTCTCTGCAAAGGGCTCCAGGCACTGCTTGTTGTGAGCTTGTCACTGCGGTCAAGACGGGTCTGGGCAGAAGGAGAGTGCAGTGCAATCAGTGCACTCCACCTCCTGTGGGTCACCAGTACACTGGTGCACCTGCCCAGGATCAGAGCCGGTGCAAGGTTTTTGCCGCCCTAGACAAAATATAAATTTGCCGCCCCCCCATGTGACATCACAATGCCCCACCCATATGATCTGCCATATGAACTAACGCCAGTGCTGCACACAGTGTGTGTTTACATTAAAAAGCCTGCAGGGACCAGCTATAGACACCAGAACCACTTCATTAAGCTATAGTGTCCCTTTAATGTGAGGTAAATTATAGATTAGTGTCACTAATAATATACTAGATTGCCTACTTACAATTAGATGAGGATGATGATGGGCTGCAGTTTGGCTCCACTGGTCTGGTGTAGAACAGGATCTCTGGAGGCTGTTTGCAACTGTGGTCACAAAATTCAATGTTCTGGGAGAATTGGAAGCAGCTCCCGTTTTTGGGGGGCCTCTTACACAGCTCAAGGTCTGGGCCCCAGTGCCTGACGGTGAGTATGCCCATAAGGACCACTCATAAGTCCACCTATATGTTCCACCCACCCATGAGTTCGCTCACAGGGAGTGGAGTGTGTAGGGGATGTGTTATGTATTATAGTAGAGGATCTAATATGTGTGCTTATGGTATGTAGTGTATAGGGATAGCAGTTTGTGCAGGTGCTGCAGCGTGTATTTGTGTATAAGGGATGTATTGTGTTTCTGTGTGTATGTAAGAAAAACAGTGTGTGTGTTTGCATGTGTGTGTAAGGGTTTGCATTGTATGTTTCTGTGTATGTGTGCAAATGATGCATTGTCTTTGTTTGTAAGGGTTGCATTGTGTGTGTGTGTGTGTGTGTGTGTGTAATGGATGCATTGTGTGTTTCTCTGTGTGTAAGGGAAGCATGTTGTGTTTCTGTGTATGTATAGGGATGCATTGTGTGTTTCTGTGTATGTATAGGGATGTATTGTGTGTGCGCGTAGTGTGAAAGAGCTCTCTGTCTTGCCCCCTGTCCTATAGAGCTGTCCCTTCTGTCCCTTAGAGCTCTCCCCTGCCCCTTAGTGGTCTCTCCTCTCCCCCACCCTCCCCTAGCGGTCTCTTCTCACACTCACCCACCCTCCCTGTGCTCTTCTCATCCCCCCCTCCACCCTCCCTGTGTTCTTCTCACTCCTCCCTCTGTGTGTTCTCCTCAGCCCCCCCGTGTTCTTCTTACCCCCCCTCCTCCCTGTGTTCTTCTTACTTCCCCCCTTGTTCTTCTTACTCCCCCCTTGTTCTTCTTACCCCCTTCTTCTTACTCCCCCCTTCTTCTTCTTCTTACTCCCCCCTTCTTCTTCTTCTTACACCCCCCTTCTTCTTCTTAACCCTCCTACTTCTTCTTACTCCCCCCTCTTCTTCTTACTCCCCTTCTTCTAATTACTTCCCACTCTTGTTCTTCTTACTCCCCACTCTTTTTCTTACTCCCCCCTTCTTCTTCTTACCCCCTCTTTTTCTTATCTCCCCTTCTTCTTACTCTCCCTCCTCGCCTCTTCTTACTCCCCCCTCCACTTACTCCCCCCTCTTCTTACTCCCCTCTCCCCTCTTACTCCCCCCTCCCCTCTTCTTACTCTCCCCCCTCCCCTCTTCTTACTCTCCCCCTCCCCTCTTCTTACTCTCCCCCTCCCCTCTTCTTTCTCCCCCCTCCCCTCGTCTTACTCCCCCCTCCCCTCTTCTTACTCCCCCCTCCCCTCTTCTTACTCCCCCCTCTTCTTACTCCCCCCCTCTCCCCTCTTACTCCCCTCCTCCCTCTTCTTACTCCCCTCTCCCCTCTTACTCCCCCCCTATTCTTACTCCCCTCTCCCCTCTTACTCCCCCTCGCTTCTTCTTACCACCATCCCTTCTTCCTACTCCCCCCTCCCCTCTTCCTACTCCCCCCTCCCCTCTTCCTACTCCCCCCTCCCCTCTTCTTACTCCCCCCCTCTTCTTACTCTCCCCCCTCCCCTCCTCTTACTCCCCCCTCCCCTTACTCTCTCCCCCCCTCTTCTTACTCCCCCCTCCCGTCATATTACTCTCCCCCCTTCTTACTCCCCCCTCCCCTTACTCGCTCCCCCCCTCTTCTTACTCTCTCCCCCTCCCCTCTTCTTACTCCCCCCTCCCCTCTTCTTACTCCCCCCCTCTCCTCTTCTTACTCCCCCCCCTCTTCTTACTCTCCCCCCCTCTTCTTACTCCCCCCCTCCCCTCTTCTTACTCCCCCCCTCCCCTCTTCTTACTTATCCCCTCCCCTATTCTTATTTCCCCCCTCCCTCCCCTCTTATTACTTACCCCCTCCCTCCCCTCTTCTTACTTACCCCCTCCCCTCTTATTACTTCCCCCCTCCCTCCCCTCTTCTTAATTCCCCCCTCCCTCCCCTCTTATTACTTCCCCCCTCCCTCCCCTCTTATTACTTCCCCCCTCCCCTCTTCTTCTTACCCCCTCCCCTGTAGTGTGGCCGAGCTGCTCTCCGGTCCCGGCCGGAGTGATGGGAAGGTGCACGCTCAGTGTGCACTTCCTTTCAGTCCGGCCGGCTACAGGAAACAGAAACTCCGCGCGGAACAGGAGTTTCTGTTTCCTGTAACCGGCCGGACTGAAAGGAAGGTGCACACTGAGCGTGCACCTTCCCATCACTCCGGCCGGGACCGCGGACCGGAGACCGGCTCGGCCACGCTACAAGGGAGGGGAGAATCTGTTATGCAGCCGCCTGAGCGCTCTTTACAGAGCGCTCAGGCGGCTGCAGCATTTAAAGGGCCGGCCCGTTGCGGCCGGTCTTAATGGGATTTTGGGCGGCCTGGGGGGCAATTGCCTCCCTGCCCCCCGGCCCAGCCCGCCCCTGGATATGTTTGTGTTAAGAGGCAGGGTCGTTTGAAGAAATTTGGGGGCCCCAAGCAAAATGAACATGGGGGCCCCCTCAAACCCTCCCCCCCGCGCCACACCCACCCAACCTTTCCCCCCTTCTAAATACACACACACACATTCACTGACAGATACGCATACACTAGCAGACAAAAACACACTCACTAAACTAACAGACACAGACACTAACAGACACACACACACACACTAACAGACACACACTAACAGACACACACACTAACAGACAAACACACTCACACTAACAGACACACACTCACTCACTAACACACACACACACACACACACTAACAGACAAACACACACTCGCTAACAGACAGACACACACTCATTCACTAACCACTGGATTGCTAGTTAGCTGCAAGTCTTGAAATGCTGCATGCATGTTTCGTATTTTACTGTAGTTGACATTGATATGATTCTCAATTGGTTTTTTTTTTTACTCATTTGAAATACAGAAAATGTATTGAACATCCCAAAGTTATTATTCGTTACTAAAATGTCCATTTTAATGTATTTTCATTGAAAATAAGTATATTTTACAAGTTATATTTAACCTTTGATACTTCATAATTAAGGAACACTATAGGAATGCTGCTGCCTGGTTACTCCTGCACACTAAGGGAAAGCAGCGAGGAGTTCATGCTTCCCCAACTCAAAGACTCTAGGGACTGCAGTGCCTCCTCTCCTCACCTAGTGCACATAACGTAAAGAGGTAACGTGTGTGTGTGTTTGTCTGTCTGTAACTGTGTGTGTGTGACTGTGTGCCTGTAACTGTATGTGTGCATGTTTGTGTGTGACTGTCTGCCTCTAAATGTTTGTGTGACTGTCTGCTTGCAACTATATGTGTGACGGTCTGCCTGTGACTGTTTGTGTCTATGACTGTATGCCTGTAACTGTGTGTGACTGTCTGCTTGTAACTATGTGTGAGAATGTCTGCCTGTAACTGTGTGTGTGTGCGCCCAACTGCCAATAAATGTGTGCGTGTGATTGTCTGGTTGCAAGTGTGTGTGTGTGACTGTTCCTGTAAGTGTGTGTGTATGTGACTGTCTGCCTGTAACTATGTGTGCATAACAGTCTGTAACTGTATGTTGTGCCACCAACTGTGACTGTTGTGTGGCTGTCTGCCTGTGACTGTGTGGCTGCCTGTAACTGTATGTGACTGTCTGCCAGTAACTGTGTGTGACTATTTGCCTTTAACTGTGTGTGACTGTCAGCTTGTAACTGTGCGTGTGACTGTCTGCCTGTGACCGTGTGTGTCTACCTGTAGCTGTGTGTGGGTGTGACTACCTGTAACTGTTTGTGTGACTGTATGCGAGTGACTGTGTAACTGGGACTGTGTGAATGTGGCTGTATTTGACAGTATATGTGTATAACTGTGTGCATCTGACTGTGGGACTGCGTGCAAGTGACACTGCAAAAATCCACACCTGCATTTACACATTGGCCTACATGGATTTTTTTTTAAATATCTTAATTAAATACCCATCACAAATACCACGCACAGTCAATACACACATATGTCAATATGCCCATAACAAATATGCCTTACTCCCTGCAAGGTAATGACAGGGAAGGGGGGTTGAATATTTGTTTGTTTTTTAAATAATTATTAATTTAATAAAGCCCCTATACAAACACTACAGCCCTATATAAACACTATACATGGATGAGCAGGTGTGACCAGGGAGGGGTGCTGTGTGTGTGTATTGAGTATTATAGTATATATAAATAAATAAACAAATAAATAAATAAATAATAAGAATCATTTGCAAACATCCCTCTCTCCCTTCTCTTTCTCAAATTTCCAAAGAAATACAAAATCCAGTAGGAGATAGATCAATTTCATTTCTTAGCTTTGTTTTTTTTTTAATTCTAAGGGACTGACTAATCCTATCGACTATATCCCTTTAATAGAGTGTAGTTAATTGGCCCTGTGGGATTATGCTGTTAAGTCTCACAGTTATTTTTGTAAAAAGAAAAAAAAAAAAAATTCTTCAAACTGACCAACCCTTGCAAAGTGACCTTGCACCTACCTAGCTTTTAGTGCACAATTTATAATGGATAAAATATGTGATTTATTATGTGACTCAGCTGTAAGTAATGGTTAATGTATGTGTTTTAATACTACGTGAAATCAAATTTTCTTTCCTAACTTAATTCCTAATATCCATTATATGAGCATACGTCAACTCTGAGGTGCTTAGAGTAACAGCAATTTCTATTTTATATAATTACACCATGCTCTTATCTGCGTTATAGCATTATAGTATGGTTGAATCATGAAGACAACATTTTTAGCTGTGCCAGTGTACTGCACTACTGTTTAACAAAGTGATTCTCCATCTTTTTTTTTTTTTTTTTGTGAACTTGGCTTTAGAAAATGCATACTGTAACTCTCCTTGCTACTGCTCTTAAAAATCTTTGGCTCTACTTAATATTATTAGAAATTCTGGTGCAATAATGACGTGTTGTGCTTCATAGAGAATTTCAATAAATCTTGTTGTTGGGACAGGTTGACAAAAGTTGTACGTTTTGGCACCAATTATATCATGCAAATAAAAGCCACTTATTAGAAACGAGGGGTTATGGTTTTAATAGCTGGTGCGGGAGTGTCAGTCAGGCTATGGAGAAGCGGTATGTATTTTTTGAATTTCATATTTTTAAATAAGCTTTTTTTTAAATGAAAAAAATAAGTTACCTGTGCACTTTCCAAATCCCCATGCATATTTAATTAAATGGAGGTTATTGGAGTGACTCCAATGGCCATCAGATGCAAGTCCACCTGCCACGTCAAGGTTGATCCTACACTAACAAATCATCTGGCTTTTTTGCGCTTCAGGCAAAGAAATCTCTTATGAGACAGAGAGGGGGGATTTTGTAAACTCCTACATACTTTACAACCCAAGCTTGATAGAGACCCGGTTGGGTCGATACTTTGCTGCTTTTGCCCCAATAAAGCTGCTATTTCTGTTATCCCGGAGTGCCTGAACTGTTATTTATTCTGCATATCTTGGAAGGGAGGCCTGGCCAGCCCTGGCTTCAGAGCACCTGGGTTATTTGGTGAGCGCGGTATCCAGTATGTCTCTATTATCCTGTTGCAAGTCAGCATTGAAATTTATTTTTCTTTAAACATACTCAGATTGTACATTTTAGATACATACATAGGTGTGGGAGCCCAGGGGGAGGGCAGAGGGTGGAATCTCACCTGAAAATGGGCTGTAGCTTTTAATATCATATATTGCACTGTTTAAGAAAGATGGGGAAAACAGAACATATGTTAAGAGTTGGTTATCTCATTCTACTGGTAGAGTCCTTAGTGATAATATATCAGTTGCATGTTTTAATGTATGCTCCCTAATTAGGGCTGGGATTTCTATAAATGGCATTTATGATATGTACATGTGCATTTGTTGTGTTGTCAATTTGGCTATATTATTTTGTTGTTACAGAACTCATTTGTAATTGGCAAATATAGAATCGTTAGTGTAAGTTTGGTTATATTTTTTTCACACTTCATTAACTCAGCGGAGGTGATAGTGGTGTGAATTTGCCGAAGTGCAAACACTGTGAAACTGTTTTATGGTATTAAGTGTTAAACAGTGTTAACTTGCCTGGTTCAACAAGGCCTTTATGGTGTTGAATTCACTAAGTGTCTGATCCACAAATGTTTGGATAAATGTTCTTCAGATGGATTGTGATCTCTTAAAAGCTTGATTGTTTAAAATAAAATCTAAGATTATTTTTTACTGAACTGGTAATGGCAACGATAAAAGAATTGAAACAGTGAAATTGTGTTGATATTGTTAACGGCTTATTGGCAGCCATTAACATATCATAAACTTTCAAACAATAGATTGTGATTTACCTCTACATGACAAGTAGTAGTTGCAGCAGTCAAATGGAAACTGGTCGGCACCAAAATAGGAGATCCAGTGTGTCTTAGATCACATATTGTCTGCTATTAAGCCAGCCACATTTGTTGCTCATATAGATTAAACTTCCCTGCACTGCACTCTGGGAAATCATATTAAACTCACATCTTTTTTTTAAATAAGATGTATTACACTAAAAATATTTAGTGGTAAATGAAACAACTAAATGATCTATTATTGAAGAAAAAAATGCATTCACATCTTTTCGATATGTTATCTAGATCTTGTTTCTCAATAACTAACTTTGTGCTCATCTCTCTCCTTTGAGCATTTAGATTTTATTGATTTAAAAACACTAGGTGGTTCTGTTACTTAATATTAATATATATTTGATTTAATCAGATATTCATAACATATTTTTAATTTGTTTTTCAGATAAGCAAACAGCAATTACAAACTGTGAAAGATCGTTTTCAAGCTTTTTTCAATGGAGAAACTCAAATTGTAGCAGACGAGGCCTTTATGAATGCTGTTCAGAGCTATTATGAGGTAAGACTATCATTTTCTTTTGTTTCATTTATGCTCACACTAACATGTTGCACCAAAATAGTTACACTATTTTTTTTTTTTATTTACTGACCAACAGAAATGTAAAATGAATGTCATAGTAAAATGATAGACTGAGGTCCGAGGACGATGTAGACAGCTTAGAACAATACTCACAGCTTATTCTTAATGACAGTCAGGAGTTGAAATGTCAGAAATTGACCAATGATATCCAAATGTGAAGCCAAACTAGTTGAGCTAGAGATATAATTTGTCTCTGGTAGAGATTTGTTCCTCCATTTCTCTGTCTCAGCACCATTTTGTAGTAAGAATATAAATATAATTTATAATCTCATAATTAGCGGACATCCATATCATGACAGAAAAGCAGTGTGCTCATCATACATATGATACACATCTGTGACCCATCATTTGTTTTTAATAAGCCAATGGATAACAGTTGCACAGATGATTTGATTAAATGAATTGATGCTGCTGGCAGTTACCACTCAGTTATATAAATACATATAAATGGTGGGATATGGAGGTCCTACACATGGACCAATGGTACAGAGGTTTAGACAGTTCGGCCAAAACTATTGTTAGACTGTGACAGCTGATCACCATCTTTGTTAGTATATCTGAAGTGGAGCTACTAATTATCTTATTTTATATAGTATTTTATTAGGAGCCAGTAATTTATATTTGTAAGTAAGCTATCAATGTGCCCAAAGTTTTTTTTTTTTTAATAAAATTGCTTGGTTACATCTCGTGCAACTATTTTCTTAGAAAGTTACGCATGCATACCAATGTTGGGAGGTTTGTAAATGGAACCAGATTGGAGTGGTTTATAGTAAGAAATGTAGCTTTAATGGTGACATGTACACCACAATGGAGGACTTGTTATCCTAGTGCACATGCAAGTCAATCTGACTGTCAATCCTTCTGTTCATTCCTCTAGAGTTGCCATGCAAAAATACGACTGTAGAGTTTAAGAAGAATTATGTGTCTAGTAAACTATTGAATGGCAAATGTTTTTGGTTCTTCTGAATTGGTACAGTTCAGACTGGGTTTTTTGCCTTCTTTTGGATCAACAGCAAAAACATATGTGAGGAAGGCTGAACTTGATGGACACAAGTCTCTTTTCAGCTATGTAATTATGTAACTATGTGACTATGTATAGTTACTCAATCTAAACAGCCACTTGTTTAAACAATATTATGTATTTTTTGCCAATCTCTTTTATTTTTTCTTTTAACCAGGCTAGCGGTATTCCCAAGCGTGACTCGGGGTTAATTTTCGCTGCCAGAAGCGGTAACCCCGAGTCACACTTGGGGTAGATAACAGAGTCATTGAAAAGATTGTCACGGAGACAAATCGCTACAACGAGCAGCAATCAGCTACTCTGCATAGCAAGTTTTCCAGGAACAGAAAATGGGAACCGGTATATTATTTATTAGATTATAATTCATGATTTTATGTTTCGAACTTTATCACATCTGAGAGTACTTTTGGTCAGGTTTAAGAAAGTAATTACTGGCCTACAATACATAACACCAAATTTCCATGCAAAAAAATGGTACCGCTTTTGGTACAAAATTCCTGACATAATCATACCGCCAGGGAGGTTAAATAAAAGCATGTTTAACATATGAGACAATATAAAAATTGGCAAAAACAATATTGAATAACAGGAATGTGTACAGAATAGGCATACCTTAGTTTATAATTGTAATACCTATAATAATGGAGAGAGTGGTTAGGTAATAGTCACAGTAAAGCATATTACAGAATAATACAGTGTAAATACGGTACTTAAAGTAAGACCAAGTGTCAAATTAACTGTATATAAATATGCCCATTCCCAGTAAATGAAAGAAATTAACTAAAGCAATGAGTAATTGCTTATATGAGAGGAACTTGTAATGATGTTAACTTTTCATTAATGCATGTGAACTCCACAGGCTATTTAAAAAACATAAATCTAAGCAAATCAACATCTGCATGTAAAGTAAGGAAACATAAATCTTTTCATGACATGTGTCAAAAACTCTGGGCATCTAAAAAAGCTGGAACACCGATGTAGGTTATTAGCTGATTGCCACTTGTCCCAGGGCCCCTCTAAGGAATGCAGCTACCGTCATCGAGAATGAGCATGGGCACAGTACTTTTCTGGCTACAAATTCCAGGTGTAGGCTTTAGCAAAGTGAAAGTGGGGCATGGAGGTCACCTCTCCAGATCCTCTCCCAGAGGAGGTCAGTAGATTAGGCTCCTGGGTCTCCAACAAGTTACCCTTCATCCATGCAGGGATTGTCCTCACTCCCTGGGTTGGTTTCCGAGGCTGTTGTATAACATCATGGGCTGATAGTGTCTCTCTCATGGCCACCTGCCTGGATTCCGACGGTAGCCAAAGGTTGACACATAGTGAATCAAAAGCCTCCAGAGTTGCACTCTGAGATGCAATAAATGTTTTCTGGCATGTGGCCTCGACCATGTTGCCTGCTGTCATCAGAAAGATGAGGAAGATGTTAAATATGCTGAGCGAGCCTAAGAAATTACCAAGAGTTTCTTAAGGTTATAAAACTTAAATCCCTGTTGGTTTCTTGTAATAAACCAAGAATTAATAGAGTTTCTGCACGGAGCTTACACATGTCTCATCCATCCAGTATGGCTGTCAGGCCCCGCCCCTAACAATATTATGTCTTAAACAATATTGTCTCAATACAGTGATTACTGCATTCATTGTAAATGTCAAAGTAATAGAATGTGAATATTTCTCTTTCATGGATCAAATTATTAAAACTGGTCAAATTAAAATTGATATTATATACACAAGCAGTCTACAGTGTATTCAATGAGTGTTAAGTAAATTTGTGTGCTAGTGTGTTTAACTCTAATTCTTTGCACATGAATTCCTAAGGTATTTTGAACCATGGGAGTGTTGGTCTGAAGGTGACCCTTTTCATCCCCAAAAAAAGATGACAGCCTAATAATGAGCACAGCTTTGGGTGCAGGGAAAACCTATATTTTTTTTGTCAAACCACTTTTTACATTTTTTTTTATAATTCTTTATTTTCGTAGTGCTTGATGGTAACAGATATATGCCAGTATACAGTGGAGATTTTGCAATTTCTTAGTATGTCGTCAGGTTAAATGTATAGTCAGCACATTTTATGAAGACGAATAAAGTAGAGGGACACAGTGCAAAGAGAGAAAACAAACGTCATGACATTGTTGTAAGCATACTGTGTGCCTTCGATTCCTCCCAATAGAATAGATGGTAGTGATTAAAGAGGTATAACAATGCTAAACTAAGTGGGTTAAACAAATTAACAAAACCATTATATGTTACATCAGCACTCAAGGCTTACTCCCACTGCCTTGGACAACATAACAAGGGTTTTTCATTTCCTGTTCATCACTTCCAAATGTTTGTGCATGATACATCAGGATTTGACTGTGTCATATTAATGCAACCCTTACAGCCGAGCCAAATTGCTATTACATATTTTACGTCATGCCAAGTCAACATAATTTCCCTTATTTGTGTAAAATGTAGATGTGTATTAGCAAGTTGCAAATATGCTTTTTAGTTTCTTCCCTGGTTTCCACATCCCTCTCCCCTGTATCTCCTTCCATGCTATATATCAGCCCACCGGTGTCTCACAGTCATGTTTTTTCCTGTTTGTGCACTTGTATGTGTGTGTATGTGTGTCAGATGAAACAAACAAAAAAAAAGCACTGTTGGGGCAGAAAGAGACTAACAGCTCCCTCTGGCTACCATACCATGCATTTGTGGTATTTTCATGTATGCCTTTAAATTGATTCACGTTTCTCACTTATTGCAAAGAGGTAATAGCCTTCCTCCTTTCTCTTGATCACATCCCCTAGTCCAGGCATAGGCAACCTTTGGCACTCCAGATGTTTTGGACTACACCTCCCATGATGCTTTACCAGCATTATGGGTGTCAGCGTATTATGGGGGATGCAGTCCACAACATCTGCAGTGCCGAAGGCTGCTTATCCCTGCCCTAGTCCTTCCATAATGGCATATATACAGATTCTAGTTTTCCTACATTACTGTAACTGAATGAAAAGGAAATTAAAGGAGAGTCATAACAATTGCAGAAGAATACCGTATATACTCGAGTATAAGCCGACCCGAATATAAGCCGAGGCCCCTAATTTTACCCCAAAAAACTGGGAAAACTTATTGACTCGAGTATAAGACTAGGGTGGGAAATGCAGCAGCTACTGGTACATTTCTAAATAAAATTAGATCCTAAAAAAATTATATTAACTGAATATTTCTTTACAGTGTGTGTATATAATGAATGCAGTGTGTATATGAATGCAGTGTGTGTATGCAGTGTGTGTGTATGCAGTGTGTGTGTATGCAGTGTGTGTGTATGCAGTGTGTGTGTATGCAGTGTGTGTATGAGTGCAGTGTGTGTATGAGTGCAGTGTGTATATAATGAATGGAGTGCAGTGTGTGTGTATGAGTGCAGTGTGTGTATAATGAATGCAGTGCAGTGTATGAGTGCAGTGTGTATGTATGAGTGCAGTGTGTGTGTATGAGTGCAGTGTGTGTGAGTGCAGTGTGTGTGTGTGTGTATGAATGCAGTGTGTGTATGAATGCAGTGTGTATATAATGAATGCAGTGCAGTGTGTGTATGAGTGCAGTGTGTATGCAGTGTGTGTATGAGAGCAGTGTGTGTGTGTATGAGTGCAGTGTGTGTGTATGAGTGCAGTGTGTATGCAGTGTGTGTATAATGAATGCAGTGCAGTGTGTGTATATGAGTGCAGTGTGTATATGAGTGCAGTGTGTATGTATGAGTGCAGTGTGTATGTATGAGTGCAGTGTGTATGTATGAGTGCAGTGTGTATGTATGAGTGCAGTGTGTGTGAGTGCAGTGTGTATGAATGCAGTGTGTTTATAATGAATGCAGTGCAGTGTGTGTATGAATCCAGTGTGTGTATGTGCAGTGTGTGTGTGTGAGAGTGCAGAGCATTGGTGGGGGGTGGGCATTTTATTTATTATTTAATTATTATTTTAATATTTTTTTAATGTTATTTTTTTAGGTAACTATTTTATTTTATTTTATTATTATTTGTATTATTATTTTTATGTTATTATTTGAATATTTTTTTTCTTATTATTATTTGTTTTATTATTAATATTTTTATTTTTTCGTCCCCCCTCCCTGCTTGTTAGCTGGCCAGGGAGGGGGGCTCTCACTCCCTGGTGGTCCAGTGGATGGGCTGTAGGAGGGGGCTGTCAGGAAGCTGTAACTTACCTTCACAGCAGCTCCTGTCAGCTCCCTTCTCTCTCCTCCGGTGCGTGCAGCTCCCAGATCAGCTCCCTCTGCAACTCTCGCGGCCGCGCGGAGCGTTGCCACGGTAACCCGTGGCAACGCTCTGACCCCGCAGCTCTCGCGAGAGTTGCAGAGGGAGCTGACCTGGGAGCTGCACGCACTGGAGGAGAGAGAAGGGAGCTGACAGGAGCTGCTGTGAAGGTAAGTTACAGCTTCCTGCCAGCCCCCGGTCCATGTCTGTATTATGGCAATGTAAATTGCCATAATACAGACAACTGACTCGAGTATAAGACGAGTGGGGTTTTTTCAGCACAAAAAATGTGCTGAAAAACTCGTCTTATACTCGAGTATATAAGGTACATTTTATCGAAGCTCAAAGTGAAGAGGTATGTTAGATAATAATTTAATAATTGCACTATTGTGCCTTACATAATTCAGTGGTTAAATGACAGGCAATGCATCAATAATCTATACATATGGGACAAGAAGAACACACATTTAAAAAAGGATGAGATGGGAATGTACATCAAAATTACAAGTGTACATCAGTGAGAGTAAATTAAGTGTTAAAAATGTTTTCTGTTTGAAATACAAAAGTTTAATTAATTATGTTTATTAAACAGGAATTTCAGGCTGGTGTGTAAATGTATTATGGACTAACTGTGTTAATACTAATGGAAAAATAATTAGATATACAGTATCTCCCAAGAGTGAGTACACCCCTCACATTTTTGTAAATATTTTATTATATCTTTTCATGTGACAACACTAAAGAAATGACAAGTGTACATCCTGTATAACAGTGTAAATTTGCTGCCCCCTCAACATTAGTCACCACACAGCCGTTAATGTCTAAACCATTGGCAACAAAAGTGAGTACAATCCTAAGTGGAAATGTAGAAATTGGGCCCAATTAGCCATTATTCCTCCCCGGTGTTATGTAACTTATTAGTGTTACAAGTTCACAGGTGTGAATGGGGAGCAGGTGTGTTAATTTTGGTGTTATCGCTCTCACACTCTCTCATACTGGTCACTGGAAGTTCAACATGGCACCTCATGGCAAAGAACTCTGAGGATCTGAGGATCTGAAAAAAAGAATTGTTACTCTACATGAAGATGGCGTAAGCTATAAGAAGATTGCCAAGACCTTGAAACTGAGCTGCAGCACGGTGGGCAAGACCATTCAGCGGTTTCACAGGACAGGTTCCACCCAGAAGAGGCCTCGCCATGGTCTACCAAAGAAGTTGAGTGCACATGCTCAGCATCATATCCAGAGGTTGTCTTTGTTAAATAGACGTATGAGTGCTGCCAGCATTGCTGCAGAGGTTGAATGGGGGGGGGGGGGGGGGGTCAGCCTGTCAGTGCTCAGACCATACACTGCACACTGCATCAAATTGGTCTGCATCACTGTCATCCCAGAAGGAAGCCTCTTCTAAAGATGATGCACAAGAAAGCCCACAAACAGTTTGCTGAAGACAAGCAGACTAAGGACATGGATTACTGGAACCATGTCCTGTGGTCCGATGAGACCAAGATAAACATAGTTGCAGCTGCCAAAGTCTGGGGGCACCTATGGGAAGGTAAAGCAGTAAAATGCTTTACTGATAACACAACTGCAAGCGACATCCTAAACAAAGGCAGATCCTCCTCCCTTGTAATCATGAGGTTAGTCAGATGACTCACCTGGTTAGTAGCCACTTTACACTTCCATATTACATGCTTCCACATACCAGGACACACAAACATTACCGCTGACGCCCTGTCTCGCTCTCAATTTCAGAGATTCTTCGAAGCCCACCTGTTGGCCGACAAAACACCAATGCCAACCCCCTTGTTCCAAGTCCTAATCCTGGACTGACCCGCTTAATGACGCACAGCAGGTTCCTGGCTAGAGCTGCCCTTTCAGTCAACACCGCCAAATCATATAATAGAGCCTTTGCAGTCTATAACAAATTTACCTCTGAATATCAAGTTGCAGATGTTCATTCTCTGGATTCCATAGTAGCATTTATATCCTTTTGCCACCTTCACCTAAAACTCTCCCTAAACACCAAAAAACACCTAGCATCAAACCATTCATGTCCTCCTACCCAGTGAAGAACATACTCAGAGGCATACAGCGTCTAGACAACCCTACTGCAACCAAAAGACAACCTATAGACGGTCCCATATTCCGGGCGCTATCCGACATATAAGACACCAACCCCTTCGAACCAGATACAAATCTCACCATCAAAACTGCAGTTTACCTGGCATTTTATGGGTTCCTACGACCCAATGAATTCACCGCTGACAACATCACATCCTGCAAAAATGATCTGAGAATTTCCGAACTTAACAAACATTCAGACCATTACGTTCTCACCATCACTAAAACCAACCAATCAGGACCACCTACCGAAATAAATGGTGCCTGGTGGTAATAATAGATCAGTATGTAGCATCACTCCTTGATATAAATCCGAACAAGGCCCTATTCACTACACAGGGCAAACTACTCACCACAGCCAAGTTCATTTCATGCATCAGAACTCTCTTAACTAGGTTGGGTCTTAACCCAAATACCTTTACAGGACACTCATTCAGAATAGGGGCAGCCTCCGCCGCATCAAGACAAAACGTACCAGCTCACATCATCAAAAGATTAGGACGATGGAAATCTGCAGTATATTCCACATACATATCACAACCAGAGCTAGAATTAAGACAAACCTTTAAGTATCTTGCCATGTAAAGATGTATAATAAACTGAATTTCATTCAACCTTTTTGCCCTCTTTTTATTACAGGCCTACCCGATACGTCAGTTTCGGGACACCACAACCAACTTGTTCATATATCTTACCTATTATAAGTATGGCTTATTGTCCCCGACTACAAATTGGAAGGCGGAGCCTGAAGTTGTGGGAGGGGTTAACCGGTTATATAAGCACAGGCCCCCTACTCCACAGGGCTGATGCCTCCGGGTTCATCCCTCCCACCACTCCCTGAAAAACTATATATACATACTACTAGGTGGGCCCTCTTTTTATTACAGGCCTACCAGATACGTCGCTTTCGGCACAACACAACCGACTTGTTCATATATCTTACCTATTATAAGTACGGCTTATTGTCCCCGACTACAAATGCGGTTTTACTAATGAATTTCTAGTCTACTATTTAGGCATTTTGCATTATGATGGTATATTAGCGTGATCACACACAGACAATACCTTATTCCCATTTTTTGGTATAAATATAGCAGTTATGTCTCCCCATTTGTTTGCACTGTCTGATATAGAATGCAGAGTTCAGAGAGTTAAGCACCTGCTTGTGATGATTTCATTATTATCTGTGTGCAGTGTATCACTCTTCACCCTCTTAAACAAAACATAATAAACACAATGGTAAATCAACTGTTTTAAAAGTAGTGCAAACATGGAATAGGACAGAGTTAAATGTCTTTCGCATGATCAAGTTTACCTCAGTTGTCAATAATTTGGCATTTACCTTAATGCACCTGTTAAGACAATATGTTTAATCTTATTCTAACAAATAATTATTATAACTAAAAATAAAACATTACATTAATATAGCGCAATGGTGTATCATTCTGGAGTTAAAGGGTTTCCCCTCAGCCCCATTCTACACTGCTCAGACTGCCATCCCTACTCTCATATTAGCCACCTGAGACTTTAGGCACAAAACATTTAATTAATTCATAATTAATTCATAAAACATTTGTAATTTTGTCAAAATTAATGTCCAGGGTAGAAGGTCCGTAAGATAACAGAAAGGTAGTCTTGGATTTGTTAATCTAGAAAACAGAAATTGACAATGAGCTTATTGTAGATCAGAAGCAGTACTAAATATGGTGCTAAACATGGATTTCACTTCTACTGCTGACTTCAGAGTAACATATTAAACATATTAAAACCAGGAAAATACCGTTAAGTTAGGTTTTGTTATCTGTGGGTATTAAAAAGAAAAACAAAATACTAAACCACCCAGGTATCAGTGGAGACCCATCTTTACTGACAGATAATTTAATATTTGATTTGATTTGATGCTTAGCTGTAGACATGTGCACAGTGAGATAATTCAGTTCAGCTCAACCATTTTTCCTGAAAATAGAACATTTTTCAGTACACCTAAATTTTGCCCATGTGTCAGTTTGACTAGGCTGAATTTTTAACCAAATTGATGCCAGTTTGTGAAACAAATCAGATGAACCAAAATGGTGTGAAAATGAGCCAACCAGTGTACTGTGAAATAAATACATAATATAATATTATGTTAACATTTTGCAGTACACTGAATTTTCTCCTCATTTGGATCACAGGTCAAGTGAAAAAAAAGTAAATAAAAGAGGGGGAAAAAGGAGAAGCGGTAAGGAAAAAAAAAATCTACATTTTATATTATAAATTGATTACTATATGATATGTAAATATATAAAGGTAATTATTTTTTTCCTCCTTGTTGTCTCTCTGCTGCTCACTTCTCACTGTGAATAAAGCCAACATTTCCCCTTATCTCTTTTTTTTGTCTCCGTAGACAGAATTCTGAATCATGAATCAAAATGAACATGTTCGGCCATTACGCAGCTTGTTTGGTTCATGATTAGTAGAGGCTAGTCCATAGGGGCAGCACCTGGCCAGGTTTAATGTGGGGTATTTTTTTTTAGCAGTAGCTTAGAAACACTAAGATTCTTTTTCTAAGGGGTAGGGTGGTAAGCCAAAAAAATGAAAGGATCACTATAGTGTCAGGAAAACAAAGCGATTTGCCGGACACTATAGTGCCCTGAGGGTGCCCACACCGTCAGGGTCCCCCTCCCGTGGCGCTGAAGTGGTTTAAACCCCCTTCAGCAGCTTACCTTATTCCAGTGCCGGCGCTGGTGACCTATCCTCCCCCTCCCCGTTATTACATTTGTAGTTGGCATTATACTTAATCTGCAGTGGTATGGAGCAAAGAAGTAGCTGACATGGTAAACAGGCTCAAATTAGAATCAGATCAGTCCTCAGAGTCACAGCCCTAGTCCTGCAGTTTGAAAGATCACAACATTTCAACTAGCCACAGTATGTGTGTCTCAGATTTCAGCTGTAAAATGACCGAGCACTTTAAAGAAGTGTTGGATATATGCAGTAGGAGTTATTAAAACTATTAGTGACAGGCAACACAGTGCTCTGTGACAGAAATGTCCCCTTCCCGCTGTCACACTTGGACTTCCCTTGCAATATCTATATTAGTTATATATTTGAGTAAATTTCCTTGCTCAATCTGCCCTCAGGCAGTCATTGGGGCTATTGGCACTGAGAAAAAGATAATTGTATACACTTACATTTAGCAGAAGCCAATAGTTGGTGCACTGCTACCTCTGTGGTACTGTACTGTACTTCCAAGATTACTTCTTGCTACTCTCTCCTGTGGGCACTGTAACACCTCCCCCCGTGTTATCAGCAAATGATGACCCCTGAATAGAGAGGCCAATAGCATGCCTCTACTCATGGCCAGCTGGTTTTGATGCCCGTGTAGCAACTCAATGGAAATTCCTGGAATCCCTTCTTAAAGGACACTAGGCATGTGCAAAACCTGCTGAAACAGGGCAAATTTCAAACCAGACATATTTTTGACATGCCTAGATGCTCTCCAGTAAGCTTCTCTGAAAAGCTACCAATTAGGAGGGAGGGGCCCTACACAATTGAATGCTGTTACAGAGATACTGCATTTTACCATATTATTTTGGTTTACCACCCTCCCAAAAAATAATTTTAGTGCTTCTAAACTACTGCAAATACATTTTTCCATGCAATCAAAACTGGTGAGGCACTGCCCCAAGTGCCCCTATGTATGAGCATCCAATGGTTGTGTATCTCTTTTTATTGAGATGTATTTGTCCAACCTTTTTTTTAATTGTCATAAAATATTGTGCCCCTTCTGAGTTCACGTTCTGGATCCACCACATAAGGGTTTAGAATCTTTCAATGACCTTTCAAAACAACTAGTCTGAAGTCACTAAAAGCATATGTATTGTATCCTCAGTCAAAAAGCAGCTGCATTTATTATTAATGCATGATAATATTGTATAGACTACATTTAAAATGTGTTTGTACCTTTTTTTTGTCCTTGGCACTTAAAAGTAAACAAAATATCAATGTATTCCTTCTGGTAAAACAGAATGTTATTTTATTTTTGTCATGGCGTAATAAACATTTTATTTATGGATTTTATTTAAAGGAACGCTAAGCACCATAACCAATATAACATATTGTAGTGGTTATTGTGTCACACATTTCTGGGTGCAGTACCTCCTGTTCCTTCTGATGCTACAGATCTAATATAAATATTCACGTCAACCCTGTGGTGTAGCAAGGGCGGGACAACAAGGGGCGGTTGTCCTGGGCGCAAAATTCTTATCGGTGCAAAATTTCTAAAGAAATAAAAAGAAAGTAGTAATAATAAATTTAAATAATAGTGCTTCCACCCATTCACGCAAAAAATCTCCCAAAGTTCGAACATTCTAGTAGGATGTTCAAGCACTGGGAGATTTTTATGTGGCCCTATCAGTTTTTCAATATGACGGTGTAAATAAACATTGCCATGTAACATTTTACAGTGCTGTAGAGACCCTGCACTGTAGACACTCTATGACCAAGTGGTGGGCATCTCCACAGCCATGATGTGCTTTAAGCATTACCTCCCATAGTCCTTTGCAATGTCCTTCACTATCATTGCATCACAAGATAGCCCTCTTCATAACAAGGTGGCTAAACTTCTCAGTCGTCATCATGGGAAAGCCGTGTTGAAACCTATCCATCCCCTGGTGCTGGTGGGTAGGGTGGCCAATCGGAATCCAGACATGGGAGGTGGGTAATAATAATATTATCTGGAGAGACCTTCATGTACATCAAATAGCTGAGAGGATGTTATAATCTATTAATTGACTAATTATAGCCTGTGTATTCTCTGGCATTGTATGGTCACTGATGGCTAGCCATTGGCACTTTAGCAGCTGCCAGAAGATTATTTTCCATTCTAAATTTTCAGTGAATCTATTTTAGTAACACTGGACTGGTGGAAGGGACTCAGTCCACAGGTTAGAGGCGCAATACTTGCCTTGCCCCAGGCACTGGTAACACACACTACACCATGGCGTCAACCTTTACTTCAACCAGAATGTGCTCAAAGACTTCTTACTCCATAGCAGCAATAAACTGCAGTAGTTTTGGTGATTAGGGTGTCCTTTTGTGTTTCTGTGCACCTTTATACCTATGCAATGGCTCACTGCTAACTACAGCCATGTTTTCTTCTAATACCCTGCATAATGGGACACTTTATATCAGACATTCTCCATTCCTAATATCGCATTAATAATGCAGTTGAAACACCTTGCAGAGTACAAAGAAAGGTTATCTGTGCATTACAACGCAATGCTTACAGCAATGTTTGATAATGAGCAGCATGTACTGCTGGTTCCCATTTAGCTTAGTGCTGTTTTAAACAGTGCAACGCTGACAACAAGCATCCTCCCCTCTTACTGTGATCGCATGGAGTGCAGCATTTGTAAATGTGGTGCCCACAGAGATCCTTTTTTTGTTATGATACTCAAGAGGGATGTACTGTGCTTTCTATAAATAAGATTAATAGACAGGAACCTCTCTGTGATAAAGGACATCCCGCTTGACAAGGTAGGGAATATGATAAAAGGAAAAAACTAAACTCATGGCATTTTTTAAAAGTCCAGGATCAATTCAGCATTATGCTTAATTGAAAAAACAGGAATTATAGGCGCTCGCTATAACGTGATAGATCAGTGAGGGCTGCTGTATACAATACAAGGATTCCTAAACCTTGTGTATTGGTGAAACAGAGAATAGAATATGGCGTATACTGCGCCCAAAAGTAATACGTACATACACCTCAGGGAGGGAGAGTTGGTAAATACCTCAAAGTAATAAAACAGAAAAAACAATAATAGTGCAATACAGTATTATAAAGTGCAAAATCTTTGCTAAATAACTGTAGGAAAACCACTCACATAGGGTAGAGCTATATAAGAGCTCTGCTTTATTCCGAGTGGACGGTACAAGTCCCGTCTAAGGATACTGGATGGTAAAGATGGTATTGATCCTCCAGATGCAAATGCAAATATAAAAGTGAAAGAGAAAAACACTCTGATAGTGTAGTAAGTACTATAAACCAGGATGATTAAAGAAAGTATTGTACTTAAAATTATAGAGCAAAACCTGCTCTAGTAATCACAGCATGGATGGTACTATCCCCACCTAAGGATATGGTGGCACCAGGTAGCCAACAGGATGTGGAGTGTAGGGTAAAATAATAAAAGATATATGTATAAGTAGAATAAAATTGACTATTTATTATAAATATAGCATATAAATATATGTAGGTACAAATGTCCAAAAAAAATGTCCCACTTAACGCGTTTCGCCTCTCCAGAGGCTTTAAGATATATGTATAAGTAGAATAAAATTGACTATTTATTATAAATATATTAAAGCCTCTGGAGAGGCGAAACGTGTTAAGTGGGACATTTTTTTGGACATTTGTACCTACATATATTTATATGCTATATTTATAATAAATAGTAAATTTTATTCTACTTATACATATATCTTTTATTATTTTACCCTACACTCCTCATCCTGCTGGCTACCTGGTGCCACCATATCCTTAGGTGGGGATAATACCACCCATGCTGTGATTACTAGAGCAGGTTTTGCTCTATAATTGTAAGTACAATACTTTCTTTAATCATCCTGGTTTATAGTACTTACTACACTATCAGAGTGTTTTTCTCTTTCACTTTTATATTTGCATTTGCATCTGGAGGATCAATACCATCTTTACCATCCTGTATCCTTAGACGGGGATTGTACCGTCCACGCGGAATAAAGCAGAGCTCTTATATAGCTCTACCCTATGTGAGTGGTTTTCCCACAGTTATTTAGCAAAGATTTTGCACTTTATAATACTGTATTGCACTATTATTGTTTTTTCTGTTTTATTACTTTGAGGTATTTACCAACTCTCCCTCCCTGAGGTGTATGTACGTATTACTTTTGGGCGCAGTATACGCCATATTCTATTCTCTTATGCTTAATTGAGGCTATCAATAAACGTTATATTGTATAATTAATTAATAAGGATTAAAAAACCTATTTCCAGTATTCATCTCTTAAAGAATGTATAGACAAACAATCAAAATGTAAAGAAAATATATTTATCTAGCATGTCTCTCCTGACCACTGTTTGTAGTCATGAATATATGTATCTATGTGGTGTGTATGTATGCATGTATCCATTTGCCTGTGTGTCTGTCTGCCTGTTGACCTTTCATTATTAAAACCAATATTTTTGACCTTCAAATAGGACAGTACATTTTTCCAGCCATGATTAATTGCATTTCAGTAGTTTGTGCTGCAAACATACCAATTCTCACACCAACATAGCTAAAATACCCCTTTCAAAACAAGTTGCTTTACAAAGGAATATAATGTGCACTGAGAGATAGATAGATAGATAGATAGATAGATAGATAGATAGATAGATAGATAGATAGATAGATAGATAGATACTGTGTTCAGGACATTGCCCTGAACACAGTGTTTATGCTTACTGTTGTGGTTCTTGGAGACAAGAACCACACATATATCAAGTACGAGTTACGATATTGGAAGGAAGAGACTTTGTTTAAATACATCTTTACAGTATTATACTATATTCTGTTTCTTTGTATCCTTGAAGGTGTATAACAGCGTTTCTATTTAATTGGATACACAATATACAAGGTTATACTGGACATTGGAGATTTATACCATATTGATTGCTCCCTTGGCTTAACACCATTTATTTGCATTGACCTATCTGCAAAGGACTGTGATATATGATAATAATTGTTTTTAAGTTGTGATATCACCTATTGGAATTGTTTCTTAAGCGGTAGATTTAAGGGATTTAAGGGATAGAGTGCTGACATTTGGTTTTATGGTTTTCAGATAGATAAATAGATAGACAGATACTTGATTTTATAAATCTGTAAGACAGATAATCATGGGCATATAAGGAAAGCTTTTGATTTACATAATATATATGCTTATCAATTCAAATTCAAATGATCATGCCTCAGTACATGTGTAAGAAGCTAGGGACAGTGAATAATCTGATTATCTTGTTGTTAATATGTAAATGATGCATCCCTAGGTCTTTCTGAAGAGTGATCGAGTGGCCAGAATGGTGCAAAGTGGAGGATGTTCAGCCAACGATTCTCGCGAAGTTTTCAAGAAGCACATAGAGAAACGAGTTAGAAGTCTTCCTGAGATTGATGGTCTAAGCAAAGAGACTGTCTTGAGTTCCTGGATGGCAAAGTTTGATGCCATTTATCGAGGAGAAGAGGATCCACGAAAACAGCAGGCCCGCATGACCGCCAGTGCTGCCTCTGAGCTCATTCTCAGCAAAGAACAGCTGTATGAGATGTTTCAGCAAATCCTGGGAATAAAAAAATTTGAACACCAGCTTCTGTACAATGCATGCCAGGTACGAATTCATGTATGATTAATCATGGTTTCTTTGCTCCTATGGGCCTATTTAATCTTTTATGTCAATTCAGTACTCAAACAGACAAGTCTATCCGTCAATTTTCAGGTTTATTATTCAGCAAGAGGTGTCCTCTGAACACAAAAATGGTTAGACAACGTAATGAGGAACTATTAACAAAAGCAAAGACTGCAGTTGCTCATGGAACTGGGCATTTTTTGAAGTTTATACTTGCAAGTCAATGTTACAAAATCAGTAGATCACAGAGAATTTGCTTTCCAGCAGAACACATCTTTGTCCATTTAATGTATTACCACCAACTAGAAACTGATTGGTATATTTATGAGTTTATTCTCTATAAACGGAACTCTCATGGGATGTGGAGACCTGGGAAGTATAAAGCAACATTATCCCTGCAGCACTTACTGGTGCTGTCGTTGTCATCTTCTTCCTTAGTTCCATAGAGGTTCAAGCACACACAGGTGTTTCTTCTATGACACCAAAGGTGCACATGCATCCTCATTGTCCTTTGACCACTGCATCATGGATGACTTGATGATATACATTATATATCAGGGTCAGATATGATACAAACAGAAAATAGAAAACCCTATTCTATATGTTTTAGGGATTTAGTTTGTTTGTTTGCTTGCTTGTTTGTTTGTTTTGTGGGAGAGTGTACATGAATATAAAATAGGCCTAATCTCTTCTACTTATTCTGTTTGGGAGAACTATTTTCTGGTTTCTTCAGAAGCAGCAGAGGGTTTTCTACAATTTGCTACGGGTGGCACTTAGAGGTGTATTTCTATTTACAAAACCTCGTCTGTATTGTGTCTATGATTCATTGAAAAGATGGCATAAAATAAGGGATTGCCCTTAAATCGAAGGCTAGTTGTGGGTTGGAAGGTAGAAAAAAGAAAAGAAACCACAGCCCTAATTTCTGTTGCCAATCTGCTACCGATTTCTGTCCTTATGTCTATATGTAACTATATATATATACATATGCAGTGCAGAGATTTTTGCAGAGTTTGCTGCTATACCTTCCTTCTCTCCCCTGAGAATTCTGTGTATGTAACAGTTCATGAACCCACCACTAAGAATCAATAGCTTCTTTAGTAAACAGACTTAGAGTACAACTCTACATTAAAATCTTGGAAAATCTCGCTGCTCTGCTGGAACTGTTCTGATTGCATTTGGCAATTATTCTGAGCAGATCCACATACAACTGTTTTGTTTATTTTTCTGCATTAAAGAAGGAAATTCAACTCCAGATGTTAGCATTAAGCCGAACAAAAGCAACAGATTACCCTAAGGTTTTAGTACGATGAGTACATCATTAAGGGCTGCTTTGACTTTCATCCATATTTGTACATAGACAACTAATTTGGTCCTATCAATCCGTGCTGTCTAAATCATAGTCTGTCTAGAACTGCACATTTGTTCCATCGTATTCATGCATATCTATTGGTGATTGTGTATGCATAGAGAGAGCGAGAGAGAAGTAGAGAGACAGAGTTATTAAGACATATTCATAGACATTAACTATGACACTATCAATCACACCACAGCATCTCCCAGATTTGTGTCTGTGTTTTCTGTATTGATATATCACATTATTATTTTTTTCATCAAACTTCCATTTATTGAAATCCAAAACAGTACAGAAATGAGAATACGTTCACAATGAGCTCATTGAGAAGGGTACGATACAAAATAAAATAATAGATTGGTAATAAGTGCTTTAGGTGCACTGACAGGAGTTACGTATCGTACTGTACTATGAGATACTTGTACCAATAAAAGAACAATAAAAATAAATGTCCAACTATAATGAAAGGTAAAATGAACACTGGGAAAGAGACCAAGCTCCACCAATCTAGCAAATGATATAATTAGTCAACAGTACGATTGTATGCAAATAATAATGAATATAGGGAAGTCTACCGCTCGGAGGAAGGTTAGCCAGTCAGACCATGTATGCACGTATAGACCAGGGCTGTCCAACCTGCGGCCCCCCAGATGTTGCTGAACTACAACTCCCATGATTCTTTCAATTAAAAAAATAGCCAGGGAATCATGGGAGTTGTAGGTCAGCAACATCTGGGGGGCCGCAGGTTGGACAGCCCTGGTATAGACCATGTATGTATGTTAGATAGAGAAGCTTGCATCTCCTCTTCAATGCTGCAGTATTTTGGCTGAATAAGAAGGTGTACTTAACAAACTGCCCATGGTTTGTATTGTGTGTTTAACTGAGTGCTTATGTAACTTTAAAACTGTAAGGTAAATTGTATAACTGTGCAAATGTTATATGATGACCATATAAGGTATATATTTACATTTTACATTATTTCTCTTTAAATTGTAAATGCCTGGTTGGAGATTCAACATTTTGGCATATTAATAGCTGCTATAATCTTTAGATAAAAATTAAATTATATGATATATATATATATATATAGAACAAATTGTGTCTTGCAACATTTTAGATATGTATGCAGGACCTGCTTATGCATCGTGAGATTACAAAAACTCACAATCCCAATCGCTGTCAGTCGCAGTATTTTATATGCCCGCTAATGCCAGGAGTATAGTTATGGAAACAAAACTATTTGGTGCTGGACATTTTTAGATACATTTATTAACATTTGTTTATTTCCTATTCTCTTTCATTGTGCCAACAATTTGCATGACTGGTCCACCACTGCATAAATAAAACATATACAACTCTACAGTATTAGTAAATTATAGATAATGATGAAGAGGCTTTGTTTCTTATTTGTTTGCTGCATCTTGTTTTATATGGATCTGCATTAGCACTAGCTGGCAAAGCCAACTCATCATTAAATTTTCAGCATTTTGTTTTATCTCATTCCGTTCACTTTTAACAAAATAGTTAAACAGAACTCTGTTTTATGTTGCTTTTGCAAAAATGTTAAATAAGTAGATAACATTTCGCTGCCAGGAAAAAAGATAATTTGTAGATACTGTCCCAGTTTCAAGCTTTCAGTTTGGCATAGAATAATCTCCTGGAATCTCCAGAAAAGTTTATTTCCAAACAATAACAAAGTCATCAAAAAACTTTGTAGGAATGGTTCCATAGATGCTTAAAGGGACACTCTAGGCACCAAAACAACTTAATTTAGATAAAGTTGTTTTGGTGCCTGGAGTGTCCCTTTAAAGCAGCTCTGTCACTGCTGGGGGTCCAGTAACCATGCTGGGCAGAAGAAGGGAGGATTTACTTATCTGCACCTGTCCCTTGCGGGTCCTCTTCAGCTCCTTGCTCTTCACCTAGAGCAATGCTGTACTCTCGCACATGCTCAAGCTTGCAACATTGTGTATGGAGGAACCACGGGATCCTCCATAGAAAGAGATTTTCTTCCCTACAGCCTTCAATGGTAGCTCAAGAGGAGGAAAAATACTGAGACAAAGTGCTGCCTACTTGGTCTCAGTATTTCTTTTACCTGAGTTGGAATGTCAGTGAAATTCTGATAGTCAACCTTAATATTTCATGAAGATATGAGGGGCTGACAGAGCCCCTCTAAAGTAACATTCCAATATTAAAAATTCATACATTTTTGTCCTGAAAAACATTCTTGCTTCTTACATTTTGTGAGAAGCAAGAGTTTTACTCACATAAAATGGCTTTAACTTAGTTACAGGTCCCATATATTTACACTATCTCCATAAATACATTGAGTAGAAATAACTTTCCATTTACTGGTGTACCTTATTAAAATAGATTTAGCCAAATACATTTTTCCCTGACCTCCCAGAAACTCTAAATCAAGGTGCGGTATGGTACTCTTCCAATGTTAATTAATCCCCAAAAATCAAAACATGACTAAAATCATTATCGCAAGTTATGAGGAATTTTGTTGATAGGCTTTTAACTCATGTCTGAGTACTAGCGGGTTGCTGTGGTCCAGTTTAAATAATAACAGACAGTCATACATTCCTAAATGTATTGTACTTTTTTAAATGAAAAACATTGCATTATGGTAGTTGTTTGTTCTTATTGCAAGTGGAATCCACAAATATTTTATTTATATTCTTAAACATAACAATCTAATGAAAAGTATAACTTCACAGCACGTTCGAATTTCTCATAGTAATGCAAACACGGAAAAAAAAAGACATCTCAGAACAGAAAACAATTGGCTCAAATACCTAAAAAGCAGCCATTGTCATTCTGAACATTGTACACAAATGAGCACCGATATATATTTTTTTAAAAAGTAAAAAAAAAAATGCATATTTACCGAACATTCAATGTATACAGGATTTCTACTGGATCTTGACCAGAGACTGGTAAATCCAGTAAATAAATTATCTTAATTTTTGCCAGTAAATTTACTGATATGTAGATGTTTTTGCCTGCTAACATCTCTTAAGCTTTGTTCTGAAAGCATTTGATTATACCGTAAAACAGGGGTTCCCAACCCAGTCCTCAAGTACCCCCTTCTAGTCCAGGATTTAGGGATTACCCTATTGTGTCTAAAGGTTTTTTTTTTTCTTTTCTATAAACCCCTTAGACACAACTGGGTAATCCCTAAATCCTGGACTGTTAGGAGGTGCTTGAGGACTGGGTTGGGAACCACTGGTGTAGAGTATCCTATATTAGCCTGTAATAACCTAAATAGTATAGTGGTATGTGGTATCTCTTTAATTGCAAAATTTAGATACAAAAATTCAAGATGGATATAATTCTGAGTTAGATATTTTTTCCTACATAGCCTATGGATTTAATTTAGCAAATGTTGTTTTTTCTTCACCATGGTTCAGTTTTTAGTATTCAAACTTTTTATCTGTATGAATGCATGCATTTTGCTATATATAAAAAAAGTATAAATGTGTAATTTTCTGCTCTAGACATTTATCCCGAATCGCTTTGGATGGCAGGTGCCTTTTATAAAAATGCTAATTTTTAAATATATACAGTTGATAATAGCACCGTAACTGTTCCAGACATATCATTTAAGCAACTCCTCATTTAGAACAGCTATAACAGTAACATATTTCGGCTTTCAAACATATCCTGACCGAACCTGAAAATCATTTGCAGCTGATAAGGAGACATATTGATCTTAGTTAATATACTGTTCATTTCCTGCCCAGTTCTACTTAGAATAAAACATCTTGGGACATTAATATTATTGAGATAGAATAGACTAAAACAGATTATATGTCAGCTATGTAATGAATAAATAGACTTGGAATCATAAAATCTAATTAATTAAGCCTGTAAAAAAAAGAGAAAGAAAACTGTAAGATCGTTGTGGGAAGGGAGGTTTGTGTCAGTATATGTTAAATATTTGTCGAGTAGAAATAAAAAGCAATCATATATACACAGAGCAAAGCCAACCAACTTACTTTTAGAATCTAGGGCAAATGTGTATTGATTGAATTCGTTATCATGCAGTTAAAACAGTGGTATTTATTAACCCCATTCACTACCAAACAATTTGCCAGACTACCAGAGACTATGTTTTTTATGTGTTCCGGAGTGTATTTTGTTAATTTATAATTTGTTTCAGTATGCATAGATAGGGAATTTTCTTTGACATGTTCTATTTCTGTAATGCTGGTGGTATATAATAACATTTACATCACAGTGACATAACAGTTCAAGTGGACAATGCCATTTTATTAGTGTTGAACATGCCTTGTTATCAGAACCTTTTTTGTTTTTGAAAAGAAAACAATAATTAAAAATTAGTTACCAGAGACAGAAAACATTGACATGCTAGCATCACCATGTGTTCATGTGAGACTCGGGACAGATATTGTAAATATCGCAAGTAACATGGGATGATTCCTTAAGTAACGAATGAGAGGATGAGATGGTGAGACATAAACCCAGCTCAATGGGCTGTCAAGAATACAATGAAGAACCAGCCCGAACCGCCCACTTCAGCTCCCTCTGAGGCTCATGAACACAAGATAAGTGTGCTATATTGTGAGTTAGGTGGATAAGTGTGGATAAGAACCTAGAGACAATTGCCAGAGAGAGAGAGAGGACAAAACCAGAAACATACCACTGAACATTAAATTGTGCAGTTGAAAGTAGCAGTAATAATAACAGGTGTAGTCAGGTAGTCAAAGGAGTATGCCCTCCAGGACAAAGGGCTTAACGGTAACAGGATACCAGGCATGAGGTGAGGGTAGGTGGTTACCGCTGGAGGATTGTACAGAAAGGCCCAGTGTCATCAGGAGTGTTGAGGCCTTCGATGCAGAGTCAGGTCTATGTACTGTACCCTGGTGGGTATTCAGCAGTGATCTTGGTGCCTCCATCTGTAGCCGATACCTGCTGAATGCAGCTGGAATGTTGAGCCCGCCACTGTAAGGGTTAAGTCTTGATAGAAAAACAGCTGAGAGTCCTGCAATGCCGCCAAAAGTTGTCCCTTGTTCTGGGAATTCTCTCGTGGAGAATAACATCCCATGAGGTGGAGGTACAGCAGACAGTCTATAAGCCTGATCTATACTGAATCTTCTAGCCCCCTGTGTGGGGGTGACTGTGTGTATCTCCGGTAGTTGACTGTGTGTGTGTATAATAACCACGTGACGAGCTGACAATGTGCTGTTTAGTTGTCCAGTTTCTATATGAGCAAAAAGATGCACAACATACTAAATATTAATATACAAAAGGCAATCTATATTATATAAAGAAACAATGCACTGGTAAACAATAACCAATACCACGATGCACAAATAATATAAAAGAAAGTGACTATTGCTAAATACAATAATCAGTCCCGATAAACATAAGAAAAAACTTACATGAAGTCTATAAGAGCTGGACACGTGAAATTACAACCCCAATGTTTCGGCACCAGTTATGTGCCTTTTTTAAGAGACGGCTTAAAAAACTCACCTCCACATCCTGTAATATGTACCCATTACACAGCTGATGGCCATCACAGCATAATTCAAAATGGAAGTGGGCGTGACATCATCACATCCTGGATCTCAAGGTCAATGTGCAACACTGAAGTGGTATATAGAAAATATATCAGAAATCTTATTGGCACATAGCACGCCAGCCGTGAGTGGCACAAGGTGCCTCCTGCACCAAGGGTAATCAAAAGATCCTCATCTAGAAACCCCTACAAATATTGCATTAGAACTGCATAATACTTACCCTTTAGAAACTCTGATACCAAAAATGCTGAAAAATAGATACATACAAAATGTAAAAAAATTCCCAAATATCATGCTCCGACAACATGTGTGAGCAAAAGGAAATAGTAAGTAATAGTAAGGAATATAAAAAAATCAAATAAAGAATGGAAAAGCATAAATACAGAGAAGACAAAAAACCCAGTGGTAACAACACATGAAATACTTATATCATTAAGAAAAATGCTAGACACAGCAGCAAAGAATATCAGGGTAACCCAAAAAAGTAATGCCAAGCTATAAAGCTTTACACTGCGTGCAGAATTATTAGGCAAATGAGTATTTTGACCACATCATCCTCTTTATGCATGTTGTCTTACTCCAAGCTGTATAGGCTCGAAAGCCTACTACCAATTAAGCATATTAGGTGATGTGCATCTCTGTAATGAGAAGGGGTGTGGTCTAATGACATCAACACCCTATATCAGGTGTGCATAATTATTAGGCAACCTCCTTTCCTTTGGCAAAATGGGTCAAAAGAAGGACTTGACAGGCTCAGAAAAGTTAAAAATAGTGAGATATCTTGCAGAGGGATGCAGCACTCTTAAAATTGCAAAGCTTCTGAAGCGTGATCATCGAACAATCAAGCGTTTCATTCAAAATAGTCAACAGGGTCGCAAGAAGCGTGTGGAGAAACCAAGGCGCAAAATAACTGCCCATGAACTGAGAAAAGTCAAGCGTGCAGCTGCCAAGATGCCACTTGCCACCAGTTTGGCCATATTTCAGAGCTGCAACATCACTGGAGTGCCCGAAAGCACAAGGTGTGCAATACTCAGAGACATGGCCAAGGTAAGAAAGGCTGAAAGACGACCACCACTGAACAAGACACACAAGCTAAAACGTCAAGACTGGGCCAAGAAATATCTCAAGACTGATTTTTCTAAGGTTTTATGGACTGATGAAATGAGAGTGAGTCTTGATGGGCCAGATGGATGGATTGGTAAAGGGCAGAGAGCTCCAGTCCGATTCAGACGCCAGCAAGGTGGAGGTGGAGTACTGGTTTGGGCTGGTATCATCAAAGATGAGCTTGTGGGGCCTTTTCGGGTTGAGGATGGAGTCAAGCTCAACTCCCAGTTTCTGGAAGACACCTTCTTCAAGCAGTGGTACAGGAAGAAGTCTGCATCCTTCAAGAAAAACATGATTTTCATGCAGGACAATGCTCCATCACACGCATCCAAGTACTCCACAGCGTGGCTGGCAAGAAAGGGTATAAAATAAGAAAATCTAATGACATGGCCTCCTTGTTCACCTGATCTGAACCCCATTGAGAACCTGTGGTCCATCATCAAATGTGAGATTTACAAGGAGGGAAAACAGTACACCTCTCTGAACAGTGTCTGGGATGCTGTGGTTGCTGCTGCATGCAATGTTGATGGTGAACAGATCAAAACACTGACAGAATCCATGGATGGCAGGCTTTTGAGTGTCCTTGCAAAGAAAGGTGGCTATATTGGTCACTGATTTGTTTTTGTTATGTTTTTGAATGTCAGAAATGTATATTTGTGAATGTTGAGATGTTATATTGGTTTCACTGGTAAAAATAAATAATTGAAATGGGTATATATTTGTTTTTTGTTAAGTTGCCTAATAATTATGCACAGTAATAGTCACCTGCACACACAGATATCCCCCTAAAATAGCTATAACTAAAAACAAACTAAAAACTACTTCCAAAAATATTCAGCTTTGATATTAATGAGTTTTTAGGGTTCATTGAGAACATGGTTGTTGTTCAATAATAAAATTAATCCTCAAAAATACAACTTGCCTAATAATTCTGCACTCCCTGTATTAGAAATTTAAACATACATTTGACATCTAAGAAAATAACATACACCACATCACATACAAAAAATATACTATATCCAAGGCATTGTACCTGCCATAAAGTTAGTACAATGTTGCAACAGCACATCACAGAAATACGTATTTGCAAGTCACAAAACATGCCATAGCATATTTTAAAAGTGTAAAGCTAGTGTTTCCATCGATTATCACATCCAAGCATCATAGAGCAACATTATTAAATGAATAAAAAAGATTCCCAATCAAAACGATAACTAATAGTTGTCCAGTTTCCCCACACATTATGACAATTATGTCAGCTGTGAGGCTGGTCCCCATTGGTCAAGTGGACTGAGCTTGTGAATAGGACATGTTTGGTATTGAAGAGGTTATGTAAAAAAAAAAATTTAATTAATCCAATAGGTCAAGAGAAGCACATAGAAAACAATTGCCATCCAGTAAATAAAATTGTCATCCAGCCAGGCAACTAATGTTGCCCATATGCCAAGGTCTGTAAAAATATTGTCACGTGGGCCACAATGGCCTATTTTATGACACTCACTCTATCTGTCTATGGAACTTTCTCTATAGACAGTAGGTTAGGGACGCGGAACCGTTATAAAGAAACACAAATTGCAGCAAAACATGGTTTCATAGAATAGTGACTGGTAAACTAATAGCATGAAACTGAGTTTATATACAAAAAAAAAAGAATATATAATATATATATATATAAAAATTAACTATGCCTATAGTACCTATTTTTAGAAATGCGCTACATCCCATTGCATTATTTATTTTTTTTTCATCAAAGACATAAATAGTCATTGAATTTTATAAAGTAATCATGCTGGCAAAATTCAGAAGTCTTCAGATATTCCCAAAGAAATGCTTATGGAAATCAAGCGGTTGTTTCCCCGCGCTGTGACAGATTAATTGCAGTGTACATAATCCAGCTGTTTCTGCTGTCAGTCCATTAAAAATAGAACGCTCAGTAGGCCAAAAGGCCAGATATGCAAAAAAATATAAAAAAAATGAAAGTATTAAATCCAGCTTTCAAATTTAGTCAATGTCGGTCTAAATTTAGGCAAATACAGCCAAGCTGTGACTATGTGACTTAGTTGGTGAATTTTTCTACTCATACATTTTTGTCTAAATTTTCATACTCGGTTTTTAATTCACAGCAATTTAACTCTTTTGTCGGAAGAGCTATTTCTAGAATATAAAAATGCAGGATCTGAAGTTTTTTTTTTGTACAAAAATGGCTGATTGTTTTACAGACACTCGCAGTGCCTGAACAGGCTTCTTTCTGTCTGTGATGTCTCCCTACTGTAGAAGCAAATCGCTCCATGAACCTAACTTTGATCACTTTTCAGCTCCACTTCAATGAGAATTACAGCTTCTGGACATTATAATTAACATTACCATTTCAATCTGTGATATTCATACTGGGTCACACTTAGGTTAATCTGTCTCTTTCCTTTTTTTACAGCATAGATATTTGTTAATCAAATTTCCATCCATCTGACTGTTGTGTGCTAGAAATATAGAAATGTGCGTGTGTGTATATATCCAGAGATTTTGCACCTATCAATTCAGAAATAATAAGTGCCACGGTGCTTAATCCGACCAAAAACCATATACAACAATTTAGGGATGCACTCACTTGACTTAATACATTGTGTAGAAGCTTATATTGCATATGAAGCCATCATCAACATTTCAGTCCTACAGATAGACTTTTCTCAAGACCATAGTATAGTACAGGGGTAGGCATCCATCGGCACTCTAGATGGTTTGAATTACATCTCCCATGATGCTTTGCCAGAATAATGTCTGTAAGAGCATCATGGGAGATGTAGTCCACAACTACAGGATGCCTACCTCCGTTATAGTATATATTATATATATCCATATATATACTGGTCTCATGTTCAGTTTAGGCAAGTCATGGGTGCATTAGCCCAGCATTTATTTAGGAGTAATTAGAAACATTTGTAATAGCAGGATTTCAGATTATCAAAGTAATTTTTTGTGGAAACAGAAACTCTGAACACTACACACAGACTTATGGTGTTGCTTATTGTTCATGAACCCCAAATAGTATACCACTTGCCTTATCAAGATGCTCTACCGTGATAAAACCATGTCATTCTGTTATTTCCATTTTACTAGTTCATTTGTTATCATTGAGATAATGAATCCACTTGGGGACAGTTGAGATCTTTACTGTAACTGGTAGCATTCTATAATAGCATCTCGTATACAATACATTTACGTAGCATAACATAAAATTGTAATGCTATTTTCTGGGATAGGTTTTACATATATACATTAAAGATTCGTTTTGTGTTAAAATGAGAGCTCCTGAAACATAGCACTGAACAAAATAATAAGTTTCATGTGTCTGAGTTTAATGACAGATACATGTCATTTTCCATTAACAGAACATAGACTTTCATATCCTATAAATAACATTGCAGAATTGTTTGCAACACATTTCAACAGATGGTGACAAAGATTTTATATGCATGTATTATTGTCACTTATGTGGAGTAATATACTGTTAAACCTTGTTAAACCTTGCAGTACCATATGAATTTAATCCAGTTATTTTTCTTCACTAAACAAGGAATTGGCAACCAATAACCCACCTTTTCAAGGTTGAACTTGATGGACCTTATGTTTTTTTTCAATCCAAATTACTTTGTAACTCATTGCAATTTACCTTTTAATTATCCACCACTTAACCAACTTATATAATAACTAAATATCTTAGTAGTAAACTATGTGTATTAGTACTCTTGCCTGTTATTGATCAAATTTGCAAGGGACACTCCAGGCTGCAGATGGCTCCAATTTTAATGCACTCAATAAAAAAATGGTAAAAGTAAAATAAAAATACTCATAAAGGCATAAATTAAACTACTGTAAAGGTAATGCAAGCATGCGTACAATAGTTTACACCTGAGTCATATTTGGGACGTTTCGCGAGTTTTGCAGCGAGACCTGGGTAAACAATCTCCGCAATGGACCTATGAACACTGATGTAGGCATCAAATCAGTCTGGCATATGCTACAGCTGTTGGGAGGGCACTATTGCAGGGCAGCAGTATGCCATTCTAGAGTTCTGGTACATCGTGTGTGCTGGGCTTTTGCAAATGTGAAGCAAGAATACTGAGGGAATCAGATGTCTCAGCAAATGCTTCATTTTATGTACTCATATTGTGCCAAGATAGTTGAGCAAGTTATATTTATCTAATTTTTTTTTCTAACTTCCTATGTGACATAGTGATATAAGGTACAAATACTGTGTAAACAGCAAAAAATAAAGTTGCTGAGTAGGTCTAGATTGCAATCTTGTTCATGTTGTCCAAGCAGGGCCTTATTCACTTCTTGTCTTTGTTTATATACTGTATGTCAATTACTTGTAAAATATCGCAATTCTATAATTGTAAAGTGCTGCAGAATATGTTGATGCTATATAAATGATAATAATAATATTAAAAATAGTAAAAGATAGTTCAAAGCTCAAAGTCCATATAGACAGGTAAAATATAAAATGTGTTCTATCGTGAATAGAGCCATTTATCCATAGTATTGGGGGCAGAGACTCAGACTTTATGTCATGCCAACTACACTGAACTAGGCGTAAGTGCCCTGAATCTCATCATGTAACAGACATATAACATGGGCAGCATTCATTGTATGCTTGTGCCCCAATTCTCCCAAAAGAAGGTGATAGAATTGATCTATTGGGTGACGGGGAGGATTGACTTTAAATTGTGTGCTGTAAAACATTACCATATGCCTTGGCAGATCTGTCATAGTCATTATCATCATAGTCTGGCACCTTGGCCAGCAACAGATAATATGGCTAAAGGATTATTAAGACCGCAAGCCATCAGCCATAAGCCATAAACACAAGGTTTTGCACATTGACCAGTGCAGAGCATGGCTTGCAACTCACCCTCTTCAACTCTTCTTTGTTGGTTATTTCTGTCATTATCTTGATGATAGCTAGTACTACATACCTCCCCCTACATTTAGTGAGAAGAAATATTGTATTGTAAGTAAAGATGTCGCGGACATAAAATTTTCTATTCGCGAACGGCGAACGTGAACTTCCGCAAATGTTTGCAAAAACGGGCGAACCGGGCGAACCGCCATAGACTTCAATAGGCAGGCGAATTTTTAAATCCACAGGGACTCTTTCTGGCCACAATAGTGATGGAAAAGTTGTTTCAAGGGGACTAACACCTGGACTGTGGCATGCCGAAGGGGGATCCATGGCAAAACTCCCATGGAAAATTACATAGTTGATGCAGAGTCTGGATTTAATCCATAAAGGGCATAAATCACCTAACATTCCTAAATTGTTTGGAATAACGTGCTTTAAAACATCAGGTATGATGTTGTATCGATCAGGTAGTGTAAGGGTTACGCCCGCTTCACAGTGACAGACCAAACTCCCTGTTTAACGCACCGCAAACAACCGCAAACAGCCCATTTGCACAACCGCAAACTCCCCATTTGCACAAGGTTGGATACCAAGCTAGCCATGTTCCTTTCCTTGTTCTCACTGATGTCATTGAAGGTCTCTTCCTCCACCCAGCCACGTACAACACCAAGGGTCCCCGAAAGGTGACAACAAGCCCCCTGTATTTTATTTATTTTTTTAAACATGCACTACTGTTACAGATATGAGTTGCACTGGTGTGACACTGTGCCCTGGCAGGCCCTGAAACGCACACGTGTGAAGGAAACTGACTGCTATTATATTACAGTCAAAAAAGTTATTTTTTTTAAATGCAAGCTATTGTGACACCAGATATGAGAGGTGGCACTGGGCAAGTTGGCACAGTATACGCTGTGAGCCTGACACACACGCTGGCAGGCAGGCAACTGCAATTAGATTACACAGGGAAAAAAAAAGCAGACTGATGTTCTAGCCCTAAAAAGGGCTTTTTGGGGTGCTGTCCTTACAGCAGAGATCAGATGAGTCCTTCAGGACTGTAGTGGACACTGAATACACTAGCCTAGCTATCGATTTCCCTATTAAATCAGCAGCAGCTACACTGTCCCTCCTCTCACTAAGAATGCAGCTTCCGGGGGGCGGGGCCTAGCTGTCATGGAGGAAAGACGCACTTCGTGTAAGTTCCCTCAATATTTCACTTTAAGCAGCTATCAACAAGCAAATTTCACCCCAGAATGGGATGACCCAGCAATGTTGCTCCTACCTGACCGACCCGACATGCTTAATAGCTTTCAGCAACTCGACAGAGTCTTAATTACCTCCGCGTGGCAAGTGTGGCCTAGTGCTCGCCGGGCGGGAGAGGCGGCCGATCTCCCGATCCTGGGATGCCCAGGAGCAGGTACTTCCCGGCAGAAGCTCCGTTACCCCCCCCCCCCCTGGGACGGGTGGGGGTTATCCCGGTCCACCCCTGAGAGGCTGTCTGGAGCTAATGGACGCACAGAGCACAGCCACCCAGGCTGACATACTCATCTGCGACTCTCCCAATATGGCGGCCGCGTGTCCTCCTGGTACCAGCAAAGCATGGCAGGATATTGAGTCTAAGCTGGACAGACTCTTTAATCAATTTTGGAAGCAAATAACAAGCAGGAAGCCCCAACAAGCTCCACCACAGCCCCAACAAGCTCCACCACAGCTAAGCGAAGCAGTCCCCATTAAAATCCACCAACGCAGAAGGCGTCGAAGACGGAACCGGAGGCATAAACAGAAATGCAGAGCCTCCCCCACGTCAAGCACTCGCCTCCACCTTAAGCCACCACAATCCCGCACCGGACGTGAAGTACCACCGGGATTGATCCGACCACCCGACAAAACAAGCTTCCACCACCTCAAGCCGCGAACCCGGCACTCAGCCAGAGACTTGCCTTTGTTGTTCCAGGTATCAGGGACTCCCAGGGTCTGCACCTGGTGCCCAGAAGGGATCGGATGAGCACAAGCAGTAAACAGCAGCCAAGCATGTCCCACTATAGCCGATCCTCCACACAATGCCTTTGATCACATGAACTGCTCTCTACACATTACCTAATCGTAAAGTAGCAAGCATTTAAACATGTCATTATTTCACCTCCTAAAGAGTTTATTGTTGTAGTTCCTTACATGCCTTTACCTTAACCGTTCATGTATTATGTTATTCACTAGTCTCATCTCATGGGTCGACTCACACTTGATTTATAACTAGTGGTGGAGCTGCTGATATAAATACACAGTTGATAACGTGCAAGCTACACCCTAAACATGACAGCCATCTTTCACAACAATGTACTGCTATATACTCATACCCTCAGTGCAACTAGCCATGATATACGCACGTGCCATCTCCCTCTAGAAGCCACTCAACCTTTCCAAGGTTGGACAAATTCACACTGATAATGCAAAAGTGTTCTTTCGGCATTATCATTGTCGCTACAAAGGGGTCGAGATACGTGTGTTGGGGAGAGCTTTGTTTATGTGTTAACTCACTTCAAATGATTTGACAAATTTAAAAAAAACTAACAAACTGGGGATTGTGCCCATAGACTCATAGCACTATAACCACTACAATGAACTGTAGCGGGTATGTTAAATAGGGTGCCCCTTAATGTCATGAAAAGTTAGTGTTTTGTTTATAAGCATAATAAGTAAGTGAACTTTCATTTTATGTTTTTCTGTGTGCTGCCCTGCTGTTTTACATCTATGTAAAATGCTGCCAAAGAAAATATAAGTAAAACCTTTTTTAAGTGTTAAGAAAGGTGTAATAAATCATCCCAATTAACACCTTAGTAGCAAGCTGTAATTGAACAAGGTGGGATGGCTGGATATGTGCAAACAGAGTTGAAATGGGATTATGTGAACTAATTAAAATAATAAAATAATAAAATTTAAAGAAAAGATGACCATAAACTTATTATATAGCCTAAGTTGTTAAAGACATCACAAAATGTAGATATTTTACGATAGCATACGAATGTTTTCATCAATTTAATTGATTGGTCAGAAAAGTTGTTTTTTTTGTTTATGATAGATTGGAAAAAAGCAAAGCACGATTTACTTATTAAAGGGACACTATAGTCACCAAAACAACTACAGCTTATTGGATTTGTTCTGGTGTGTAGAATCATTACCTTCAGGATTTTTGCTGTAAACACTGTCTTTTCACAGAAAATGCAGTGTTTACATTACAGCCTAGTGATAACTTCACTGGCCACTCCTCAGATGGCTGTTAGAGATCCTTCTTGGGTTATGACTGCCTAAAATGCATCCAAACATTCAGTGTCTCCTCCCTCTGCATGCAGACACTGGACATTCCTCATAGAGATTCAATGATTCAATTCATCTCTATGAGGAGTTGCTGATTGGCCAGGGCTGTGTTTGAGTCATGCTGGCTCTGCCCCTGATCTGCCTCTTTGTCAGTCTCAACCAATCGTATGGAGAAGCATTGTGATTGGATCAGGCTACCACTTCTGATGATGCCAGCAGACAACTTGTTTTTCTGAGGCAAACAGCATGCATATCTACAGCTTCAGGCTTGAATACAGAAATATTTTGCTATATTTATGGAGGCATGAGGGGCCCAGGGGGGCTAGATGGTGGTTTTAACACTATAGGGTCCGGAATACATGTTTATATTTAGGCTTAACCTTTAAGCTTTGACTTAATGTGAAATAACATCCAGATAATAAAATGTTGTTTTATAATCTCATAGTTGAAAAATATTTAATTTTTTTTCCAGCTCTAACATTTACGCATACCTATTGAGATTTAATTATAATTGTATCTCTATTTAACCCATAAACCCATGGTAATTAAACATTAACTATGTGAATTAGATGTTGATCAAATTATTGATCTTATTCTTTAAATTTCATTGCCAGACTTAATATAGAATGTGTACAATAAAATTAGTCAAGTGAAAAGGCATAGGGCCTGTTTTTTCAATGCATATCCAATAAGGTACACACATCCAAAGCAGAGGGTACGCAAAGAGCAGGCCATCCACCACCTTAGGGCCCCCCAGGAGGAAGGCAGCTGTGCATTAAGAACAGCAGTTGCCTACTCTGTCCAAATACAGTACCTGGGCAGAGGCTGTAGCTTGAAGGTGTCCTTTCTGACCCCAGGTAAAGGATCCCCTTTGGACCTCAGGGAAAAGATCAGCTCTAGCTCTCCCAAAGGTAGAGAGGCTGGGTGGACTTAAATAATAATAGTAATAATAACAATAATAATAATAATAATAATAATAATAATACTTTGTGAGTATGTGTGAGAGAATGTGTGTCTGTCAGTGAATGTGTGTAAGTGTATGTGTGTAATTTCCCTCTGTGTGTAAATGTGTATGCATCACTGTTTTCTGTGTGTGTAACTGTGTGCGTCAGTGTCCTCTGTGGTGTGTGTGTGTGTGTGTGTTTGTGTGTCAGTGTCCTCTGTGTGTAAAAGTGTGTGTGTCAGTGTCCTCTGTGTGATACTGTTATGTGTGTATCATATGTTAATAGTTCGCACACTCCTTACATACACTATATTTGCATCATGTCATATTTACTACCTTTAATCAGGCTTTTTTTCCAATATGGGATTAACGTAAATATCAGTGTCTACACATTTCATTTGGAATTTAAATCAGTAGAAATTATTCTCTGGAGGCGGAGGTACTTGGACTTTTTTTATCTGCAGGGGTACTTCTCTGTAAAAGGTTGGAAAACACTGGTCTGGTGCATCAACAGTAACTTAGGTCCAGCTAGCTCTATCTCCTAATTCTTTATTAGCATAACAGTCCGTGGGCGCTCGCTGCCATAGGTTAAAAATAAATAAATAAAATGAGAAGTACTAATGATAGGTGTTGTGTCTTTTATTAATATATATGCAGCTTCCACCCCCTTCCCTCTGGCTTTGGGGTTAATTCCAATGATGTTCATATATCTTAATGTAAGAAATACCAAGTTGTTTCTTACAAGAAATTTAGTGATTCAATGAAAAAAAAGAAAAAATTCAAAGAATATTTGTATCATCCTTCTAAAGTTTTTTATTGCATTGTATTTTGTTTTGTAACCAAAGGAGTGATATTAAAAATAAATAAAAACAAAAAACAGAAAGCAAGCATAGTTGCATTTATTTGTAAATCCATTTAGCATACAGTCATAGAAGCATATTGATCAGTTTTTAAAATGTAAAACTGGTGTTTTTTCAATTTAAAACTGCAGTTGACATCTTAATTTTATACTTTGCGACTAGTGTAAAATAATTTCTTATCTACCCCAATAAAAGATTTAATGGAAATACTTGAATGCATATCTCTGGATAGCATTTGTTTGGATAATTAGACTTCAGTAGTTCTGCTGTACCATTTCCAACCCAGATGGGTTTAAAATATGCTGAATTATATACAAGACTTATAAGAAGATTATTTTTCTTGCATTACAGTGTAAGATCTACATTGGCAGAGGGAAAATAAATAAGATATAACAACACATTATTACTTCTCTGCTGCAAAAATAAATACATAATTGTGGTGTGCCATAGGATAATAGTTATATAGTTTAAAATGGAAGATTATACTAGCTTTAGTGTACTAATAATCTTAATTTTAGTAATGACAGGAGGCGAATATTTGCATATCTTTCTTTACTCAAAACTCCAGCAGCATAGAAACAATACAACCAATAAGAAAAGGTTATGATGCCCATAAAAGGCCCTGTCTATGACATCACTTCCTCTTTCTTTGAAGCGAAATGGCAAAACAATTGTAAATATAACCGTAGGAAAACGTCAACAGTTCAACAATATAGAAACACATCCGACTCCAGAAATCCCGTGATGTAGATGTAGTAAGAGAGGCTCTTTGTCTTGTTGTGAAGATTTTCATACTGCAATAAAATGAAAAAAGGTGAAAGGTCTCTGGCATGATAATTTGTCCGCATGCAATCTATCTTAAGAATCTGATTTCACCATGGCTGTCTGAAGATCAATTTATCCATCTACTAACTTGAACTTACTGTCACTTAAAAAACATAGGTATACACTCTATTACCAGTACAACTTCCCTCATACACCCTATAACATTCGATTAAGGTACCTGTCTAAGTCTTAAACGTATAAACAGATATATACATATCTTCCTGAACGCTAAGGTATATTCCCATCCACACGAGTAATCTATGGGAGGGATCCAATAGGGTGGGAAATATTCGCCTCCTGTCATTGCTAAAATTAAGGTTATTAGTACACTAAAGCTAGTATAATCTTCAATTTTACCACATGACAGGAGGCTTCATATTTGCATTTTTAAAGCTTCGAGTTGACTAATGTGAAGGAAGCATGAGATGTTTGCCGGAAGTAAAACATCCTAAAGGTACTCTCTCGCGACCAATCCGCGCAGCGCATAATGTCGGCCAGGGAGGCTTGGGAAGGCGCCGCCCCTCTGACTGAGTGCGCTCCGAAGCAAGGTTCAACGCCCGCTAGAGATAATAGCCAGCGGATCCATCTGGCCAGTGTTGTTGTGGACACTGGTGTGTGAGGTTTTACATAGGAAATCAGGAGTTGACCCTTTGAACAAGTTCGCAGGGGGCTCGTGATTTCGGTATACCTCATTAGTGTTCTGACCACACATATTTTGGGGTCTGTTCCAAAGTATGGGTATGACACTGACGCTGAATCTGATTTTGTGCGTCTCAATATGGTGAAGGTAACCCCTTCTGGTGTGAGCGAGAAACCGTCCACATCGAACGCCCTAACGTCTGCCACTCGTCTAAATGAGACGAGGCATAATAAGAGGGCTAGCTTCGCTGAGAGTTGTTTCAGTGATAGATAAAGGTTGTCCGGCCATTCCCTAAGGAATTTCAACACCACCTCCACCTGCCAGAGGCGTGAGTACTTGGGTGCTGGGGGTCTCGTTAATTTGGCACCCCGCAGTAGCCAGCAAACCAGTGGGTCTTGGCCTATCGGCCTGCCCTGTATCGGGACGTGTGCCGCCGATATGGCGAATCTTAACACATTGAGGGATCTATATGATCGTCCCAACGTGAACAGGTGTGATAGGTAGTTAAGGATCAATGGGACAGGTGCAGTAAAGGGATCGGAATCCCTTTCCACACACCAATCGCTCCAGGCCGACCATGCGGAAATATAGCATTTCCTTGTGCCAGGAGCCCATGAGTCCCAGAGGAGGTCTTTAGCCGATTGCGATAGGCCGTGGACTGACCAGGAGCCCCTGAAATCATCCAGGCCACCAGTTCCAGTTGTCCTTCCAGGACGAGGGAGTGGGCCTCCCCCCGAGGTCCCGTCAGAATTTGAGGGGTGGTGGGAAGCAGAAATGGGTTCTCGTAAGACATCTCCAGGAGATCTGGGAACCATGGTTGGCTCTGCCAGAGGGGTGTAATGAGCAGGAGTGATATCTTGTGGTTGCGTGCGTATCGTAGCACCCGTGGAATCATGGAGAACGGTGGGAATGCATACGCCGCCTGAGTGGGCCAGCTCTGTAGAAATGTCCGTAGCCTCGCTTTTCGGGTCCGGGAGCCAGCTGTAGTACCTCGGTAGTTGGTGGTTGATCCTGTATGCGAATAAATCTATTGTGAGTGGATCCTTCCACTGTTGCAGTTCTTGGAATTTCTCTTTGTTGAGTGTCCAATCGCTGTTGTCTCCCCAGTGGCGCGAGAACCAGTTCGCTGTCATGTTGGATATTCCCGGTAGATATTCCACCTGTAGCGTGATGTTCCATGAGAGGCAGAACTTGTAAATGTCTTTCGTGGCTTCTGTCAGAGCTCGAGACCTGGCGGTCGATGTACTGCACTGCCGACACGTTGTCCATGCGGAGTAGGATGCAGCAGTTTGATTTGTCCTTGGCCAGGCTGCGGATGGCGAAGGACGCCGCGATCAGTTACAAACAGTTGATATGGAGTTCGGTCTCTTCCCCTTGCCACGGGCCTCCCGTGGAGGCGTCCGTGCAGTGTGCACCCCATCCCCATAGGCTGGCGTCCGACTCCACGATGAAGTCTGGGGAAGGGCCAAAAATCACCTTGCCATTCCATGCTTGAATGTGCAGTAACCACCATCGAAGTTCCGTTCTCACCTCCATCGACAGTGGGATCCAGCTGTCGTATGAATGTCCGGTGCGTAGGTATCCCGTCTTCAGCCGTTGCATGGCCCTGTAGTGCAATGGGCGCGGGAATATCGCTTGTATGGAGGAGGAGAGAAGTCCCACGATCCGGGCGAGCATCCTGAGCGTTATGGTATCCATTTTCAGTACCCGTCTGATTTCCTTCCGTATCGAGGCTATCTTCGTCTAGGCTAACCGAAGCACGCATTCCTTCGAGTCAATATCGAACCCGAGGAATTGGACTGATTGGGAGAGAGAGAGAGAGACGATTTTTGTCTGTTCACTATGAAACCTAAGGATTCCAGCAAGCGAACAACAAATTTCATCTGCAATCTCCGCCTGGAAGCGGATTCGCAGAAGATTAGCAAATCGTCCAGGTATACGAGACATCGAATGCCCAAGGACCAGATGTGAGCCATCACCGGTCTCAGCAGCTTTGTGAAGCACCACGGAGCCGAACTGAGGCCGAATAGCAGACACGTGAACTGGCAGAGTTGTCCTTGCCATCGGAAGCGTAGAAAACGGCGGCTGTGTATGTCCATGGGTACTGACAGGTACGCGTCTTTGAGATCCAGGCGCGTGAACCAGTCGTTTTTGATGAGAAGGTCTTGAAGGAGGTGGATTCCTTCCATTTTGAAGTGTCTGTATGTCACGTAGGAATTTAATTGTCAGGGATTGATGACTGGTCTGTACTCGCCAGTTTTCTTTAGAAATAAAATACCTGGGTAAATACTGTGAAACATTTTAAATAATCCCAGAGTAAAAAAAATATTGCTCTATAAATAGGATTTATTTTACTTAATGTGGATTTATTTTATTTTTATTTGATCTACTCCCTCCCCACAATAATTAAAGGTAAAACGGTTGCCCATTTTTAAACATGTGTGAAATATATTTATTTAAATGAATGCTTACCAAAATTGATTATTTTTTCATATGTTGTAATGGAGATTCATCTGTTGTTCAACATACTCACCACCTTTCCAACTGTTCAGGTGCCGCTATTAGTGAACATTTGTGAGCATGTAGACTCCTGTTGGCACTGCCTCAGATGACTTTCCCAATACCCGGCACAGCCCTTCCATAAACATGGCCAACTTATACATGCTTGTCAATAATGAAACAGGGCTAGAGGAGGCCACGTGGAAGGACAAGGGGAAGGTGGTATCAAGCAGACATCGGCATATAGTCTATGCTGATAGTTTGTCTGGTAGGTGAAAAGGGAGCGCCTCGGATGACTTTCCCAATACTTGATGCAGCTCTTCCAGGACCATGGCCAACTCAAGGGTGTAACGGATACATGCTTGTCAATAACAAAACAGGGCTGGAAAAGGCAATGGAGAAGATGGTAGATAGGCTCACTATCAAACAGACATCAGTATATAGTTTTTCTAGTGGGTGAAGGGGGTGCTCTATTTTAGCACCGGTTTATAGGGAAATCTAAACAATAGCTAGCAATTTCTCATGAACAAAAACATTTATTACATTTTTAAGATCTGTATTGTCAACATTTTGTAATGTCTTGTGTTTCAATTGGCTGCACAACAAACTATATTTTGTCGAACATAAAGACTTCGGTTATGTGTCGAGTAAACTGCATCCAACTATTTTAATGCATAGAAATAAATTAATAAAATAATTTCGAACATTACACGTTTACTAGGCAACTAAACACTTGCACGGAATAATGCAACAGCCATATTTGGTATAGATAACAATAGAAAATTAAGCTATAAGAATATCTTCTTTTGTTATGAAAATCAGTAAAAACATGCAACTGAAAAAATAAATAAATTACAAATCATACACTGACTCTGTCTGGCTTATTCACTAAAGTAAGAATTCAAGGTGAATTCAAAGTAAATTTCATGTTTAAAGTCATAATAGCAAAGTTTTAATATGTCTCAAAGCTATTCTGGTCTTACATTTGAAATCCATTTTGAATTCTCACTTCAGTGAATAAACCTGTATATAAAACGATAATGTTTTTGTTAAACAATCAAACAATGAAAATACATAGTAAAAAATATTGATCAATTAATCTACACATAATCAGTTAGGTGAGGCAAGATGGAGTCTCTGTGTGAAAACAAAAGTACCTTGCAAAGAAATTACTGGCACACTCATCAGTGGTGAATTTTTACTATCCAATGAAAACTTTGAGTACTGTCATAGTATATAGTATAGAACTCACTCTCCCAGTCTTGTCCTTGCCTGGATGTAAATCACTTATGCCAAAATATAAATATCAAGGTAGGTGCACTCACAGGACTTTGTAGATAAATCTTCAAGCTTTATTGTGCTATCATAAACCAGAAAACGTGTCAGCCTTTCAGTCCTCTATGGGACTTTTCTCAAGACCTCTTGAGAAAAGTCCTATAGAGGATTGAAACATTGACACGTTTTCTGGTGTATGATTGTAGATACATTTTGAAGATTTGTCTACAAAGTCCTGTGAGTGCACCTACCTTGATATTTATATTTTGGCATAAGTGATTTACATCCATGGACATTACTTTGACATATACCACCTATCTAGAAATTGCTGCAGACCATGTTTACCTTTTCATGGCAATGGTGTTCCCTTATAGCAGTGGCCTCTTTCAGCAAGATAATGCACCCTGCCACACTGCAAACATTGTTCAGCAATGGTTTTATGAACATGAGAAAGAGTTTAAGCTGTTGCCTTGGCCTCCAAATTACCCAGATCTCAATCCGATACTGGAACAACAGATCCGATTCACATTGCAACTTAAAGGATCTGCTTCTAATGTCTTGGTGCCAGATACCACAGGACATGTTCAGAGACCTTGTGCAGTCCATGCCTCCCTTAAGAGTAGATGATACAGACCCCATATATTTAATTGCATGGGCTCACAGCTGGCATATCAAAGATACTGAAAGAACATAACGCTAATGTCCTTAAATAAAATAAATGTTTTGTTGTATATGTTAGTGACATATGTCAGATAATGTTCTTTCAAAATAACGTACATGGAATTAGGGATAAGACCTTTGAATTCCTTTTGAATAAGGAAAAATCATGTTAGACTATCTGGCTTTAGCTAATATTTGGAAACATATGGCGTATCAGGTGTAGAAGAAATCCATGTGTGGCTGATATGATCTGGAATGACATGTAGTCAATAGTGTTTAGTTCAGGACTTGTTTTCTAAGTCTACCACTATGTACTGTAGATGATACACCAGCCCATGCTAGTAGGTCATTGGTTTTAAGGGATTGCCTTGTAAAATCCACTGAACATCAGCTTCCTTTTTAATAAGGGTTTTCCTGGAAACCATTTTACCAAAGACATATTGTACACCTGTGAGATCTCAGCAGAACCACGCTTGAATTTTCCTTTAATAGTGTGTGCCTTAGTTGCACCTTTTGATGCCAGGGGCATCATTGTCATTAGTAGCATCCATCTCGGTTCCTTATGCATCGACGTGAGTCTGCTTTGGCAGATGCAGTGCTAAATTCTTGTGTGAAAGTCACTCATATAGGTTTATAACATTTTCATCCATGGAAGGAGAATTCTGTTATGTCTCTATCCCTGTCTTGTTTGATTTTCACCACTAGTGCTCATGTCGGTAAAAATGTAATAGATTATTTTCAATACCAAAGTATTAATATAAATCTCAAATACTAAAATCTGCGAGCTACAGGAGAATGTGTTTGCACTTAATGACTGCCAGACACTCTCCATTAAGAATAAATTAATTTTAGATTAAAAACAAAACAGAAGAGTGATCATTTTGACTTGTTCCTAATGGATGGTGAATAGGGTTGAACCTTTTGAGGTTTTTAATGTGTTTCAGGAATGCTAGAAGTTTGTGTTTAGATTGTATACACAAAAAGTCTGGCACAAAGTTTCGGAAAGTAGAATCATCACCAAGGAAGCTTAGGTGACGTCCTAACATTACTTGTTAAATGCGTGGAAGGTCAGAATGGGGTAGTGTTGATAAAAGCATTTGTAGCAGTATGTCTCTGTTTTAGGTGGAATAACTAAATGTCAAAAGCTGCAGTGTGAATATAAATGTCTCTACAGAATATCATGAAAAGATTCTCACTTTTTACTCCAGCAATCGACATTCCATTCACTGTGTATTGTAGACACAAATAAATTGAACATTCTAAAATTGCATTTAGATAAAGATGCAACATCCTTTGTACTTATTTGCACATTAACTTATATAGGCCATTCACATTGTCTTTTGTTTTTGAGGGGTTTTGTCCCCCTTATTTCATTTGATATTGTGTTTTTTTTTTTTTTGGTTGTTTTCTTTGTTATTATTGAAATATTCTTCTATATATTTTTCTATATGATAGTTCATTATTGTTGTATTTTGTTCCCTTTCTCTACAGTAGTGCTTTGTCCTCATTATTACCCAATTTTTCAATGGTTCTCTCATTCGCCTAGTTTTTTTCAATCTTAGAGATTATGGTCCTAAGAGCATAAACATTTTACTTGTTTCCCTTTAAGGGCAATTCCCTTTTATAACAGAAGCTGTCAACGTATGTTTATATTTTTCTCACTACCAATTTCCTCTTTGATCTGCTTGGTATCCAAGATCACTCAAAGCCAAAGAGGGAGATTTTTATTTATTTTTGCAATTAAACTCCTATGACCACAAACTATTTTTAGACCCGATGGCAATGCTCACATTTGTAACTCAGTTACAATTTGTAACTCAACCTGGTTTAATCGTTATGGCTGTCATTAATGATCTTCCTCTTAGATTACCTATAAAAACAATTCCATCAAATTAAAAATATATATATATATCCCATTAAGGCTATTCATGCCTAAGTTTTCCAGTTATTGTTGAACTGGACCAATAAAGTGTATACGGTCTCATAGTTTATTCTTTGTCTTGCACTATATTTTGTTTTCCATCTCCTTGTGTCTCTGTAAACAACAGGAAGGAATCAATCTTTGATTGGGATGTTAGAATTTTACCTCTTCTGTGAATCAAGAATTGTGATACCTACATCGTTTGCGGCCTCTAAGTCTGTTGACAGCTGGTATGAGTACATAGCTTTGGAATTTACAGTTACCGTGGATTAAACATACTGGCAAAGTATTATTCAGTACAGGCAACATGTCAGCTTAACTTCACTGCTGTTTCCAATTTAATTAAATGCCATAGCAGAAAGTCTAATATCCTAACTAAAGCTTTCCAAATGCAGCATTTGGGATAATTATGATGCTACTTTGATCATCAGGATTTTTGCCTATTAAAATAAATAGTGATTTTGTGTGAGCAAAACCGTGTTATTTAGTTCATAGACACAATATATAAATAAGGAGTTTTAAATTGTTACCATAATGCATTTGCAGCTATTTATTCTTATTTATTATTATAATTTTCAGTATGCAGTTAGTTTTATATTTAAATTACACAATGCACATAGGGCTTATTTATATACATTATTGAGTGCAACATTTTTAGCCCTGAAGGCTTGGTGTAATAACCGATCAAACAAAAAGCTATTGAGTCAGTTTAATTCATACAGTTTGTATTCTCTTAGGATACAAGAAAAACAAGAATTTGCATTCCAAATTATATTATTTATTCACAATTATCTATTTTGTAGAACGTAGGATGCGTTCGTTTTTCACTTGCAATATTTTGCACTACATTGTTCATTTTGAAACTCACCAGTCTAGCCCTGATGAACTCTGTTTATTTAAAAGATCCCGAGTCACAGGATTAGAACCTGACTGTTTGATAGGAGTCCTCAATGAGTTTATGATTAATCAAGCAATAGAAACAAAAGAAAGATAAAGAGATGATAGACAGATAGATTGATTGCTAGATATTGTCTAGCCTTTTGCTGCCTGAGGATAATGGGAGTGTTTTTCCAAAGGTAGTTTTTATATGTATGTATTATTCTCACAAATCAGCTGTAGAAAGTTTAACGATTTTTTTCTGTAAGGTGTAATTACTCAAACCCGTTGACTTTTTTGATTAATTATTTAATACAGGAAACCTATGAATATTTAAATATTGTTCTGTTGTACAGCAGAAAATCAAACCACTTTCCACTAACAAAGGCCTTTCTGAGTTTGTGCATCAAAGCTTTTTAATAACATAATTATGGACGCTGTTCCAATCAGCCAATCACTGTTTAGTTCAAAGATGCCATCTGCAAGGCTGTAATTTATCATTTAATAATGGAAACATCAAGTCACTTATTGCAGCAAAACTTGTGTTTTTTGGGTGGTACACAGATGACAATATATTATATTGATGGTAAACATTTACTTAAAGGATCACTATAGGGTCAGAAACACAAACATGTATTCCTGACCCTATAGTGTTAAAACCACCATCAAGCCCCCTTGGGCCCCTCATGCCTCCATAAATATAGTACAAATCTTACTGTATTCAAGTTTGAAGCTGTAACTCTGCATGCTGTTAGACTTGGAAAAACAAGCAGTGTGCTGACATCATCAGAAGTTGTAGCCTGATCCAATAACAATGCTTCCCCATAGGATTGGCTAAGACTGATAAGGAGGCAGATCAGGGGCAGAGCCAGCATGATTCAAACATAGCCCTGGCCAATCAGCATCTCCTCGTAGAGATGAATTGAATAAATGAATCTCTATGAGGAAAGCTCAGTGTCTTCATGCAGAGGGAGGAGATACTGAATGTTTGGATGCATTTTAGGCAGCCATGACCCAGGAAGGAGCTCTAACAGCCATCTAAAGAGTGGCCAGGGAAGTTATCACTAGGATGTAATGTAAACACTGCATTTTCTCTGAAAAGACAGTGTTTATAGCAAAAAGCCTGGAGGTAATGATTCTACTCACCAGAACAAATTCAATAAGCTGTAGTTGTTTTGGTGACTATAGTGTCCCTTTAATTTAGGGTTGTCATGTAAATCTACCATTGGATAAAATTTTGTCAAGAAAGCACAGTATTGTAAGTTCAGACAGTGAAAGACTTTAGGCTTTCCTAGGCTTTTTCTTATACTTGAAGAACTAATAACAGTAAAAAGTGTTTAGGCGCTCAAATTGAATATAATATAAAGTGTGTAGTTGTGCATAGTAAGTCTAATGTTCTCCCCAGCACTCAAAACTGCAAATAACTACAAATAAAAACTGACCCATCCAACACACCACCTTGCGACACACTAAATAAAAATACTTAGGAATCCAAGGAGTGTTCAATAGCAATCCATAAATCAAAATAGGTTGTCTAAAACAGAACAAATAAACAGCACACAGTGTAAACTGTATAGCAAGCAGGTAAGATGAGGAATAGAATCAAACTCACATGATACAGAGCCATGCCATGCTCTGTCACAAAGGCCTTAGGGCTTCTATACAGATTTGAAAAAATCCAAACCGCAACACCACAAGGATCCAGATGTAAAAATCAGTTTATATTTATTCAAGTGCTCAAATACAAATCCAATATTTAAAATAACATATAAAATATTTTATATAATTTTTAATATTGGACTTTTATTTGACTATTAGAGTCCAGTCTTTTAACCCCTTAAGGACACATGATGTGTGACATATCATGATTCCCTTTTATTCCAGAAGTTTGGTCCTTAAGGGGTTAAAAAAAACAAAAAAAAAACACCTTTTATCTAGTGTCAATTCGTCACTTCTCCTCTTCAGAGAAGACCTACAGGAAATGTACAGCAATCATTGTACTCAGCAATCATTGTAAATAGACAAGCATTGAGTCATGTGCTTCCCTACGAGAAGCATTTACCACATTCATGATTTCATACTGAGGAACTGATTTAATTATACTGTTCAAAAACAGTTGACAAACATTGACTTAATTTTTGGCAATGTTGTTTTTTCCAGTTCTGACTGGATTTAATTGCAGCTGGAATTTCAGAAGGTGGCTGTTTGAAATAAATCATAAGCAGATTTATAAGCCTTTTTAATGACTAACCCTGTCTTTTTTTTATTTTTTCCAAGCCTCCTTGTATATTTTATTATAGCCACAATTCACCACCAATGGATGAGGGATGGGGGAGACAATATGTCCCCTTGGCTTATTAATAATAATAGAGCCTCAACCTGTTGCAAATGGGTGAGGGATGGGGGAACATTATGTTCTCAGGTTATTATTAATATTACAGTCCTCACAATCATATCCCCCCTGTACAGACCTACGGTAGCCAAATGGCGACTCAATGAACACCTGCTGTCCCTCCCTGACGTGAAATCAGAAATAGGGATGGTTCTACAAGAATATTTAACGATTAATACACCAACACAAACGATACTCTGGGAAGCACACAAAAGTGTAGTGAGGAGCCAATTTCTGCAAAAGAGCGCCATACTGAAAAAACAATGAGAAGCAGCTGTGACCACCTTGCAGAAATCCAACAGATAGATACCCTAAACAAAGACGAACCACAACCCACACATCAAGACACTCTCCTCTCATTGCAGAGGGAACTGACTCAACTGCTCCAAGCCAGATACCATAGAGACGCACTGAGACACAAGGCGTTTTTCTGCTTACATGGAAACAAGAGCGGTAGAATACTGGCACGGATGCAGGTTAAGCGTAGACAACTGACAGACCATATACGAGATAAAAAGGACACCTTACACCGACTCCCCACAAAGATTCAAGTAGTGATACAGTCCTATTATGCGGACTTGTATTCCGTCCCGTGGCCCCAGACACCTACGGCAGACAAATGCCTGCTGGACCCCATCAGTGCATACCTTGTAGCACATACGTTGCCCTACCTCAGTAGGAACACGGCGGAACTGTTAGATGACCCTATATCTCCCGAGGAACTGGCCATGGCGGTAAAGTAAACTAAACCGGGCAAGAGCCGAGGCCCAGATGGTCTGCCGCTTGGCTACTATAAAACCTTTGTGGTCATACTCTACACACCGCTGTTAGCCACATACAACAAGAGAGGGCCACAGCTTCCCAAAACAATCCTTAGCAGCACACCTTACCATTCTCTCTAAAGAGGGCAAGGATGGGGAGCATTGTGGCAGTTATCAACACATATCACTTATAGATGGTGATCTTAAATTAATGCCCATAATCCTAGCCACCAGATTACAAATACACATTCCCACTCTGGTGCACCCAGACCAAGTGGGGTTTGTGCTGGGTAGGGAGGCGCAGGATAATACAATGCGTACCCTCAAATTGATGCTCGGACGATATATTCGGCTGCGGTGGCCATCTCCTGCTGTCTACGGACACGGAGAAGGCCTTCGACAGGGTCTGTTGGAAGTACTTATCCCAAACGCTAGCACAAGTCAGTTTGAGCCCCAAAATACTGGGATGGATTGCGGACCCCGACTGGTGGCAATCAGACACAACCCCGACATAACGGGAGTTACCGCAGGGAACATACATCAAAAGATAGCCACGTACGCGAATGTCTTACTCTTCTATGTCACAAACCCAGAGGTCCTAAAAGCATTTAACGACTTTAGCAAATTATCCAACCTAAAAATAAACTTCTCCAAATCGTTCATCCTAAATGTTAGTGTCCCCGAACATAGGGAAATCCCGATGCACCTTCACTACAACTTCCAATTGGCAACCCACAAAATTAGATACTTGGGCACTTGACTGACATGCAGAGAGGGAGATTTATTCAAAGAAGACTTCACCCCGATGCACACAGCGTTTCATACACGGCTGGGCAGTATCCAGGTGGTTAAGATGAACTTTCTCCCATGCCTCTTTTACTTGTTCCAGACCATCCCTATAGCGATCCCTCACAACTTTTTCACCTTCCTGCGCACGGCTCTCAGTCACTATATCTAGAATGGTAAAAGGCCCAGATTAAAATAATGGCAAATGATAATGTAGATTTAGTAGCTGTTACTGAGACATGGTATAATGAGAAAAATGACTGGGACATAGCAATACCAGGGTACTCTTTATATAGAAAAGACAGGGAAGGCAAGAAAGGGGGAGGGGTGGCCCTGTATGTGAAGGATAGAAAAAAATCTAGCCTATTAAATGTTAGTGAGGTGAACATAGAGTCTGTTTGGGTTACGTTAGAATTTGGTAATCACACAGTAACTCGTGTGGGTGTGATTTATATGTCCCCAGGACAAATAGACGAGTTACGTAATATACTAGTTGAGGAAATAGCTAAAATGACAATGAAGGGGGAAGTTATCATCATGGGTGTCTTTAATTTTCCTGATGTGAACTGGAAAACCAAAATAGCTGCTTGTGCCAGGAGCACACATATTCTAAACTCCCTACTGGGATTGTCTCTAAAACAAGTCATTGAGGAGCCAACTCGTAAAGAGGCCATGGTAGATTTAGTGTTAGCAAATGGAAATTTGGTATCAGATATTACTGTAGGTGAAAGATTAGGATCCAGTGATCATCAGTCAGTGTGGTTTAATATAAGAACAGTGACTGAGTCACACCACACACAAAAACAAGTTTTAGACTTTAGAAAAACAGACTTTTCTTAAAGTAGAATATGTGTAAAGGAGTCATTATCAGACTGGAGTTATTTAAATGGAGTCCATGGAGAAATGGGATTATTTAAAAGTTGCATTGCTGAAGGTAACAGGAAATTGCATTAGGCTTGTCTGTAAAAGCAAAAAATTCAAGAAACCATTGTGGCACTCCGCAGATGTGGCCAAAATAGTAAAAAACTAAAAGTTGGCATTTAGTAATTATAAAAGAAAACAAAGTGAGGAAGATAGACAGATCTATAAGATTAGGCAGAAAGAGGCTAAGCAAGTTATAAGAGCTTCCAAATCACACACAAAATTGCCCAGTGAGTAAAGAAGAGGGACAAACATTTTTTTTGTTACATAAATGAGAAAAGGAAAGTAAAACAAGGATTACTTAGATTAAAAACAAAAGAAGGAAGGTATGCAGAAGAGGATAAAGGTGTAGCTGACTGCCTCAATGAATATTTTTGTTCAGTATTTACAGATGAAAATGAAGGAGAGGGACCTCAGTTAGGAAAAAGGAGAAATTAGTCATTTATTACATGTGAGTTTACAGAGGAAAAGGTTCTATTTCAACTGTCAAAAGTAAAGACAAACAAGTCAATGGAACCTGATGGAATACACCCAACGTTATTAAAAGAGTTTAGTAGTATGCTAGCAAAACTATTAACAGATGTATTTAACCAATCATTGTTAACAGGAGTAGTCTCAGAATATTGGGAGTTAGAAACATAGTAGGGAAAAGTCTGGCAACTATAGGCCAGTAAGCCTTACTTCAGTAGTGAGGAAAGTAATGGAAACCATGTTCAAGGATAGGATTTTTGAACATCTAAAATAACATGGATTTCAAGATCAGAGACAACATGGGTTTACTTCAGGGAGATCATGTCAAACTAATCTTATTGATTTTTTTGATTGGGTAACTAAAATAATAGATCAGGGTGGTGGAGTAGACATTGCTTACCTAGATTTCAGTAAGACTTTTGACACTGTTGCACATAGAAGGCTTATCAATAAACTGCAATCTTTAAGTTTGGATTTCAATATTGTTGAATGGGTAAGGCAGTGGCTGAGTGACAGGCAACAGAGGGTTGTAGTCAATGGAGTATATTCAAAGTATGGGTTTGTCACCAGTGGGGTACTTCAGGGATCTGTACTTGGACCTCTTTAATATTTGTATTAGGGATATTGCAGAAGGTCTTGATAGTAAGGTATGTATTTTTGTTGATGATACTAAGATATGTAACAGGGTTGATATTCCAGGAGGGATAATGGCAAATGATTTAGGTAAACTAGAAAAATGGTCATAGTTGTGGCAACTGACATTTAAGTGCAAGATTATGCATCTTGGACGTAAAAAACCCAAGGGCAGAGTACAGAATTTTTGACAGAGTCCTAACCTCAACATCTGAGGAAAGGAATTTAGGTGTGATTATTTCTGATGACTTAAAGGTAGGTAGACAATGTAATAGAGGAGCAGAAAATGCTAGCAGAATTCTTGGTTGTAAAGGGAGAGGTGTTAGCAGTAGAAAGAAGGAAGTGCTCATGCCATTGTACAGAACACTGGTGAGACCTCAGTTGGAGTATTGTACGCAGTACTGGAGACCGTATGTCCAGAAGGATATTGATACTCTAGAGAGAGTTCACAGAAGGGCTACTAAACTGGTTCATGGATTGCAGGATATAACTTACAAGGAAAGGTTAAAGGAATGTAACATGAAGCATGGAGGAAAGACGAGACAGGGGGGATATGATAGAAACATTTAAATACATAAAGGGAATCAACACAGTAAAGGATGAGACTATATTTAAAAGAAGAAAAACTACTACAACAAGAGGACATATTCTTAAAATAGAGGGGCAAAGGTTTAAAAATAATATCAAGAAGTATTACTATACTGAGAGGGTAGTGGATGCATGGAATAACCTTCCAGCTGAAATAGTAGAGGTTAACACAGTAAAGGAGTTTAAGCATGCATGAGATAGGCATAAGGCTATACTTACTATAAGATAAGGCCAGGGACTAATGAAAGTATTTAGAAAATTGGGCAGACTAGATGGGCCGAATGGTTCTTATCTGCCATCACATTCTATGTTTCTATGTTTCTAAAAACGGTTGGTGTGGGGGTTCGTAACTCACCAAGATGGCCGCGTGAACTGATAGCTCCTGACAAGTGACCTACACTACAGCGATTAAAACAGCAATTTACACCCCAAACCAGCCTGATACGGGTGAATATACTATCCTACCCACATTAGCACACAAAACATCCCAAGAAAATAAACAGAACGTTACCATACACATTGTGGCCTTGTCCTCACCCCGATTACAAGATTCCAGGGAAGGAACCCAGAGGGCAGGAGTTTACTAGTAACATACAAAGCACACCAACGAAAATTAACTTTGATTGGCATACGGTTGCCACTGCAAAGGGACTGTGCTCCTACATGCAACTCGATTGCGGAGATGTCTACTGTCGATGGACAGATAAGATACCAAGATTGAGGGCTTAGGCCCTAGTTATATATTTGTTTGCAATACCTTTTTACCTATGCCTAGTTTTCAACTTACCAGTTATGCTTTAGGTTGTACCTCGACATAATAGGGGTCCTTTGCCACACAATGGAGTAAGTGGACCCCTCCCCCCGCCCAGCAGCTCAAAAGAGCCATGTTTTTGTCGTCCACAGTTGACGTCCCTTTGTACATAGTTATACTTTTTTTCTGTACTTTCTCCTCTTATATCCATCCCTTTTTTGTATATGGTCAACTTCTCAATCTCTGATAATGCGCGCTAGAGTGTGACTCACTAAGGGGCATATACGACATATAACAGGGCAGAAGCCTAAACGCCAACCCTTTCCCCAAGCATACTCCAGAGGTCCCCATACTGGAGAAGCATCTACCTGCGTTAACTTGGGAGAGCAGACATGAGAACCATGGGTCCACTCACTGATGGGAGCCCAGGGGTGGAGTAAGACAAAGGGTTGGGAACCCACAAGTTTTTAACGACCGGAAGGTGTACACACATACAACACACAAGCTGAGCTCAATCTCTTAGGCCAGACAAGAATTTATCTAATATAAGTTCACGTGAAAGAACAAAATCCCTAAAAAAAAAAAAATTACAAAAATAAGTCAAAAAGAAACCCCCCCCAAAAATAATAAAAATATAAAAAAAAATACAAAAAATAAAATGGTTGACTCCAGGTTGGAGAACGACAGGCACACTTTCCAACCTAAAATTGGCCTAATCTCACGGTCAGACCACGCCCTGATCACCTTATCACTACACCAGTGATTCCCTATGACAGGCTTAGGGTCCTGGAGACTTAGCAACACACTACTTTATGATACATCCATAGTAGAAACGGTTCGCAGAAGACCTGGTTGGCTATCTCAACATTAACTCACCTGATGACACAAACATAGAGAATTTCTGGTAAGGATACAAAATGGTCATTAGGGGAAGACTTATTAAAGCAGCTAGCTATGCAGAAAAAACAGAGACTCAAAATATACATGGAGACAATCAAGGAGCTCACCGAACTAACACAAAAAAACAAAATTGAGCCCTCCCCTGCAAACATAATTAAGCTTAGACTCTTGCAGGACAAGCTAAAAGAAATAGAATTAGCAAAAACCCCATACATGCTCTGAAAATTTAAACACAATTTTTTTGCACAGGGAAACAGACCAGGAGCTCAGCTAGCCTCCAAGTTACAGGCTTGCATGACTCACTCTAAAATAGCACACATTGTGTCCCCAAAGAAAAGGTAAAATCCTGAACCCTCAGGGTATCGTTAATGAGTTTGCCACATAATACAGTACATTATACAATCTGAGAGACAATCCTACCGTACATACACCACACACAGCAGATATTGTCATTTCCCAGGTACAATTGCAAAGACCCGCCACCTCCTCCCTCAGTGTTGAAGCCTGTAAGAGTTATGACAGATGCTGGAAGTCACCAAGACACACCAAAGCTTTATCCTTTTGTTATAGCGCGCTACGGGAATCCTTGCCAGATAAACCTTTCCCCTTTGTTAAGCCATGGCAGTTAGAAGTGAAATCGGAGTGCAACCTGACCCCACAAAAATGACTTGCCACGGTAAAAGCGCTGAACGGCCTTACCAAATGCTACTCACACGTAGAAACTAATAGGAAGCTTATTTATAGATGGTATCTCACACCACACAAATTACACAAGATGTACCCCATGACTTCCAGAACATGCTGGCATTGTGATCGGGAAGAGGGCAATATGACTCACATCTGGTGGTGTTGCCCAACTATTGCTCCATTCTAAAACTTGGTGGCTTGCACCATGAAGGGGGTGGGACTACAAGACATACAACCATCTACAAAAACATTCTTATTTCTGATATTCCCATACAGGTTACCCAACGCTTCCAAACAAATAGGAGAATTGATTATACTAGCAGCACGTAACTTGATTGCCCTCCACTGGAAACAACAATTTTGTCCCACTACAGCCCAACTCATGGAAAAAATCCACTTATTTTATACATACGAGTGCATAGCCATAGAAGCACCAAATGACAGTGACTCATTTCACACAGCGTGGCAACCATGGGCAGAGTGGTACACCAAAGAAAACATTGTTGCCTAGTAGCCTCTAGGAGGCCTACTAGACCCCCTTTGCCCTTTGTTTTTGGATACAAAAATGAAATGACTGTAATGATCATAGAGAGTTGACCCCTATCCCCACTTCCTTCTTTCTTTTCTGTATCCCTTTTCCCTTTCCTAGACATTATGTTGATATCTAATCATTCCGCACATCAACTAATTAAGAACACAAGGTCACAGAAGTCACAAACTTATGACTCATACACAGGCCAGTATGCACATTTATTTATAAGTCCGTTGGAAATGTTGATCAGTCGTGAAGGTATCCACAAGATCCTGAAAACACTGCCACACTGTCTGCTGACACAAGCGCCTCATTACATTGTATCACCTTGTGTCCTAATGTGTATCGAGCATACAGTCTATAATCTATGATCTACAAGTGGCTACTGGCATGCCATGTTAATGAATTGCGCGTGTAATTTCTTATAACTCCTCATGTTTCTCTTCTGTACCCCAATGTAATATTTGACTGGTGCTATTATTGTGATTTCCTGCAATGTACGTTTCTCATGTCTGTTCAAAAAGCAATAGAAACCTTCAGATCCTAAAAATAAATTGTTGTTGTTTGGTATATTAAGTGACAATGTGATGTCACTCCACAGAAATGGTAGTAGGTATCTACATGCACATAAGGATATCATGTAGGTCAAAAATGCACAGAAATTTAAGATTTTATAAAAAGCAGGTTAGACGAAACAGTTGTTGTTTGCCATTACAATTTAAGATTTTTTTGTTTTGTTTTTCAAAAAGTTTATTGTGTTTACAAATGTACATTATGGGGCAATACTTTCACAAATACAAAAGACTCAGTGCAAGGAAAGCAATTGTTCATATCAACATTACAGAGTTATATAGTAGCAGATTGAACTTGTCTCTGGCATTCATCTACATGAGCAGATAACGCTTGGGATTATGGTTAGGAACTGGGCCGTGAACCATTCTTAGAGATCTATAATGACCGACAATTTAAGTTTTTGTGTCATCACCCAACTTGATATAATGCATTTAAGAACTTTGGAGACCCTATTTGGAAAAGAGTAGAATAACATTTTCAACATCAATGTCTGAACTGCTTCTACATTTGATGCATTAACCAAATGAGATATCTTGCCAATGCTACTGATTTAATTATCACTGGGTATAAAAAATCTATTTGCATCTATTTACATATATATATATATATAGTACACAATCTATTTACATATATACATATATATAATATAAATAAAAGAAAATTATAGTTGATAAACAACCAATCACATACAACACCCAGTGATGAATAAAAATTGTATTCTTCACAATATGCTAAAGGTTAGATATTCACACATAGATGTCAATTATATATCACACAGGAATCTACAAATGATAGATATAGCCATATATAGTGTAATCCGTATATAAATGTGGGCGCATAAAGTGTAGAGCCGTACCAGGCTTTATATCAACAGCTTCTGGGTGCCAATACTGGCTACGATTATTCATCCACAGGAAGGTTTGGAGTAGGTCTCAAAACAAGTTTTTATTAGGTATAAAATACTTTATTAAAAATCAGGACATATGAAAGCAGTGTGTAAAAAACAGCATAAAAAATATATATACTCTGTCTACATCAACCACATATTAGTCCTCAAGATGTGCATAATATACAAGCTATTTACGTATATATGCATATTTTTTAGTTGATTAAAGACAGTAGTGGCATCTCCACTTCTAAAGATGTAAAAAACTCAAGTATGAGATGAAATAGGTTATTAATATAGTCCGTGTTTTATGATAATTATGTTTCACAGTATAACAACTGGTCACTTCAGGATAGATATGCAGTCAATTATTATGGTATTTATATTATATTATTATATAATTGCTAGAAAGTACACTTTTTCAACTTTATTTTTTTTCCTCCAGTTGGATAACCCTGATGAACAAGCTGCTCAAATAAGAAGAGAATTAGATGGTCGTCTTCAGATGGCAGATCAGATTGCAAGGGTGAGTACTTTTTCAGATATTTTATTGAGAATTGTCATGGCCCCTAAATATTCATATTAGATTAATGGGTTAGAGGAAATGTTTTTTTTTTTTATCAGGGATGGGTCAGTAGTAAGAAATGTTTTTATTTAATATCCCCAGAGTTCTAGGAAGTCATACATTCTGTCTGACAATGTGTTAATTGAAAGTAAATTTCAATGTAAATATATTGTGAATAATTCCTCATATTTTCAGCAAATTTGTATAGGTTAAATTCAAAATGGTTAGCAGTATAGAGCATATGAAGCAAATTCCAGACTGAATTTTAGAACAGATAAAATATTAGAAGGGGAAATGAAAAGTCAGAGTGTATGTATATGTAAGTGTTTCCATGTATGTATGAGTGAGTGGCTCAATAGAGAGATTTTGCGTGGTTACGCTTGGCTTTCATAGTGCCATATGCGAGCGTGCATCTATGTGATTAGCAACATCGGGATTGGATTCATTTGTATGGTATGCTCTGGCTGTGTCAGGAAAGATAGGCACAGCAGATAAATTAAAATATAAAAATGATTGAGAATTAAAAACAAAAATTACAACTCAGGCAGGGTTATTCTAATCATCTGGTGAATCAGGTGAAAATTACCAAATGCTGACCGCAATGACAATTCTCAAATTTACTAAAGCCAAATACAGTTAGCCTGAGGGAATCTGTAGCAATTATCCTAATGCATTTGGTGTCTGGATGAAAACCAGTGTTTTCTTTACAAAGTATAGGATTCGTAAGTACCATTACTAATAAAATTCATTACCAAATGCCACTGTCAACAGGGCCGGTGCAAAAGTATTTTGTGACCTAGGCAAGATGAGCTACTTTCACCACCCCACAAAAAAAAAAATGCCAACTTTGTGTGCCTCTTTCTTCCCCCAGACCCTTTGTGTGTCTCTTTCTCCCCAACCCATTGTGTGTCTCTTTTTCCCATTCCCTAGCTCCTCTGTGTGTCTCTTCCCACCAGCCCTCCGTGTGTCTTTTTACCCTTTCCCCCTTCTATCTGCCTATTCCAACCAGCCCTCTGTGTGTCTTTATCCCCCCGCCCTTCTGTCTGCCTCTTTGTTCCCCTCCTACCCCTTAGTGTGTCTCTTTGTCAACCCTGCATCTTTTTGTCCTATCCAGCCTCTTGTCTCTTTGTTCCCCCAGGCCCTCTGTGGGCTCCAAATATATTTAAATCCGGCTTGGGATTTTGGTCCTGATTTCAGACATCTGGTAACATTCATTCAGAGCCTCAATTGCAAAATCCAGACATTGCTGTATAGCATGAACAATGTCCGGATATTGCAGCCTGAATGGCCCTGTATGCAGACAGATGACTTTACCCCATTCTGTACAGAGCCATTCGGACTCTGAATAACCCTGTTATTTTGTTAGCCATCATTTGCGCACAAAAACCTGATGTGACAGGCTCCCCTTAACATTTTTTATTTTCTGTTTGCAGATGCTTATGATCATATGCTCATGAAGTACTACTGTGCTACAACTAACTGGACCCAGTAGACTTAATTATTTTAAACCCATTCCTTCACCACAGCGGAAAATGTATTTATTTAATTAGGCTGTGACTGGTGTAAATGCCAGCTATAAACAAGAGATCATAATGTTTAGCCGGTGCTAATAAAGAGTTTATTTTTAGATCAGTGATGTTATATGAGTTATATATATAGATCAGAAATTCAAATTAGCACCTTGTAGCTTGTCAAGGATTTTGTCTGCAGTCTGTTTTCATTTGCATCAAGATCCGTTAATTTCACGCAGACCTGTTAACAGCTCAGACTACTTGATGTAATCTCTCCATGTGGCTGATCTGTCTTCTCTTAGGCCTGATTTGCAGTGGATTTATATTTTCTTAGTGTTTATACATCTGTAATATTTCCGACAGATTACCCTGAGCCTTAAAGAGGCCACTGATCTTAAAAAATATATATTTGTAGTTTTTGTATAAGTACAGTTAATTTCACAAAGTCATATGAATTTTTTGTTTCAAATATGTTTATGTATTTTTACCATATAAATCTGGCAGAGCTTGCACTATAGGGGGCAAGTGATTTTTTTAACTAAACACAGTGCTCTCTTTTATATGTGCTAATGATGAAATAGATATAGGAGATGTTAACTAATTTTTTTAAAAAAGGACACTATAGTAACCAAAACAACTTTAGCTTAATAAAGCAGTGTTGATGTGTAGATCATGCCCCTGTAGTCTCACTGTTCAATTCTCTGCCATTTAGGAGTTAAATCATTTTTTTTATACAGCACTTTAATGTTATGTCATCTAATGTTTATACTTCCCTTTATTGTAAATTCTGTTTATTTTAGAGTTTCTTATCTCCTGCTTTGTTAACAGCTTGCTAGACCTTACAGAATCCTCCTGTGTATGATTTAAGTAAAATTTACAGAGCAGGAGATAAAAACACCTGGAGTAAGTTAACATCTCAATGAAAACCAATGCTTTATTTAATGCAGACTGCATCAGGCACAGCCAGGGGAGGTGTGGCTAGGGCTGCATAAACAGAAACAAAATTATTTAACTCCTAAATGGCAGTGAATTACAGAGGCATGATCTACATGCAAAAACTGCTTCATTAAGCTAAAGTTGTTTTGGTGTACCTTAAGTTAAAGGTCTATCACTGTGACACTTCTGAACACTGTTCTTCAAACAGTTGTCTATTGCTCTCTGAGTTGGGCAGTTATGGATAGTAAAACAAAGGTTTACCAGGTGCCGACTCATCGTAGACTCTTCGTCCAAGGGTTGATTTGTACTTTCCAAGTTGATTATAGAAGACGTCTTTATTACTGTATGGAAGCCTAACACACATTGTTAACATCAGACATAGTATTGAGTGGCAAGATGGAGGCTTCACAGGTGGTGTACCATAGGAACATGTAGCCAGATGTAGCAAAAATTGGGAGGAAAGACAAGGATCTTATAAGGGGTTCTACATGCAAAGATTACAGACATCAAAGGAACTAAATTCTAAACAAAGAGAGAATCAGTTTATATTGTATCTATGCTACTTGTGACTTACTGGTTGCTGGTTAAAGTACTTCTCCAAACATCATGACCTACTTCAGTGTTTTGAAATTCCCATGGTGCCTTCTCAAGGACCTGGCATGTGCAGCCATGTAGTACAAAATAATACACATACTGAAATATTTAATGTTTCTGACAAGGTGTAACTCCCTCTCAGAAGTGTCATTAGTCAGCATGGAGTGAAAATTTTGGGCTGGCTAATGTCAATTATATGCATATTCCTTGAACAAACCTTCATTCATTGGCGCTCAATGAATAACAGGCAGGATCTTCAGCCGGGTTTTGCAGTTCTGCAGAAGTCAGATGCCGTTCAGCTGGCATTGAGGGAGGCTCAGCACCATAACCAGACGGCTGTAGTGGTTATGATGTTTGGAGTAACCTTTTAAAAATCATAAATTGCAGTAAAAATAAGCAAGCTTCTTCTTTTTTTTTATTCTACTGACACATTTCCTGTAAAAATAAAAAAATAAAAAATAACACCAAAACAAACTGTAAAGACAAAAATAGCAATTTTGTGCATAGCTTTGTAGATATGCGTTACCTGTATAAAGAACAATTTTACTCAAGTATTTATCGCAGATATATTAAAATAGCATGAGCCGTTTGTGAACATTTAGCATTTTTTGTCTATTGATACTTTCCGATGTGATTCTTTAATTCTTTTCGACACAATAATAAAAGCAAAATGCTTCTTTTTTAAAACTTGCACAAGGTTACAAACCCTTAAATGACGCAACTTTTAGGGAAAAATAATCCAAATAGGAACACATTAAAAACTCTGCTGTCTTATAGAATAATCTCAGTAGTACTCAAACCTGCGTTTGGGAATAAAGATTAAAAAACTGCCAACTCATGGTGACAACAATAATTTAGATATAGCTATAATGTATTAATAGTTGCCTTGATAAAAATAGACATCTCAACAAAATGGAAATGCAATCTCCATTCACAGATCATACTGCCCAGGTTAAATCTGTAAAAATGAATAACTCATGCATGAGTAAGCACATCATAATACTCAATCAGAGAACACAATCCAGGCCTTTTGCTGTGCAAAAAGCACACTGTGCAAATTTCTGTTCTAGGAATAAAAGTCATGAACATCCTGTTAGTGAGATCATGAATCCATTTGTGAAATTGGAGTATTCACATTAGACATTTTGAAATGAGAGTGGTTTCCATTAATGGATACCTTGCTATTAGCTGGCCCATATAAACCCTAGGGATGTTGACCTGTGGCTCTTGATGTTTAGATGGCCTATGACTTCTTAGAGAGAATTATGGGAGTTGGATTTCCGCAACAACTGGGTGTCTAGATTCCAAGCAGTCTTTTACTGAACCAATTGTATTTAGAATTCTGTGCCATGTATAATACACATTTTCCTTGTTGATGAATTGCAGTTTTAGGGTAATGAAATGTGCCACTTGTAGTTGAAGCAATATCTCGGAATCTGGGCATTAGAGAAAATGGACATATGGCAAGCAATGGCTAATTAATAAGTATTATTAGTATCGATCATTATTATGATAAACGCATTGTCTAATAACTTTGCTATATCCACAGGAACGCAAATTCCCCAAATTTGTCTCCAAAGAAATGGAAAACATGTACATCGAGGAGCTGAAGTCTTCTGTTAATTTACTTATGGCAAATTTGGAGAGCATGCCAGTGTCCAAAGGAGGATCTGAATTTAAGCTGCAAAAGCTGAAACGCAGCCATAACACATCCATCATAGACATGGGAGAGGAGAATGAGAATCAGCTCTCCAAGTCTGACGTTGTCCTATCTTTCAGCTTAGAGGTGAGTTTAGGATTGGAGCATTCAATTGAGAGTTAACGCTTTTTAACTCTTAAATCCCGCCTCTCATAATATTGTAAAGCACTATGGAATCTGTTGGCGCTATATAATTGGCAATAATAATGATAATAAAATAATGTCTAATGCACTCATACCTGAGAAAGTCAATGGGACCATGTAGTGGAAATCTACATTTTCGTCAGGAGGCCAGAAAGGAATAATCTCAGAATGAATGGTCAGGATCAAGTTAAGTAGAACTGCCAGAATATCTGAAAATCACTAGATGTGAGTACGGACTAGAGCAATGAGATGGTGTATGAATAGATGTATCCACAAAAAAAGTAACAGGAAAACCTGAAAAGCATATTGAGTTACTTCAAAGTATAACTAACATATATTTTTATTTTTCCTCATGTACATCTCGCTATTGTTTAATTAGTTTTTTTTCCAAAATGTATCTTATTTTTAAATTATTGTTACGTAATAAGGTGACTATTTTATCTTTATTATTTCTATAAGTATCTCTTCCTGGTTCACGATGAATACATCAATTGGAGGTTCTTTCAGTATAACTCAAGTAATAGTTAAGGCTGAGTAAAGTTGTAGGTAGTGAATTATGGAAACAGTAGGAAATCAATTAAAGGAGAACTGTATGTTGTAATTGAGAAGTAGAAAACTTATCTCAAATGTAGTAATTTACACCATTTTATACTGCAACTGGGTGCGTCCATTTTAGCTCCTTGACAGTCATTGTTATATGGGCTATCCTTTGCACATGGCAGTCAGCATAGAGGAAGCAAACGGAAAAGAGTAGAAATTAAACAATGGGGATTACATATAAAAAGTGTCCGTTCTGAAAAGTGGTGCAACCATACAAAACTTTCAGAGTCGCCAGATGCAATATGCCTGCTGATTTTGGTGGTTTCATTGGTGACTGACAACGTTTAGTACCTTAGACCACTTTTCACCCTGTCTGTGTCTTGTCTAAACTGGATTGCATATACTTTCATGTAAATTTAAATGAAAACAAAGCATCTCATAAGCCAGGGCTGCCCAACAGGTAGATCCCCAGATGTTATAGTACTACAACTCCCATGATGCTTTGTCATTCTAAATGCATTCTAAAGGCATGCAAAGCATCATGGGAGTTGTAGTTCTACAACATCTGGGTATCTAACTGTTGAGCAGCCCTGTCATAAACTAACAATTCCTCATTAACATTGTGCGTTTTCAGGGGGAAAAAATGGTTAAAGTTGTTTCCTTTTTCATAGCAACAATGAAAAAAAACCAATAAAAACATATTAAAAATAAAATAAAAATATGAACCTCAAACAATAAGTTTGTGGGAAATTGAAAACCAAATCACAAGCCTTTGGCCAAAATAACCAAGTTTGACACACAGCTGAATGGGGGGAATATCTCAATGCCTATGTTTTGGCCTAGCATTTGCAGTTCAGTTTTAAGTTTACCACAATCCATAACTATGTAACTAAATCTTGCAACTGTCCAGAGATATTTGGAATAAAGAATTTTATCATGCTAAAATTAAAAACAAGATTGATGTGTTATCAACTAATTCTTTTATTTTTTTTATTTTTTTATATTTTTTATTTCTGTTGTGTGTAAATAATAAGCAGTCTTGCATCGCCCCAACAGCTGGCGCAAGTTCAAAAAATGGAAAACACATATCATAGTCATAACTGTGAGGCAATTGAGATGTAAGCACAATTTTTGTATATGGGCAAGAGAGCATAAGACATGGCACATGTCAGTAGACCTTAACCCCTTAAGGACCAAACCTCTGCAATAAAAAGCAATCATGACATGTCACACATGTCATGTGTCCTTAAGGGGTTAAAGAGATAGCAGGCTATTGCATAAGGACGTGAATTGACAATATCAGGGTTATTAACCCTATGCGTGGTCAAGGTGAATGTCTATGCTGAGGTAGGGCGTATGAGGCATAACAGAGAAAGATGGTGTACTTAACACCCTGGTTAATCAACTAATTCTTAACACACGAGAAACCAGGTTCTTTTCTAACAAGGGCTCACACACAGGCAAATATCTCTGCTTTTTATCACAATATATAAACAAGGTATTGGTCTTTTATACAGATAGTACTAATCTTACAAATAAAAATGATTTATTTTATGAGGACTATTTACTTTGATTAAACGGCTAGCTGATACCAATTAATTTCAAAGCGATTCAAGTTGTTTGGCAAAGTGAAAGCTGTAGATTCAACCCTTTTGCCTTTGTGAAATTAAATTAATTCTGGCAGGAATTCGCAGTCAGCATGAAATGGCAATCCACATATTGAGGGTTTGGCAGTAAGAAACAGCCAGTTTTATTCCTTTGCTGACAGTTTTTCAACTTATATATGCTGCAATATTGTTTAAGCAATATTTTTTTATATTGGTGCGCAAGTTAACCCATGCAGTGTAGACATGGTTCTGATATGGTAGTTCTAGGGCAGTAATGAAACATGTTTTTTTTTGTTTTTTAATCTGAATACTCAGTCTTCTGTAGAAATTAGGTATCTAAGACACTTGGAGATTTGGTGATCGTCCGAATTCCGAATTCCTGAACTGTGAGCCGAAAAGTTGCTGAATCACGAAACAAATTAAATTTGATTTGATTCACGATTCAGAACTCTTGTCATGGCACCAAAAAAGAGATTAGGAAAAAAAAAGAGGATTGATGGCTAGTGGACATCCACTAAATATTGATTTTATTCATGGATCAAGTAAGCAGTGACCAAAAAAAAAAATAGAGAGAGATAGAGCGAGGTATGTATGTATGAACTGTATTTACTTAAATCTAATGCGCACCTTTTTTAAAAAAAGTTTCCAATGCACATTAGATTCGATGGAGCATTACATTTGGGGCAAAATTTTTAATTTTACGGCGAATTCACACAGGCAAATTAAAACTGGTGTATTCAAATTGGTGAATTTAAACAGACAAATTCAAACAGGCGAATTCACACAGGTGAATTTCATTCTGGTGAATTTACACAGGCAAATTTAGTTCCTGAAAGAGAGCTTAAAGGAACACTATAGTCACCTAAATTACTTTAGCTAAATAAAGCAGCTTTAGTGTATAGATCATTCCCCTGCAATTTCACTGCTCAATTCACTGTAGTTTAGGAGTTAAATCACTTTGTTTCTGTTTATGCAGCCCTAGCCACACCACCCCTGGCTATGATTGACAGAGCCTGCTTGAAAAAAAAAACTGGTTTCACTTTCAAACAGATGTAATTTACCTTAAATAATTGTATCTCAATCTCTAAACTGAACTTTAATCACATACAGGAGGCTCTTGCAGTGTCTAGCAAGCTATTAACATAACAGGGGAAAAGAAAATCTTAATTAAACAGAACTTGCAATAAAGAAAGCCTAAATAGGGATCTCTTTACAGGAAGTGTTTATGGAAGGCTGTGCAAGTCACATGCAGGGAGGTGTGACTAGGGTTCATAAACAAAGGGATTTAACTCCTAAATGGCAGAGGGTTGAGCAGTGAGGCTGCAGGGGTATGTTCTATACACCAAAACTGCTTCATTAAGCTAAAGTTGTTCAGGTGCCTATAGTGTCCCTTTAAGAAAGATTAGATTTAAAGGATCACTATAGGGTCAGGAGCACAAACATGAATTCCTGACCCTATAGTGTTAAAACCACCATCTAGCCCCCCTGGGCCACTCATGCCTCCATAACTATAGAAAAAATCTTACAGTATTCAAGCCTGAGGCTGTAATTCTGCATGCAGTTAGACTCAGAAAAACAAGCAGTGTGCTGACATCATCAGAAGTGGTAACCTGAGCCAATCACAATGCTTCCCCATAGGATTGGCTGAGACTGACAAAGAGGCAGATCAGGGGCAGAGCCAGCATGATTCAAACACAGCCCTGGCCAATCAGCATCTTCTCATAGAGATGAATTGAATCAATGAATCTCTATGAGGAAAGTTCAGTGTCTGCATGCAGTGGGAGGAGACACTGAATGTTTGGTTGCATTTTAGGCAGCCATGACCCAGGAACGATCTCAAACAGCCATCTGAGGAGTGCCCAGTGAAGTTATCACTAGGCTGTAATGTAAACACTGCATTTCCCCATAAAAGACAGTGCTTACAGAAAAAAGCCTGAAGGTAATGATTCTACTCACCAGAACAAATTCAATAAGCTGTAGTTGTTCTGGTGACTATAGTGTCCCTTTAACATGTAACACTAAAATATAGATACCATCAATGTTACTATAGTATATGGCAATAAACATTTTCATTGTAGCGCAATGTATAGTTTAAAAATTTGAGGTACGTATTAGATTCGAGTAAATACGGTATTATACATTTAATAAAGATATATCATATAAAAAGATATATATGTTTTTTCTATTCCTCATCATTTTCTCTCTATTGGTTCCTTTTTCGCACATTATCTCTAAACTAAATGGCAGGGAAATGCACCTAACAGTGTACTGCAAAATATATGCATAATACTTATATTATGTACAGATTTCACAGTACACTGATTGGACCTTTTCCAGTCAATTTGTTTTCGTCTGACTTGTTTTCTTAATTTTTTGTTTTGCATTAGCATTATTCATAATCAGATATATATTTTCAGACAAAGGACTTTTGCCCAAGCTATTTTTTTTGCAGTGCACAAAAATAGCATCTAATCATAAGTGACCTATCATACCTATTTTCTAGATACACTTCTCCTTGTGCTTGATGCATACTCTTATAATGCCCATCTGCAAGAAGTTAGTTAATGATGTCATGTTGATGCATCAAGCACAACAGGTTTGATGGATATGGCGTAGACCAGGGGTAGGCAGCCTTCGGCATTCCAGCTGTTTTGGACTACATCTCCTATAATGCTCTTTTGACCATAATGCTGTATGCACAGCATGATGGGAGATGGAGTGCCAAAGGTTGCCTACCACTGGTGTAGGCACTTATGGCACCAAGATTAGTCAAGACGTATAAGATAACTGCCACCAGCTTAAATATTTTAATTCAGAATAACCCATGTGGGTGAAATATGTTAAGCTTAGCAGATATAAATCAACATTTTCAAGCAGGTCAGATGGCAAGTGGACCTACACTTAATATAACTTGATATATGTGTCTAAATGTTATGTTAAATGTGAGAATTATTTAGGGAATTAGTCAATCTAACTAGCCCAGTGGGAAATCTACCATGCTTGCACAAACTCCAAAATGACCATCATTGAAAGAAAGACATTAGTAAATAAATCAATTGAAAACAGTTAGAATCCTTTTTTTTTTTTTTTTTTTTTTAAAGTTATACATTGACAACATAGTTAACATTTTTAGGCATAAAACAAGTAAAAAAAAAAAAAAAAAAGAAATGTTCCCCACTCTGCTTAATTTTTGCATACCTCATCAAAATACCACTCACCATAATTGCCAAATGATTCTGAAATATTGTAACGTTAACATGTGACTTCTCTTTCTATTAATATTTTTGCTACAGGTTGTTATAATGGAAGTCCAAGGCTTAAAATCTCTTGCACCAAACCGTATTGTATATTGTACGATGGAGGTAGAAGGAGGCGAGAAACTTCAAACTGACCAGGCAGAAGCTTCCAAACCAACGTATGTATCTACATTTTTTTTATCAATATTTATATAAACAGTCATTAATGGATCTATTTTTGTTGAGCTGTTTCGTTATCTACTGGTGCAGAAGACATATATCTATGCCACAGGGACTTGCACTTAGTTATTAACTGAATTGCAAAATGTAGACAACATAGCCATTGAAGATTTACCCTAACATGTCTATTTTAGCCTATATATTTCAGTTTCTTAAATTAAAGTGATAGAAGCGCTTGAGAAAAAAATTTATATATGCATATGCAGTACAGATGCACTACCTTCGAAGTGACACACCATAAAACTGAAATTATACAAAATATCGTAGCGCGCTAAAGATTGAATTTCTATAATAAACAATAATAAATATATAGTGAAGGTTATCTGATAGAGCTATAATAAAAATATTGTAGAATGTCTGGGAGAGAACTCACAGTACCAGTGCCCTATCACCCCTGGCTGTGGGTTTGAATGGCTCCACTTGAGAAAGAGTTCAGTTTAGCTCACAACTTATCACAACATATTGGTTAATTAATTAAACATATTGGTTAATGAATTGATGTTCCAAGTCCCCCCTCAACTCCCCCCTCCCCCTCCACACACACACACAGATAACCTTGCAGCATTTTATATATATAAAAGGAAAGTCCATGTAAGAACATATGGGTTGTTAAGTGGAAACATAATTAATATAAAATATAATTTTAAAAAAAAAGGTACACTGATGACATATTACAATATTAAATTGTTCCATATACATACAGTTGCAAGAAAAAGTATGTGAACCCTTTGGAATTATATGGATTTCTGCATAAATTGGTCATAACATGTGATCTGATCATCATCTAAGTCACAACAATAGACAATCACAGTCTGCTTAAACTAGTAACACACAAAGAATGAAATGTTGCCATGTTTTTATTGAACACACCATGTAAAACTTCACAGTGCATGAGGAAAAAGTATGTGAACTCCTAGACTAATGACATCTCTAAGAGCTAATTGGAGTGACATTTCAGCCAACTGGAGTCCAATCAATGAGATGAGATTGGAGGTGTTGGTTACAGCTGCCCTGCCCTATAAAAACACACACTAGTTCTGGGTTTGCTTTTCACAAGAAGCATTGCCTGATGTGAATGATGCCTTGCACAAAAGAGCTCTCAGAAGACCTACGATTAAGAATTGTTGACTTGCATAAAGCTGGAAAGGGTTATAAAAGTATCTCCAAAAGCCTTGCTGTTCATCAGTCCACGGTAAGACTGTCTATAAAAGGAGAAAGTTCAGCACCGCTGCTACTTTCCCTAGGAATGGCCGTCCTGTAAAGATGACTGCAAGAGCACAGCGCAGACTGCTCAATGAGGTGAAGAAGAATCCTAGAGTGTCAGCTAAAGACTTACAAAAGTCACTGGCAAATGCTAACATCCCTGTTAGCGAATCTACAATACGTAAAACACTAAACAAGAATGGATTTCATGGGAGGATACTACAGAGGAAGCCACTGCTGTCCAAACAAAACATTGCTGCACGTTTACACTTTGCACAAGAGCATCTGGATGTTCCACAGCAGTACTGTCAAAATATTCTGTGGACAGATGGAACCAAAGTTGAGTTGTTTGGAAGAAACACACAACACTATGTGTGGTGAAAAAGAGGCACAGCACACCAACATCAAAACCTCATCCCAACTGTGAAGTATGGTGGTGGGGGCATCATGGTTTGGGGCTGCTTTGCTGCGTCAGGGCCTAGACGGATTGCTATCATTGAAGGAAAAATGAATTCCCAAGTTTATCAAGACATTTTGCAGGAGAACGTAAGGCCATCTGTCTACCAGCTGAAGCCCAACAGAAGATGGGTTTTACAACAGGACAATGACCCAAAGCATAGAAGTAAATCAACAACAGAATGGCTTAAACAGAAGAAAATACGCCTCTGAAGTGGCCCTGTCAGAGTCCTGACCTCAACCCGATTGAGATGCTGTGGCATGACCTCAAGAAAGCGATTCACACCAGACATATCAAGAATATTGCTGAACTGAAACAGTTCTGTAAAGAGGAATGGTCAAGAATTACTCCTGAACGTTGTGCACGTCTGGTTTGGGTTAAGTTATTGCTGCCAAAGGAAGTTCAACCAGTTATTAAATCCAAGGGTTCACATACTTTTTACACCTGCACTGTGAATGTTTACATGGTGTTTTCAATAAAAACATGCCAACATTTCATTCTTTGTGTGTTATTAGTTTAAGCAGACTGTGATTGTCTATTGTTGTGACTTAGATGATGATCAGATCACATTGTATGACCAATTTGTTCAGAAATCCATATCATTCCAAAGGGTTCACATACTTTTTTTTGCAACTGTATATCTGATGAGTATCTAGTTCAATGTAGTCTCCCCGACTGTCAACAATCCTTTCCGTATTTTGCATAACCATTATCTTCCACTGCACCGAATAAAAGTGACAATAAATGTGCCTTGTGACATTTTCAAACCATAAAAACACAGACGCTTATTTCAGTCTATATTTTCTCATACTTGCCTGAACAAACAAAATCTGTGAAAAACAATTAGTTCAGAGCGTAATAATGACATAATGTTTGTATTTTCCAAAGGTTACATTTATTATTTATAATTATAGTAATTAATATAATTGCTGTTACAGCTTTATTGTTTTTTCATTACGTTTTAACCCCTTGTCTGATAGACTGCATAACACATCTATAATTAAGATATGCTGGTGCTTGGTGCATTCAAGTTCATCTTGAAACTTCTAACTTTTAACTAAACAAAATAGATAGGTTTTATAATTTAGTGGGACAGGTACAAAACAAAAAAAAATGTATATTTTATTTTTTTCTTATTCCAAAGTGTACCCATATTTCAATTATTAGTACTTGTAATGCTAAATTGTTCAGGATTTCCCTGATGCTCTTATACCCTGTTTCATAAATGAGATATGTTAGCTCAAGATGCCTGGAGCAATTTTCTCAGTCTCTTACAACAAAAATATCCGACAAAAATATAATGAATTTGTGTCAGATTTAAAAATCAAAAAAGTATTCAAAGTAGCGATGTTTCATTGGAATGTGTTATCCACAAAAGAAGTAAAGTCAGCTTCAGGTAAGTATATGTATAAGCTAAATATTGTGCACCTACCTTTTTTGATACTTCCTGTTATAGTTTGGCAGATAAAATATTTTCTGAAATGCTACTGCATGTATTATAGAGACTACTTAGACGTTATGTTGTTCATGAAAAAAAACCACTGTTATGGATATTTTATGAGGCAGGGTTGATTGGAGTTTAGTGAAAATGTGTAGTAAAAAAATTTGTTAACAAGCGTTTCTAGAGAAACTAAAGAGACCAAAAATTATTTAAAACAAATAAAGTTGTCAGTAGCCAGAGCTATCAGCTGCCATTCCCTTCCAAAAAACTATAACAAATGTCCTCCTCTAGAAAACACTAAAGACAGTCCAACTTTGGGTCCCTCTCTTTATAAAAAAGATACTCTGTCGAATTCTACGTGTTTTATTTCAGTTTCTCAACTGCTTATTTTGTGTACCCTAATGGATGATAATACAACTTTTAGGCAAAATAAATAAATAAATAAAACAAAATTGTTGTCTCTTTAAGGGGCACTATAGGTACCCAGATCACTTAATCTCATTGAAGTCACTGTCCCCTTAAATGGATCATATAAAGCTGTTTTCCTGGCACTATAGGTTTAATAGCCCCCCCTCCCTCGTCAGCCGGCGGGGGAGATCTAATGGCCGGGCACGCATTAGACCTCCCCATAGGAAAGCATTATGCAATGCTTTCCTATGTGGAAAATCTGATGGTTGAGGAGGACGTCCAGCGTCAGATAATGGAACAAAGGTCCGCTTGGATTCCGGGAAGCGCCCCCAGTGACTTTCTGGTAGACAGCCACTGTGGGCAGACTTAGAGCTGCAATGTAAACACTGCAGTTCTCTGGAACTGCAATTTTTACATTGCAGCACTAAGTGCAATAACTGAAGTGGTCTGGGTGCCTCCAGTGTCCACTTAACTCTGCAATGTTTACATTGCAGGGCAATGACTGGCTCTAGTGGCTGTCAATCAGACAGCCTCTAGTGGTGCTTCCTGCAGTTTCATGGAGTTTAACTCCGTGAAACGATGCTTGATATCCTCATGCTTTGCATGGGAATGTCCAGCATCTTGAAAAACCCAATAGGAAAATATGGATTCAATGCTTTCCTATGGGGAAGGCGAAATGCGTGTGTGACACTTGTCCTGGATCGCCACAATCTTGGTGCTGGAATCAGGTAAGTGAAAAAATAGTTTTTAACCATTTCTTGACTGTGGCGGAAGGGCCGCAAAGGTTCAGCGAGACTATACTGTTAGGAATACAGTTTTGTAGCACTATAGAGTTCACCTAATATAAGCGACAGCATGTGGGTGGACAGATCATACCTAGTATTATGGAGATCAGGCTGGTTTGGTTTAAAGACTTCACATTAGAAAGTGGCTGCAGCAAAATTGCATTAGACCCCATGAAGGGAATGTCAAGGAACAGATTTAATTTCCCATAGCCTTTACTCCACAATAAGAAAAAACAAAGACTGGAAGGATGGAAACCAAAGAACATTAAGGGTGAGAACCAAACAGCCTACTATGTGTTTCGTGCATTGGTACTTTTTTGAGGGAGAAGTGCAGTTGATGAACAATTCTGTTTATTTTGCAGCTGGGCTATGCCAATAAACAAACAAGAGATAATTATATGGGGCCATAAAAAAATCACTTTGAAAAATGTCTTTAAACGTGTTGTCAGCTATTAATTTAGCACATTTTTGGTGGACTATTTGTTGAACAGCTTAGGAAACACTCATCAGAAAGACTTACCCTGGGTTATATAATACAGTGTTCAGGCAGAAAATAATTACGTCTAATTGCTACTTAAAGCACAATGCTTTTTTTTTTTTTTTTTTTATCTAATAATGATGCTATCAGTTTTGTTTCAGGAATATATGATTTATGTCACTGTATTGGTGATATAACTGTGTGCACATCATGTAAAGCAGCATTTTTCAGGTATTTTTGGATGTTCCCTGAATCTTTTACTTTCAAATATTCCAACATTTAACAACAAAATAGTAATGCTGACTACATTAGGTCTAGAGCCCTAAAAGTTTAAGTGCTGTGATACTTGATCAATTTATGAATACCACCATACAATAAGCTGGCAATGGGGTTTTAAAAATAGCTGTTGTGCAAAAGACTACCTACCCTGATGTAAGCAAAACTTTAGGTAGAAACAGACGGTTTTGTTAAATATATATTCACGTGGTAGAGGACATGAAAAAAAAAACGAGAACGAAAGCTAATTAGCAGAGGAACAAGCAATAGCATGCAACGTTATATTTAATCCTTTTTTTTGTAAGAGGGTCGTTTATAAAAAATGCCCTTCTGGAATCCGGAAGAGATATTCTAATCCCATTTAATATAAGAAAGCCACAAATTCTAGATATCTACAAAAAAAAGTGTGGTACAGGACATGAAAAAAAGAGAAAGAAAGCGAATTAGCAGAGGAACAAGAAACAGCATGCAGCGTTATATTTAATCCTTTTTTTGCAAGAGGGTCGTTTATAAAAAACGTCCTTCTGGAATTCGAAAGAGATATTCTAATCCCATTTAACATAAGAAAGCCACAAATGCTAGATATCTAAAAAGCATTTAATCAATGCAGAAAACATAGTGTTATACAATCATGGTGGGATATGAACTCAAATAAGTTGTATTAAGTGAAAAACATTAGCCAGCAGTTCATTTGACCAGCACAATCTGCTCTCTCTCATTAGTGGGGAGTCTTTGTAAAGCATACAGACCTATCCATGGACTCACAAAGCAAGAGACCTGCTGATAGTAGTTCACAATGGCACATGTCCAGAAATATTCATACATTATGCTTCTTTACTCCTTGTGTGACCATGCTGTGATACCTATTAGTGACTAGGTAAAAAAGTTAGTAAATGTTAAAGAGACACTATAGTCACCAGAACAACTACAGCTTATTGAATTTGTTCTGGTAAGTAGAATCATTACCATCAGTATTTTTGCTGTAAACACTGTCTTTTCAGAGAAAATGCAGTGTTTACATTACAGCCTAGTGATAACTTCACTGGCCACTCGGCAGATGGCTGTTAGATATCCTTACTGGGTCATGGCTGCCTAAAATTCATGAAAACTTTCAGTGTCTCCTCCCTCTGCATGCAGACACTGAACTTTCCTCATAGAGATTCATTGATTCAATTCATCTCTATGAGGAGATGCTGATTGGTCAGGGCTGTGTTTTAATTGTGCTGGCTCTGCCCGTGATCTGCCTCTTTGTCAGTCTCAGCCAATCCTATGGGGAACCATTATGATTGGATAAGGCTACCACTTCTGCTGATGTCAGCAGACAGTGGGCAGGTCTAAAGAAAATATGGACAAAGCCAGCAGCTTCAGGCTTGAATGCAAGTAAGATTTTACTATATTTAGGGAGGCATGAAGGGGCAGGGGGCTAGATGGTGGTTTTAACCCTATAGGGTCAGGAATACATGTTTGTGTTCCTGACTCTATAGTGCTCCTTTAATGATATATTTTGAGATCTATCATTATGGCTAGAGCAGATTCTTAAATAACTTTCTAGTACCTGTTCTATTTCTAGTAGAATTAGATTGATATTGTATTGTAGAAAAGGGTTTAGTCACTGAAGTGGGTAATGTGAAGGATTAACAATTAAACATTTTAGGGCAAATTTCCAGAGCTAGAAATAATAGTTAAACCGCATATTTCCAGTTCAAAACTTTTGATATAAGATTACCTGTTCTGTTGTCGATCCTCCACAATTCCCACTTTAATAAATTATACAGTCATTCTGCAGGCAAATCTATATAGTGTAGAACTATTTTCTATGTAATGATGTCAACATGCATAGATTGATGAGTACAATATTTTTCACACCTTTTTTCCATTTTGTATTTTTATTTGTATGCTATATCTGCCCAATGCTCAGGTCACCTAAGCGTATTTGGCTTTTACATATAGGTAATAAAACCATGTTCACTAATGTTAGGCAGCCTATATCAAATGATCTTTAAATGCTTGAATGCATGAGTAATCAAACGCAAGCAGGTACCACTGCTGCCATCTACAGGCATTATACAAAATTGCTGTAAATTTGTTTGCAGACATTGTAATTGTTACATTTTTGTAGGGTTTTCGTTACTTCCAGTCTAGCATTTACAGGGCATGGGTCAATGAAACATGTAATGATAAGCGCTTTATGGTAAGATGAATGGAAGTAATATTTAATTTGTTCTGGCTGCTATTAGTTTACTAACTATCTCAGATAGGATGAGAAATATTTCCCTTTTCTGGTATCGTTAGCAACTCCAGTGACAAGGTAACATTTATTTGAAAATTATATAAACTCTTACATGTATATTATTCAGTATGTTGGTAACCCCCAGTATGTTTATGCACATTGTGGGATTAATCACCAATCCTTGATTAAGAGTGAATTAAAAATGAATTCCAAAATGTACACATATATAATAATAATTCTTCAACTTAGCTACAGTCAGTCACAGCTTCATGGCCGTCATTAGGACTTCATGCGCCCTGTGCAAAAAATCTCCACAGCATCCCTCCCTGGCCACACTTCTCCAGTTCCACACACGCACCCTCATTCAATATCTCTCGCCACTTAAAACCTCCTATATGTATTAACTTCAAATAAAGAGATTAGAAAGTTTGATGCTAATTCAATGTTTTACTTATAGGTCTTAAACTAAAGGTTTAATAACTTATTTTAACACGAAAGGTAGTTAAGTAAGTACAATGTTATTTATTAAATAAGACAGAGTGTGTGTGTCTCTGGCATTGTGTACATGTGTATGTTTTGTGTTTATGGTGACAATGTATTTCATGTGCGGTAGGTGACAGTGTATGAAGATGACTATCTTCAGGTGAGGACTGTGATAGACTGAGAGGGGGTGACTGGCATGGTGAGAGGCAGGGCTGGTTCAAGACATTGTGCTGCATGGGTCTAAAGATGACATGCTGCTCCTCCCTAAAAAAAGAAAAAAAAAAACACGCCCACCATACACACACTATAACTAATTTGAAACACACTCGCTAAAAGACAAACACTCACTGACGCGCCGCTCCTCCTTCTGTCTCCGTCGGCCGGTGGGCGAGACTGATCCCACCCACCGGCCGAGGAGACCTAATGCGCATGAGCGGCAATGCCGCGCATGCGCATTAGTTCTCCCCATAGGAAAGCATTGAAAACAATTTTTAATGCTTTCCTATGGGGATTTGAGCGACGCTGGAGGTCCTCACACAGCGTGAGGACGTCCAGCGACGCTCTAGCACAGGTTTTCTGTGCTATAGAGCAGGAAGTTCCCTCTAGTGGCTGTCTGGTAGACAGCCACTAAAGGTGGAGTTAACCCGGCAAGGTAATTATTGCAGTTTGTAAAAAACTGCAATAATTACACTTGCAGGGTTAGGAGTAGTGGGAGTTGGCACCCAGACCGCTCCAATGGGCAGACGTGGTCTGGGTGCCTGGAGTGTCCCTTTAAGCACCCAAAGAGGCGATCCTGCGCAGTTTAATAATTTTATCCTACAATTTGCTATTTAAATTCATTACAGTTTTCAGTTTGTTGAATAAACCCAAAAGTCTAGTTTAATCCAGCCTTCCATGTAACTAACTATTTTACTAACGTATTTTTTTTTTTTTTTTTTAGAAAAATTTATTGTTTTAAACAAAGCAGATAAAAACAATGGGTGTCGGGGGTTACAATACTGACCACCCCATCCAGTTTTAAATCTCAGAAAAACAAGCAAACAAACAAAAATAAGCTGATCCATTCTTTAAATTAGCTATTTCTTTTCCCCGCAGTGCTACTTTATATCTATCACTCCATTTTCCATCACATTTGGCAAAAAATGTCAAAGTGAAAAACACTTTCGCTCTCAAGCTGTGCTTGTTACAATTTACCGACTGTACCAAGAAATAAAATATTATTACGACATTCATAGCCATATAATACCACCTAGTGGCAGAGATTGCTCATGCATTTTTTTCAGACACTTGTAAATCTGTGTCTCTAAGTACTGGATGTAAGAATTCTAGAAGCACGGTGCGAAATTGTACTGGAGAGCCTTCAGAGCAGTGTGAGTAAATGTGATGTGCAGTGTCGTGCTGAGTTATTGATTCACTTTTCAAACTAAAACAAAGGTTTTCTTATGCTCATTATTCGCCTTGTTCTTCATCACTTTTAAAACCTGGTCGGGGCTTGCTCATTAAAACGGGAAACGTGGATCATTGACAAGTGAGTTTCTGGATAAAAAAGCAGAGCTGAAAAAATAGCAATACATTTTTCAAATTTAGTTATTTCGGCCAGAAATTGGAATTTCCCTTCTTAAGCCATCCACATCCTTGGCCTGTGTTTCCTTTAGATTACAGATGAGCCCCGTGATCAGTATTCAATAAAAACCCCAAAATAAACAATAAAATTTAAAACTCTTAGTTCAAGCAATGAAAAAAAACATTTGCCTACATTGGCATTGCAGAAAGTAAGGCTATGTGATATTCACCAGCCGGCACAATTCTGCTGCATTGTCAGTTAGTTAATGGATCAGATCAGCGCACGGATGCTCCATAGGAAACCATAGAAACCGCAACACCATTTCAGTGCTGCAATGGAGGGTGACGCAATAATACAGCGAGGATCAGATCTTATCAGCACTCTACAAACACTGGCCGGGTGCGCCTTCGCTCCTCCCCTGCCCCTGCCCCTCCCCCGCCAACGTCATCCGGCAGGAGAGACTTCGTAGACAGCCACTAGAGGTGGAGTTAACCCTGAAAGGTAATTATTGCAATTTTTTTTTTTAAAACTGCAATAATTACCTTTGCAGGATTAAGAAACCCGGGATAGTGCACCTAGACAACTTCAATGAGCTAATGTGGTCTGGGTGTCTATAGTGTCCCTTTAATAATAAGCTAGCCAAAGAGTTGCCTGAGCATCAAAGTAAATGTAGTGCACAGTAGCTGCAATGTCATAAGTCAGCCATGATTGGTATATGGTAATATAACTGGTAGGTAACTTGAAGTGGTGGCAGGCCATCACACTTTATCATTCTATTGTCTATACTTTACAGTAGACTGTAAACAGTCTACTGTACAGTAAACATAAATATCTACGTAAGCTTAAGAAAGATGAATTTGGAACATGAAAGTAAGTTTATCAGTGAGCCCAAATGAGAGATCCTCTGGAAGGTTGTTTTTAAGGGCCTAGAAGCACTGTGAATTATTTAAAAAGTTTCAAATAGATAAAACGGAATACATAGATTAGTGGAAATAGAAACACTTATCCTTAAGTTGTGCCATCTGTCACAATAGCATCAGAAAAGGAATAAAATATGATTTGCTTTATATTATTAATCAAAGCCGATCTGTGACCACTGACAACTGTTGTATTTAGTTCAGGTTTTTTTTTTTTTTTTTAGCAAATTGTGATGCAAGCATTTTATGCACATTGCAATCAGTGTGCACATTTAATGCAATTTAAAACCAATGAAAAATGTATTTCAAAAATAGGATTTGAGTAATGCACAGGAACACACATAATTCATGAGATCCATTATTTACTTAAAGGAACACTCCAAGTACCATAGTGGTGCTAGGAGCGCCCTGATGTCATCCCATGTTAAATATTTAAACTGCTGTTGTACAGTTTGACAGTTTAGCTGGGTTTTGCAGGAAACACTGGTTAGTGGTACAAAGCTCATTAGCTGAGAGTGTCTGTGAGCTGTAGTAGTTATGGTGTTTGAGGTGTTCCTTTAAATACTCAAATTTGAATGATTTATTGTGCAATAACTGATAACAGTTCTGCATCTGATTGCATAGTCTTTATTTGGATTCCCTTTTCTGCTTCCTAATATATTTCTTTTTCTTTTTGGTGACCTTCTCTAAGGGGAAACAAGAAAGTCCCATAGAGTGCAATATGCAAAAGCATCATTAAATGCACTGTATGCTGAGTTATCTCATTGCAGACCATTCATGCAGGACTTCTTCCTCAGTACAAATGTGTACATGGCCAGCCCTGGTTGCCTATCTGGCAAGCAATACTGGCACATGTTCTTTGTATAGCATGGAGAAAAGACGAGACAGGGGGGATATGATAGAAACATTTAAATAGATAAAGGGAATCAACACAGTAAAGGAGGAGACTATTTTTAAAAGACGAAAAACTACCACAACAAGAGGACATAGTCTTAAATTAGAGGGACAAAGGTTTAAAAATAATATCAGGAAGTATTACTTTACTGAGAGGGTAGTGGATGCATGGAATAGCCTTCTGGCTGAAGTGGTAGAGGTTAACACAGTAAAGGAGTTTAAGCATGCGTGGGATAGGCATAAGGCTATCCTAGCTATAAGATAAGGCCAGGGACTAATGAAAGTATTTAGAAAATTGGGCAGACAAGATGGGCAGAATGGTTCTTATCTACTGTCACATTCTATGTTTCTATGTTTTTATGTTTCTATGTTTTCTCCTCCCCATTCAGTATAAATTATAAGCTTTCCTGATGCATTGTGATGCAATCATTTCCCTCTCACAAAAATAAAATCAAAATATACTCTTGCAATTACATATTATATATAATTATCATTATTATACACAAATGTTTCTGGGTTTTTTTATTTTATTTTTTTTGGCAATCTGTAGTATTTCCACAAACATTTGACTAAATGTATGTTTTGTTAGAGTGCCCTCTTGTGGGCAGTAGAAGATTGACTTGGCATCACTTATGCCTAGTTAAATAAAGGTGTCATTACTAAATTGCTTAAAAATGGTGTGGGCATTACTTTATATCAAGACATAGTGGACTGTTGAATGATACACACACACATACATACTTGTAAAAAGTTTACTGATATAAAGTTTATGTAAATTGTCTCAGTTACAAAGTGCATAAATCGAATTGTTTGCATTTGGAGCACTCCATTTGTTTTATCTGGATTCTTTTTACTTAACTTTATTAAAATCTGGGGGAATGATGATTTTCCAGTTCCTCTTAATTAGTGATTTAAAATAAAAATAAAAAAAACGTTCAGTGTAATAAGCAGAACTGTGTCTTGGAATATTTTAAATTCTTCGATCCATAAGTCCTTCTTCCAGTCTTCAATTAAGGTTCCATTGTCCAGACAAGCCTATTTTCTTATTTCGCTACCTTAGCAATGACTTTTTACTGACACTTAATTAGTCAAACTTACAGGTCAAAGTCCTCTCTTCACAACTGAAAGCCAGACTTGCTTATTTTGATCAGTTTTAAACTGTGCTTGAAGCTGCTGTCCTGTAATCTGCCTATCACACATTCTATTGACTCTTAACTTGTCTTCTAATTCTGAAGCAGCTTTATATCTTCAAGACCTCTTAACAGTTACATACAATTTCCAAGTGTCAACTGGCATTGACAGTAGTATCTGACATTGATACTGATACCTAGGTGTAAAGACCTATAGGTTTTAGGGTTATACTGGTTTGCAATCAAGGCAGGCCTTAGGCCTTTTGGCACCCTCTGTGAAAACTTCTCACAGCGCCCCTCCCTGGTCACACCCTTTTCCTGGCCCTGTTAAAGGGTAAGGGAAATGCAATATCTAGGCCTATGGATCTGATCTGAAAATAGTTAAGTTGGAGATTTTTTCCAGTTTAGCTGATTTGCCATAGGTTACTCCTTACTATGCCAATAAAGTAGATTCAATGTTTGTGTCGTGTTCCTCATCCACTTGTGCATTTTTTTCCTGACCCTCCTTGTGTGTCTCTTATTGCCTTTTACCGTCTCGTCTCTTAGCGCACTGCTACTTCTTATGTGTCTCTTAATCCCACTTAAATCTTGTATGTCTTAACCCTAACCGCCCCCCCAATATAACTAAACATTCTCATGTTTCCTAAAGTAACACTCCAAATACCATAACCTTACAGCTTGCTCCACTCTCCCATTGTAAGCAATCAAACAGTTTTTTTTGAATGGTTTGAATTTTTACCTAAGGTCTGCCTAGAGCTATTTTCCACCTCCACTATGGAGGACAGAGAGATGGAAGTTTCTAAGCAGGAACTTCAATAGATCTCCTGACATACTGGCTGAGAAAAAAAAAATACTGTTATCAAGTGACGATCCCTAGATAGAAGTGCAAGTGATGTAGAGCAGTGTTCCCCAACCCCCGGGCCGCGGACCGGTACCGGTCCGTGGATCAAACGGTACCGGGCCGCCCAGGGGTGTGCGAGCCTGCCGGCTAATGCAGGGCTGGCATTGCCCAAGTGCCAGCCCTGCAATGTGCCTGCGGACCGGAGGGGAGATCAGAGATCTCCCTCCCCGGTCTGCAGGCACATTGCTGACAGCCGGCAGGGGAGGGAGTGAGAGAGGACCCGGGAGCTCTTACCTGCAGCTCCTCCGGGTCCTCCTCTCGCGAGATTTGGAGCGTTGCCGCGGTAACCACGGCAACGCTCCAAATCTCGCGAGAGTGAACTCTAGCCCTGTAACTGGGCTAGAGTTCATCTCACCACCACCGGACCACCAGGGATTCCCCACCGGACCACCAGGGACTAAGAAATGTCCCCCCTCCTCCCAGTAAAGGTAAGAAGGGAGGGGGGACATCAATATATTATTTTTAATTAAATAAATTAAAAAAAGCCTCCCTACCCTCCTTACTCCCCATACACACACTGCCCCCATACACACACTGCCCCATACACACACTACACACACTGCCCCACAAACACTGCCCCATACACACACACTACACACATTGCCCCATACACACACTACACACACAGCCCTACACACACTGCCCCACAAACACTGCCCCATACACACACTACACACACAGCCCTACACACACTGCCCCACAAACACTGCCCCATACACACACTACACACACAGCCCTACACACACTGCCCCACAAACACTGCCCCATACACACACTACACACACAGCCCCACAAACACTGCCCCATACACACACTACACACACAGCCCCACAAACACTGCCCCATACACACACTACACACACTGCCCCCATACACACACTACACACACTGCCCCCAAACACTGCCCCATACACACACTACACACACTGCCCCCATACACACACTACACACACTGCCCCCAAACACTGCCCCATACACACACTACACACACTGCCCCCATACACACACTGCCCCCAAACACTGCCCCATACACACACTGCAAACACTGCCCCATACACACACTACACACACTGCCCCACAAACACTACCCCATACACACACTACACACACTGCCCCCAAACACTGCCCCATACACACACTACACACACTGCCCCGCAAACACTGCCCCCCATACACACATCGCCCCAAACACACACACACTGCAACTCTCACACACACTGCCACCCTCACATACACACTGCACCGCTCACACACACATACACACAATTTTGAGTCTATGTCTTTATGTGACTGTGTTTGTGATTTTCTGACTATGTATGTGTCTGCGTGTTTTTTTAATATATGTGACTGGTTTTTTTTTTTGTCTTATTAAATCAAAACAAGCGGGCCACGGAAAAATTATCAAATGTTTACCGGTCCACGGCGATAAAAAGGTTGGGGAGCACTGATGTAGAGCTTTCCCACATAGATATATGGGATTTTATTAAAAAAAAAAAAAAAATAACTAATGTGAAAATAAACAGAAAACAAACAATAGTGTGATACTGTAATATGCAAAATGGATAGTGATATGTGGTAAGTAATACCACTCATATTTGATAGAGCCTCAAGGGACAGGATCTAATCTTAAAGGCCTTTGTGATTTTAAGGAAGCACCCCTCCTATCTGGTCAGGTATTTTTCCTCCAAAGAAAACAGAATATAGAACAACTTTATGCTGTGTGTTAGGTGAAATACAGCATACAGTTTGTAAGGTCTAAAAAAAACTTTGCTCACCTTTATGAGAGCCAAAAGGCTCCAGGTAGATACAGAATGGTGTCGATCAGGATGAAAGTTCCCTTCTTGGTATATATCCCCGATATAAAGAAACCATGGGTAAATTTTCCCAATGGGCAATATTAGAAATGTTAAAATTGATTAAAAACACAGTTAAATAACTAATTACAATAATTAAAGAATTCATGCAGCTCATTTCACATGAACAAGCTTTAGTTGATGTTGGGTATGATTCTTGGAGTGTACCTTTAAATTGGATCTGTCTGTGTGTCTAATATGTCAGTGATGAATTAAGCCACACAATTTCAGCAACACTTTGTAAGACCATCCATGCCACACTGTTGGTAGACTGTTTGCCCATTTCTGGGCACGTAAAGTCTCCAGAAAGTGCTGTGCTAGCAAATCATTAAATGTCTTTGCTTTCTAGTATTGCTGTTCTACTTGTGTTTCTCTCTGGTTTACGTACTCTCTGGCTTGTTTATCCGACCCTGTGACTTTCTCCTACCCTTTGACCTCGGTTTGTCTCTCGTTATTCTGTCTCCTGGTTCCCCTTACTCGGCTTGTCTCCTGACTATTCTTTGTGTGCTTAGCCCGGCTACTCTAAGGTCCGGTACTGCACCTGTTCTGTGTGTGTGTTAGCCTGTTTTGGTTCCCAGAATCGTGACATTACAACAGGGCAACCATGGAACCTGCTGACATTCCACAGCTGTTAGTGAATCAGGAGGCTAGAATGGATGGTTTAGACCACCGTATGGATCAGTTTGCCCAGGCTTTACAAACCATACTGGCTCGTACTGCCCACTTGCAACCTACCGATCAAGAAGCTGTTGCTGCTGTGCCAGAACCCATTCCCGATCCCGTACCCGTCCCGGCTCACGTAGTTCACATGACGCCACCACAATGCTATAGTGATCTAGCGTTATGTCGTGGTTTCCTCAACCAAATTGATATTCATTTGGTGATGAATCCTCGTTCCTACCCCACTGATAGAACCAAAATTGCTTTTTTTGATTAACCACCTGTCCGGGAGAGCTTTAGCATGGGCTAATCCCATGTGGGAAAATGCTTCCCCAATGTCCTTTGCAGACATTTTGACCGCTATCAAACGCACATTTGATCAACCCAGTAGGATTGCTTCTGCTGGCAAAGCTCTGCTTAGGGTCTGACAGGGTAATAGGTCAGTAGCGGATTATACTATTGTATTCCGCACTCTAGCAGCTGAAGTGGGGTGGAATAACGACACCCTCGTAACAGCCTTTCAGGAGGGTTTGGCCGCTTACATATTAGATGAGAGAGCATCCAGAGAATTGCCTGTGCTTCTGGATGATGTAATAGATTATGTCATTCGTATCGACAACCGTATTAGAGAGAGGCGTAGTCAAAGACGGATGAATACATCGGTGCTACCTGCTTTACCCAGTACCGCATTACTAGCCTTACCTCCTCCTAGACAACCATCTCCCGAACCCATGCAATTGGGTGCTATAGGGTTAACCGAAGCTGAAAGGACATATCACAGAAGGGAGGGGTTATGCCTTTATTCTGGGAAGAGGGCGCATCTCTGAAGAACCTGCCCTAATCTGCAGGGAAACTTCAGCACCTAAGGCCTAGAGAGGGGTCGGCCTCGGGTGTTATGACCTTTACCCCTCATGTGTCCATCCCTAGACCGTTTATTACGGTTACTCTTTTGGTCAATCAAACCACTATAACAACCAAAGCCTTGATCGATTCAGGTGCTGCAGACAACCTTATGGATGAGAAATTTGCTAAAATCGCAGCCTTGACTCTGATCCAAAAGGCCACACCCTTGGCCGTTGAGGCCATAGATGGTAGACCACTTAAAAAAAACCTGGTGACCCAGGAAACCCAAGAAATTGTTATGACCGTGGGCCCCTTCACAGGGAAAGGTTAACCTTTCAAATAATTGACTCTCCTACAGCCTCTATCGTTTTGGGCTTCCCCTGGTTGGTTAAACACAACCCCGTGCTTGATTGGGGTTCTTTGGAGATTCTCTCCTGGGGAAAATCTTGTCAAGGGGATTGTATGACCCGTGTTTGTCCTGTTGGCTTGCTTAACGTGCCCACAGCCAAACCACTTTCTGTTTCTGTCCCTCCTGTGTATGCAGACCTAACAAAGGTTTTTGAAAAAAGGGAAGCAGATAAACTGCCCCCACACCGTGAATATGATTGTGCCATAAACCTCTTACCGGGTACTATGCCACCTAGGGGTAAGGTATATCCTCTTTCCGAAAAAGAGAACCAGGTCATAGAGGAGTACATACAGGATGCCTTAAGTAAAGGTTTTATCAGGAGGTCCTCCTCTCCTGCTGGGGCTGGTTTCTTTTTTGTTGCCAAAAAGGAGGGTGACCTTAGGCCATGTATAGACTACAGGGGTCTGAACAATATAACGGTTAAAAACGCCTACCCTATCCCCCTCATCACTGAGTTGTTCGATCGTGTTAAAGGGTCTAAGTACTTTACTAAATTAGACCTCAGAGGGGCTTATAACCTTGTCCCTATTAAGGAGAATGACGAATGGAAGACAGCGTTTAATACGCGTAGTGGGCATTACGAATATCTGGTCATGCCTTTTGGATTGTGTAATGCTCCTGCTGTGTTTCAGGACCTCAATGACGTCCTTAGGGATCTATTGCATGTCTGTGCCGTGGTGTACCTTGATGACATACTTGTACATTCTCCTGATTTGAAGACACACCATAATTATGTTAGGATGGTGCTTAGAAAATTATTACAGAACGGACTTTATTGTAAGTTAGAAAAATGTTTATTCGATCAGACCTCTGTGCAATTCCTAGCATATGAAATTTCTGAACAAGGTTTCAGTATGGATCCTTCTAAATTGGAAGCCATACTGTCCTGGCCACTTCCCCAAGGACTTAAGGCTATCCAACGTTTTATAGGATTTGCCAACTATTATAGAAAATTCATTAAAAACTTTTCACCGCTTATCTCCCCTATCACGAAGCTGACTAAAAAAGGTCTACACCCCAGGGTATGGACGCCTGAAGCCCTTAAGGCCTTCGAAACTCTCAAGAAGGCATTTGCCTCTACCCCAGTGCTACACCATCCTAATCCTTCCCTTCCCTTTGTTATGGAAGTAGACGCTTCTGAATCAGGTGTGGGAGCAGTACTGTCACAGAGGTTATCGTATAACGAACCCCTCCATCCCTGTTGTTACTTTTCAAAAAGGTTGTCTGATTCAGAAAAGAATTACAATGTTGGGAACAGGGAACTATTAGCTATTGTGTTAGCTTTTAAGGAATGGAGGTACTTATTAGAGGGGTCTAGACACAAAATTATGGTTATAACAGATCATAAGAACCTCTCCTATATAGCAGATGCTAGAAGGCTGTCCGCCCGGCAGGCTAGATGGTCTCTATTTCTTTCGCGCTTCCAATTTGTTATTACATATAGACCTGGTTGCCGTAATGCCAAAGCTGACGCTATCTCTCGACAGTATGAACCTTTAGAACCTGTTAACCCCACTCCCGAACCTATTGTACCTGCGTCTCAGATAATAGCTGCTACCCGTTTGGTTATCTCATCTCCTTTCCTTGATAGCATTATGACATACCAAACCCAAGCACCCCCTGAGACGCCTGTTGGTAAACTATACGTTAAGGTAAATGACAGAAAGAAGTTGTTAACTTTATTTCACACCGCCAAAACTGCTGGTCATCCGGGGGTTACCAAGACTTATAAGGGCCTCCTTCAACAGTTCTGGTGGCCTTCACTTAAGCGAGACGTGGTGGATTTTATACAGGCTTGTCGGGTCTGTACGCAGTGTAAGTCTCCTAATGTGAGACCCCTGGGTCTACTGATGCCTCTATCTGTACCCAAGACACCATGGACCCACTTATCCATGGATTCTATTGTAGACCTTCCTCCTTCTGATGGGCAGACAGTGATATTAACTGTGACGGATAGGTTCTCCAAAATGGCACACTTTATTCCGCTTAAGAATCTGCGTTCTGCGGTTCAGCTTGCTTAGGTGTTTGCCAAGGAAGTGTTCCGCTTACATGGGGTACCTCGGGATATCGTATCTGACAGGGGCCCTCGATTTGTCTCTCGGTTCTGGAGGGGCTTTTGTGCTGAGAAGGAGGTCTCCTTGTCGTTCGCTTCCTCCTATCACCCGCAATCTAATGGTCAGCCGAACGTGCTAATCAGTCTGTGGAATTGTATTTGCGCTGCTTCACTAATGCGCACCAGGACGACTGGTCTCGCCTCCTTCCGTGGGCTGAATTTGCCAGGAATACGGTGTCTCATTCGTCTACTGGCTTAAGTCCTTTTGTGGTTGCTTATGGGTTTCAGCCTTCTGTCCTTCCCGGTGCGTTCTCCGACAGGGGAATGCCCGCCTTGGACCAGCACCTCGCTTCTTTGCGGAAGATGTGGGATCAGGTCCATGTTGCGCTGTCTCTTTCAGCAGCTGCTCAGAAGAAGTTTGCTGATCGCCGTAGTGGTGCGGCCCCATTCATATGCTCCGGGTGATAGGGTTTGGTTGTCCTCCAGGAACCTCCGTCTCAAGGTTCCCTCAATGGAGTTTGCTCCCAGATTTCTTGGTCCCTACAAGGTGTTACGTAGGGTTAACCCCGTTTCATACTCCCTGGACTTGCCTCCCTCCATGCGTATTCCGAACACGTTTCACGCCTCACTTTTGAAGCCCTTGCTGTGTAACCGGTTCTCTCGTCCCCTCGGGCGGCCCGTTTCCCCTTGCGCTGTCCCTAGTGATGTGTACGAAGTGGCTGCCCTCCTCGACTCTCGTGTTTCTAGGGGTCGGCTGCAATATCTGTTGGATTGGAAGGGGTACGGCCCTGAGGAGCGGTCTTGGGTTTCGAGCTCTGATCTGCACGCCCCCTCTTTGGTCCGCTCCTTTCATGCCCGGTTTCCTTTGAAGCCTTCTGCTTCCCGCCCTCTGGGCGGTCTTCGAGGGGGGGGGGTAATGTCAGGATCCCGCGGGCGGCTGCGAGGGGAGGCTGCAGTCCGCTCGCAGCACTCACCCTCCAGCCATCCGTGGTCCCCTTCTCCTCGTGCACTCGGCGAGCGGCATCCTCCCAGCCTCGGATGCCGTCCGCGTCTTCCTCTTCGTCCCCCAGCGGCAGCATGCATGACGCTGCATGCTGGGAGACCGCCCAGTTTTGTAAACGCCGGGGTCAGCCACCTGACCCGGCGTTAAAGGCACAGTGCCTCAATCACAGTGGGAGGTATAGATATCTCCCACATGTGATTGTTAACTCTGATTGGAAATTATCCAATCAGAGTTAAGCAATGCGTTTAAATACTTACCTTTCCTGTCTCTCTCTGCCCTGTTGTGGTCTTTGCTTTCTAGTATTGCTGTTCTACTTGTGTTTCTCTCTGGTTTACGTACTCTCTGGCTTGTTTATCCGACCTTGTGACTTTCTCCTACCCTTTGACCTCGGCTTGTCTCTCGTTATTCTGTCTTCTGGTTCCCCTTACTTGGCTTGTCTCCTGACTATTCTTTGTGTGCTTAGCCCGGCCACTCTAAGGTCCGGTACTGCACCTGTTCTGTGTGTGTGTTAGCGTGTTTTGGTTTCCAGAATCGTGACATAATGGACAGAAATTCATAAAAATCAGAACTCTGACATAAGTCCATCTTCCAAGACTGTCTTAACCAACGCATGCATTGGCTACATTTACACACATTGGTACATCTGGCAACTGTCTAAACCACTGAAAGAGTTAAAAGCACCCAGACGTGAGTAGCACATTTCCTTCGTAATGTCCCGGGCAGGAAACTAGGGAGATAATGCAGTGACTTTTAATATTTTAAGTGCACAGCAGTACACCCAATCAATTAAATGCCAGCACTGAGATAAGACAAATTATTCACACAGAATTGCAATCAACATTTAGTTTGTTGTCTGGCATCATCATATTTTATGAGCTCCGATGACTTATGAGAGTCATGAATATGAGCAAAGCCATTTTTTTTTAACTCATAATGCATTCAGTATTTCAACTCTGCAGTGATTTAATGAAAAGCTACAATGTATGTCTCTGACGGATTGGTAGCATGCTCGTGTAAATGTTTGGCTTCTTGCAGGAGACTTCAAAATTAATGAAAAAAGGCCCTGAGATACTTGCCATCTGTCCAGAAATTGCTAGGACAGTACTGCTCTTCTTGTTCCTCTTTCCTGATGTAAGTGAGCCTGCATGTAAGTGAGCCTGCATGTGCATGGCAGTAAACTCACACAGTTCTCATTGCCTCCTTCTCAGTTATGGAGGATCTGTTACATCAGACACTCAGCAGGAGAGAGAACAAATCACGCCAATCATGGGTTGCTTACACAGCAAGGTCAGGAAACTGTTTTCAGTGTCTCCAGACTACTAAGTAAATTTCTATGTAGAAAACTTCTTTCTCAGATATATGGATGAAATAGCAAAAACAATTGTAAGGGAGTTAATGGGACATTGTAATTCATGTGTTTTCTAGCAAATATCGTGTTGTTGGTGAGACAGTATTGTAAGTCATGTTTGATGTAGACTATAGAGTGAAGCTTAACGCATTACCACAGAGTGGAGATAAGCGTCTCCTCATTCATTTCATAATGCTCTGAAACTTTTCAGAATTTGGGTTGATCGGGCAAGCGTTTGAATTTCTGAACTCTGAGTCGAAATGTAGCCAAATCCTGTAACCGAAACATACGATGGCTGAGCTTGTTTGTTTTGAGTCATGATACTGAATTCTACCAGCAGTGTCAAAAAAGTGATGATTTATAGGAAAATACATGATTGATGGGGAAGGGACAGTCAGTAAATGTAGATTTTTTTTATTCAGAGATGAAGTGAGAAGTGATCAGTTCAGGGGAAAAAAGTAAGAGCAGTAAATAAAGATATATATATATATATATATATATATATATATATATATACATCGTAGTAGCTTGCACTCCAAGAAGACTTTTGTAGTGCCCAGTGATGGTTGTGGTAACGGTAGATATGGGTGTAGAAAAAATTGCACTCCTGGGACTTGGTTGAAGTAGTAAAATTTAGCTTTTATTTATTCCATATAAAGTATCAACGTTTCAGCTCCAACATGGAGCTTTCATCAGGACAGGCTCCATGTTGGAGCTGAAACATTGATACTTTATATGGAATAAATAAAAGCTAAATGTTACTACTTCAACCAAGTCCCAGGAGTGCGATTGTTTCTACACCCAAATATATATATATATATATATATATATATATATATATATATATTTGTGTACGGGATTATGGAAGGGGCGCACATTAAAGTGTGTGTAGTTTATAATATATAAGAGTCGGTTGAGGTGTGCCGAAACCGACGCGAGGTTAGGCCTGCAAAAAGAGGGCCCACCCAGATATGATGATATATATTAAGAGGGTGTGGTGGGAGGGAATTTCCGAAATCGTCGAAGACAGGTGAGTAAGGGGTTTGCTGGGTTTAAATAGCCTTAAAATCCCTCCCACAACTTCAGGCATACGCCTTCTATTTGTGTACGGGATTATGGAAGGGGCGCACATTAAAGTGTGTGTAGTTTATAATATATAAGAGTCGGTTGAGGTGTGCCGAAACCGACGCGAGGTTAGGCCTGCAAAAAGAGGGCCAAAAAGTATGTAACATTTATTAAACATAACAACATCATTTAGACATATTATAGAAAGCGAGCCTGATTTCTTCTCTGGACTTGGAATGTACCGGTTGTATGCCGAGGACTTCCAGCGTCCCATCTTCTCTACAAGATGAGTTGGAACTTGACAACTAGAGGCTGCTGTGGCGGCCCTAATACGGAATGAATGTCCCGAGAAGGAATTTGGATTGAGGCCAAGACTAATAAACGAGGAGCGAATGTATAGCATGAACTGTTTGAGAGATGTGCCAAAAATTGTACAAGCAACCATTATAATCGGAATGCACATATTATCTTGAACCACATACAATACTTACACGTATCGTAAGCCGTAGAGTACGTTTGCTTAGTATTAGTAGATACATTTTACCTGCGTAGACACTAACTCCGGGCATGATCGATACCTTTTTGACCAGCAGAGGAATTCTGGACTGCGTGTTCTTTTATCCTAACCGTTACGTTTAAGCAAAGGTCTGACGTCAGGACTTCAGAAGTGGCTAAGGCGGAGGATGCTGCAGGGGACTTGAGACAACAGGGTTTGTGTTTATTAAAGATAATTTGTTACCTGGAGCTAGTTCTTGTAGCATGCTGTGAGGAGGAAGGAAACGTAACATGTTTAAAATATGCAAAACTCAGATGCCCATGGAAACTCACGTGTAGTAGAGCTGCTAACTAATGGGTACCAATAGGTGAAGATAAGGGCTATCCTATAAGAGTCGAGGCCGTGCGTCAGCCCTGTGTTTGAGAGAGGCCCTACCCATGATTTGGGCCAAGTGGACTTGTACTAACTACGCGCAGCAGGGTGTTAACCTCTTGTGGACAAGCGTTAACCTGACCGTACACGTGTGATTACCTGCATCGAACCACAGCGAAAAAGGACTGTAACAGGCACCTGATGAAACTAACTGTTGTGATGCGAACCGAAGAATAGAATGCAAATCCGTGACTCACCGTAGGGAAATGCTTGCCCAAGAGAGGAACCTGAAAAGGAGCTTTGATTGTAGTTTAAATTCAAAGACGATACGTGGTTTGTATAGCGAGTACCCTATAGCAGTTACATGGTAGGCTTGGGATCGTAAATGCTAGTATTATAGGGTGCTAAGGTGTTACAACCTAAACCGAAAACATCTAGCATGACCGAAAGTAACTCCTGATGGACTTCGTAAACTTAAATAACGTGAAATGTGTACGACGTCAAATGCGTGATGAATGAATTGAATGCGCATGGAGGACCCTGTGAATGTCAAGCGTGCAGTCAAGTCCCTAATTAGTAGATTAAGGGTTTGAATGGAATTCGCTTGGACGAAATGGAGGCAGAGTGGTGCCTCGATGTTCGATATGAAACAAGTGGGAATTCTGTTTACCCGGCCTAACTAGATTGCTAAAGTTTATCCTGCATTGCTTGTATAAGTGACGTCGATGTGATAATTAAGTGATAGTATGAGTCGATAAATGGTAATTCAGAACTCAATGTACTAAAAGCCCCCAATAGGTTGCAAAGTAATAAATAGTATATCTGGGATACATGAGTCTGGAAGCAGTCACTGTATGTACGTCAGCGTCTGGAGGACCCAACGATGGTCCAATACAAGGCCTAACCTGTACAATGTGTAACGTGAAAGGCAACGTGAGACCCAACGTACGTAATTAACTGAATATATGTAAGAAATGCCTGAAATAAGTTGATTGGAGGAACCGCTGGTCTTGGTTTCTACTAGCTTGGCCTGGGCCCGTAGTGTATGTGGTATTTAAGGATCACCAGCGAGTGACAGGTTGGGGTAATATATAATTGGTATCCCTGAACTGCAATGTCTAAGTATCTAGCAAACCCTCAGCCCGTAAGAGATAACGTATTGAAAGCACAGGATTAGCCTAGTATGATAGTCCTGACATACTGTTTGCATAACTGTAAGAGTATGTAACTCACAACCGAAACCAAAGCGGGAAACAAAGTGCTAGGAATACCTGATTTGGTCATAGGATCTAAAACATAGTGATCATGCGAGACGGGTCTGTAGTGTGCCGTCCCCCCCAGCTTACTAGGAGTGCGAGCGTGAGTGTGAGTGAGTGTGTGCTGGCTGACTAGCTAGTGCCGCAATGCGGCGAAACGATTACTCTAGGTTGGTGACAGGTGAGGCCCTGCTAGATGCCAAGCGGCGTGAGAGGCTCTATCTATGCGTTGGTGCGAGGGGATAACGTGGCCACTGAAACGTAGTGGCGGGGTGTCGGCCTCTCGGTGACAGCTAAACATAAGATAGAATGGGAGTGACAGGTGAGGCCCTCTCTATGCCACAATGCGAGGCGACTAACTATGATTTGGCCCGAGGGGCGTAGTACCTCCAAGTACGAGGATGGGTGTTGGCCTCGCGGGACCACTAACCTATGGCAAAGAAGCCAGGGGGAATAATAACTAGTGGACACCTAGGAACCTAACAGCCAGCAGTTGCTAACTAAGATGGAAGGTCAGTTAGTGAGAGAGGACATACCATTGAACGAAACGTGGGTGGTAATGAGTTAGGATCGTACGGCTTGACCGAAACCGGGGTCCAGTCGGTCGGGACGTATAAACTAGAATGCGTGTACGATTGTACGTAGAGCCCTCGGGGCTCGAGGTGCCCAAATCGTGGCCTTGACTTGAAATGAAATACGAATAAACATTTTTTTTTTTTTTTTTATATGCTGATCTTGTTCATAGTACTGTGAAAAACACGTACTTGCCTTCGCCGAGGCTCGCTCACCAGAACTGCAGTGGGAACGTAGATGCACTTGTTCAGTAACATATGTGCTTGTCTGCGTGGGAGTACGCCGGGTTTTCCATTTAACGTATATGGCTGCACTGACTGAAGATGAATTAGGACTGGTTCGGACAACGCTCTGTTTGTAGTGTAAATACATTGATTCAAAGACCCCCACAATGATGAGCAGGTCAAAGAAAGTCAGAGCGGCGTTCTCTCATATCTACATATGATCAGTACTCCTAATCGGATGCCTGTATGGCTTCCCGTAACGCCACCAGTATGTTAATCAAGCCCTCTGTGGGGATAGTGTCAATGTAAGAAGGATCCAACGCAGCCGAGGGGAGCATTCACTCCGCGTACTGAAACCCTCTATGTTATTACCATGAATGTGCAACCGTGTACAGACAATGGGCGGACAATGGGAGAGGGGGGTGTGGGGAGAAGAGGGGGAACACCTTCCTACTCAGTATACAGACAGTGTAATGTAGATAAGACTGTATACAAAGACTATCCGTATGCAGCGTGTTTGCGGCCCTGAGACTGTGCTTTGTAGGTAGCACAGAATGAGACTAATAGTATTCTAAGGCTGGAGAGATTGCAATCCAACAGGTGCGTAGATCCATGCCATTTGCGCGGACATGTCCGCTAAGACTGGAACACAGAAAGCAGAGGGGGCACTGTAACCCCTTCCTGCCTAGAGCATGAATACAACTCTCTGCTCTGTATTAAATGACATGTGAATGACATGTTTGCTAGAAAGTCGCATTAATTTGCAGAACCCGCTATCCATTCTGTTACACAGGATAGCCCGTAAAATGCACTTATGTGCTTTGCATTTAATACGTCTGTCTATCTATTAATATAGGCGTGTTAGAATGGTGTCTTGCCCGCAGAGCCTACATATAATTTTGCAGGAATTATAGTTGGTACAAGGCGTATACACACCATAAAATTACAAGAACGGGTTAAAAGGATGTAAAGACTTAGTTATCATCCAGATTACAGCGCTCTCCTTTCAGGGTGAGTTCTCAAACCTAATCATCTCACAGCCACCAGATGCGCAGTACAGAACTCCTACAAAGTGTTATGCGAAGTCTGTACCACTCTACTCCTTCTGCATGTAGATTAGTCTCGTGAGACCAGTTTAATATTGAACAAAGTTTGCGCGCCCCATGCATAGTCTAACACTGTGAATCTGAACAAGCGTGTACCCTACAATAGTGAAACCTATGTACATGATCTAAACGTTTTTCAGTCTAATCACTACTCTCTCAGCGAGATATGTCTAACCTCAATACAGCCCTTTGAACAACTATGAAAGTGGCTTTGCATGGAGCCACTCACTCCATTCCAACACTATAGGCTTGTTCCCGCCAATGTAATGCCTTGGTAGGAACCCTTGAGATCTATCGCCCACTCGAGACAGCACTGGCCTGGACAGTCATTCAAACCCAATGAACGTGATTTATTCCGGCTCTCTGTACTATCTGTGCGGCTGGTAGATGTCCGAAAAGTACATTTGTCCTGACACAAGAACCGATCAACAATATCGTCGAACAGCTGTTAGACATACATGGAAATGCAATTTTGAGTTGTTATGCGTGTGTTAGAGGCATATAAACAAACAAACATACCCAAATAGCGAGTGTGACGAACTGGCAGTACAGAGAATTTTTTACCGACGGATGATGCTGCGTACGGATAGTATGTATGCAACGAAGATATTCGAATGGACTTACATTTTTGATGAACCGGCGAATGGCTACCGATGTGTATGAAAATACTCACGAGACCGGCGGGCTGTGTACGAGCGTCGCGGCAGATTGACGTCAGAGGTCCTGTGAAGCTAAATGTTACTACTTCAACCAAGTCCCAGGAGTGCGATTGTTTCTACACCCAAATATATATATATATATATATATATATATATATATATATATTTGTGTACGGGATTATGGAAGGGGCGCACATTAAAGTGTGTGTAGTTTATAATATATAAGAGTCGGTTGAGGTGTGCCGAAACCGACGCGAGGTTAGGCCTGCAAAAAGAGGGCCCACCCAGATATGATGATATATATTGTGGGTGGGAGGGAATTTCCGAAATCGTCGAAGACAGGTGAGTAAGGGGTTTGCTGGGTTTAAATAGCCTTAAAATCCCTCCCACAACTTCAGGCATACGCCTTCTATATATATATACCAACCCAGAATCCTTTGCGGTAATAACATCACTGCAGATTTGTGATTTCTGTGGGAAAAGCAAGTCTTATGGCTTGACTGCTGTGCAGATTTGTGGTCAACATTGTATTAACTATGCACAGACTTCAGATGGAAGGGGTTTTGAATCACAATTTTTCCCCCACCATAACCTTTTTCATTTTTGCTTCACAAGCACTTCCAAGCCTCAATAAGCAAACCAGTAACCAACCTCATGCTTATGATTTGCATTAACAATGAAACAGCTGTCCATGAGTGGTTCATTGGCGTTGCATCTTTTCCCAAGCTGTGTTTCAAAGCTGTTGTATACAGCAAATAGACTCAAAGGAATCCATGTTTAAAATGGAATGAGGCAAAAATGTGATTCTTTGTTAAACTAATTTGCATATGCCCACCCAGAACCTTTTTGGTTTTTGTATATATATACAAAAATATATATGTATATATGTATATATTTTAAAATATACTGATTGCCCCACTTTTGCACCTTTTTGGTTCATTTTATTCATTTTCAGAATTTGTTTTTCATTACTGAAATTCGGCCTAGATGTTTGGACATCTAGCTGAAATTCATCCAACTCAATTTTTTTTACATTTTCTTGTCATGCACAAATCTACTACATACCTCCCAACTTTGCGACAAAGGAAATTGGGACAGGGGCGGCCCTTCCTAAGGAGTGTCACCAGCATGCCAGACTCACAGACAGCCTATTGGCCAATGGCCAGCCCCTTACTTAGAAGACCATTCAGAGAGCCATGCTGAAGCACTTTTTGCATAGTCAAAAATGCCTGCGAGAAGGTGTCCATTCTGCTTGGGTATACCTTATCTCAGAAGTTATGAAGATCATGTACCACAACCACGTTAAGACGAAATATGAAATATATGCTTACTGATATATTAATTTAGTGTTTTAATATGTCCATTAAAAAATACATTCTTTTTTATCTTAACACTTTTTTCAATAGGTTCATAGAATCATATTTATATCACCATTATCTCTGTACAGCTTACTGATTTTTAAAATGTGCAAACATTTTCCCAACTGAAAAATACATATTACAATATGCTATCCTGTAGATAAGATATTAATCATATATTTTCCTAGATGTCTCATATATTTTTGTAAGTGTAATATAACTTCAAACTCTTTTTTCTCATCAGGAACATAGACAAACAAACATAGCTGAGCCCACAAAAAAATGTATCTCTTGTAATTTCATCCCACGTACAGCACGGTAGATATAGTTATACAGATCTGCATAATCAGTGAGGCTACCACTTGGTACTTAACATTCTGAACCTAACAGAGAGGTTCTTCTGTTTTTTAAACTATTCAGCATGCTAATAACTTTTAAATCCCATAGTTGTGTTTACTGATATAGCCGATAGTGTTTCAAAACACTGTGCTATTTTTTTCAAAATACCTTGTGCGCATTCAATTTTATAATGATGACTGCAGTTGGTTCACTTTCCCATAGAGTATATCTTAAACAATAAAACCTATTACTTTTATCTCAGTCGATGTGTAAATAAAAGACCAGCTTAATGAATGAATATGTCTGCTAAAATCAAACTTTAGTATGCTGGCGCACATACTCACTTATGATCATAGTTACTAATACTTTGTTTTGCCAATTTCTGTTTATTGAAATAAATGTTCAGTTTTTCAAAATAAGGGTGGTAAAGTGGGACACGCATGTATGGTAAACATGTTTTTTTCCCTAAATAAGAAAAAAAAAAAGAAAAGAAAAGAAAAACAAAAGGGAGATGCGCAGATCTCCAAATAAATAAGAACCTTATCAATCCCACCCCACTACAATTCATCTTGAATATCAAGTAGGAGCAAAGAAAGAATCAAGCCCAGGTTGTCCGTGGCAACAAAATAAAACAAACAGAGACACTGCCACTCACTCTTTTGAGAAAAGGGCTAGTATCTGAACCACGGGCTGCCGCAGCATCACACATCACACTCCACTGAGGCAGAGAGGGCGGATAAAGAAGAAGAAACCAAAAAGAAAAGAAAAAGGGAGGGGAAGGGTGGAACCCATAAATGGGAATATTGCACATTAAACCATTTGTAGTACACAATAATGTGGTGCCATTGTAGGAAAAGGTTTAGGTATGCCACTCCAAGTGAGCGGTGATTAAGGCATATAGCGTTTTGGGGCCCATGTAACAATATGCTTTGTCTACACTCAATAGACCCATGTCCTGTGGGAATTCCAAGTAAGCTCTCCCCCTATTATGTCCACCACAACCTCCCGATCACCAGTACACCTGTATGTCTTCACTCCCCACTTGCAGGGTACTATAAGCAACTACCCTGCAAGCCTTTTCACTCTACCCCGTGGGAAATCAACTGATCTAAGGTAGAAGGGCCTGGAAGTCAGCAGACTCAATGGACAGAATCTAGTGGATCCAGATATTTAGATATGTCTGGGCATGCAATATAAGTTCCTCCATACGTTGGAACCAAAAAAACAAGAGGAGGAAGTGTATCCTTCCTGCAAATAAGCAGTATCAAACATTTGGCCACATTGAGAGGCCACATAGAGAGTCCTGTTAGTTAAAGATTTTTTATGCATGGAAGGGTGAATATTTGAGTGGTATAACAGGAGTAAGACTGGTTTAAGAGGGGGTGGTTCATCAGTAAACCTCTGTAAGATTGTGTGTATGGTTCTCCAATACAGTGAGATCATAGGGCAATCCCACCACAAGTGCAGAAGGGTGCCCACCTCCAGTTTGCATATGTGGCAAAACTAGCCACTTTATTGTGAAAAGACTACGCTAATTTGTCTATTCGGACTTCACGAACAGAACTTGGACATATTGTTCGTGTAGTTGAAAAAAATACTGAATGGAAGACCACGCAGGGGAGTTGTGTGACTCCAATTAAGAAATTGCAACTTAGTAAACCGCAAACTCATAATGGTCAGATGTGTGGTCGCCGTTCTTATAAACAAACACGTGGCGGCGGCCATCTTGGCGTACGAACGCCAAGCGGGGTTTGGACGCTGAGTGCATGGAACTAAAATCGGCCACTCGACGTCGCGAACACCGCTGGACTTCCATCCCGTTCGTACAAACAGAGCGGTGTTCACCTAAATGAAACCACCGACCTTCAGACACACGACTACTCAGTTTATAAATGTGTACGTCCGTCTGTTCATTCGTATGAACTCCCGAAAGCCTGCAATTGCCTGGAACTGTTTTGGGACTTCACCTCGTGGCTGACCGGTCCACAACTTCACTCGAATAGCTTTTCTATTCTACCGAATGGATCTGAACGGTATTTCAACAGATTGGGCGCTCAGATCCCAGCTATTCAGTGAAGTGTCTTTCGTGGAGTACTGATAAATATTATACAAATTATGATGGTTTACAAAATATTGTGTAATGTTTTGTACGGAGTGATAATTTAATTAAAAGTGTGCTCTTACGCAATTATCTCTCCAGTACAGAAAAGGATCCTGGGAAATATATCTGTACTCTCAGTTTTCCACAAGGTCCACCAGGGGAAAACCCCTGGAATGTCATTATGGAAACCCCTTGCATGGGGATTTCAATAAAAGTTTAGTTGACTCCCAAAACTGTGGTTCGTCCAGTTGTTGGGGAATGGGATTGGAATTACTATGCTACCCTTTATTTGTAAGCTGACTACGTCTACCAGCGGAGATATTGCAGTTTACCATTCTACTCCGCTACAGCATAGTTGCTAAAACTTAGGCCAACAATGGAACACCACACGCCAGCATTGATTCTGTTCTTCCTCTGTTACTCAATGTGACATCAATCAGTCTCATACTGCATGGGAATTCATGTCCTAGTACTACACTACAAGTACTACAAGACTAAAAGTCTTTGTGGTCAAATTAGTAAATGCCAGACAGCAACTAGACAGCAGCTTATTCGCTGTTCGGTTGTCTCAGTTTGACTGTTTTAACCTTTTTGGCAATTAAAAAAAGGCAAAATTTGATTATTTCAACTGAATATGCTCTTCCACTCAGATGCAGTATAGTCAGTATAGTTCTCTGTTAAAATCAGCCACTTTTCCATATAACATGTTTTTTTTCGCTATTCACAAACTAAACAAATTTAACGAATTTCAACGTAATTGACTTCTTTCCACTATCCCAATTCTTCTGGAACAAGGGGAACTGCAGCCAAAATTCTAAGACATCAAAACCCTACCCTTCTGCTACCACAAGCTTCCCTAAACACACCAAGGATACACCAACCCCATTTTTTTCTTTTCTTGCATTATTGAAATTCATATGTGATCCTGCTGCAACAGGAATTAAGCTATTTGTTGAGCTAATTATTCTCACTGCAGCAATAAGTTCTATTTGACTGAATTGGGCTACCATTTGGTTGTTGGTGAATACAGTTATCCACAGAGGATTTTAATAACATGAGGAAAGAGAATTGAGCAAAAACAAATACGACATTCAAATCAATAGATCCCTGTGTGATTCACAACTGTGCACAACGTTGTCTCAGATGATATAATGACTTTTCAATTCCATGAGCCTGTTTCATCATCTTGTTTTGTTAAGTGTAAAGGGATTCTGGTTTTAAGAAGGTTCCACTGTAAATGGATTGGCAAGGAGACACAGTTGTAAAATCCTCAACTGGAACTAGGAGACTGCTTTTGTTCGAAACTGGATGTTTTCAACACTGCTGTCTCATTGTGCTTTTATCTAGGGCAGTGCACTGAAATATTGCATTTGCTAAATGCTTTTTGTAGCTTTGTTGTACTTCTTATGCTCAAGCTCTATGTGAAAGAATAAAAGCCAATTTTTCTTTTGCAAAATCTAAGCTTCCAAGTCACAGTCTCTGCTGTGATCCTTTACAATCAACACTGGGACTATTAGAACAAATTTAATGCAGGCTATTTTTTTTCTTTTTTTATTATGATTATTATTTTTTTAATAAATGATGGTAAATAGATTTTCTTCTTTGTTCGTGGTTTGGTTGTATTGTACTGCCATCTAGTGGACATGATTGATATAAAACTTTTTTTTAGAGCTGCCATTGCTAAACTTGGATTAAGCTGTCTAGTCAGCAGGGATAGGCAACCTTCGGCTCTCCAGATGTTGTGGACTACATCCCCCATAATGCTGTTACACACATAATGCTGGCAAAGCATCATGGGAGGTGTAGTCCAAAACATCTGGAGAGCCGACGGTTGCCTATCCCTCTGTGGCAGTTTTGTCCTAGCACAGTATGTACTAAAATCTTTATGCCTATTATAACAAAGCAAATAAATATCCTGTTTGTCTGTCTATTTATCTCTCTCATTTTGAGTATATATTAACCAACCATCACTATAAATGTATCTATTGGAATGTAATATACCATAAACAACAAGGCAAACCGGAAGGTTTTATCTAAGATGGTAGTGGAAAAAAAACTGTCTCCACACGCCCAAATTTTAAACAATATGACTTAATAAAGGCCAAATTTTAAACAATATGACTCGACAACTGGCCAAAACGTTGTTACTTTATATTTGATATTGCTATTAAACTCTGCACTTTATAAGACTTTCTGAGTGCCTGGACCCTTTATCTAACTATACAGTGGCTGGGACTCACCAACCTACAGTCTGGGTGCATCTACATGCCATTGCAAGAATCTTGACTATGTCGGCTCGGCTCATCAGAATTTTAGTACCAAAAAACTGATTTGGGAGCCGAATCTGATGGCTATGGATAGTCACTAAATGTCTATTCACTTGGTCTGTTAATATAAAAATCTATCAGCTTTTATTTCACATCAATCATCTTTTTTTTTGGAACCATGGACGAAATTCAACCACGAACTGAACTGAACCTGATTGGCCATTACATGTTTTGGTTAGCTCGTGATTTGGGTACACTTTGTCTCCAAGTTCAGGAAAGCAACCGATCACCTGATCTGCCCAAATTCAGAAACTCCAAATCTACTTAATGCATAGGCTAATGGCTGCCACTTTTCACCAACTAAGATCACCACACTTGGCAGATGGAGGCCAAAAGTTTGCCACGTTGCTGGTACTAAAGTATACCTGTTTGCATATGTTGAATTGTCTGCAGCTGTCATTCGACTCTATGAAGGTATTGTCCAGTAATCGTGATATGACCTCTCACATGTTCTTAATCCCCTAGCTACCCCCATTAAATTTAAATTATCCTACCAACCCCTCCCTCACCTAATAATAGTGCATATGCTTACCCATCAAAAGTCTTCTTTATTCTAACTCTTCATTTAGTTCAGCCCCAAAATTTGATCCATGATAATGTGATAGGGCTCTCATAGTGAAAAAAGCCCCCTTTAAAGGCTTTCCCTTTATTTTTGTGTGGGTGTTGGAAGGAACCCAGTCTAGCTGATGGAGGGATAATTTCAGGAGGTAGAGGGACACTAAACATTTGGCCTATCACAATTCTTGCTGAGCTGGGACTTTTAGTTTAGGGTCAGTTGTTTTAAGATTCTCTATGTAGGGCTATTAATGTGTACATTTCCTGTCTCATTAACCCCTTAAGGACCAAACTTCTGGAATAAAAGGGAATCATGACATGTCACACATGTCATGTGTCCTTAATGTTGGAATAGAGTTCCTACCTTCCTACTTATTCCATTTGCTAACAAGTCCTCATTGTCAGGACAGTTTCCATTTAAGTTATGCTGATTAATTTCCCTAATACATTTTTGTTATACCTGTTGTAATTGGGTTTGTACTTTACTCTTGCTACACTGCTTAGCTAGATGTGTAACCACTGATTTGCTACTTTACTTGGTTATAATTCTTACACTTGAATTTATGTATATAGTGTGTATCTTTTAATTAGCAATTAGTGTCTAGTTCTTTGGATTAGTCTTTAGAGGAACAATGTATTACCTATTTTTCTTTTTATGTGTAAAGCTATCCTTTAGACACATTCATCTTATTTACTGCTAAAAAATTGTGCAGTAGATAAGTTGGCGCAAAAAATTAAGATAAAATATAAATAGGTTTGCAGTACCCACAATATACCCAGGTAATAAGGTACAGAAACAATCACAAAACAGAAAAGTGCTGGTGCGCATACATATGTACAGAACCCCTCAAGTGTTGAGAAGTATTTACAAACAGATGATACAATGCAAACAAGTGTGATCCCTTATAGGGTGTCTACAAGCCCAGGTGTATATGTGTATATACTTATAGCCTGTTACACTGTACAGTTGATATCTGTAGTTTAAGGAGACAAAAGTAGGGGGGAGGGAACAGAGAATGCACTCCTAGTGCAATACAATTATTAAAATTTAAACTAAAATAAACTGTCTCTTTAAGAATGCAACTTACAAATGTAGAGTGGTATGAGCCCCACTCTAAGCTATCTTGCCCAGGGAGGATCAGCCCCTTGGGTACGTGGGATCTGATAAATGCTCCTGTGACTCCAGTGTCAGGCAAAAAACATTTATTAAAAATAAAAACAACTGATAATCAGATAATAAAAGAGCACAGTCCAGCTGCAGCTCACCACACCATGGGGAGTTTGATAACAGTTCAGTGTAATCTCTCTCCTTCTGGGGCCGGTCCTGCTGGCAGGTGTGTGTATTCAATTCACTTCCTTGTATCCACGTTATTTACTGCTAAAACAAGCAGTGTACTTTTTAGATACTTGGTCTAGAAGTTAGCAAGATTACTACCTTAATAGGGACAAATTGCCTAATCTATGCTCCCCTGAGTTCCATATTAAGATTTGAGAGGCATTATTTCAAGTCTCTCTTAATATTCATTCTAATAACACTAATTATACATATTTAATATGAGATGTTTTACTCCATGGAAATTAATGTTATCCACCTATAGCTGAGAACTCTTTGGGTTTCTCCTGTATATGTATGTCTACTAATAAAAAAAAAAAAAAAAAAAAGTAAATAGTTTTTTTGTAGATTTATGTAAGGACTCCTCATCTTTTGCGACCACGTTGGGGGTTTTAGGGATTTTTCTAATTTTGGTTATGTTTCTTGTAGGTGTCTGTGTGTGTATATGTATGTGGGATGGATGTTTATGTTGTTTGTGGGTTAGCTGTGTGTGCATTGTCTGGCAGTGCTAATAATGGGATGGCTGTGAGCGAAGTAGTTGTGTACGAATTGGCTGTGAATTGTGTTTGATAAGGCACATTAGATTATTATTTTAAATCAGGTGTAGGCAATCTACAGCACTCCAGATGTCCTGGACTACATCTCCCACAATGCTCGTATAGTAATAATCCTGGCAAAGCATCAAGGGAGGTGTAGTCCACAGCATCTGGAATGCTGAAGGCTTCTTACCCCTGGTTTAAATAATATAATCTTGTGAACCTTTTTTGCTATTTTACTTCTTGCCTTTAACTAGATGGGAGGCTATCCTGCCTGGTGATCAATGGAGGCTGTGACCTGCTCCATGGTGGTCCAGTAGGCTGAGTTTGCACCCTGTATCTCCAGTGGGTGTGAAGCTCCGTTCATTCCACTTACCTGAATAACGCAATTATCAAGCTCTAGACTAAGAGGAAAGCCACACAGGAATCCACATCCAGTGGAGATCTCTCACAATGCATACAGATCTAGGCTAGTGCAGCAGGTTAGCTGGCCTCTACATAATATGATCAATGATAAATCTGACTGCCATTCTGGGGTCAAGAAGGAAATAATTTCCCTAGTTTGTTGCAAAATTGGAAGTGCTTCAAACTGGGATATCTTGCCTTCTTTTGAATCAACAGCAAAAAAACAAATGTGAGGAAGGCTGAACTTGATGGACGCAAGTCTCTTTTCAGCTATGTATGACAGAATGAAAGTGCCCAGATTGGACTTGCAACAAGGTCACCAGTCTGCTGTCACATTTGTGCTACAACAGTACCAGTTGGATCCCTGTAATCTACCCATTCAGGTCTTGCATCAATATCTCATACAATACATTAATTATGAGCAGAAAGAGAGCATTTGGGTTCTCTTTTTCTAAGGGCAATGTATAATACTTTATTCTCGCCTCTCCTCTAGAGTGTTACAGTTACTGCACATCTTGCTCTGAAACAAAGAAATCTCTTCATAGTTTCATGGATCTGTTATTACTATCAATAATATAGTTTTACTTACTATGCATAGAGGCTGTTCACCATGAGACTGAAATTTGCCATTACCATGAAATTCTACTTGCTCTCTCTGTAAATATTATCTTGATGTCTTAAGATATCAACAGCTCTTTTAAATGCCTAATATATTCAATTTCACTGGGAATTACTAAATGTGATGCCGTCTTACCTAATTATAATTAAACGCATGCTTTAAGCTTTATTTTACAGCTTTGAGAATGGTGTGTAGTGATTTTTTTTTTATCTCTCACAAGGTTTACTCCCTTCGTGGCTGTTTTTGCAGTTTCTTTGTTCTGTGAAAATGATTGTTTTTAGTTTTCAACATTTGTTGATAACATATGGTTTGGGGATACTTCACCAAATAAGAACCTTTTAATCGTAAACAGAGATGATTGTTACAAAGCAGATGCCGTCAGCCCAGGCGGCAAGCAGAGCATTTCTTTACGGTCTACGAAGATCATGCATCACTTTCTTGACATTTCTTCTTTAGGGGAAACAATAGATAATCTTATTTAGAACTGAACAAGAAAAAAAGGTAAAAGAATTGCTGTTTCCTAATCTCTCATAATCAGTAACAAAATCATTGTGTTATTGGGAAAAAATAGAGGTCAGAAAGACATAATAAAAATAAAAATAAATTAAATGCACTGGAAATAGTGTAGAAAAGTAAAGTGCTATGCCTACATTTTGCCGAGGGCTTCTGCATATATCATTCTTTGCTTTTTGTCATGAAGGTCTTATTCCATCAGGTTAGTGACTGCAGAAGATACTGTTGTGAGTGCTTGGCCAGCAAAGGATCTAGAACAGAGACTTGTCATTGGCCTCATCTATTTCAATAGAAATTCATATTTCCTTATCTTTCAATACATTATTGGGTCTGGAAGGGTGTTTTACTTGTTGTGTATGGTTTATATTTTAACTTTTTTCCAGAAACATGGCAGAGTATATGTAATTATGCCTGAAGAAAAATAGGAGCTTTATACTGAAACATTAATCAGCTGCTTACAGCCTTGGGCTATACTGTTTTATCAAAAGAGTTTCTGTTCTGTAACTCGCTTGAACCTACTAACTTACACCTGATGTGCGATTGTCAATTTTACTGAAGGTTGCAATAGCCTAAGATAGGGTTGTGTGAAACTTAAGTGTCACATTAACTCAATATAAATACAGCATTTATTGGAAGGACGTAGAGTTTTATGCGGGTCGCATATCTAAACAAACCGCATCATGAAGACCAGTCGTTCATCAAAACAAGGCTGGGTGAACATTTCCAGAGAAACATTTATTAGGGTTTGGTTATAAAAAAAAATATCCCAACAAAATTGTGTTTCAGCAGAGAACCAGATGTGTAGAAAACAGAAACAAATTATGTATAACTATGACCACCTGTAATAGCGCCAACCTCTCATCAGTAAGGCACACACTCAACATACATAATGACAGATGATTACTGCTTCAACAATCACCAATGATTTAACAAAGACCAAGAGGTAGTTCTTGTTCTTCAAGTTTCATAAATCCCTATAAAACCCTAGGTATCTCCAGTCTCAACTAGACATGTATAGCTTCAGTTACTATAGCGTTATCAGCTGGCAAGGGAAAGGAGTCAAAACAAGGCCTGTTTCATAAAAGGAAGCAAGCCAAAAAATGAATCTCATTAGAAGTGCCATATTTCAAACAAACTTTAAATTGAGAAACAAAATAGACATTTATAACCACCACACAAAAATAAAGTGTAGCCTCAAATCTTGCAATGCTACTTGAAACACCATACTATTAAGAAAAAAAATATTAATTTAGTCACGCCATTATATATATATATATATATATATATATATATATATGGATCCTAAAGAGATTTTAATATGAGAAAAACAAAAACATGCTAGGGGCAAAACATACTGCTGAAACTGCTTTGAGAGGTTCTCTCCAAACGGAATCTTTTCTGGGATTACTTTTTATGGCAATAAACAAAACTATGTAGGCATTGTACTGAGAACAAAAACATGTGCTACCTTGATTCTGGCCTCTACTGACTAATGGCAAAGGTCTAAAGGAAGTCCTTACGCCATGTGCCTCAATCACAACTAGAAGGGGAAAAGATCTGAGGGACAGGTTGGTTAGCAGTCACTGCCGTAGAAAAGGATTTAGACACACTTCGCTTCACTCTTCAGTTACAGGTACTTTACCAAAAGGGATCTAAAACAATCAATTCTACTAAAGGTGACATTTATAATCAAATCCTTTTTTTTTTTTTTTTTTATTGTAATTCAAAAGGAGTAATCTATCTACCTGTGGCTCTGGAAAGAAATATGTTAGCAAAACCATTCGCCCTTTTAAGGAAAAAAGCAGGGAACATGTTAGAGCAGTAATCAACAACAAAAAATACACCCATATGGAGACATGTTTGTACTGAACATGATGGCCCTGTGAGTGACTTGAAGTGACTATTTTTTGTATCTATTTGATTAAAATTTCACATTTTCTTTTCTTTGCCTTTTAACTATATAGGAAAAAGCCCATCTCCCTTTCAATTTCTCCCTGCTCCTTTTCAAGTGTTTGAAACACTGCTGATTTGATAAACTTTACAGACTTTACCTCTATTAGAATCAATGGCGATATGGTATATTTTATGCACTATTATGTACCATGCAATAATGTTAACTAGATATGAGTGATTTCAATATCTACCGTATATACTCGAGTATAAGCCGACCCGAATATAAGCCGAGGCCCCTAATTTTACCCAAAAAAACTGGGAAAACTTATTGACTCGAGTATAAGACTAGGGTGAGAAATGCAGCAGCTACTGGTAAATTTCTAAATAAAATTAGATCCTAAAAAAAATATATTAATTGAATATTTATTTACAGTATGTGTATGAATGCAGTGTGTGTATGAATGCAGTGTGTGTGTATGAATGCAGCGTGTGTGTATGAGTGCAGCGTGTGTGTATGAATGCAGTGTGTGTATGAGTGCAGTGTGTGTATGAGTGCAGTGTGTGTGTATGAATGCAGTGTGAGTGTATGAATGCAGTGTGAGTGTATGAATGCAGTGTGAGTGTATGAATGCAGTGTGAGTGTATGAATGCAGCGTGTGTATGAGTGCAGCGTGTGTATGAGTGCAGCGTGTGGGTATGAGTGCAGCGTGTGTATGAATGCAGTGTGTGTGTATGAGTGCAGTGTGTGTGTATGAGTGCAGTGTGTGTGTATGAGTGCAGCGTGTGTGTATGAATGTAGCGTGTGTATGAATGTAGCGTGTGTATGAATGTAGCGTGTGTATGAGTGCAGCGTGTGGGTATGAGTGCAGCGTGTGTATGAATGCAGTGTGTGTGTATGAGTGCAGTGTGTGTGTGTATGAGTGCAGTGTGTGTGTGTATGAGTGCAGTGTGTGTGTATGAATGTAGTGTGTGTGTATGAGTGGTGTGTGTGTGTGTTGCAGAGCCTTGGTGGGGGGTGGGAATTTTTTTTTTTATTATTATTTAAAAAAAAAATATTATTATTTATTATTATTTTTATTTATTTAATTTAATTATTATTATTTTTGTATTATTATTTATTTTTTAATTAATATAATTTTATTATTACTAATTATTTTTTTTTCGTCCCCCCTCCCTGCTTGATACATGGCAGGGAGGGGGGCTCTCCTTCCCTGGTGGTCCAGTGGCATTGGTAGTTCAGTGGGGGGAGAGGGGGGCTGGCAGAGCTGTAACTTACCTGTCCTGCAGCTCCTGTCAGCTCTCTCCTCCTCCGCGCCGTCCGTGCAGCTCCCTCTGTCAGCTCCCAGTGTAAGTCTCGCGAGAGCCGCGGCTCTCGCGAGATTTACACTGGGAGCTGACCGAGGTGCTGAACGGACGGCGCGGAGGAGGAGAGAGCTGACAGGAGCTGCAGAACAGGTAAGTTACAGCTCTGCCAGCCCCCCTCTCCCCCAGTCTGTATTATGGCAATGCAAATTGCCATAATACAGACTATTGACTCGAGTATAAGCCGAGTTGGGTTTTTTTAGCACAAAAAATGTGCTAAAAAACTCGGCTTATACTCGAGTATATACGGTACTTTTTGCTGCCAATATGATGGGGTCACATTAAATTCAATCATTTTTTTTGTGACTCCAAGATATGAGGACGTCCCTCTATAGATGTTGTAAAATCAAGTCCGAGAGCGCGTTCCTGATTCAAGTTTCTTCTTGTTTTTGACTTTGACTTTGACTTAGATTTTTACTTCCCTGTATTCTGGTATCCCTGACTTCTGGCTTTCCCTTATCGTTGTTTCTCATTCTGTATCCCCTGACCTCGGCAAGTATCCTGACTACTCTTTGGTACGTTAAGTCCGGCCATTCTAAGGCCCGGTAATACTTTACCTATTAGTCATCTGTGTGACACAATTCTACGTGCTAGATCAACTAGTAATCCTGACACTGCCATTACAATGATATAATAAATGTCATTAATTTTACCTGATAGGGGTTTAAATGTTGTGGCTGATCATTGCAGACTGTTATGGCAACAGAGAACATTACAGGTCCTTACGGGGTTAAATATTGTTTGTATAATATGGAAAGCCAAATATATCCCAAATGTATACTTAATACTGCAGGTCCTAACTGCAACAAAAGGATATCTGTACATGTCTCTGTCTTCTGTGTCTGTATGACTGGACACAGATTTCTTTTGTTTTTTTATTGGTTTTTTTGGGGGGATGGGGGGTGCGTTGTAGTTGAATTGTACAAAAGCATTTTTAACTATACATTCTCAGTATATCTCTGAAAGCTGTACATTTTTCTTAATTTCTCTCATGCCTATCACTACAGTATTTACACAGCAGCATATGTCCTGGACTATTACATGCATTCTTTATCTGTCTACTTTCAACTTTTTCATTACTTCATTCACCGTAGGATCAGTAAGGTTCCATATAATTCTTACACTACCTTTTGTTAGTTCTGAAGCTTTGAATATTCGGAAACAATTTTCCAGTGTGTGTATACATTGCCTCAGCAGTCTTTCTCTTAATTGTGAAATTTATAACATAGGCTATTCTGTTCACAATCAAAGCATCTCTTTTATTCTTAAAGGACCACTCTAGTGCCAGGAAAGCATACTCGTTTTCCTGGCACTAGAGTGCCCTGAGGGTGCCCCCACCCTCAGGGACCCCCTCCCGCCCGGCTCTGGAAAGGGGAAAAGGGTTAAAACTTACCTTTTTCCAGCGCTGGGCGGGGAGCTCTCCTCCTCCTCTCCGCCTCCGTTCCTCCCCGTTGGCTGAATGCGCACGCGCGGCAAGAGCTGCGCGCGCATTCAGCCGGTCACATAGGAAAGCATTCATAATGCTTTCCTATGGACGCTTGCGTGCTCTCACTGTGATTTTCACAGTGAGAATCACGCAAGCGCCTCTAGCGGCTGTCAGTGAGACAGCCACTAGAGGAAATAGGGGAAGGCTTAACTAATTGATAAACATAGCAGTTTCTCTGAAACTGCTATGTTTATAAAAAAATTAGTTAACCCTAGCTGGACCTGGCACCCAGACCACTTCATTAAGCTGAAGTGGTCTGGGTGCCTAGAGTGGTCCTTTAAATCTGCAGGTTGCTCTTTTCAGGCCTGTATTACAATTTTACCTCTGGTTTCTGTATTCTTAAAATTAAATTAAATATATAGACAGCTTTATTGTTTTGAATCACAAAAAGTTAACGAAGAAGCATACTACTTTAGGTTTGGGTGTAAATCTGTGTAAAGTTCTGTGTTTTTTTCTGTTGTGCCAACCCTGGATGTGTCAGTCACTGTGCTCTGTATTTAGGTTCATGAATAATTTCAACAGTAAAATCTAATACGGTTTAGGTTTCATTCCAATCTCTGGCATTTTGTTGTACAGCTAAAAAAATAAATAATAATAATAAAAAATATATGTGCTTCCTTCACACATGCACTTTACACTGTTTCCAACCTATTTAACCCCTTAAGGACCACACTTCTGGAATAAAAGGGAATCATGACGTGTCACACATGTCATGTGTCCTTAAGGGGTTAAAATGCTTCTGTTTCATTCTTGATGATATTCAGATTCCAATCATGGGTCCAGATGTTACATCTGCCTGCTACCAATGCCACTTTCACAGCCTTCTGAGACACAAATGGATAAGTGTTTACCTCCTAAGTGTGGGAAGTTATTTTTTTTTATATATTTATCATTATTAATATACTCTGAGTTTTTTTAATTATTGATCACATATGGGAGGCAAACCTGAGATTCTGGTGAAGGTATATTGACGACAATTATAATATGCAAAGGAGCTGACACAAAAAAATGTAAATAGTCATTATAATTTTAAAATTAATTTCTTGCAGGTACAGTACTAAAATTAGTTTGTCTATTGAGAATATTAAATCAAAACCATGTGCATTTTGGCAAAGCAACAGATTACAATGATTATGTCCATTTCAAAAGTCACCAATATAAACCTTAGTTAATGGGATCCCTAAAAGCTAAGTGGTTATAATTAGAAGGAATAATGAAAAGATTTAGATTTTATAGAAATAGCACACATTTTAAAACAAAACTTGTTAAAAAAAATTGGTAAAACATGAGGGATAAAAAAAAGACAATAAAATGTGTTAATATAAATTACAAAAGTGTAGATACAATGTGTAACTATTTACAATTTTATTTGTATCCAGTATAGTTCTCAATAGGATAAAATTAAATATATTTTTAAAATAAATCATTGACCCATTAGATTGAGATCATGTTTTAGAAGAAATATTAAACATATCTTTAGTTATTTTTTTTTTAAAAAAAGCAAAAAAATCAAAGCACTAATAATCTTTAAATTGACAAGAACATTAATTGTTCCATTTCTGTATGTTACACTATTGCATTCTCGCTCCATTGTAGGTCTGGTGTATCTTTTTCGAGAACACAGTGGATAGTGTAGCTGGGAGTTGGATTCTATAAAAGATCTAAAATAATGACACACAACAATTTTCTTAGACACTGCTTAAAAGAAAGGGAGTTTAAGTTTTGAAAATAGTTCTTTTTGCACATATGGAGAGATGCAAATTATAACTATATATGCAAATAAAGTGTTATTTTTTCTGTTACACAATGTAGATATAGTTATAGAAGTTTAAATATGTCCATCAAGTCCAGCCTTGCACAGTAATGTTTCTGCAACAAGAAAAGTGGAAACAATATGAATTCCAGTTATGCTACAAAAGTGGCAATCAGATAACTCTTTAAATTTACTGATTATACTGTTTTGGAAAAAATAATTAAACATTTAAAAAAAAAAAAATGCTAAAAACGTAACTTTTAATTTATCTACTGAATCAGAATATTCAATCTATCTATGCAAGTCATGTGCCCGCTCTTGATTACAGTCTAAAACTGTCAGTTCCCAAGATTTTTTTAATATAGTCTTATCTCCCTATATTTTACAAATATAGATTTGTGAAGTGTGAAAAGCAAAATTAAATGTAGAAATCCGCACCACTTTATTCTGCAGCTGGGTGACTCCAACTTAGCTCCCTCCCAAGCATTGTTCAAAGCTCTGCCCTTTCTACCTGGTATTCCGTATAGAGAAAGTATGCATAGAACAGGGGAAGACGAGCTTTGGCACTCTAGATGTTGTGGACCACATCTCCCCTGATGCTTTGTCAGCATTATGTCTGTAAGAGATTTCTGAGAGATCTATTCTACAACATCTGGAGTGTCCAAGGTTGACAACCCCTTGCAAAGAAGATGCATAGAAGAGCAGAAATTAAACAATGCTTCTATTCTCTTCCTCTTTTGCAACAAGTGCACTGGCTCTGCCAAGACCAAACTATATTGTGATGTTATGTTCAGTATAAATTTTAAAGAATATGGCGCAACACTTTCAAAAAAGCATTATCACATGTTATGGGTGATTTTCAATATTTTATTCAATCGTATAGTTTCCAGAGCAGTCACAGTTCTACCACGTACATTAGAGAGGACATTTTTATCCTTTCATATGTGGTACTAATGAATAATGTGCACTACAGCTTTTCTATACCCAGCTACGTAATAATTATCAAAGAGTCAACATTTTGCAAGGTCACTCCTTCGATGTAATAAAGGCACATTATTACAAGTTCAAGATGATGGATATTCATTTCATAGATGTTAAAGGGTGGATGAAGTGGTGATCCCTCAAAGCCAGTCAGTTGTTGCTTCTCTGTACATCTTCCGAAAAATTATTAAGCTTTTCTCCTTTAATTCATGCACTCTGCCGTTTACTCCATGTTTGGCATATGAGGTCTTGCCACCCTTTCCGCAGACAGAGCATCAGACTCACAATCATCAGATTTATAGCTTCCTATTCTATGTGATAAATCTTGTAAGAGTGCTGAGGTATTTTCACAGCTTTCCTCCTTTGATACATTGTCAACCATTTATTTTCTTAGAAGGTTCTGAACGCCTTTTTTCTTGTATCGCTACCTGCGTGCTTGGGGCCTTGTCATCTGTTATAAAGTTCACAGCTGCCATACTGAGAATTAACGCAGCAAAATACAACTCAGCTGGTTGATCTACAGTTGATCAAATGCATTTGCTTGCAGACACCAGCTGTTGAACTACGGGCTTCTTTCTTCTGAGAGAGGTTCACTACTACAAAACATAAACTAGTATAATTAAAACAAATGCTCAATTACATATAAATACTGACTGATGCACAAGGAAATGGGGGTCAGTCACTGTAACATATTTAAATAATTTTTTTTGAATACCATGTCACATGACATGAAATGAATTTAGGCAGAACAGTGTGATAATATGGAAAATTTAGGACACTCAACTTTGTTTAACCCCTTGACGACCGATGACGGTTCAGGACCGTCATCGGAAACATCTCCTTGAGGACCGATGGCGGTCCTGAACCGTCATAACGGTCTGGGGGTACTTACCTGATCGCCGACGGTCCCCCGGCGGCTATCAGTGCTCCTCCCGGTCCAGGGGGACTGCCTGTCTACCCAGGCAGCCTCCCCGCGGAAGATCAGGACCCCGCGGCCACGTGATTGCTCGATCACGTGGCGCAATAGGTGCCTGTGTATCTGCCTGCAGGGGGACTGTCTGTGCTGACAGGCAGTCTCCCTGCAAGTGAAAAATTCTAAAATAAAGTAAAATAAATAGCAATCAGTGTAAATAAAATAATATATGTATATTTATAAGATATATATACACATGTATTATATCTATATGTAATATGTATATATATCTTATATACATAATGTCAATCTAAGTGTATTTTTATATTTATATATACGTATATTAATATTAAAATACACAGATTTAAATTACACACGTATATATACAATATATATAAAAACGAATAATTGTATATATATATAATTATATATTATAAATAATATGTTAATAAAAGTAAATAAAAAAGTAAAAATTATTTGTAATAATTTTAAAAAATTATATATATATATATATATATGTAATTTTATTCTAACAGTATTTTGATATACATACATATATATATATATATATATATATAAATATATATATATATATTTATATATATATATATATATATATATATGTATATATATAAAAATATACAAATAGCTTGGCACTCTCCTTATTGTCAAATAGGATACCTGCCTGGGTGCAGTCCACGTTGCGTTCCAAATATAGACGAAAATAGAGAATGTAGAATGCACACTCAGGTCTTTGTGAAAAAATGTGTAGTTTTATTCAATCCAGGTACTAACCAAAACCAATGTTTCGACCTCTGCAGGTCTTTTTCAAGGTTACTGTAGCAAGCACAATAATCTCTATATATACATAAAAGTAAGTGAACTTACCAATCAACCTCGTTGTGAATCCCTTCACCGAACCCGGAAGTGTGATAGGACCGCCCATGTGACGTCATTACGTCATTACGTCCGGCGGAATACTAAGTGGTTTCCATGGAAACATATCCACTATGCATAAAGTCCGTGTCTAAGAGGAAATGTGTATCCGAGGTTGTGTTAAAAGGACAACAGGACGGAAGATATATACAGCCTTTTAGAGAATCTAGTAAATTACTATCGTGACTAAATAAAGTAATAAGATGCCTACTTGATACCCATATCACCCATACAACTGTGAGAGTGAAAAAATGTGCCTATGAATGTGCATAAATGAGTGAAAGATATGTGAAAAACAACTAAGTGACTAAAACAAGTGATGGTAAGGCATCCTAACAGTATATGTTAAAGTATTTAAAGAATACTAAATTTCACACAATAAAAACCAAATCATATTCCACAATTATATCAATACATATATTGAATGCTATCTTGCGTGGCAGCAGGAAAAAATTACATCCTACATGTTATATGGGACCCTGCTCTAAACATGAAGCAAAGAGAAAACACCAAAAAACGGAAAAAGGAGGAAAAAGGCCATATTCGCTAAATAGATTTTTCTACATCAATAGAAAAAATAAGAATAAAAAAGATACAAAATGGAACTATTCAGGGATCTCCAATGACAGCTTACACAGCTATAATCATAAGGGGCCATCCTGGCTTAGCAGCAGAAGCCATATCCAATTACCTGAACTGTGCTGAGGCATAACGGTGTACAATCTAAATACAGGGGACTATTCACTAAATCAAATAATTCAAATAATTAAACCATTCTTACATGGTAGCTGATTATTATTATACACCCTAAATAGAGTGGACAATTCGCTGCATCGAACTGTTCAGCCCTTATTTTTGCATAGTAGCTAAAAAAATGCGTAATGAATGTGTGAGAAACATCCTGCACTAAACAATGAAAAAAAGGGAATATTCGCTAAATACATTTTTTGAAAAAAATGAAAAAAATTGAAAACAATCATGCTCAATTTAAACATAAGAAGCCTATATGTATAACCACATAAACTCCATATTCCGCTGAGCCTATTGTTATACCGTAACATCAAGGGATCTTATTCACTTAATCAGAATTTTCTAAACAATTAAACAAAGTAAATAAATACATACTAAACATATGATCGCTGTGTGAATTATATGATATTGTGAATAGAAGACAATTTTAAGCTGCTGCAAATTAAAGAAACATCGAGTACGTGACATGTTCATTAAGGCCTTTAGGGGATGCCGTCTCCAGACGGTGAATCCAATATGCCTCCCTCTGCAGCAACACTTTAGATCTGTCTCCACCTTGGTGCAGAGGTGGGGCATGGTCAATCGCAGTGAACCTCAATGTGGGCAATCGATGTTGTAGGGCCAAATAATGTTTGGCAACTGGTTTTTCGGAATGTTGATCTCGAAAGGCTGTGGTTATTCCTGAACGGTGACCTCTTATTCTGTCACGAAGGGTTAAATCCGTCTTGCCCACGTATGAGAGCCCACAAGGGCATGTGATCATGTATATAACATGATCTGTAGTACAGGTGATATAATGTTGAATAGAAATACGCTGTCCAGTTTGTGGGTGGGCAAAGATTGTACCAGATACCATATGGCTACAGGTTACACATCCTGTGCATCTGTAGCAACCTTTTTTCTTAATCGCCTTGGCTTGTTGATAGCAGTGTACTGGATCGTTGCGGACTAATATGTCCCTCAAACTTTTGTTTCGTTTATAACTGATGATGGGCGAATTTTGGAAAATTGGTGACAAATATTTGTCAGCTTATATATATATCAAAATACACTTAGAATGTAATGATATATATATATCTTGATAAAAGTCCTTCGGGGACTGAAACGTCGACTTGATCGTTTTTGAAATTATCACACGTATGTGAATAAATGAAGTCTTTTTTCAAAGAAGTCATCCTGAATGCACTCCTTTTCTATTGATATATATATATATCTATGTATATATAAATAAATACGAAATATACATTTGTCCAAATACATAATTACGGTACATAAATAATTTCATAAATATACACGTAGACATCAAATATATAAATATGTATATATATTAAAATTCTACGTGCATATTTATGTAATATTTTTACCTAATTAAGTATTTTTAATGATTGCAATTTGAGGGACATGCCTGACAACCCAGGCCGAAAGTCCAGAGAATTTAATTTGCTAGCACTGTGTTTAACCCTGCAAATTTCTATGACACCCTAAAACCTATACATGGGGGTACTGTTTTACTCGGGAGACTTTGCTGAACACAAATTTTCAAAACAGTAAAACATATCACAGCGATGATATTGTCAGTGAAAGTGAAGTTTTTTGCATTTTTTCACACTCAAACTGCACTTTCACTGATGATATTGCTTTGATACATTTTACTGTTCTGATACACTAATATTTGTGTTCAGCGAAGTCTCCTGAGTATAACAGTACCCCACATGTAGAGGTTTTATAGTGTTTGTGAAAGTTACAGGGTCTGATATAAGGCCTGATTTTACTTTTTTGTTTTTTTATTGAAATTTGTCAGATTGATTAGGTTGCCTTTGAGAGTGTATGGTAGCCCAGGAATGAGAATTACCCCCATGATGGCATACCATTTGCAAAAGAAGACAACCCAAGGTATTGCAAATGGGGTATGTTCAGCCTTTTTTTAGTAGCCACTTAGTCACAAACACTGGCCAAAGTTAGAATTTATTGCATTTTTAACACACAAACAAATATAAATGCTAACTTTGGCCAGTGTTTGTGACTAGGTGGCTACTAAAAAAGACTGAACATACCCCATATTGAATACCCTGGGTTGTCTACTTTGGGCACCATTGACAATCCCAACACTCTAAACCATGGGTCCTCAAACTCCGGCCCCCCAGATGTTGCTGAACCACAACTCCCATGATTCTCTGGCTATCTATTTAATTCAAAGAATCATGGGAGTTGTAGTTCAGCAACATCTGGGGGGCCGGAGTATGAGGACCCATGCTCTAAACCATGCAACATTTAGTTAGATTTAAATGGATAATGTGAAAGTAGAACATCTCTCTTATCTGACTAGCTGCAGAAAGGTGAGGTTCAAATGCCGTTGGATCTGTTGTTTGTCAAACCACTCTTAACACCCTAAAGAGGGTGGACGTTCTATGCCATCCTTAAGAGTCCTAAACGCCGGCAGATGGAATAGAACATCTCCGCAGCCCTTATTACTTAGTGGGTCCCCGCCGATCCCCCATTGGTAGTCGTAATCCTGGGAACTGCCTGACAGCTTAGGCAATCACCCTCTGGTAGATTTGGTCCTCCCAGGCCATGTACAAAAACAAAAACAAAAAAACAGCGCAATGATGATATCGGCTGTAAAAGTGCATTTTTTACACACCAGCAACATTTCACTGACGATATTGTTGTGATACACTTTACCGTTTCGAAACACTTATATTTGTGTACAGCGAAGTCTCCTGAGTATAACAGTACCCCCCATGTACAGGGTTACAAGGTCAAAAAAAAGGCTTACCCATTTAAGTTTTTTTTACATTGAAATTTGTCACATTGGTTATGTTGCCTTTGGGACTGTATGGTAGCCCAGGATTGAGAATTACCCCCATCATGACATACCATTTGCAAAAGTAGACAACCCAAGGTATTGCAAATGGGCAACTGTCCAGTCTTTTTTTAGTAGCCACTTAGTCGCAAACACTGGCCAAAGCGTTCATATTTGTTTTTTGCATTTCACACACAAACAAATATGAACGCCAACTTTGGCCAGTGTTTGTGACTGTGTCCCCATGTCACCAACTGTCACCATATTGAATGCTGCACTTTAATTGGTAATGGTACACCTGCTGCCTCCATCTATTTAGAACCCCCAGTGCTGCACTTTCACCCCTGTCCCATGCCTGCCCAGTTCTGAATGTTGTGACCTTGGTGTCTATTCAAGGCATATATGAAATACAGTACATATATACAGATTGACAGTTCGAGTGTTTGTGGAATATTTTTTTTTCAGTAGACATGTAGTAAGTTTTGGAAGCAAAAGCGAGGGGTAGATTCGTGCTGATTTGCAGTCGCTTGCACCTAGCTCTTCACTAGCACTGAGCAACAAGCATAGACATCTGGTTTAGATGAAGTAGGGAGTCAATTAACACATTTCCTGTCACAGAGTTGTAACACATTTCATTTCTGCTACATTGTCATTTTAGATTAACCATTCCATATCCTATATACTGTACAATTGCATGCGGATTTTGAAATTCTCAATTTTTTTTTTATCTTTATTTTGCAGGTGGGGAACTCAAGGTGACTTCAACACAACACATGCACTGCCTGCAGTCAAAGTGAAGCTTTTTACGGAGAGCACTGGGGTCTTGGCGTTGGAAGATAAAGAACTAGGAAGGGTGAGGAATTGTGAAATGAAAGATTATTATAAAACATTTATATACATTATAGTACATTCTCTAAACCAGCAACTGCTGTTTAATCTACAAAAAGTTTTGCAAAATCTAGGTCGCAATTATCAGCATGAGAAAAACGTTCACCTGTTTTTTTTGATGCAGCTCAGCAAGTGTGGTTAAAATTTCAATACAAATCCTAGTTTAGGATCGATTTAATTTATAATAAATCTTTGGCAAAGGCACAGGGGATGTTTCATATACACCTGAATCATTTAGTTTAAGAACTGTAAAAGTGGGAATTAGTTAATTCCTCAGAGCTATTTGTTGATATTAAAATGTATTTTATGATGTTGTTTTTTTTAAAGGGACACTACAGTCATCCAGACCACTCCATCCTGTGTGCTGTGTGCTGTGTCCCAGTCCCACTTATTTATGAGAAACTGCAGTAATTACATTGCAAGATTGTGACTGCGACTGAGACACTTTCTAGTTGCTAACCGACTTTTGATCGTCTAACGGACGCTGGGCGTCCTCATGCTCTGCATGAGGACATCCAGTGTCAGGAAAATACCCATAGGAAACACTAAAGCAATGCTTTCCTACGAGGAGGGCTTAATGTGCTCGCCACACATGCGCATTAGCTCAGCCCCGTCAGATAACATTAGAGGAGGCAGAACCCAGTTTCAAGGGACATCAGCGCTTGAATCAGGTAAGTGACTAAATCGTTTTTTAACCCTTTAGCTTCCCGGAGGTGGAGAGGTGCAAAGGAGGGGGGAACCAGATGGTTCTACAGTGTTAGGAATAAGATAGAAACAACAAATATTTTCTTTTTTTTAATGTTTAGCGTTTCCAGTGCTTTAATCCCTTCACTACGCCAACTATGTATTCACGATTCCTAGGGTATATTCTCATATCCCGGAATTGTGTATGCACAATTTTAACAATTGCAAATTAAATTAATTTATGGAAAACTAATCTCATTAGCAATTGCTTCACATAAAGCAGAACTAAAACTACCATTATTGTACCTGCTCTAATGAACCTCTCAGCTTCTGCATAGGCCAGTGGGAGACCTATAGATCTCCCTGCCTGGCCCAATCTGCACCTCTGATTGGTTGTAGTTCTTAGAGACTGGAAAGGAGCATTCAGAGGGGTCTGCACTGGCCAGAGGTGCAGACCAGCACTGACAGCTCACCCGACTACAAGGGAAACCATTGGACCAGGTAAGCAGTAGGGAGGTAACACTAAAATAAAAACAAAACTGGACTATATTCTGTGGGGAGGCTGGACACAAACATATAGGTACTCTTTACAAATTGACTCCCACACACAATCACTCCCTCCACTCACTCAACTAACCCTTTCACACTCACCCCTAAATAGAGAAATGATTAGTTAGGAGGGTACACTAGTAGAAAAATAATGTACAACAGCAAAAAAAAAAAAACCAGAAGAAAAATAAGATAAATTTAAAGAAATGGGTGCTCACTAACAATCTATAAAACATATAAGACAAAGGACATGCCAAAAAAATGAAAAAAAGCTGAAGAAAATATATGTAAAGAAAATTAAGAGATATCCAAAATCACAAAAAAAATCCCTTAATGTTTCAGCACATAGCCTTTGTCAAAGAAACGAGCTGAAACATTGTTTTTTTTTATTATTATTAATTAAGATGATATAACATAAGTGTGGTTTGTGGAGAAGTTCTTATTGCTTCATAAAGACACACAGTCAAATGTTGCTGCTTTGCCAATAAAGGGATATCATCTTTTCACACTAAGGAGAGTTGGACATCTTTTTTGTTTATTGTTAGACTACTTGAGCGATCAAATCCCAAATCTGAAATCCCTAAAATTCAGTAATATGGGCACCTTTAAATGACCAGTTTAAGCATCCTGACAACTTTATTGAAATGAAGTTGTTATGGTGCCAGGAGGAAAAAGATATGTTTCTTTTCAAGCCAGTTTTATGAATGGGGAGTCACTAATTGTCTGAGAGCATCAGCTAATCTGTGGCACCGATGCCCAATTTTACAAGGGTTTAAAGATTTTGCAAATAACTTAAGAACAGAGAGGCAGGGAGATTTGCCACTGGAAAACAGATCTTGGGGTTTTGGGGTTTGAGAATGATTTAAACCCGTAAGGTGAGCCAGTGCCAGGGATCACCTGGCATCATAACAACTGAATTTCAATGAAATTGTTATTTTGCCCAAACTGGTCCTTTAAGTTGGGTTATAATGGCATCCATACCAACGTATACACTTTAAACTACAAGCTGAATACACATTTCCTGATTACATATTTATTATAATAATGAATGGCAGGAATTTCAGCCATATGTCGGTTCAGCTCGGCAGAATTCTGGTCAAACCTGATCTCGAAAAGAATCAAATGAACACATAACCCAATTGTTACAAAATAAATATCAGATTAGATTTGCATGTATTTATTTTATATGTGAAAGTATGCATTTATTTACTTCCTCAAACACGTTTGAGGTACTGAACTGCCCCTTTGGGTGAGCCACCACTGGTGAATAACTTGTGTTGAAGAGTGTTTTTTGACCATTTGCTTAATATTCTTTTCTTTTAGGTTGTCCTACATCCTACACCAAACAGCCCTAAACAATCAGAATGGCATAAAATGACAGTTTCCAAAAACTGCCCTGATCATGATTTGAAAATCAAATTAGCTGTTCGAATGGATAAACCTCAGAACATGAAGCATTGTGGGTAAGTTCCACTTGAGTACAGAGAAATCATTTTGTGTGTAACCGTCCTCCTAAACACAGCTAAGTTCTGCAGTTTAATTTTCTTCCACAGGGGACTGCCTATTTCTGTTTTTTTTTCTTTTTTTTCTATTAACCAGCAAGTATGAAACAAATGACAAACATTTGTAAACATGAATAGATAATTAGAATAAGGAGTCTGGGAGCATGTTGGGAAATACTGCATTGTATTCACAGACATTCTAATCAAAGACATGTCATTTAGGCTTCTCTCTGTCTTAAAGGAGACAAAGGAGGCTCTCCCTTTCTGACCTGAGGACGTGACCACTCTGCAGGCACAATATAGCATTGTACTAAGTACCTTAAAGGGATACTATACCATCAAAACAACTTTAGTTTAATTAAGCAGTTCCGGTGTATAGATCATGCCCTGTAGTCTGACTGCTCAATTCTCTGTCATTTATGAGTTAAATCACGTTTGTTTTTGTCCATGCAGCTCCAGCCACACCTCCCCTGCCTGTGACTGACTCAGTTAGCATAAAAAAAGTTTAATTTTCAATAAGATGTTAACTTGTGTTAAAATGTTTTAGCTCCTGTTCTGTAAATTGAACTTTAATCACACAGAAAAATCTACAATGCTATTAAAAGAGCAGGAGAAAATAGATTCTAGATTAAACAGACTGTGCAATACATGAAGCCTAAACATAGATCTTTCTTTACAGGAAGTGTTTAGGAAGACTTTGTAAGTCACATGCAATTAGGTGTGACTAGTGCTGCATAAACAATGCAAGTGAATACAAGTGAATTAAATCCTAAATGGCCGAAAATTGAGCAGTGAGACTGCAGTTGCCTGATCTATTCATAATAAGTGCTTGATTAAGCTAAAGTTGTTTTCGTGCCAATAGTGTCCATTTAATTAATTCTACAGCTAGACATCATGAGATTGTTCAGGGAAAGAGGACTTACTGCTCCCTAACATTGGATTGTAACATCTTAACCCCCATGCAGTCTGTGTCAGTAGGACACAAAAATGGTCACTCTCCTTGCCTGCTACCTATTTCAGTTATTGAGTAAAGTAAAGTAACAAAAAAATAATTTAATTTATAAAATAAATGTCTGTAAAATAAATGCCTCAAATACATAATTTAATGTATGTACTAGGGGAATCAAACAATGGCCCTGAAAATGAATGCTGAAAAATCCTTAGATAGTAACTGAGATGGATTAAATTTATTTTAGGATAATTATTTCATTTTCATTTTTTGTGTGTTTTCATTCTTGTTACGCTTTTTACTACAAATACCTTCTTTTCTTTTTAAACTCAACTATATAATGAAACTAATATCACTATTTTAAGACTTGCTAATTGGAAATAGGAATATATTTGGATATGATCTACATCCTCCTACATCGCAAAACAACATATTTAACATATTTCTGCATGCATTAACCAAGTCAGTGCCGCATGCATGACCAAAGAACATCACTAAACTTTTAAATATAGTGATGGTAGATCTAAATATTTTTATAATCAACTGCTCAAATGAAGCTCATTGGTGTAAGGTATGCTGTGATAACCTCATTCCCAATAATTGTTGTTTCCTGCCCACGGGGAACTAAGGCTCATCAATCATATTTATTATCATGGTGCAGAAAGATACAATACTGGTACATTTATTTAACGAATTGTGATTACAGAGGAGTAAACAGAAGCAGAATATTTTTATGACAACTGTTTTTTTTTCATGCAAAACCAAATTTCAGGATTTCGGAAAGGTGTTAATATTGCCCTTTTAAATGATACTGCCTTTAACCATTTCAGCAGTAAATCACTTTGACACTGAAGAGTTCCAACGCAAATTTATCATTTTCCCAAAAACCGCTGACATTTTGCTTTGACATATATGGTCTAATACTGGAATACTTATCCAATACTCGTTTTACATGCTAAAAGGTGAGGACTCTAAAATCAACCTCTCTAACAAATCAGAAGTAATGTTCCTGTGAACGGGCAGCATTTCCCTGTTGAAATACATTGAGGTGCTTGCACATGCTCAGTAGAGCTGTGAGAGCGCCCATTGAGTTAAATGGTTGAGCACTGTTAACCACGTCCACCCCACCCCCTTCAGTTAAAATTCTATATTTTTTTAAATGTATAGGTGTAAACGTACCTTGAATCCAAATCAGCGCGAGATTGGCCTGCATTGTTTCCACTCCCTGCCTGACTACACGCCACATAGTACCGAGGTCGATTCAAATGTTTCTCATAGAGAAGCATTTGATTGTACCAATCTTCAGGCTCAGCGTGCATGCGTGAACTTTGAGTTGGAGAGAGAGCGAAGGGAATGGAGATGAACAGAGAGAAGAAGGGGATATTTAAGTAAAACAGGAGGCAGGGGAGCACACAGAGGAGGGTGGGGAGATTTAACCTTCCCAATGTCGACAACACTCCCAGTGCTGCCTGCAAAGGGAGAGGAGCAGATGACAGATGACAGATGTATTTTTTGCACTTAATTGGCAATAAATAGCCCAGAGTTCTGATTTGTTCTGATTTGTTGGTTCTGGAGTCAAAAATATTTTTTTGGGTCTTTAGGACGATGGGATGTGTCTATAAAGTTTTGACCACTAATAGGGTCCTTATAAAAGAGGACTTTATTTTATTGTTTTATTTTAGGTTTTTATTTTAACCCAATGAACTATGTAACTCTATGTAACACCCTGCCAATTTGATTTGTTCTCAAGGTATTTATGGGCTATCGGTAAAAACGTGTGGAAAAGATGGAAGAAGAGGTTCTTTGTTCTAGTCCAGGTAATACTATATATTTGATTCATTGGTGACAGGTGTACTTAGCAGTCTTCAAATTGCCTTAGAGGTGGAGTATTATAAGTAGGATTTTTACAAATAATTTAAACTAGTATGGGCCCATGGCTTTTTACATGTATTATTACAGTAGAAAAGGAGGTACAATAAGTGTAGTAGATATTCTTTGTTTTGTGCGAGCAGATGCAATTAACACTTCACAAGTTATATGTTATACTTTACACTTTACAAGTTATATGTTACAGTAGAGTTTGTGTACTACAAATGCAGTTTTTGTATTCTTCTTCTTATTATTATTGTGCATAGTTTCTTTCTACAGAGCTAAATTTTGTAGCAAACATTTTAATAAATACTGTTCAGTAAGTGCTCAGCTGTTGTGAAATGGCTAGATGTCCAGATGTTCTAGAATCTAGAACTTCACCAGCCATGATGATTTCAATGTTCATAGCATCTATCTTTTGCCAAGCCCTAGTTTATAGTCTTTGCTGCATTTTTTTTATCATCACATCACTAAATTAAGAAATAAATCAAAGAAAGGAGAGTGAGTGAAGTTTGACTAGCCAACTCCTACACGCTCCAAATAGGTTACTAGAGGTATATAAGGGGCTTGACCCCAGATAATGTCAAAAAGAGAAAAAAATGAAAACTGAATGTGGGGAACACTCCCATACCATGGGTGTGGACCAAATTCGTTTCCAAATATATACCTCAAAATGTGAAAATCACATATAAAGAGTAGGGGGAGGGGAGAGGGATTAAACCTTTATTGAAAAGACAAATACAATTAAAGTTAAAAGATTGGCTACAAAAAATGCCAATACACAATAAGACCTAGAAGGTGGGCAAATATAGTATCCTAGAGTTAATTCTGATAAGGAGTCAAAAAGCTCCAAAGTATAGGTATCTGAATAAAACAGAAAAACGAGGAGGGGCAGGGGAGAAAAAACAGGAAATATTCATATAAACCCCTGTATTGGAGGTATTAACACAGAAATTGTGTAAATAGCACTGTATACATGCAGGTACATTCGCTTGTCATGGGGAGTAAAAATACTATATTTGCCCACCTTCTAGGTCTTATTGTGTATTGGCATTTTTTGTAGCCAATCTTTTAACTTTAATTGTATTTGTCTTTTCAATAAAGGTTTAATCCCTCTCCCCTCCCCCTACTCTTTATATGTGATTTTCACATGTTGAGGTCACTAAATTAATATTTTGTGAACCTCCTTTTTTTTTCCTTATCATAAATTTGCTTTTATCTCATCTCTCTCATTAGTAGTTTTCGGTAGTGTAATAATAGTAGTGTAGTATTATAGTCAACTTCTCAAATGCCAAAATCCAAAGCATTTGCAAATATACCCATAGAATACATATATATATATACAAATATAAGATACTAATACCATGGATCAAAGTTTCCTTTACCAACTTTCCCTTGCAGCCATAAAGATGATTATATAGTTGTAATAACCTTATTATTTCACTCAATGTATGCCGTTTAGTTTATAACAACATTGCTATGGATCTATTTTCCAACTAAAATGTTCAGTGTCATATACATTATCAAACATCTACCTATTTTTTTTATTTTATTTTACTAATTCCTACTGATTGGTTAAACTTAAAGTATCACTGATACTATTTCAGAATAGTTTTAAACTTGGTCATACTATTGGCATGGGGAGGAGAGTGTTGATGTATACACAATGTTCATAGCTTCAAGGATGGTCTTCAAAATAAACTTCACAAGTAAACCAAGAGCTTGCTAGACATGAAACATAACCCAGAAGATAATTTGCCGCCAATCTGCCATACTCATAGCTGTAAATCCAGTATCAGAAAATAAATATTTTTATATTTGTGACCTAACTAAAACATAAAATCATTCAATGTGCTAGCCTTACAGACAAATTCCTGCTAGTAGAGGCCTTTTTTTCATGACAGTTTGTGCCTCAAGTCAATGATAGCCTTCTACATTTCATCTCTGTTTGCCCAAAACAAAGAGTATTTCTATTTATTTGTTTGTTTTGGGGATGCCATAAAGCAGATGGCATTCGGACACCTGAGCTTTGATTGTGACTTTTGACACAGACTGATGTCTGGCAGCGTATTATGCATGTGATCAGCCCTGGTTAAAGTTCTGATAAAAAAAAAAATGCTCCCAGCATTGTGCTAAGTCGACACATCTCGGCATTAATGCAACAGGGGACCAATGAGGCAGAAATGACAAACCGACCCTTTGAAATTTTGGAACATGAACAGTGACAATTATGAAGCGATGTTTGCAGCTATGATGACTTTGATACTATTTTTATGTAGGGGTCTACACATTTTTTAGAAGGTGTTTTATTTGAAATAATGCATTAAGATTGATCTTTCTATGGAAGGGTTCTGGAACACACATACAACAATTGTCAAGTCTAAAACAAATAGTTAAAAATAGTAGTCACAGATTAGACTTGATTGCAAATACAGAGAGGCAAATATTTTAAGATATATGGTGGCAGAATCAATGGACGTTGGAAACTGTTGGAAGCTTGGACCACACTGGAGGAGCTTTGTATTAGAAGATTGTAAAGCTATAAATAACACTCGTAGTCAGGTCCAATGCTTAAATCTATTGGAGACCCACTACAAGGTGATTTATAGATGGTATTTAGTCCCGAGTAAATTATCTCAGATATACCCAGGAGTTACAGCTAGATGTTGGAGATGTGAAAAAGAGGTTGGTTCATTTCTCCACATATGGTGGAGCTGCTCAAATATTCAGCTTTCAATTGTGAGATTTATTAAAGATTTAACAGGAATAGAACTTGAAAGGAAACCAGAGGTAGTTCTGCTACATATGCAGTGGCCGAATATGTCACACTCAATAAGAAGTTTTATAATTCACTGTTGTATCGCATTTAAAATTGTGGTGGCACGGAATTGGAAATCAAATCAAATTCTGCCCTGGGAGGTTATTAAAAATCAAATTAACCTCCAGGCGAGGATGGAAAGAGATTTAAGTATACCATATCTGAATTCCCCAAAAAGATTTGGTCTATGGCAAAGTTGGGTTAATAATTTAGAAACTATTTCCTGAATCAACGGGCGAAAAGAGATCGGTTGTTTCCCAATGAATTAGTGGCCTGAGTTTAGACAACCCCCCTCCCTGGCTTACCCCCGCAGATAATGTTGTACTATGTATTGGGTTTGTTTATTTGGAAAATACGTACTGAACTGTTTTTTATGTTTATTATTATGTAAAACAATCCATGTTTTGTCTGTTGGTCTTTCTGTATAAGTGTTATGAAAAAAGAATAAAATAATTTATAATAAAAAAAAAAGAAGATTGTTCATTAGCAATAATACCATGCCTTACAGATTGTTAGGTTTAGTCGACGGATTGAGTTCCTGACTGCCCTAGTAGTCCAGAGTTACCTTTTGGAAATTTGACACAATTTTAACAATTTGGTCAAATGTACTTCCCTCCAACGCAAGTGCAATGTTTGTAAGATATAAAAATCAGCTTTCCCTCTCGCAGCTTATTTATAAAACATCTGTACACCCGTCCCCTTATTCCCTTAACTACAGTTTTTGGGCAGAAAATAACAACTATCTTGGAACAGTTTAAAAGCCATTAAAATCATGATGAAACCATTTGTGAAACTAAAGAGTGTGCATATTGATAACATTTGGATAGTATCGGATGTGTACAGGGGCGGACTGACCGGTCGGGCACTTCGGACATGGTCCGAGGGCCCGGCCGGGAGGGGGGCCCGCCATCAGGGGGCCCAGCCGCCCCTTTAAATGCTGCAGCCGCCTGAGTGCTTTCTTAAGAGCCTCAGGCGGCTGCAACTTCTCACCTCCCCTCCCCGGTAGCTGTGCGGTCCGCGGTGCCCGGCCGGAGTGATAGGAAGGTGCTCAGTGTGCACCTTCCTGTCAGTCCGGCCGGGTACAGGAAACAGAAACTTCAGTTCCGCGCGGAACAGGAGTTTCTGTTTCCTGTACCCGGCCGGACTGACAGGAAGGTGCACACTCAGTGTGCACCTTCCTATCACTCCGGCCGGGCGCGCGGACCGCACAGCAGCTCGGCCACGCTACAGGTGGGGGTGGTGGGGGGCAAAAAAGAGGAGGAGAGGGGAGGGGTGGGCAAAAAGAGGAGGGGAGGGGTGGGCAAAAAGAGGAGGGGAGGGGTGGGCAAAAAGAGGAGGGGAGGGGTGGGCAAAAAGAGGAGGGGAGGGCAAAAAGAGGAGGGGAGGGGTGGGCAAAAAGAGGAGGGGAGGGGGGTTCAAAATGAGAACGGGAGGTGAGGGGGGGCAAAATGAGAAAGGGAGGGGGGGGCAAAATGAGAAAGGGAGGGGGGGGCAAAATGAGAAGGGGAGGGGGGGCAAAATGAGAAGGGGAGGGGGGGCAAAATGAGAAGGGGAGGGGGGGCAAAATGAGAAGGGGAGGGGGGGCAAAAAGAGAAAGGGAGGGGAGGGGGGCAATAAGAGAAAGGGGAGGGGGGCAAAACGAGAAAGGGAGGGGAGGGGGGCAATAAGAGAAAGGGGAGGGGGGCAAAACGAGAAAGGGAGGGAAGGGGGGGCAAAAAGAAAAGGGGAGGGGGGCAATAAGGGAAGGGAGGGGGGGCAAAAAGAGAAACGGAGGGGAGGGGGTAAAAAGAAAAGGGGGGGTAAGAAGAGAGGAGGGGGGAGTAAGAAGAGAGGGGGAGTAAGAAGTGGGGGAGGGGGGAGTAAGAAGGGGGTAAGAAGAGGGGGAGGGGGAAGTAAGAAGGGGGTAAGAAGAGGGGGGGAGTAAGAAGAGGGGGAGGGGGGAGTAAGAGGGGGGGGAGTAAGAAGAGGGGGAGGGGGGAGTAAGAAGGGGGTAAGAAGAGGGGGAGGGAAGAGCAAGAAGGGGGGAGGGAAGAGTAAGAAGGGGGAGGGAAGAGTAAGAAGGGGGAGGGAAGAGTAAGAAGGGGGGAGGGAAGAGTAAGAAGGGGGGAGGGAAGGGTAAGAAGAGGGGGAGGGGGTAAGAAGAGGGGGGGCGGGAGTAAGAAGGGGGTAAGAAGAGGGGGAGGGGGGAGTAAGAAGAGGAGGGGGGAGTAAGAAGAGGGAGGAGTAAGAAGAGGGAGGAGTAAGAAGAGGGGGAGGGGGGGTAAGAGGGGTAGGGGGGAGTAAGAGGAGGGCAATTGCCCCCTCCCCTGTCCGCAGGCACCGTGCAGGCAGCCGGCAGGGGAGGGAGGAAGGGAGGAAGAGAGGACCCGGGAGCTCAGCCTGCCACGGCAACGTTACGGCTCTGGCGAAAGTAAACTCTAGCCCTGGAGCTACGGGCTAGAGTTCACTCTCAACACTGTGACCACCAGGGATTCCTGGTGGTTGCAGTGGTGAGAGTGAACTCTAGCCCCATAAACACACTACCCCCACACACCATACACATTTACACACATTGCCTCACACACACACACATACACTGCCCACCCATACACAAACAGCCCCCCATACTAACATTGCCACACACATACACAGCCCCCTCATACACACATTGCCCCACACACCCTACACATTCACACACTACACCCCCTCACACACACTACACCCCCTCACACACACTACACCCCCTCACACACACTGCACCCCTTACACATTGCACCACTGCTCCTATACCCTACAACAGCCTCATATCCCAGCAGACCCCAGGTAAGTTGTCAAACTGTTCTTAAACGGTTTGACTACTTACTCTGGGAGGGGGGCCCGGCCCTCCTTGCACCATAACGACTACACAGAGCAGTAGTGGTTATTGTGCATGGATTATTTCTTTAAATAATCTCCAAGTGACCCAGTAGCCAGCAAGCCAGCCAGCCCACAGGCCAGCCAGCCAGCCCACAGGCCACCAGTTAGGCTTACAGCCAGCAAGCCCACAGCCTGCCAACCACAGCCAGCAAGCCACAGCCAGCAAGCCAACAGCCTGCTAGCCGCAGCCAGCAAGCCCACGGCCTGCCGGCAGTAGCCAGCAAGCCCACAGCCTGCCAGCCGCAGCCAGTAAGCCCACAGCCTTCCAGCAAGCCCACAGACTGCCAGCCAACAACAGTAATTAAGGTAAGAGGAGCCAACTTGGCCTAGGTATCAGCGAGCTATGTTGTGTTGCTATATTGTGAATAGTGTTGGAGAGACCCCCCTCCAGGCCCCATTAGACTCCATTGTAGTCTCTAATGGGACCTGGAGGAAATTCTTTCTAACACACTCTCTAAAGGACACTGAGATAGCCTCTGCTAGAATTCTCCCCCCCCCTCCATGGCCCACTAGCCCTCAATTGTAGTCTCTACTGGGGCCTGGAGGCGACTGTTTCCAGCAGGGACACTGAGATGGCCTCTGTTAGAAAGACCCCCTTCCAAGCCTATTAGACTTTATTGTAGTCTCTAATAGGGCCTGGAGGGGATTCTTTCTAACACACTCTCTAAAGGACACTGAGATAGCCTCTGCTAGAAAGACCCCCCTCCATGGCCCATTAGCCCTCAATTGTAGTCTCTACTGGGGCCTTGAAGGGATTATTGCACTTTTGTTCCTTGTGTCTAAAGATTGTGTAGGGTGTGGCTGGAGGCGGTGCATGGAGGCGGGACATGGGTGGCGCTTGCTACGGAGTATGGGTGGGGCCTGTAAGGGGGCCCTTGATTTATTTTGCCCGGGGGCCCTGAGGGTTCTCAGTCCGCCCCTGGATGTGTATACACAGCAGTGGTAGTTGCGTAACAAATGTATATAGTCATCCCATCAATTTGACCTTTAAACTTGATATAGCGTATACTAACTTAAATGTTAGAGTTTTGTGTGATAATTTGCAAAAAAAAAGAGGTATAAGGGGAATATATATATATATATATATAATTTATTTATTTTGTGAAAGTTACTTAATTCTCCTTTACATATTTTTATATGCACCTATGAATGAAGAGTTTCAGTGTGTATTTTTTATAAAGTGAAGCTTGATGTTTTTCCAGTAGATGGCAGCACTGATACACGCTATGCAGACAGTCAACAAGAAGTAAAATGTAACCATAAAGTGTCCTATAAAATTTGAACAATGTAAACAAATAAATAATGATCTGCTAGACTTAGCCATGGCAAAAGGTACAAGGGTAGTGCAAAAAGGTTCTGATCACCAAAATAGAAGTGCTAAACTTTATGTTAACTATAGTATTAACTAACATATAACTGACACTCAACAATCTACTACAGTGTTTTTTCTAAGCAGTTTTTACTGCTTATAGGGACCACCGATTGTAACTATAATTTAATCTAGTAATACACAAAAATAAGTCCCACTAAAACCAAATATGTACTCTAGCCAGTAACATATTTAATGCAATAAAAAATGATTGAAATATGGCTTTCAGAAAATGCACATAGATGCATTCTGATCAGCAGAAATTATGTATATATCCTTAAATAATATGGGAAAAGAAGGCATTAAATGTCTGAGACTGTAATTGAGTCCTAAGAAATATTCAGCATGACTATAAATAAAGCTACTATTTATTACTATGACTATTAATATTCAACACAGCCAAATAAAACAATATTGGTTCTTTTTAAAATGCAGCATGTATCTAATAAAACCTGGCTTATAATCTAAATAAACCCAAGGAATTTCTTTTTCATGATTAAAGTAATAATAATAATAATAATAATATTGGGAATTGATTGATAACTTGATTGAGCAAATCTGATATTAATATAAGGATAAGCACATACAGGCAGTGTCACTAGACACAGGCCTGGATGTCACAGCTATTAATTAAGCTGACAGGCGCGACACAGCATAAAACTGTTTAAAGCCACAAAACACAGTATCAGCATGACTCAACATCAAGGGGCAGCGTACCATTACAAAAATAGTATAGTGCTAGGCGTTGAAAAGTACAGACTGCCCACTCTTTTGGAAAAAGTATAAGAGATGGTGAAACTTGGCACTCACTTGGAGAATTACCCACCTGTAATACGGATGCGTGTTGCTGGTTCGGCTGTTCCCAGTGGAGAGGGTCCCTCCAAGCATGACTGCCAGAGTCCCCCCAGTCGTGTGCAGCGAAGTGTCAACCAAGCTTCTCTAATGGTGATGTATACTTAAGCTGTTTGATGTGAATGCATGCAATAACTTAAATGAGAGTACAACGTATATTGTATTGGGTCCCTTTACGGACAATAAAGTGTGATGTGTGTGTGTGGGATCTCTGTGTGATTTCTCTTTCCTATTGGGTTGTGTGCCCGCCAATATCGCTTTAACCTCTTAAGGACACATGACATGTGTGACATGTCATGATTCCCTTTTATTCCAGAAGTTTGGTCCTTAAGGGGTTAAACCTTATTAGGTATTGATTATTACTTATTGGATATTGGTGCTTCATGGATCTAATGATTAGGCACAACAATGATGCAATATGTATCTAAATAAACCCTTTTTCCAAGATGTAGCATGTGTGTGAATAACCTAATAGGTGTTTCCATATCTTCCATATTGAGCCGAATGGTTCTTATCTGCCACTACATTCTATGTTTCTCCTAACATTGGGAGTTATGACATTGGAATGGGTTGGTGGGGCCCACCAGTCATGTGACCTGGGTCACTGGCTAAACCAATAATGGGTGGGTCCACCCAGAAAGGGGTACAGGCCCACCCACTGACAGGCTGTGGAGCCCAGATGCGGACACTAGGACAGGACCCCGAAATCAGGACATTCCCACCAAAATCATGATGAGGCTTGGTTATTCCCAAGAAGCATTATGTATCTACGTAGACCCAGTAGGTCCTATTCATAAGATGGAAGATATATAAATAAAACTAATGTAGATTATTTCCTTCATGTACGATGTATCTAAATAAATCTAATGGGAGTTCTACCCAAGATACAGCAAGTATCTAAAAAAAAAAAAAAAACTACTGGGAATTCATACTTTATCACCTAAGCGATAAAATAAAACTCTTCCAAACATTTACAAAATAACCACACATGCTCAAACAAATGTACAATAAAAATATCATAGCACTCAGGAGTTATTTAGCAGTTACAAAACTTGATTTTGCTGAAACATCTGTACCCTGTGGTTTTGTTATTGCCCTTGAAATACCATGAGAAAAAAAAGGTTCAAAAATACAATATGTGTGTACACAAACCACAGTGCAATAAGTGCTCAATAGAATACAAGCAGAAACGAACCTCCCTGAACAGGGTAGAACTTCCCCGAAGACTTCCTCTTGTCTTCAATGAAATATGTACAAAAATAGGGGACAGTCTTGAACGTAATGAAAGGGTTGAGCTACTGGAAGCAGGTTGCCCAGAAGAATATAGAAATCAAAGGCAGCAGATTATCCCCTATTTTTGTACAGAAAAAAAAGGTTGCTTGGTTGTAGCCAGCAGCCTAGCCTTATTTTGTCCAGACTCCATGGGCCATTTCAAATTCAAGATGCCTCGGGCTAGGGGAAAGCATTTTCCTGTGCACTTCCTAATGCATTTCCCGATTAATTTGTTTCCTCCTCTGAATGCATTCTTAGACACAGATTTAAGGATAAAGAAAAATACAATTTGATTTGAACCCCTTAAGGACACATGACATGTGTGACATGTTATGATATCTTTTATATCAGAAGTTTGGTCCTTAAGGGGTTAAATATGTTAATATGTTTCAAATTAAATATTTATGTATGCATATTTGTAAAAATCTAAACTTTCAATTATAATTTTGAAAAACACTTTTTTTGCAGTTTTCAAATCTAACAACAGAGGGCGCATTGTCCTAAAAATGAAACACAATGAGCTCTGTTTATTATTAACATGTCAAATCTTAAATAATTTACGCAGATAGATCTCTTCCAGCCCTTTATTAATTATGAGATGCTGATGCAATTCTGGATTTTAACAGGACAGAATACATTACGGTTTAATGTCCAAAGTGATATCCTTCATTTTTTCTAAAATGTGAATTTGCATTTATTTCCCCAAAACTAACAAGACGCATTGACATAAGTATTTTAAACAAATATATAAATATGAAGTTTCTTCCAGAGGTCAAAAATATGTCTAAACAAATAAAATTATGTAAGGAGTCCATGATTTGACACAACCTTAACAAAGTCATTTGAAATCATTTGACAGTAAATTTCCCTGTTAGTTTCTTGCCTTAAGCAGGGAGAATCCTTATCTTTCCAACAGTCTTCTTTCAGACAATCCACGTTTTAATATGCTAAATTCAAGCTGGGATTTGATGTTGCCTCTCACCTTCCTGAAGGCAATCTTAAAGCCTGACATTATACCCTGGAACCAAGAAGGCTTCCATGAAGGGTCTGACATTCAATGTATCGTGTCACAAAGATGGCTCTCAGACGACTGAGAGCTGCCATTTACTGAAATGATGACAACAGCAACAGAGATCAGTGGGATTTCAAGATTAGGTTAATATGACTGGCACCTAGCAGTTTAGTGTGCATTGCTTGTGACAAGGTGTCACTACAGGACTTGCCATACATGACTGATGAACACTCAAAGCCTGTACAGATTTTATCAGTTAGAAAATATTGAATTGTTAAAAACAATTATTTAATGTTGGTTATTTTGTGCTTTTAAAATGTAATACATCACCATGCCCATGTATGCTTTTATTAAATATATTGTGTGCATTTGGACCCTGTCTTAACTAAAACAAAAATACTTTTCTCTGCCATTAACAGTGTATTACGTAACTTTTCACATTGTTGTTTTAATATGCAACATTTTCACATTTAAAGAAAGCTAAGATCAGATTTTTTTTTTTAATTCTTTTTTTAGTAAGGTTACAAATGTGTACCTATTGGTTTATCTTTCCTCAAGGGAGATATCTAACAGATCCCCTGACTCCTCCTGTATTATCTCTATGAAACCTGTAGACATCAACTGTTTGTTTGTTTGTTTGTTTGTTACGGCTCAAGGGAGTTCCCATGAATGCATATTTGAATCCTCTCTTGTGTTATTCAGGGTTATTCAGCAAACTACTAAACTCTGCATGGCAAATTTCAGTCTAAACTAGCCAATCTGTTGCCGAGTTGGGTTTTTTCTAGATCAGCTAGTATGGCCTCAGTCTGGTAATTCGTACCTCAATTCATTACAGTTCAGGCTTTAATTAATAGTCCTGTAAGATCATTCTACTCTCTTATACTGTTGGATATTCAAATACATATAGTAGATGTATTTCTCATTACGATTAGGCGCCATTGTTTAAATTTAAACAACACATTAACATTTAAACTGGTTTAGAAATATACGGTAAGTAAATAAGTTTATGTAAGCCGACATTACGTTGATTTAAAAAACTAATTACAACAGTCAGTTTGTTAAATGTGTATATTGTTTGAGTGTCCACAATCAACTACATTATTGTGAAACATCTAGGAGCAACATCACGTTAGCTAGAATGTAGTATGCCAAACAAATTCACAAAACTAATTAGCAATTCTTTTGTGACTTCTGGAAAGTTATTGGTTTAATAAAAATAATAATGGTTAAAAATAATATTATGGTTTCCTTTCGATTTTCCCTTTAAGATTTTCATCTAAAACGTTCATTTATTTGCACACAAAATACCAAATAGCTTAATAGCTCAGGACTGAATAAAGTCATACAGCATGCATTTTCTAACTTTATAGTGAAAATTTAGCAAAACGGTATCTTTCCAGAAAATATTCCCACAAGGCGAAATTTGGTATTTTACAGCCAAGTTTGTTTTGTTTTGTTCTTTCTTTTGGTAAAACATTTCACCCATCGCTGCCCATGTCATGGAAGGTGCTCTTTCACACTGTTTAAACCTATTGTGTTGATATAACGTTGTGGTGCTGATGGTAATATCGGTTTATGTTTTCCAGGTTAGTCAATACACATTTGCTATGTGCAGTTACAGAGAGAAGAAGGCTGAACCCCAGGAACTCTTGCAGCTTGATGGATACACAGTGGATTACACCGACCCTCAACCAGGTCTGTGTATTATTTGCAGCATTAGTCACCCTTTGCAATATCTGAAGTACCCTTTACATAGATCAATAGAACTGTGCAGCTCTTTGTGTTGAAATGAAAAGTTAAAAAATAATTTATACTAATCCTTATGATGGTAATCTTTAGTACAACACTTTTGTAAAATAGCCATTGATGTTACTAAGAAGTCATAAGATATTTTAAGTGAAAATTATTACTAGAAAAACAGTGAGTTCCTTCAAAAACAAAACAAATGGTTAAGTAAAGCAAGAGAGAGAATAATTAATAATTAATGCAAAGTGCTTTAATCCTAGTGAGCCACGATCCAAACTAGGCTAACAATAGAAATAGTGAAAATAATCAGGGTATATATTTGGGATCCCAACAGAGGGATATGTAAATCAATGTCGTGATTTTACAAACAAAAAATATGAAATACATTTTATTGCTTTTTTGAAGGTCCACTTAACGAGTCGATGCAGCATAGCTTCCAGTTAAACTTAATTGAACTATTAAATTGAGAATTGATTTGGCTATTCATAAACGTAATCTTCTACTCAATGTTTTCTTCCCCTACAAAAATGAACTTTTTTGTGTCAATGGGGAGCACACCAACTTTTAAATTAGGGCTACTACTTACAACTAGGTTAGGACTAAGGAGTGACTAGGTTAGGATTATGAAACATGCAGGTTTTATCTGTTAGGTCTCAATTCTATATTTTTTATCACAGAAAAAAAATATAGATTTCTACGCCACTGGGTGATACCGGGCAAGGTTTTGAACATGGAACAATCATTGTGGCCATCCATATGCCTCACATTACTTCATTTTCAGAACAGAAATGCTCTTTATACTTGATAGTGAATTACCTTTCTTTAGTATTATTCATCTCCTATACCAGGATCAGATCAAGTAATGGTTACGTAAAACAATATTTTGTTTCTTTGGTCTCTTTTCAGGTTTGGAAGGCGGCAGATCGTTTTTCAATGCAGTTAAGGAAGGAGATACCGTAATATTTGCAAGTGATGATGAACAAGATAGAATTCTGTGGGTTCAGGCAATGTACAGAGCCACCGGTCAATCTCACAAGCCTGTACCACCAACCCAAGTCCAAAAACTCAACGCAAAAGGTGGAAATGTACCACAGCTTGATGCACCAATTTCCCAATTTTGTAAGTACATACATTTAAAGAGGATATGGGATATTTTTTAGTAGAATATAATTAGTGAATTTAAGTTACAAATCAATAGAAAGAACTAGTTAAACTTTTTGTAACTTTCTTATATAAACAAGTATAACCAAAACAGAAAACAATAGTTATTCTTTGGAAGCCAATAATGCACTGAACAATGGTTTGTTTTGTTTGTTTTTTGCTTTTTTGATAATCAGTGCTGCTCGTGATTTATTTGAAAATTGTTAACCTTTTATAAAGGATGGAAATTTACCATTACCATTACAATTTCTTAAGGAAATACTACAAGCGCACCATAACAATTGCAGATTGTAGTGATTATGGTGCTTGGAGAGTCCCTTAAGTAATGTAATCACACCACTTTCCAGTTCATTTATCACTTGCATGGAAGTAAAAAAAAAATACAAAAAAATATATAGATAACATTTACACTTTCAGATGTACTGCATCCCTATTAAAGGAGAGAAGGAATTAATTTGTAAGAAAGAAAGAAAAATGCATACATTAAATGCCACATCTTCTTCTGTTTAGTAGAATTGGTTAGTTTGCATACCCACCACTTATATATATATATATATATATATATATATATATAAAGTCAAGCACAGCGGCATCATCATAAGTTGCCACTTATTTACCAGTTTGTCAAATGTATACACTGTTAGACTTGCCCATGTCAGCTATATTATTGTGAAGCATCTAGGAGCAACATCAGCTCAGCTACAACATAGTGTGTCTACAAAACTGAATTGCTAAGTACAGTGCTGGACGTTCACTACAGAATAGTGAAAAGGGGGGAAACTCCATCCCTGGAGTGATGACTCATGATTCATCATCTAGCTGTTCCAAGAATGACTCTAATAGGGTTATTCATTAAATTGAGAATTGTTGAGAATTCAAAGTTAATTTTAAGTGAATTTTAAATTTAAAGTCAAAGTTGCTTAACTGGAAACATTTGGAGATTTCTTCCAGTTTGGCTATTTTGAACATTAATGTAAAATTCACTTTGAATTCCCAATCAATCTCACTTTAGTGGATAACCCTGTAGGTATTTAATATTCTATAAGTTTATTTTCCCAACTAGACATAGTTGAATGAAATAATGAAATAATATATGAAATAATATAAAAGTGGTGGATTGTGGATTGGTTTATTCATTACTAGTTCAATGCATGAATGGCCTCCAAATTACCATTGTTTATAGCAGTGGTTCCCAAACCAATCCTCAAGGCACCCTTACCAGTCCAGGATTTAGGGATTACCCAGTTGCGTCTAAGGTGATTTTAGAAGAAAAAAAAAAAAAACACCTTAGACACAACTGGGTAATCTCAGTGCCTTGATGACTTGTTTGGGTACCACTGCTATGTAGACTAGCTAAGCATCATGCATCATGCATCATTAGGTATTAACGATTCTGTAGACAAATTCAGTCTAGGCATATAGGGTCAAAGTGACATTATAATATATTTTGTGCAGTGATAAAGTTATTCACTAACTGGGAATTTGTGGAGAATTGAAAGGGAAAAATAAGTTGGCGAATTTTGTTTTCACTTAATAATTGCTTTGACCTTGCAATTTTCCACAAGTTCCTTGTTTTACTGTTTAACTCCCAATGTTTTATTCACTAAAAAGTGATTTGTGAGGAACGGACTACCTAAAATACAAAAATGCGGCATTCTGTTAAATAGTCTTTTTTTGGTCCAAGTGCTGCAATTTTGTTTCCATGTTCCCACACATCACTGTTTACTGCAAAAATTCCATAATGCATTTTATGCTTTTTATGTTCTTTTCATAACATGTGAAAAAGGGAAAATCACTATAAGGATAAAATCTTGAAAATCGTGAAAAAGAGTTCCATATGTTTAAAATAAGAAATGTGCGTGAAGTTCACCATTCACTTAAAAGTGCAATACTTGATCCACTAATGATATTATAGGTGGTCACACTCTATTTTATGAACACACCAGTTGATTTCATTCTGTCTTCCAAATGATAATTTGTACTGATTTTATGTCATCAAAGAGCTTCTTTGAGTCTCAACGGAAATATTTCAGTGCATTTTTTGTGTGATCACTTCCTTACCCCAGGAGGGACAGAAAGTGTGCAAAGCCCAGGTGGTTATATGTTTCCCTTAGTGCTGCACATTGCTGCCAGATACAGTTAAGTGCTAAGCATGTGGTTTCACACATTCTCTCTAACTGACATCACATAGCAGACACGAATGAGCAAGCCTACAGCATCATTTCCTAGGCTATGTTGCAAACAATTCCTTTCTCTACACAAAAATATTTTACGGGATCTTAAACAATATTTTTTTTAAACTTTAATCAGAAGGACATTCTATGCAATTTCCCATGTATTTTAAAATTATACAGAATATTACTAAAAAATATTTTACAGGATCTAAAGGAGTATTTTTTATTTTTTTAAAAAAAAACTATATTCAAAAGGACATTCTATGCAATTTCCCCCCGTATTTTCAGAATTATACAGAATATTACTGATCCCTGAATAAATTTTGAAGGTCTTGTCAGGGGTTTGATCCACCTCCTGTCTGATTTTCTTAACTTACTGGGACATCTCAGTCAATCTGGGATGTCCTATTTGTTTTGAAAGCTGGTGAGAAGGATCACATCTATGATGCCACACGTACATTCTCACTAATGTTTAATTGATTACAGTGTACTCGTGAGCTCATAATAGGAAGTATAAAGCTATGTGTTTCTTCATTTTTGGAGAAAAGAGATGGAGCTTTTTTTTTTCCCATGAACTAATCATGAATCATTTCCTCCTTGATGCACTTTAATACACATCTCTTGCATTCATAGTATATGGAGTCGACCTTAAAAAATTAGTTGATATCTCGACTCGTTATACCTTATTATTTTAAAAATTATATGCAATTCCAACATGCCACAACACTGTTATATTATGCGCATGAAAACTGAGCCTGCTAATACCGTTGTGGCGATACAGGCACTGTTGTAACTAGCTGCATATCAAAAATAAAATAATTATAAAGAATTATAAAAAATAAAAATTGGTAGCACAAACCCTTAGAAATTACAAACATTTAAAGATAAGTTGAAATCTCTTTTTTTTTTTTTTCTAATTTGCAATACCTGGTATGTAATCATGCTGTCCATGCATGTACGTATTTAGCATCAAGGAGTACTGGGAATGAACCTACATGCAAAGCATTATGGGGAATATATACTGTCCCAAATGAGTGCACTCAGCTGGAATTATAAAATGAAGCTTCCTTTGCTTCAAGTTTAAACTTTCTTCAAGTTCCCCTCAAGGACTAAACATTAATGATCTGTGTATATACTTCGTTGGTATTTAAATAAAACAAAATACAAGCTTCAAGTTCTAAATGCATTTGAGTGCACAAATTGGGAATGGTATATGCTGGCTTAAAAGTTTGCACACTAGTTACTAGTACGTTCAAGTCGTCGAATAAGGGGTCACCTATATTGGTATATGCATTCAGAAAGTTTTTAGAAACCTAGATATTTTTCTGCAAATCAATCTGCACTCAATACTTCAATAATGACTAAGCCAGCTTTTTTACAACATTAACAGCAAAAGCTGAAATATCCCACTGAAATAAGTATTCAGACCCTTAACTCAGTACATAGTTGAAACATCTTTGTCATCCACTACAGATTTAAATCTTTTTGGGTATGAGGTGACAAGCTCGGATTTGGGTAGTTTCTGCCAAGTCGCAAGCTCTACATGTTTGGATGGAGAGCATTGGTGGACTCCAGAAATGCTGAGTGTTGGATTGGATTATAAAGACAGTTGTGTGCCTTTCCAAATTATGCCCAATCTAATGAATTTGCCACAGAGGGACTCCAAATAAAGTGTAAAACCATTTCAAAGATTATTTAGAGAAATGAGATGTTTCTCAGCCAAATGTAAGCATTAAAGCATGGTCTGAATACTTAAGTAAATGTAATATTTAAATTTTTTATTTTTTTTTTATAAACTTACAAAGTTGTAAAAAATCCTATTTTTGCTTCATCGTTATGGGGTATTGAGAAATCAGTGTGCAGAAAAAAAGAAATTAAAAAATTGTAGCATAAGGCTGCAACAAAAAAAGTGTGAAAAAATGAGAAGAGGTCTGAATCACGTCTGAATGCACTATATATACATACATACATACATACATACACATGTGAAGATAGGAGTTTCATGCTTCCTCTGCTGCACAGCTCGCCCCAATGTAGTTGTCCCAAGTTATAGCAGACCTATAAAGCACATGATATCTCAAGAATAATTAATTAAGATGCCATGTATCAAAATGTTTGCTGTATCATCCAAACAGAGGTTTCTATTCATTATTTCCGAATATACTTTCCTAAAAATACTTGCAAAAACTTAATTAATTCTGGATTAAAATATAATGTCTTAATCTATTTAATTAACGGATGGCTGCCATAATTGGACCCCACAGGTCACTGGACATTAAGCCATATTTTATAGTACTGCTCAAATTAGTTTGTAGATAGTTAAACCCTATTGTGCTGGCCCACAGATTGCTAGCATTCCTCCCCTTCTCACGCTCTGCTCTCAAAACACTGGCCTGCACTTCGAACCTTAACCCCAATTAAGCTAGGTAGGTGGCAGTGTCTTGACTGAGATCATACCATTATCATGACACCAACTTTATTTTTCACTGGGGCACACTTACATGCTTTTGGCATGTAAGGAGTGTAGTAGATAGGATACCTAGCAAATAAATACTTGTTTTCTGATGATCTATCTAACTGTGCCCATCAAATGAACTTCTAATAAAGTGTTCTGACCACCTATCAATCTCACTCTCTCTCTCTCTCTCTCTCTCTCGCTCTATCCATCTATCTATCTTTCTATCTATCTGTGTCAATCAAATGAACTTGTATCTAAACACACACTACTTTAAAAATGCACTGAAATATCTCCCAATACAAGCAAATTCCAGTATTGCACTTTAAGATATGCATTATTTTTCCTTTTCTTTCAGAAAGGTAAGGCTAATAAGTTAATGTTACTTGGTGTATTTTAACCAATCTCTGAATTTCCTTGTCCTTTTTATCTGTGTAGTATGTATATTTAGCAAATGTTTGTGTTTAGATACTCTTTAGATTCATAGATGAGCTTTTTTTTCCCACCTAGAATATGACACCCAAGCATTTTCAACGTCTTTTATATTGCAGAGATAGAGATCCTTCACTTTTGTTTTCAGAGCTGTCTGTAAAAAAAAAATTTAAAATTTAAATTGACGACAGTCATACAACTCCTCCCTACACTGAGTGTATGAAGATATAATCAACTACAGCATTTTTTTTTACCTTGTTTTCATCGAATAATCTGTCCCGGATGAAGAAAGGCAGCTCTGAAAAAATGGGTGGATTTCATTGTGCATTTTAAATCTTAAAATAGATCCTGCTATTCATTCATTCATGTGACTCCGCAAATCACTTTTATTTGGCTGAAAAATATTTATTGGTCTAAAACTTTGCCAGTAATTCCTTTGTTTGTTTGTTTTTCTATTATTTTTTTTTTAATTCTGCTCTGTGTGCTCAATCCTCTTTGAAAGAACAATACATATTTTTTGTAATAAATACGTGTAATTAAAAAAAAAACTATTATATTGAAAGATATTATTGCCTTATCCAACTATAAGCTTCATAAAAGTGACCACTTGTCTGCAAATACCCCCTTGTTTGTCTTGTCTGTCTCAGTAGAACATTCAATCAAATACATGCCCAGAATAATCATTTAATTTAAAAGAAAAATATATATATATTTTTTGTTAATTAAAAATGCTCAGTAAATGATTTTTATATTAATGTTTCATTCTCTTGAATTTAATGCCTTTTTAATATATAGATATATTCAATGATCAGGCACTATTGCCGTAGACAAACTTTTTTTTTTCCATAGAAGTGTAAAATTTGCTCTGATGTTTAGCAAAAATGATTAGACATTATAAGGGTTTTATTAAAGTTTTATTTTTTTTTAATTCTTTGCCTGAACCCTAGTGCTTAACTTGCTATACTAGGGCCCCTGTCTGCTTTCCTGAGTCATTATGTTATTCTGGTTTGTTCTTTCTTACCCTGCTATCTTCTAGCTGGACTTAAGGGTAAGTGCTTCCCAATAGCTAGCACAGCTCAGATAATCTATTCAGATTATCTGACATACGCAATGTGCTCTTTTTTTTCTATTAAACTTTTCTCATGTTTAGCACTGTAGTAAAAAAAATCTTCATATTAATTTTCAAAATATTAGGTTTGAATTGTAAGTTTTCATTCTAAAATCTGGATGCATGTGACATTTGCATACTTGCCTTCTCTCCTTGGCTCGAACATTGGCATCAAAAAAGATGCTCTTAATAAAATAAATCATTAATATTTTTTTCCCATTTCAAGTCCCAAGTATTAACAGCTTCCTTTTAATTTAGCGGTCTGTTTCCTTTCATATACCTACATTGAGTTGATTGCGTAATGCTTGTGAAGAAACCATCTTGCACAATGCTGTCCATTTGCATTTTGATTGTGTTTTTTTTTTTGTTTCAATTATATATTTTTTGTTGTTGTTGTTCCAGACGTTAGTGTGGATGATTTCACCTACGGTTCTATAATTTTAAAGAAAAAAATAATAATATTGTAATCTTTAGAGGAAAATGTGGAAAAAACAAGCAGATACACTAAATCTAACATGGAAGTTCTGAAGAATAACATTTTCTAGACTTTAGTTACTGGAACAATCGATTTACAGACCCCTGCTTAGCAGAAAATTAATTCTTAAAAATCAAGTACAATTAAACCCTTTAGGACAAGTTTTAGGCAAAAACACATTTATGTCTTCACGTTTGTGACACATCAGTCCTGAAGGGGTTAAAAGTCTTGACTATTAATCAATTACAAGTTGAGGAACTATAGCCTTGACCAACTTTGCACACCTCTTTTTTTTTTCTTTTTAACATCAACTACTACAACCTTATTATTGCTGTACAACCTTTAGACTATTTTCTCCAAGCCGAGACATTTTTGGAGGCTAAATTGTTCTTGACAAGTTTAGTTTGTTTACAATTACACATATGCTTATCCCAACATCTTGTTAATTGCTTCCTTTACCAATTTGTAAACTAAAGCTAAAATATGAGTCTTTGCTATATGAAAAACTGTTTGGGAACATTTCAAATATAGTTTAAAATATCCCCTATTTCTCCAAGTGCTATGAAGTTTCATGTTTGAAGTTTTGACGTGTTCAGAAAGCTGGGGGGAAGTAATTATCTGTTGCACTTCTCAAATACTGATGTAACAGCATGCTTTAACCCTGGAATAGTTCAGGAATGCCTAAAAGTAGAATTGCTTCACACAGCTGGCTGTACACCCACACCTGTGAAAGTATTTGTGTGTATTTTCAGTATGTTGCGAACTGTTGTTTTATACAGTAACAACTTGTATTTTAGCTATAGCTCACTTTTTTAAGGGACGCAATATTATTGGTCATGAGAGTTGGCAAATATGTATTTGGAGTATACTGAATGCAATATCAGAAGGAGCAGGTGGAGTCATCCCTCCTGACCGCGAAAAAAATACTCCTTTTTTTTTTCCTTCTTTCTTTCTCTCCTTCCTTATTTTGCTTACATCCCCCTTGGATAGCAGGCAGAAATTAATCTCCTCTTCAAGCAGAAATATTCATTTTTGGGTGTCTAGGACTCCAGATTAGCTAAGCTGCAATATGATAACATGCTGGAGTTTTGTTATTTTTCACACAAAAAAAAGGAAAGTATGAATGAGAGAACGAATGAATGGACTCTTGGATTGACAACTGCATCATTCGCTACCTTGTGAGATGTTGAGGATTGTATGTTCTGCTTGACATATATTTTTAATACTTCATTGATCTCACCGCTCTGTTTTCTTGTTTGATCACCTTGTATCTGCTATATTCACAAACGCAGTTTTAGGAATTCGGCATGGGGAGGCCTGTTGTAAACCGCTTTTGGACGGCACTGTAATGTGACGCAGTTTACTGCATGCCTTTTTCTACTGAAAATCTTAAAACTTAATTTTGACGTTCACATTAATAGCATGAACAAATGTGCTGCCAGTCACATAAAAGCATGTATCTTTGACATTCGTTCCCATAAACTGTTTTCAAAATGAATTGTTCATTTAATGTAAAAATGTACAGTTTAGTAAAATGTTTTTTTTCCAAATATTTATTAAGGCCCTTTCCTAAGAATTTTTTTATTTACATTGTTTATTGATATTAGTCAAGAAATAATATTAGATTGTGTAATATAGGTTATGATAAATGTAGATGCAGTACAAAAATGTGCGTGTATGAAATAAAACTCCAAATAAACATTATAAGAAAGAAACATTATAATAAAAAAATATAATAAAAAATCCCAGTTAATTTATTATAATTATTATTATACATTTAGTATGTTTACTCATAGTAAATGGGAACTTTTTTGTTATAGATAATAATCCTTATTTATTTGCTATCAAGTAATAGAGCATGATAATGCAATAATCAAGGATGAGCCATGATCTAAATTAAAAAAAACTAATTTGAGTGATTCTGTGAACAATGCACCTCACAGCCTTTTAATTTTATGGTTGAGCAGTTTGCTGTTTTTATTTAAAAAGAGCAGCTTCTCCTAAACACATACAATGATGAAAACAGCTCTCTTTATTGAAAAGTTTGCAAAATATAGTTAAATGTAAAAAATATCTTAATTTGAAGAAAAGACTTCTAAATTCTAAATGGTATATGCATTCATAAGTATTAATCCTTTAGCGCTAATGTTTTGCCTATTGGCTTACTGTCTTCAAATCTGGGTATATTGAATGGAAATATTCTAAAACGTTTCCATTTCTGATGCATATTTCAGTTTAATATATCTAGCTTGAATCACACTGAAAGATTTTTTACTGAAACTAAATTCAATATAAAATAGTATTTTATAATTTAATTCTGTTTTATGATCCGGAGCATGAATATAAAATAATATATTGTCACTAATATCTGTGAAAATATTTATAATAGCAGGTAAACCTAGATTCTCATTGAAGTTATAGAAAAAATATGTATCTGGTTATATTGGGTAGCTTGTGGTAGTGGTGATGATGCAAGGAGGGTATGGGTGTGTGATCTCGTGGTTTTTGTCAAACTCTTTTCAAGAGTTTTAATAAACACTGGAGGGTTCTTGGGAACCCAAAGTTCATCTCATCGGTTTGGGATGTCATGTGAGGAAGTTTCACAGTTCTCATTACATGTCCAATATAGTTCTATATTATAGGTGGGATTCAGACATATCACAGATGAATCACTACTAACTCTTTTGGCACTGACAAATTAGCAGTCAGTCTGCATCAATTTTGTGCCTCCAAAAGGACTTGCAATTACAAATGGGTGTAGCTGTTTTGGTGCTTGGAGTGCTTAAAATGTAAGAATGTCTTGACACTCACTAGAGTTTAGTTATTTTACTGCCATGGTCTCCTTTCATTTAAACATAAGCGTGCTCGCTGCCTTTGAAGATTGGTTTCAAAAGTTCTACTCTAGTACTCTGTTGTAGTAAAATAAGCACAGCCCTAATTGACACCCAAATTGCTTAAATTTTATCATGAAAGCGGAGATAGTTAAGCATCACATTTTATTGGGCTAAGGATAAGTTTTGGCAATACCAGACAGCATAAGGATTTGAAAGAGGAAAAGCAACAGGAAAAAAAAGGTCTGCATTAGGTTAGGAAGTAGCATAATGATCTACAGGGAACTAGGAAGTAGAACAAGTCGTAACCCGGTATCCTGCAAGAAGAAAGGTGAAATCGCAAGCCTATGCAGAGGGATACAAACAACAAAAGTCCATCGGTGGTTAAAGATAGCACGTTCTTCGAAATGAGAGAATGAAAGAGCACAAGAGAGTGTAACATGTGAGAAGGCATCAAAGGTCACTGTGGAAGGTGACATAACAAGTCTCTGCAGGACGATACAGGGCAGCAGAATGGCTCTGCCCGAAAATGAAAGACAGCCTATAGAGTTGCAGAATGCTAGAAACAAACACAACGCTTTGCCCATCCACTCTATAATAGAAGCAAAATGTATAAACAATATATCTAGCCTGAGAATAAAATTAAACCATTTAGGATATCTGGTTTGCCAAAAGTCCCTCCCTTACTAGGAGCAAGTAACTTGTTTTGCTTTGGAATTGGCAGAGAGGACCAAGCTAAGTCCATTGTACTTATTTCATAGTGGAAGAAATATCTATGACTACAGTATCAGTGAGGGAACCATTCACCAAACCAAAATTTGCAGCCACCTCTCTGACATCTGTGATTTATTGGCTTCAAACTTGTGCAAAGCATTGCATACACATCTATAATCTGAACAACTGGTAGATATACAACAGTGAAAAGCAGGAGAACCTAAAAGATAGATTGATGTAAGATTTCTGGATCTTCCTTTTGGGCTGAACTGGTGTAAAACAAAGTTATCCACACAGATATACCCTAATATTACCCAGGGTGAGCTGCAATGTGTGTTTGACATTTTTAGTACATATAAGTATTCTGAACAACAGAGAAAGAGAGCATTTTTAAATGCCAGTTTAGACATGTTATGACTAATACCACTTAGTGTTCAGTGTTCCTTTTTAAAAGAACAAATTCATAAAATAAATTATGCTAGCCAAATTGTTGTAAAATGAGCGGATGAGGAGTTATTCAACTACACATTAATTTTGACCTGCGTGGCCATCATCAAAGAAGAAAAGATTGTCTGACCAAGTGATTTTGCGGGAAGCTGGGGAATGTTGGGGAAGAAGTGATAGGAACCAGAATATCTCCTTATCTACACATTTTAGGACAGTATCACCAGTACAGTACATAGATTGCATATTGCATATTATTCTATTATTCTGTGGCCAGGGGCGGGGCAGTTCTGAGAAATGTTAGGTGACTTGCTAATACCAATTTATGCTACTAAAACATAATATAGATCAAGATCAATGCATTTTATTTGCACAGACTAATTTCGAAACTAAAGCTCACTAAAAAGTTAAAATTCTCATCAATGAAAACATATATTTAAGAAATAGTATAACCTACACACGGAGGTTTATGTGATATGATTTTTAATCCTTATACATTAGCTGTCTTGTGAATATTCCTGTCTGATTTCCATCATCCCTCCTCAGCTGTGACTGGTTGTGAATGTAATTGTAACCAAGAAAACTTGGGTACAACAAATTATACATCCTTGGTACAACAAAAGTACCACAAAGGCAAGAGGAGACAACGGTTGCATGAATAACAATTAATTAGGTCCTACCTCACCTACCTCCATGCCATTGGCAAGTTCAGAATGAGACATTGCTTCCATTCTCCCCCTGTATATGGGGACAGAGTTCAAGAGTTGCTCACAAATTAAATCTGAACAATTTTGACATATTCCTAAATAAAGTAAAAAGAGTGTTAAGAACACATGCAGGGTCCCTGGCCCCACCTTAAATAAATTTAAAAAAAAAACGTACCTGTTTTCCAGTGCTGTGTGGGTTCACCTGCACTGGCCCTGCCCCTGATCTGCCTCCTATTTGGCTGACATCAACAGAATTAACGATCCTAGCCTATCAGAATCAGATTCGCTGAGAACATCAATTCTGGCCTCAGCCATGAGGTGGGCGTGGGCGGGGCCAAATACTTCCCTAGCCAATTAGCGTCTCCTCATAGAGATGCATTGATTCAGTGCATCTTTATGGGGAGCATTCAGCTGGAGACACTGATAGGAAGCACCTCAAGTGGCCACTAGAAGAGTTCATAGGCTGTAACGTAAACACTGCCTTTTCTCTAAAAATGTAGTGTTTACATTTAAAAAGCCTGCAGGGACTGACTATACTCACCAGAACAACTAAAATAAGCTGTAGTTGTTCTGGTGACTATAGTGTCCCTTTAACCCCATAAGGACCAAACTTCTGGAATAAAAGGGAATCATGACATGTCACACATGTCATGTGTCCTTAAGGGGTTAAACAAGGCTCTGCTAGTTATAATTTAATAACCCATTCTTTTCATCTCACTGTTGGACCTTCATCCATAATGTTATTTGCAACTAGACTTATTATTCTTTGTAGTCAGAAACAATTTAAATCTTTATTAGCAGAGAACATGGGATCTAAAAAAAAAAATCAACCAAAAGAAGACCAGCTGCAATTTGTATTAATTTATAATAATTTGAAAACTGTGTTACTACACCATGGGCATTGGGAAGTAGCTGGTGGATTTGGTGGATTTGTAGCTGTTAAATTCCTAAGCCTGTAACTCCCTGCTTGAGAGCTCTTTGTTTGCTGTCCCTCATAAAAAGGGCATCCCAGGCTGAAGACAATACACATTTTAATGCATTTTAAAAAGAATGTATATAAAATATAAAATTATAATAGCATAGTCACATGTAACATCATAGTCATGCTCACATGTTGCTCATTGCTTTGTGAGTGTACTGTTACAATGCAGCCTGTCAACAGCAGTTTGACAAGAGCAAAAGTGTCACCGGCATTTGCACTGACTGCAGTGTAAGTGCTTGCATTGGTATCGCGTATACAAAAACTTTGTAACCGAATTCCACCTTCCATTTGCTGTTTGGAAATGTGATTTTTCTTCACAATAAGCATGGCAACTCATTTTACCTTAAGCTTTAATACCCTTTAAGGCTGTCTGTAGTTTATAATATAATACTTTTTTTGTAAAAAAAAAAGAATAAATAACATTCCTTTCACAAAAGCAGGTATTTTTTGCCGTTAACAGCAATCACAAAATTCATAATCAGTTCTGCTATTATAATGTTCTAGCCAAAGCAAATCAGCTTACACTTCGGTTTTAGACAAACTGCATCTGCCACACGTTTTTCCTGGGGCTTCCTATAAAACATGCTGTTGTGTCAAGTGTAATGTTTGACCCTCATAACGTTAGCACTTTCTTAATACATATGCCCCACTGTGCTAGTTAAACAGCCAAGCTCTACAAAAATTAAATAAAAGCAGGCTTTTAAGGGGACATAGCGTGTCAAATTAAGTCTGCAGGTTTTATTTTGCCTTATAGATTCCTTCGAAGTCTTTTCCCACACTATTTGTTAAGGATTAGTTCAATCCCATGTAGTAGGAAATTGGGCTGGTGCATTTAAGAGTGAAATGTGTCTTAATTCAGTTATCCTTGAAATGACAATACAAGCCTACAGGGGTTCTTTTAGAGCCACACCTATTCCAAAATTCTTCAGTTTATGAGTCTTGCTGGTTAAGTTATGATCTTCAAACTGATGGATGTATAGACACAGTTTTTAAGACAAATGAAAACTGTAGAGAAGTCTACTGTCTAAAATTAAAAGGTATATTTACTAAACAGTGTGTTACAAAATAGCTGTTTGCAAAGCAGTCTTTAATTCTGCAAAGGTAGTTGTTTTTTTCCATCTCCAATATTTTGGCTAAAATTTTGGAAGATGTCCCCACATCTTAATATACCAATTATATTGTTAAAATCTAACGCCAAAAGATAGGTTAATGTATAATATTTTATTCACCAAAAGCTAAAATAGGGCGTAATCTATTAACGGGCCATTTTGAAACGAGCATCTAAATGCGCAATCTTAATACTACAGAGCCCAGGTTATAACATTCTATAGAATTTCAATGTTTTTCTTATAAATCTAAATAATTTATAAATTGGGATATTGTACTGCATCCAAAAAAACCTGTAGATTGCTCTCAAATAAACGTTTAATTGCAACAGTAGAAAAAAATACTATTTTTTTTCATTTTGTTATTATAAAAGATATATCTAAGCCAGGTATTTATAATTCATATATATATAGTTTGTTAATGCCAGCAGCATTTAAATGGAAGAGGGTTCCTTAAAGCACATAGAAGTGAATGTGCATTTACAGCTGTAGCTTAAAAAGTCTTTATTTAGTTGTATATTTTACTTTGTAACTGTCAAAAGGAGCGCATTGTCTTAAAGAACAATGCACTATAGGTTCTTGAAACCCTTTGAGTTCATGAGGTCTTAGCAATGCATTTCAATGGCAATGTGTTGAAAAACCTTCATGCATTCAATCGGTTAACTTCTGAAAGGGCTGAATGCTTAAAAAAAAAATATATTGTTTCTCTTGTCCTAAATTCTGTTTTTCTTCACATATATAAATAAACAGATGCTGATAGAGCACAAAAACATGGCATGGATGAATTTATCTCTTCCAACCCTTGCAATTTTGACCACGCCACGCTTTTTGAGATGGTGCAGCGCCTCACATTGGACCACAGACTCAGCGACTCTTATTCCTGTCTGGTTAGTGCTTAATTTTTCAATGTTGAATAAAAATATTACAATATAAGATGCAAGATGTGCAATATGTAATATCTAAAAATGTAATGTTGGAAAATATTGTTTTATGTAGATGTGCAGAGTAGTCTCAAAGCATACTTGAAATAGACAAATACAATTGAAAAATGAAAGAGGCTTGGAATAAACAAAATGTGGAAGATTCATCAAAGTGTTCTGTTCTAAAAAGTGGTGCAAAAATGTAAAGGGTAGGGGACAAACTTTGACACATCTGCCTTAAAATTGTCCAGAACAACACAATCAAGAACAAAGCCTGTAATAAAGACCTGGAATAGGTATAATATACACTACATGGACAAAAGTATTGGGACACACCTCATAATTATTTAATTCAGGTGCCTCAATCAGACCCATTGCTACCTACTCATGTAGTCTGCACTTACAAACATTTGTGAAAAAAATGGGTCATTCTGAAGAGTTCAGTAAATTCAAGCGTGGTACTGTGATAGGATGTCACCTTTGCAAAAAGTCAGTTTGTGACATTTTATCCCTGCTATATATTCCACGGTCAACTGTTAGTGATATTATTGGAAAGTGCAAGCATTTGGGAACAGCAGCAACTCAGGGGAAGACCACGTAAAGTCACAGAGTGGGGTCACCAAGTTCTGAGGCGCATGGTGAGTGAAAGTCGCCAACGCTCTGTTGTTTCTATAGCTGAAGAGTCTCAAACTTCCACTGGCATTATTATCAGCAGATAAACTGTGCAGAAGGAGCTTTATTGAATGGGTTTTCTTGGCCGAGTAGCTGCATGTAAGCCTCAGATCCCCAGGTACAATACCAAGTGTTGGATCAAGCATTTCGCCACTGAACTCTGGAGCGGTGGAAACATGTTCTGCAGACTGACGAATCACACTTCTATATTTGGTAGTGTGATAGGCGAGACTGGGTTTGGCAAATGCCAGGAGAACATTACCTGCCTGATTGCATTGTGCCAACTGTAAAGTCTGGTGGAAGAGGGATAATGGTATGGGTTTTCCGGGATCCCTTTACTTTCCTTGAAGGGAAATCTTAATACTTTAGCATATCAAGACATTTTGGACAATAATATGCTTTCAACTTTGTGGGAACAATTTGTGTAAGGCCCTTTCTATTCCAGCATGTCTGTGCCCCAGTGCACAAAGCAAGGTCCATAAAGCCTAGGTTGGATGAGTTTGGTGTGGAAGAACTTGAATAACCCACACAAAGCCCGACTACAATGGGATGAACTGTAATGGAGATTGCGAACCAGGCCTGTGCCTGTAGCATAAAGCCTTACCAGAAGAGTGGAAGCTGTTATAGCTGCAAAGGGGAGACCAACAACTTATTAATGTCTATATATTTAGAATGCAATGGCATAAAACTCACTGTTGGTGTAATGCTTTTATAATTTTTGTAATACTTTTGTCCATATACTGTATGCCCAGTTAGCTTTATTTCCTATCAATATATTTGTTTTAGGGATGAAATGTGGTGTATTAAATTTCGGACCAAAACAGCTGAGCTTTGTACTCAGCCAAGTCAGAAATTTGTGTTCTAAATCTCTAATTATTTTGTCTTTTTAGTGAGTTAAATTGCTTACTCAGAGTTATTGGCTAAAGTGTGAATTCCAAGTTAACCAAGTGAAATTAAAGGCCTAATTAAAGGCCTGAATTGGAAACATAACTGACTTGGATATTAAATTTAAAATGTTGCTATGTTTTCCTAGAATGTAAAATTCACTTTGATTTTCTGCCACTACTCACTTTAGTAAATAACTCTCACTGTTTGGTAAAAAAAAAAGACCCCCCCTGTGTTTGTATGAATTGTCTTTGATGCTGCCACTTCTGGACAATATGCTATATATAAACAGACATTACACCAGTGCCCATATGCTGATAATGAGTCCTGACAATTCTACAGATGCTTACCTTTTGATCATAAACTATAGGTTTTACTTTTGTAAAGGTTACGCACTAACTATCATCAGCATGAAAGAAAATAGCTATTAGTTTAAAACAGGTTAAAACCATAATTAGTATCTGCTTTACAACACTATAATTTGTTTGTTAAACTGAGCCCTGGAAATTAGCAAAGCCAGCATGGAGTTTTTGATCTGGTTATGAGTTCACTTTCTAAAAGGCTGTTCTGGTAATTACTGAGAATTACATGTCTTTTGAATTAATGAAACAAACAAGTGAACAAAGTTAATGAAAGAAAAAACACAAAACCAACAAATGATATCAATATTGAGATGTGTAGAACTGTAGTAAAAAAAAAATAATTATATGTAATTCTTTATTTTTTATTTTTTTGGTTTGAAAATACAATAATGTAATTGACTGTTAAATAGTATTTTATCTTTTGATATTTAGAAAATAATCTACATAAGTTATATGTAATGGCCAAAGTACTAAAAGTAGAACATTCAGCATGAGAATTCCATTAACTTCTATGGCGATTGTTCCATATTTCAAAATTAATTCCACATTTGCTGTCTCTGCAGTATATTTTATAAATCTATTTGTGACAATTTACAAGTAGATATTACAAGTAAAATATACATAGCATGATAACAGTTATTCAATATTTGGTTGACAGCATGGTGCTGTCGATATGGAACGAATGAAATATTTCTGATGATTGTTCATGCATTAGAATGGTACCCTACTATTGTTCTGTGCACACTATTACCTATATTCTACAAATCTATTTCCCACAGTATTCCATATATTTTACATGTAAAGTACAATAGTTTATGTTACTGTTTGATTAATATAATGTTCTAAATCTGAAGCCTGAAGCTATCAACATTGAAATAAATGGCATCTCCCCCCCCCCCCTAACTGCTTCATTATTAGAACTTTGATAAAATATTGCTATTTATACATAATATAAGCACAAATACATTTTTCAGGTGTATTGATTTTATTTCTTCATTATCTGACATATGTAAATTATGTTTGTTTTGTAGGGTTGGTTTAGTCCTGGCCAGGTGTTTGTCTTGGATGAATACTGTGCACGATATGGCGTTCGGGGCTGCCATCGACATTTGTGTTATCTTAGTGATTTACTGGAACGTGCAGAGAATGGAGCAATGGTCGATCCCACTTTACTGCACTATAGTTTTGCTTTCTGTGCATCTCATGTACATGGGAACAGGTATGAACATCACTGATGTTATTTTTGTTTTTCATTAAACTATTTTAAAAGAAAACTGTAGAATGATTGGATAAAAAAAAAAATTGGTAAAGTTGATCATAACTTTTTTTATTTATTCACCACACAATGACAAAATACAGCCAAAATGTAGACCGAAGGAGTTGTGGAATGTGTTCATTTTGATCAAATTGTTATTTATTTTAATCGCTGCTAATTTAGAATTACTTTGTTTTTTTTTCTCACCATAAGTAACCCAAACGGTTATTATTTTAATATTTTTTAGCATGTCCAAATGTAAAGATGAAGATTAAGAGGGAGAGAATTATCAATAGAATATAAATGTATTAGCTTTTAGGCTTAGACATAATTTCATAACTTGCTGCAGACTATACTGGTATCTGAGCTAGTATTGACAATGATTGAAGCAAGGAAATTTAGCTCAAAAGAAGTTTCTCGAATATCAATACCAATATCTCAACATTTAAATTATTTTCTCAAAGTATTTTTTTTGCTATAAAAAGTTGCTTTTCTTGATATCCCATTGTTCACAATTATATATGTAATACAAAACACAGACAGACGTGTTATGTGCCATTTATACTTGGTAATTTGTGTATTTTTGCTGCCCCCTTGAGGGAACTAGTATAATTAATGTGTATTCTAATTCTTATTATATACTTTACCACAAATAGCTTAACATAGACAATTGTTCTATTGGATGTGCTCATTTTCTTTGGGTGCACATATTCAAAGAGGATAAATAATAGACTCTGCGCTTGTGAATTAAAAGGCACTGGTTAGACCGAGAAGGGGTTAAACAACTGGAAAATAATGCATACAGCTTTGTAGGAGGCAGTGTACCTTTTGTTTGGTTGTTGAACACACAGTTTGCATAATGTAAGAAGAATTTGGGTTTACATAGCTGTTGAACTGCACTGTCTTTAATTAACAGAAAACCCATAAGAGCTTACAATGTTTGGTGCCTGAGGGCCTGGTGAGTAAATAGACTTTAGCCTGGACATAAGAAGATCAAGCTAGGATTGAGACTGCATTCTGAATGCACATACCATGTGAATGAAACACAAGATCCCTCCCATAGACAAATATTCTTGCCCCAGTGCTTGTTCCACAACACAAATACGATTTGTCATTGTTTTATTATTAGAACAGCAGATAGCACCATGGACCATTATCTAAAAGTGTTCTAAATTAACCCCTCATTTAAAGAGGTTAGTCCAATCCCATTATATCATAACAGACTTGGTGCGTCGTCTGTCATAATGGGGTTAATATATTATTAACAGACTCATATAGTGTAAGCTGTAAAATATATTGAAATAATTCTCTCATAAACAAATTAATGTCAAAAACAATGTTATATTTCCGGCACTCATCGAAGATCTTTTAATTAACAAAATGTTTACAACCCTTCAAGAGGTTCCACAACTGGCACTCAGAGTGTTGAGTAATTTGTAAGTATTTATTATATTTTTACTTAAAGTATTGCATAATAGAATATACAGGGATTTTCAGATTACACCAACATGAATTTAAAACGGAAATCCTTTTTCCATTAATGAATCCCATTTTGTGGATTTTCATAGATACACATTAAACTGTGTGGTTTTATAATGTATTAAAGCAAATGACTATCTGACAAAATAGAAGTATTGCTGGTTCATTTAAATGTACCTATTATGCACAAATGATATGGTATTATTTATTGAGAATAATGTGGTAGCCAGACTTTTAGTGTGTTTATTACATTTATTTTTATAAATTTACTGCTGCTTAAAACAGAGATAAAAAAGAATAAAAATAAAAAAACTACAATGTTGCAACCACTGTTATTGCTTCTGCAGGTGGAATGCTGGTGGAAGGGGTAAAATGAAGCCTGTTAATGGCATGAATTACGTCATTGGTGCTGCCTGGATGGGGGAGGGTGGTCTACCCAAAGAATTGGCAGATTAGCCTGTTGTGAATGCCACCTCGCCAAGAGCAGACCATGCAGAGAGTGTTTCCGCTCTCTTTGCACGGTACTGGGGTTCAATGCATAACATGATCATTCTATTGATGTGCTCATGCTAAGCTTTCTGAAAACAGTACCCAAATGTCAACAAAAATAGGACACCAGGTAAAGTCGTGTTGGTGGGACCCTAAAATAGTGACTGTGTTGACAAAATCTGGAAGGTTGGAAGGCCTGCTTTTGAATTAACTCTGCCCTAGGTTGCTAAAGACACAATTGCACAATGCTTTGCAAGCTTCCCTGTCCTTGGTACAGTGGGATGCTCTGGTCAGTATTTGTTTGGGTGGTAGCAATTGTCTCTATTACGACATCCATCTGGTAGAGACAACTGGTGGCTCCCCACCTGTCGACCAAGTTAGTTCCCAAGGGACTGCAATACATGGAGACAGCACACTAGATATTTTGCAACTACTTTGCAATTATGTGCGGTGCAATAAATCACATTTGTGTGTTTGATGAGATATCTCCTTGGTTTGTCTCAGATACTCACACATGACTGCAAAGGAATAATTGCAAGCTGTTTTGCTGTAGAAAACATAAAGATTGCCTGTTTTCCAGACATGATGCTAGCCTTCCATTATAGATACAGACAATAGGGTGGGTATTACTTGCAATTAAATGTATATTTCATCGTAAAAGAGTTTACATTTTGTGCGCCCCAAGCGATAGCATTGTTCAGGACCATGTGCATCCAAAGTTCATTTTAATTTGGTGAAAAACAGTGCAGGAATTAAAAAGCCTAATTTATATTACTCTAAATGTTTGCTCCCACATCTGCATTGGTCAAGTTGTTAAGTTAATAAAGATAGATATAGGATCAGCGCTGAGTGATCTAATAGGGATGAAAACAAATAGAAAGCTGCAACCTATGGGTATGAGGTTCCCTCTAATATCCTCAAAGGAAAAATGGCAAAAACACAGTAATAGGTCGCGCTAAAAACAGATAAATGTATAATAACAAAATAAAATAAATAAATAAAAAGATAAAATAGGATCAAAAAGACAAAAAGAAGAAGAATAAAAATATAATCCACTTACACACACTAACAGTGTAAAATGGAACAATATTAAAAAATTGAATATATAAAAAAGTAGTCCCAATACTTAATAGTCTGCTTTTAGATTCCAATAGATTAGTAGAAGGCTTGATGTGTAGGAATTTCCAATGAAGAAAGTAGATCTTCTAATGCTTGGGCTGTCTTGACTCCAATAGTGCAAACTGAGGACCGATAAGAACAGGATAAATATAAGGGAGGTATTGCACTCACCTATTTATGAGCATAAACTAGCTCAAGTATAATTGGCATTCAGTGGCGTCTGCCCCCCACTGGTGGGATAAGGTGAAGATAATTCCTCGGTATAGAATAGGGAGAGAAAAAAAACAACCAAATATAGTGCTCACTGTAGATATAATAAAATAAGTATAAACAGTAGAAATGCAGGTACTCACATATGAATGAGCAGGATATACTGCTCAATCTATTCGCGTGGGTGGTATAGTCCCCACCTAGGATTCTTTAGCAGGTATCAACTTCACAGTGATATATGACCAGGTAAAATAAAGGATATATGGCAAATAAATAGTGAAAAAGCCAATATTCCTTTAATTAAAATAATCAATATATAAAAACAGCCAAAACGCGTTTCGCCACACAGGGCTTTATCAACTGGCAATAGTAAAAATCAGCCTGGTACATAGATGCTTATATAAACTAAGATAATACATGCTTATTCAAATTTTGGCGCCAAAATGACGTCATCGATACACAATGTAAAATACAAAAACATTTTAAAACAGAAAAGATACAAGTCCATAATAATAATGATATAAAAATAAATAAAACCTTTAATTTTAACTTTAAAACGAGTGTTATTGAATAAGAAAGATAAAAATAAAAGAAGAGTACTCGGTCACGTGATCGCGGATAGCCGCGATCACATGGGGTTCCCTAAAGCCTCTTGGGAGATGTAGTGAATGGTACAGAGTATGAGAGGACCGGATGGGTGGGAGAAACAGATAAACACGTGATCGCGATCGTCCGCGATCACGTGATATACTGCAATGAGCATTGGGTAATGTAGTCTGGACGGAGGTCGGCACAGCAAAGCACGCCTCCGTCTAGTAAACGAGCAAGCTGCATTAAGTGTCTGCACTCTTGGTGGCAGTGCATGATACTAGGTGTACAGCAAAATAAAAACGAGCATAGTGTATTGAAAAAAGGAAGGGAGAAGAAAACTCTTGGACAATAAAAAAGTGGCAAAAAAAAAAGGGAAGAAAGAGAAATGTATATATGTATAATCAGTATGGATATGTGTATATGTATAATGAAAATGTGTGTGTGTGTAATGGATATAAGGGGATGGGAAGAATATATACAGGATGGATAGGCACAGTAAGAAAGAATAGAGATAACCTCTGAATAAATGATAAAAATATGAAAATAAAAATATGTGAGAATAAGAAGAAATCTACTTTCACTATAACATAAGAATATATGAAAATAATATGTGAGAAAGTATGTAATAAAAATAAAATTTAAATAAATATAAAAATGAAAAATAAAAATAAAAATAAATATAAATAAGTAAAAATAAAATTAAATATAAATATAAAAATAAAAATAAATAAAAATAAAATAAAATTAAAATTAATTTAAATAAAAATAAAAATAAAGATAAATATTAAAATAATAATAAAATTAAAAGAAAAATGAAAGAAAAAAAATGAAAAATGTAATTAAATTAAAATAAAAATAAAAATAAATGTGGAAAGATATGTATGGATATGAATGAAAGGATATGAATATAGAGAGCGGGGGAAAGAAAAGTAATAATATAGTATATTATAAAAAATTAAAAAGATCAAATTCTGCATTGAGTCCTTCTGGGGCAAGGGTTCTGAGTTGAAAAACCCAATACATTTCCCTTTTACCCAAGATATTGGTGATGTTACCACCTCTCCATGGGAGGGTAACATGTTCTATCCCAATAACTTTCGAGAGTGTCGGGTCTTTATTATGTGTTATGAAGTGCTTGGAAACTGAGTGGTTGTCGTAGCCTCTTTTAATGTTACGGCAGTGTTCTGCCAATCTTACTTTAAGACATCTTTTAATCATGCCCACGTACTGAAGTCCACATGGGCATTCCAATAGGTATATAACACCTTTAGTGTTACAACCAATGAAGTCTTTAATAGGATAAGAGGTTTTTGTAATAGTAGAAGAAAAATGAGTAATTTTGGAGTTTGTGGTACCTTTTGTGGTTCTGCATACAATACAATTATTACACTTAAAACAACCTTTAGGTCTAGATAAAAAATTCTTTTTTTGTTGTACACTTTTTTTTGTATAGTTTTTAGTAAGGATTGTTCTGAAGTTCGGCGCTCCTCTAAATATAACATTGGGTCTATCTGGGATGTGATCTTTTAAAAGGTCGTCTTGTTTCAGAATATGCCAGTGTTTGTTTATGATTTTCTTTAAAGTTTTATTCTTGTTGTTGAAATCTAAGATAATAGGCAATTGTGGGGGATCTGCTTTTTTCACTTTATATGTTAGGAGCTCTTTTCTTTCTTTCTCTTTTACCAACTCCAGAGCTACATCTAATTTTTTTGCTTCATAGTTTTTTCTAAAAACATATTTTTCAATGAGGTAGATTGGGCAATAAAATCAGCTGTAGATGAACAATTTCGGTGGAGGCGAAGAAATTGACTTTTTGGGATGCCATCCAACCAAGGTTTATGATGGCAACTAGTCTGGTCTATTATTGTATTTGTACAGACTTCTTTAAAACAAGTTTTTGTTTGAATGCATGTTTCTTTCATAATACAATTATTTTCCATATCCTTTCTTTTTTGTCTTCTCTTGTTTTTTTTGCTAATGTAAGTCATCCTCAAGTTATTGCGGGTTGTAATTGTATGGGAGGTTTTACTGTATGAGCCTTCATTTTTAATAGCGAGACCCAATTATAACACAAGAGACATATTAGTTATCTGCATTACTTTCTGTACAGAATGCTGAAAGAGGCTCACTTCTCATTAATTCCACCCTAAGAGTGGGGTAGTGTATACTTTATTTAAGGCTTAGATCAGCACTAATACTTTCATGAATTCTTGCTGTGCCCAATTGTTTGGGGCTTTGTTAAGGGCTGAACACTCTATATTTTTGTTTACTTTTCTGTTATCTTTCACAATTCTGTTTCTTTAATTTGTATATCCTGTCATTTACTTTAGTTTATTTTTATTTCCTTATTTCATGCTGCCTTCTGCCTCCATTTTCTTCATATTTCTGTCCTGCTGCCTGTCCACTGCATGCCCCACGCATACTACCACGCACCCAAAGCCCACAAATTTCAGAATTATTTGGTGGGTCACAGCATAATGCAGAAGGTGAGGGGAGCAAAGTACCTAGTCCCTCTGCTATTGAACCAGAGACTAAACGAGATTCTAAAAGGGATTCTAAAAAGAGGAAAGATTCAAAATCTCAGCCGAACCCAGAACCTAAAAGGTAAGGATTATTAGTGAAAATATTCACAATTCTGGGCCATCAGGCTCCATGCTAGCTTTCTACTAAGATATGCTTTCTATAAACTCATTTGTTAAAAAAAAATATTGTTTCCATTTCCCTTAAAATATCTAATCTCAACCAAAACCATGTTATTTGCCTACATGTTCCTAACCCTAATATTCTAATTAATCTTAACCTACACAAAATGTGTTTTCAAGTCTCCTTCCCTTCATATAGATTATAGATCAGACATATAAATATGTGTACCTCGTGCTTAATATTAAACCCTCTCTGTGTTAGGTCAACAGTGCTCAACTTCAGTCCTCAAAGACCACACACAGGCCTAGATTTCTAGATATCCATGATGATACATGGCTGAGTTAATCACTTTTAGTTCATTAGCGTAACCCACTTCTGTTTAAGCATGGCTATCAAGAAATGAAGGCTTGTTTTTGGCCTTTGACGCCTAAGGATTTACACTCCTGCTTTATAGTGTAGATTCACTCTTGCGATCTCCTCCTCATACTACTAATTATTCAGCCTGTTTGTCTAAGTGTGCATAAAAATGCTTGTACTTTCTTGTTGTCCTGCAAAAAATCCAAAATAGTGTGTTATTATAAGAGAGAACGTTAAGATTAACAAAAAGATTTGATCTATGAATAAAACTTCTGTATTTAATGCACACATATTATTGGTGCAAAACATACTTATTCTTTTTTGTGTGTCTGCAAGATTCTGAGGATAGGATATTGAGAAAGAACCTATCGGAGTAGAAACGTTGATCGGGGACTCTGTATATGTTTTTTTTTTTATTAATGTATAAAAATAACACAGTGATTGAACAAATCCAATGGAGTGCACCCTAACCTTTCAAATAAATATATATATGTATTTTATTTTTTATTTTTTTTTAAAGTACATTTATTCTCTTTTAGTATCAAAGTCCTAAACTTTTCAGTTTCTTATTTGACTTGGAAAACATGATCTTGGCCAATCTAGTCCAAATCTCTCATTTTTAAATGTATGTGCATGTATTTGTTCTGCTTTGAGGCTAGATGTTGATTCACTTTTACATGTCCATAAAAGAACTAGTAGTTTAGCTTTCTCTGAAATGAGACCGACTGTCAGTCAGAATCTGCCACTGTTGTAATGAAGGTCAGATACAGAGAGAAATCTATGTGACTATCAATCTTCCTTTTCTTTTTAAAATGGACATTGATGGTAGAGTTGAGGTGGGTTGTCTGTTTGTATCGTGTATGTGTAAGGTCAAGCATTTAGACAACAGTAGCTTGCAGTCAGTGAGAAAGTGCAGAGAGAATGAGATTCAGATGTTGCAGGACAGCCTGAAGGTGAGGGCTGACAAAATGACATGCTCATCATATGGAACTAACTAAATAGCTGCTGTCCATGGTCCTGGCTCACACACAGCTATGGTACTGTATCAGATCAGTTATTAGCACAGGACACAACAAGAGTGCTGAATCTGACCTGTTAAGTTTCTCAGACCTTACTGGCATGTCATGAATCAAAGTGGTCAAAATATGACAATAGTCAAATTTTACCTTGAATATCATAAAACGACATTAGGTGGCGTCTGCCAATTATCTCTGTGCCTTTTTTATATTTAATCTTTCATTCATATGTTAAATAATACATTTTAGAAAAATCACAATGGACAAAAGCAAACATTTTTATTTTATAATAATACCCAACATACATAGAGAATACACAACATGCTATTCATTTAAAAATATACAGAGTCTATGCACACCAATAAAGCTAAAAATAAATAAATTTTATTCTATAAAATAAAAAAAATAAAAAAATAAGAGATTTGCCGTTACAACTTCAAATTCTACAATAATTATAGGATATTTGAAAGAGCTATACACAGTAATTGACAAAGACTGATTTTCTAGAAAATCATTACTTTCTTAAAGCTTTTCTCTTGCAGGCCATTAAAATGCAATGTATTATATTTAACAATACATTTAGTTTACATGGACAACACCCTACATACACATATACATATATATGTAAGAATAAATTAACATTCAATTTATTAAAATAAAAAGCATATAAGATAAAATGTAGAGGGTAGTTAAGATAAAATAAGAAAATCACCCCTTGGGGTAAATTGATCACTACTTATTATGTAATGCAATTGTATCTTCATGATTGTCATTTTTCCATGTGGTCAATGCAGATACTACACATAAAATACTGACGACTTGTCATTGAAAATTATAATATAGGTGTGTTTTCCAACTGTTGGAAAATAAAAGAATTATTACAGGTGTTAAAGGGGGTTTAGGGAAATGGCTGTGGTGTTAGCTCTGTGTCAAGTGCACTCAATTTTTGTGTCAGTTTCTCCTCAATTGCCATTATGTTAATTAATTGTGTGTATTATTGACTTTTACACAATTTTTTTAATTAAAGGAATTATTCGGGAAACAATATTTGGAGTTTAATTAAGTTAATGCGAGAAAGTGAATATATGTAATAGAAAATCACAAGAATAGGAAAAAAAACAAAAATATCTTGAGATACGACTAGTGTCCATTCATGTATGTCTCAAACATGTTTTAAAACATGTGTGCCTTGTGCATACTTATCAGACTGGTAACATCTATAAGGAGCAGCCCAGATCCAAAATACCAGCAAGTCCCAAGAATATTGTTTTAGCTTCTGATAGACCTTTTCTAGACTAATTGAATAAGGGATCCTTGTCTGGATTATCCTTTACATTTACACTAAGTCAAGAAAATAAAAAAATCATTGGGAAGTCTAATTGCAAATCCACAAGTGATGCCAGCTCTAAATCTTATCTTCATTAAACCATAGTTAATAATATTAATTTAATCTTTAAACATGTTTTTTCTACAATGAACTCAGAATTTAATTGTGTATCAAAGGGGCTCTGTCTGCAAAAGTAAACTGTATTAAACCTGCCTCTGAATAGTCCCCTTTCTGTAGTTTTTACAACATAAGGAAAAGTAGGGACAAGTAGTTTTTTGACTAGTAGCAATGTGCAGAGTTCAAAGCAAGGTTCTGTTTCAGTTACCAAAAAATTTACGCACAATCCATCAGTAAAATCAATCCCAAGGAAGGGCAAACTGCAGAAATCAGGGACAGAGAAGAACAAAATGGCTGAATTCAGATATTGAGATCAAGCGCAAGGAAGAAAATATAACAAATATAAATAAGGGCAAGTGGCAAGACAAGAAAACCCAAAAGAAAAAAAATATATAAAACAAACAAAATATCAATGATCACATTAACATTAAACGTTTAATAAATTTCTCAAAATTTAAATATTATTAACCTTCTTATACATCCTTCAATCAAAAGGCTATTAATATATACCATGTACAAAGTAATTATATGAAATGTTCAAAATATGATTATAGTGATACAGAGCAGACAAAGTTACATTAATTTAAATTAATAATTGTTGCTGCTCCCGGGAAGATGAACAGCAAGGTCCGATCATAACCAGTAAATCTAAAGACGTACAGCTGGGTAATAATATTTGAAATTTGACAAAAGCTTTGGAAGAATTATTGTTTGTGACATGGCTCAAGATGGGAAATTGTGAGGAGAGTGAAGATGACAGAACTGGTTCTAACCACTGTGACAACAACTTGAAAAGCAAGCAACATGACATCCTTCCTATCATGCTGCCGAAAATGTCAACTTTGTGAAGGACAGTGAGAAAAATGGTTTGCCAAAAATTTGAAAGGTGGATTAAAGAAATGTTTGTCATGTCAGATGTGATATAGTCCACAGCTGTTTGAGAACAGAGGTCCTCAGAGAGGTTCTAGTTGTTATGCGGGAAACATATCCATTTCACGTTAAACATAGCTGTAGTTGACCTGTAGATGAATGAAAATTCCAATATAATTATTCTGAAAAATAAATTTAATAATTAAGCATATAATGTGTTAAAATTATTTAATTTGCTTCAGATTTTTTTTTTTTTTTTGTAATTTAATTGTTATGACCATAACCTCACAGTCTCTACCTTATCTGGTAATATTCTGGTAATTATATGCATGAATAATGTTTAGCCAAAAAAGCAATGTGCCTCTCAAGTGATCTATCTGTCTGCCTACCTATCTAGTTGATTGTCTAGATAGATAGATAGATAGATAGATAGATAGATAGATAGATAGATAGATAGTGCTAAATGGTACAGTTTGTAAACTAAAGGAATAAGTAAGAAAACTATATATAGATTTTTTATTAAATTAAATTATGTTAAAGATTTGTTTTTAAACAATGAATGTAATCACTTTTCTAATATATATATATATATATATATATATATATATATCTATATATATATATTATATAAAAGTGATTACAATAAAAATAAAAAAATATATATTTTTTCTTTTTTTTAAACATAATTGAATGTGTATTTTTTTTTACCACATTTAACTTTTTAACATTCATACATTACTGTGTTACTGTGGTACCTTGTAGAGTATTATATCACCTCATTCCATTCACATATATGTTTAAATTGTGTAAATTGTCAACCATTGTATACTATTCCTGGCACCAGAGGATTAGGCTTTTGAACAAAAATATGTCTCTATTTGTGCTTTGATAGAAAAAAATAAATAAATAGCAAGCTTGTGTCTTACAACACAATATGTCTGGTATCAAGAGGCTTCTCACTTAAGAGGTCAGTCAAACATTACTGTACAGATTGCAATTTTTGGAATTTAAGGTCTTTTGATTTGTTTAATAAAGAAAAGTAAAGCTAACCAATTAACCCCTGACAGGAGGTTCATTAAAGGTTTGTAATCCTTTGCCTAAACCTTTTGTAAAGCTAAACTAGTCTAGTGTTAAGGATTTACACAGCTTAGCTTTTCACTGGAGGAGGCCTACAACTTAGAACATTTGTTCCGTTTTCAGACGACTTATATTACCAGAAGGCGACTGAACTGCTATAGGCCTATATAGGGAATGCTGAAATTGGTATGTTTTACCTGACAATAATAGCACATAATAATGATTACTGTCTGAGTTATTGGTTTCTTTAGTGAAAGGATTAGGCGTTTCTATTCTCATGGATTATAGTGTGGTGTAAATATTCAAGATCAATCCATATTGTGTGGCTAGCTAGGCATAAAAGCAAGAGGAAATACAAACTTGTACACTGTGTCACCTTATACGTCTTTTGTCCATCTACACACAGTTTCTTTGACTCACGTAAGGCTGGGTTTCAGGGATTATCATGTAAAACTAGCCTTACTGCTATATTAAGTATTAAACTTTATTTAAAAGGGATTTTTTTTATCACTGGACTTATTTCAAATCCCATCTGCTTTTTTTTTTTTTTTTTTTTCATATAAGCAACACAATAAGTGGCAAGCGTAGTGCACTCACAAAGAATCACTGAAAAATACTGATAAAAAAAATATATACTTAGAATGACAGTCGGTTTGTTTGAAAAAATAACAATTGTGCACATATCATTCTATCAGTCTCATGCGATACATCAAATATTCCACCCCTCTCCTCAAGTAAGATTTCAAGAACCTCATAGAAGCATGAAAATATATACCCTTTAACAGCAAGAACCATATTTCGCAATGCAATAGATTTTATCAATAACATGACTATGGAACCAGACAGATGATATAAGAATTGTGTTTTTATTTTTACCACATTCTCTACAGCTATTGCGGCAACACATAAACATGTAATGCTTCCTTTTCTAACACTATTTTAAATTCATTGTCATGTCCTATCTCTCGTTTGTGACTCATGCAGTCAAGTTAAGTTTCGTATGCCATGCCATCAGCTTTCAACATGTGCCGCGTTGTTTTTTGTACATTTGACTTATTGGTGTCACTAGGTGACTATCCTTAGTCACTCATTTGTGCTATCTCCCTTCAGGCCTGATGGCATCGGAACAGTAAGGGTGGAAGAAAAAGAACGTTTCGAAGAAATTAAAGAAAGGCTGCGTTTGCTTCTGGAGAATCAGATCACACATTTTAGGTAAAGCATTTAAATGTTCCAGAATATTTAAAAATACAAATACATTTAAATAGCTTGATTTGCTGTTCTGCTAGATTTATTTTATGAAACTTAAGGAAAATCTGCATTGTTTCAGGTACTGTTTTCCTTTTGGACGACCTGAGGGGGCTTTAAAAGCTACTCTGTCTTTGCTGGAGAGGGTAAGTATGTTACATGAAAATATTTTTTAGGTATTTTTATTTAGTTTTAAACTAAAAAGTGATATAGCTGAAACGCATGTTTGAAAACCACTGAAATAAATATTTTCAAAGCTGGGTTTTACATGCTATTGAACAAGATGTACATTAGCTCGGGATTTGTAAATCCAACTGTTTTTAATTTTTGTTTATGTGGATCACTCAAATTATGCAGTGGTATTTGTCTGTGTGTGTGTGTGTTTATATATTTAACTGTTTTATGTGTATTAACTCAACTGACGCTTATGTTTACATAATCACATACTTCAATAATCAAGTTTTTGGCTCATGCAGATGGTTCAATATCGTAATTTGGTCTGTGTGCTTGACTTTATCATGTTTTATACACTTTCATATTTCTCAACTCATCTAAAGGTTTTAATGAAAGACATAGTTACACCTGTCCCTCAAGAGGAAGTCAAAAATGTTATTCGGAAATGCCTAGAGCAAGCAGCATTAGTGAACTACACCAGGCTATCAGAATATGCTAAAATTGAAGGTAAGACACACCTCTTTATCGGGCAGGATGCCAATGTCCTTTGCTGTTTGTATTTAAGAACACTGTCTACATGTTTCAAGATAATATTGACTCTGAATATATGGCTTAATGGTTAATGTGTTAGAGAATTTGCTTTTAGATATAATTTTCAATGTAGTCCTGGTTAGATCAGCTAGTATATGTTTACACACTAGTGAGCTTTTAGTGTTATGTTGTTAGTTATACTGACTATAATATGAACATTTTTGTTATGAATTCTTTTTTACTATATATATTTTTTTTTTCTGGTTAGAGGTAGTTGTAGCCTGTGCTTGTCCTGTGCATTTTTTTAAAAATATAACACTGGGTTTTGTAGTTACAATGCTTGGAGACATCGGAAAAAAAAATTGTTTAAAATGTATGTAACCCTTTGAGTACCTAAGTGGTGGTACCCACTCCACTTGTAAAAAATACATTTGGCTGAGATATGAGGTTGTTGATGTTACACAGGTTATGAAATAAGTTAATGTTTTTTAATTTTTGTTGGTGAATCTTTGAAATACCAATATGTGAAAAGGTTTAAAATGTGAGCTGCAGACACTAACTACATATTGTTTTTAATACTGACTCTTTGTACTGGTTTTACAATCCTGGAATAAGCAAAAGGAGATGCTTGTAAGTTTTCTTTTTGGTTGGGAAACACAGTGTTTTTTTTATTTTATTAAAAGCTCTCTGTAGGTCAAGTGGATGTCATGTTTGTCCTTCTGACAATGTTGAACTACTACCAGAAAAGAAGTTATTAAGGGGCACCCAGTGAAAAACACTTAAGAATTGGGCACTGAGAGGATTTTATTTGCTGCCTCTTGTTTTGGCAGTGTCTGTATAAATAGGAGAATGTCAGGTTTGTAATGAACTTTGGGTACCAAATCAAAAAAAGTTTTGGGTTTTTTTGTGGAAAATTTCACTTATGCTGTTTATGGAGTTTAAAAAACCTATTGCTGAGAAAGGACACAAGAAGAATTAAATTAACACCGATAATATCTACAAAATGCTGCCATCACGGACTTTTCTGTTTAGTACATGCTAACATATTGGTAAGATCTGCTCTCTTCTTTCAGATAAATCAATGCAAAACAAACTTTAAGATCTGTAAGTAAAAATGCATTCATTTCCAAAGTAGAACACTCTAGCGTATTCTGCCCTCATGTGCCGCAGTTCTCCTCGGTTGTGTGAATTACCTGCCCCATTTTTTTTGCACTGTGACTTTTAGGTCTGGGAATACTTTGAAGCAACAAACCCTTTTTTTCCAGCTTTCTTTTCAGATAAGATCCCTCATCCCACACTATCTACTTTCTTCTGCTTCTTTCCTCTCTTATTTGTTATTGGCACAACCATTTTTCTACTGCCTTTCTAAAAGTGGTTGTGATGCCAATTCCAGAGCATGCTGGGATTGTTAATTATAACAACCCAACATCCACCAGCTGCATGAATCAGGTTTTCTCTTATAGGCATAGCTGAGTGCAAACATAATACGTTTACATTTATTAGTACCATAAACCACTACGTATGGGCTTTTTAATGGCACCAACTGGTGGAACGTTGTATAAAACTATATCACAAACACTTAGAGAGTTCAATTTAATTCTACAAACTGTAATATTGTTTGTGTCTATGCCTATGGTAAAAACCTTTAAAAACCTTAGATACTTAAGGCTTCAGTGCTTAGTATCTTAAGCCAAATTCAATTAATTTTGTTTCCCTTTTGTTTGAATCATTTGTCTTGTAAAAAAAATATAAACAAAAAACAAGACTTATAACATCACAGTCACAATTTTGTTGTGACTCATGGGCATGCTGAATGGTTAATCCAGCAAATATCAAATTTTAATTACCCTACTCTCCTCTCCTGTGTATCCCAAGTACTCTACAATCTTTTCTCCGTTTAACGTTAATGTTACAGTTTCCTCTAACCTATGACCTCTTTACCTCTCTGACCTAAGCCTCTTGCATGCCCAAATCCTCTTTTATAGGCAAAAAGAGAGAAATGTATGAACATCCAGTCTTCTGCTTGGCCTCCCAAGTGATGGATTTAACCATTCGTGAGTAACCTACCACCTCTTCTCCATGCTGTCTCCACTTCGTTTTCATTATCCAAGAACCCCCTCCTAATCCAACCCAACTCACTTTCCTTGCTTGAAGTCTATTAACATTCTTGTCTGTTGCTTCTGTCTGTGAAACCCAGTTTGGAAGTCGAGTCATTTTTTTATCAGCCTAAAACAAGTTAAACAATCAAGCCATTTGTCTGTGATAAACCGGCAATTGTCTGTAAGTTTTTCAGTTATTCTTTCTGTCTGTGACCTGAATGCATTTTTACTTTGCTTATGTGTAACCTGAACTTGTTAAGTGCTTATCACTGGTATACAACAGCGGTCAACATCATGGGGCCCGATGTGCTAGAGATGAATTGAAGGATTCTGGTGTACAAACTGTTTTGCCTTAAAAGTAAGATCACTATGATAGCTGGAAAAAAAGAAAGGGCACATTTGCATTTCTCCTTTTTATTGCCTTAATGCATTTTCTTTCTATTACGGACTTGTTTCAAATACTTGTCCAATATGTTTGTGTCGTCCTTTTGTGGTAGGCCTCGATGGAACATGGACATTACTGCTTCAGAGAATTGTTCAATGTTTTAATTCAAATATATCATTTTTTCTTATAATTATTATCTGATCTACTGCCAACGTTTCTTCCTCTATTGATGATGGAGTAAGATTGTAATAATTTTTGGTTGAATGTAAACACTTGGGCAATGTCATAAGACACTCATAAATGGGGTAACCTAATATATTGCTCCACTCGCTCATTAATCGTGCATATGTATTCTTGTTTCTCTCTTTTTTTCTCTCCTTTTTGCTCTCTCTTTCACATAGAGAATCAAAAGGATGCAGGTGAACAACTGTATATGTATTATAAAGTAGTAGGAGTGTAATTTTTTTTATTATTTATTTTCTATTTTCATGGCTCCTTAAGTGGTGTACTCCTTTAGGCCGCAATGGAGTTACAATAATACTTAAGGAGTTAATTTGTGCTGTCTCAAAAAACACATTAAATCAGGTTATCCTCTAACTTGCATAACCCGAGACATTTTAATAATACCAATTTACCCTGTGTAATAAAAAAATATAAAAGTCCAATAGTTAACAAGGTAACTAAAATTCATTCTCCCTTTATCATATTTGTGTTGATGCCTTTTTTAAAATGTTTGTGTTTTCTGTAAATGTGTACTAACAGCACAGTCAGAAAAAAAAATCCTGTCTTTTTTTGTCCTTTATGTTTGTAAGATAATGAGATGTATTGTTACATGGCTCAAAATGATTAAGCATTTTTTGACGACCTACTCGTAACAGCACAAATCACCCCTTAGCTGTGAAAATGCACACCAAGGATTCTTCACAGTTGAACATTTGCATTTATCTCTAAAGCAGTTTTTAGTCTCCCTAAAAGGACATCTCAGGAATGTAGGAGTTATAACATTATACCTTATGTTGACATTTTGCTTTTTTTTTATTTCTTTTTTTTTTTTAAACAGTGACATGACGATGCAACAGTATAATACAATATATTTAAAATAGTAATATAGATAATAAATATTGCAGGTTTCACAAAGCTATATTTCTGCAATTGTTTTAGTATTGAAAGAAGTAGTGTATATAAGTAGCACAGTGCCCATATAACCAAAGAGATAAAATAAAGGCATTACTAGATGCACTGCCTTTGTTTCAAACTAAAGATGTAGTGACCACAGGGAAGCGTCCCAAAGTCAACAGAACATAAACTGGTGTCTAAATTTACATGAGGGTGCAACATTTTTTTTAAATATCTTTTTTATACTTATATTTGTTACTATGGGGTTAATACTTGTAAATAAACCAGTATGCTTTTGTGAGAAATCTGAAAACATATGTAGTGTCAGAGAGTCATATTAGGTTAAATTAGCAGAGGCTTTACAACTATCCAGGCAATATGGTGGAAACTGAGTAAGTTTGGGTCTTGTTACCAGTAGAATAGAGAAGTAAAGTGTATACCTTCTATAGAATGCTTCTTTGTTTTGGAATTGTTGTACTAGATCACTAGCATGTGGCTTGGGTGTTTCAAGCATCATCCCAGATATCAGAAAAGTAATATTTTTGGTTATAAGCTTAAAGGGACACTCCAGAACCCTAAACAACTTTAGCTTGCTGAAAAGCTTTATGTTTGAAGAGTGTGTACTCTTTTTTTTTTTTTTTTTTTTTTGCAAAAAGTATAGATTTCAATAGAAATTGAAACTTTTAGAAATTACTCTGGTTACACACCCTTGGGTCCTGTTACTTCCTGGTTTCGTTAGCTCAATGCAGCTGACCTCAAGAGGAAGCAATTGCCCAGAGCACCTGACTTACAAAGACTTCTCATTGAGCTGTATTAGGAAGTCTGTGATTGGACAGCCACAGAAAGTCTGGGCGGAGTTTGAAGGGGAGGGCTTGTAAAGGCAGCAGACTTGCAAGTGATCTGCAGGTTTTGCGAGCTGATTTTAGGTATATTCCCAATGAAAAAAATGCATTATTAAATGCATGTACGTTTTCATCTGGGTTATATCTACTAAACAGTGAGTTTTATGTAATTAGACAGTTTAGTGTCATTTTAAAAGGAACTTTCTAATAAAAATTGTTTTTTTTAACTCACTGTGTGCATCCTTCAGTTTAGATATAGGGCCTCCCTTTAAAAAAACAAAAAACAAAAAAAATAACATTAAATTTTATCTTTCGTCTAGCCCCAGGAAATACTCCTCAGTGCATATCGATCTTTCTACTTTACCATCAAGCTTGATTAATTATGTCCAATCAAATGCCTCTCATAGAAAAGCATTGTGGGAATATTGCACATGTGGAACGATCACTGAAATCTGCAGATCGGATGCTTCTTTATGAGAAGTACTGAATTTATTGCTTCTCATAGAAAAGTACTAGACACATGCTCAGCATGCAGCATCAGCATGCTTTGTTTATGCTGATAGACATGAAATAAATTAAATGATTGAGTGATAGCCAGTAGAGGTGTGGGAATTACAATTGTAGTGTTTATTTAAAATGGCACTGTTTTCCTGTGTATGAGCTGCGGGGGCAGGATCTGTGCCCCCAAATCATTTCAATGTGAAGTTCTCTTTCACATTAGCAATATCAACTACATTGATAGGACTCATTTTTCATTCATTATTGTTGAATAAGCTTTTTCAAATGATTTAATAATTTGGGATACACTTTTAAAATGAGTTAATATAATGAAAGAAATGCTTTTCCTTTTGTAAAATGCTGATATTTCGATATATTTTTTTTTTATTTTTTTTTATATGTAATAAATCATTTTGATATTTTAAAAAAACATATCCAACAATATTAAATAAAGGCCATAATTGGGTGGAAATGCTTGACTGAAGGAATCAGCTGGGTGCTGGGTGCAAATATAAACTAGCAAATTAAAATATGTGCCCATATTTGGTGCAAATATATATTTACTACATTATATTAGTACCTTGTATATAGATGACATTGAATAAAATAATGTTAACAATAATAATGATATATGTACTACTTTCTAAAAATAATTTAGCTTGATCAAATGATAAGATATACACTTGAGCCTGGTTGAGTAAATAGAGTCTACAAGGAGATAATGCATTTTCTAGCAGTAATGCCTGGTAAACCTCAAGAAAGATCTCCTCTTTGATCTCCTGATTTATGTAACTGTAGCATTTTATTATAAGATACCAGCCTCTTATTTAGCACTATATTTAATTATCGAGGCTCTCAACAGATACATTGTGTGGTTTTCATAGCATGTGGTTGGTAAATAAATAAAAATGACAACAGAACACCTTTGAGTTGCCTTCCGCTATTCCAAAATTTTAGAATGACTTTCAACACATTCATAATAATAATAATAATAATAATAATAATAATAGAGAGAAGGTTAAAGGGGATATCAGCAAATAAACTACAATAACAAAAAGCAAAAATGTGGTCGTGCACATGATCAAATATTTGCTCCGTTAAAAGATTCTGTGTAATTTATAGCAATACCATGATGACTGATTCCAATAAAATACTGCTAAATCAGGTACACTTTAGGACACAATAAGATTGTAGATGTCAAATTAAAGGACCACTCTAGGCACCCAGACCACTTCAGCTTAATGAGCTTTTACCCATTTTTTTTATAAACCTAGCAGTTTCAGAGAAACTGCTATGTTTATACTGAGGGTTAAGCCCGCCTCCAGAGCCTCTAGTGGCTGTCTCATTGACAGCCGCTAGAGGCGCTTGCGTGATTCTCACTGTGAAAATCACAGTGAGAGCACGCAGGCGTCCATAGGAAAGCATTATGAATGCTTTCCTATGCGACCGGCTGAATGCGAGCGCGGCTCCTGCCGCGCATGCGCATTCAGCCGATGACGTCGCGAGGAAGAAGAGGAGGAGGAGGAAACCTCCCCGCCCGGCGCTGGAGAAAGAGGTAAGTTTAACCCCTTCCTCCCCCCAGAGCCCGGCGGAAGTGGGTCCCTGAGGGTGGGGGCACCCTCGGGGCACTCTAGTGCCAGGAAAACGAGTATGTTTTCCTGGCACTAGAGTGGTCCTTTAAATAATGGTTTAAATATATAATATATTTATATAAATATATATTTTTATGATTTTTCTACGTGAATGGATCGCTATTGTATCATTTGAAATGCCCATAAGAATATTCTTTAAATTAATATTTCACTCACTATCATAAGTGTTATTGGGAAAATGTTTTTGGGGGGGCTGAAGCTCCAGATAAAGGATTCTTAAAGGAGACAGCCACCAGATGTTGTTTCTCTAAAACTGCAATGTTTTCGCTTGCAGTTGGGTTAAGGGGACAGGGACACTGCACCCAGACCACTTCAATGAGTTAAAGTAGTCCGAGTACCTGTAGTGTCCCTTTAAGCGTAGGGGTGGTGTTGCCAGATGGCTGTCTGGAAGGGTTACTGGGAAATAGTATTTTGCTGCACACCCCTCTTTTAGTCAGATGGCATGGCAGGGTCAAATTGAATACCTAGCTGTGCAACTTGTGCTTTTTTTCTGGCTATGCTTCTATTAAGATTTCATAGAGCATCAGCAGCCTTTTCTAACTCTGTTAGTGTAGGGTTTATTCAGCCCCAGGTAATTCTGGAACCTAGCAATGCCACTGCCCCTCGATTTATAAAAAGGAAGGAATTTTTTTGTCCGCAGGTGCTAAATAAATATAGTATTGCAATTGAAAATGTATTTGTAAGCCAATCCCTTTTTTTTTTATTGGTATTTTTTTTTCTTTTCCAGACTAGCACCAGCCCTTCGTACGTTATGTATACTTTATCTAATGCATGGGCATTGGTACACTGTCGTTATCAATATAGTTTTTTATTGGTAATTTAATGGATAATATTATAGCACATTCAATCGGTGTTTAAGTTCAAAGCGATAACTTGCTAAAAACTTCAAGTCAACGTGTCATCACACTTTTCTTTGGTACTTCATTATGCATTGAATATTTAATCCAATTATCATACCTGTAAACAATATATTTTGATATATTTTGTTTTATTAGTAAAATGCTATCCCCCAATGCTGCCATGGTAATTATCATGCTGGTTTGTGGGTAGGAATCATATTGCTTCCTCCCACCCACCTTATATCTTTTTGACCATGCTTGGGAAACAAATCAGCACTTTACAAAGTAGTGTGCTCCTCCCACATTAAGGCAACACGTTGACTGTATTTCTAGCCTGTCACTCTATTTTAAAATACTTCTGTCAGAGACCCTTGCTGTCCTACTTCCCAAGAAATAATCATAGCAACTACCATGCCTTTACCATGAGCACATAGTAGTTGTTGTGAAGGCAAGCAGGAAAACTGCCTGGAAGAGGGTTCTCCTATTTTTCATCTGTCAATCATATTGCCTGCATAGCAGTGTATGCTGAGAAATTATTGACAGGTAGGGAATGGAAAACTTTTTGAATCAATTTTTTTTATTTACACATTTGGTAATAATTCTGCTAGACACATGTGAAGCTGAAGTTTTAAGTTGTGTCTATATATAGATATTTAAAACCTAACCAGATTTGGTTCCTTTAGAAAGAAATGGAGTGAGACGTCAGGCATATTTACTGTACTCAAGGTGATTTTGTTACAATAATTAAAGCAGAAAGGACACAGGTGCTACCTGATTAATAAAAAGTGTTTCTGTAATTTTAGAAAACATGAGCAGGAAGTGTTTGTGTTTACAGAATTTAGAAAGATTTCTTTTAACACGAACAAGCCTTTCTGAAATATTCCACCTTCACCTTCATTTGTTCAAAGGAATACATTAAACTGTTTTGGGATGACTAAGGAAAAGAAAACCCCCATCTTCTAATTTTATAAGATAACTCAATAGCTGAAATGAAATATAAATTATACTACGAGTTACAAATCACATTGTATTTTTTGCATAGCCTTACTAAGGTGTCCTTGTATTGATATAGCTACGATCTTTCTAGGATATGCTACACTTTAATATCTGGTGCTTAAAGGAACACTCCAAGCTTAACCACTACAGTGCACAACATAGTGCAAATAGTTCCTTTGGCCCCCTATGTAATTAGTCAAACCAGTTTAATAGTTTTGACCTTTTATATCTGGTCCACCAGACACTCCTTCTCATCGCCACTACAGCCCCAAAGAGTGCCGGAATGTCTCTGCCTGAGCTAAGCCAAGTAGTGCAGGACTTATCTTACTGGCCAAGAGAGATCAGCTAACTCTCTTAGCCATTGAGATGGCATTTCACTGCAGGAGTTGGCTGTCACACCCACCGAAAATGGTTTGTTTACTTACACTGTGGGGGGAGGGATGGGCATCAGGGTCTCCTGGCACCATAACCACTATTGGAACTTGGAATGTTCCTTTAATTGGTCCATTATGCAAAATGTGTAAAAGAGAACAAAAGGTGCTACATTCTAAAAATACATACCATAATGTCAATGTATCAACTCATAACAAACTTTATTAGGACAACCAGAAAGTGGAACAATATTAGCTTAAGGTGAACCTGTTATGACAGCTTCAACTAAAAAATTATAACAACTCATAGAGTAATATTTATATTATTTAATACAAACATATATTAAATATTTTATTGATTTAGGAGCTCTTAATGTCTTACCTCATCTTTAGCTTTCCAGTGGCACTATGCTCCAAAGCCCATGGGCATAACAATGCTGTGACCTCCACATGTTCTGCCTTTCTACTTCCCCTACTGTAATATGATTGGGCTTGCCTGGAGATATTCCCCTGAGCAGGAAACTCCTCCTTAATGGCGCAGACACAAAGACTTCCCTGTCAGCACATATGCATCCAGACAGAGTGACATCAGTCTCTCCAGTCCATTATTTCTCCAGTAAACACGAGATGCAGTAGCTGATGGAAAAGCGATGTGTCGGACAGAATAAGAATCCCATTTAGAAGGGTTCTCCTTCTGTTCATTGTCAATAAGTTATAGACCATATGCATTGGCCTATGCCAAGAATTGACACGTAGGGGATGGATGACATTTTTAAAGACTTTTAAATTAAAATTGATACACTGCTAGCATTTTTACGAGAATTATGTATAGATGAAATAGTTTTTTACTTTTTTCCTTTAATTTTGTATTCCATGACATGTAAACATTAAAATTGACAACAAACCTAAATTTGACTGTTGAAACAACAGAAATCAAATAAATTGGTAAACATGAAGAGACTGGAGTGAAGAACAAATGGAGAACAATATAAGGAGATTAAAAACACAGGTTAAGTTACATTTAGAATATTTAAATACTACTACATGCCCCAACTTAAACAAGGTTATTATTGAAGTAATGGCGTCTGCCATGACTAACCTGGTCCCGCTTTTCAGCAAATTAGCAACTGTTTATATGAAAAGTTATTTCATTATACATTACATATTTGAAGGTTGGCATAGTAGTAGAGAGCAGACACGTCACTGTGGCATCCCACTGTGTATGATGGGGAATCACATATATATTTTTCAAATCAAATAAAAACTAATTATTTCTGACATAGTGCTCATTGCAGTATGCTATTTAATACCAACATTTGTGCATGTAAACATGTATATACATTAAAAAAAGTTAAACCATCAACCAAGAGACTGAATGTTGAGTGACTTCAGCATGTCTCTAGAACTCATAATCCCAGATTTGAAAAAAAAGTAATACTCACTTTACCAGAATGCATCTTTAATATTAGACTGTTTTTTTTCTTTTTCATTATATAGTTTTCTGCCACAGCAGCTTGAGTGCCAGAGTTTGTGTATTTCCTGCCAATTGTTGTGGGATGCAACATGTAGCACACATGTATATATACACGTACACCTAAACATACACACAGAGAGACACATACAAACACAGATGCAGGAATACAGACATGGTTGCTAGGGCGCAGTTCCTTTTAAATGCTGCATATTGGTTCATGGCTTAATGAACCTACATTATACCTAAGGAAGATGTGTTTAGCATTCAAAAATATTACCAAACAAGTAGTGTGCTGATGATAGTGTAAAGTGCAACCAAATCAGAGATGACATTATGCAAGACACTTTCTCTATACAAACTACTTTTGCCATCTGAAATTAATTAAATCCCTGATTTAAACTTAGAAACATAGAAACATAGAATGTGATGACAGATAAGAACCATTCCCCTCTAGGCTGCCCAATTTTCTAAATACTAAAATCCTCTGAATTAAACCCCTGAATTTGCAGTTTAAATTAACGCAGGTTATAGCTTCTGAAAGACAACCCATTCTCAGCAAATTATTTCTCTTTATGTACACAAAATTCTTGGTGTGACATATGCAAAAGGCTTGGCCTGCAGTTGTGGGAGGGGCATGTTACCCTACTTAAACCCCCTACTCACCTTCCTCTGTTCCGTAGTGCTTTTAGCGATCCGCATGTCCCTGTTTCCGGTCACCATTACCTCCCTGGTCCTCGTTACCTGGCCTGCTGTCTCCACGGTCCTTCTGGGCTCTACTCTGGCTCTCATGTTGTCCCTGGCACTCCAAGCCTCTGCTGTCCGTCTGGTCGACTCTCCGTTTCGTGAGTTGCTTGCCCTTCCGATGCGCAGCGGTCGCTGTCCCACGGTGTCATCGCGGTTTTTGGTCTATCCCCTCTCTAGTCCTTTCGCACGCCTTGCTCGTGTTGTTTCCTGTTCGTTTTTTTTTTTGTTTTCCCGCGAGCAGCCCGCTGGTTCTCTGCGCGGGGGCTCTGTGGCCGGATGGAGGTTTCCAGCAGTTTGGTCGCTGCTGTTTCCCCTGCTGCATGCCTTACTTGTGCTGCCGTTGAGGTGCTCAGACTATTTTTTGTTTTTCCTATTGGGGTTCGTGTGTCCGCAGTATCCGTGCCCATAGAGCTGACATTTCATTATCTGTGTCTGGAGCTTGCCCTGATGGGAGGGTGAGTTGCAATCTGGGAAATTCCACTGTGCCAGCCGCGTGCAGGCTGAGCAGTAATCGGCTGGCACAGTTGGAATGGGACTACTGTTTGTATAGGGGGGCAGCCCAGCCATCCATCCCTCCCTTTATATCCACTGTTTTTTCCAATCTCCCCCACGAGCAACCTGCTTGCTAAAGTCTTACAACACTTACTCACTAGCAGCTCGGCTTGCTGTGCGCGTTTTTTTATTTTTCTTTCTTTCTTTCTTTCTTTCTTTATTTTTATTTTCTTTCTTTATTTCAAACATGCGTCCATGTGGCCGCCCCTCATTCCATCGTGGGTACACTTGACTCTTCCTCATTCCCCTAGGTTTAGCACAGCTGGATGGTGCATGTTTTAGTATTTTTCCCCTTCCCCTTTTTCAAAATAAAAAAAATTAAAAAAAATTGATAAATACAAAAATAGTAAAATAATGTGAAAAAAAAAAATTAAATAATAATATACCCGGTTTCTCGCGTTCGGGTTTCCTTTTACTGCTGTGTCAATACGCGGTCTCAAGCTACATAGTTGCTGTTATAGAACGTTTTTCGGTCCCGTTGCAAAGTCAGACCTGCGTTTTAACTTTAAAAAAATATATATATATATAAAAATAAAACTTTTTTCTCGTTTCCCTGCTTAGCAGGGCCACATTTGCCCGCCATGCTCGTGCTACATTATTTTCCGGATGGAGGGTTATGTGTTTTTGTTCCCAAACCCGCAATCTGGCCCTCATTAGCCCTGTGGGCTACGTACACACACGCGCATTCTATTTCCTTTTTCCATGCATACTCCATACAGCATGACCACCTGGACTCCGACTGGCTCACTCTGCCCTCCAGTTACGGTCGACCTTACGATTCTTCCTTTTTTTTTTTTTTCTCATCACACAGTACATCCCCACAGTACATCCCCTCTCTTAGTTAGCTGTTGCTGGCTGCCAGGGTCCTAGTTGTCCACTAGTTGTAATTGTCACGACTAGTAATGTGGTCCAGCACGCAGAAACTATGTAAACATATACATAAGTAAGAAAAGGAAAATAATAGGATAGAGCGTAAACCGGACCTTAGAATGGCCGGACTAATACGCTAGAGACAGAGAATGGTCAAAGGGAAAGCCGAGGTCAAGGAAGCCAGAAAATACTCAATACCGATTAAACAAGCCAAGTCAGGGAAACCAGAGATCAGAATAACCAGGGAAACGCCAAGGATCAGGATACCAGGAAATCAGAAACACAGAATTAGCACTTTCAGGAAACCAGGAAACTGAAACCACGACATGGCAAAGTAATGGAGAAAGCTAGGGGTTTAAATACCCCTCTCTAGGCTATGATTGGTCAGAGGGCGACCTCTGACCCCAAAACGTGCGTGTGCGTTGACGTCGTGACGTCACGCACACGTTAGTATAATTTTCGGGGGCGGAGCTACTCTTAGGCGCGACCATGTGGTCGGCGCCATGTTTGATTCGGGCGTGATGCCCGGAAGAACGGAAGGAGCGGTTCCCGGCTCGCCGACGAGCAGGTAAGCTCGTGTTGTCGGCGTGGCCGTGCCGGTCGGGCACGGCCGTGAGGCTCGGCGGGCCGGTAACCGCAACAGTACCCCCCACTCGAAGACCGCGCACCGGGCGGGAAGGACCCGGCTTAAGAGGAAAGCGGTTGTGAAACGACCGGATAAGACGGGGCGCATGGACCCGGTCAGCAGGAACCCAACAACGTTCCTCGGGACCATAACCCTTCCAGTCAACGAGATAGGACAAGACACCTCTGGATAATTTGGAGTCCATGATAGAATGGACTTCGTATTCTTCTTGATCACCCACCACCAAGGGCGGAGGAGGAGTGGCAAACCTGGTGTAGCGATTGCAAGTAAGGGGCTTGAGCAGAGACACATGGAAAGTATTTGCAATTCTCATATGAGCCGGAAGTGCCAAAGAATAGGTCACTGGATTAATACGTTGGGTAACTCGAAAGGGACCTATGTACCGAGGGGCAAATTTCATGGACGGGACCTTAAGCTTGATATGTTTTGTGGAGAGCCACACCCTGTCACCTGGAAGATATACAGGATTAGCGCCCCGTTTTTTGTCAGCTTGGGCCTTTGCTCGTAATGAAGCTTTCTGCAGAGCTGAATGGACGGAATCCCAGGTGTCATGAATAGATTCCAAACGGGTGTTCAAGGCAGGAATTTCCGTGTCTGAGAATTCAGAAGGAAAAACAGCGGGGTGATAACCCTGATTTACAAAGAATGGACTGTGATTAGAAGATTCATGAGTGGCGTTGTTCCTGGCGAACTCAGCCATGGGTAAGAGCTCATACCAGTTAGATTGATTGGCATTTATAAAGCAACGTAAATAGGCTTCTAGAGACTGATTCGCCCTCTCTGCTGCTCCATTAGTTTGAGGGTGATATGCCGACGAAAAGGAGAGTTCAATGCCTAATTGCTTACAAAAGGAACGCCAAAACCTAGAAACAAACTGGGTACCTCTGTCAGATACTATGCTTTTAGGTACACCGTGCAACCGAAAGATCTCTCTCAAGAATATTTGAACTAGATCTTGAGCAGATGGTAATTTTTTAAGGGGGGCAAAATGTGCCATCTTTGTGAACCTATCGATAACCATAAGGACTGTATTAAACCCGTTTGAACTGGGTAGATCCACAATGAAATCCATGGCTAAGTGGGTCCAAGGAGCACTGGGTATGGGCAGTGGTTGTAAGAGTCCAGGAGGCGATCTAGGAGGAACTTTAGAAACGGCACATATTTGACATGCCCCAACATATTCTTTGATATCATTTCTAAGAGCAGGCCACCAAAACCTCCGGGAGATGGCAGAGAGGGTCTTGTGAACTCCAGGATGGCCTGCTGTGAGGTTGTCATGGAACAAATCTAGTACCTTCTTTCTAAACTGAGGTGACACATACAGTTTGTCCGGAGGTTTTCCCACAGGTGCCTGAGTTTGATCCGCTATTATGGCACAGAAGAGTGGAGAAGACACTTCGGTAACTGTAGTGGCAATGAGGCATTCAGGAGGTATAATAGGATATATCACCTGTTCCGGAGCTTCATCTGTCTCAAACTGCCTAGAAAGTGCATCTGCCTTGGTGTTTTTAGTACCAGGCCTGTACGTAATTATGAAATTGAATCGGGAGAGGAACAATGACCATCTAGCCTGACGAGAGGACAGTCTCTTAGCGTCCCCGATATAAGCCAAATTCTTATGATCCGTAAAGATCAAAAGTGGCTCTTTGGAACCTTCCAAGAGATGCCTCCATTCCTTAAGGGCAAGTACAATGGCCAAAAGTTCCCTATTCCCTATGTCATAATTCTTCTCTGCAGGTGTGAGTTTGCGAGAGTAAAATCCACAAGGATGTAAAGGTGTATCAGGACTTTCTCTTTGAGACAGAATGGCTCCAACTCCTGTCTCTGATGCATCCACCTCTAGGATAAATGGTTTGGTTGGATCAGGATGGGTCAGGACAGGTGCTGAGGAAAATAAAGATTTTAACAATTCAAATGCCTCTCTTGCTTCTTTGGGCCAAGATGTACAATTTGCTCCTTTTTTGGTTAAATTGGTTATAGGGGAAATCACGGAGGAAAAACCCTTTATGAATTTGCGGTAGTAATTCGCAAAACCTATAAAGCGTTGAGTGGCTTTAAGGCCCTTGGGTAATGGCCACTGTAAGACTGCCTCCAGTTTACGGGGATCCATCTGGAAACCAGACGGAGATATAACGTATCCAAGGAATTGTATCTCCGTTTGGTCAAACTGGCATTTTTCCAGTTTACAGTAAAGGCCGTTCTGTAACAGGGTTTTCAGTACAATTCTCACATGTTCGTGATGTGTCTCTAGGTCTGGGGAATAGATGAGAATGTCGTCCAAGTACACTAGAACGAACATGTGAAGGTACTCTCTTAGGACATCGTTAATAAAATCCTGGAATACCGCTGGAGCGTTACATAATCCAAACGGCATAACCAGGTATTCGTAATGTCCCATTCTGGTGTTAAATGCGGTCATCCATTCGTGACCGTCCTTAATCCTGACTAGATTGTATGCGCTTCGGAGATCGAGCTTGGTAAAGACTCGAGCTCCCCTCAATCTGTCAAACAGCTCTGATATAAGGGGAATAGGGTAGGCATTTTTTATGGTAATCCTATTCAAACCCCTATAATCAATACAAGGGCGTAGGTCTCCTTCTTTTTTAGAGACAAAGAAGAATCCAGCCCCGGCTGGTGAGGAGGACCTACGGATATGACCCTTTCTGAGAGCATCTTTAATATATTCCTCCAAACAAAGATTTTCCTGGGGGGACAAGGCATAGACTCCTCCCTTGGGAGGCATAGTCCCTGGTAATAAGTTTATGGTGCAGTCATAAGGTCTATGAGGAGGTAATCCTTCTGACTGGACCTTGTTAAATACCTCTTTCAAATCCATATACTGCGGTGGAATTTGTGTGGTCAAGGGAGGTGCAACAGGAACATTAATGGTACCTATAGGTTGTGGGATTTGCTTAAAGCAAACACCTTTGCATCTCTCACCCCAACTCACAATCTCTCCTTCAATCCAATCCAAACGTGGATTGTGTTTCAGGAGCCAAGGGAAACCGAGTATTATCGGAACTGTAGGTGAAGATATGATTTGAAAGGTCATTTCTTCAGAGTGGAGAATACCCACTGAAACAGTGATTGGCAGAGTTTCGTGTGTGATGAAAGGCTGGGTAAGAGGCCTTCCATCAATGGCCTCGACTGCTATCGGTTTCTCTTTATGTCTTAAGGGCAGGAGATGTTTTGCAGAGAATTCTTTGTCTAGGAAATTCTCCGCTGCCCCAGAGTCAATCATAGCCTCACACTGAACAGTAGTGTTCTTGAAAGATAAGGTTACTTTGACAAGGAAACGGTTCTTAGTCAATTTAGGGGACATATACATCACACCTAAGGTCGGTCCCCGTACGTGCCTTAGGTGTGCAAGTTTTCCGGCCGAACCGGGCATGACGATCTTAGATGTCCCTTCTTGCCACAATACATACATAACCCCTCGTTACGTCTGTGTTGTCTCTCTGCCTCAGTGAGTTTAGCGCTACCCAATTGGATGGGTTCAGGTTCTGGAAGAGGCGTTTGGCTACTCACCACTGGGTTAGAGAAACGAGGGGTGTAACGGATCGCCTGGCACCCCGACTGGGTACCTCCGTTAATGGATGCTCCTAGTGCTTCCTGAGGACTCCAAGCACTCTGGCAGACACCACAATCACCGAATCCGAGAACCTTTTAAATTCTCCCAAGCATATGAATGCTGTAGACCATTGAATAGGAACCATACGAATAGGCTTGTACTCCTAGCAGTCAACTGGAACAGCATACAATAAATCCTTCCCCCAATAATGAGACGACACATCACTTTGAGGGTAAAACAGGAACTCTGGACTGGCTCATCCAGCCTGGCTTTTATTACACTAATCCACATACAGGCCACACCCAGGGGGAGGCATAAAATAACCAATCACATACATGGTTCAGCCCACACATTCCCTCCCCTCAGATAAACAGTTAAACCAATTATTACATACAATAAAGATACAGTTTTTACACACACACTGTAACTTTAAAACCATACATCCAATTTCAATAAATGCATATTCAGACTCAGCATACATCAAACATAAACCCTTCCAAAAATCAGCCAAATCCCTCCAGTGGATCAAAAGTTAGCTGGAAGTCCTTTATGACCGACCGCAAGCACAATTTCCTGCCCAAAACAGTTCCATAGATTTGGGCTGTGCGGTCGGTCAATTTCATGCGAAAAAACGACTAAGTCCCATTTCGAACGGGACTTAGTCTCTGGAGCTGCAAGTTCCGTATGGGAGAAGGTAGGGGTCAGCGGTGTTCGGCAGAATGTGTAGCCGATTTTAGTTCCACAGAATCTTTAGCATACACCGCTGACCGCATTCGAATGACCAAAATGGCCGCCGCCACGTGTTCGGCTGCCGAATGGCGGCCACCCAGCGCTCGGCAATTAACCTGCAGTAACCTCACAGCCTGGGAGGTAAATTGCCTGCACACTTTAGCTTCTGGGTGGCCCGCCTGTGTGGTACTTGGTTCAGTAAGCCCTATTTACTGAACCAAGAAGGGGAGAGCCAGGAACAAGTCATTTTAAAGGTCTGGGGACATAGTCTTAAAGGGGCATTGTTCACCAAAGTTACAAGATGTCCCCAGACGGTTCTTAAAGGGCCATACACACCAATAAAAGTTAATACATTTTCAGGGGCCATAGTCTTAAAGGGTATTGTTACCCAAAGTCTCAATATGTCCCCAGACAGTTCTTAAAGGGCCAGCAGCAGTACAATAAAATACCATTCCCTGTGCTTAAAGGGCCAGCAGTCGCACAATTAAATACAATATGCCCCAAATAACCCAGGGGCCATAGTCAGCAGGTAGGAGGCTAGCAAACAGGCTTCTCCAGGGCCCAGTGGCGAGGTTGGTTTCGCCACATTTCTCCCCTTTTCCAAACAGACTAACAGGGTACCTGACCTCTTGCCGGTCAGTGCCCTTGTTAGTCCAGCAGCCCACCCACAAAACAGAAACAGCAGTACAGCCCACCCACAATAAATGGTTACTACACCTGAGTAAGAGAAAAACTTTTCCAGGTCCAGGTGCCTCACCATGGCTGTGTGGGGGACTGGTAGGCTGTTTTGGTGGGTTGCTGAGTGGGCAGAGCCCAGCGGTACTCTGCCCTGGTGCCAGCACTACCCCGGGAGTAGTCTGGTTGGAGCCTTGCTGGAGACCGACTGCCTCCCCTTTAGCTGCGCAGCTCTGCTGCTGGAGACCGACTGTCTCCCCTTGAGTTACACCGCTCTGCTGCTGGAGACCGACTGTCTCCCCTTGAGTTACACCGCTCTGCTGCTGGAGACCGACTGTCTCCCCTTTAGTTACACAGCTCTGCTGCTGGAGACAGACTGTCTCCCCTTTGGCTAAACAGCCCTGTTGTGGGGGGGCCGGACCGACCGTCCCTACCCCCTGTGCTGGAAATGCAGAGACCACGGTCCCATCTGCACAGGTGTGGGGCTTACAGTCTCCCCCTGGTACATTAAGCTGCCGCTGGGGAGAGGTGGTAACCAGCTCCTCTCCCATTAGAACACTCTGCCCATTGATGATCTGCCGCTGGGGAGAGGAGGTAACAATCTCCTCTCCCATGCCTACTTTCAGTCTTTGTGGAGGGAGACCGACTGTCTCTCCTCCCAATTCAGTGTCCTGCTGCTGGGGAATAGAGACTGGGCTCTCTATTCCCAAAATATCACGCTGCTGGGGGGTAGGACCAACTACCTCTGCCCCCTGTAACTCAGCCTTCCGCTGGGGAGGGAGGACGCTGCTCTCCTCTCCCTGCACTTCACACTGCCTTCCCGGCATATCACTCTGCTGCTGGGGGGTAGGACCAACTACCTCTGCCCCCTGTAACTCAGCCTGCCGCTGGGGAATGGAGACTGGGCTCCCAATTCCCTGCAATTCACACTGCCGCTGGGGAGTGGAGACTGGGCTCCCAATTGCCAATAAATCACGCTGCTGCTGGGGGGTAGGACCCACTACCTCTGCCCCCTGTAACTTGGGCGCAGAGACCACGGTCCCATCTGCACTGGTGTGGGGCTTACTGTCTCCCCTTGGTGTGCTAAGCTGCCGCTGGGGAGAGGGGGTAACAAACTCCTCTCCCTTACACACTTTCAGCAGCTGGGGAGCAGGGCTGACCCTCTGTACTCCCTGTAGGCAGGGCGCAGAGACCACGGTCCCATCTGCGCTGGTGAGGGATTTACTGTCTCCCCTTGGTGGGTTAGCTTGTCGGTGGGGAGAGGGGGTAACAAACTCCTCTCCCTTACACACCTTCAGCCGCTGGGGAGAGGGGATAACAGGTTCCTCTCCCTGAACCGTAGACTGCCGCTGGGGAGGAAGGACGACCCCTTCAGCTCTCTTTTTGTTTAAATCTGCTAGGCGCTGCAGGAAATCTGCCGTTGATTCCCTTATGAACTGCACAATTTTCTCAGAGGGGTTGGGTCCATAGAAAGCCAGCCGTATGGCAATCTCTCTGTCCAACCGCTCCTGAGTGTAGCCAGGCGCCATGCTTGCTCTGCTGCAGTTGCTTCTTTTGTGGATAGGGACGCTGTACGGGTACTAGCGTTGTTCTCCCTTTGTAATCCAAACGACCTGTGTCTCCGAGCTGCTTTACCTCACACTAGGACGCCATCCCACCGCTGCCACCAATGTAACGGATCGCCTGGCGCCCCGACTGGGTACCTCCGTTAATGGATGCTCCTAGTGCTTCCTGAGGACTCCAAGCACTCTGGCAGACACCACAATCACCGAATCCGAGAAACCTTTTAAATTCTCCCAAGCATATGAATGCTGTAGACCATTGAATAGGAACCATACGAATAGGCTTGTACTCCTAGCAGTCAACTGGAACAGCATACAATAAATCCTTCCCCCAATAATGAGACGACACATCACTTTGAGGGTAAAACAGGAACTCTGGACTGGCTCATCCAGCCTGGCTTTTATTACACTAATCCACATACAGGCCACACCCAGGGGGAGGCATAAAATAACCAATCACATACATGGTTCAGCCCACACATTCCCTCCCCTCAGATAAACAGTTAAACCAATTATTACATACAATAAAGATACAGTTTTTACACACACACTGTAACTTTAAAACCATACATCCAATTTCAATAAAAGTTGCATATTCAGACTCAGCATACATCAAACATAAACCCTTCCAAAAATCAGCCAAATCCCTCCAGTGAATCAAAAGTTAGCTGGAAGTCCTTTATGACCGACCGCAAGCACAATTTCCTGCCCAAAACAGTTCCATAGATTTGGGCTGTGCGGTCGGTCAATTTCATGCGAAAAAACGACTAAGTCCCATTTCGAACGGGACTTAGTCTCTGGAGCTGCAAGTTCCGTATGGGAGAAGGTAAGGGTCAGCGGTGTTCGGCAGAATGTGTAGCCGATTTTAGTTCCACAGAATCTTTAGCATACACCGCTGACCGCATTCGAATGACCAAAATGGCCGCCGCCACGTGTTCGGCTGCCGAATGGCGGCCACCCAGCGCTCGGCAATTAACCTGCAGTAACCTCACAGCCTGGGAGGTAAATTGCCTGCACACTTTAGCTTCTGGGTGGCCCGCCTGTGTGGTACTTGGTTCAGTAAGCCCTATTTACTGAACCAAGAAGGGGAGAGCCAGGAACAAGTCATTTTAAAGGTCTGGGGACATAGTCTTAAAGGGGCATTGTTCACCAAAGTTACAAGATGTCCCCAGACGGTTCTTAAAGGGCCATACACACCAATAAAAGTTAATACATTTTCAGGGGCCATAGTCTTAAAGGGTATTGTTACCCAAAGTCTCAATATGTCCCCAGACAGTTCTTAAAGGGCCAGCAGCAGTACAATAAAATACCATTCCCTGTGCTTAAAGGGCCAGCAGTCGCACAATTAAATACAATATGCCCCAAATAACCCAGGGGCCATAGTCAGCAGGTAGGAGGCTAGCAAACAGGCTTCTCCAGGGCCCAGTGGCGAGGTTGGTTTCGCCACATTTCTCCCCTTTTCCAAACAGACTAACAGGGTACCTGACCTCTTGCCGGTCAGTGCCCTTGTTAGTCCAGCAGCCCACCCACAAAACAGAAACAGCAGTACAGCCCACCCACAATAAATGGTTACTACACCTGAGTAAGAGAAAAACTTTTCCAGGTCCAGGTGCCTCACCATGGCTGTGTGGGGGACTGGTAGGCTGTTTTGGTGGGTTGCTGAGTGGGCAGAGCCCAGCGGTACTCTGCCCTGGTGCCAGCACTACCCCGGGAGTAGTCTGGTTGGAGCCTTGCTGGAGACCGACTGCCTCCCCTTTAGCTGCGCAGCTCTGCTGCTGGAGACCGACTGTCTCCCCTTGAGTTACACCGCTCTGCTGCTGGAGACCGACTGTCTCCCCTTGAGTTACACCGCTCTGCTGCTGGAGACCGACTGTCTCCCCTTTAGTTACACAGCTCTGCTGCTGGAGACAGACTGTCTCCCCTTTGGCTAAACAGCCCTGTTGTGGGGGGGCCGGACCGACCGTCCCTACCCCCTGTGCTGGAAATGCAGAGACCACGGTCCCATCTGCACAGGTGTGGGGCTTACAGTCTCCCCCTGGTACATTAAGCTGCCGCTGGGGAGAGGTGGTAACCAGCTCCTCTCCCATTAGAACACTCTGCCCATTGATGATCTGCCGCTGGGGAGAGGAGGTAACAATCTCCTCTCCCATGCCTACTTTCAGTCTTTGTGGAGGGAGACCGACTGTCTCTCCTCCCAATTCAGTGTCCTGCTGCTGGGGAATAGAGACTGGGCTCTCTATTCCCAAAAAATCACGCTGCTGCTGGGGGGTAGGACCAACTACCTCTGCCCCCTGTAACTCAGCCTTCCGCTGGGGAGGGAGGACGCTGCTCTCCTCTCCCTGCACTTCACACTGCCTTCCCGGCATATCACTCTGCTGCTGGGGGGTAGGACCAACTACCTCTGCCCCCTGTAACTCAGCCTGCCGCTGGGGAATGGAGACTGGGCTCCCAATTCCCTGCAATTCACACTGCCGCTGGGGAGTGGAGACTGGGCTCCCAATTGCCAATAAATCACGCTGCTGCTGGGGGGTAGGACCCACTACCTCTGCCCCCTGTAACTTGGGCGCAGAGACCACGGTCCCATCTGCACTGGTGTGGGGCTTACTGTCTCCCCTTGGTGTGCTAAGCTGCCGCTGGGGAGAGGGGGTAACAAACTCCTCTCCCTTACACACTTTCAGCAGCTGGGGAGCAGGGCTGACCCTCTGTACTCCCTGTAGGCAGGGCGCAGAGACCACGGTCCCATCTGCGCTGGTGAGGGGTTTACTGTCTCCCCTTGGTGGGTTAGCTTGTCGGTGGGGAGAGGGGGTAACAAACTCCTCTCCCTTACACACCTTCAGCCGCTGGGGAGAGGGGATAACAGGTTCCTCTCCCTGAACCGTAGACTGCCGCTGGGGAGGAAGGACGACCCCTTCAGCTCTCTTTTTGTTTAAATCTGCTAGGCGCTGCAGGAAATCTGCCGTTGATTCCCTTATGAACTGCACAATTTTCTCAGAGGGGTTGGGTCCATAGAAAGCCAGCCGTATGGCAATCTCTCTGTCCAACCGCTCCTGAGTGTAGCCAGGCGCCATGCTTGCTCTGCTGCAGTTGCTTCTTTTGTGGATAGGGACGCTGTACGGGTACTAGCGTTGTTCTCCCTTTGTAATCCAAACGACCTGTGTCTCCGAGCTGCTTTACCTCACACTAGGACGCCATCCCACCGCTGCCACCAATGTAACGGATCGCCTGGCACCCCGACTGGGTACCTCCGTTAATGGATGCTCCTAGTGCTTCCTGAGGACTCCAAGCACTCTGGCAGACACCACAATCACCGAATCCGAGAAACCTTTTAAATTCTCCCAAGCATATGAATGCTGTAGACCATTGAATAGGAACCATACGAATAGGCTTGTACTCCTAGCAGTCAACTGGAACAGCATACAATAAATCCTTCCCCCAATAATGAGACGACACATCACTTTGAGGGTAAAACAGGAACTCTGGACTGGCTCATCCAGCCTGGCTTTTATTACACTAATCCACATACAGGCCACACCCAGGGGGAGGCATAAAATAACCAATCACATACATGGTTCAGCCCACACATTCCCTCCCCTCAGATAAACAGTTAAACCAATTATTACATACAATAAAGATACAGTTTTTACACACACACTGTAACTTTAAAACCATACATCCAATTTCAATAAAAGTTGCATATTCAGACTCAGCATACATCAAACATAAACCCTTCCAAAAATCAGCCAAATCCCTCCAGTGAATCAAAAGTTAGCTGGAAGTCCTTTATGACCGACCGCAAGCACAATTTCCTGCCCAAAACAGTTCCATAGATTTGGGCTGTGCGGTCGGTCAATTTCATGCGAAAAAACGACTAAGTCCCATTTCGAACGGGACTTAGTCTCTGGAGCTGCAAGTTCCGTATGGGAGAAGGTAAGGGTCAGCGGTGTTCGGCAGAATGTGTAGCCGATTTTAGTTCCACAGAATCTTTAGCATACACCGCTGACCGCATTCGAATGACCAAAATGGCCGCCGCCACGTGTTCGGCTGCCGAATGGCGGCCACCCAGCGCTCGGCAATTAACCTGCAGTAACCTCACAGCCTGGGAGGTAAATTGCCTGCACACTTTAGCTTCTGGGTGGCCCGCCTGTGTGGTACTTGGTTCAGTAAGCCCTATTTACTGAACCAAGAAGGGGAGAGCCAGGAACAAGTCATTTTAAAGGTCTGGGGACATAGTCTTAAAGGGGCATTGTTCACCAAAGTTACAAGATGTCCCCAGACGGTTCTTAAAGGGCCATACACACCAATAAAAGTTAATACATTTTCAGGGGCCATAGTCTTAAAGGGTATTGTTACCCAAAGTCTCAATATGTCCCCAGACAGTTCTTAAAGGGCCAGCAGCAGTACAATAAAATACCATTCCCTGTGCTTAAAGGGCCAGCAGTCGCACAATTAAATACAATATGCCCCAAATAACCCAGGGGCCATAGTCAGCAGGTAGGAGGCTAGCAAACAGGCTTCTCCAGGGCCCAGTGGCGAGGTTGGTTTCGCCACAAGGGGCTATGGACAAATTAGAACGTCTGTTACGTTGTTTGTTTTTCTCTCTCTCTCTGAGCCGGTTATCAATGTCTATCATGTATGCAATAAACTCATTAAGATTAACCGGAAGGTCTCTAGCTGCAGTCTCATCTTGTATACTCTCAGCTAGACCCTCAGAGAAAGCAGCCACCAGACCACTATTGGTCCAATCAACCTCAGACGCTAATGTCCTGAACTCTATTGCATAATCGGCTACAGAACGACTGCCTTGCTTGATTCTCATAAGGGCTTTGGCAGCGTTCTTCTCCCTGCCTTTAGGTTCAAACGTAGCCTTAAAGGCCGTAAGAAAAGTATTGTAATCATGGGCTACTGCGTCACCACTTTCCCATAAGGGGTTAGCCCAGGTCAAAGCTTTTCCAGTTAATTGGTTCATCAGATAGCCTATTTTTGATCTATCTGTTGGGAATGAACCTGGGGAGGCCTCAAAGTGGTATTCAATTTGGTTTAAAAAACCTCTGAATTCCTTAGAATCACCTCCATAGCGAGGGGGCGGTGACAAGGTTATGGACGGTGGTTTATGTGGTACGGGAACCACTACAGGTGGCGGAACCACAGGTGGTACCGGAGGGACCTCTAAATAGGCAGTCCTCTGGAGCAAGGTCTGAAATGCCTGGGCAAATTGGTCTAACCTGTGGTCCATATCCTCCACCCTACTCTCACATGCGATCATATGCTTGCATAGTTCTGCAGGATCCATGGCCATGTCGTAATGTCACGACTAGTAATGTGGTCCAGCACGCAGAAACTATGTAAACATATACATAAGTAAGAAAAGGAAAATAATAGGATAGAGCGTAAACCGGACCTTAGAATGGCCGGACTAATACGCTAGAGACAGAGAATGGTCAAAGGGAAAGCCGAGGTCAAGGAAGCCAGAAAATACTCAATACCGATTAAACAAGCCAAGTCAGGGAAACCAGAGATCAGAATAACCAGGGAAACGCCAAGGATCAGGATACCAGGAAATCAGAAACACAGAATTAGCACTTTCAGGAAACCAGGAAACTGAAACCACGACATGGCAAAGTAATGGAGAAAGCTAGGGGTTTAAATACCCCTCTCTAGGCTATGATTGGTCAGAGGGCGACCTCTGACCCCAAAACGTGCGTGTGCGTTGACGTCGTGACGTCACACACACATTAGTATAATTTTCGGGGGCGGAGCTACTCTTAGGCGCGACCACGTGGTCGGCGCCATGTTTGATTCGGGCGTGATGCCCGGAAGAACGGATGGAGCGGTTCCCGGCTCGCCGACGAGCAGGTAAGCTCGTGTTGTCGGCGTGGCCGTGCCGGTCGGGCACGGCCGTGAGGCTCGGCGGGCCGGTAACCGCAACAGTAATCCCCCATGGCTTCTTCGCCTTAGGTTAGTGGTCCCGCGAGGCCAACACCCATCCTCATACTCGGAGGTACTACGCCCCTCTGGCCAAATCATAGTTAGTCGCCTTGCATTGTGGCATAGAGAGGGCCTCACCTGTTACTCCCATTCTATCTTATGTTTAGATAGAGCCTCTCACGCCGCTTGGCATCTAGCAGGGCCTCACCTGTCACTAAACCTAGTTTTAATTGTTTCGCCTTTTGGCTTTAGCTAGTATGCCAGCATTCACATGCTCACACACTCACACTGGGTCTTGTGAGCCCCGTGGGCTTTACACCAACCCGTACTCCATTACATTTTGTGGGGCATGCTCCTTTCGGCCTGACCGCCTGGACTCTGTGATGTGCTTACTCTGCTTTTCGGTTACGGGCAGCCCTGCAGTACTTCCTCATTCACCCTCACGTTCTTTCAATACACGTTCATCAAATCTGTCCTCTCTCACGCTACCTTCCCTCCCCTCTTAGTTAGCTGTGGCTGTCAGGGTCCTAGGTGTCCACTAGTTGTAATTCCCCCTGGCTTCTTCACCTTAGCTTAGTGGTCCCGCGATGCCAACACCCATCCTCATACTCGGAGGTACTTCGCCCCTCGGGCCAAATCATAGTTAGTCACCTCGCATCGTGGCATAGAGAGGGCCTCACCTGTCACTCCCATTCTATCTTATGTTTAACTGTCACCGAGAGGCCAACACCCGCCACAACGTTCAGTGGCCACGTTATCCCCTCGCGCCAACGCATAGATAGAGCCTCTCACGCCGCTTGGCATCTAGCAGGGCCTCACCTGTCACCAAACCTAATTTTAATTGTTTCACCTTTTGGCATTAGCTAGTATGCCAGCACACACACACGCGCACTCTCACACACACACAAACATTGGGTCGCTTATGTGCTGTTTATTCGTCCCTTTTCTAGCAGGTTTCCGCTGCCAGGCACTGGCGTGGCACTTTATCCGCCCTGGCTCTCTGGCCAGGTCTGGTACTCATCACGCTGTGGAGTTTCGGCTACTCCTACCTTCTTTTCGTGTCCTGGTCTCTTCCTCGCTTCTTATTCCCTCCCCGGCAGCCTTTCGGACAGCTGAACTCTCAGAATCGGTCCGCCTCCAGGGGTAACGCTGTTGCTGGGGGTGCCTGAGTTCGCTCTTACTTCTCCGCTGCTGTTGTCTATAGGGCGGTTTCGGATAGCAACTTGGGTAATTTTTATCTGCCGCTCTGGCTGGATCTGAGCCAGACTTCCTGCACCTTTTTCTTCATACGATCTCTCCTGTGCCTCCTCTACGTTTTCCACATGGCTCTGCCTTCGGCCTTTCCCGTAGCCGCTGCCGTTCCCTGCGTTTTGCGGTCTGCTTGTGGACTACCAGCCTTGTTAGCTCGTGGTCGTCATCTTTCCCCGTCTGGGTCTTTCTACCAACGCTTGCAGTAGATATGTTAGGGCCTTCTTCTCCTTTGAGGCTCCTTTTTCGCATATTCTGTTACTGTCTTTGTTTGCTATGTTGTCTGAGATTGGTTTTCGCTTCTTTTGCCATCTCTAACTTACATCAACTCTGCCTATCCGGATTACAACTTCACATGCTGTACAGGTTTAACATTCATACTCAGTTTCATGTCCTCATACCAGATTAGTACCATACTCAAGACATTTCCAGATCCCGGGGAAATTCAAATCTTACAGATTTCCCATCAGCATCCAATTAGTTGAATCACTATCAGACCGATTAGATGCCTGTCCCTATGAACCAGGCACCAACCTTCAATGTAGGGTTATAACTGCTTGATCCAAGGATAAATCTGACTGCCATTCTGGGGTCAAGAAGGAATTTTTCCCTAGCTTGTTGCAAAATTGGAAGTGCTTCAGGCTGGGTTTTTCGCCTTCTTTTGGATCAACCGCAAGGAGCGAATGTGAGGAAGGTTGAACTTGATGGACGCAAGTCTCTTTTCAGCTATGTAACTAGGTAGCCTAGTAGTTGAGCTGTTATACCTGCTCTCACGGTTCTTGGGTCCCACATATTTACCACAACCACCACGTTTATTCCCCATATGTACCACGCACCATCAAGATTTTCAACAGGCATTTACCATATAGCTAGGCAATGTAAGGTCTTTCGTCTTATCAGTTGTTGAATGTTCTACGCTTCTGGCATGTATCTATTTTTGCCCTCTTTTATTACAGGCCTATCGCGACGTCGGTTCCGGCACACCTCAACCGACTTATTTCCCCCTTTTACTATGCTACTCTTTGTACTTTTCCTATACGGCATTATTTGCCCCTCACACAAATGCAAAAGGCTTGGCCTGCAGTTGTGGGAGGGGCATGTTACCCTACTTAAACCCCCTACTCACCTTTCTCCGCTCCGTACGTGCTTTTAGCGATCTGCATGTCCCCACCCTCCACTCCCTCTATCTATACTTTTCATTACACCTCATGGGTGGGCCCTCTTTTATTACAGGCCTACCGCGACGTCGGTTCCGGCACACCTCAACCAACTTATTTCCCCCTTTTACTATGCTACTCTTTGTACTTTTTCTATACGGCCTTATTTGCCCCTCACACAACTTAATTTATACAACACCTTATGTATCATCTATGCTTCTAAAGCATCCATGTCCTGTATGCCAACAACAATGTTCTCCAGAATAGTAACTTTTGTTGGCTTAGTTGTGATTGGCTTTTCAATTACTGAGGTTCCATTTAAGGAATTCTCAAAAATATTATGTTATAAAATGGCAGCTCTGACACTTATTTTAACCATGTATATTGGGTAAGCACATATGTATATATTTTCGATAAAAACTAAATAAAACATTGCTGTACCTTTTTTTTCTAAAAAGAAACACATTAATAGACTTTTTCGATTTTTCTTTAACTTCCCATTTAGAGAATAAATCCTGAATTCTTTGTCATATCTGTAATAAATAATTTTTTAACACATATGCTAATGTTGCATTAATTTATGCCAAGACGTGGAATTAATACATATTGCATGATGACAATGGGTGTGATATGAATTAGTCATTTCCAAAAAAATTCAACACTTAATTATTTAGTATTGCATCGACAGACTGTTTAGCTTTTAACATTTTTGTTCATTTTATATTGACTGTTTTTTTTGTTTGTTTTTTTATTCATGAGCAATCATCATTGTTCACCCCAAGCATATTGATTACACTTACAGGTCTAACTGTTAGAATGTTCCAATTTAACATGTCAAAAGAAAATTGTGGGAAAAAGAGGGGGGAGGATCTCGTCCCCTTTATTAAAATATATTCAACCCTTAAGGACCATCAACATACTTTACATAGCCAAGTTCAGTTCCTTGTGAATAGTAAGCCAGCGGCACTATCACCATGCATGCAGATACACACAAAATCAGGTCTTACATGACTGAGAACAGAATAATTAATCCTTTGAGTTCCAGAACAGTGTAATATGCACTACACATCACTATGGGATTCAGTTAAATAAATCTACTGATTTATATGTCAAAGTATCCGCATGTTTGTGTGTGAATGTATGCATATCTGTGTTTAGATTTCATCCATAGGATCTATTTTCATTTAACATTATGCAAATTAGGGTTGCGGCCTCTTTAATATTGCTAATGTCATTGAAGTAAGCACTCGCATTTTAGTCTTGCAGTATTGCCATGAATCTTAATCTTAAATTGGGCCTCTGATCTTCAGTTATTTCACATAGTTAGCAACGCTCCAAACAGATAACACCCACTTTATCAAGGGTGACGCTGACACTCTGCCAAAACCAGTATTAATAGTTAAATGACTAGATGGCTTAGCACACTTTCATTAAGTGTTCCTTTCTTGGTGACCAATAAATCAACACTGAATGAAGGGGTGTGGACCATTCCATTTGAATTCATATAGTGAGGCACACAAAACAATTATTTACATTACAGGGTTTTCACTTGGGTTGTGTCTCCACCTACACATTTGCATATATTTATATGACTTAGTTCTGCTTGTTCGTGAGATGACTGGATTGGTATGGTACTCTTGGAGCTTGCTAAGACAGAGGAACATAGGACACGAGGATGTCTACACATAATGATTCAACTGATACAGTTTAGCGTGGCATGTAACGCAAACATGGCTACACAGGTACTAGAATCTACATTGACTGTTGCTCCCAGTCTAGGTGAGCCATAAATAACCCAATGGCTTGCTCCATATTAAACTCTGTATATCTTTATTCACATGATGCATGTGTTGCCTTAAACAACAGCATTACCTGCAAGTAATTACCAAGAAGGACTAGGCAAAGTCAAGGGGCGACCTAACACAGAAGTTAGAAAGGGACCTAAAAAAATGCTTAAAGCAGAATGCATCATGAGGGTTCATCACTCTTATCACTGTTGAACAGTACTGAACAGTTCAGGACAATTGGGACTAGATGAGTTACAGTTTTGACCAGGCCTTGTGTTCCTGAGACTATTTACTGGTGATCTAGAAGGGTTTGCAATGTTTATGTGCCTTTAATGGCACAATTCGTCCACTTTTCACTTATGAATTTATGTTTGCAGAGAGACCATGAATGTGGTTTCATATGCCATGATGGTCAGTGTAAAATAGAGTAGATCATGACAAAGAGAGTAGACAGCTCTCCAACTCTGTGGTAGATACCAGGAATTGGACTCCAAACTTGAGCCTCAACCTTCCAAAGTCATTATGAGCAAGTGAAACCAGTTGCAATCAAAGTACTCCTGAGAAAATTAACAAATGTCAGATTATAATCCATAATATATTGAATGCCCCAAGATGATCCAAAAAGCAACCATACATTTAACCCTTTTCCTGTTAACAATGTGCATAATATAAGTTTGTTTATTTGCATTGCAAATAAATAAAAATTGGATTTTGCCCATCATAAAGCCCGTCTTATCTTCCTTTTTGCTGTTATGCAATGTTACTCAGTGCAGAGTAATAAGTTTTTTCTCTATGCTCAATTTTGTCTTTCTGCATCTCAGCCTCCTCCTATTTCCAGCATTCTGCAACAACTTTTGCAGGTCAAACTTCATGAACGTATTCTGGCAGTCAGGGAGGGAGTGAGGGCTCTCACTTTATTGAACGCAGTGCAGGAATTCTTTGCAGGCTGCAGCGACAGTTTTGTCTGCAGTGCATTTGTCTGCAGTGCCTTCTACCGTACAGGTTCTTTGTGTAATGATACTTACTAAACAAGGACACTATGCCCACATGCAGACATTCCAGTGACATTTCAACAATACCAACCAGTTCTTTTCAAACAGCCATATAGTTGACCATTTTATTTGAGTACATTTATATAATTTCTGAAGAAAATCTATTACCATTATTGCCTGTTATATGCCCCATGTATTTGCTTGCTATACCTTTAATGTTTTAAATAACTTCTTGAAATTAAAATTATTTTTAAAATAAAAAAGTATTGATGTTAAGAACATCTGCAAAAAAGCATTATGCATCCAAATCTATTAGATTTAACTTTATTGGTTGCATAGTGATGTGCCATTTGAAATTAATATAGTCGTTTCTAATATAGATTTTCCTAGTTCGAATGGCAAACTCCATATTTATGTCAGCTACAATCAGTGTTTGTCTGGATTATCTTGAATTTTGCAATTCGGTTTTCAGTTCACCACATTTCAATGTTAAGTGAATAAACTGCACTGTGTTCATTAAACATTTTGGTATAATATAAAATGTCTGCAAGCAAAGAGACTAAAATTTGGAGCAGTAAAAATGTATCTATAAGAAAATGGGATGGTTTAATACGCTTTGATAAATGCTATGCTAATACTATGCTTTCATATAAACTTTCAATTACTTCGAAGATAGGGAATAAAAAGAGCAAAATTAATTAAATAAATCAATCAATAAGGGTGCCAGGCTTGTTTATTCTTTTTTTTTTTTTTTTTGTGTCGCTCACTTTCTCCAACGTCCTCTTATTATGTAGAAGAGGATAACAATTAACAAAGGACAATCACCAATAGTTTAGCCCTTGTATGTCCTAATAACAGCAACTATAAACCCAATCAGTGCCACTCATGAGGGGCTTCATGGCAGTTCCACGTTGATAGAGATGTACTGTAGAAGAGCACAGCCCCTACCCATTGCTAACCCTATACACTAAATGTTTCTAAATGTTTGATGCATGTTCTCCTGTTTTCCCTCAACCTTTGCATGAGGGATAAAAAGGCTTGTAACACCAAGAGGATCGGACTGACAATTTAATTAATGGGGCAGTCAACCCCAAAGTTTAATGCCCTCTAAGATAATGTGTTGAGGTACACTACATGGTGCTGACACTTAGTGTCCCACTCCACAAGGCTGTGAATGCCCAATCCATGCAGATTGCTGTAAAGTGCATAGAATAATTTATCAACAAGTACAGGTGATTTTACACTAATTAACCCCTGAAGGACACATGACGTGAGTATTCCGTCATGATTCCATGTTATTCCAGAAGTTGTGTCCATAAGGGGTTAAAGGGACAATCCAGGCTTGCAACGATTCCAATATTTAATGTAATATGCAGATTATGTATAAACATTATGCAATAATAAATAAAAACAATAATAAACACAGTTAAAGGATATTCAATTGTAAAGCTTTTCCTTTGAAGTTTCAATTTTCTGGTAATCCTCATCCCAGTAGGGACAATGCAATGTCAATGCATTAAAAGATATAGATATATAAATATATATATATATATATATATATATATATATAGTCACCGTTATTTTAATCCCTATATCCTAAATAGGTATTTGCTATATTTTACAGATCGTATAAAACTTTTAATGCAACTATATCTGTAACCTTCGGATTGATAGAACTGTATGCTTGCTGTTGCTGTGTGCATTTTGAAAGAATATTATTTTCATTTTTAAAATAATTTTGATGTGCTGGTAAACTATATGACAGATGGGTCAGACTCTGATTGCTGCGTTCTAACATTTGGAAGAGCAAGTAACATATTTGATGGAGCTGGCATGGGTTGATACTGTTTGATTCAAGCAACAATATGAGATCCACTAGAATTTCACATTGAAAATAATTAAAGGAGGCTTGAAACAATTAGAAAGCACACATTTTGAAAAGTGACAGATGTTATACATGTTTAAATTAGACAAAAGGATATAAGAATAATTCATAGGTCACATTAGCAACTGCTGTAGTTTTAGCATCTAATTTGTAATGCAATATGGAAAAAGATGAAAATGAAGAACCCTAGCATTTTAGCAGTGTAACAAATAATATTTTTAACACCCTACTAAATTAGCAGTATTTTTTTTTTTTAATTTGAAACTGCAAAAGAGGAAATATGTATATTTTTTATATTTTTTTTTTGCTCTGTGTAACAAAGAATTTGTTTACTTTTGTTTCCAATATCATTGAAAATTTATTTATCAGTACCTTGGCGTTCTACCCTTACTAAAGTGGCGTAGAGAGATTTCCTATAATGGTTTGTGTAACTTGGTAGTCAAAGAGTTACAAAAAAAATGATAAAAAGAGATGTTCTGAAAACAAAATGTCATACTTTTTGAAAAATTAAATGTATTATGTTATATGTGTTGGTTTTTGAGTTGTGTAAAAATGTTGTCTCCCGAGGCAGTTTTCTTCAAAGGATGCCTGAGGAACCACCAAAATGCCAAAACCAAAAAGGATACCCTATAATCCTGGTGTTTGGTGGGTCCTCTGGTTTGATGAACACAGCTATAAAAGTTGTTAATGCACACCACAATGTTATAAAATTAATTATTTAGTAGTATCACAAAATATAAAATATGTAGTGTAATACACATTTAAATGGAGAAAGGCTTATTCAGGCAAAGTGCTGTGCCTTTTGTTGATTATATTTTGGTATTTGAGACTTTTTACTTAGACCTTGATTATATGTTTTTTCTTTATTAAGTGGTGTTTGTGATGATTAGACTGCTACCATTGAATGCATTCAAACAGCATTCTAGCATCCATTGGTTTCATAGTTATACGTTAACTCTAAACTATATGGGATTTAAATAAATATTGGACTACATTTTATATTTTGTGATGCTAATAAAAAGTTATTTTTAAAATATTGTGGTGCGCAGCACTACTATTTCTTTGTGTTCTATGTTTTCCAGCCTAGAGGGCTGCTTTTTTTTGGCGTTCCTTACTATTGTTGTGTCTGGCCCTATTTCAAGGATAGGAAATCTTTGGCACTCCAGATGTTGTGGACGGCATCTCCCATAATACCCCTACAGCCATAACGCTGGCAAAGCAGCAAGGAGGATGTAGTCCACAATTATCTGGAGTGCCGACGGATGCCTGCCTACCAATGTCATATTTACTAAAATATTCATACAACACAGCTGTAAAGTCATCAGTGCAGTGTTAAATCAGTTATCTTACAAATATATAAAATATTATGTTTACAGAAATTAAAATCAATATGGACAGTATGATACTGAATGATATTGAATAGGGTTTTTTTAAATATTGATGCAGAATATCATACGTAACAAATAGTTTCCCAACAGCCGTTTATACTGGAAACAGTAGCTGTGCACTATATCAAGTGATTTTTTTAAAGTTTAATATCGAACACTTTATCTAAAGCCTTAAACATAGATAAATTGATGTCTGCAATAAAGGGCAACATTTGAATTCACTCCATATTATATTTATATCAATAACACATGGTGTAATGTCTTCGAAGAGTTAAAGGGACACTATGGGAACCCAGACCATATCATTTAATTTGAGTGGTTTGGGTGCACTGTCCGTTTAACCCTGCAACTGAAAATGTAGCAGTTTTCTGCAGTTTCATGGCGTTTCATGGAGTTTAACTCTGTGAATCAACACTGGATGTCCTCACGCTTTGCATGAGGATTTCAACGTCTTCCAAAACCTCACAGGAAAGCATTGATTTAATTTGATTGCCATGAGGGGTGGGCAGTGGGGTGAAGAGGGACCCTATTGTGTTAGGAATACAGCTTTGATTTCCTAACATGATAGTGTTCCATCAAATATTGTTTTTTATATTTTTTTTATTTTTTTTTTAACCGTTTCTGATACTTCCATTGTTAATAAATAATATTTGAGTGAGGCTGAAAAGCATTTGTGCCACCCAAATCTTTATAATCAATATTTGTTTAGCTTAGTTAAAAAAATGACAAAAGAAAAAGACTGAAAAAACATGAAGGCTCAAAACCTAACCCTTTTAGTAAATACTATTGAAAAACAACCTAACCTTAATAATAACAAAAAGGTAACAAAAACAATAGGTTGCTTGGCCACCTAAAATTCTAGAACAGTCATCAATTCATTTTACATATCCTTCACTAAAGTCACAGGCAGATTGTTATCCGAGTAAATACGCCTTTATTCTTGGCTGCATTATAGTCATAAACTAGGTATAAAATGGAGATGAATGTGTTACTATATCCTTTAAATCCAATAGACACAAAATATGTTAGTATTCAAAATGAAAATAGGAATCTGTTTATAAATAATTTACATTTTATTAATGAAAAAAGCTTACATCCCAGCCACACAGTTTAGTCCAAAACAGCTGAATTGTTAAAAATATTTAATTCAGACTCCATCTTAAAGAAATGTTTGTCTTACATAATGGGACCCGTAATATGTCATCCATGTTTCTTCTGTGTTTTCTAAATTTACTTTACCACCAAGGGGTCCTGTGACCTGCTCCTAAACACAGTATCCGGGGTACTGATAAATACATTCAATGAGGTATCTGTTTGTCCAACAGTTAATATGTAATAATTTATTGTGAATGGTAAAATGTTATCTGTTCACAATAAACTTTTTACAGAGATATGTTTTTTCATAAAGAAAAACATATCTTCGTGTCGAGGTCTATATCCAGTTGTACACCTTGTCAATACCTTTAGTATAATGTGTTCTGTTTGGTTAGTATCTCGGTAATTGTGTCTTAATACCTGTAGTTTGTTTAGAGACTAGCTTAGTAAGTGTGCATTTAGGTGTCTAGGAGAATGGCCCATTTCATCATCTTCACTGGTTTTGTTTTTATTTGCTTTGAAATGCTCCCTTGTGTCATATTTGTGTATATACTCACACGCCTCTTTACTTTGTATTCTTTTGTCTATCATGCATGACCAGTACATCGGCCTAAGCCAAAATCACCACCTGTGCCTCCACCCAATCAAGCGCAGGCTAACATGTTAAATCAGAGGCTCAAAGGCATGCCTAGGCAAATACCAAGTACTGTATTAATTATACTTTAACTGTCTTTTCTAGACTAGCTTTATTTCCCTATACCCGTATCCTTTAGTGCTAGAAGGAACCACAATGCATTGCCGTACAGAGGCCAACCCACAATGCATTGCAGTAGAGAGGCCAACCCACAATGCATTGCATTAAAGTTAACTCTTAATGCACTGCAGAACTGGCGTTGTTTTATCCTTCTGGCTCTATGGGAGGTAGCCTAGTTTAGTCACAATGTAGGCCTCAGAGCACATTTATTTTACTATGTCCATTTTGTCTAGCTATGTCTGGCACATGCAACATTTTCAAATATGAATGTCAGCACAAAATAACATTGTTGTTACATGACATTTTGCATGACACTATTAATATGTATAAGTTAAAGTTAATGTCTCTAATTTTTTTCTCAATATAATGTAGATATTTATTTTTGTGCGTCAGTGCTCCAGCTGTTATTTTCGCATTTCCATTTTGGAACAAACGATTGTAAATGCCAAATTTCTTCTTGGTTTGAGTTGACATTATACATCTATGAAATATAATTACACAATAGACACACTTGACCATTTAATGTGACTACAAAAATATTAGATATTTTAATTATGTACCTCAGCATTCCAAAATTCCCATAGCAGACATCAAAACTTTATAACATAGTAAAAAAAAAAATATTCCTTTCCCAAGTTACATATTCATCTTTCTTGAGACACAAATATATATATATATATATATATAGATATAGATATAGGTATGTTTATTATAAAGCTGGAGCACTGTTGATGTAGTTTAACTAAGAATGGTTCGTCTAACATTAATTATATAGAACATAAGATTTTGCATGATCTTATATGGTTTACAATGCAATGGACTTTGAATGAGTTGCAGAAGATATAATCCACACATTCCCTTGGGTCATTGTTCTAACTGCTGTTCTTGTACTTCAGAAAATGTAGGGCGATTAGTAACTCCAGCCAAAAAGCTAGAAGATACAATACGTCTTGCGGAACTTGTAATAGAAGTTCTCCAGCAGAATGAGGAACATCATGCAGAGGTGAGAAACTCTTTCGTCTGTAGGAATTGTAGAATTGTCCATTTGTATGGCAGTACTGCCAGAATCATTGTGTGAACAGAGCGCTCCAGGTCGCTTAATGACACCATCAAATGGATTTCACAAAACACAGATTTATTGTCATCGCTCAGAAACTTTGAATGCACCCAAGAGAAAACTAGATGGAAAAAAGTTGTAGATCTTGAAAATTATTTTTTTAATGTAATAACCTAATTTTAGATAATATCATTGTATCTGCATTTTATTAATTTGCAACAAATTGTGATACATTGATAGGGAGAAATTCTACAACGTATTGTTTTCTATTTTATTAAAAAAGCATGTCCTATAGTTATATATCAAAAATGATCATTCCAGTTCTGCGCAGATACTATAAATAATTTTATAATATAATATATTATTATTTTATTTAATAATTCTCATAAAATCGATGGTAGTGAATAACTGAATAGCATGAAGCTTGATAGTGGGGAAAAAAAAAAAGATTATGGGGAAAAAGTGATTATTATACTTTCACGTTTCAAGTAAAGGAACTTAAAGCTACATATAGCCACATGATAAATAGACCAGTGAACACTATTTATTCTTACCGATTTTCTATATCATCACTTTAAATGTCACATTTTTACTCTAAACTGATTTATCACTCAACCAAAAATAGTTTTAACTTTATTTCTCTGAAACTGTAACGACCTTGGTAACAAGTCAGAACGAGTAAAATTGATATCAATTAAAATACAAACAAACAAACTATTACCATTTTTCTAATACAAAACATCCACACAAAAAAAAGACCCAACTAATGCCTGATTGCATATTTAAATTTCCTCCCTGTTTTTCTACTGTTCTTTCTATCTTGGATGATCCTGGCAGGGAAAAGAGGTATGTAATCAAATAAATCAAGACACCTGCTGTCATATTTCGTGCATGTCCTTCATGTTTCTGATGGAACTTTACCTTTTTGCCTCCTCCGTAGTTGTAATACAATGTAGCAGCAACCTCACTTAGAGTGCTTGTAGTTTTTTGCACAGTTGAAGTGTGCATTGATAAATCAGTCCGTGCATGCAACAACAGATGCATTTTACAGGCATTGCAGCCATATCCCAGCACATCCCAACCTTCCTTAAGTCTACCCTAAACCTATTGTATTACAAGTGTATTACCCATGTTAGTCTGTAGTTAACTCACTGTAATCTATCTGCATTTCTCAGTAGAACCAGGAGATTTATTCTTTCTAAAAAAAAAGTTTTAAACTATGTCTTATATTACAATAAAAACACATCTGATTAATATGAGGTAGATTAAAATGTAAAGCTCTGAATTGGGGATCTCACAGTGTGTAGGAATTATTATTATGAAATGTCCACACTTTTTATTAAAATTATGGTTACATATGTTTAGAACACTATTGAAAGTCCAGGTTTCAATTATGGTCAGACCACCTCGCCAGTAATTGTCCCTAGGCAAGACACTATAATGTATACATCTGCCTACTTTAAATCCTCAATGATTGTAAAATCATCTCGGCAGGGACTTCTTAACCTCTTTCTATAATTGTAAAATGCTGCGTAATAATTTTTGACCTTTCATATTTCTATTTTACATTTTTTTTTTCTCAAGTAGGGCAGCGTAGGCACCATTAGGATGCAGGTACTTCATAAAACCATTTTTGGGCAGTTTGAGCTAAGCTAGGGGTTCTAGGACTAGCAATAAGCAAGCACAGGGGCCTGCAAGTGCCTTGGGGACCCCCTTGTTTCAGTCAAACTATTCAAAAAACTACTACATAGGAATGTAGTGGTAAAGGTATAATGGTATTTGTGAAATATTTTGTTTAGATAGGTACACTTTGGTGGATGTATGGATGATAGGTGGATGCATGGGTCACTGGTTCCCAACATGTTTTGTACGAAGTACACTTCAATGAGAGGAATTTTCAAAACACACATAGTTTTTTGTTGTTGTTTTTTGCCTTCATCAGCAGCTTATAAAATGTCACATTTACCTGCAGTCTTACAAGAGAGATATATACTTCTAGCCAAACTAACATAGTTTTGCCTAATTGCTAGATGGGACTCAAAGTTAATTTACATTTACTCAAAAACACATGTAAGGATTAGATTTGGCCTATTCCTGCCCTGAAGTTAATATGTTCATGGCACACTTTGGTGCATGGATGGGTGGATAATCAAGTATGATAATCTTTATTATACTAGGTGGCATGATAAAAGCATGAAGGTCTAGGGGTGCTTTACTTTATCAACATTAGATAGACCATATGTTGCCCATGTAAGCTCTATGTAGTGAATTTTCTTGAGTTGCATAAGTTGGTAAAATGTAGGCAAAATTACAGAGTACAAAAAAAATTTCCATTTCAGATATTTGGCCTAAATTGTGTACATTGTGACGAATTTTCAAGAAAACCTGGAATGGAGACAATGTAAGCTAAACAGGAAATGGAAACTTGAATCAAGAATTATGCTTGTGCTTTTCACTAAACAACAAATATTTAGTGAATAAGTCTTTGAAACATAGAACGCACCTTAAGAGTTTTTAGATGCCAATGAATCTATATTCTATATTGGTATATTGGTATATTGTTTTGGGGGGTTTGCCAATTTAAGAAGTCAATAAACACTTCACAGCATAGAAACATAGATTTTGATATCAGATAGAAATGTGGCAGGTCTACCAATTTCTTATCTAAAAGCACACGCATGATTCTTGATTTCTATTTCCATGTTCTTTTAGCTTACATTGCATCCACCTCAGGTTTTCTTAAACATTGTTTCTGTTACCTGAACTGAAAGACTTTTCCAAAATGTACAACTCTTATTTTTGTCTCTACAATCCCTGCTGGAAGGCATGTGTTCAGGACTAGAATCAGAAATTTTGGGGCCCCTGAAACAGCTCAAGTTCTGGGCCCCCCGAGTCTGCCCACAGAGCCGCCTCTGAGTTCGCCCCCAAGGATGAAGTGTGTGTGTACTGTGGTGTGTGTATAGTGGATGCGATGTGCGTGTCATGAATGCAGTGTGTATAGTGGATACAAATTGTACGTTTGTGTAATGTATGTAGAGTTTGTGTGTATTAGATGCAGAGTGTGTGTTTGTGTAGTGGATGTAGTGTGTGTATAGTGAATGCAGAGTGTGTGTATAGTGGATGTAGTGTGTGTATAGTGAATGCAGAGTGTGTGTATAGTGGATGTAGTGTGTGTATAGTGACTGCAGAGTGTGTATATGTGTAAGGATGTAGTGTGTGTCGTGACTGCTGAGTGTGTGTTTGTGTAAGGATGTAGTGTGTGTGTTGTGACTGCAGAGTGTGTATTTGTGTAAGTATGTAGTGTGTGTATAGTGACTGCAGAGTGTGTGTTTGTGTAAGAATGTACTGTGTGTGTGTGTGTGTGTGTGTGTGTAATGATGTAGTGTGTTTAACTGTGTATAGTGTGTGTAAATGTTGTTGTGATGCTGCATACTGTAGGGGGCGTTGAAAGAGCATATTTGTTATTATAATTAATTTAAACTTTATTTTATTCCCCCCTCCCTGCGTCTGACCTGTGGCCGGGGGGGAGGGGGGGGGGATGATCACGTTCCATGGTGGTCCGGTGGCATGGTTCGGGCTCCCGACTCACTGCACACTGCGTCTCCACTTCCCAGCATCTCTTCTCTCTCCAAATATCGCTGTGGGGGTCGTTGCCATGGTAACCCATGGCAAAGCTCTGACGGACGCACACTTGCGAGACTTGGAGAGAGCAGAGCAGCTGAGAAGTGGAGACGCTGTGTGCAGGGCCTCCTCTGCGCTGTACAGGGAGCCAGGGACCCGCAGGTGCACATAATGCTAGCGAAAGTCGCTATGTATATGTGCACACAGGGAATGTGGGGCCCGGGACTCCCTGTGCAGTCCGGGCCCCCAGGGCCGCCGGGCCCATGACAACCGTGTCACCTTGATTTCCTGTTAAAACCTTTATATTTCTATGCCTCCAACTTCAGATTAGGTACAAACTTTCTACAGAAACATCTGGTCTCTGACCTCATTTCTGTGTGTAAGCGGACTCAAATATGAGGCAAAATCTTATCAATGTCTATCTTTCTTGTGCACTGGCCAGAACCTCTAGTGATAGAATAAGAGGATACTTTCATACCATGGGTCCTGTTCAACTATGGACTCTTTATCTTGCAACTTCTATTAATACATTTAGTTGAAGTACTTAAAAAGAGGTCCTCTAGCAGTTACTCACTTCCTACTGAAGAGAGCAATTTGGTAGTTTCCCTAGCTATATTTGGCTCGACATCCTTGACTGGGACCCCCACAGGATTGAGCCCTTCATTCATGAAGTGCCCAACAGAAGTGCCAAGATTATCAATATTCAATATTCTCTGTACCATTCTCAAAGCATTAATTAAATCATTTTTTTTTTTTTTTAATTTAAACATCAGATAGGTTTGACATAGGAGCTAATTGCTTTATGGTGGAATGTTCTTAACTAGTATATTAGTCAAAGGGTTTTTCTAGAAATTGCATATCTGGAATTGCATTGCTTAAAGCAACACTCACCATAAGGAGTGCACTGGCATCTTCCCATAGTAACAATTTAAGAGTGGCTTGACAACTTAACTGGGACCCACCAGGAACCTGCAGCCTAGGTTAAAGTGACACTATAGCTCTGTATGGAGGCACTAAACATCCCCCATAGAGATGCGTTGATTCAATGCTTTCCTCTGGGAAGATATATTGAGGATCTCAGCCATTGCGGTGGGGCCAACCGCGGCGAGGTATAAAAATTGAGGAACATCAACTTTTCAGGGTGATTGGAGAGTGACCAGTTGCCTTAACAGCCACACCAGCCCACACCAGCACTATACTGTGTATTCCTGACACTGTAGGGATTCTTTAAGCTCAGGTGTTCACTCTAAACCAATGAGTTGGGTCTCCAATGCAAGGCTTAGCTCAGTGGAAAGAGCTTACAGCAGAGTGGGTGCCAATGAGCACCTAACAAGACCAAGATATTTTAGCACCATAAGGTTTACAGTGGGCTGTAGTGGTTGCTTGGTGTGTATTACTTTAATGGAATGCAGTAAGGCATAACTGTGCTAGTCTTACCTAGCAGAGTATGGTTAGATTTATCTTTGAATTCAGGTTTATTATCCTTTATAAAGAAGGATAAAGCTATGTTGTTGGTAAAAAAAGAATAGATGTAGAATAGTTTAAAATAATTCTTGCGGAAGACGTGTTAAATGCAATATTTTGAGAGTCTTTCATTTATTTCTGAATATATAAAATAAACTATGTTTTATTTTCATGCAATCAGATTATTCTGACAATGGTGCAATCTACAATATATTAAACAACATATTAAACTGCATCATTGGCTTCACTGGCTCATTTGACCTACAAGCTGCATGAGAACAAGACCGTTTAGACCCCTAAAGAACTATCTAATGTTGACACAATCTAATTGAAAAAGTGTAGTCTTATTTACTCTGATAAATACAATTTTGTTTCAGATTATGTTCAACAGGTCCATTATCCTTATATTTTTTTTTTATTGTTTAAAGATTGTAATATTTACAATACAATTTCGCTAACTTTTCTGTTGCATATATGATTTGCACTGAATACTGTGCTTAATATTCTTTAGCTAAAATGCCAGCATTCTACTCTATGGTTTGTCTTTGAGAAACATATACCCAGTATATCTGGGATATTTACATCTTTACTCTTCTGCTTGCCTGGAGTTTATCCTGCCTCTAGGGGCAGTAAATGGGGTTTTCATGTGCACGAGAGTTATCCCGAACCACGGTGTAGGCGCAGCTACCCTAAATGGGATGTGATGCCAAAATGAGCTAAATTATTCTGAAAAGGACAAGACTGTAGAGTGTTGATGGATCTACGTGCCCCTCCTCCCCTTATGTTGAGAAAAGGTGCTTGACAACAGTGCACAAGCTCAGCAGTGAAGATAGGTAGGCCTCTAAATTTCGATAAATTGATTCATGATCAAGTAATCCAAGAAAGATGTCCATTTAATATTTTTGGATAAACTTTCCAAATGATTCAATATGTCTGGATAAGCTTTTTAATTGATTTACCTACAAAAATCCCCATTACGGTCTATGGGAAACATATTGAATCATGTATCCAAAATTATTAAACTGAAGCTATAGCTATTAAGTAGGTATTTTAGCTGCAGAACTGTTGTAGTCCTGCTAAAAGAAAATGAGTATGGTTTCTGACCAGCTGAGCTTCATGGGTTTTGCAGTTCGTCAACCATAAACAGAACCATAAACACAAGTAAATGGTAATGGGCACCCCATTTGACCCATGATCATGGTAGCGCATTGCTCAGTGGCAGCACAGATCCTTGCATTAGATTTGTCCTTGCATTCACCATAACAAACATCCACGTAAATACAGGTAAGTTAATGCATCCATAAACAGGTTTGTATTTTGATGTATGGTTTCAAAATAGGAAAACAATGTATTAAATAAAAATGTGGAATTATATAGGGAGTTTTGGTCAAAGTATTTTTATAATAGCTAGCAAATAGTAACTACTATACTTGTTACAAAGATCCATTAGTAGGACTGGAGTTTTTCAAAATCCAAGCCTGCTAGGGGGTTAATCATACCCAATGATGATACCTGATATTATTGATTGTTCAGTTCTTTAACCCCTTAAGGACACATGACGTGTGTGACATATCATGATTCCCTTTTATTCCAGAAGTTTGGTCCTTAAGGGGTTAAAAATGGACAGCACTCTATTATACTATACAAATGTCTAAATCTAAAATTGATGCACAAATGCACATTAAATAAAACACCCATACTGCATGTTCTTCTAAGTTTATAAACGACAAAGCACGCATGCATTGAAAACATTCACATCTCTGCTCTGTATGATGTGAATGGCACTCTGGGGAAAAGATAATTTCCAAATTTAAAGTAGAAGTATCATGAGCATGATCTTAAGTTACTTCACTGAATTTTTTTCCACACAAACTAAATAAGCATTTAAAAAAATATTTTCATGATTGTCCCTTAAAATTGAAAGGCATGTATTGTTAAGAAACATGGAAACTGTAAATCAAGATATAAATCCATATATTAAAATGGAGTGGATTATTAAAATTATAACCAAACAATTCAGTGAAGAAACTCAACTTGACCTCCAAAATTCCAACACAATAGAATGACCTAGAACTTGCTGTTCTATAACCTCTGAGCATGATCTCAGATCACATGAATGATATTGTAAACAGAACAGAATGTTACCGTTGTTAAAATTCAAACTTGCTCTTTTAAGGAAATAAAAATGGTAATAATGCTTTTATTTCTTAATTTGCCTTCATACTATTAATTTGAATTTACTGTTCTCTTTACAATTAAGTGGTTTCCTAGAATGAAATGCAGATCATTTAAAAAAAACAAAACATTAAAAAATATTTTTTTTTACTCATTGTTTGTTTGTTGTTTATGTTTTTTTTCTTTTTTTTTTTACTTTTTACCACATCTGAAGGCATTCGCTTGGTGGTCGGACTTGATGGTGGAGCATGCAGAGACATTCCTCTCTCTTTTCGCGGTGGACATGGATGCAGCTTTAGAAGTCCAACCTCCAGATACATGGGACAGCTTTCCATTGTTTCAACTAATCAATGATTTCCTACGCAGTGACTGTATGTATGCTTTTACTGGATTTTTTTTCTGTTTGTTAACTTCTGTATTTTAGTTATCAATAAAAATAGGCGTGTAATTAAGTACATTATTTTGATATACTGAAAAAGATAGGCACATGTTAAAAAAATATATATTAATGCGAAAAAAATAGCCAGACTGTGGAATACCACAGAAAAAAAGGTTTGTTCCATACCACATTATCAATACAAATATTGTAGCAGTTAGAGGATGAAGCTGTGGGTGATAATGTTTTGTTTCTCTGTTACATGTCTTATGAAAGTAAATTGTATTGTGTTATAACAGATACAACCATAACCATAGAAAAGGCAATAACATGCTGTTTACCACATTGTAGTTCAGAACTCCTGATCCACATTTTAACAGCAGAATTTAAGGTTTCATTATCATGCTCCACTGATTATTGCTAATGTATTTTTTTGTGGCACGTCCATTTAAGAGGCAGTGTAGGCTAATTTGGATATGTAATTGATTGATTGATTATTGATTACGTGAATACATTGTATCAAAAGAAGGAGCAACATTTCAGGAGGATGCACAAAGGTGAGTTAGAATGTGATTTCAAATTAGACGAGTTATGACAGGCTAAATTTTTAAGGAAATGTTTGATCAAAGCAATGAAAATATTATCTATCAAAAATATACTTAATTGCTTTTGGAATGTGGCAAAGAATGCGGCGGCTGTTATCTTGCTAGCTGGGACATCAACCCATTCCAAAAGTAGAGCACACTCCCGCCCCTCTCACTTGCTAGCACATCAGTGTAGGAATGGAATGACCGCTGTCATACAACTCCTGTTTTTCATTGCTAAAGTGTTAAGCACACTTCCCATAAAGAAAATCTTATCAACTGCTGATACACCTATAGTATAATCGTTCTGCTCAGTCAATCAATTTTTTGCATACATTATTAAATCTCTGAAATAGCTGTGAATGTCAAGAATTGATGGACATTTGTGTGAAAAGCCATTTTTTTATATAATTTTTTTTAAGTCTATACATTTTCTAGCAATTCAGCTAGCTCAGTGCATTACTCACACAAATAAATAAGCATTCACAATGAGCCAATAACTCACAAACACACTCTAGCCATACAAATAAACACATAACTAGCCACGCAAATACACACATTACCAAATTACTTGCACAAAATACATATATTACTAAATACAGACGTATTGATGAATTCCCCTTGCCCCCTCTGCCTGATCACCTTTGTTATAAGTGAGGTACAAATCTAAATATGGACACTGTCCCTGGTGTCTAGTTGGGAAATGGTTGTTTTTCCTTTCTTTGACACTCAGAAGTAGCTTTAGTGCTTCCCGTGCTCTCCTGTGTGAAAGTCTTTAATATCATATCACTGTATTCTGGCTGTGTGAGTCATAATGCTGTGCAGGAGTGCAAGGCAGCCCTAAAGCTGTCTCTGCTTCTGGATAGTGCAAAGATAGCTTGCTCCCTTGCAGTCTAATATAAGTGGTCAAGACTTTTGAAATGTAAGTCCTTGTCAAAAATAAACAAAGAATGCTGCCTTAATGAATTAGTTACTTATAATATATAAATTACGGAAAGCCCTGGAAAAGTTGCTACATGGTGCAGAGTGAAGAACCAATATTTCCAGGACTATAAGCTACTGCACATGCAGAACATATATCAAATATGGTTTCATCTTACAAAGAAGTATCAAAAGCGCCTTCCTTTTTCTATTCTCCTTTCTACTAAATGAGAGTGGCTTATTTGTAACATGATTAAAAAAAAAAAAAAAAAGACTATTTTTCTATATAGAGACTTCCACAGAATGAACTACTCATATACCAATATTTTACCAAATTTGGTTAGTTAAAAGATTCAATGGCTTTCTAAGAAAATTAAACTCGATTAACAGAATGCACATTAATATAAATGTAGCATAAATTAGATAAATCTAACCTATAAGTTGTTTTTCATTACTTTCATTATATATTTTTAAAAAAACAATTTATTCAGAACATTTTAATTTCCCTACTTTTCAATTCAATCTTATTACTGTTGCAGTCAAGAGCAGTATTTTTTTGGACCTTCCATTCATTCACATACAATAGAAATAGAATATTGTAATCTGTTCGTTTGTAGTGTATATATGTATATATGTGTGTGTGTGTGTGTATGTGCATTTGTGTGTCAGCAATGGCCTGCATGAACCACCTAAATTAATGGATTTGCGGCAGAGGACCATCCTTTTTCATAAGCAACTCCATCTGCTAGACTGCTAGAGATGAGGAGGACTCTTAGTAGTATTTTCTGCAGAGAGAAGTGAGCCATCTGGTAATCTAAAGATAATTTGCTGCCTTTTGCCTGCTGTCTTGAAGGTATCATAAGCCAATTTTTAAAAGCATTGCCTTCCCCCCACCCAAAAAAAAATATGTCTAATTTAAATGATTTGATAAATTATGCCTTACATTACATACTGAAAAACAGAATCAGTTTATTGCAACAAAACACATCTGTGAATTTTTAGGATATTTTACTCTCTTATACATAATATTTCACACTTTTTTTTTTTTTGTTGGTTATGTAAATGGGTTTCCAAAAATATAAATCTGCTGTTCAAGATAATAGCACAGATAGTGTATTAAGAACCGTAATATAAATATTCTCAATGAAAATATTGAAACTTTCATAGATTATCTTTTACGAGATCCTACATTTTTACATGTTAACAAAAGTACATTTAACAATGGGCTTTTTTTAAAATGCATTGTGCAAAATTAAAAGTAAAGTATATAGCAACTCAGCACATATTACATACCTCGAAATGTACATTTAAATCTGATGACAAAAATGGCTTTTATGCAAATGCATTTCCCATAATTCCTGTCACTGGATAAAAAGAAAATATTCCCAAGTATACTTGCTTTTGCCATTCACAGTTAATCTAAAATCACACATTTGTATTCAAAAAGAGAATGTAACAGAAAACATATAATCAAATCTAATACATTAAAATCACGAGAAACTTAGTTACTTAGTTAAGAAATTTGAACTGAATACAACTTTCTCAAACAAGTAGTGAATAAAAGGCATACTCAACTTCACCATTCTCAGTCAAGGAGAACATTGAAGAATTTTATAAAAATAACTTCTTAGACAATGGTACACGCTGGGAGTAGTAACAGCAGTATAACCCTATGTATTCACAACAAAAGGGAACATTAGTAAGAGATCTAAGGTATGCCCGTGTGACATTGGAAAGAGGCCATAGAGTAATTCAACTTATACCAGTGTGGGTTAAAATGAAGGGTGTATAAATAAATATCTGAATTAGGAAGAGGGATGAAAGCAATACGGGCAAGAGGAGAGTGACATGGACAAATAAAGGAGAAGAGTAAAGAAAAAAAAAAGGGTATACCCATACAGTACGTAAACATGTATACTGTGGGCATACATTGTAAAAGGGGATTGTGAGGGAGAAAGTGTGTAAACATTCAAGGATAAAACCCAACAAAGTGCTTCACAATCAAAGGAAATTTGTTTACAATAGTTTCACTAATAATTTCCACCACTAAGTCATATTAATAGTGGTCACATGACTGTAGAGTGTATAGAGGAGAGTTAGGGGCTATGAGCTGCAGTGGATGCAGGCAAAATTGGGGCTGTAGTGGGTGCAGGGAGTAATAGGTGCTGTAGTGGGTGCAAGTGTGGAATAAGGCTGTAGTGGGTGCAGGATGTAATAGGGAGTGTAGTGGCTGTAGTGTGTAAAAAGGGTAAACGGGGCTGTAGTGAATTCAGTAGAGGATATGGGTTGTGTAGTGGGTGGGGTTATGGGATCTGTAGGAAGTAATATAAGCTATAGTGGGTGCAGATCTTACCTCCCCCTTGTGTTTATTCTCTTTCTGCCCTGCACATCCCACATCTGTCATACTGTCAGGATACACTAGTATGCCCAACACGCAGAACTTAAGTACAAAATAAAGAAAACCCTAAGACGTATTACCGGCCCTTAGAACGGCCAGATTTAGAACTTATAAAAGGAAAGACCCAAGACAGGCTGAGGACAGGAACACAGAAAACACGAAAATGTTAAGCAAGCCAAAAGTCGAGGAATATAGAAGTCAGAATAGTCAGGTGACAAGCCAAAGGTCAAGGTATACAGAGATCGGAATGTCAGTAGGAAAGCCAAGGTCAAAATACACAAGAAACAGTACCAGAAACGCGCTCTAGGATAACCAGAATGCAAACCACGACAGGGCACAGAGAAATGAAGGAGAAAGGTTTAAATAGCCTAAGTTGCTCCTTGATTGGTTACAGGGGAGCATGTGACAGTGAACATGTTAGGCACTCAAAGGGTTAATGAAGAATCTTAAAAGGTTCTTACTTACAGCAGCCGGTGTCTCTAATGATAACAGACCAAGCCGCTGTGTGAGGGTAGAAGTGCCTGTCAGAGGATAGCAGGCATTGAAGGAGGAGGTAAATGATAGGCGGCATTCCCATTACTGCATGGGAATGCCGCCACAACGAGATGTGCCCGCTGGGTCCCAGTCCACTCCCGGGCAATAGCGGACCCGGCAGGTGCCAGGACACAGAGTGAGTATTCAGCGGCATTCCCCTTGCGATGTGGGAATGTCACCGCACTGATACATGCCCGCCGGGACCTATACTGCTCTCTAGAAGGAGCAGACCCAGCGGGCGGCATGAGACATACGTGGAGGGAGACTTCTGGATGTGTGTAGAAAGAGGAAGGAATGTGATATCTCTCTCTCATTCCACATACAGCATCCCCTCTAAAAGACTGAAAAAGGGACCTGGCAGGGAGAACATAAACTTCCAGGTCTCAATCTACATGAGAAAACACCATCTGGCTTAAAGTCATAGTAGTTTGATCTATCAAAGCATGATCTAGGGGGGAAATTGCCCACCTTTGCCCTTCTTTAGTGACATATCTGTATATGAATGATATTAAGCAAGAATTCAAAGTGTCCCACCACTATACCAATATATTAACGGGGTGTTAGGTAGGGTTTTGATCGTGAGGCCTTAATCATGGAATCTGAAATGTTGTATCCTTTTTTTTTTTGCCTTTCTTTCCTTCACCCTACGTTGTGATGCCTGTGGAATTGTTCCTGGTGGGCAGTGGAACACCATCCACAGATCTCCGCTGTACATGTACTTTTGTGCAGCACTCCCTTTACTATATACATACCTTTCATAAGAGCAATGTGTTCTTTCATCTTACAATATTTCTTATTTCAAGGGAAAAATACAACATGGTTTTGTCCCATTTGCTGACTTACACATGGGATTCATGTGTCCAATATTATTGAGCACATAAAAAAATCTAAATGACAATTTAAATGTTTTCATATTTCACTCTGATTTATACTTTACCATTAGTTTTATTATGTTTTGTTATGTTTTAATGTGGTTTAAAAAATTGCCTACTGTAAAATATAAAATAAAATTATATTACTCATATGGGGCATCGCCATGCCTGTATTAAAGAGGCAGACTAAGTATCATAACCACTACAGCACACTGTAGTATTTGTGAAGCCAGGAGCCCCTTGGTGATATCTTATGATTCCATGTTTGCAAAAGTGGCCATTTTATGCCATGACCATCATTATGTCAAAGTGTTCTAGTTTAAGTGGGTATTAACTTAATATTAACAGTGGTTATAAATTAACATTGTATTTAAATATGCAAATGTAATTAGACTACTATTGTTACAACATAATTTGCTCTTTGAGACAATTTATATGCTTCTTATGACACTTGTTATGGGGCAACCAGTGTGTGAATGGTTTGAATAATTGACCCAAAGAACAAAAACAAAAACAAAAACAAAAAATCAGAAAAGCTAAGTTTTACCAAGAAAATTGGCTAAGAGGGTTGCTACTGGAATGACCATAAAATTATACAAATTTCTCATAAGAAGTCAGAACACAAAAAATAGTATGGAATTCAGTGAGTATTGCTTTCCATTTATACTTTTTGTATGCATAAACCAAAAGTTTTAAGTCATGTTTGAATAATGTATTGCCTATTTACTTTTATTTTATTTTGACATCTATGTAATACCAATATAATAATGAGATATTTGTGTTATGTACAATTATTCATAATGAACTATCTTCTGATATGCTTATAATTCTAGATAATTTATGCAATGGAAAATTCCACAAACACCTCCAAGACCTGTTTGCTCCACTTGTTGTCAGATATGTTGACCTCATGGAGTCTTCAATTGCACAATCAATTCACAGGGGCTTTGAGCGTGAATCATGGGAGCCAGTAAAGTAAGAAAACCTTTGATAAAATTGACATTTGTTAGCAGGTGGATGGAGGTTCTTTCCTAATTTTACCATTTCTCAGTTTTCTGCTAACATTATATAATGGTAATTTAATATTCTCGTTGGCTAGCAAGCCAATCTGTATTGTCTCTTTCTATGTGGTTGCGTGGAGGTGTTACCTGTTGTACAATGTAATTATCTTATTGTGTGAATCTGAATTGTGCACCTTGATGGATACATTTTTACAGCAACTGCCTATATAAAAAAAAAAATCTATAAACTTTTTTTTTAAATCCAGAATGTTTTATTGGGCAGTAGGTTTTTCTGAACATTTCTCTTAATTTTGATGATATAAAGTGGTTATGATGAATAATAATAGCGTAACTCATTTGTAGAATTAACTAAGTTCCCCACAGGATAAAGATTTGTCCTTTCATTAATTAACTCTACAATGAGGCAAATCAAATAATAAAAAAAACTACAAGTATGAGCATAGTCAAGAAGGATGGCAGGTATAGCAGGGTGGACCCATAGCTCCATCTTGTGAGTAGCATGGTCAAATTATATTGAGACATACAACAAAAATGTTTTGTTTTTTTATATTCTGTAACATACACAAACCTTACAAATTTAATGAGTTTCATAATACTCAAGCATACCGTTAAAATGGACCTCTATAATACAATCCACACTGCATACTGATGTTGACCTTTTACTGTTATACCTAAACTAATTATTTACATATCCACTATTATACACTTCCTTTATAGATGTCCCTATTTTAGGTATCACCTCCCATGTTAATTTCTGCGATTCCTCTAATTTACATATCCACACCCCGTTGCCAATTTTTACCAGTTATCTTTATTTCCCCATACTTAAATATCAAATTTCTTCTGCCAATTAACCCTTGTCCATCCACAATTTACATTCCTGCATTCTCTTGCTGGTTTAACCCAAATAGAGTTCCCCACATATCTCTGCCATTTTTTCCCTCTTTTCCTGATTTGAATCGTCACATTAATCTGCCAGATGATCTCTCTGCAAACTAGATCTTCATATTTTCCTAGAAATTAACTTCTTCCTCCTTCCCCTCCTAGTTTTCCCTGTCCTTTTGTCATCTCAAAACTATTTTTAATTTAATAACCATTACATCCAATTTTGAAAGAAAATATTTTTTTTAAAGGAAATATATGTAAAAAATAGAATAACTCATTCCTACTGTTAGCCATATACATCGATCAGCCACAACATTAAAATCACCTACCTTAAGTGCTACCAAAAAAGCTTTCATGTGTCGAATCTTGGACTTCACAAGACCTCTGAACGTGTCCTGTGGTATCTGGCACCAAGATATTAGTAATAGGTGCTTTAAGTCCTGCAAGTTGTAAGTTGGGGCTTCTATGCATCAGATTTGTTGAGCTCAATTGGATTTAGGACTGGGGAATTTGGAGAATTCTAACACCTTGAATTTTTTATCATGTTCTTCAAACCATTCCCGAACAACCTTTGCAGTGTGGCAGGGTGCATTATCCTGCTGAAAGAGGCCACTGCCATCAAGGAACACCATTGTCATATTGTATGTGTGAATGTGGTCTGCAACAATCTCTAGTTAGGTGGCACGTATCAAAGTAATATCCCCATGAATGCGAGGACCCAAGGTTTCCCAGCAGAATATTGCCATGATCATAAAACTGCCTCCAACTGACCTGCCTTCTTGCCCAGTTAAATGATACGCATACACAACCATCTACCTGATTTAAAAAGAAAATGTGATTCATTAGACCAGGCAAAATTCTTTCATTGCTCCATAGTCCAATTCTGATGCTCACATCCCCATTGAAGATGCTTTCAGTATAGGACAGGGGTCATCACGGGTACTCTGATCAGTCACTACCTACACAGCCCCATACACAGCTAATTGTGATGCACTGTGTGTTCTGATACCTTTCTACCATTTCCAACATTGCCATGTTACGATGCGGAGATGCTCTGATGCAGTCATCTCCATCACAATTTTGCTCTTGTCAGAGTTTTCGCATGCCCAATATTCCTGCTTTTCAACACATGAAATTGAAGAACTGACAGTTCACTTGCTGCCTAATATATCTCACACCTTGTAACAATATAATCAATCTTATTCACTTCACATGCAAGTGATTTTAATATTTTGGTTGATAACTGTACATGGGTACTTGGGTCTGACAGTGTTGGAAAATTGACAGCTTCTGTGCAGGGAGTGAAGCAGGGAAGGTCATGGATACTAACTGTTTGTTTAAAAATATATATATATATTTTCAAAGCTTGATGAAAATATTTTTATATTAAAATAAATAGTTTTGAGGCAACAGTTGTCCTTTAATCTGGGTACAATGTGCTCCAGAGACTGGAATGAGAGGTGTATACACAGTGGAAGCTGGTGAAGTTTAAAGATGGTGGAATGATATAATCATGACAGACACATATTTTCAAACACACATTTATTTGCACAGAATAAACATTATTCAGTCTCGAACATAGTGCCAGGCTGCCTAAGTCACATGTGCCAGGGTGTAACAAGCCCTTGGCACAAAAGTGCACTTACAGCTCGCTACCACAAAGTAGACACCCTGTAAAGTATCACCCTCTCTTTAACTATGGGCAAATAACATACATATGTAGATTAGAATTGAGGGGTGTTTCCATGCTTAAAGGTTGCAAAGATACATATTTAAATATTGTGGAACAAGGTGAGGATGGGTCTGTCAATGGCGCAACATGTCAGATTTCAGCAGGACATCTCTCATACCTGAGTCTTGACTAGAACTGATCTACCTGTGAGCTTGGGGGAGAAGGGGCACACCAAGCATTGCAAATCTGTCTTGCAAATTCATTTAGAAATTGTAATTGTATGGTGTACATATAATTCTTCAAAATAATAATGTTTAATATTTGATTAATTTATGTTTTATATTATTGTTTAAAATCTATGCAATTAAATATTATCTGAAATATGCATTTTTAATAGTAACAGTCTTTTAAATAAATGTATGATTACAAAAATGAACAATTAATTTATTTTCTTTTTTTTATTTGGCCAAAAAAATAAAATGAAAGACATGAGAAATTGAATCAAATTTTGATTGTTTTGTGTTTAAGAAACTTTTATGGAGACCATTAAAACATATTTCGTTCCAGGCTTTGTCTCAACAAGTCTTCAGCCACCAAACAATGCATTTTATCAGATGAACATATGGGCTCTATTCATGAGCTTATGTGTTTGTAGTTGACATTCAGTGAAAAAAAAAGTCACATTCATGATTCACAAAATAAGTTTGATAGAATTTTTTTTTTATTTTTTTTATTTATGTTTGATTCTTGCAATTACCCAGACTGTATGGCATCGGTCTGTGTATAGGTGGTGTTTATAACAGCTGATATTTCCTGATGGATCTGAAATTCCTGTAGAATATGAGAAATGATCTCTCTCACTGTGTAAAGACAATCCAACTAGCAAATATTAGTTTTTTTTCCAGTGAATTGTAAGTAGCAACAAGTTAGGATTCAATGCAAATAGCTACATTTTGGCTAAAATGCATACTTGGTTATTTTACATTCATTTTTTGATAGCATCAGGTGAGCACCAGTAAAAGAACAAGAAATAATCGCTCTCTTCTTGGGGGTGAGCAGCAGTTCACCAACAAGGTGTTCCCTCAACCTTGTGATAAATGGACAGATAGAATAGAAAGGTGAACAGCGCTAAAACTTAGAAAATGTACATACGTTTAGTAGAGATACTGGCCAATGGGGTAGCTTGAAAAAAAGAGAACAGAAATACAATAATGGTACAGTATGTATGAACAATATCATTTAGTAAACCAGAGGTGTTATATTCACACTCACACTTTAAAGAGCTAAAGGGCCGGTGCACGAAATTCTGCGGCCGGTGTACGAAATTCTGCTGACCTAGGCAAAGATCCATTTTGTTGCCCCCTCATGAGATAGTGCCATTGTGTCACAAGTTTATTCAATAAACTCCAAAAGGAAAAATGCCACTTAATTTTTAGCAATACTGTAGATATAACTAAAAATGAATATGCTTTTATTTATTTTTTCTGCAAGCCTTCAGTCTGTGTCAGGAGATACTCCAATCAGAAGCTTCTTATTGGGAAGCCTCTGTGCTGGAACCACATGTGTGCGAATGCATACTCATAGAGATCTATATAAATACAATGCCTTATACATACACATACACACACATATCCAAACTTCCTAATACTTACACATACACACAAAGTGCCTGATACACATAGATACACATACTGCCTAATACATGCATACACACACAAACTGCCTTAAACATACACACAAACACAACCAAACTTCCTAATACTTCACATACACATAGAGTGCCTGATACACATAGATACAGATACTGCCTAATACATAGATAAACACACACAAGCTGCCTTATACATACACACACATACACAAACTGCCTTTATATATATAAGCACACACTGCCTAGTAGATAGAAACACACACACATACAGCGCCAAATACATACTTACATACACACACACACACTGCCTTATACATACATGAGTACAAACTGCCTAATACACACATAGAAACTCTCGAATAGTGAGGACAGCCTGTATACCCGAACATATGCAAACTGCCTCATACTCACACAAACTGCCTAAGAGGCACACACAAACTGCCTAATACATACACACTTCTACACACACATACACATACTGCTTTATGGGTACATACTTACAAACTGCCAACTTATAAGTGTTTCAATAACACCTTACAAATCGACAATATATTTTTATCCACCAGGGTGTCAATTCAGTTTCACAGTATATGTGCAATGTAATTGTATGTCAAAGTACCGATCTACCTGCCTCTATATCAGTGCCTCTATAGTGGCGATCTACCTGCCTCTATATCACCTGAAAAATAACAAGTTGTATCCATGTTTGTAGTCACTAAACTGTTATATAATAATTGCTTAGCTATAAAAGTTGCTCTGAAATGTCTTTGTATTACATAATGTTTGTATTTATTACAGGAATTTAACAATTAATATTTCCTTTGGCCATATATATGCATGTTAAAATGATTGTAACACTCTGCCTAGTGACTGATAGCCATACATATTCTTACCAGCATCTCAAAGACACCCAGTACGTTATGTAAAGCAAAATTAATTCTCAAATGTTGTGGACAGATCTTAAATGAGTATTATCTGTACGCACTTTCTTTCCTAAATATTCTTTTCTTGGTACAGTTTAGTCAAATGTAGCCGTTATTAATGCTGTGAAACCAATACACCTTGACACCTTGAGAGGGCTAGCCAGCATGTAACTGGCGGTTCATAATGAGAGTTGAAGTATGCAGCCATCTCTGTGCCAGACCTTGGCTATCTCTGCACATTTAAGTCTGTGACGTCTGTGAGTTGTTTTGTGAATGTGCCCAATGTGAGCTAAGTGGCTGCCATTATTATAGTCCGGAAATAAAAAAAGTAGACAAGGACCTTTAATATTCCATCCCCATGCTTCTTTCTAAACTGGTTTGCTTTGTTTTGTTTTACTGTTGTCTTTTTTTTGTGTATTTTGCTGTTTTCCTTCTGAGTGACACGTGCTTTTTCTACATCAACATTGTCACTGTTACGGTATTTTTTTTTCTGTCTGTTTCTTCCACAGGAGTTTAACAAGTAATCTGCCCAATGTGAATCTACCAAATGTGAATCTCCCTAAAGTACCAGTTACCCTACCAGTTAACCTCCCACAAATGCCTAGTTTTTCTGCACCGTCATGGATGGCTGCTATATATGATTCTGAGTGTGTATTCAGTTCACATTAGATTTAATCTAAATATGCAACAACCTTAGCTTGAATGTGTTTAAATTATTTCTATGAGAACTGGGAATTAACAGGTCCAAATAAAAGATCAATAGAAATATATATCAGTAGAACTATATTTTATGGATGAGTGATAATCTATGTGTGTTCACAGCACAATACATATAATATAAAATTAAATACCTGCAGTTATTGGAAACATTGTAGTATAAAAGTAAAAATAATAATCTATGACTCCTTTTCTATAGTAAAACGTTTCTATTCTCCTATATACAGTATTGTAGTTTTCATTCTCCTCCCCCCCCCCCTTTCATTTTGAAATAATGTCATCGTTATGGTGCCATTTGTTCTAATAACGTTCTTTTAAAAGTAAAAAATGTGTAAAAGGTTAATCCAAGCACCCTTACCACTTCAGTGATTTGAAGTTCTCATAGTTCCTGGAGTCTGTTTAACCCCTTTTACTACTGAAGGTGTAATTGCGGCATTGTCTTGGGGCAGAATGGGCTGGCCAATGGCAATTCTGTGCATGTTTTCATGCACAATGTTCAATTCATTAACTGGTAGCGGCTCAGCTGATAATGGCTTCTGGCTTCTGCACTTCTGCACCAGGAATGCTAGGAGCCTTAGGGCCTGGTTGAGACCAATTTTAGGAGGAAACCATTGCTAAACAGTTTGTCTTAGCTTGTCTCTACCAGGGAACTTAGCCAGGGTACTCCTCACACCATAACCACTACAGCAAGCTATAGTGGTTATAATGTAAATAAATAATAATAAATTAATAGCCTTCTACAAAATTAAATGATCAAAAGATTCTGGTTGGGCTCAATGATTATACCTTAGCAAAAAGTATGTGAACATCTTTTTAAGTAAGCTCATGTTTTCTATTCAATGTATATACCCAGAACAAAAAAAGATTGTCCTCAAACTCTGAAATTTTATATTGACATTTATAAGCACAGGAAGTTTAATAAAATTGTTGTGTTTTTCTGACACAAAAGATAAGATCAAAGCAATACTATTGCTTTGTTTTGGCGTTTATGTTATTATTTTATTTAACTGAAATCAGATGTTTTATAACATAATGATAGCCATGTTGCCACTTTTATCTCCCACCACTTGGGCATTTATTTATCAGGGCAAGTTATTCATAAGATGGGAATCCTTGGCACTAGAAACGGATCGCATGATGTTGGCCCTGATCCGGTAACATTTGTTTACATATATATTCAGGAATAGATTGGACACTCTAAGCATGATCAGTTAGAATGATACGTTTTTTTTTATATAAAGTATATATTTTTTTGTGGATTGTAATTTTTTTTTTAAATTAAAAATAATTTTAAAAACATCACTAAGTTAATCTGTAATATTACTTCCGATATCAGTACCCATTTGAAAAAATGAAGTAATTACACATGTAAAAATATCCATATGGATCATTGTAACAGGTTCAGAGATTTTGGCATTAAGTTCCACCGTCTGGTAAATGTTCCACATATTTGGATGTCTATATGTGTGGACCAAATAATACTCATGTATAAGAATACAAAATCTAAAAAATGTTTTTCATGGTTTGCTTAATTTGGGAAGAATTGCCAATAGTCTTACATATAACAATCTCCATTGCCACACATCCTTTTTTTATATAACCTGAAAAGAATTGATAAAGATTTTTTAAATCTTCAGCAGCAATTAAAAAAAAAATAATTTGCGTACGCCTACTTAATACAATTATAAACCATTTACAAACTCTGCTGTGAAGTATATTTTTTATAAAACAATAAATCACCAGATCCTCTAAAAGAAATAAAAATCGTGTTCAAGCTTTGGTTGTTGTATTTACGAAAGGGATAGAATAGGAAGTGCCAACACTTTAAGGCTTTTACCCCCTCTATGTGCATGGTCCGTGACATTGTTTTGGAAAAGATATCAGATAATTCTTTGCATATGACGACGTTCTAATTTACTGAGACTCAAAGAAAAACAAAATCATTCTTAATGTATCATCGCAAGAAATGAATAAAGAGCATTTTGTAGAGAAAAAAAAAAACTGACAAGGCTTTTCAAAGAACTTTGAAGCCAGATGGGTGTCAAAATGTTGTTGCAATAGACACCAATTATTACATTTGTGTGTACTCTGTGATTTAAAACATAAACCTATACTGTTCCAAAACTCAATTTAGATTTCAAAAATATACATTTTCTCCAAGCTTTAATTTGGAACAGAACTGTCTTCTCTGGGCTTGTTGTTACCCTTGCAAGGCATTACAGAGCAAAATATTTGTTGTCGTACAGCCAAAGAAACTATTTTAATATCTTTTCGCCCTCCTTATTTTCCTCTAATACCTTTTGTTATAGAGTTCTTTCCCCTGCCAGATATATCTCTGATTATAAATATGACTTATTCCTCAAATGTAACTTTTATTAAAACAGGAACTCAGGACCCTTGGCATGTTGGGAAATTGATTTCACCCTGCGATAGCCACATGTGCATTAGCTATGTTTTGCTCTTCAGCATTACCTCAATGCAGTTGGCATCTGTCATAATAGAAACTCCCACTCCCGTTTGTTTCTATAGATGATGCCATATTTAAGTGGCAATGCATGGTGTGTTCAACATCAGAAATATTATTGTGTTAGCATTAGTGGTATGCGAGGAGAGAGTTAAATGCACGCACCTTTTACGGCAAACATAGAAGCAAAACAAAAACCCTAGAAAACAGGAGGAAGGTGGGAATGGACTAGGGAATATGTAAAAATACGAGTCTGCCTGTGCCAGAATATATTTATGAACCTACAGCAAACATATTTTGCACAATAACTTCAGGCTTTTTATTTACCAGATAGCTACAAATATAACTGATAAATATTCTACCTGCTCAGTCGGGCAATCTGCTGTTCTTCAGATGCTAACAGAACACAAATCCCATCATGTCACATGATTGAGGATGATAAGCATTGTTGTATAAGATGAAGATCCACTGGTTGCCTAGTCCTAGCTTAATCAAAAACCCTTTTTTCTTTTTATTTAGCAAATTCCAGCAGACTGCTTGGTGATATATAGGAGAGGGAATTCAACTCAGACGTTGGTTTAAGTTGCCTTATTCGGAACTAATTAAGCAGCAATTCGTTGCATGTCTGCAAAAAATAAATAAACAATTTGTCCTCGCTCACCACTAGTTAGCACTTACCTTTACCTAGTAGACTTCAAAGTGTACTTAAATAAACAATGCATGGAACCCTGATTGTTCATGAATGCACCTCTTTTGTGTAGTTGTCAACAATCAAGGCTTGTACTCCCCAGTTTGTATCCTTAATTTCAATAATTACATATGTTCATGTGATTATTAATTAAGGACATTATTTTGCCATACAAACTATCCAGTTTTGTCCAATTTTATTTGTTGTGTCATTTCCTCCAATAGCAAGTTAGATTAGGAAAATAAATATTTAAATAATAATTCCTGATGATGGAGATCAGAAATATTTGATTTGAATGTTGAAAGGTGGTATTCGCCCTCCTAAAGATAAAAAAAAAAAAAAAATGTTCTCCACATCAGGCCAGCTTTTGTTTGCATTACTAAGAATTGTGTTTCGTATTGTTCCATTAGTAATGGATCAGCCACTTCGGAAGATTTATTTTGGAAACTCGATGCCCTACAAACATTTATTCGGGACCTTCATTGGCCCGAAGAAGAATTTGGGAAGCACCTTGAGCAACGCCTTAAACTTATGGCAAGTGACATGATCGAGTCTTGTGTCAAAAGGTAAAAACACTTGTAGTTTTAACAATTCCGATATTTTTTTTCTGCTTACCTCAATCAGAAAAGTATTAAGCTAAATTTAAATTAACATTGTAAATTAATAATTCCATTAATCAAAGATTAAAATTTAAGAAATAGAATTATGTTTTATTGATGGATGTGAGAATGCAACCAAAGTTTTGTGAAAAAAAATACTTCAATTTAACCGACATCATTTGTAGTATAACATTAATGAAAAGTACCTCCCTTTTTAATTAGTTGTATGAAAATATATATGTTCTGTGTCCTTCATTTTGTGGGGTTTTGGTCCAAAAATGAGTTCATCATGAATTAAAAAGGTTAAATGTCACTTGTTGTAGATGTTTCATGTATTAAGCATTTTTTTCTTTGTTAAAGAAAATTGTTCCGCAAGTCACAATAGTTCGTTAAATGCCTAGCAATAAGAAACAAATTCTCCACAGCATGATCTGTAACCACAAACATTAGTTCAAAACAGCCATTTAACAGTTCATATTGACACATTCAAGAATGTGAAATCAAGAAGTTCAAAGATCCCTCACCAACGACTCAGAATAGATCTGAAAAAATATACTCCTTCACTGCATAAGCCCATATGTGTTCAGCTGGTTTTCTTTTCTTTCGTTGTTTTTGTAGTAGTTGTCACATCTTTAATGCATACTCAACAACCCCCCGGAAAAAAAAGTGAATTTCCACAAAAGTAATACATGATTTGCAATGATATTCTCCCTTATAGAGAAGATTAAAAAATATATCAAAACCAAGCAAAAAAAAATAAGACAATTATAGGACTTGGAAAGTGGTGTGAATTACAACTGTACTCCTTTTATTTCCATTGAGCAGGAAATGTATTTAACCTCCCGTTTACCATATCACAGCCACAATAACAGGAGAATTCAAAGTGAGTTTCAAATTTAAAGTCACAAGAACTGGAATAATTCTTGAAGTCGGCTATGCTTTTATTTCAGGTACTCTGGCCTTAAATGTAAAATATGCTTTAAATTCCCTTTAAATGATCACTTTCAGTAATAATAGATTTAATGTTAAAAAAATAAATTAGATTTTTTTTTTGTTTATGTTTTAGCAAATTAAATTAAATAATTCTTAAACAGCCCAATTTAAAATTCATTCTTCAGATAAATGGAGGAATTAGGTAATTCATCACTGACCATTTTTTTACACCCTAAAGCATAACATATTCTAGCTTTTATTTTTGCAGTTAACATTAAGTGATTAGCATTTTTTTCTGGATAGAAACAAACTCACATTATTAATAAACCATAATATCAGCTGTAAGATTTATTTTACAGTCCAAACAAGCCATTTGTTTTTTTTTAATTAATTGTGTTGTTAACAATAAAACACAAGCCATCGTCGATGCCCCTTTTTTATAATATTGCCAAAAGTTCATATATTTTTAACAGTATATCAGTAAATATTCTACTTTTAATCATTGACCGGTAAGAAAAAATTGTTCCGACTTCTTACCAAATAACCTTTTCACATGCTGTTTTCTCAAACAAGTCTTTCTCCTGCACCATTTTATTTATTTAATGTTAAACTAACTCAATTTCATATACCTTGATAACCTGAACACAGGCACACACCGAAGAGCTAAACTCTAGTAAGAACAATGCAGGACTAGTGACTAAACAAAAGACTATTTGTGCACACGTTTTTTTGCACTTTTTATACCACACTCCTGCTGACAGATTCCATCTGTGACATTGGAACAGTAATTGATAGTTTTAGAAATACTTGGAAATACATTTGTAAATGCAATCTGAACTAAAATATATGTTTTGCTAAGATATATTTAATGACATGTAAAATAAGTTATTTATACAATTAAAAATAAATTGTATAAAAAAATATGCCATGTTCTATCACATGTATTATATACTGTGCTCAAAATAAAATTAAAAACACAGATGTTTATTTGCTACATGGTAAATTAGAATAAACTGATAAGATTGTGTTTACAGTTGGCCTAAATTTTTCAATTCTTTTGTGTCATTTCATTGCAGTTTATTGTTTTGTGAATAAACTCCATTTTTTTTGCCCATGAATGAGCATGAATGATTGAATGGCACAGAATGTCATCTAATTTGTATCCTGTAATGTCGAGCTGGGGTCACGTTTCCTCTGATCTTACACTATTCTGTGATTAATATGCAATTTTTTTGTAGACTCGCAGTTTGGATGTTTTTTCATAATATAATGACAGAGGATCTATGAACAGACATATGTCAGCTGTTGGTGTAAAACCCTTTCCTAGGATTTAATCATAGGGTGAATCCCCACCGTGGCATTTATTCTAAACACACCTACCCTCTCTCTCTCTCTCCACTTTTGCCAATGCCACATGCCTAAGCTACAAACCCGTTTTGCACTTGATCCATTCCATTTCCATTTGCACCCTGAATTTACTTTGAAGTCGTAGGTAGCAGATGGAGTCTTCATTGAGGCAATTACAGCACCACAGGCGGCTTTAACCACCAGCTGCTGTTTCGGGCTGGTATGTGCCCAGAATTATCAAAGCACTGTATAGGTACCACCTAGGCAAAAAAAAAAAAAAATGAAAAAGACATTGCTTAGTGTCCAAATAAAAAAAGTTAATAAAATCTAATTAACTGTCACAAATGTCTATTTGTAGCAGAACTGCTAACTTATATGTTAGCCTGTAAGTAAATGGCATTTGTTTAGCTCAAACCATAAACAAAATAAGAAGTATTTTCAGTTTCTAATTATGATTACTGGGCATCCTTTTGTGCACATTAGGACTGTTTAAATTGTTCTACTGATTTGAGTTGCGTTTACACAATATTTTATTTATTGGGCTGCAGGCAGGGATCTTAGTCTTCAGAATTAAACAGATAATTTTATTATACAGGATAAAGGATGGAAGGTTGAATTGGTGGAGAATACAAGTAGCCCTCTGTGGCCGCTGTGTGTTCTTCATCCCCATAATGAGGCATTTTTTATGATGACCTCAAAATAAATTATATTAGTCATCATGATTGTACTACATAATAACTTAATGTTAGTGGTTCTTTTTCACTGGCTTAACAGTAGATTGTGACTGGGTCTTGTGGCTTTATATTTTTTAATCCTCTGTTTGAGAAACAGTGTACTGGAGACAGACAGGAGAGATCTGTGCTGTTTCTTTTTCATGACAGTTTTTTAAAGTGCAGAAAAAGGGCATTATAGACAGACAGTCAGACAGCTAGAAGGATTAACTAACAAGAGTGGAGATCACATGGGTCACTTATTTCTGGTTCCAAGTCACAACAGAACCTATTTAACTAATACGGTTACACCGCTGCAAGGATGGCTACCGATATGTTTTCCTTTAGCTCAGAGATTGATAAATAGCTCACATTTCGTATATGTTTAACACGTATTTATTATTTTTATTTTTTGTTTACAGAACTAGAATTGCCTTTGAAGCAAAGTTACAGAAAACCAGCCGATCAACGGATTTTAGAGTACCACAATCAATATGCACCATGTTTAATGTCATGGTAGATGCTAAAGCACAATCAACTAAACTGTGCAGTATGGAAATGGGCCAAGAGGTAATACTCTTTAAAGATTAATACATGAGTTAAAAGGTATAGTAATGACATGTTGGAGCCACTTTTCCATTGTGGGCTACTAGTATTGCAAGCAAAACATGAATTAGTTTGTTAAACCACGTCACAAATGCGGTCAATCTATCCCAAGACTAGACACCTTTTGGCTGCTCGCTGTTCATGCTTATTTGTTTCTTTTTTATAAAACAACCAATTCATTCCTAATCTCATCTATCTTACTTATACACTAATTTTGTATAGATGATTTCATTGAGTTAAAGGGTTGCCAGTAAGTAGTAACATTTAGTCACCTGCTACTCTATTCACTAGAGTTGGTTGAAGATTCAAAAATAACCACAGATATGTTTTTGTTTGTTTTGCAGTTGTGTAGTTAAGATGTGGCGTTCATATTTAATTTGCCTCTCTAGTTCAACGTTCAGAATTATGACATTAGAATTAACATTTCAATACAAGAAGACTATTGCTTTTACAGACACTATTAAATGTTTCACTCTCTTTGGACAATTTTGTTTGTATTACTGAGATCTCCTCATCGCCACCTCTCTTGTTAGTAGACCAACAAATCAACTGCAAAACTTGCTGTAAATTTAGACAGCATTAGTATATTGCTAATACAAAAGATATCATAAACTGTTAACAATTTCAGTTGTGTGAATCTTTATGTGGTAATTCTATACTTTGTGAAAGTCTATAATTATATACAATACCACATTATGCCTTGTGGCTGCTTCCTTATGTCTAGCCAATGCTTTGTTACGACTGGTGCCACTAAGGCAGTTGGTAATAATAATGGGTCAAACGTAGAGGATTAAAAAATATTACACCCCCATGCTTTCTGAAGTATCACAATTTCACATTTGTTTAGAGATCTTATGTGTCTTGCATGATTTGTGTAAATGTCTTTGTTGTGGTTTGGTGTGGATTTAGAAAATTTCAGTATTATCATGACAAGGTAATCCACAAACTGTACAGAATTAAGGCATATAGATAATATTTAACATCTGTCTAAAAACAGAATTATCTCCAGTTAATTTACACTTCCTAGTAATTGTTACAATCAACATGCAAAACAATCATATTGTTTCACTGTCTGTTGAGTTATTGACCAGTTAGTGATTGGCAAATCATGACTTGATGATAGACTATGACTAAATATCTTTCTAAGATACATCCATTTTATTGTGCATGAATTGATTTGCTAGTGTAAAATCTCTACGGTGATATTTTTGTGTGTCATTATCTCAGGACATGTCGGTCCATGTCATCTATGATCTATTTTTCCTCACATTGGCTTCACTGAAGTGATGTTTCCACATGGGCTCTATCATTGTTTCTCCATGTTATTATCATAAATGTAAATTTTCTCACATGCTTCTCCTTTAAACAATAGCGCTCTCTGCAAGCAATTTCCACAAAGATAGCAAGATTACAATGCAGATTTTAAAAGTAAGAGAAACCAAGCAAGACTTTGCCGAGAAGGTAAAGTAAGCAGTATCAAGATAAACATTTAATTTGCAGAAGAGAAAGGAGAACAGATAAGAGGATTATCCAGCAAGCAGTGTCTAGGTTAGCAAAGTCAGAGCCAGTTTAGCAAAGTTAGAAAAGTCAGAGCCAGGTGTTGGTCCAGAAATGACAAAGGTAACAGATTAGAAAATGATCAGGTAAGCAGTGTCCAAGCAAAATACTGGGTCAAGTACCCAGGTAATCAGAGAAGTATAATGTCGGCAGGAAAATAGGTTAACCTAACGCAGGAGTAGGCAACATTCGGTACACCAGTTGTTGTGGACTACATTTTCCCTCATGCTTTGTCAATATTATGACTGTAAGAGCGTTAGGAGAGACATTGGCCTTGGACATTGGGAAGGACAGGTTTATCATGCCCCTGGTTAAAATTAGATGAGCATCAAAAGTAACAAGTGATTTACTTGGAGATACTCAGAAGAACGTAGAAGAATGATATCCAGTCATAGTATGTCAGTCCCTAAGTTCAGATCATCCTCCTGCAATCTGCAGCTGGATATCTATATTCCTTTATTATAATTTGGAGCTGGCAATATGCATATTTACTTGTAGGCCAAACATCAGAATTTCTAACAACTCCTATATCTCAGTAAACGAGAAAAAAATAAGAGGTCTTCCAAAGATTAATCACCAGCCAATCAATAACTGCATTATTGCTTTTTATTTTTTTTATTTTTTTTTATTAGTCTAAGTGACCTAATTTCTGATATTTAGTCATATATCTCTATGGCATGTCTTGATCTCTCTAGCTTTAGTTCCCTATCATTTTCATATAACTAGAATCCTACTCCTATCGCTATATTTTCTCAATATATTTTAGACATGTTTATGTATGTCAGTACATGAAGCGTGTATTCTTAACTAGAAAAAAGAGAGGCCCGCTCTTCAATTCCATATAACTGTCTTTATTCATGCTTGCCATTGTTATTATCTCTATAGTCATTATTCCCTTATATCTCCTTATATCTAGAACTTCTCCATTATCTCCTTATTTCATAGTCACATTTTCCAGTTGATATCTCTACAGTTATTTGCCCCTTATCTCTATTTTCACACTTCTCTAGGTCACCAGTACTGATAATCAGAAACTTTAATCCTAGATACAGAAATTAATAAATCAAAACTTGTGAAAAAACGGTTTATCAAGAAAAAAGTCCACAAACTCCTTTAAGATACACATGGATTTCTTTCGCAAGCAAATGATTATAGAAATCTAAAGCTGCTTCTGATAATTACTGTTTAACTCCCCTGGCTATATGCTATGTGTCTGCTTACGCATAGTTCACTGAATGTGCACGTCAGTAAAATAACCAGGAAGGTGAAAGACACTTTTGCCTCTGTCTCGTTTCCAGCTGAAAGGCATGCTGAATAGCTTACGGGCACGGTGAAACCAACACCTTTATTATTAAATTGCAATACTTGACATTTGTATGGGTGAGTGTTAAACTACATATTTATTGAGGTGAGATTAAATATGCAGAAAGATTTAAGGGTAAGAAAAGATAGAACTCCCTAAAATCAAGGTCAGCATGCCACCCAAATTTTACTTTTATTAATTTTTTTTTTTTTTTTGCTTTACCGTGACAACAAGACCAAACTTGCAAATTGTACATACCATAGCAAACATAAGTAACATTCCATACGATTAGGGTAACACATGAATTGACATTTTAGAGTCAAACATACTGCATTTAACATCTTGGGTCAGTAACGATATGTTGCAGGGATTATTGTGCTAAAAGGTGAATGATCGTGGTGGCGTTCGTTAAGGGGCCATACCGTTGGATGTCGGGACGTGGCTAGGACTGGGGTTGTGGTGATTAAAAGCGGTAGGTCTGAGTTGGGGCCTTATCGCTGTGGCTTCTGTGCTATGTGATTAAAGGATATTTTATGCCTCTTTCGGTTATGAAGTGGGCATATCTTAGTGGATTGGCAGTGGAGGGGATGCCAGTTGTGGGCTATACCCAACGGTCAGCGCTTGATGTCAGGCCTGGTGCCTAATCTATGCTTGCTAAGGAGATTAAAACATTTTAGAACTTAAACAAACAGTAGCAAGAAACAGAACAGTTCAGAGTTGCAGCATTGTGCAGGTCTTGGGGCCCTTCGGGACTTAAGTAGTTGCCACCGCGTATGCTTCCGCTGAGGGTTGACGTGGGGTAAACGGAGTAATTCTGGTTGGGTCCCAGGAATGTGGGGTTTTGGAGGCAGCAATGGATTCAGTTTGGGTTAGACAGTCCTGTGGGAGACCTAAGTCTCGTAGTAGTGTTGCGCCCTGTAGATCCTGAAGAGGGCATTCAGCGAATGTTGCGTTGTTAGAAGTGTGGTGAGAGGTTTGAGTGACCGTCGCCAGGCCAGTGTGCTGCTAGATAGGTCTGCGTAGAACCCAAGTGACATATTCTCAAATTGGAAGAGGGGTTTTCCTCTTAGTGCAGTCAGGACGGCAGTTTTGTCTGTACCACTCTGGAAATTCAGGTCCCTAAGGACAGTGGCAGGTGCTTTGGCTGGTTTGGGGACACGGAAAAGTCCATCCAGGTATATTGCCTTGGCCTGCCTTGGCGGGAGCAAAGCCCCTATCAATCTCCTCAGTAGATGTGGTATTTTTGCCTCGGTAACCTTCTCAGGGATCCCCCTAATTTTCAAATTGTTCTGTCGACGGTGGTATTCCTGTGCCACAAAACGGCGTTCAAGTGCTTGGTTCTGTCATTGCAGTTCTTGCACTGCTCATTCCAGAGTCTCCATTTGCTGGGAGCCCTTGTGGAAAGCTTCCTTCAGGGCACCAATGCGGCCTGTCAGGCCCTGCAGGCTGCCACTGATTGTAGCTATGTCAGCTTGCAATGTGTTTTGTAGTTCCGCTAGGAGCCCCTTTAAGACAGAAATAGTGACCGGAGATGAGTCCGATTCCGTCGGGGTCGGCGCTGGTTTTGCTGGCGTGTGTAAGTTTATAATTTCTTGTTCAAGGGATATGTCATCTGAAAAATCTAAGTAGCTTACCAAAAATGCGGCCATCTTAGGTCCACTCGCGCAATGCGCCTGTCTCCACAAGTCACCGATATTCATCACGAAATTGGGTCGGTCGGGTTTGGGCTTTTTGGACTTGCGCCCCTTGATGACTGGGCTGTCAGGTGAGGTCCCTGGGGCCAGATTTAGCTAGGTATTTGTCCTGATTTAGTGCCTTTTTGTCGCTTATAGCCTGGAGCTTCAGGAGTGTACGACCGTCCGCTGTGGCAGTTAGGCTCCACCCCCCCCCCCACTTTTATTAATATTAATGCATCGTTTTACGGTTGATATTAAACAGAAACAACAATGGCCACCTCAAAAAATTAAAGTGGGCTTGCATGCTAGGCATTATGGGATACCGTGCTCATAATGTGTGGGTCAGTCAATGCATATGAATCTGCACATGGTTGACATCTTTGATTTCTTCTCTTCACATACTGGGGAACCTACCAGTAAATATTGTATTATAAACAATATTTTTTTTCAATATATTTGCTAATCGTTTGGCTAGCACAGTGTATAATCATGTTTATAAAATGCCCATTTAAGTCACAGAAAGTTGTCAAGGGATGTCAACGAGTTTGGGTGAATTTACAGAGTGTATACTTGTATATCCAAGAAAGGTCAGCGTCACAGTCCAGGTTTAACTATAGACTTCTGACATTTTATTGCTTGGAAAAATCTGCCTGTTATGTATTATGCTGTTATCAATATGTCTGATCTTGAATTATGCATTAATAGTAAAAGGCATGTATCATATTTTTATTTCATTTCATTTAGAGGTAAAGATTCTAGTAAATTAGTTTCAAATTAGCCTTCAAGATGTTTTTGGGCTGCAATTCCAAAAGTAGTCCAAATACTCATAGAGGACCAAGTTTGAAAACATTGTTCAAGACCCAAAACTTGTTGCTTTTTTTGGATACAACACTTTTCTTGCCAACAGCTGTACGTCGACAATGATTCAGCTCTAGAAATATAGAAGTGTTTTTGTCGATTTTTCTTTTTGATGCATGATTTCGTAGTAACCTTTACCTTGACTTGTGGACAAGAACACCCTTTTCACTCTTTTTTCTCCAATGGCATGTACACCACATTGAGACAACTCTCTCGAAGTAGGCAGGAAGCATTATATAGTATTGTATGTGGAAAAAACACTCAAGTCCATCATATTCAACCATTACAACACACCTATATGCTGTTGATCCAACAGAAGGCAAAAAAGGTGATTGCCAATTATGCCACATAGGGAAAAAATCCTTCTTGACTCCATAATGCCTATCACATTTCATACTGGATCAATAATCTGTTCACATATATGTTAATTATATCCTTGAATATTATTTTTTATTTCTATGAAAAGAAACAACAACAAAAAACTGTTTTTTTTTTACAAATTTACAAAATCGGATAAGACAAACTTTGGGTTAGATAATTCCACATCTGTAAGAAAAAACACCTTTCTCCCAGTCTCAATGAATGACCTCTGAGATGTATTTTTTATAACGAAAACCGTCTTTCTTTATAACTGTCAGGGCTTACCTGAGGTGGGTGTCTGGTAGGCAGAGATATATGCTCACCCTTGCAATTAAACACAGGCCAAGGTGGTCAGGTAAGAATCCACCTGGCCTGTGAGTCTGTGCAAGGGGGCTGTGCAGGATATTGCTCCAAGTTGCAGTACAGGCAAGGGCACAAACAGGAGAATCGTCGAGGGTAAGCCAAAAGTCAGAGGGTACCAGAAGTTCGGATAAACGAGGGTAAGCCAAAGTCAGAGGATGCCAGAATACAGGATACACGATACGGATAAGCCAAGGTCAGGAGCCAGGAAAAAAAATGGAGAACAAACCATCTGGAAACTCAAAAACAGGAACCAGACAGCAGAACCAGAGTCAATGAACTATCTCTGCCCTCAGGGAGAGGCAGTGTCTTATACCAGGCTAATTAGGCATCTGCTTCAGGTGGGCTGAGATTGATGGGAGCAGCCACAGGTAAAGTCTAGCCCCCAGTGCTGGAGATAAGGCAGGAATAAATATCAGGCTGAAAACAAGAACTAAATTGTGGCTCAGAGGCAAGACAGCAAGACCAGGACACAGATGGACCACAATTCAAATCCCCAGTTGGACACTTCTGGGGCGACCACGTCTGGCCGTCTGGATGTCACGGTGAGAGCCGTGACAATAACAGTCTTTTTTTAGTCTTTCTTTATAACCCTTGTTAATTTTAGAACACTTTTTCTAGTTCTGTGATATACATCTTTAAAACTGGTGCCCCAAATTGCACTGCATTTTTAATGGAAATAACAAAAACAAAGAGGTTGCGCCACAAGAATACAATAAACTACTCTTATCAGTAATCAAGTGAAATGGTCCAAAATTAAAAGGAATACCCCTTTAAATGCAATATAAGCTCCTGGGTAGATGGTAGGGGTGGATGGTAGATTATTCTACTGGAAAGTAGGTTCATTGGTAAGATTTGTATAGATATGTAAAACAGAAAACAAGGAATCCAATAGTGCAATAAATCAATATAAGTGTGGTGTATACAGTAAAACAGCTGTATCTTACTCACATTTAATGAAGCTATGACAAGCTGCAGTTGTAATAGCGTACAGTGGTATAATCCCCATTTATGGGATATGTAGATAAGTGTTCAAAGTAGAGGTAGTTTTGTTGGACCTAAAATGTCAAGAATATAAAAAGGCAGATAATAGTGCTCTCTGTTGCAATAGAAAATGCTAAAATAATAATTGTAGTGAATACTCACAAATATAAAGCAGGCAAACTGCTCTATGGATAAGGCGCCGGTGGTATGATCCCCACCTAGGATTTCTTTGGAGTAGTCAGGAAGCCAAGAAGTAAATAGGATAAACTAAATAATTTTAAAACAAAAGGTAATTTGGCATAGTACCAAAAATCCTTTATTAGATAGAAAACAAGAAAATTTACATAACGCGTTTCACCGCATAGGGCTTTATCAAATGGAAGCAATACAATAAAGGAGCACCATTTAAAGGAACACTATAGGGTCAGGAATACAAACGTGTACTCCTGACCCTATAGTGTTAAAAACACTTTAGGTTTCCGGCTTTCCTTTGCCTCCCTTAAAAAGGTATAAAACTCACCTATATTCCAGCTCTGCTTGGGTCACATAGACACGTGACTTTCAGTGCCCACTTCAAGATAATTTATTAAACAGATTAAAGATTGATTTCTCTGACGTGAATTTATAAATATGATACCTCACTGAAAAGGTTTCAGTTTCAATTTACTGAATTCAAAACTCTGGAGGTTGAATTATCTAATCACTAATCCCAACAGAAATCCTTCCCCATCACAATCATGCTTTTTCACATAAACACAATTAGAACAGAGCTCCACTTCCACAAAAATAAAACTCCATTTGCCCTTTCTTAAGTAATTGTTTTATGCAAACAAATATGGGGATTTAGTTCAGCTATAAGGTCATATTGTGTTAAGCCCACCACTACTTCACAGTACCCCAATATCGGTGGGTCTTACACTAATCTGAACATGTAAGACAAACTAAATGAACTAAAGTATATTCAAATCATCTGTTTTAAGAGCACTGTGAATATATGTAATACAAAATTAATATGACCAAAAAAAATAAAAGAAATAGTGTCATAACTAAATCATTTAAGTAATAGTGCTTTCATGTATATACCCACAATGCATATCATACATCTACCCTATATCAAATAAAATGTATTATTAAACTTATATTGCTATGTCTGTTGTGCCTTCAATTTGCCTTTTTTTCTGTGTCATCTCACTTCAACACAAACTGGGCAAACTCAAAGCACAGTTGCAGAACTTTAAGTTATGGTCCATTGTGAATGCAAATGTAAATGTTTACACTACTTCTGGAACTCCTAAAGGTTTTTTGATTCCTACTTGGAATTTATCATCAATAACATTCCAATAGTACCCAAAAATGTTTACTCAGATCTAACTCACTTCCTGCATCCTTGCCTCCTCTTGTCTTCAGGTCAAGAGAAGACCTCCCTTAGGTTGAACTAAATTCTACTTCTCCCTAGAATCATGGCTGTCATTACAACTATTCTCATTCTCAAGCTTTCGTCATTTTCTGTTTTTTCATCCCCGTAATTTCACATTACCAATTTCACATTATAATGATGCCCACTGTAGCTATGCTGTGCATCTTGGACCATGAGCCAATACAAGAGTTTATTCAACAATTACATTACCTTTACGCACTTATCCCTGAATTCACCTGCTATTCATTCTCTTGTATTCAACACATTAGATTGCTTCAGCCATAACTAGGTTGCCCACAAGGCCCATGGTAACATTTTTGGCAAAACCTGGCTCCCCATTCACCTTTCCCATAGTAAGAGTTAAGGGCGGACCTCAAACTGGTAGCCTTCCAAGAACCTTGTAGATCTCATAGGGTTACTCCAAGCACCATGACCACTTCAGTGATTTGAAGTAGTCATGGTTCTTACAGTCTGTACGTGCAGCATTTCAGTTTGAAATCTACATATACAGAGTTAAAGTCCTTTGCTGTTGGAAGCCATCAGACATAGCCTGCTGGTGACAAACGATCAATGATACCATGTACCTCTTTAGTATCAGTTTACTCGTAGAAATGAAACACCCATGTCGAATTTTCTACCTCCCTAAAAATGGACTGGGTCTCCTAAATATTTGAAGCAGTGTAACACAGCCCATTGATCCATGTATATGTTGAGCCCTGGTAAACATCCTGGATAGATTTGGAGGATACAATAGGTTCACCTTATGTATTATACCTTATTCTGAAAACACACAAAGTACATCTTCTGGAGTGTTGTTAGAAGGCAAAAAGACCAGGGCCGTCAATCATGGGTAAATTTAGCTCCTCTGACATATTGACTTAAGCCCCTCACAAACCAAACAAAAAATACCCTTGTTTCTAGTTTAACCTCTCTCCTTTATATAATATTCTTTAACAGGAATATGTTAACACTGTTTGAAATATTATTATCACTACTATTGACTTTCTCCAATAATTTAGCAAAGGATAGAAAATAATAAACATGAAAGAGTACCATTTAGTTCTAAAAGTACTTGGGAGCAACGAGGTTAAAACTTGTGTTTTAGGTAGTTTTAAGGTAATGTAGCATACGTGGCATTCACAGATGCTGAGGTATGATTTTTTTTTTTTTTAAAGAAAAGCTGAGTTGATAGACACATAAAACAGATGTAACTTATCAGTGCATAAGTTAACGTCTGACACTGCAGTATATTATGAAACTAATTTTAAAAGAAAGTTTTGTATTCCATTAACATGTATTATTTTTAAGTTATTAACAATACTTGTTAATGTACTGAAATGTAGCTAATTGTTAGATTTATTTTAAACTGGGTTACGTTTACTAAGTTTATTATTCCCTCTTCTTGGTTGCAATATGAGAATATAAATAACCTTATCCTGCTTTGTAACTGCATTGATAGCTGGGTCCAGCCAACAGTAAACTTTGTGTATGAAATTGTTTACAAGCCTAAACACTATTTAGGAATTACTTAAATAATTACTATTACAACTAAACATTGAAGGACCTTCAGAAAGTAGGGTTTGTAAAATACAACTTATAGCCAAGCAATCTCTGTAAACCAGCATTGCCAGTAGAATGGATATTGCAATAGAGCAGGTGTAGGCAACCTTCAGCACTCCAGATGTTGTGGACTACATCTTACAGCCACAACACTGGCAAAGCATCATGGGAGATGTAGTCCTAAACATCTGAAGAGCGGAAGGTTGCCAACCTCTGCTATAGAGCTTCCAACGAGACAGTTTCATAGGATGCTAGTGCAGGGGTATAGTAGAATTGGTCTGCAACAAATCAGCAAAACTTATTTTCTGTACTGTCAAATCACCATTAAACCAAAGATAGTTTATAGAGTTTTTTTGCATCAGGCTGAATCCTTTTATAGTCCGACACTCACAGAGAACAAAATTGATGCAAATTCTGGCAGCCTCACCTGAAAATGTCTGTGAATTAGAGAATGGTAGTGCTGGGTAGGGCTATCTACAGTTAAGTATCATTTCCTATCTTTACAAAAAATGCAAAGACACTTCAAATAGCAAACAAAGACTATGCTTAAATGTAGACAGGTGAAAGCTAAATGTATCCCTGATTACATTTACCCCCTAGCTGCACAATGCACAATTTTAGCTGCATGTATTTAAGATAGGTGCATTAAAAATAACAATACGGTAAATTGCCCAGTTTCTAAATATTACCATAATCTTGATTTTGCATAATCACATATTATCACCCCTAACCCACCCTTATTTGCACCCTTGTTGTATAGCCAAGCATTATATTTAAATAAATTAAAGTATTAACTCTGTTCGTTTTTAATCAGTTGCATCTTTTTCATCCCAACCATCATATTTTAATAAATGCAAATTTTCAGGTGATGTAATGAATTTATCAATCTTTCACCACTTTTTCTAACATAAGTATTCTGTTTACTTTCCCTTTTTTCTTCCACTATAACATTGGATAATACTCCCCCCATGTGTTCCTTTGTTAATTTTAATATCTTTCATTAACATTGAATTTCACTACTAGTAGGTTTCCAAAAGGTGAAGAGCAGAGGAAAATTAGAGAAATAAACAAGTAAAATTGAGTGTTAGGACTAGAATGAAGAGCCAATGATTTGTGTGGATGGGTGGGAGGTAGAACAAAACAACTGAATGCTAGTTGTGTCCATAAATGAGAGTGCACTTAGTATCACTATTTGGTTTTAATCCTAATACACAATGTTTTGGTGCAAAGAGTTGGGAACAATTATATCAATTTTATATTTTCATTTTTGACATTGGATTATATGCCAATAAATGTCAATTCAGAGATGTACGTTTCTCATCCTTATTATTATCACCATTTATATAGCGTTTATATATTCAACTATAAATAGGACAATTACAAGAAAATTTACAGGAACGATAGGTTGAAGAGGACCCTGCTCAAACGAGCAGGTGGGGAATAAAACACATTAAGACAGGAAATAGCAATCAAATAAGGTGGGAGTGAAGCAGAGCTGGAGGAGAGAGTAGAGTGCTGCCCTTTAGGAGAGAGCAAGAGACAGGTATGTAGAGGTTACTCTGGGAGGCCATAAGCTTCCCTGTAGAGATGAGTTTTAAGGCACTTCTTAAATGATTGAAGACTAGGTGTAACGTTCACTAGGGGACCCTAACACACAGACATGACAGAGTAGAGAGAATTGCAATACCGATCCTTAGAATGGTTGGGTTATGCAAAAAGGGATAGTCAAAACACAAGCTGAGGTCAAGGGAAACAGAGAGTTGGAATAATGAGAGACAATGCCAAATATCAGCAACCAGGAAATCCAAATATCAAGTGCAACGCTCAATGGTAAACCAAAGACCACAACAGGGCACTGAGGCAAGGGAGAGGTTAGCTTATATACACACAGGGTGTGTCTGATTGGCTAACCTCCAATTAGTGTTAACTACGACATGTGGGAGGAGTTTATTTCCTCCCTTGTGGTCTCTGAGGTCATCACTGTGTGCCGGGTCACATGACTGGGCGCAGCACACATAAAAGGAAGCTGCTCTGGAGCGTGCAGCATCAGACACACTGCCAGAGTCAAGTATGATGCCAAGAGAGCGCGCTTGCAAGAATGGACTTATTTGGATACCACTAACTTGAAGGGAGCAAAATAGGAGGATCAGTATTAGGGGGAGGAATGACAAGGAGCTCAGTTTTAGAGAAATTGAGTTTCAGAAAGCGGGAGCACATCCAGTCGGAGATGGAAGAAAGGCAAACAGTGACACATCAGGAGAGAGGTCCAGGGAGGAGAGATATATCTGGGTGTCATCAGCATACAGATGGTAGTTTAATCCAAAAGAGGTAATAAGTTTGCCAAGAGAGGCAGTATAAAGAGAAAATAGAAGGGGACCAAGGACAGAGACTTGAGACCTCCAACTGAGACAGGACGAGGGGAGGAGGCACTGAATGAGTGTTGGGAGAGATAAGAGATAAACCAAGAGAGGACAGTGTCACAGAGACAGAGTGATTGAGAGAGAGTTTGAAGAAGGAGAGCATGATCAACAGTGACAAAGGCAACAGAGAGGTCAAGAATTAGTATGGAGTAGTGGCCTTTGGATTTAGCTGCGATTAGGTCATTAGTAACTTTGATAAGAGCAGTCTCAGTAGAGTGAAGAGGGTCAATTGGAATTGATGAAGTGAGGCATATGAATAAAGACAAGGGGGACAAGGGGATGATAATTAGAGGGGGAGGACGGGTCAAGAGATGTTTTTTTCAGGATAGGTACTACAGTGGCATGTTTAAGGTCAGCAGGGACAATGCCAGAAGAGAGAGAGCAGTTGAAGATGTGTGTTAAGGAAGGCACAAGACAAGGGGAGAGAGATCTGAGGTGAGATGGGACAGGATCTAGAGAGCAAGCGGTGGGCTAAAGGAAAGAAGAAGCGCAACCACTTCTTGTTCAGTAGCCGGGGAGAAAGTCTTAAGGGTAGGAAAGGCATGATCTACGTGTGATTGAGAAAGAGAACGGCAAGATGGAAATAATTTTTTCCTTAGCTGTTCAATCTTGTCGGTAAAGTAGCATGCAAAGCTATTGGCTGTAAGGTTAGTTTGGGGGGTGGCCACAGCAAGGCGAAGAAGAGAGTTAAAGGTGTCAAAGAAATGCCTGGGATTGCGGGAGCATGAACTAATGAAAGAGGAAAAGTATGACTGTTTGGCAAGGGCAAAGGCTGCGCTGTATGACCACAATATGAATCTATAATGGAGAAAGTCTGACTGGGTGCATGACTTCCTCCAGGAGCGTTCAGCACAATGGGAGCAACTTTGCAGGTAGCGTGTTGATTTCGTATGCCACGGTTGGGGGTGTGTCCTCCTCGGGGTGCATGTGTGGAGCAGGTCTGCAGCATTCAAGGCAGAGATGAGGGTAGTGTAATATGTGGAAATGGCCAGTAAGGGTCAGGAGAGGGAAGGGATGGATAACAGTTGTGAATTACTTCCAGTATTGTTTTCTGATAAATTACATAGCGTGCAAAAATTAGCTTAATCCACTGATTCCTTTCACTAGGGGTAACTATTATTTTTCTTCCAGTGATTTGCTTGTGGCACTCAAAGAAGTTTATTTGCTGAATACCAAATTGCATTGAAATAAAAACTATAAAAAACTATACTTTTGGCAATAATAGCTGATTTTGGGAAACCTTAATTCTGAACTTTTTATTTTCATTGGCGATAATTCTGTATTTAATGAACAAACCCAAGAGAGTTTTGTGTTTTCAGTAATCAACATTGTATTTAGATAATTTGTATATTAGTCAAACAAATAGTAATTTGATATAACCAGATCTAGCCAACCAGTGTAGAAACCAGAAAATATTGTGTTTATATCAATGAGGAAATAGAAAATATCCAGACTTAAAAAAAGAAATAAATAATAATAATAATATATATATATATATATATATACACACACACACACACTATACAGAGAATAATACTCTAATACACATGGATAGATAGATAGATAGATAGATAGATAGATAGATAGATAGATCTATCAATTGCTATTAAAATTGACAAATATATTTTTGCTTTTTCTACTTTCTAAATGTAGCCTTATTTAAAAAAAAAACATTATTGCTGAGGATAATGAGTTTACATTGCATTTATTTTTCGGCGCGTGCTGAAATTCGTGCAGAAAGGATTTAATTGAATATCATCTGCATGATATGCTTGTCAATACATTTCACGCTGTATTATTTTACACAAGCCTAGTCATTATCATTTTCCTCTAAAACCCATAATTTATCAACTATAAGTTAACAACCAAGCAAGTATCACAATATCTGCAGTATTTGACACAATAGGAAAATGTAACTCTCTGCCTAAGACAGCCTAGTTTACAACTTACAGGATAAAAAAAAAGCCTTTTTTCATTTTATTCTTCAATTCTATCAATTTCTCCTGTACATATACTTGTTTCTGGGATTTCAACATGTCATTTTATTTTTTAAGTTCATATGGCCACCAAGCCGGTAATTACAAACACACTGTAATACCACCTGTTATTTATATTATTATGATTATTCTAGAGTGCAATTCCCAATTATTGTGTTTTTCATGAATATATTATTGCATAGTTTTTACACCACAATTTTCAGTGACAGGTTGAGAGTAGAAGAAGAAATAAAAATAAATACTTTAAATGTACACAACACAGAAAGTGAGAATGATATATTAATATAATAAATCAACCATCCATTTATCACTGTCAGATATATTTATTGCGTTCACTGTAATTGAAACATTTACTTTCTATAAAACAATACGTGACAATCATTTATTTATACGTATAGGTTTAGCTAGTTTGTGTTTAATATAAATTGATGTTTAGATATAAAACAAAATGTGCACTTACTTAACACCTTAAGGTCAGTGACATAACAAAACAGCACAAAAGGCCGTATATCAAAATTGAATATCCCACTCATTTAATGGTTATTCATGTAGTCTGCAAGGGGTTAATCCAAATATGGCTTGTTTGCATCTAGGAAAATTCAATTATATTATTTATATGATACAATTACTAGTCATCATTCTAGAATTATAAATCTATATATACACAGTGAGTAAATGTGTTTATAACAAATAACTTTTGTTATTTATAATAAGGTAAGACATAAAAAAACAAATCTCAGTGATCAAAAATGCTATATAACAAATATCTGTTATAAAATTATGGTCTTACACTCTTAATAGCCTAATACAAATTAAGATATTATCTCAAATATAATTTATCATAATCAAAACTAATTTTTCGTAAAATATGATATATCAAAAACCGCAGTGCTTTTACTTGTGATCATTTTTATTTATTTTAATCAGGTATCTATAGTATGTTGTAATTATTTCTATTGCGCAATATGATAATGATTTTCTGTGTTGGGCTTTTTATTTATTTATTTTTATTTTTATTTTTATGAATTCAAAAGTACTGGTCTATTAACAAGTGTGCTATGAGACATTGCAAGTTTCATTGCTCCACAGTTAGAATGGTCAGATGCAAAAACTAAAAATACTTTTATTTTACCTGTCGTCAGTTACAATAAGCACCTAAGCAAATTATCCCAGTATAAATGTATAGATCAGATAGATCAGGTTGAATTAAAGATAGAGCACAATTAATGAGTTTCCAGTTCAATTTACTATTTTGTTTCCTGAAATGATTAGAATTCATGTTATTTTTATTATTTATTGCTCAGTGTCATTGTATCCATCACATATTCATATTTTCGTTCCCATCTCCGTTCTGTTCATTTTTGTCATCTTCAGTTTTCTCATTAAACATTTTTTTCTTTACCTCCATCTCTTTCCATCCTTTCTGTGTCTCCTGCACTTCTTAATTCTGAAAGTTTGCTAAACAGTGGGTAAGTGTGTCTAACATTTTAACTGTAATGTCACTCCACACTCCCCAATGTATAATTAGCATTTATACCAGTTCTCTTCTCTCCCTTCTGTCAACATGCGCATTGTTTTGACTGCATTAACATTTTAAACAGACATTAATGCAAACAAGTAAAAATGAATGTTTTGGAGATAAATTTTAATTACTTCTTCCCTTAAATGTTGTTTCTTCTTTCATGAATATATACAAAGGCAAAATGATTCGGTTGCGAAGCATTTTCGAAATGTTTGATTTTTTTTTTTATAAGGGACAAGAAAATCTTTGTTTTGTTACAATTGTTACAAATTGACAAGTCAATATATCCTTGCTATGGTACCTACAAAAAAAAAGGATAGTCAAGTTAATTAACAGTTTTTTTTCACAGCTGATACTTTTTAAATTAAAAAGAGTAGCATTAGAATTTGGTACATACAAAAAAAGCCTGATTATTCCCATGTCATTGTTTATTCAGTGTTCTAATATTTGCCTTTTTTTGTGTCTGCTTCTTTTTTTTTTAGCACCAATACCATTCTAAAATTGATGAGCTAATTGAAGAAACAGTTAAAGAAATGATAACGCTTTTAGTGGCAAAGGTAACCCTTGAATCAAGTGATATAATTCTATGAAAATTATATTTGTGTGGATTAGTAAATGCATAAATTACATTCGGTTTAAAAGAACAGGTAGGTTTGAAATGTTTAAAAATGTATCATAGTTGATGGAATTTTAATTTTATTAATGTATTATAATTACATTGAATTAATACAAAACTGATTGATATACATACTTTAGTAGTAATTACATAATGTATATTCTGTTGCATATATTTCTTAGGTGCAAAAAATGTACGGGGTGAAATGTCGAATGTATAATTACGCGAAAACAGTGCAAATCTTTTTTGATTTTTAATTATTATAAAATATGCTAAGTTGCAAAATAAAAACCAGTTCCACTTTCCAGCAATATATTTAGGCATTTGATTTATCACACAAATCTCTACAGTTTTATCGAATAAGCTTTTACACAGACATTTTACAGAAATCTAAACCGTGTATTATTTTACTATTGTAGAATTATAAATATATATTTAAATACTGGAAAATATAAATTGCATATTTTGCTTACCTTTTAAAATGTGCGTAGAACAGTTATTACATTTGAACAAGTAATGCTGGTATTCAGAAACTTGATGATCACCAAGAACTATAAAAGTAAAGATAATACCAAAATAAGTTGTTGTAGAGGCAAGGGCAGAGAGAAGGGGCGCTCTGCACCGGGCGGGTCCACAGCCTTCAAGCCATTGACCCGACAACAGCCGCGCAGGCAGGGAATACACCGCGGCAGATGGCGACTTCGCAACAGGAACACCGGTAATCCCCTGCCCCACAGAGACATGGCCTTGCAACAGAGGGCCCGAACCGGTAGACTCACTAAGCTGGATATGCCTACTTACCACGCTGATTGCCCGCCCGGGGTGGTGGCCCCCAAGAGTATTGTTTCCCTGCCTCAGCCGCACTCACGGAGCAACTTAACCTGCCACCTACCATCACCACCACTGACAGGGTTCGGCAGATCATGAGACTGGACTTACAACCCGATCTTGGTGTTACCTGCCATTACCTGCATGACCATGGATAGTTTACCACATAGTTTACATGCCAGTCTAGTTAGTATGATACACTAGTTGATTGCTTATATATGTTGACACTCTTTTTTTAAACAATGCCTGTTTCTATGTTTGAAACTGCCTGTGTTAAACCCTGCCTAACATACAACATGTAGGATAGGTTATCTCCCTTAACACGAGGGGTTGTATACAGCCGTTATGGCAGGGCAAGCCTTGATGCTACTCTTATTCGTATGAAGCTGACACTAACGTAATTAGCCCCAAACTGTTAAGCAGTGACTGTGCCCACTTGCTTTACTCTTGTTTTAGTCTGACACTACAATCGTTAAATTGAGCTGAATAATATTGTAAAAATGTGCGAATGCTCATGCCACTTCCTTATGTATGATACTCTTGCAGTACGCCGTTGTAGCGCATGTTTATATCTTGTACCTACCCGCTCATCAGAAATCAAGCGAGAATCTACACTGTTGAAATACTAACCCTAATAACTTAAAAATGTGCCTGACTAACCTTTGTCACAACCTGTATTGAAAATGTTTTCTACACTTCTCCTGATGTCGCTGTTGTGGCGCACCAGAGCCATATGTTACCATTGTGCACAACAAAAATAAAGAATTTAGAAGAAATAAAAATAAAATAAGTTGTTGTAAGTAAAAATCATGGACACACTGATTCGTTTGTTAGTTGATTTGATATGTTGCCCTCAGTGATGACCATCACCACTGACCATTGATTGCGGTGCTCAGCCACCTTCTCCTTTTGCATGTAGTAGCAAGGGAAGTGAAAAGAAGCAGAACAGGAAGTTCTCTACATGTGCACTTCCTCTCTGCTTATCCTCACTCTTTTGTAGACAGTACAAAGGGTACCCATGCAAGCACTGCTCATACCTCTATAAGAGAGCATGAGGGTTTCTAGCATAAAGCATTTATTATACAAAATTCGTATGAACTTATGATTTTATATATCCATCTATGAGGTTATGTAGTATAATTACTTTCATGCAAAGCAAACATGAGGGCAAACAAGTGAGTTAAAAACAGGAAAGTAGTACTGATTGTGGAAAACTTTGGTGAACATCCTAGTCTCCAGTTTCTTCTAGAACATGGGATGGTTGTCATTTGTTTTGATGTTTTTGAGAAGGAAGATCCAGGGTTGTACATTCTGCTCCAAAAGTAACCAGTCGTCTTCTTTTGTTTTCTGTTGAGGACTAAAGGTTTCAGTAAATCCATAAAGTAGCTATTGTGGTCCTCAGTGGGATTTTTTGTCAACTTGAAGGGAGTGTAACTTTGCCTATTGCTGTTTGGATTCCATTTGAAAATTATCCGCATTTAAGTGTTTTATATAGTCTGTAGAAATAAGAATACATTGCCAGGCATATCCACATATAAATATAATTGTTTGTTTGTTTGTTTTTTAACTTAATGATACCATTATCTATGTTTTATGTTGTACTTTGATGGTTTAGCTGTTCTAAAGTAAAATAGATAGTGATACTCCTTCACTGATCCTGCTTTGTCATCTGTTTTCAATGCTTTGGTGGCATTAGGCAGCAGGGATGTATTACACTTTTTACTAGACCTTTAAACTGACACTATTGGCACCCGGACCACTTCAGCTCATTGAAGTGCTCTGGGTGCATATTCCTAGTTCCCTTAACCCTGCAAAGATCATTATTGCAGTTTTTAAGAATCTGCAATAATTCCTCACGCTATGTAGGAGGACACCCAGCATCACCCGAAACCCCATAGGAAAGCATTGCATAATGCTGGGAAACACTAATGCAAGCATGGCCATTGTTGTGCATGTGCATTAGGTCTGAGGGCAGAGTCTGAGTCAGTGCCGAGGGACATCGGCACTGGACTTAGGTAAGTGACAGAAGGGATTCTGCAGTTGCAGTTGTTCTGCACCACGGCTGGGGGTGCGACAGAGGGGGGGCACTATAGTTCCTCTTTAAAGGTTCCGGCTTACTATGTTTGTCTGAGGATCATTCCAATGTCCGTGGTGTTGAAGGCTGTAAAAGACCTCATATAAGGAGGGTGGCATTTTCATCCATGCATTTACCATGCTGTCTGCGTGCTATGGCTTCGTCTAAAGTCATCCACTATAGATTCTAGGGTGTTGTAATCCTTAGAGTTATGATAGAGCTGCTTAGTGGTTACATTTGCTATGACCTTGCCCAGGGGAGGCTGAGAACAGGTCTAAAGTTTTTTTCCTTTTTTTTTTCTTTAGTGAGCAGGCATGGTGATTAGATTAGACTATAGTTTTGATAATTTATTAAATCCACACTACAGGGACTATTCAATACATAGTCAGGGAGCAAGGGCAGTGTGGGCATTTGTTGAAATGAAATATTCAATTATTTGCATTAAAAGTTGCAAATACCTTAAATAGCTAGTCTCTATGTGCAATTTTTCAAAGAAAACATATTAAAAATAAATAAAATAAACATCATTGCATCAAAGCCACCATGCTTCACATAGAAACATACAGGGAAGATGGTTCACCAACAGTCCATCACCATGGTGTTTGCATTGAGTGAGTTGTTTTTATATTAGAAATCCATTTTATATGTTTAACTCTGTGGAGTTTGCTGCCCCTTCCAACAATCACTGCCATCATCCAACCTGTGTTATGTGCCTTGGTGAAGAGACATACAGAGTTCCATTATCAAAGATGTAGCACTTTTCCCATGATATATGCTCAGGGGAGCATAAAGTTATGTGATGTTGGTCCAGGGTCACTTCCATCTTTCCATCCCTGTTTCCTACATGAGCATCCTACATGTTCATTAATGTGTAAGAAGTGCCTATAGGGGGAAGACACAGTACATGCATGCTTTTACATAATAGATTTATGCCATCCCTCAGACCACAAACATTCAGATCATCTACTTCATGCATATATTTAGATCTAGCATTTATTTAAGCATATCTGTTAAACTTTTTTAATATTTTAGTATGATTTTTAAATAACTTTTACGATTTTAAAATTAATATTTAATATCTAGATTTTTTAATATATTGAAATATGTTTTATAGATGTTTTTTGATATTTAAAATACATATTTAGAAAAAAAAGTTTAATTTGAAAAGCTTAACAAAAAAAATAATAATAAATTGAGGCCTTTGTATTAACAGGTGCATAGAACATAAATCTAGCCCTGATTAGGTGTCAATTTCAATTTAATAAAATAGCTTGTGAGTGTGCACACTTGCAGTCTAATCAGCTGGCAGACTACTGTCAGTGTAGTTACTAAGTATCTACAAAAATGCACCCACTTTCACACAGACTGCAATGTGTTTTTAACTTGTACTTCTGCCATATAGTAAAATAAATCGTCGCTCAAACATCAGACACAGCATAGTGACACTAAAACACTACCTTTTCTAGTAGCATATTCTACCATTATTCTATTCATTCATTCTTGCATTTATCCATTTATTGGGGTGGTATTTCAAGAGTACTCATTGTGACTAAGAAAATACTGAACACCATACATTATAAAAATCACTGTAGTTGATCTGGTGCAATGAGTGCATGATGCCTTCCCAGAGTAAGTAGTCAAATCATTTAAGAAAAGGTTGATAACTTGGTGTAGAGACATACAGAGGTCCACTGAGCATCTGGCACTACCTCCTCTACAGCAGGACACTTCTACAAGGAGCTTCCATTAGCTCTTGCAGTGCAGGGCAGCTCTGCACTGTCAAACGTAGCTTAGTGGCAGTGGTGGAAGCCTGACGGACCCCAGGTTAGTTGTCAAAATGTTCTTAAGTGGTTTGACTATTTACTATGAAAGGGCGACAGGGCACTCATGGCACCATGACCACTCTAGTGGTTTGTAGTGGTTATTGTGCTTTAACGTTTAGAAACATTCCAAATGCAAATAACAATAGGAATGCGTGCGTTGTTCTGAAGGATATGAATCTAGAGTAAACATTTGCATATTAACCTAATGATTTGTTAGTTAATATTTTGGGATGTGATTAAGTTGGGTAGGGTTGGAAAACTATAGATAACATTGAAACTGCCTAGAGTTAATATTATTTTAGTTTATACTCCCTTAATGGAGAGCAAAGAGAACATGAACTCATGTTTGCTTCTTCTAATTCATACAAATAAATGAAAATTGGTACAGAGAACATGCACAATAAAATGATGAGGGCCCACAGATGAGTTAGCTCATGTATATGGTTGCAAAGTTCAGCATTATCTACACATGCTATGCAGGACTCAAAATATCTTCTACATCTAAAAGTTCTACATTGAACGTGACCAGATCAAGGTGAGAAAAGACTAAACACATCATGGATTGTGTCTACTGCAGAAATTAAAGATGGCATCTGAGGGAAAAATGTGAGATTTTTCTTGAGCCTAATACTAGTTAAAGAATATTGCAGATATTGGAAATCACATCTTGAAATCTTGCAAAATCTAACAGTACAACAACAAACTACATTTTTAGAGTAGCTTTTTCTCAAAATTCAATAAATATTCAATTCTCACCACAAAGATGATAAAGACTATTTGGCCTTGATTTAACATTGTTGGATAAGCGTTTCAAATGATTGATTATTTTTTGGATAATCTTTTAACCCCTTAAGGACACGTGACATGTCTGACATGTCATGATTCCCTTTTATTCCAGAAGTTTGGTCCTTAAGGGGTCAAACTATTTTATTATAAGACACTAAGATTTTTCTTATATTTTGATGTATTGATATTTTCTTTATGTATGATACATTATAAAACAATATTTAAAAGTCTATCCAAAATGTTAAGTACTATAAAAAGTATGTCTAACAATATTAAATCAAGGCCATATAGTCTTTTAGAATGTGCTAGTAAGTGGAGTATTTAATGGGTGATCTGCGTGTGGGTCAGGACATCATGAATTCATAAAAGTGTATTGCATATCTAAAATGTTCGGCTGCAGCATGCAGGCTTTGTAACATCACACACACAGTGACCAAATTCATTAATACACAGTCAAACACCGCAAATAAAATCCATCTCTAACCCACTGTGGCTGTTCTCGTAATAATATACAATATCCCATTCTTCTCCTTTGTATCCCATACCCATAAAGCAAAAATAATAATAATCACATTTATCATTGTTTTTTATATGGATATACATACATATTTTTAAGGACTCATGGATTAATTTTGTCTGTCTCTTTATCACTAGTTTGTGACTATTCTAGAAGGTGTTCTGTCCAAACTCTCCAGATACGATGAAGGAACATTATTTTCCTCATTTCTGTCATTTACTGTAAGTGAAAATCATATTTGCATATGTTGTATTTCTCGTATTCTTTACTCATATTTACTTGCTGTGTGCTTTTTTCCTACAAACATATTTATCTTGGTCATTTTAAAGTGAAAAAAATTTGCATCTATGTTTGTGGCATACTTAAATATTCCATTATGACGTCAGTTGTAAATTTAACCAGTTCAATGTCAAAGATTTTCCAATTCTGAAAGGTACAATTACTGGTAACTCTGGGTCCAAAATTATGCTGGCTACGTGATGTTAAATAACCTCCTAACTAAAAAAATATAATGAATAATCTGAATTATATGTTTTATTTGTAAAGTGTATTTCATTTCATTCAATACTTTCTATTGTATAATTAGCTTCCTCGATTGAAATAAAGTTTCCAAAAACAAATTTCAATTTCCCTATCACAATTTGCTGAAACAATGGCTACTTTGTTTTTATGTCAGTCAGGAGCTGTACACTTTTTGAAATTATAAAATCAACTCAATGTAGGTTTAATCAGGTCTACATATATAATATATATTTTGCTGTTAATGCTATTATTATTATTGTGTTGTTACATGTATATAACCCATTTATGAATTGCAGCAACAAAGAAGTGAAATAGTCTTACTTAAGTGTCCTTTTTCCTTTAAGGTGAAGGCAGCGTCCAAGTATGTGGATGTCCCCGTAAGTATGATTTGAATGTTGGCTTTTTGTGGTGATATAATTTGTTTTGTTGAAATTTTTTTTGTTTATGCATGTTGTATTTTTTACTGTATAAAACAACTTCTTTTTTTAATGTTTTATTCATTTTTTAAATTTGCAATATAATTCAAATTAATGTATTAAGTGTGCTTCAATGGTTCTGAAATTTATTAGCATAGGTGAACCGAAAGAAAGCTTAAAACCACATCTGAGGGCTTGTTTTGGTGAACAATACCACAGTTTTATGGGCGTTGGGTAATATTAATTGCCTCGGCAGTCTCCACAAGCAAAGTGTGACAAACAAGGAATTATCAATTTCAACAGAGAGTTTATCTTTAGACTGATCATGATCCTATTTTGACTGGATTATAGAGATCAGTTTATAATGTAACTGTGTTATTGGTAGTACATGACTCACTAATGAAATGAGCTCTCACAGTTTCTAAATAAAACACTTAAACTTGGTGACAAAATTTGCATTTAAATTGAGGTTAAGGACATGAATATGGACTGAAAGATTTAAGTCTCGCAGTTAGCGTTCATAAATGCACAATACTTAAACTAAATTCATTATTTAAACAGTCTAAATTCGGAAATGAATTCTAGATTTAGTGATTAAAATTAATACTTTAGTACTTATCTAAATATACGGTCAATTCCCCTTATGATGTGAACATGCTGAAGTGCCAAACTGGGTAAAATACTGTGCTTTCTAATAAAGATAGAATACCATTAGAATTTACTTTCTGTTGTCTACAAAAATATAATAAAACTACTGCCATCTAAATAATCTGATTATGAAAATAATGTGTTATATGTAATGTATATTTAGCAAAAGAATTGTAATTAATTAAGATAAAGGTATAATCAATTAAAATGAATAAAATATTATGAATATACAGTATGTAAATCAAGTAAAAAGATAAAGAAAAACAACAATCTAAATGTATATGTTCCAAGACAAAGAAATAACACTGCAGTTTTGCTAATAGTTTCATTAGTACATTTTGTGACATAAAATAGCTTCATTAAATAATTGCCTTTGGGTTTACCTTATCAAGTGAATCATTATAACCTCAGAATATCCAACCTTAGTGCTTGACTGACACCAGGAACAGCAATGCATAATAATATAAATATACACTATCATAACACATCTATATCACCTTTTCTCCTTGATTAAAATCTCCACCTTCTACCTTATGGTACAGTGGTGTAAGATATACGATAATTGAGAGATTTTTTTTATCACATAGTTAATATAGTAGATCTTATATCCTGGTTAATTATTGTTTTATTTAGTTATTTTTGTTGGCTGGAGTTTGAATGAATATTTATTTTATTTTAAAAGATAAACTAAAGACTTTGCATAACTTATTTATCAGATATCTCAAATTTATATGAAAAATAATCTAAACTAAAGACTGGTTGTTTTTTACCTCTAGGATGATCGATACGTTTTAATTTATATGTATACATTTTAACAGTAATATCAGGCTTATTGTGTGGCCCAGAATAGTAATTAGTTAATCACAGTCAAGACATGTATTAACCATTTATAAAATTTAGATGATGTTGGAGTTAATATCAAAGACATTCCTGCAAAATATCCATATTGTATGTTTGGAATTAGGAAACAGAAAATCTTTTTATATGTTAACTACTTGGAAATGTGCCATTCATTTTATATATTTTTTAACATTCACACTAATTCTTTGTTAAAAAAAAATATATATCAAACTTCACTTTTTATACAATCTGAAAATGGTTTTATGCAGTGTCGTTGCATTTGATAATCAGGGCAGTCAGTGATTGTATGGAACATAGATTTTGCCATACTTAAAAGGGTTAATGAAGGAAACTGTAATGCAGGAGGAAAAAGTTGCCTATTGAGTTACAAGGCCTAGTTCCATGAGTGGCACTGATTAGCAAGTGTGATATAAAACGCTATAATTTAGTCCACTATTGTTTTGCGGAAGTCGTTGAAATCTTAGAAATACTTAGAACTCAAGAAAACCAAAGGAAAGAATATCCATTGAGAAGAATTCTCAATTGTTGTTGTTTGTTCCCAAATAATTATCACGGTGGAAATGCCTCTTTGGTCCAATTTTTTAGGTGTATAGCATAACACAGGATAATTCTTGCCTTTGACTGCTGAGGAAGTGAACTGGCAATGATTATAAACAATATCTTCAAAGCACAAAAAGGTTTATTTAAAAACTTCTGTGCACTTGCAATGCTAATAAGTGGCGGTTGTTAGGCTAGGCTGCTATGCTTGGGTCTTGGACCTGCTTACAATAAAAAACTATTGAACTACACAACGCAAGTTAAAAAGCCCACCAATGCAAGATGCCCCGCTATCTACATTCAGCATATTTAACAATAAAAAATATAAAGAAAGTAAAAGAAAAATGGACTTGAGATCAGTTCTAAACTTTTCCAATAATTAGTAGATTTTTGAAAGTATGGGTCAGTTAGACCAGGCAAATTGAGAGACTCGACTTGTATGTAAATAAAACTGAAAATATGCCAAGAATCAAGTAAGAAAACAGTTGCTAATTAGATAAAACATTATAAATATATCCCATGTTCTATACAATATAAAAAAAATAGATAAGTAAGCTTCTTTGAATGTAGAAGTTTTTTTTACACAGGGTATCATTTGTTTCAGTTTAACAAATATATTTCAAGTTTACTGTAAACTGATTTATATATTTGAATTAGGTGTTGACATTTACACTTATTTGATCTATATGCAGATTTATTTGCCAGACATAAAACATACTTATATATGCATACATTTTTATGTTTGATAAAAACAGATATATAAACTACTTGTGTAGGTATACAGCAAGTTTATTATAGAGTATGTTTAAGCTTGCCAAAGAGTGAATCTAGATTTTTTTTCTTTTTTCTTTTTTCTTTTGTCGTCAAATTAATACCTTGTCATTGTTTCAGCAAGTGTTAGGAAATGTTGCTACTTCTTCAAGGGCCACACATTGCCCCCTTTGCTTGATAATTGTTTGCTTTGTGCAAAAAAAAAAAAAATCCAAAAAGTAAAAAAAAAAAATGAAAGAAAAAAAATAAATCAAATGCCAGTCAATTGCATTCTCATTTTCACCATGGAAATTACACAAGAGTGTTAACTAACTTCAATTTACAGGGCCTGACAAACACATATAACAAAGATTTGTTGGTTTGAGATCAAAGGTAACACACAGTAATGAAAGCAAGTCCTACTCCTTATTTGCAAACACTGCAAATCAAGATGTAATGGGCATCTACAATATTTCGACAGCCTACATAATGAATGATCTTAGAATTTTTTAATGAGGTTTCATTGTAAAACAGTATTTTTACTGCTTGCTTTGGCCTCTCTGACTCAGAGTTACCAGCTATTTTATTACACTGGAGAACTGGATCTACTTGGAGTGCAGTGCTTTTTGTGTTTTGCATTATAAGACTCTACCTCACATGATATGATATGTATAAATGTATTTGAGATGTAAATCTGAATATTGCATTTGTGAAATATATTCTGAGGGCATGCAGATACATATTATAAATGAAACAATTGAAGGCTAGTGATTAACATATTTTACTGAAATTTATATATAATGGTTTACAATGTTCTAAAAAGATTGATAATAAAAATAACAATTGTAACTGCAAACAACTCTAAAAGTCATATTAATGAACTACTATGAAATGATATGAAATATTTTTGTGTCGATCAGAATGCATGGTTATACATGCATATTGACAGTTATATACCGTATATACTCGAGTATAAGCCGACCCCAAAAAAACTGGGAAAACTTATTGACTCAAGTATAAGACTAGGGTGGGAAATGCAACAGCTACTGGTAAATTTCTAAATAAAATTAGATCCTAAAAAAATTATATTAATTGAATATTTATTTACAGTGTGTGTATAATGAATGCAGTGTGCGTGTATGAATGCAGTGTGAGTGTATGAATGCAGCGTGTGTATGAGTGCAGCATGTGTGTATGAGTGCAGCGTGTGTGTATGAATGCAGTGTGTGTATGAGTGCAGTGTGTGTATGAGTGCAGTGTGTGTATGAGTGCAGTGTGTATGAATGCAGTGTGTGTATGAATGCAGTGTGTGTGTATGAGTGCTGTGTGTGTATGAATGCAGTGTGTGTATGAATGCAGTGTGTGTGTATGAGTGCAGTGTGTGTGTGTATGAGTGCAGTGTGTGTGTATGAGTGCAGTGTGTGTGTGTATGAGTGCAGTGTGTGTGTGTATGAGTGCAGTGTGTGTGTATGAATGCAGCGTGTGTGTGTATGAATGCAGCGTGTGTATGAGTGCAGCATGTGTGTATGAATGCAGTGTGTGTGTGTATGAGTGCAGTGTGTGTATGAGTGCAGTGTGTATGAATGCAGTGTGTGTATGAATGCAGTGTGTGTATGAATGCAGTGTGTGTATGAATGCAGTGTGTGTGTATGAGTGCTGTGTGTGTATGAATGCAGTGTGTGTGTATGAATGCAGTGTGTGTGTATGAGTGCAGTGTGTGTGTATGAGTGCAGTGTGTGTGTGTATGAGTGCAGTGTGTGTGTATGAGTGCAGTGTGTGTGTGTATGAGTGCAGTGTGTGTGTGTATGAGTGCAGTGTGTGTATGAGTGCAGTGTGTGTATGAGTGCAGTGTGTGTGTGTATGAGTGCAGTGTGTGTATGAATGCAGTGTGTGTGTATGAATGCAGTGTGTGTATGAGTGCAGTGTGTGTGTGTGTATGAGTGCAGTGTGTGTATGAGTGCAGTGTGTGTATGAATGCAGTGTGTATGTATGAGTACAGTGTGTGTATGAGTACAGTGTGTGTATGAGTGCAGTGTGTGTATGAGTGCACTGTGTGTATGAGTGCAGTGTGTATCTATGAGTGCAGTGTGTGTATGAGTGCAGTGTGTGTATGAGTGCAGTGTGTGTATGAGTGCAGTGTGTGTGTGTGTGTGTGTGTTGCAGAGCCTTGGTGGGGGGTGGGCAATTTTTTTTATTATTATTATTTTAATTTTTTATTATTATTATTATTATTTATTATTATTTTTTATTTAATTTCATTATTATTATTTTTTTATTATTTTATTTAATTATTATTATTAATATATATTTTTTTCGGCCCCCCTGCCTGCTTGATATATGGCAGGGAGGGGGGCTCTCCTTCCCTGGTGGTCCAGCATTGGCAGTTCAGTGGGGGGGCTGTGGGGGCTGGCAGAGAGTTTACTTACCTGTCCTGAAGCTCCTGTCAGCTCCCTCCTCCTCCGCGCCGTCCGTTCAGCTCTTCTGTCAGCTCCCACTCTAAGTCTCGCGAGAGCCCTTACACTGGGAGCTGACCGAGGTGCTGAACGGACGGCGCAGAGGAGGAGGAAGCTGACAGGAGCTTCAGGACAGGTAAGTAAACTATCTGCCAGCCCCCACAGCCCCTGTCTGTATTATGGCAATGCAAATTGCCATAATACAGACTATTGACTCGAGTATAAGCCGAGTTGGGGTTTTTCAGCACAAAAAATGTGCTGAAAAACTCGGCTTATACTCGAGTATATACGGTAGCTAGCTACTCTTTTTTGAAAAGGTAATCAATCAACCATCACATGACATTTTTGGGGTCCGGATTTTGATACTAAAAAAAAATACAATACTGTTTGCAGTTTTTCCATATCTAGATAATCGATCATTTAAATAATTAGTATACCAATTTGTTTCTCTATTTAAGAGCAATTGACTTAACTAGAAAATCGTGACATATTTATCTTATATGAGCCACTGTGATGATTGTATATAATTAAAAGTGGATTTATTTTGCTACAGACATTTGTTAGCTTCAAGTATGAGTTCATATGAATACAAGGTTTTCTGCAGTTAGAATTATTTATATTATTTGGTATGGTTATGAAAGAGATATTATTGAATTTCATAATTTAGTATTTTTAATCAAATTCACATTGTTTGGTTTTCAACAGCAACATCTTAAAGCCAGGCAGTTATCTGCTAACGTAAAACTGTCAAGATCTATACTGTCAATATCTATAATTATCTAATGCCCCCACACATAGATGACAAGTATAGAGTGGAGTAGAAAGGGTATTTGATAGAGCAAAGTGTAAGTGAAATGTGTTTGTTGTTATTGTAAATCCTGTTATCTAGCGTATACAGAACATTGTAATTATTAACACATTTTGGAATCTTGAGCTAATTCCTATAGGCAAGGGAGTTCTTGGCAGCTTATTTCTTAGCTACAAAAAGGGGAATTGCATTTAATTGTAACTGAAATGTGTATTTTGTCCAAGAATACAGTTTCCGATTTTTACACAAATGACAAACATATCTATATATGTCTTCCGTTTCCTTCCTAATTGTAATTTGTTTTTACACCTACAGAAGCCTGGAATGGACCTTGCCGATGCCTATGTGACATTTGTACGCCACTCACAGGATGTCCTCCGTGATAAGGTCAATGAGGAGATATATATAGAAAGGTTATTTGATGTAAGTAAATGCCTTCTCCTCCTTGGACAGCAAGGGGGAGGCTCCCCAAAATGTGGCAAAATAAAAGACAGTGGGATAAGTCACATTTTGAGAAAAAGTGCTTTTTATGACTACCTTTCCTATTCCTTCTAATTTGCTATCTTTTCTGCTTTGAATCTGTACTTTGGTGTACTGTGTCATGGTCTATGTGTGATACTAATCTTGGGATGGTCCTTTGTGAACAATTACTTTCAGACCAGGATTATCAACTTACTGTGTGTTGTTTGTTAATAACGTGTTTCTGGGTTCTGATCGATTTCCTTTGTCTCCCGCATGATAAACTTTCAGTCATTGTAGATCTAACACCATAGATCAAAATCTAAACCTTTTCACACAGTGATCACTCGTGACCTCTAAGTTCAAAATAAAATAGCATTTTTACTTCCTATGTAGGTATAAAAACCGTGATAACTGGCCAACTGTCCTTTACACAACAACGATAAGAGACTATTTTTGGTGTGTATAAATATTTAAAATGCAGGTTATCTAAAGTTTAGATACAGTTAAAAAAAAAACAACCATAATTATTTCAAATATAGTCTTTTAAAAGTTGTATTTTGTTTTTAGTTTAGTATTTGATTCAATTATTTTATTCTACAATTTAGGGAAGTTGGCTGTGAGTCCCATCAGTTTTATAGTTATATTTAAAAAAAGTTATGTTAAAAATAAAAATATACAACATGTGCGTATTGTTAAATTATGGAGCAAGGTGTAGTTATGGTAATGGACATGCTGCATTGTATAATTGCTTTTGCAATTAGTAGGGCTGGTACATCTAAAGGTGCAGTGGTCAGTGTCTTTCTAAAGAAATATAAACTTCTAGATGATTTTCTTCTTTAAACAGTAATCCATTTTAACATGGCAAATAGTCAAATCTATGCACTTTTACCTTTCTAACTTTTTATTTACAGTGCCATATAAATGTGCATATTATTACTCTTTGTAGAATGTTGTTGATAGCAAAACCAAGTTTGGCACTGCTATTAATAAAATATGTTACTAAAGGGGGTCAAATAAAATAGATTTTAAAATTAACGAGTGCCTAACTTTCACATAATGGAAAGTTTGGACCATAATGGCAGCATGTTCATTTTCATAGGTTAAGATCTAAGTTATACGTCTCTTTGTCCTTGTTGTACCCATTGTGTGAAACAAACCATATTCTGTCTGTAACAATGTACAGTATAGGGTAAGCACTGGAAAGCTGTTTCTGTTATTAGCAACAGCAGATTTTGTGTGTGGCATGCGTCGCTGTATTTGTGAAAGAAACTCCTGCGGTTGTTGCATTTGTCATTGTGTGCAAAGCCTATCTTTCAAGCTTCCCGTACTACAACATTCATGCATCGCTTTGTTTAATTTATCTAATTTCACGATGTGTCGAGACATTTTTTTTGTCGTTTTCCAATGAAACCTTCGAAACTGTTTCTTTTTTTCTTTGCTCCCTGCATTTCTTTCTTTCAAATAAATCCTTTCCTCTCTTTTTTGATTTTTCACTCTCTCCCTGGTGTCCTTCAGAATAAAATGGAACTTATCTCTCATGTCAAATGTTTTATCACATTATGTCAAGTGGCATGATTTAGAGTCAAATAATCTTCCTGTGTACATCTTCTAGCATGGCCACACCCACCGGGAATGCCTTCAACATGCATTAAGCATACTGAGAGTTATTTTATTTCTGTATGCATGCATGCTCATCCGAATCTCGAAAGTATAGAAGCCTGGAAAAAATAATGTCATCCATCCATTAGGCATCGAATCAAGATACAACCCAACAGAGATCGCAGTCATTCTGCCAATTGGTAAAACCTTCTCTTTCACCAAAAAAGATCAGCGGATTGTTCTATTTGATGCCTATCTTGCCTTTTCTCAATTTCATTCCTTATTTATCCATACAGCCTTTGTTTGTTCTGTATATTCTTGTGCCATTTATACCTATCAGTGGCAATGAATAGGCACTTCAAGCTAAAATAATGTTTAAAACCATAGGTTATTATTACTGTAAAAAAAATAAAGAATGTTGGGAGTATGATGGAGACAGCTTAACTATTTCCATGAAGATCAGTTTCCTCTGATATAGTGTATCAAATTATGATACTGTTATGCAAGTAAATAATCTTTCAAATATTTTTACCCATTTATGGAATAAATTAGAGTAGATCATGCATGTTATCTAAATATTTATATCATACATTTATTAATATTGCATATACTGCAAATAACTGGCAATTTATTTAACATAACTAAAACAAAATTTTACCACTACTTAAAAATATTTAGGATGACATCGATTGGAATATAGAATGTCCAGAGGGTTGCATCTTCTAAGAGGCAGAAAAGGCAATTACTTTTTAGTGCTGCAAATTTTCATGTAAAAATCCACCCATTGACGTAAAGCTACCACACAATATGATCCATATGCAGTCTGTATTTGTGTGTGCCTCACCTCTAATCCCCCCCACACCCCATCCGCAATTAGATCACAGATTTACACCTGCATGGGGAGTTTCCGTATTAATATGCGGACTGTTGAAATATAATTAATTTGGCCTCTTTTCCATATTTTGTACAGTGCAAGAAACCTTGGGTGTCCAAAGGTATACTGTACTATTGCATCATTTTATTTTGCAGTCTTTACAAACGACTTCTTAGCATCCGTATGTTTCCCAGGTCTGTAAGAAAGATTTCTGTTGAGCTTTTTTTCATATGGTTTTACACTTTTTTTTTTTTTTTTTTTTTATTTCCCCATGGCTCATGTACACGTTACCCTTTCATTTATTCCTCTTGTTTTCCACTTTTAGAAAAGGCTGGATGATAATAATACTGTCATGTACCTGAGAATATTTGAGGTAATTTTTTTTAATCATATAAAAATGTTACTTTTGCCATCTCCTTTTCATTTCAAATTTCACTATTCATTTTAGCCTCATCTTGCAGTTTTTTTTTTTGTTGTTGTTGTTTTGTTTTTTTAATCTCGTAGCAGCGTTCAGCAGCTGTATGGTTTATAGAGATTAGTGGTATTCTTGACAGATTAATTATGTTTTGTTTATGCCTCAATTTAAATATGTCCTCCTTATATATATATATATATATATATATATATATATATTAATATATTTTTAAAATCTAGCTATATCCAGGTGTTTTAATGAGCTGAAAACCAGAGGAAAAAAACAAATCATATCCTAAAATACAATTTCTATATATTTCTATATTTTTATATTTTTCATTATAAGGTCATAATACAACTAATAGTGGATGTATGGGAAAGACAGGGGACCCGGAACCATACATTTGCTTGACCCTATTTACCATCTCTATATGAAGAATAAGTGAGGACTCCAAACTGTTAACCTGCCAAGGGCCCTGTGAGGTTTTAACCCTTCCACCACGCTAGCACTCTGTAGATGAGAGATAAACTGTTATTTTGCTTTGATTTAGTGAATAAGAAATTGTTTACATTTTGAGTGGAGTTTTTTTTTAGCATAAGAAAGCTGTTTTTAAGTGTGATTAGTTTTTTTTTTTCATTTTTCAATTTTTTTACAGATCCACCTGTTTCTATATATACAAGGTGTTTTGATAGATTTCACTTAGACATAAAAGGGTTACTCAAACCCTTTTTTCATTAACTTTTTTTCTTTACTTTTGAATGCCCTACTTGGCATTATTTACTAGGTCTCTTCCCCCATATAAACCTTTAGCACTGGGCTAAGCTCCCCTCGCTGGATTCAATGCCCAGTCCGTCATCACTGAAACCTTCTCAAGGTCATAGAGAAGCATTTAAGAATACTGTTTTCTCAGGCTCACAGCACATGAATGTGCTCTGAGCCTGGGGGGGTGAAGGAGAGTGGGAATGGAGGAGTTGAATGCATTGGAGGGGTTTCAAAAAAATTGCAGCAGCTTGAAACTAACCCCAAGCAGAGCGACGAGAATGACGAGGGTGTATATAACTCTCAGGACAAAAGTGCAAAAATCTCCGTATGTGCAGCAGAAATGCTGCACATACAGATTTGTCCCTCCATGACCACTTCTGGTGAAGTGGTTATGGATGTTGGAGTACCCTTTAAGAGTTGGTTAAATCCTGTGAATTTTATTTTTTGTGATAAATTAGTGTGATAGATTTGTTGTCCATATATTGTTTTCATTGCAATATTTATTTTTTTACACATTCTCCCCTTAGCTCCATTGTTTTGGCTTGCATTAAACTTAGCTTCATATAGGCTGCATTTGGGTGCTGGCGATCACAGTAATTAGTTACTAACAGTCCATGAGTAGGATTTGGACAAAACAAAAGAGTGTTATCCTCCATGCTACCCCTGGTAGAGTTTGCATTGCATATTTTATTGTTTTTACCATTTTTATAACAAATACCTATATGAATATGATGTGTTGGATTAACATCTTTGTAACTATATATATATATATATATATATATATATATGTATGTATCACAAACGCATCGCAACCACGATGAAGAGGCAAGGAGGACAGCAACATCCAAGTACCTCCTGCAAGTCAGACAGGTCCTGAAGTCCCAGCTCATTGGCAAAAACAAGATTCACGTCATCAACACATGCACACTTAGGTAACCAGATGGTATAATTATCTAGCCAAGAGAGGATCTGAACATTATGGGTATTAAATCTTGTAAACTACTCACAATGTATGCAGGATTCCACCTAAATCCAACTAACAGACACTGTACATCAGCCAGAAAGAAAGAGGTTAGGACCTCATGAGTGTCCAGGCTTAAGTCATGGATAAAACACAGAACATCCACATACTTCACGAAAATTGCTCTCAAACGGGGAACTGCTTTGAAAATGACTGAGATAGAGCCATATAAAAGCTGCAGATTATCAGGAAGTTCCATGGCAAAATAAAGCTCTTCATGGGATGTACCATCGACAGATAGTGCATGTGACTCACATTATGAAATCATATCAGTGGTTGGAAAGCAGTAATGAAAGACAGCATTTAGGCACAAGTCCTAGCAGCACAGGAACAGGTACTCCACACCAGATCAATAGATGTGGGGGTCAACCACATCAGACAGGACTGTACAAAGAGACCTCTGAGATTATCCAGCACATAGTAGCCATGTGTAGGATATTATCAGGAACAGTAGACATTGAGAGGCACAACCAAGTTGCTGGAATTGTGTTCAAAACCATCTGCACAGAATATGGGCTGGACCCTCCTAAGTCCAAATGGGAAGAACCATCAAGTATAGTTGAGAGTGATAGAGCAAAGACCCTGTGGGACTTCCAGATACAGACAGACAAGAGAGCACTGAGCAGTCAACATGACATCGTAGTCGTAGACGGAAGACTGCCGTGGTGGTGGATGTGGCAATACTCAGTGACATAACATCAAGGAAAAGGAACATAAGAAGGTGGGCAAATGCCAAGGGCTGGAAAAGAAGCTAGAAAGGATGTGGAAAGTGAAAACAGTAGTATACCCAGTTATGAACAGAGAACTTGGGGCTTTAACCCCCTAGTTGGTACAGTGGCTTCAACATACTCCAGGCAGGACATCTGTGATTTCTGGCTGGATGAATGCAGTGCTAGATACAGCTAAGATACTGTCCAAAACTGTTAGACTCCCACGTCCCTGGTAGAGAACCTCAGAGTGAGGAATACATAAAATTACCACAGTTTGACTTCTTACCTGGCACCTGCTGGGTGCAGCTCCTTGCCACTTCTTTAACCTCAAGGTCTCTGTCTGAACTAAACCAGGCAGTGCAGGGCTTCACTCATTGACAGAGTGATCTGTCTAATCGAAGTTCTTAATGAGACACTATAGTCATCGAAACAACTACAGCTTATTGTAGTTGTTCTGGTGAATGTACTCAGTCTATGCAGGCTTTTTAATGTAAACACTGTCTTTTCAGAGAAAATGCAGTGTTTACATTACAGCCTACAATCACCTCTAGTGGCCACTCCTCAGCAGGCCTGGGGCTGTGCTGCACAGTGTGCAGCACTGACGTTCAACTTCTCCATGCTCTGCATGGAGACACTGAACTTTCCCCATAGAGATGCATTGATTCAATGCATCTCTGTGAGGAGATGCTGATGGGCCAGGATGGTGTTTGGTGCTGTCCCGACCCACCTCCGTGTCTGATATTATCAGAATGGTTGATCTCTTGTGATTGGCTAAGATAATCAATTTTGACGATGTCAGCCAAGGAAGCGGATCGTGGGGGTGGCCAGACATGAGGAGCCTGCTCGGTGCTGGGAAAGGGTGAGTAAATAATTTTTCTAACCCAAGGTAAGGGTGGCCAACCACCTAAATGGGGGTTTTAGAACTATAGTGTCAGGAATACACGTTTGGGTTCCTGACACTTTAGTGCCCCTTTAAGCAGGAGCTTCCAGCTCTCCTGGTGACTTAGAGGAGATGGGAAATGGCACCCAGTGCACCCCATATAAGAATACTTACAATAGGGGCATGCCAAAGCAGTCCTGACAATATGTTAATATTGTGTTTGGTTAACTATAGCTGGGAGAACATATTATATATTCTTGGTCTTGAGTCATTGCAGATTACTGATTGATTCACAAATATTTGTAAGGTGTGTGGAAACCCCTTAACAACTGCAGATCAGTAAAAGAACCCTTGGTGCACCATAATAAAATATGAATCTTTCTTATGCATTTTTTTGATTGGAAGCTTGTGATAAGCTGAGAGCAACAGCTGACACGCTCAGCCGGTGCCCAGTTCAAGACTTCCATTAAATTCAATGACTTGGGCAGGTGAAACGGGGCAAAGCAGATGGGCACCATCTACACAACTCTTTGGCTATGTCATTCATGAACAGTTTAACCCTTTAAGAACCTCCAGATACCTTAGCAACCGTGCCTGGTGTGCTTCTTTAATATTTTTTATTAAATCTAGTGTTTATGGCTATCGCTAATAAACAAATGTTATTCAAAAATGAAATGCACTAGACTCACCATAACTTTACTGGTTAATTTATACAGAATAGTATAAACTGACCATATGTAAAATACTGTAAGAGAAATCAAGAGTATTAATATATAATAATACATTTTATTAGACTAATAATGTTTTATAGTCAACAAGCTTTACAGGAGTTCATCTTCCCTTTTTTAGAATCCCAAAAAATATAAGCCTAGTGACAAGTGGAAATGTTGTATAATATTGTTATTATTATTGACAGTATTTACTTCTTTAAAATGCGGGCCAAGGAAAAGCTAAGGATTAAAACAGATGTGCTTACTGCCAGCTCATCTTCTTAAGTCTAGTCTCCAAGATCAGTGATTAAAAAGCCATCTCGAACTTTGATGAAAAACACCATACTGATAATTCAGTGTGTTTGATCGCTTTCTTATAGAATCCTTGTCAAGGCAAATGAGACATAGAAAACATTTGACTGGAGATGATACGTGGATTATATGGGTCAATTATATGCTTAATCTGTCTTCTGGGGATTAGAAGACATAGATTGACTCTGTGTATTTGGCTTGTCCTTGGCAGTTATCAGATCAGCTGGGTTGCCTTTACGATAAAGTCTAGTAAGAACTTAATCGTGTAGTGATAGGGGACGGATGGTGATCCAGTCAAATGGGCCAACTCTTCGATTGCTTCTTGAAGTCCTAATCACATACCATTTGACTGTCCTAAATATTTGACACAGTGTCAGCTATAACCCAATATAAATAAGATTCATATTTTATGTAAGATCTGTTTAACCCTTGAAGCTTTTTTGGAGGGATGTTCTGAAATCTGGAATACATTGTGTTATGATGTTCTTACAATGAATGTTTACACGGTTTATTTCCATATAAATAATTTTATTTCTGACAGAGAGCAGATTTGTATATGCACTTCTTTTTCGAAGATAAAAAAAAGCTTTTATTGATGTCACCAAGGCACAAATATGAAGTTAACTGAACAAGTACCTCTTCAAATCTTAACTTTACTTGTAATTCATTAAAACACACAGTTTAAAAAAAAAATCATAAATAGTCGCAAAATAACACTGAACAAGTATATAGGCTTGTAGCAGAATTAGTCATTCTGGAGTTATGGGTCCAGTATGTAGGTAAACACCCACCTAAAACGATAAATAATCAACAGCCAAATAGCAGAAACGGTAATTTAAAGTAAATGGTCTGGTACAAAGTTAAACCCATGGTATGATATAAAATCAGCAGGCAGATAGCAGGATCGGTAACCTAAATTAGGGTGTCCACTGCATCTGTATACACTCAATGTGTTGCAGAATGAAAATAGAAGTAGAAAAACCGGTAATGCAAAGTAAGGTTTTCAGTGTGCAGGTAAATAGTCAGCATGGTACAAAATAGCAGGTAAATAGTAGAGCTGGAACATAATCCAATGACCATAAACATAACAAACATAGGGCACAACAGGTTTATTTGACACGACCCTGTCATTGAAGGATGATGACCCACAGAGTTTTAGGCTATTTTTTCTTATATAGCATATGGTGCATATCATTTATTTTTGTTAGATACTGTGTGAGATACAGGACTGAAGATGTAAAAAGAAATTAGAATGCAACTATAGAAAGAAAGAGCTTGGCTAATGGGTCAGCATCACACAATCAAATGATTCTTTTTACCAATTTACTAGTTAATATTTATATAATTTTACACTAATGTTTAGTAACTTTAAGGCTATATTTTTCCTGGTAGTTAAAATTGTTCTATGAAGGATCATTTATATTTAGTATAAAACTGCATTTTTAAATCTTTATTTTCATTTGATATTTAAACTACAGTGCAGGGACTTGTTTTAATAAACATGCATTTTTTTTTATTTTTTTTTACATTTCCATAGCATACCTCATTAAATAAGAGATCAGTCTGCTATTCTGCTCTTTGAGCTTTGGTTTTGTAATGGCAAAATGTTTAATACACTCCCTGGTTTAGATTTGATAAAATCAGCTTTAAGAGCCGTGATAGATATTTGCTGAAGACAGTTAATTTGTTTTGTATCCCTTCCTGAGAAGATTGTTCACTAATCGTTCTGAGAAGCCAAAATGATTGCTCTGAAAATGGTAAGGTCACCTCTCTGTTTTTTTTATATTCTGATCTGCATTGCATTCTGTTAATCAGTATTTACAACACAATAATATATTGTAGAAAGATTTTGTCCAAGCTGGAAATGGAGCAATTTTCATCGTCAGATATGGTTTTAGGAGAATGGAAAAAGCAAAAGGATAGATTGCCTTTTTATTTATAAATCAAATTGCTAAAATGATTGAATTTTAAGACTTGTATAAAACATTTTATCAGTTTAAGAATCAAAAATTCATATTATGGAGTTATGGGTCCAGTATGCAAACAAACATTCTTGCTCATTATATATTTTTTCATAAATACCCAAGTCCTTTGTTAACATAATTTGTCTTCATAACAATGAGCTTGTTTTCAGAACTTGGTAGTCTAATTACCAAAGTGTGAGTTCTATTGACTTGAAAACTGTTCCAATTGTTAATGTTTAGTAAACAGAGAATTTTCTGAGCTAGCAAATTATTTGTATCAGCATTTGTCTACCATAGCTGGATAGAAAACAACCATATTAACATTATTTAGCAATGCTGCGATCACACTATATTGTATATTGACAATCCTTCTATTGCTTTGTTTGGGTCAGAATTGTTTTTTTATATTAAATCTCCTTTATCCCCGTCAATGCAAAATGTTCGGGTATAATCTTTCATTCTCTCCTGTGTTATTAATTGAGAGTTTAGAGAAGCACCTGCAAATTATACAGTAGTCATGTACATTAGTATTCTTAATAATGACAAAATTACTGAAAATTTAGATCTTTAGTCATTTAGTCTGAAAAAGAACAGAAAGCTGCCACTGACAAAATCACCAAATGGCTCACACACCGAATTAATTTGGTCAATCCCGCAAATAGCCACTAGCCCCATTCCGGGTTCATCGGTGAGCCATAGAGATTAACATCCAACCAATATTCTGTAATCAACAAAATTTGTCACCGAATTTTTGTCAAATTGAATCTGTGTACATCAGAATTTTAGTTGGAACAAAAAAAAATTGGCAACTTAAAATGAACAACAAAAAGAAACAAACATTATTTCCATCCGCATATCTAGTTGACAGACACCTGCTCACACAAATACCTGGAGATTTCTAAATGGTAAATTAAAGAAATACTGACAATTAAACATCATAATATCATGCACTTTTAAAGAGAAACAATAGCCTACTACAGTTATAACAGTAGGCTGTACATAGGGCCCCAATGAATCAGTCAGCCCTTGCTGAGAGTGCAATTGCTTGGTGGAGAAATCAAAAGATCTCCCCTGCCGACCTAAAGAGGAAAGTTTGACACTGCTGGCATGTGTGGAGAGTAAACATCTCCCTCACTGGGCAACCCAGGCATAGGGTCTCCCACAAGTGTATCAGACAGATGCCATGGGTTACCACGGCAGTGCTCTGATATGTTATGTGGCCAGTGGAAGCAGGAAGTGCAGTCTGGACCTGCTGGGGGTCTAAATCAAATGATTGGCCCACTGGACAACCAGGAACATATACATACACACATACATACACAAGTGTATATAGATATATATCAATTGATTTGTTTTTATTATTAATACCACTACGCCTCCTTCTACCCAATACAGCCTCTATCCCACTGCACCAACTACAACCCATATTTTACACTATGGTCCCTATCTCCCTGCACCCACCACATCCTCTATCCCACTTCACCAATTAGAGCCCCTATCCCTCCACTGAACCTAATGCACCCTCTATCCCCCCGGTACCAAGCTTTTTTGCTATTTTAGTGCCACATTCTAACAAAAATGAAGAAATGCTGGAATGACTGCTGTGGGTAAGGAAAAAAAAAATCTATTTTAGTGTTATCCACTTTGCAGATACTCATTTGGATGGAGAAGGGTGTTTTGGTCAATGTTTTGATCTACACTAACTAAAATTCCTGCAATTCTCAGCAGAACTTAATTTTCTCTTTCCTTTTTATTCTGTCATATAGTTGGGGGGTTTTCTACATGTTTCTAATTTAGGACAGGAAATGACACCCTTATCTTTTGACGGTCTTCTAAGTACTAAATGCACTAAATACCAGATTATTAATGCAATTAAAAAAATTTATGTTTGGCTGCAACTCAGAAGATGTTAAGTATTCAGATATTGCCCAGAGGTTTAGTTGCGGATTCAGCTTAAGAATTGGTGGTTGTTTAAGCGACTTGAACCCTACGCCAACCAGGTGTCCCATCCAGCTACATATGGTGGTTTGGGCATCTGCAAAGATTTTTTTTTATTTACCTGCACTATATGCTTTAGAGCAGTGGTCCCCAACCGTGTCCCTATGAACCACCAACAGTCCAGGATGTATGTATTTGCCTGTTTTATTCCAATGGAGATACTGAAAAAATCTGGACTGTTGGTGGTCCATGAGGACTGGGTTGGAGCACACTGCTGTAGAGTTCACAGAAAGTGTAGCAACAAAGAAAATATATATCCAATGAGTCTCAATTCAATGGGCAAAATACATTGGTAGTGTCAGATTAATGCATACTCAAAATCTACTCCACCAGAAGTGAGCAGAGGGCAATTAATATATTTCCTGTTTCCTGCTGGAATGGAAAACAGGGAAATTTAAAACAATTTTACAGACTTACAAACCTGTCTGCGGGAATTTGCAGTTGGTGAATTAATCATTTGGTTTAAGGCATATGAATCTATTGATCCATCCTGGCTTGTGTCTTCTATAGCATTTGTTGGTTGCAAAGCAAATATCCTTGACATGCATTTGGACACCTAATACCAGTTGATAATTGTTTTGTACCTGCATGTTGTTGCTAACCATTTGTGTTACTTTATAGCTATAGTCAATGTGTTGTCCTTTACACACTACATGCAGGATCATGACAAAGTTACTATCATCTCAGTCAGTGAAAAAGAATGATTCAAGTTTTCTCAGAATAGTCTGTAGTATGTCAAGATTTCAATTTATCAGACCACGTTTGGATGATTAATTGATTTTGTGGCTGAAACATCTTCAGAATAAATATGAAATTAGAGGATGAACATAACCCTCAATAAATCTTTAAACACCCACTTAAATTAATTCCACACACAATTCAGCCATTCCAAACCCAAGGCTAAACGGCCAGTGTTGGTTCAGGACCGTCATCAGGATTTTAGCGTTGTCGACCTCTGACGGTCCTTAACCATCACAGCGGTAATCGTTACTCACCCGGTCGCCATCGTTCCCCCGGCGGCGATCGTCGGTGCTCCCGGTGTGGTGAGACTGCCTGCAGCCCAGGCAGTCTCCCCCCGGCAAATTAGGACCCCTGGGGCCATGTGATCGCTCAACAGAGTGGTCACATGGTCACAATAGGTGTCCTAGTGTCTGCCTGCAGGGGGACTGCCAGTGCTGACAGGCAGTCTCCCTGCTAATGTAAAAAATAATAATACCGTATATACTCGAGTATAAGCCGAGTTTTTCAGCACATTTTTTGTGCTGAAAAACCCCAACTCGGCTTATACTCGAGTCAATAGTCTGTATTATGGCAATTTGCATTGCCATAATACAGACAGGGGCTGCAGAGATGTTACTTACCTGTCCTGCAGCTCCTGTCAGCTCTCTCCTCCTCCGCGCCGTCCGTTCAGCACCTCGGTCAGCTCCCAGTGTAGATTTACAGTGTGAGCTCACAGAAGAGCTGACCGGACGGCGCGGAGGAGGAGAGAGCTGACAGGAGCTGCAGGAGAGGTAAGTAACATCTCTGCAGCCCCCACTGAACTACCAGGGAAGGAGAGCCCCCCTCCCTGGCCAGCTAGCAAGCAGGGAGGGGGGACGAAAATAATTATAAATAATAATAAAATATAAATAATAAAGTAATATTAAAAATAATAAAAAAAAATAATAATAACAAAATATTAATAAAACAAAAAAAATATTAAAATAATAAAAAAAATTATAATAAAAATGCCCACCTCCCACCAAGGCTCTGCAACACACACACTGCATCACACACACTCATACTGCACTCATACACACACACTGCATTCATACACACACACTGCATTCATACACACACACTGCACTCATACACACACACTGCACTCATACACACACACTGCATTAATAAACAAACACACACTGCGCTCATACACACACACTGCATTCATACACACACACTGCATTCATACACACACACACTGCATTCATACACTGCACTCATACACACTGCACTCATACACACACACTGCACTTATACACTGCACTCATACACACACTGCACTCATACACACACACTGCACTCATACACACACACTGCATTCATACACACACACTGCATCCATACACACACACACTGCATTCATACACACACACTGCATTCATACACACCCACTGCATTCATACACACACTGCACTCATACACACACACACACTGCACTCATACATACACACACACTGCACTCATACACACACACACTGCACTCATACACACACACACACTGCACTCATACACACACTGCACTCATACACACACTGCACTTATACACTGCACTCATACACACACTGCACTCATACACACACTGCACTCATACACACACTGCACTTATACACTGCACTCATACACACTGCACTCATACACACACTGCACTCATACACACACTGCACTCATACACACACACTGCACTCATACACACACTGCACTCATACACACACACTGCACTCATACACACATACTGCATTCAGTATATACACACACACTGTAAATAAATATTCAATATAATTTTTTTAGGATCTAATTTTATTTAGAAATTTACCAGTAGCTGCTGCATTTCCCACCCTAGTCTTATACTCGAGTCAATACGTTTTCCCAGTTTTTTGGGGTAAAATTAGGGGCCTCGGCTTATATTCGGGTCGGCTTATACTCGAGTATATACGGTAATAATAATGTAAATGTTAATAAAAAATATATAATTATATCTATATGTATATAAATATGATATATAGACATATATTATATCTATATAATATATGTCTATATAAGTATTTTTATATTAATATATACATATATTAATATAAAAATACACTTATAATTAAATTACACAAGTATATATAATATATATAATTACCATATATATTGTATATATATTATAAAATACAAATAATAAGCAAATCAAATTAAATTAAAAAATGTAAAAATAATAAAAATAAATTAAAAAAATTATATATCTATATGAAATTTTATTTTAACTGTATTTTGATATTAATATATAAATATTTATATCAAAATACACCAGAATTAAATTGTATATATATCTATGAATATATAAATAAATAAAAATAATACAAAATATACATAATATACATATATATATGTCCATATACAAAATTACATAAATAATTATATAAATATACACGTAAACTTCAAATATATAAATATGCATATATATATTTAAATTCTACGTGCGTATTTATGTAATATTTTTACATAATAAAGTAATTTATTGATTGCAATTTGAGGGACCTGCCTGACAACCTGGCCGAAAGTCCATAGAATTTAATTTGCTAGCACTGTATTTTACCCTGTAACTTTCTATGACACCCTAAAACCTGTACATGGGGGGTACTGTTTTACTTGGGAGACTTTGCTGAACACAAATATTAGTGATTCAAAACAGTAAAACATATATCACAGCGATGATATTGTCAGTGAAAGTGACCTTTTTTGCATTTTTCACACACAAACAGCACTTTTACTGATGATATGATTGTTGTGATACGTTTTCCTGTTTTGAAACACTAATATTTGTGTTCAGCAAAGTCTCCTGAGTATAACAGTACCCCCCATGTACAGGTTTTATAGCGTTTTTGAAAGTTACAGGGTCAAATATATTGGTAAAATATTTTTACATTGAAAATTGCCAGGTTGGTTACGTTGTCTTTGAGAGCCTATGGTAGCCCAGGAATGAGAATTACCCCCATGATGGTATACCATTTGCAAAAGAAGAAAACCCAAAGGTATTGCAAATGGGGTAAGTCCAGTCTTTTTTAGTAGCCACTTAGTCACAAACACTGGCCAAAGTTAGAGTTCATATTTGTTTGTGTGTGAAAAAAGTAAAAAACTAAATTGAACGCTAATTTTGGCCAGTGTTTGTGACTAAGGGGCTACTAAAAAAAGACTGGACATACCCCATATTGAATACCCTGTGTTGTCTACTTTAAATAAAATATGTACATGTGGGGTGTGATTCAGAGATTTATGATCGATAATAGTGTTACAATGTCACTATTGATAAATTGAAAAAAATTATGTTTTGAAACCGCAATATCCTACTTGTACTTATAGCCCTATAACTTGCGAAAAATGTAAACACTGGATATTTTTAAACTAAGTACAACATTTTGAATCTATTTAGCATTTTTTTTTTCCATTTGCTTTTGTTGATGAGTAAAAGATTTTTCAAGTAAAAGTCAAAAAAATTACATGAGATTATATAAATAATGGTATGTAAAGAAAGCCCCTTTTGTGCTGAAAAAACTAAATATAACTTGTAAGAGAACAGTAAATGAGAGAGTGGAAAATTACAGCTAAACACAAACACCACAAAAGTGTAAAAAGAGGCCTGGTCGCAAATGTACAACATCGCAAAAACAGTCCGGTCCTTAAGGGGTTAAATCAGTATTGAAATGAGTAAATAATAAATTGGCCATTGAGACTATATAATATATCATTACATAGAACTTACCATTACGTATCAAGCTCTCCACTGTTTAAGATAGAATATGTAAATATGTAAACGCATGGTTCTTAATTCACATTTTTCATCAAAGTTCTACAATTTCACTACATTTCTACAATTATGTATATTATGTATTTGATCAGTCATACTACAATATTATATATGCATTCCCAAAGTTGTAATTCTTATTTATCAGATACAGATTTTTGCACGTTGCGTCCATTCATTCAAGGTCATCTTAAATAATAGTAATTATATTATGTAATAATACAACAGCAACACATTATCAACTGAGTATAATAGGAAGAGTCATGTTATTTTATTTATTTTTTTATTTAAACCATGATTCTAAGTGTAATTTCAATTAATTTCCATTATTTCTGAAACTTGTTGGCTCTGACCTTTTTTGGCAGTAATGGTTCTAATATGCTTCTATGTCATTACTACCACGAAGCATCACCATTAATAGCATCCCGTTAAAGTTCAGTGCTGAAGCAAAGCCATATAAGCTTCCTTTGAATGCACACTTACCCACCTTTTTTTCTGACTTGGTTAATTAAGCAAACCCATGATAGTAGAGAAAGCCACCCAGTAAGAGCTCTGGCAGCATTAAGGAAACACTGTACACAGCTTCTTATTATGCTTCATTGATCGTTGAGGGAAAAAAGTGAGGTTTACTGTCCTTTTAACTGTCACCTACTGATGATGTCATCACAAGGAACAGTATAGATTGAGTAGTCTTTTTCAAAGCTTTACTGTTCTAAATGACCTTCCCAGTATGTGCATTTTAGTTTGATATTTAATTTTGTTAAAAACACATTTTACCTTAATCAAAATATCAAATAAAAATAGGAAAAAAAACATTTTTATTGCAGTTGCAAATAAATGTCGCTACTCCGTCAAATCATAGTTATTTATGTCACTACTCCATCAAATTAAAGTTATTGTTGTTTTATTATTTGTTTAATTCTTATTTTGTTTTTTTATATTTTCTACTGTACACGTATTCAGCCAGCATTCCTAGGGTCCAACTGGATGTTTACACTTTTGCCTGCTTTATTTTTTTTTTCTTGCGCACTCCAAGTCTTTAATTAAAAGAGGACAGCTCCTTACAGTAGTGCATGTTTTTAAATATATTGACATAATTAGCAGTTTTAGTGAAAAAAGATGTGTTGCCTTACACTGTTTGTGGAGAATAAAATAAACATATTGGCCTAATACAAGTTACTATGTCATCTGCTCCCAACTGAAGACCGCAGCCTGTATCATGTTGTTCCTTATGTAAAAAGGAATATTGGTGGCATTTGCTTGATTAACTTGCTTGACAAAAAAGAGAGACAGCTGCCATGGATATATGTGGCTAAGCTGTAGTGTGCAGTTCCGCCTTTGTACATCTGTCAGCAGAAAAAGCAGAATACAGATTGCAAGGAAACAAATTGGTCCCAAAAGGCAATCTATTCAACTTTGGAGGTTTGCTCTATTCAAGCACACACCGAGAATCTGAAGTACTTGCAAGCTTATTCAATTTCATTCATTCTTTAGAATGACACTAAAAGTGTTTAATTTCCCCCCCCCCCCCTTTTTTTTTTTTCTCTTTTGGTGAATAAAAGGAGGTGGTTTTTTTCAAAGCATTAATTGTAAGTCTAGCTGATCAACACTCACCATGTGAGCTCATTGCCAATTTAACCTCTTGCTGGAAGATAGTAACAGCTACAGGTTGAAGGAAATTAACGGGCTAGGCATGTATTTGTATGCAGGTACTGAATTATCGATCAATACTTTAAGGTCGATAGTCTAGTACAAAAACAACCAGATTATTCAGTAATTATTAGGAGCTTTCTACATCAGAGTTTTATTTGTTTTTTGTTTTTTTTATTTATTTTTACAAAACAATTAATTAACAAATGTAGATGAAATGTATGCTAAATGCACGCTTAAATAGTTGGAATTTTACTAAGGCATATATTTTTTTAACTAATTTATTTTGGCCTTAGTTACGTAATTCAGTTGTCAGTTTACGGTTTAGTGGGTTTTTTTTTCTTACATTATTCTATGTATTTTGTATACTTTGAAAAAAAATCAAGATTTATAATAATTTGTCTGTAAATATCTATGTTCCTATGATTATTGTATGATTGTTAGGTTTCATAAAATTATTTTAGAATTTCGTAAATGTTTAAAATCAATGATTTCTGATAACAGGTTAGTTTAACTCCTTCACAACAAGGCTTTAGGCAAATCTCATAATAGACAAGTTATGGGGCAAGTCACGGCATGCACTTTATCATGATGGGGCTGAAGACACAGCCTTATGCAGTATAATACTAATGTTCATACAAACATAGTTCAGTTGTCATCTAGCGCAGTGGTGAAGGTACACCAGTAGCCCAGGTGTGTTAGCATCACATTAGAACAGAATGGGGAAATGCTTAAATCCTGGGCCCTTGAATTAGGTTGAGGATCCCTGATTTAGCTTATTACACAGAATCTTTTAGGGGTCTGAATTTTCCTCCTATCGTAAATCTTAAAAAAAATCTTTAAAATAAAAATCTAAAAATCATAGCGAATTTAGTTGATTATTTAATTAACCCGTAATTCCCCTTTGAAAGATGAATATCAACTAGCATCTATTAAATTTATCTTTGTCCTTATACATTTAATTTTATTATCGGCATCAGTTAACTTCATAATTTGTAAAAAGGTGTATATTACTTGAATGTAATAAAACTATAGGAACCAAAATAATGACAACAGACTAACAATACATATTCAAGCCCTTTGAGTATAAGGCTTCCTTAAAGAGGAACTGTTACTTCACAGAATTGTTAATATTCTGTTTGCTTATCCCCTTCATTAAGCAAATATGATTTTAAGACGTGTGAAACATTTTTTAATGTAGAAATCCACACGTTTACTGTGGAACCAGGCGCCTCCATCTTGGCTACCTGTCAATCATCACAAGGTGTCATTGATTTAATATTTTTGGATAGACTTTTAAAATGATTTATTATTTTGAATTTCTGTTAATAGTTTGCTATTTTTGATACATTCATATATTTTCTTTATATATGGTATTTTATATTATACATTCTACTTTTATATTTTCGTATTTTGAACAAATCAAATGGTTGGTGAAAGATAACATGAAAGAATGTTTCTGTGCTATTCATGATTTGCATTGTATGCTCTGGCTGTGCCTGGACTAAACTGGATTATGATGTCACGTGCTGAATCTTTAGTATCCATTAAAGGGAAATGGAACATTACATAAAAATATTAACGTAAGTTACAGGTTATTTTCAACATTTTATTCAATGCTGTAATTTTTATAGAAGTGACAGTTCTCCATTAAGGCAAAATGACCAGTGAAATTCTTAAACAGTGCCATAATACATTACTAACTACCTGTAGGGATATAGAGTTAAAACAAACTAACTGGACCACCAAAGCAATGTAGCAATGTAGGCCTCAAATTCTAAACCTAAAGCCCAGAAAAGTATTAAAAATGTTACAGCAACAATTTAAGTAGACCACTTCATTTTAGAATGTCTGTCAATCAAAAGTATGCGGTAAATAATATAGACCATAGTTTTATTTTTTTTTAAATATTGCCATTATCTGTTAGACTTGTGCATTCAGTTTCAAGCTAATTTTGTATCGTCTGACTATTGGATGAATGCGTAGGTATGCACTAGCATCCCAATCCTTTCCTATGGTAGATCATTAATTTCATTAATAAAATTATTTTGCACAATTTTTAACATGGTAGTTGTGTGTGCAAAAATAAAAATCATTTTTAAAAATGTAAAAACCGGGAAATGACAAAGTGGCACCCTCTATTCCTTGTGCTATTAGGTTAGTCTAATGAATCAATATGTCCCTGGGTCTCCCTGTCACCAAGAGGGAATGTGGTTGACCCTCCCGTTCCCTTACACCTCGAGTCTAGGTGTGAGGGTAACTAAAGTACAAGAAACTGTCCACCTATTCTGTCCACATCATGTTGTGTGGCTAATTAAAAGAATACAGGTGATCCCAACACTCCTCTTAATCAAAGTAGACAGTTGTTCTCTCCATGCTTTTAGCATGAGCAGTATGAGTGGAGTAAGGGAGGTGTATACAGCAGTTTACCCTATCGCTCTCTTATCGAATCATGTTACAGGGGCACTAATAAAAAGTATGAATGTTACCTAGACCAATTATTGACCAAAATAGAGCCTCAGTGTTTTAGTGAGAGATTGGTGAACGATATTGCTAGATATCTATAGGATTGGGTTGTTGTGTTTCATTTGATAATACGCTTAGGGTGTTTGATCTATGGTCAGAGTAAGTATGTTAGGGTGATGTTGGGTTTAGACTTTTGCACAGCCCCAAAAAGTTGGGGATGCCGTATTTCGTGCATATGGAGGTTTGGCTTGTCATCATTTTATCAGTCTAAAAAGATTAAGGAAAATGAATCAGACAAACCAAAAGAGTGCAAAACGTGGTCAATCTGTGTACCACAAAATATATACATAATATAAATATATTATTCAGATTATTTTGCAGTATACTTTTGGCATTTTCCCACCATTTGGTTCACAGATCAAATGAAAAGAAGTAAAGGAATAGAGAGGAAAAAGGACACACACAAAAAAATCACACATGACAGAATAAAAAAAGCAATTATCTTTAAATGTACAAATTAGTTCATAATGATCTACATAATGTGGAAAGAATTAGAAAGAGATCTTTATTAAATGTAACTATTAGTACTGGGCTAATTAGCCATGGAACTACAGATGCTTGTAAACTACATTTCCCATGATGCTCAACCAACATTTGCATTTACTGAGCATTTTATAGATGACTGGCAACTGCCATCAAGTCCCAAGACTTGTAATAGTCTTAGATAGAATATCACTCGTTCTATTGCACATTTATGTTTACATACACATACATACATTATTCTATATTGTTACAGTATTTGCATAGCATTCTTAAAAACACATTGAATACAAAAAGGCTTTACTCATAAAGGACCTTTTGAAAATTTCAAAACAGGCCCACGTACTAAACAACAAAGAACTCTCTTTTCCAAAGTTTTCTCCATGTAATATGTGTCTCCGTTTTAAATAGATTTGAAACGCATGGCTTGGTTTGCGCTTACGAGAGAAGCTGGTGAAACAAGAGGTCAATGGTGTGGGTTACTATAGTTATCGAGCAGCTACAGAAATAGTTTTGCTTTCATGACTATTAAAGCACATAATAATAGACAAACAACAGTAGTTAAAGCAAGCAGGTAGGATTACTGTCTCCCTTTGTCAGAGGTATAAAATGTCTTGTAGTCCGTTTTAAGGACTTCTCAACCCCCCAAATCCTCCCGTCAGTCACCTGCTGAGCAATTTTCCCTGCTTAATCTCTAGTCCTTAACTAGAAGTTTTCTGCTAATTTAAAGCAAATAGGTGATCCTTACGCATAGAAATATGCTCAAGAATTGGCCCATAAATATATATAACTATATATATTTCTATACTCATAAATACACACATACACACACACAGTATATATTTGTAGTAGAATAAAATTACTTTTTTCACTGATATAATAGCAGTGTCAACCAAAATATAGAGTACCAAAAAAAATGTTTTTGTTTTTTTAAATTGATAAATAGAAATAACTTGAGCTTCAGCATCTCTAGAAGAACTTCCCTCGTAAAACTTGTCACTTTAGATTGCCATCAGCCACTACAACAATAATCATTTCATGCTTATTGCTAATTGCAAGCACAGCTGAGACACAGCGGGATTCTCTTGCACAGTCTCAGGCCTTTATACCAGCTTCAATCTGTTGTGTAGCACTTGTTCACATAGAAAAAAAAAAAAAAGGCAGAAAGAGGCAGAGTCATAGGTTTCGTGTAATCCCTCTGCCTCCCTGCTGACATCCCAGCCGTATAAGCATTCCTGGTTTTGTCCACCGGTTTACAAAAGCTGAAGGGAGTTTAAGCTAGTAGTATGTAAGGCTTTGAATGGAGAGAGCGGCTCATTCAGGTGCCTTAAAAAGCAGTGCTGCATCTGGTTTACAAGATCCTATTTGCAGCACCCCTGGGGTGGGTGCCGGCTTCCTGTAACATGTAAAATAAGAGTGTGAACTCAAGGTTCATGGCAGAGAGCAGGAGGTCATGTTTCCATTGAAACCTAACAAAATGAACCGGGGTTTGCAGATGTTCTGGGGTATGTGTAATGACACCAACTCCTCAAGAGCAGAGGAACAATTCCAAATAGTGACACAATCAGGTTGCAACTTGCAGATTTATTCATATCAATTTTTGCAATTTATATATTCAGAGACAAGTATGTTATATACGCGAGTTTATATCCACTAGCGCTACATAGATCACCTACGGTGGGGTGCGGTGGGTGAGGGGGGGGGGGTGAGATTTGGAGTAAAATATATCTTTTTATTTAAAAATGTTATGAGATTTTTTTTGGATTTGTTTTTAGACAATTCGATTAAATTCTAGTTTTGCTATTAAGAATATTGGAAAGACATGGAAAGAGCAGGTTCTGATTTTGTAAAAAATGAAAAAGCTTTGAAGTTGTGTGGGACAAGAGACTCCCTCCCCAGGTAAGGTTCTAATTCAGGGAAATCCATTCAGCTTTAGAAAGATGTCCTTTTTTTACTCTGAGTCTGTAGCGAGTTGTTTGCTCTTTACTAATGGAAGTGTTTTATATGCCTGGTTAAACTAACTAGTTATGGGTCTTAAAACGACAAACCAGTTTATTTTAGTTAAAAATATATATATATAAATTTAACAGTATTATTTATAATATGTGTATGTTATCGAATAGATTTATCAAATATATATTTGTAAGGTGTGAAAAATAAAATTAAATGTAGATATCCAATTCTTTTCAACATGCAATTGGGTGCCTCCATCTTAGCTTATCGTCAGTCATTGTTGCCGCCTTTGCTATAGACATTGTTACTGTCTGCCTTTTGCACCTGGCAGCCAGCAAACAGAAAGTATATAGAGAAGAGCAAAACTGAAACAATGTTATTTTCTCCTCATTTGCAAAGAGTGCCCTGAGTGTGCCTGGACTGAACTGTAGTGTGATGTCATTTGCCATAGCTTTAATAGAAATGTAAAAGAAAATGGAGCAACCCATAAAATAAAATGGTCAACCCAATTTATAGTTGATTTTCAGTTGTATATCAGAAGGTGTTATTTCCAGAGAAGTTCCCTTTTAAAGCATAAAAAGTTAAGATGAATTGTCACATCAGCTGTAAATTTCTCAAATATGTGACCACAAAGTAAATTACCTAAATATTCTGGATAAAATAATTCTAAACGTGTGTGTGTGAACATAACTAAGAAATTCCAAAATTCAGATATAAAAAAGAAGAAGACATTTATGAAGAAAACATTTATGTTAATTGATTAGGCATTATAAATAAATATAAACAACTAAAAGGAAAAATACAAAATAAGACGTGTTATCTGTAAAGTAAACAAGGTCAATTTACTTAACTGGCTTTTGAAGGAAGGGTAATTAACATTTGATTTAAGTTAGATTAAGTAAATAAAAAATTAAAAAAAGAATATATAACTTTAGCCAAGTTAAAAACATCAATCTCAAAACAGGTAAGCGTCGAAGTTTATAAGGAATTAATTTCTGATCATACCACAACCAGGCTCCTACTTATATCCTAAACTAAAAGGACCGGTATCCAATTATTGAGCCATCAAATGACAATGTAGTTTAAAAACGTTAAAGATATGTTGAGGTGTAGCAAGCCAGAATGAACCTCAATCCTGACTATCACATTAAATGTTGTGCCACAAAAAATCCCAATATAAATGAATGGCATACCATGTGGCGAAGTCTTGTGTTTTTAGACAATGCCTATGATTCCCAACCTACAGGCAATCATGAACAATTAAAAACTTCTATATCACAAACTATTTATTAATCATAATCTAATCAACATTTAATGACTACTAAAACTTAGCAATTTAATTAGTGATTCCCTTTAAGTCAGCAGTAGGCATTTTTTTCAACGAGAGAAGATGTAAATGGGTAGAAGCTACTATTTGTTCCATATGAAACTATTATTAAAAGTAAAATAAATGGGTACCCCCACACCTGGTTAAACTATGGCTAAATGAGACAAAATCTTATTAGTAAAAAAAATTTTAAAAAAATTATAAATAATATAAATTACCATTTTACTGTTTTGATGTGAGCAGGATAATTTGTTAATGGATGCTTTAAGGCACTTACCAAAGATCTACGTGAAAATTGACTGCTTGTAGTTAAACACCTGCTCCATTTTTTTTTATCTTTCTGTGCATGTAGGCAGATGATGTCCATGCTATTAATGGGTAAATCTTGTCTTAAACATATCTGCCAACTTGAGAATGAAGTGTCAAATTATATTATGTGTGTCTCAGAAGTCACTAAACCATAAGAAGAGTTAATATGTTGACCCTTATATTTCTAAGTAGACAGTTACAAGACTCTCACTCCCTATGTTTTAGCCCCTATGCCTTGAAGGGGAATTTTTAACAGTTTGACAGCTAGGAAGAGCATTTCATTAGGCAAAATGAACTAATAGGAGTTTAAGAAGATATAATAAACCTCTTGCTGTGTCGTAGCACAATTACTTAACTGTCAAAGCAATCAGTGTTTTGAGATATATGAAAATTGAGGAATATTTTGCACTCTTGAGAATCTCCAAAGTAATGAACAGGGATAATCCTTGTAGTCGCTTATTTAATGTGGGAAAAGATCATGCACCAGGCAGTAAACAAAATAATGTACATGGAAAATAAATCCAAAAACTGGCATAAAAAAACAAAAAACGGGGGACGCCACTAAGCAAGAAAGTACACGTTTCACGCCTAACAGGAGACAATTTTTCAGCCACTTAACTGTCAACGCAATCTGTCTTCTGAGATATTTGTATGTTACCAGTGATATAGACATAACATTGAACTGTATATATAGAGGACAAATTAAAATTTAATAAGATCTCTCTCTAAATATACCCTTTTTATAATTGTAAAGCTCTGCAGAATATGACTAACAATAATAGATGAAGAAGCGTAAGAAGCTGTCTTCAATGACAAGTAAATCTTTCTGAAGTTTCAGACTATATAGGTCGTCAAATTTGTATGCAGCTACATAAGTTATTTTTCTTAAACTGCACTTTTTACAATTTTTTTTTAGATATAATCTATATAGTTCATATCACTTTAATAATGTTTACTATTGCTTTTATAGTATTTATAAACTGTTTATCAAAGATTGAGTGCTCATTGGCCATGCTTTACAACTTCTTATTTAAGTTTAAGGGATTATTTCTACCCCAAAAGTTCAATTATCCTTGACTAAGCTTAAACAATTATTACACGGGATTTAGCACTCTATGTACTTAGGGGTAAATCTCATCCAAGCTTAGATTTGACTCTCATTATTTTCATTATTATTGTTATTATAGTAAGCTCCATAAATGTACATCAATGTACAACTGTATATCTATCTGGATAATTTACAGTGTTCACTAGAGCATGTACCATTATTACACATTTTTACAATGTGTTTACACCAATACTAAAAAGTTAAAAATAACTAGACAAACCTAACATTTCTGCTTTGTGGAAAAGTATGTATTTTTGCATTTTCTGGGGGGAAAAAATGTAAAGATACTTATACCTATATGATAATTGTGAATTGAGGAAACTACTTTTTGCTTACAGAGATTTACACATTTCTGAGGAAACTTTCACGCAAAATGTGAAAAGTGATCATTGTTTCGTGTATTAATGTTAAACTTCCTCAAACTGTGGTTTTTCTGATTAGTTTCCATGGGAGAAGAATGGTGTATGTTTTTGTTTCTCCTTTTTGGGGGGCAGAAACTAAACTAATGCTTTACAATCTGAAATGCACAAAGGGCAAATGTAATCAATGAAGAGTGCAATATTGATCTCTCCTTTAAAGCCTACAGTGTCCTCAGGCATGTTCCTTTTGTAATCCTTAGACTCTGGACTTAGTTTTGGACTTTGGCACTTTATAGAAGTTTAATCATCTATATTTGAGATTTAGTACTCTAAAAGTTTAGTTTTGCTTGTCTATTTATCATGCTTTTCCAAAAGTCTAAACTTGACATATAAATTTTTTTCAGGATGAATACAGTTTAACAAAGTTACTCCAAACCACAACATCACTTATAGTTTAGAACTTTTTTAATTGCATTTAGTTTTTTTCTTTATCAGCACCATAGACACACAATTCACTGCCCTCTCAAATTTATTTCCTTTAAAATTTATATATACATATTATTTTTTTGGGGGGTCGTACTAGTATGACCTCCACTAATATTAGAGTACATTCATTTATCCTGAATCATCACTGCTTTGTTACTGCTACATGCGTAGTCCTTTAGATAGCATTCGTCTTCTTCACACATTTTATCACGGTATATTTTCTAAAATGCTATTTACCTTTGAGATTTTTCCTAGTTTTGTTAACAAAAAAAAAACATATTTTGCAATATACTTATTAGGATTAAATTTTGCACAATATTAGAAAGCTGTCCAAAAAAATAAGACTTTTTTAGTGAGCAAAAATGTGATAAATATCTGAAGAGATATATCACGTTATAGAAATATTTTTTAGATAAAATTATTCTTAATGACTTAATAACTCCAGTAATTATCACTGACAGAAATTGACAAATATATCTTTTTTACATTTGGAATTAGATTACTTTATTATAATATTATAATTATATAACTAAACTATAATTTCTTATAATATTACTAGAAATGTATTTTAATATGTTTGTCTTCTATATTAATATATGGAAGAATATTCTATATATATATTTATATATTTAAAATGTTTGTTTTCGATTATTGTATTCTACACTAAAGTCCGAATTAACCAATTTGTCCAGTAATATCATAAAGCAAATTTATTGTGGGCCAAGGATCAAGCTTCAAATCAGGTGTACAGGTATCCATTTGGCTTGTGCAATCGGTTTTAGAGTGATGAAACTTGAAGGCACAATGACTTTTTGGAGGGTAGCCTTAGATATTCCTAATCCTTTCACAACCAAAATAGTCATTTAAAATGAAAGGACAACAGAAGGGTTAAGCAGATAAAGATAATATCTGGGAGGTAAGTTTTGGCTCTTAAATAATTCTACAGAATATTTTATTTCTTAGTTTTGTTTGTTTGCTTTTTATTACTTCGTGATGTGGAAGAATGAGGAGTGTTCTACAGTATTTGATTTGTTTTGTCCTTGCTTTAGAAGTAAATATTAGCGGTTACTTGGAACAGAAAGTAACATTTTCATTTTGTTTTATATTTCTACTGTTCGGGTTGCATGTGGTTCTTTTATTAATGGTTTAGCTAGCTGTAAAATGAAGCCAAACGGTTATTAACATTAAGTCGCGTAAAATATTTTTAAAAGCTGAATGCGACATTTGAACAATGCAAAGGAAATACGTGTTTTGAAGACATATTAGTACAATATTGCTACTTACACACTGTTTCATATTTCTTTAACCAGTTTAATTGAAGACTTCCAAGATTTGGTTTTATGTTAGAGAACTTGCACAGCGATAAATTATAAAGCAGCTTTGATGTTCTCAGTGGAATCAAAATATGAATATATGAACAGTATTATAGAAAGGGTATTGCTCCTGAGACATCCTGCTCTGCAGGGGTGGCAGTCTGGAGTGACACAGCTTCAAGCATTTTTCACAAGCAAGAATCAAAATTAACCCTCTTAGAGGGAAGCATTATTTCAACAGCTTGCTCAAAGCTCATTTGTAATTTCATGTGTTTCCTTATTATTTTTGTAATTTAAAATAAATTGGTACATTGTATATCAAACACAAAAGCTTTTATTCTACAGTATTTAACTGACATGCTTGAAGGTAAAAGCCTAGAGTTGTATAAATTAAAAATGTGTTGGTAATGAAGACTGAACATATGCCAAAGGCCATTGACTTCTGGAAAAGGTAAGTGGCAAGGATATTAACCAATATCCTTGGATGTATTAACCAAGAAATGTTTTATATCCATCAGATTTTTTACAAGTGTTATAAGTCATCATTTTGTTGTGAGTTTTTTTATTTTACAAATATGATGGGGACGTCAGAGTTGACAATAAGTACACTTCAATTCATTCCTTAAAATCTCATTATATATTGTGAATTTCTTATTGAAAGTGGTACCCTATTTCTGGAGAACTTTTATCTGTTTTTCAGCAATGGTATACGAGTTCAATGAATGTTCTTTGTACCTGGCTGACGGATCGCATGGACATTCAGCTTCATATTTACCAGCTAAAAACACTTATTAGGATTGTCAAGGTAAATTATTCCAGTGTTAATAATTTTATGCAATATAGCATCGTAGACATTTTATATTTAGGTATTTTTTTTTATTTAAAACCTGTTAATCGCAATATATATTTTCCATTTTCATTAATGTTCATCAGAAATTGAATGCATGTTTTTTTCTGTTATCTTTTCACATTTTATTTAGATCAACTGTCATGATATTACATATCAAAAAATATCATTTGTATGTTACCATGAAGCATGGACATTTTGATAAGTTTTTATTTTTATTTAAAAAATAAATTTATGAATACAAAAGTCAGAATTATTATTCCCATTATTTTGTTATACTTTATAGAGGATCTTAAACAATTTTGCTATTTTTTGTGGTTTTTTTTTTTCTTACTTGTTTCTAAAAAAAAAAAAAACCTAAAGAAATACTAGATATTTGATTAATATAAAATGTGTAGCGTTTTTTGTATTCAACTGATATTGGTATTTTTTTAAATTGTCTGAAGAGCACAGTCAACCTTAAAAAATTATGCTTACGTATCTGGTTGCGATGCAAATATTTCTGCACAGCATGGTATAATGTATTCTTTGATCATTAACCAAAATGCAAATTGATATTGTTCTTACAATTAACTCAAGTAGTTTCTCTTACAATGGGTGTTTACACTGAACTATAAGAGATCACATAGGTGAGATAACATGCCCGGAAAGTTTTTTTTTTTTTTTATTATTCCTGTCTATGTGTGTCTTGGACAAATGATAATTATTTCAGTGTGAAATCACAGTGAGCTACATGGAATAAGATTGTTAGAAGAGTCAAGATAATTTGGTGATGTTAGTTAATGCAAAATATATGCTTTGTTACTCGTAAGTAGTAATTTTGAGTCACTATTAAATTAGCAGTAAGTGGCTAGTGCTTCTTGCTCAATTAATGTTTAACTATTATGTATATTGTATAAATTTAACTAATTCCTTCAATATATATAAACAAAGTATTTAATCAGTAAATCATACGTACTTTAGGTTGAAGAATACTGAGATTTTTTTAAAAATAGAATAACTGAAAATATTGACCAGGTGTAATGACACATACATTTTGTTATGGGTATTATGATCAGAATTCTAACTACGTCAATGAATTTTTTTTTTTTAGATGTTAGCTGGAGACTAATAATAGTCTATTCTTTTTCATCACTTAATGTAAATCTGTTGAAGTGGGCTGTAGGATGAATTGTACATATTGTCTAACTTTATTATGACATAAATCTTAATCACAGCCAATTTCACGATGTTTTCTTATCAATTAGATATATTTAATTTCAGTGACTTAAAGATACTGGCAAAGCGATGCTTGGGCAAAGTAATTGTTGAAATTAATAAGCGATGTAAAATGTATGGGTCGATTCACTTTATAGCTTGTAAAATTATTGTCAAATTACATAGATGGCATTATACCGTTTAGCTTTAGTTTATCCAATTTGTATTTTTTCAGGTTAAATATCAGGTTTTTCAGGTTTAATATCAGGTCACTAGAGCTTGCTGTTTAGCAAATAAACTCCACTAAATTGAGAATTGCTGAGAATTTAAAGTACATTCAAAGTGAATTTCACATTTTAGGCAAGATGTTTTTAAATTCAGCTATGATTTCCTAAAATTTTAAATTCACTTTGAATTGTGGAGAAATTGAGAGGACAGAGACAAATGACCGTAGTACATTTCTCTTTGCTCAGCATTGACATGTTTCTCTCTCTACCTGCCAGGAGCTCTCAATAGTACAAATCTAGGTTCTCTGGAAGCTCCAATGGGGCCATAGGATCCTCCATAGATAAACAATATGCCATATGTATCTATTGCATATTGTGCAAGAAAATACATGACCCCATCTGCTGCTGATAGGAACATGCATTTTCCTCACAATATGCAATATCAGAATACATCTCTTAATTTTGATGCAAATTGTCAAACATCAGCACTTACATGAGACAAAGTAATCCCTCTCAAGCATGAAGTCCTGTAATGCAAGCAGGTTATTGTCTTTAATGCATTCTTATAGAGTATTAATAATCAGCCTATATTGGATTTCAATTGAGACATTATGGCTCTTTTAATGTTGTGTTTCCCTTCATATTAAAGGAACACTGCAGGTACTGTAACTGCTTCATATTATTAATGTGGATATAGTGTCTGGAGTCCTTTTAAAGTTTTAATGATAAACGACAGTGCCTAGCAGTCCATGCCCTCTGTGCTGCTTATGCTAATGAGGAGCAGTAGCCTGGACAGCAACAGGTAGTTGTGATTGGCTGAGAGCATCAGCTGAATGCGTTCAACCTATCACAGTGACCTTTGCTGTTATGCATTGATATAGCTAGAACCCATTGATATATCTGTACCCTATCCATACTGCCAAAGTGGGTGGCTACGGACCCTTAGTATTAAGCTGATAGAAAGGCTTAACACTAAATGCAGGGACAGAGGATTCCAATCACTATACACAATTCAATCAGATGAATCAGACGGTTATAGTGCCTACAGTGTACCTTTAACAATGACAGTTTAAAAAAAAAAAGAGACAAAAAAATAATAATATTCAACACCTTGCTGATATTTTAGCGCAATTCTATTAATAAAAGTAGCATTTAATTTTCCAAGGTCTTGAAGTCATATATTTTAATGAAGGGTGCAACTAACCCCAGGGCTGGATTTAAATTGGAAATATTTATAGAGGCTGATTTCTCATACCCTACCTCTAGCAGTACCTCTCCCAAAAATGTTGTTCTCTGTTTTTTGTTCCATGATTTAGAGGACACACAAGAAATTTGGAAACACACCTTCAATTACCATTAATATTAATGAAAATGTATAATCAAATATACTCTCAGATGGAGAAAATACACATTTGCATGTATTGTATGGGTTTTTACTAATGTGTGTCTGTCTTCCTCTATCAATAATTAGAATAGGCAAGCTAGAAAATGTACAGACACCAGTATGTTTTTTGAGAGACCACTTGTACAGTACATTTCGTCTATAGGTTTTATAAAGGCAAATGTGTACAGCAGGAAGTAGGCGTTCACTGACCATAGCAATAAAAAGCACTTGTGCAAATGATAATACTAACTGATAGGTGCTTTTTCACTTTAATGCTTAAGTAGTTACTTCTGATCCGTTTTGAAGCAGCAAGTGGTTCAATGCATACTCTGCTGTGCACATCTGTTCAGCATTATACATCATTACCAAGTATATCATCTGTATCCTTTACATGGGGTACTGCAGGGCTCCTGAGAACAGAATTGGTTAAGATGTCTCAGCCGAATCTTGGTCTTACTGATGTCACTGTACAAGATCCAAAGAAATAGCATCAAACCTGGGTGAAGATTCCATTCAAGTCTGGAGTCTGCCTTTAACCTAGTCCGAATGTGTCCTCCTTCTCACTTTGTACTTGAGGAAGTAACGTATAGAAGGCAGGAGGATAAATAGAGAAAGATAACAGTTTGGATCATATTTTAACTTTAAAGGCCAAATGTCACAAAAACATCACCTCAAAAAAAAAAAAAAGACTTGCAAAGAAGCATTTCATTTCAGGGACTTAAATAGATTATTACTATAACATATAACACTGTAAAAATAGTTATTTTGCAATGAAAATGGTGTGGAAAAAAGTCTTTAAAGCCTCTCTCTCACCATTAATGTATCAAGTAATAATTTTCACCCCATTTCTATTAGCTTCTAATTGGATTAGTATCATGAGGGGGATGGCTACAGTGAATTGAGAATCGAGTGTGCAAAATGTTGTACATAATAACAGAGAGAGGAAATGTAAAGCTTGTATAGTTTTTGCATTGGCTAGTTTGCCATAAAATGTGCAACGCATTTGTCCATTTACCAAGACTTAATGAATAAATCCCTATAAAAAGGCACTTTAAGGCTACCCATCACATTTGAGAAATCTAGAAATTAGCTGTCCATTTACCAAGACTTAATGAATAAATCCCTATAAAAAGGCACATTAAGGTTTCCCATCACATTTGAGAAATCTAGAAATTAGCTTCAAATAAATTACCATTTAATTATATTATGTTTTGCCTTTGCCATGATGATGTTATCAGTATTCCTATAAATACATTATTTTTTTGGTCTGTTTTCAGAAAAAATACAGAGATTTCCGATTGCAAGGCGTACTGGACTCCACTTTAAACAGCAAGACATATGACGCAATCAAAACCAGGCTAGGTGTAGAGGAGAGTGTAGCTTCGATCAGCGAAGGAGGTGGCTTGCAAGGAATTACCATGAAAGACAGCGATGAGGAAAATGAAGATAACAATTAATTTATTTTGGTTTTAGAGGCCCTTTTGGATGTAGCCTGGTACCCAGTGCATGTCTGTTATGTTAAACCATACTAGGGACTTTTCCGTCAGCTCCAAATGCCCATAAGAACTGTACCAATAGAAATCTCATTCTAGCTGTGTGATAATTAACAAATACACACCTACATTTGGTTCATGGGATTCCCAAATTTCAAATCTATATATGTTCATAAGCAATATAGAGCACCATTGTTTAAATACTGTTAATTGAATTATAATGAAAACATGCTAGGTGTCTCCCTGTCCTCGGCAAAAAGTAAACAATGCTTCATCAGTACTGTAATGTATATACGTTGATGGTAAATTGTTGTGAAAATTAAGTGACCTCTAGTAATTTCATTTATGTTGCATCAGTAGCAGCTTATCAAATGAATTAATAAAAAAAAAACTTTCTTTTTTAAGAGACAAGTAAGGCTACACCCAATGAGGTTCATCATTAACAAAACTAAGAGAGACAACAACAGAAACAACCGATTTCTTTCCATTCTGAATTCTTGTTTATACAACCATCATAATATATTTTCAATATTCCGTTAGATGAGTAGAGGTTACATGTCCGTGGAATAGTATTCTGAAACCACACAAGTTTACCTTTGCCATAATAGAATACATCTAAACAGGACCACCCTCCAAGCCAGCTTTATGTTAAAGTCTTCTTTATCAATGTTATGTTCTGTTTAGGTTTTAATAAAAGTGTATGTAAAGAAAAAATTAAATAAAAAGAAAGACAACTTTAATAACAAACTTAGACTATAAACTGTGTTTATAATATTATACAGTACTTATTTCCGTAGAATGTAGCCTTGATTTACATTGCTTTACGTTAAACAATTCTTTTTATATTTGCCATGTACATTGCATTTTATCCAGTAATTGCATGTCACCAGGGTCCCTCAAGAAGCTTTTTTTTCTCTGTGTAAAATAGTGGATCCATCTTGCTTTTGCCTTACAAAAGCCTACAGTTGTAAAAGTGTGAACACTGTGGCTTCTCAATAAATAACTATTCAGATGTCTTACAAATCAATCATTTGTTTGTTGCCTTGCTGTGGGGATGAGTGTCTCTTTAAATTGATAGTGAAGTCTCATGATAAGTAACTACCGTGTTAAAATCATTGTTAATACCAACATGCAGGGGCAGTTCCAGAGCCTGATTTTGGAGGGGCAATTCTGAATTAGTTTCAGATTTTATCTTTAGAAACATTTGCATAAACGCAGATAGACAAATTTGCAAACATAGATACAGTGACAAATACTACATCTACACCCACACAAACAAATTCAAAGGATAAACATACCTGCACCCACGCACAGACAATGACACAGACATATACAACCACACAAAGGTAGACACACAAATTTGTATTTAAAAAAAATGTTTTTACTGTTCTCGGCTTCTCGGTGTGAAGTGTTTGCCCTAATTCTTTCATCTTTGATCATCTAATGCCTCCATGTTCATAGACAAAACCTGGGCCTAACCCAGGTTGTCTGTGATATAGAATACATATTTATAACAATGACCACAGTGATTGAAAAAAGTCATGACCACTGATGTACCGAATGCCTGACACACTTGCTCTGATTCTTTTCATATTGTCTCTTGTTATCTGCTTGTCTTACTTGTAAAGGTTATTACAATAGTAATACTGATTTAGAATGCTGTCCGCATTATATCAAGGAGACAATGTTTTGTCCAATGTCTATGATATCATAATACAGATTAAGGCATACCATAATGACATAAATGAGTTGTCACCCAAAAAAAAGGCAATCAAATTAGATTATGCAAACTTTCTGCCAAACAAGAAAACTAAGCTGAAAAAACTGACTACAAGGAAAAAAAAAACAAATAATACATAAAGAGTGAACAACTACAAAGTGTGAATAATTTCCACATGCCCTCTTTTTTCTTTACCCATGAGGCAGTGGGATAGGAAATTTGCACCTCAGCGCTTCAAAATAAAAAGTTCAATCTGATGTTTCCACAAGAAAGTCAGAATTCAGCCATACAATAAAAGTCGGATTTTTTTTTCTACCTGTATGTTTATGTTTTAAAAATAATTGTGGGCATGTATGACACATAGAAGTACTGTTTATTGTCTAGGTTACATTTCCCCTTCCTTATAGTAATGTGTATAAGAACCTTTATAGCCATTGTAATATGTCACAAAATTCCATTTCATGAAGTCATGTAATTCTAACCAGGAGTTCTGGAGATAAAACAGCGTAACTATGATGTAGAAAGCAAATGTTTGTAACTGTATACCTACTGAGGGGGTAACCTACTCTATGTTATTAAATAAAGTCATCAGTGTGACAAAGCACATTGTAATTTTAGTTCCTCAGATGACAGCAGTAATTATGATGTTAATTATTGTGAAAAAAGGAGAAATTACTTTAAAGCTAATTTTGCGAGCAAGCAATATACATTTGAGAAGCTATATATGATGCAGAATACAGCACAAAAGTAGTGGGGAGTAAGCCTGCCACAACAGTAAAATCACTGTTTGGTATACTCCCCAAAAAATTGTGTATTTTTGTATTGAAGAATATGCAAACCCTCCACTTTTCACCCCACTCAGGCTTTCTGTGGCTGTTCAATCACAGACTTCTCAAAGCAGCGCAATGAGAAGTCTTTGTAGGGCATGTATTCTGGGCAATTAACTGCCTCTTGAATTTAGCTCCACTGAGCTAAACAAACCAGGAAGTAACATGACCTGTTATCTGATTGACAGCCAAATGAGTGTAACAAGTTTAATTTATAAAAGTGCCAATTCTATTGAAACATGCACTATTTGTAAAAAACATTTTTTTAAAAAGGACACACCTTGAATATATTGGTGGCTGTAGTCCTCTCAGTGGTAGAATCTATAGAAGGAAAAAAAAATATATATATATATATAGTGCAAATAAATGAGTATCTACTTACTGGCTTACAGCAAAAAGAATGGTTTTGGTTAATCCATAATGCTTGTGTGCTACATTCCCCACCATGGAATATAATGTCCAGACAACAGTAGTATAAAGCAGGATAGTCCAGGAATAGTAGAAAGTATCTCTCTTAATTGTTTTCTTATCTTTTAATTAATACAAAGTTTAAAAATATAACGCTGACGTGTTTCATCACTAATAGGGCTTTTTCAAGTTGTTTTTTTCAAGTGACCTGAATTGCTTGTATAGCAAGAGACAAATAAAAATTTCACGGTAAAATTAGGTCATTATCGCTCAAACAGAAACAAAGATGATGTTGTAAGTATCTTATTGACATTGGAAGTAGTAGTAATATAGAATAACAAAACTTGTTTGTTAAGAGAATTATAAACAGTATTGGAGAAAAGATACTCAGGAAGAAGAAAAAAGGTTTACCAAGATGGTGCTGCGGCATAGGTCAAGTGACCAAAGCCCAGCAATTTAAATGCTGATAAAGAATGATAAAGAAGGGCCAAATATTTCTGATGGCAGCGCTGTGAACATGCATATTGTTGGGAGTCTGTTTCATCACTAAGCTGCTACTTTCAAGGAGAGATTGATGGTGAGTGGCCACTGTCATTCTGGCAGTCGGTGGTGAGTGTTTCATCTGTCATATAACAGAGCGTTCGATGCCACTGTGAATATAGCAATTGGTGACGCTGCTGTCTCATTGTCTGAAGCTAACTGACCCCCCATCAAATAAACAATATCTGTCCTTTGCCCACTGTTGTAACAATAAGGGCCATATTGTTATCTGGTAAATAAGGACCTTTGGTTCGTGATCATCTCTACTTATTTTTTGGTATGCTTTTCTGAAGCCAAAGAATGGCACGTCATGCTGTCATTTATTTATGGTATAATGAAACACTGAAAATAGGATAAAAGATCTACAGTAGTTCAACATGCATTGGGTCACAGTTTCATCCAAAACAATACCAAGTCTGCTTAGTTCTAAAAATTGACTTATAAATGTACAAATAAAATATATAGAGCATACTAAGCAATAAAAGAAAATTAATGGAATCATGTTTTTTTGTTTTTCTGTTTTAATCAAGCAGGAGTATCTTGCTTGGTTATAATGTATCACAGGGATGCTAGCATGACATAGTGGAAAGATATTTATTAACATAGTTAATGATTTGCAGCCAAGGGAGGCACGCTGGTTGAGGAAGATGTGCACCTTGGACTTACCATGTTTTCATTACATAGTTACATAGTTACATAGTTACATAGCTGAAAAGAGACTTGCGTCCATCAAGTTCAGCCTTCCTCATTGTTTACTACTCAGCAGTTGAAAGGGCAGCATAACTACAAGAAAGCAGAGTGGAGAAGCTGCAATTTGTGCTGAGACTGTTGGATGTTTGGAGGGAGTAAATGAGTAAGCCAGAAGCCAAAAAGAGACGATATATGCCTCTGAAATGGTCAGAGATTACTTGAGTGAACTAGTGAGGACCCTCTTAGTTACTGGAATGAGAAGAGGAGTGCATGGCCTGTTCTGTGCTTGTTTACCCAACATCTATTGTCATGTCCACTGACCAGTGTCCAAAGTGAGCAAGTGTTACAAGGAACATTCTGAATCCCCAACACTCACAAATGTCCCTGCAACTGATGGAGCAGTTAAATCTACCAAAGCTGTTCTTCACTGATACCCGAGTCGGCATCATCTGCTAGCTGAGATCCAATTAGCCACGTTAAGCTTCATCATTTTCAAAATGTATAAAAGTATTCTAAAATCTGACAATGAATAAAACAATTTCAAAGTAAATGTATACTGCTGCTGCGGCTCTCCCTTATTTCATATTGCAAGGCACTGATGTTTTCCATAGTGAACCAATATGGTCACCAATGCTACAGACTGGATCTATAGGAAAGCTTTGTTCTTGTCAGGGTGGTGGAAGGGGTATGTGTATGGTCAATTGGTAAATCAGTTGGATGGTTGCATTATTTATTGCAGTGTTGCACTGTGGTTCAGAACAATTTTACATTCAATATTTTGTTTCTGCTAACTACAAAGACCGACAGGGGATCATGGAAAACTGAGTTTCCCAACTGTAGAGCACCTGTTGGCCTTGATTGCAAATGTGATACATTTATTTGAAACCACCATTACTTCTTTAGTATTGCAAAAGAAAAACAATCTAAACAGATTAGCCGTTTAAAGAAATTCATAATTTCTCTCCGACATTTATACTGCACAATATGCAGACTGTTGCACCGACACATAGTTACACTCGTATAACCTACAGATGGTATTACACAGAGTACTTCACACATACTATAACACATACAAGTGTTAGACTGGTCTGCAAATTTTGGTGGGCGCATCAAGCTATTGATAGAATCTACAAAATAAACAGAGTTTGCACACTTGCTTATCTAATCCGTAGTCCTGGTGGTAATCAGACAGAAAGCTACGCTTGCCTTTCCAAATTCTACTTTTGTTTGACTCTACGCCAGCAACACATTGATATCAACATATCTTCTTAAAGTTTAAGTAAGTCTGGGTGTATATTAATCCAAATGTATTCATGGTTATACCTTTACATTAATATTAAGTGTCATGTTTGTTTAAGTTTCCATATATGCCTCCAAAGATCATCTAATACATAAAAAGAGTATTAGAATAAGGATCATAGAAAACTGTCACACAGAAACATAATGTGTACCCAAGATACTCCCAGGCAAAAATGCAACATGCAAACCTAAATCTAGAGGTTAAAAGGAAAATTAAAGGGAATGAAACAACTTTGTAGGTGGACATAGATGAGGCTTGTTTGAAAGTAAACAGGATATGACATTAAGTTAGTGCCAAATGGAGTGAACTGCTGCTTAACTACTCCCATGACTTTATCAACTAGCCCTCTGGTTTGATAACAAAGTCTTATTAAATAATGAAATATGAATTTAGATTCTGGCATCATTTGGCATGCATGGCATGTATATATGCAAAAAAAGAAGCATTAGAGCCGGAGACATTTGGGTGGAATGTCCATATTACCCTTGGCTTCGAATTTAATGATTAATATTGAGAATTAGAAGAACTATATGAAAACTAATATGTAGGTGGCATTACTGAGGACAAGCCATTGTAATACAGAAATTAAGATGAATAATAAATGTACTGAGTGCGCAAAAAAAGAATTTGAATTGTATTATTAAGTTAAAAGAAGAGGAAAATGCTGAACAGATTAAGAAAGAAAATGGGATGGAAAACTGATACTGCAAAACTGGAACAACTCATGAAATTATGACATCCACACAGTAAGTTATATAGTACTATTTGAAAATAGAATGCAGGTGAGCCATCCAACACAAAAAGCAGCAGATACAAGCATTGAATGAATTGTTGATTAAGTTCAAAGACTAAAAGCCTGAATATCTCTCAATGATGTTACAATCAAAAAGGTCTAAGATGAAGAATCCAGTAGGGGAGACGTAGGTTTCTTCTTTGTTGGTAGAACTATAATTACTTGAACCAAGCACGCTTAAGTGCTTTTGGAATGTTCCTTTTAATAAGCTGACATTTTTGAGGACCATCATCAATTCCTGCAACAGTGTTATGGATTCTGTGCTCAGAATATGTATGATTGAGTCCTGCATAGAGAGCCAAAAAGGCTAAATACACAGGTAATGGGCCACTTTATAGAATCCTGTAACTCCAGCACAATCACCACACTCAAGGCATCCAGGAGTCGGCTTAACTCTGTGCTACCTTGCCCCTATCAGTTCTAGCTCTGGTAATAGATATTCTAAGGAACCCAAACAGTCCTGGACATCCAGCAACCATGGATGGATGCAGACCTACAACTAGTAGTTCACATTGTACAGGTATGTACTCCACACAGAAGAACATTCCAGTTGTGGATTGAGTATTCCTGGGATCACCTATACCAGGGGTTCTCAACCCAGTCCTCAAGGACCCCCTACCAGTCCAGGATTTATGGATTACCTGGGTGTATCTAAGGTGTTTAGAAAAAGAAAAGAAAAAGAAACACCTTAGACACACCCATGTAATCCCTAAATTCTGGACTGGTAGGGGTCCCTTGAGGACCCCTGACCTAGACAGTGGATGCCTGGTTTGTATCCCATTCTGCCTGCACTTCTTTATATCTTGCTGAAAATAGTAAGAAAATATTATAACTTCTCAGGTCACCCGGGTACTTCTCAGGATTGGGGTACTGGGAATAGAAGATACGCAGTGACCATAATATAAAAAAAAAATAGAACATTATGAGCTGGTTTGTTGGCCATGATTTACAGGCTTCACAAACATCACCCACAACCATGTGTTCCCCTAGCTTACACTCCATAAAACACTAACTGGTGCTTCATGAATTTTGACTCTCTGGCAGAATTTTGACAGAAAGTCAGTATCAATTTCTTGAAGTAATGTTCTGGGGAATGAAAATGACCTGTGAAGAGTCAAAATGTAGTGTATGTAAAAAACATAATTAAAAAGTAGGAACTGTATTAAACGATTCCACTTCCCAAAAAATGATTGAAAACATTTCTTCTTTAATACCCACTTTGAAAAATAAAAATAAGGAATCTTAAAAATAACATCCTGGGAAACAAAGCTAATAGAATTCACTGTGTTCCTAGTGTACTCGTTTTATATTGTCTCCAGCACTTGAACAGGCTTTACTTATAAGCTTAGGTTTACCAACTAAGATTCTATAACTGACTTACTTTAGCATATATAGCAGTTTTGTTTCATATTCTCCATCCAATCGACACTATAATATCTATGTGAATCATTTAATCTTATGGTAAAATGCATGCTGCAAGTGTACGTAGAAAGACACTGAATCTGACTGTGAATGAGTCCCTACCTACATACATACAGTTGCTTCAGATATCCTCTGCCTTTCCCCTTTTGAGTTCCTCTAGGTATTGAGGTGATTCATATAGTACTATATGGCTTTGGAGCTCAGAATTAGCCCAATCATAATTTAATCAGTTCAGGCCAAAGAGAATATTTGGTTTGACTGAAAAATAAATATTGGGGATTACAAAGTAGTACAGACCATAACTGTACTTGTTCTCACATCACAGGCCTTGTAGTCCAGACCCCACAGTATCTTGCATTAGGTAGGTGCAACCGTGTACTTGATAGGTGCAGGCTAGAACATCCAGGTGCAGAGATCCATCCATGTAAGCATGCTGCAGGCAGGCAAGTATTTGCTGGATCTCTTTGAAGCCAATTGTCAGCTTTGCTCATGCCAAGTATCAGCCCAAGAAAGCTCCCATATGCCAGTCAAGGACGAAGTCATAGTTGGACATCTGTGTAACAGCAGCTTCATCTTCTGGAAGGAAACCTGCAGCAATACCTTCAACAACCCATTCATTCGACGTTCCCAAAGTGTTAGACTTTGTTCTCACAGAATGAACGTAATTATGTACTGGACAGCATTGTCTGTATGAAAATGGACTTCGGAGTTTGCATAATTTAACAATTTATATTTCTTAGCATTTTGTATTCTGTTGGTTTGATGGAGTGAGAGGTTTCATTTAATAAAAGAAGAAGGAAAAATTTAACTAAACGTTATATTTACAGAATACATTTTTTGCTCAAAATTATTATTTTGTATTCTACTGAACACTTTGTATGTTCCTGGTACATTTCTGGGCTGTAGGATAATGAGATGTACTCAATTTATTGTAAAACACTAATGGAAATAAAATATAAAACACCATGAAATTGCATTTAAACTTTTACCGGTTTCCAGCATTGCTATTTCTGGTATCCTATTTACGACTATTGCAAGACTAAGGCAGCTTTTCATTAGGATCATGAAGAAGGCCTAAGCCAAATGTTGATGTATTTGTGTGATCCTTTTGTTTCTTTTAATTAGACATTGCCTGCGTATGTGGCAAATGTATTAATTGGTATGATTAACTGGTACTAACAGCCAACATGAGTCAAAGCTACAAAGAAAGCTTAGTTGTTGTAGAACTGAGTGTGTTTATAAAAAGACGACCAGTCAAAAAGAATCTGTGAACTTTTCTAAAAGACCCTGGGAAAACATAGAAACTACCTTTACACAGACGACATGTTCTTGTAGTCAAAAAAAAAATAATTATGTTAATAAAGTAAATTTGTTGACCCTCTAATTTAACTAAATTATATTTTTTTTTATTTTGTGCTTGGCAAGGTATATGATAAATATTGGACACAGTCAAGAAGGAAAAAATATGTTGATATGATTTTAAAAGATTTGTTTATTCAACAAGAATTCCTCGTTGAAAAATTATGTTCTCAAAATACATATAGATGCTCAATATATAGAATAAACTTGACATAAAACCTTAAAACTCCAAATACAAATTTAAAAAATGTAATTTAAAATATAGCATAAAAATAACAACATAAGGTAAAAAAATTATATGAGTCATATCGGTGTGAAAAGTGTTGGTCTTTTTGAAGCAGTCGTTTGTTGTGAAAAATTGCTGTTATTGGCAAGAAAAAAAACAAAGCGCATGAAAGCAGACCTTAAAATTCAGAATGGATGGAATCTGAAATACTTCAACTGAAGGTTACATTATGACAATGAGTTGCATCATAAATATTACTCTTTTAAGCTGGATATGATGGGAGGATTGAGATGGGTTGAATAACACTTTGAACTACTGCAACTCAAGCTTGTACAACATATCAGGAGTAATTCTTAATTAATTCTAAATCATTTATATTTAAAGGTGACAACACTTCTATTGTCTGAAATGTAGAGTGTAAAAAAAGTGGAGATATTTTTCCTTTTCCTGTGAATAAGAAGTGTTCACATGAACAAAAAGAGTATAAGATCTGACGATTTACTGTAAAAATTGTTGATAATTTAGTGTGTAAAGATATTCTATCATTCCAGAACCTGCCAATGGACTGTGTGCTAAATTGCAGGATTAGCTGAGAGTTTGACAGTACATGGATGATGTAGTATACACTAGAAAGGGGTTGTAGCCCTAAGATTTCACTATATGATATGGCTATTTTCGATTTTATTTGGTGAAATTTTTTTATTTATTTTTTAGAGGTGGCAAAAACATTTTTTCAAAAATGCACATGAGAAGCTTTAAATAGAAACGCAGAATGTGACGGCAGATAAGAACCATTCGGCCCATCTAGTCTGCCCAATTTTCTAAATACTTTCATTAGTCCCTGGCCTTATCTTATAGTTAGGAAAGCCTTATGCCTATCCCATGCATGCTTAAACTCCTTTATTGTGTTAACCTCTACCACTTCAGCTGGAAGGCTATTCCATGTATCCACTACCCTCTCAGTAAAGTAATACTTCCTGATAATATTTTTAAACATTTGCCCCTCTAAATTAAGACTATGTCCTCTTGTTGTGGTAGTTTTTCTTCTTTTAAATATAATCTCCTCCATTACTGTGTTGATTCCCTTTATGTATTTAAATGTTTCCATCATATCCCCCCTGTCTCGTCTTTCCTCCAAGCTATACATGTTAAGTTCCTTTAATCTTTCCTTGTAACTTTTATCCTGCAATTAGTAGCCCTTCTCTGAACTCTCTCTAAAGTATCAATATCCTTCTGGAGATATGGTCTCCAGTACTGCATTCAATACTCCAAGTGAGGTCTCACCAGTGTTCTGTACAATGGCATGACCACTTCTCTCTTTCTGCTGCTAATACCTCTCCCTATACAACCAAGCATTCTGCTAGCATTTCCTGCTGCTCTATTACATTGTCTGCCTACATTTAAGTCATCTGAAATAATTACCACTAAATTCCTTTCCTCAGATCTTGAGGTTAAGATTCTATCAAGTATTCTGTACTCTGCCTTTGACTTTTTATGACCAAGATGCATTATCTTGCATGTATCCACATTAATTGTCAGTTGCCACAACTCTGACCATTTCTCTAGTTTACCTTTATCATTTGCCATGTGGCTTATCCCTCCTGGAACATCAACCCTGTTACATATCTTAGTATCATCAGCAAAAAGACATACCCCACCATCAAGACCTTCTGCAATATCACTAATAAAAATATTAAAGAGAACGGGTCCAAGTACAGATCCCTGAGGTATGCCACTGGTAACAAGACCTTGCTTTGAATATACTCCATTGACTACAACCCTCTGTTGTCTGTCACTCAGCCACTGCCTTACCCATTCAACAATATTGGAATCCAAACTTAAAGATTACAGTTTATTGATAAGCCTTCTATGTGCAACAGTGTCAAAAGCCTTACTGAAATCTAGGTAAGCAATGTCTACTACACCACCCTGATCTATTATTTTAGTTAGCCAATCAAAAAAATCAATATGATTAACTTGGCATGATCTCTCTGAAGTAAACCCATGTTGTCTCTGATCTTGAAATACATGTGATTTTAGATGTTCAACAATCCTATCCTTTAACATGGTTTCCATTACTTTCCCCACTACTGAAGTAAGGCTTACTGGCCTAAATGGGAAACAACCCGTACACAAACAGTACAAAGTCTACAATACTGCTTTTTATTCTAAAATGTATAGCTTATAGAATGATGAGAAAACTCAAGTTTCATATCAAATAGCAAATAAGATAAGAGGACATAGGTCTCTGCAGAAGGAAACAGGATCGGGAGATAACCAGGGTATGATGGGAGGATGAAGAGGTTTATGTGTCGTGATGTCTTGTTATGTTTTGTTTTGCTTTGCATGTTTAAATGTTTATTGTAAACTATGTATAAGCTTACTATCACTTCAATACAAAGCAATTATATACTGTATTGTGATTTTTTGTTGCCTGAAAACTCAATAAAGATTAAATATGGGAAATAAAATATGAATGTATATACAGTAAATTGCATATCAAACATTATGGGTGAGATTTATCTGGGCAAAACAAGAGCTTTGCCCCACAAGAGCACCTGTTTTTGCCTTGAGAAATCTGCCCATATATGACAAAATTAGTTACAGGCGGCAGCTAATATGAAGATTAAAAGCTTAACATTTAAGGAGCCAGAAAATATTGCAGCAAAATGAAACACTTAAGAAGATTAAGTTGGGGCAGGAATAGAAAGACAAAAATACGATTTTGATTGCTTAACAATAGAGTTTTGAATTCTGCATGGAAACATTAATAGTGTAGGTTGCCATAGTGTTGTTTTTCTTTTATCATCAAAATCAAGTAAAAAATAAAAATAATGAATCAAATTTAATAATAAATTCCACCTTTGAAGACAATGGGTCAAATACATCATCTTTGGATCAATGGGTCACAAAATAAAAATGTACATATAGCATCAAACAAAACACCATATGAAGGAAATACACCATATAACATAGATTTCAAAGAGACAGAGAAAAGAAACATGAATATACCAATTAAAGGGATACTACGGTCACCAGAACAACTACAGCTTATTGCATTTGTTCTGGTGAGTATAATCATTCTTTTCAGGCTTTTTGCTGTATACACTGTCTTTTCAAAGAAAATGCCTAGTGGTAACTCCACTGGCCACTCCTCAGATGGCTGTTAGAGGTGCTTCCTGGGGCAGTGCGGCAGAGTAAGCAGCACTGCCATTCAGTGTCACCACCCTCTGCATGCAGACACTGAACTTTCCTCATAGAGATGCATTGATTCAATTCATCTCTATGAGGATATGCTGATTGGCCAGGGCTGTATTTGACTTTTGCTGGCTCTGCCCCTGATCTGCCTCCTTGACAGTCTCAGCCAATCCTATGGGAAAGCGTTGTGATTGGCTCAGACCACCATCTGATGATGTCAGCAGGTAGGTCAGAGGCAGACAGGGGAAAAGCCAGCAGCTGCAGACTTGAATTCAAGTAAGATTTTAATATATTTAGGGAGACAAGAGAGGGCCAGGGGAACTAGATGGTGGTTTCAACACTATGGCATCATGTTTGTGTTCCTGACCCTATAGTGCTCCTTTAACCCCTTAAGGACCAGACTTCTGGAATAAAATGGAATCATGACATGTCACACATGTCATGTGTCCTTAAGGGGGTAAAGTAATCAGCTATTTAAAAGATGAGTCGGAGTGATGGTATGAAGAAAGAAAAAACCTTAGAAACTTAGCAACTTGGTAGCTAATTTTAGAAGGAGAAGATAGTACACCCTTGAAACAGAGTCTTCTGGAAAGTCCACCAAATAATGGTGGCCAAAACTACCCAATCATTTATATAAGTATTATACCGACAACAGTGGAAAGAAATTCAGATGGGGGGGGACAAAAAAAAAGAGCATGAGTATGTGAAACAAAGCAGGAATGTGAAGCAAAATATCCCCATTAATCATATGTTAAACTATAACAACCCAATTATTAGTCATTCAGCTCAAAATATAAGATTATGTAAGGAATCCAGTGATTTGGAAATCATTCATGCATCTAATAGCCATGAGCCGATAGGACACTTATTATTGAGTGTAATATGTCATTATAAAAAGAAGGACTGGAATGGGTTAGCTAAACAGGCGAAACCAATAGCAGTCTTTTTATGTTAATTTTGGGTTATGCCCTGATTATCCCACAACCACTTCAACTCTGGTGAAAGTTTTTCCCTCTCACCATTGTGGTATGTGTCTAATATGTAATTTTGTCGACAATTTGCAGGAAAAAAAAAGGTTTTACATTTTGGTTCATATACAGTATAGCAATGCATTGCAAGTCACACCTATTTATTTGTAATGTAATTTATTTGTCCTTTCACTTAATTTCTTTGTAAGCTCACTTAGGGTACAGAGGTGGCTTCAGAACCTCTAGAACTAAGAAATAGAACTGAGATTTTAAAACCCTTTAGACTTTAGAAAAAGTGGGCAAGTCTACCACATATAAAACACGTCAAAAGAAAGATACCTTAATAAGAACAAGTTCTAAAATACAGACCACTGAAAGAGGAAACAATATCACGGCTAATTTAATAGGTTGTAGGTTTTATTGTGACAAATTAAAATATTTTAAATGGAGATAGAGGCACAGCTAGAGGGAGTGAATGTAAAAGTTGAAAGAAAGAGGCAAAGTCAAATATCACACTGAGAACTCGTAAAAAGTTATTGATATAATGTTTTTGGAAAAGCTTTTCAAAGGATTTAATATTTGAAAAAATATTTTAACATACTACTTAGATATTTTTATATATCGATATATATTTAAAATACTGGTTTTTTATATGATATATTATTTGATATTTTAATATTCAAAAATGTATCATGTTAAAAGTTTATCCAAAAAAATATTACATCTATGTGATGGTCATTTGGGTATATAGTATAAAATATAGGGGCAGGAAGATTTCAGCTAATCACTGGTGGGCTATCTGAGACACTGTGGAAGAAAAGCAGTAGGTAATGAAAGATATAAACGAAAGGTCAGGAAAGTAGAATTAAAATGGGCTTGCTGATGATGGATTTTTAAAGTGAAGCAAATGGGTATCAGGGTTTGTTGGATAACACATTGTTGCAAAGTAAAGTAATGCAAGTAAAAGGGAGTAACAACATGTTCAAAGTTGCATTTCATTAATAGACTTTTATAAATTGGAGCCTTTTCTTATATTTTTGATATTTTTATATTCTAATTATACTTAGATTTTTTTTTTTTTTTATATTTGAATCATATTTACCGTAAGGTTTTATGTGCCATTGTGGGATATATTATTACATAAGACATTTTTATTTTCTTACATATTTTTAGTACTAAAAATGGTCATGGCTCAGAGTTCTACAAACTTCATACATCGAGACATAGAGTGAATTTTGAAGTGCAGGGAATTGAAATTGTCAAAATATTATTTTTTGGAACCTCAAGTGCTACCTAACAAATATAAAACTGTACCCTAAGGAGGTCTTATGCTCCATTAGTAATATAGATATCTCCCAGTGGACTTGAGGACTCAGAGATAGGAAACCACTCATTTTCGAACAAAAGTGCCACTTTCATGTCCTCTAATGTAATCAATCATATTTGGGAAGAGAGGAAATTCTAAAAGTATTTTTCATTTCTTTCCCGTAAGATTGCGGTGTACAGAAAAATACACATGGGACCTTCTTGAGTTCTCACTCAAGAGAATCCATTTTTTTTGCTATATAACTTCAATTTCATCTACCATATATAGGATTTCAATTGGCGTAATGGGATTTCAGTTAACAAAAATATGTAAATTTGGAGACAAATTTTGGACACATAAAAATGTAAATCAGATTAAAATATATATATTTTTAATCAATTTTACATTTTACACTATTTTAATGTAGTTCACTGCAAATACAGTTTAACAGAGAAAAAAAGTTTGAATTGGAAAGTACAATTTAACTAATTAAAATCTGCAGAAAAATTGATAATAGAAAAAAAAATGGGAAAGGTATCTTGGCCTGTGCTTTACCGATGATGGTCGATAATGGACATTCATTGTGTTTTCTCCCTTTGTTAATAAAACATTTCTGTCTAAAAGCATAGTGAAATTATCCATAGGGATGCTCAATTTTTATGTACCAGGTCACATGCCACGTCTTAGGTTAATTTTCTGAAAGAAAAACTGTACACAATATACTGTGTATAGAGGCCAACAGAAGTATTTGAACTCATTTTCAAACTGGAATAAAGCCCTTGTCTTCAGGTGGAATACACATGAGAGTATCTCTTGAATAACCTGGTGTGCACACCACAAGCAAATTAAACAAACAACCCCGATATTTGTAGAAGTGATTTATTTATTATATTTTTAACATTAGGTTTCTACAGAGACGAACACCTCAAACAATCTCAACGACTGGTTAAGATTAGCCTTATTTTTGTTGTTTTAATTAATAGCTTCAATTTGAGGCAAACAGAATCGAAGGATCAAAAGTGTGAAAAGGCTTTTGGTTCACCGTTCTTGAATATTATACAAAACAATTACTTCCTTGCCATCTGTTCTTTTCCATGTATTAAGCTGTATTTAGACATTTTGCATTGTTTTTGTTTTTTGTGTACAGTAATATCTCTTTTATATTCACTTACCACCTACAAACTGATGTTAATATCTCACAAAGGATACCTATTGCCAGACCCAGATAAAAATACTCTATCGTTATCCATTTGGAGAGAAGGTATATTCTGAACTGGTGCCAGATATTTTAAGTTACACAATTACAAATGTAAACAATATAAATGAATAAACCTTAAGAATCCATAAACCTGATCAACATAAAGCACGGAACCTGAAAAAAGTTTGAAGTTGCTGGACTTTAAAGGATCACTATAGTGTCAGGAAAACGAAGCGGTGACCTCTCCTCCCCTGCCAACGTCAGCTCCCTCTGCTGACGTCAGTGGAGCAGAATGTGCATGCGCGGCAAGTGCCGCGCGCACATTCATGCTGTCAATATTTTTCAATGCTTTCCTATGGACGCTTTGCGTGATGGAGACATAATATGCCTCCAGCGTCACAGATGCGCCTCTAGTGGCTGTCCGGAAGACTGCCACTAGAGGCTGGCTTAACCCTGCAATGTAAACATAGCAGTTTCTCTGAAACTGCTATGTTTGCATCTGCAGGGTTAAAACCTGAGTGACCTGGCACCCAGACCACTTCATTGAGCTGAAGTGGTCTGGGTGACTATAGTGTCCCTTTGAGGTATGAATGGATAATCAGAATAGAATATCTATTTCTCCCTTAAACAGTGTCCGCGTACCAATATTGTATAATATTGTATACTAAGGATGCATTGGTGGGTATCTCAAATATTTTACATTGAGATACCCACCAACATCTAAACTGGAAACACTGCTTGCATAAAAGTTCCACAACAGTCCTGAGCTTAACTAATACAACTCCTGTACCAGAGTAGACATCCCGGCAATTTGTAAGTGTTTTAAATAGTGTGCAACTGACAAACTATACAAAAACAAAAGTTAAACTGCTACAAACAAACAACTGACAAACTGACTAAAGCACTTAAACCATGCACAAATACAAGCCTTTAAGTGTTATTTCAGACACCAATATACATTTAAGGCATTTCATATTTTTTTGGCTCATTATTATGCTATATTTTTATGCAAGGTGAAATATTTATAGTTTTTCTACAGAAAAATAAAAATTTATGTTTTGTAGTATGCTACATAATATATCTGTCCCCTTTGTTTTAAGGCCATAAGCTTGTATCAAATAAAAATGCTTACCATGGATCTTTCGGCTACTCATTCTTCACACACACCAAGCATTAACACTCTCATTCCTGCCGAAGAATTTTCCATCCATTACACCACCACCAACAAGGCCACACAGGCCATTTTACATGTGGGTAAGCACGCTTGGCTTAGCAAAACTGACATCTCTAACGCTCTCAAACTGTTACTAGGCTTAGTTCTGGTTCCAGGAGCAGTCCAAAACTGTGTGATATCTTTGCAGAAACACTCTGCTGGCTGCTTCTCAATGTCGTTCAATGTCCAATGGTGATTCCCTACCTGGATGACTTTCTCCTGGTAGAAATGGTACACAGACACCTCAAAGTATTTTCAGCACTACTGCCTTTTTCACCACATTAGGTATCCCTATTTCATCTGATAAGATTTTTGTCCCTCTACTTGGTTGGTGTTCCTGGGCATCACCTTGCACACTGTCGCTTTTCCGGCAAGCCTCCCAGAGGAGAAGCTGGTACGCATAAGGACAAGAGATGGACAATTTCCTGCAGGCTGGTTCGTGTGCTCGTAAGGAGCCTCAGTCCTTACTGGAGTCACTCAATTTTTCCATGCGAATCATCCTGCAGGGAAGGGTGTTCATTTCTAGGCTTCTTTGTCTACTAGCTGGCTTGTCTGATTATGTGAACGTACTGCGCGACCCCCCTGCCCTAGCTGATTTACGAATGTGGCGACATTTTCTTGTTTCTTGGAATGGTATTTCTCTGTTTATTCCACCTGTTTCTCACTCATCACCAATTATTATGACTGATGCAGTAGTCCATTCTGGATTTCCTGCTATTTTTGGAAATCTTTGGTTCAGAGATTCATTGCCTACAGAGACCCTCTCCTTGACAGCCTTCAGGGAGACCTCCGCTCTGTTCAAGGTTTACCTCATTGTGGCAGTTGCACACACTTGGGGTCAACTTTGGACAGGGAAGGTTATTAGATGTCTCTGTGACAACGTGGGGGCATACAAACTCATCAACAAGTGGCGCTCATCGTCATTTACCATCAAGAGATTGGTCCGAAGATTGACTTAACTTGCCGCCTCGTACCAATTTTATTTGGTCTGTGAGCATATTTCAGGTGTTGATAATAAATAGACATTTTGTTCCAAATGTGAATTCGGACATTCAGATGTTTCTGAATGTCCGTAATGCCAAAGTCCAAATTGTGGAAGTTCCGAAATGAACCGAATTGCCGAAGTGCTAAATTGCCGAAGTGCTGAAATTCCGAAGTGCCGAAGTGCTTTGGATTTCTGAAAAGTGGCAAAACAAGAGAGGGAGGGAAAATTACTATCCTGCTGTTTGTGTCCTTGTCGGTACTGCATTGGAATCACCTTTCCTGCACAGCCCTGGTGCACAGATTCACAGTCCAGGTGGCTTCTTATCTGGTCACCTTGGACTGTGTCTATCTGCAAGGGTGAGCAAACATATCTGCGCTACAAACTCCCACCACAGGTAAGATCCTGACAAAAGACTTGATCATCATGGAGTCCGCAGGAATGTGCGAGTCCCTGCAAGTGTCCAGCCTGGTCCAGACTGTTTCAGAGTTGCAGCGAGAAGTCATGTTCCCAGCCCCAGAACCTGCTTATTCAAAGCCATTTGTTATCATGCCTGAGAGATTTGATGGTAGCAGCACATCCTTACAGTCCTTCAAGGTGGATTGCGAGGTGTTATTTTCTTTAATGCCTCGGACATATGCCACAGATTTCAACATGGTCCGAGCAGCTACCAACCTGTTTTCTGGACGCATCAAAAAAGGGGCTCACCAGATGTTGCAGGCAAAGAGTCCTGTCCGTGACAGTTTGGAATGCTTCACGACTGCTTTGGACTCACAATGCAAGACCTCTAATAAGACCACTGTGCCAAAGCCTGCTCCACGTACCAGAGGATCCCAGATTCCTAGAAACCGAGATTGCCCTTATTGCCCTGTTCGTCCACCTAGGCCTCCAACTCTCTGACTATAAGAAGCCGTCATGCCTGCCCATGCTTGGCCTCCATGAGAAAACCTCCATCTCCTGCTCCAGAGTCGCCTACATCTACTCCTGAGAATAATAATATTAATACCATCACTACTTCCTGACAGTCCAAAGAAAACCTACTTTCGGATTGTGCCTTTGCTTCTAAAGGTACTATAGTCCGTACAAAAGATTTATGACAGTTCGAGAAGCCATTGCAAGCCGCAAACTCCGCTCCTCCTGAGGTACAAGAAGTACTTACCTACACCCAGATTAAAGAAGACTTTGACTGCTCTCCAGCTGTAGCAGAAGCTGGTACTAAGGAGCCCGACACTGAAGAGGGACTCCACACTGGAGACTATAACTCAAGGACTTTCTTAATTCGGATAGTGAACCCAATGAGGAGTATTGCTATTATAAAGAGCCTGTTCACACCCAGAGGGCATTCTTAAAGGAGGGGCCTGTCACGGTTCTCACCGTGATATTCAGATGGCCAGACATGGTCGCCCCAGAAGTCCCCAACAGGGGATTTTATTCGGTTATTTTGAGTTCCTGGGCCTGCTATCTGCCTTTGAGCAAGAGCAGTTCTGTTTATTTCAAGTTGTTCTCTCTCTATTATTCCTGGCTATGTCTGCAGCACTGGGGGCTGGACTTCATCTATGGTCATTGCAAGTGCTTCACCTGACTCCAAATTGACCCCGACTTCTATCTTCGTTTATCCTGATCTCTGGCATCCCTTTACTTCTGCTACACTTTGTTAATTCTGACCTCTGGCATCCTTTGACTTTGGCTATCCCTTGACTATCCTGCTGTTTGTGTCCTTGTCGGTACTGCATTGGAATCACCTTTCCTACACAACCCCCATGCACAGATGGGGAGAGTAGAGAAGTTGGAAAAGGAGATCCAACAAAGAAAAGGGAACAAACTCAAACGCAACAAAGAGGATTATGATATGAATAAAAGATTTGAACAGAAATAACATCTTCAACAACAGCATACATATTCCAGAAGAATCATACATCGGATGGAGAAAGAAAATCCCTATATAAAGATAAATGTCAAATACATCCCCCAGAACAACAATGAACATTCGAAAAGAAAAGAAAAACCAAAACAATTGAATCATGCTCATAAAGAGAATCACACTAGTGGGAAAGAAATTAATAGACACTCTAGAAACCTCTTACAAGAAGGAGCTATCCCCAAAGGAAGAGAATTGGAGAATAGCAAAAACTTGGAACTGGAGGATTACTCCGTACTCTCTTTTTATGAAGACCGTGGAGGAAAATCATATATCATATAGAAGCAAGAGTCCCAAAAGATCGAGATCCAACACAAGAAAAGAAAGGACCAACATGGATCCAACAACAGTTAATAAGAAACCTAGAAGGAGAGGAAATAGAGCCGGAATTAAAGGGACACTCCAGACACCCAGACCACTTCTGCCCATTGGAGTGGTCCGGGTGGAAACTCCCACAACCCTTAACCCTGCAAGTGTAATTATTGCAGTTTTTATAAACTGCAATAATGACCTTGCAGGGTTAAGTCCTCCTTTAGTGGCTCTCTCTCAGACATCCACTAGAGGGACTTCCATGATCTTAGAACACAAAAAGTGTTTTAAATTACGCTGGGCGTCCTCACGCTATGCATGAGGACCTCCAGCATCACCAGAATCCCCATAGGAAAGCATTGAATAATGCTTTCCTATGGGGAGGTCTATTGCGCGCGCGTGGCCAGGAGTGTGGGCGGAGCCTGACCCAGCGTCGAGGGACATCGACGCTTGATTCAGGTAAGTCACTGAAGTGGTTTTAGCCCCTTCAGTAACATGGGATGGGGATGGGAGGGAGGGGGGCACTGCAGGGCCCTGCAGTGCCAGGAAACGGATGTTTTCCTGGCACTAAAGAGTCCCTTTAAGGTCCAGCAGAAAAAAAAAATTCAAGAATGGAGAATGCATTGTGAATATCTCCCAGTATACCCTCTCCAAAGAGGAAGAGCAGATCCTGAAATATGGCCATATATTTGTTTCCACTCAACCCCCAAATCATTTTACAATCTTCATAGATGTACAGAAAATTATTTGAAAACTGAACCTCCAACTGAACTTTAACAAACTTAACTTGTCTATGCAAACAGAGGAGAAGAATTATTGGTCCAATTATGAAAACTTACTTATTAGAGATTTGGAAACAATATGAATGTTGGAAACACTCCAGGCAGAAGATGTACCTCTTGAAAAGCAAACTAAAATCATTCACTCAACACTTAGACCCACCTCCTATTTTTACCCAAGTCAAGAACAAGGAGAATATATTCAGGTATATATGGAATCTAGTGCTAAAAGAGATTAAGCACTTATGCACTGAACAAAGAACAACAAATCAAATCTCACACATAAAGAGAAAAAAGCGCTTAAGGATTTGGCCAACAATACATCTATACAAATTAGGGAAGCTGATAAAGGTGAAATCATAGTTATTCAAAAGAAGGAGGATTACAAAAGGAGTATTTACCACCTACCAAAAATCCACAAAGTTCTGACGAACCTTCCAGATCGCCCTATTATATCAGGTATAAAATCACTCACCAGCAATCTATCGGCTTATGTGGACTATTTCCTACAACACATGGTGACACACTTAGACTAGCATCTAAAAGATACCACACATCTTTTACAACTTATTCCCCTTATTGAGTGGACACAAAATTGTCTCTTAGTTAGCCTAGATGTCTCTTCAGTATAAACTAGTATCCCAATAAAATTAGTGTGTATATTAGGTTAAAAAACAATAAAAAGCAGAGTGCTACAATCACCTATGTGGGTCACTCCACCACACATAAATAAGTGAATAAAATGGTAAAAGTGGTGAGAGCACACAAAATAAAAATAACAAATTTGTTACCCCTATGTTCAATTAAAATCCTGTAAAAGACAAAATCAGGAGAAGAAACATAGGGTAATAACGTACAGATAATTGATATATTATTTAATAAATGTACAAACTCATATTTCTGAGCCACTTAAAATGAAAGCTGGCTCAGACTAAGAACGTTAAATAGATGGTATAGTGGTAGCTGAAGTTAAATGCCGACTGCTTACTCGTCTCTTCTTACAAGAAACCCAGGATACAGGATCTTCATTTAAAAAAAGTTTATTTTCCAAAGTAAAAACAGCAGCAAAAATAAAAATCAGCAATCACACTGTCCACACACTGATGCGTTTCAGCCGAAGCTTTTATTAAAGTTTAAGTCCATTCAGTTCCTTCATAATTTAAATAGGAGCCTTTTCGCGCCCTTTTTCCAATCGGTAATAAGCTCCTCCCCTTCAAATTAGATGCAGCAGACAACCGGGCATCCTTGCGTCCGTGGTTATCTTCTTTTACTTGCGCATTCGTCATGAAGACGTGGGGGGGGGATCTGTTCGCTTATGCCGATTAGACTTTGGTGTTGCAGAGGGAGTTCTCTGCTACAAAGTGCAGCATACACATTATCATATTCTATCATTTAGACACAATATTAGAACAAATTAAATATATTGATACATTAAAAAACGAAACTTCTCCTCTCCTTCCTATAAGGACACATAAGAAAATTAGTGGGAGAAAAAAGAATAAAAAATGTATTGATCCATTTAAAGACAAAGTAATACAGGAGGAATTAAGTCAAATATAAACAGCAGGCAAACATCTTGCACAATATTTAATTTTTAACTATTTTCTACAAATATTCATATATATAACACATCTATATATGCATAAAATTGATGGGGGGCGGGGCCGGGCCGCCGAGCAGAGCGGCAGCCATGCATGCGAGCTCCAGCTCTGAGCAATCTAAATGCCGAAAATCACGGACTCTAAAGCTAGCCAGAAGCCGGGGAGGCACCAAGCATTGTGTGGGGAGAGACCCGGGAGCAGAATGTGCCAACGCTCACCAAGCTGCAGCCGCGAAGCCTGCATAATTGAAACGAACCCACAAGGCCTACACACACACGGACTGCAGACATGTAAGGCACGACGACAGAGGGAGAGAAAGGAGCGCCGGCCCGGCCCCGCTCCCCCCCCCTCTGGCCGACGGGGGTAAACCTGGCCCACAAATCCGACCTTCAGAGACTGGGGTGGAAGCCCGAGCAATGCGGGGCCCCTTCCCGCGCGGGGCCAAGATGGCGGATGGCTACACACGCAGCTGGAAACCGCACTGGGCCACCTGGACCCTTCAGGGTGATGGATCCCATGGAAGGACCCCCCGGGCAGCGGACTGCTCGGCACGGAGCCGGCCTTGGCCCCTGGATTTGGTGGTGGTCCAGGGGCAGATGCCCCCAACTCTGAGAGCCCTGTGGAGCCGAGGCGTGCTGGGACCCCGGTGGACCGGTGGCCGGGGAGGCGCTGACCGGCGCCATGCATGTGACCGGAGAAGGGTGAGGCAAAAAGAGGCTGGAGCTCCAACGGGGACCCGCAGGGGTTGGGGAGGTGCAGGGGACGGGGGCCTGAGGACTTTTCAGGGGTGGGAGTCCGCCGGACTGTTCACGTCCCTGAGTGCCCACAACACTGTGGAATCCTATGCTGCACGACAGGGGCATGCCTTGGGGGGACCGGAGAGGATCTGACACACGGGGGGCGCTGGGAGGCCCTGGGAGTGGGCAACCCGCTTAACATATATAAGCATCCCTGCCACAAGTTTGAACAGAGGTAACAGCAGGGGGAGGCTTCAACAACGACTACCCAGGAAGTCATCGGCCCCACGCTGGTCGGTGCCCTCGTAGCGGACGCTGCGATGCCACCTCCAGAGAAGAGACTCACCTTTTATCATTTTGTTTTGCTAACAATGTATATCTCCTTACCAAACATGTATGATTTACTCATGTCTCTCACAACTAAAATGTCAGGACGAGCACCCAGTCTAACGTCTAGCATAACTACCCATCCACTGACATACACAGCATAAGCATGCTCCACTGATTTAACAGTGTGCAGTACTAGTCAGTTATGTTTTGCCAGCAGGATGTATTTTTATTTTTATTTTAGTAGCTAATAAGCATGAAAGATCAAGCCTGCTCCAGATATTTGTTAGCAATGTTTTGCCTAGTGATTTCCCTTTTATTATTAACTCACGCAAACAATATGTGCCTTAGTTAATCATACTGCTAGCACTAGCACCTCCATCTGTCAGCCTGTTAACCTGAATCAGGGCTTCGCCTGCCTTATAAATTCGTATACCAATAATACTTTTAGCATTTAGCCTGTTCCCTCTGTTAAATGACACTAGCGACCAATACAACTTTGGGTAATCTTTCTCAATTTGTCCCAAGCCTGATTAGCCTGAAACCAGCTCAGAATAACGGTTTAACCAGGTTGCGTGTCCCATAGCCTGTTTATTTCTATGTTATTTTCATGCCAAGTTAAGCATAGATTGTATATCATATGATGCTCCTCAGTTTTACTCTTGTTACCTTTACTTTATTGCTGACGGTATCACCGTATAGCTCGAAGCTACCTTTATAAATATTACTATATGCAGGATCCTACCTCTTTGGAAAGCGTACTTAATAATTAAAAAACGAGGCTCCCAACCGTAGGAGATGTACTATTGTGTTACAATGCTCCCACTATGTACTAATACTATGCGTCTCCTCCTCTTCATTCTGTATCCCGTTTAAACCCTGCCTCAATAAAAGAAAGATTGACAAAAAAAAAAAAATTGATAGAAAAAAAGGTGAGTATTTCCTAAAAGTCTATATTTTTACTGATGATGTAAAAATTCGTGCCTGGGATAAAATTAAATGCATTTATTGGAAATTGTTCAATAAATAAGAATATAATATTATAAAAAATTATATAAAAAATCCCATTAAAAATTCCTTAAAATTAAATATAAGTATTAATCTCAAAATCTGCATTAAGCCCCCTCTGTGTAAGTGCGTCCAAATTAAAAATCCATCTCATTTCGGTCTTGCTTAGGAGACTATCTCCACCTTTCCAGTGGATTTTGAAATGATCTATTGCAAAAGACTCCAAGCAACTAGCAGCTCCATTATGATGTTCCATGAAATGCTTGGACACAATGATTGAGGAATTTCCTTTGGATGTTGTATATATGCTCCCTAATCCTTGTCTTTAATGGGTGTGATGTCTTCCCTACATATTGTAGTTCACAAGTACAGGTTAGCATATATACAACATTGTATTGGATGTGATAAAATACTTTATTTCATTTTTTTTAGTAAAAATTAGTATTAAAAATAAATTAAAAAATTCTCCTCTTATTTCCAGTTCTCATCTTGCACCCTCTACAATTTCCACAATAAAAGAATCATTTTTGTTCTTTTAAAAAATTGTTAGGGCATTCTGTTTTTTCTTTATTTAAGAAGCTATTAGTTAGAATGTGTTTAAAAGATAAGAATTAGTTAGCTATTAGTTAGAATTTGTTTAAAAGATAGAATTTTCCTCTAAAGATAAGTCTGGGTTGATCCCCTATCAATGGGTGTATTTCATCATCTATACTTAAAACATGCCAATTTTTCTTGCTAATTCTGAGAAGATTATGATTGTTAGAATTAAAATAAAAAATTAAAGGGATAGTTCTTGATGTTTCATCGATTTTCTTATCTTTATATTCCAATATTTCTATTTTCCTCCTTCACTTGTTCATAGGCTTTTTTTAAAAAAATCTTTTATCATACCCCTTTTCTAAAAATTGTTTTTCTAAAATTTTTGCTTGATTATCGAAATCTCGTTCTTCTGTGCAGTTCCTTTTTAACCTTAAAAATTGCCCTTTCGGTATATTCGATAACCATGGTTTAAAATGACAGCTACTAAAATCAATAAAACTATTAACATCCACAGATTTAAAAAAAAAGTCCAGCTTTTTATTGCACCATTTTCTTTAAAAATGTCAAGATCTAAAAAATTACTATTGGGGGAGCTAATAGTATGTGTTAGTTTAATATTCCATAAATTATCATTAAGAGAATCAATAAAATCCAAAAAGTTGGGGACTGCCTTTCCATATAATAAAAATATCGTCAATATAACGTTTGTAGAGGACCAGATTTGCCCCAATATCCAACCTGGAGAAAACATTAATTTCCTCCCAGTAAGACATAAATAAATTTGCGTAACTTGGGGCAAATCTGGTACCCATGGCTGTTCCCTTTGTCTGGCGATAAAAATTATCCTCAAACCAGAAAAAAATGTTGGGGAGGATCATATTGATCACATGAAGTGGGGAGAAATGCGGTGCAATACTTTTTAGAACTCTTCGACTAAATGAATGGAGATCAACAGAGATTCATATTGGATAGCATCAGTTTTGTCTTGGAACACAATTACTTCCAATTCGAGAAACAATACCTTCAAACAACTGGGAATGCTATGGGGACAAAACTAGCACCCTTATATGATAATCTGACCATGGGATGGTGGGAGAGCCAATACATCTTGTATAATAACCCGTTTCCGAACCAACTCTTATTTTAAAAAAGATGAATTGATGAAATTATTTGGCAGGGTGAGGAGCTAGACCTTGTGAAATTTATAGATCACACCAACTTGAATAATATGAACCTCAGGTTTACCCATGAAGCTAGGAGAACTAGCATTACCTTCCTTGATGTTAACATCTTCCTTGATGAAGATGGAAAACTTCAAAATATTAATCATCGCAAGAAAGTGGACCAGAGTGGCTTTTTAGATGCCCGAAGTGCCGATAAACCAAGATGGATTCAGAACATCCCTAAGAGCCAATATATGTGGGTAAAGAGGAACTGTAGCAGATCCCAAGACCTAGAGAAAGAATTTCAGTGTCTTACGTCACGGTTCGTACAGAAACATTATGATTATTGACATCTCCAGTAGTAGATAGAAAATACCTAATCTATAAAAAGGGGCCGCCAAACAGAGACAAAACTAACAGCTCTACCAACATGACTCAAAATCAACTATTGCCTATTTTCGTAACCACATACAACCCTGCAGCATCAAAGATTAGCAAGATTTTACTAAAACACTGGCCTATCATTACCCAAGATAAAAACATGAATACGAAAGACGAAGATAAACCTAAAATTGTATTTAGAAAAAAAATGAATCATTAAGAACTTTATAGCTCCCAGTATGCCACGAAGGACGAAACCAAGCAATAATGTGCCTGGAACTTGGCCTTTGAAGGGAATATATAAATGTGGGAGAAAAAAACTGCATTACTTGCCAGCTGATCAGACCAAAGGATAACAGGTTTTTTTTTTTATCTAATCATAACAATGACAACAAAAAATTTGAAATTCAACGATTCATTAATTGCAATATACCTCCTAGAGTGTCCATGTGGGAAACAGTACATTGGCCGCACATGCAGAAAACTCAAAACCTGAATTTATGAACATATAAGGGCAATAAAGAAAAAATGCACCAACCATGGAGTTCCGCTACACTTTTTGGTGCACCATAATGGAAACCCACAAGGTTTAAGTATTAAAATGTATAGAAACCCTATATAAAAAACCCTCTGCCTCCAACGCCCTTCTCAGATGGGATAGCTGTCACTCAAAGCCATTAAAACAAGGTGGGACAGTATCTCAGGATCAGGAGAAACTGAACTAGTCTACAGGATTTTAAATCAAAAGTGAACATACTGAGACAACAATCTGGAGAAAAAGGTTATCCAAATAGGTGCCTAAAAAGAGCCTATAGGAGAGCCTTGGAAACCGACAGGAGAGATTTCCTATCGGATGGACCAAGTACCAAGAAGGTTCAGGACAAGACCATAAGGATGATAGGCACTTATGAACAGGCTGGGACGTAGTGTATAATTCCCTTCAAAAATTTTGGCCAATCTTACTTAAAGATAAACACCTAAAGGACGTCCTTGGCCCAAAGTCCTCCATAACGGCATGGAGGGGTAAGAACCTTCGGGACCTACTAGTCCCAAGCCATTTCTTCACTAAACCGATCCCACCGACCACATGTCAAGGGAATCTAAACATGTGACCAATAGTGAAAGAACTAATTCCTTTAAAATCAATCACTTTTTCAATTGTAACAGCGCAGGGCTGGTCTTTTTATTGACATATAGCTGCACTCTCATGTATGTAGGTAAAACATTCCGGCAGTTTAGGGAACGAATAAAGGAACACGCTAGGTCCCCTAAAAGTCATGTAGAAACCCCTATTTCCAGACACCTCAAAGAACATCATGGTGGGACATCTAGGGACATTAATTTCTGTGGCTTGGAACTGGTCAAACGTGACCAGAGACGGGGTGATTACGATAGGACTCTACGCCAAAGGGAGTGCAGATGGATCCATAAACTTGGAACTTTGAGTACAAGAGGTCTAAATGAGGGTTTTTCGTTCTCCCCATTTATATAATTAGAGAGCATTGCTCCCTCTGATTCCGGGTTGACATCTGCTCCACTTCTGATATGTTGAAACATTTAAATTTACCTGCATGTAGTTGTATATATGTGGCGGAACCAGCCTCGCCACTGGGCATTGGAGAAGACTGATTGCCAGACTCCTGCCATGTGACTATGGCCCCTGGGATGTATTGCCCTTTAAGGAACTGATTTGGGGCTTATGGAGTTTTATTGGACTGTGTATGGCCCTTTAAGAACTGTATTTTGGCATAATGGATTTTTATTGTGCTGTTTATGGCCCTTTAAGTACTTTGGGAAAGGACCTGCAGTTTTGGCATGGCACTTCGGATGCAGCCGAAGTGCCGAAGTAGTCAAAGTGGCCGCCATTAGAAAACCAAACACATGGCGGCGGCCATTTTGATTAATTCGAATGCAGTCAGCGGTGTGTGCCGTCAAACTCATGGAACTAAAATCGGCTACAGAACGGCACGAACACCGCTGAAGTTTTACCTTCCATGGAACTAATTCATTCGACAGTTTATTCGACAGTTCGACAATACGAATGATTGTCGTTCGTCTGTTTGAACTGACTCTAACATGGGAAATAGACCGGCCGCACAGCCCGATTCTCTGGAACTGTTTTGGGCATGAACTGTTTCCAGCTTACTTTTTAACCCCTGCATGGAATTGGCTGAATTTTTACTATGTTTATAATTAAAGTGTGCTGAATAATAATAGTTTTTTATGAAGATTGAATGTATATTTTTAAAGTTACAGTGTATGTGTAAAAACTGTATTTCTCGGCCTGTGATAATTACATTAACCCATTGTGTAAGGTAATTGTATTACAGGCAGAGGGTAGGATTTTTTGTGGGAGTGTCTGAGTGTATTGTACGTATTGATTGGCTGTACTTCAAAACCCTGTGGGCGGTACTATGGTTGTAGAATGGGCATAAAAGCAGAGTGTTTGAATAAAAGTTCAGTTCTACTTCACCCTCAATTTGGAGTGCCGTCTCTTATTGGGGGACTCTGCTACAAGGGATTGCTATGCTAGTCATACACCCTTCCTATATCACTACTAAGCTCTTGTAAGAGCTTGTTCCTGTCTTGCTCTCTGAAGGAGTCTATGGTGGTTATGGTGTCAGCTGGAGTGCTTGGAGCCCTCAGGAAGCGCTAGGAGCATCCTTCAACGGAGGTACCCAGTCGGGGTGCCAGGTGATCCGTTACAATATACTTGTAAATTTATTTCTTGTGATCATTTATCCATGTGTGTGGTAGATGTAGTGTCAGTGTGTTCCCGTAGTTAATGAGGAATTCACTATATATTTTTTCTATTATATTACACTGAACAATAGGAAGCCCTATCCCCCTAGTCCCTCCCTATCCCTCTTCTCCCGCATATACATTTTTAGTAGGGGGATCCCAATATGCTCATGAGCCATGCTTTAATCAGATATGTATAAATCAATGAATTAATGGTTTATGACTTTAAGTGAGAATAGCTCTTGACTTATAATTAATATTAATGGGATCCGTTTACAGTTCTTGGATGCATCTCTATTGTATTTAATCAGAGGTCAATTCTTTGTAATTACGTATTGGGACTGTCTCTTTAAGAGAAAGTAGTTTTTTCACTTTTAAGTCAGTCCCCGTGCGATCAGTTTGAAAGATCTGTTTACAGCCCCCTAAATGCGCTCACATTCAGAATAAGTATGAATAAATATGCCTGGATATAGTCGGGCATTTAATTTCTGCAACAATGTATCGAGACTGTAACTTTATTTTTTAGCATCCTCTGATTTTGATCCAGCGCTCTACAGGTTAATTGGGTTGCCAGGGAACATATTAACATCTTAGTGGGAGTCTGTCTCTAACCCCCTCCCCTAATTCTGATGAGCATTTGGCTTCACCAATGGGAGTGAGTCAATTGAAAGATTCTCCACTTAACGTCTGATATGATCGGATTGGATGATGGAGGTAGGGCTCTATGTCCTTATTTAAACACTCATGGGAACACTTGACACTTAGCTCTTGACAAAGGTGTATCCTTATGCCGAAACCTGCGTCGATCGCGTTTGGTGCCGATGTTCTACATTTGATTTTAGGTTCTGGGAGAGTTAGTCTGCCAGAGGTTGTTTTATTTGACATGGAAGCAGGGCCGGACTGGCCCACCGGGATACCGGGAAATTTCCCGGTGGGCCGCGGCATCTGGGGGCTGCGCAGGTATGTGCCACCGGGTTGCCGGTCCGGTGGCACACTCAGAGGGGGCCGGACGGCGGCCGCATTCCAGGCTGGAACCGCCGGGCCGGATGGTAGCCTCGCCGGTCTGGCAGCACTCCTAATGCTGAGGGCTGAAGGAGGAGGGAGCATGTCTCTATAATGCTCCCACGCGGTTCCCACAATTCACAGCAGCATCTGTGCTGTGAATTGTGGGAACCGCTAGGGAGCATGGTAGAGAGACATGCTCCCTCCTCCTTCAGCCCTCAGCATTAGGAGTGCCGCCGGACCGGCGAGGCTGCAGCGTGGAAGGCCGGTCGGCGGCCGCCCTGACCCCTCTCAGGTGGGTGGAGGGGATGGGGGTGAATAGAGAGAGAGGGGGAGGGAAAGTGCCACAGGGAAAGGGGGGAGAAAGAGACAGAGGGGGGAGAGTGAGACACAAGGGGAGAAAGAGGAGTGAATAGAGAGAGACAGAGGGGGAGGGAGAGTGCCACAGGGAAAGGGGGGAGAAAAAGACAGAGGGGGAGAATGAGATACAAGGGGAGAAAGAGGAGTGAATAGAGAGAGACAGAGGGGGAGGGAGAGTGCCACACGGAAAGGGAGGAGAAAAAGACAGAGGGGGAGAATGAGATACAAGGGGAGAAAGAGGGGTGCATAGAGAGAGACAGAGGGGGAGGGAGAGTGCCACAGGGAAAGGGGGGGGGGAAGAGACAGAGGGGGGAGAGTGAGACACAAGGGGAGAAAGAGGGGGAAGGAGAGTGCCACAGGGAAAGGAGGAGAAAGAGTCAAAGGGGGAGAGTGAGACACAAGGGGAGAAAGAGGGGGAATAGAGAGAGACAGAGGGGGAGGGAGAGTGCCACAGGGAAAGGGGGGAGAAAGAGACAGAGGGGGAGAATGAGAAAGAGGGGGAATAGAGAGATGGTAGAGGGGGAGAGAGAGACACATGGAAAGGGGGAGAAAGAGAGAGGGGGAGAGGGGGGCACAGAGGGAGAAAGGAGACACACAAGGGGAGGGGGAGAAAGAGGCAGAGGGGGAAGAGAGAGACTGGGAAGGAGAGGGGAGACATGGACACAGAGGAGCAGTGAAAGGGAGAAATAAACATACAGAGGGACTGGGGGGAGGCAAAAAGGCACCCAGAGGGGATGTATATATCACTGGTGGATGCAGGGCGGGCAACGGGCAATTCTCCCCCAGAGGCTCTCCCCTGCTGGCCAATGCAGGGCTGGCACTGTCCAAGCACCATGTGCCTTCACGGACCAGAGGGGAGATCAGAGATCTCCCTCCCCGTTCCACAGGCACCGTGCAGGCAGTCGGCAGGGGAGGAAGAGAAGACCCGGGAGCTCAGCCTGCAGCTCCTCCGGGTCCTAATTGCGCGAGTTTAGAGCGTTGCCGCGGTTACAGCGGCAATGCTCTGGCTCTCGCGAGAGTGAACTCTAGCCCTGGAGCTATGGGCTAGAGTTCACTCTCACCACTGCGACCACCAGGGATTCCTGGTGGTCCCAGTGGTGAGAGTGAACTAAAGCCCCATACATACACTGCCCACACACACACCATACACATTCACACACTGCCCCCCCATACACACACCAACAGACCCCCATACACACATTGCCCTACACACACAGCCACCCATACACACATTGCCCCACACACCCTAAACACTGAACCTTTCACACATTGCACCACTGCTCCTATACCCTACTACAGTCCCATATCCCAGCAGACCCCAGGTAAGTTGTCAAACTGTTCTTAAACGGTTTGACTACTTACTCTGGGAGTGGGTCCCAGCACTCCTGGCACCATAACCACTACACAGAGCAGTAGTGGTTATTGTGCATGGATTATTTCTTTAAATAATCTATAGGTGCCCCTCCTGAGATCAGGCTCTGGATCCGCCAGTGATTATGTATTTATTTATATATATATATATATATATATATATATATATATATATATATATATATATATATATATATATATATATATTTATGCCTATTATATTTACACATATATTAATGTACATTTATATATGCATAATACACAGAGAAATGTCATTGATATGTACCAAATGTAATAAGTAGATATTGGCCCAGTCTTGTTGCTAGGTGCATACTCCAGCACAATAACATATTTAAATTACCTCAAAATAAACAAGATAACGGCATTTTTTACAGTTGTGCCCTACATACATTCACCATTTCAGTCCCATTACCAAGCTTTCCTTAATATGTCATGGTAGTTGGACGGAAACATTGGTTAAATGCAAAGGCACGTCTGCTTAAAATAAAACTGCACTCTTTTTTTTAAAGCCTATATGTGCTTTTTTCACGTTGGAGTAATAATTTTTAATTTTAAGTTATCTTTTCTAACTCTGTATCTGCACACTATGCTGGCGCAACGCATTATGGGGATGGTAAATAATTTTTTTCCAGGGCTGCTTTTAATTCCCAGTCCGGCCCTGCATGGAAGTGGGGTTTACTAGGCAGGCTGCCTTGAAGCAGCTACAGGAGATAGGGGCTTTGGGTATCGACCTAGCAGGCTGCCTTACAGTAGCATCAGGAGATAGGGGTTTTGGGAATCACCAACGGTTAATGACAGCCAGCGACTGTGTGACCGGATATTGGTGTTTAACAAACTCCTATAACTTTGGTAATTTAACGATTTGGCAGTTAGTACTTTGAAGCATTTGATGCTTACGTAACAGCTGTAATATACAACAAGCTGGATAGTCACTTGAGTGTAGCGATTCTAATACTTCAGCCCGTTTTGGCGGTACTGCCCCTAAATGCACCGTTTTTAGACAAGCCCACTTTTTTCCAACCATCCTCTCCTCTACTTTATTTGGAACCGGGTACATCGTGGCCATGCCATAGTGAACCCTGTGATTAATATGGTCTAATTAAGGGATGGTCAAGAATACCTATACTTTGTAAACTGTGTATAAAGTCCACTTAGCAACACTATCTAATTAGGACAACTATGTATCCATTAGTGTGCGGTGGCTAACAGGCTCCGTTTTACTGGAAGTTAGGTATCAATTCAACCGTGTTACAGTGTATATCACTTGTTATTTTAAAGGTGTATTATCACTCTGTTTATTCACAATGTTACATTGGTTTTGGTTTTTCACATAGAACCTACTGTTCTAGTTAGGCTCTTCCTATTTTAATATCCTAATATTCGGCTTTAATAAAGGTTTATACCACTTATACAAATTTTTAATTTTAAAGGTACTTATTTTGGTGGAGTGGGAGACCGCACACTTTACGTGGGCGGTCTTCCCATCCCGCTTTATTTTTTGTCTATACCAAAGGCTTATACCATATTTATGGATACTTAATTCATTTAGAGGTTCTCGTTTATGGAGCAGGGACCCCCCACATATTTGTGAGGAGTTATCCTGATTCCATTTCATAGTTTCTGTTCAAGGTATAGAAACTATACGTCCAACTGAAAGAGGCGGTGACAGATTCAAAACCCTAAGATAAAGGGAGTCTTATTGGATCTTTAAGTTAGGTACACTATATAATGGCGGAATAAACAAAGAATTGGATATAGCTGCTTTTTGGAATTAGAGTTTAGTAATATCCACATAAAATATAACATTAGACTCACTAGGTTGGATAACACATTAGCATAATATGAATTAGCTTCTTTTTTTTTCTCATGCCTCCCCATCCCACATTTTATTTTTACCCAGACCCACTCATAGCCAGAATGGTGAAATATAATACCCATACCAAAAAGCTCCAAAAGGAATCAATTCCTTTCAAAGAAAAGCAAATGCTTGTACAAATATTTCACTTTCCAACCTGATATTTCCTCTAAAAACTAGAAGTGGAAATGTGGATTAGCTATACTTAGCAATAAGTACTATTTTTATAGGCATTTAGAAGCTATAGAGGGATTATTTCTTGTAGAACATGCACATATATAGAGTTAGGCATACTTAAGCACAATTGTGATCACTTCAGAAGCACTGAGAGTCTGCATGGACGGTCTCTTTAAATATATAAATGCATCGGATTTTATGTATATAGATGCAATGCTAAAAAAAAAATTATGTATTTTCTTATATGATTTTGTGATGGAAAATGGTTCTGTTGTATCTTGCATGATGACTTATATAGGTTACATTGTTACTAAATACTGAAGGAACTTGTCAATTCCCGAACGAGACACTTCTATATAAAACGAACTGCCACAGCTAGGTGCTTCATTTCACTCCCTGACAAAGTGAGCGCAAGCCTCACGAAACGCGTAGGAGCAATCGAGCACTGCAGTCCCCGTGTTTTTGTGGACCAATGAGCATCCGTACTCCAGCCGACATCAAGAGGAATTCTCACCGGAAAAACGCTAGAGGTACAAAAGTGTAGTACTATAAGGACTTATTCCACTACTGGACACCCTGAATACAGTCATGAGAACCATTCCACCACAACGATACACGAGGGCCTAAGAAGAGATTGTATGCATATACATATCTGAAAACGCAAGTTACCATATAATACTTATAAACCAGTACCAATCTAAACGATCGCTGGACTTTTTTGATAGACTGATTGCCACTTACTTTACAGTTTAATATATGCATTAACATACAGATAATATCTATATATGTTTTAAGTTTTTTATTGATTTACTTTTTAATAAGATGGTTTGATTATCTAGCTGTCTCACTCCACTTTGCGCTTTTATTCTGGGCACTATCTTCTAAACTGTGCAAGTGATAGAGAATGGATGTGACCACAGGGACTTAGAATGAAGATCAAACCAAGAGCAGTAGTGTGAAGAGCAAGAGTGAATGCATGATGGTGGGAATGTAGAATGATAGTGGGGGGTGTGGAGACGGGTGTATGCAGTGCTAGGACAAATATGAGCAGAAGATTGAGGATTCTGAGTGGCTTTGCATATGCCATACAAAGTATGACTGAGAGTGCTTGGATAAGTAGGCCGGAAGAGGACCCTAGGTCCTTGGTCAGTTTAATAGCCCCCACTCGTGGGTTACAAGTGTGGGCCCCACCATGGGTCACTTTATTGGATAAGGGGTGTAACGAACCCTGAAGTGGAAGCTATGGGTTTGTATGATTTGAACCGACCGGCTGAGAGCCTGGGTAATTATAGCTCGCCGTTCGGTTCTTCTGGTCGGTAGTTAAAGTCCAAAGAAACTAAATCCTCTAGTACAGCTTTCCCCAAGTAGTAATCAGGTACCCAAACACCAGCCGGAACATGATGAAGGGTGTAACAAGACTGATGTTTATTGAGATCACACAGGCTTTTATGGAGGTCCCCTTGCAGGAGGACCTCCCACAGTACACAAACTGAATGGCCAATCATAAGGTACAGTTACACTTAAACACTCCCTGTCTCCGCCTGTGAGATAATGAGATAAGTTAAGGAATAACCCAATTATCTCCAGGCGAAGTGCACACATTTTCCCCAAAACTCAGAACACCCTTTTATGCTTAAGGTATCCCCACAAATGTCACATCCCCTGATAGCCCCGATCTGAACAACATATTCAAATTTCACCCAGATCGGTTCAGGGTTTTTAAAAAAGTGTGGAAGTCTTAAGTTACCGACCGCACACGAAGCTCTTGCCCAAAATAGTTCCACTAATTCAGCGTGTGCGGTCGGTCAATTCTAAAATGTTAAATAACTCCATAATCCACTAACGGAGTCTCCTGGCTCATAGGAGCGATTGTTCCCCTCACACGAATACATCAAAGTACCGAAAAGCGCTCTCCTAGCTGTTTGGGAAATACAGTTCCATCGTTCGTATGTTTGAGACCGGTGTTTGGGAAGTCGAGTGTCCGATTTTAGTTCTAAACACTCGACGACCAAGTCCCGCTGCCTTTGTCTCGAACAAACAAGATGGCCACCATTTTCTCCGCCACGTGACATTCGTATATACGAATGGCGGCAATCCTCAGAGAGCACTTAATTGATGGGCTCCTTTGAAGTCAATGAGCCAGGAGGGTGGTCTGTGTTCGGTAGTTTCAATCTACCGAACCAATGTGGCATAAACTAGCCAAATAAACTAAACAGAGGAATGCTCAGAGAAAACCCCGAACTCCCAGTGGGTTTTCTCACAAGGGGCTGTGGGGGTAGTTTTTTTTTGTTTTGTTTTTATAACAGTGAGCAGTCTATGTCTGTTTAGTAGACATGCAGCAGCACAAATCGGATCGGAATTTCATTCATTCAAATGAAATTCCAAACCAAACAAAATGCATTCATTTCATCCTAAAATGAATGTTGGGATCATTTTACTCATTTTACTTTTTTTTTTTCAGTGTCTGATTTTTATTGAGTTTTTGCTAAATTCTTGTCAAACAAAGTATAAAATAAATATGAGCAAAGGGGTACAGAAAGAAGAAAAGGAAGGGGAGGGGATGAGCAATAACTATCAATAACTATGAGCTACAGTAATAACATTGACAGAGTTATGCATGATACATTTTGAGGAGTATATGTCCTTGTGAGTTTATAGTAACCGTTGGCCTGGATTCGTCAAGAGCGTGTGGGTTATGTGTGCATGGTTTTCAAGTTCAGTCGGTGCAACGTCCAACTGGCCCACTCTTTCGCATGTTGGGTATTTAATTTTTAAACCTTTCAATGAATGGACAAGCTTTTGACACATTCTGTTAGGACGAAATTCTATGAATTTGTCGGCGCGCTGTCTAAACGACAGAATGTTCAAATAGCAAATGAAGCAACTAGAGATCACAGAGAAAAGGGGAGTATTGTGGGGAAATGGCTTTGATCACAGGAAATGGAGCGGACTTAAGCTCCTCCTTTGGTCAAAGAAGGTCTAGCGTAGGAAAAGTACATTAGACAAAGTAGTCCCTGCTTTGCCTTATGTTTAAAAAAAAAAAAACAATATCAGATAGGAAGGAAAGAAGAACAGATTCTAAGAGTAAGAGAAGTGGAAAGAATGGGAGAAAGGTAAGTTTGGCATGAAAGTGTCACTTTTACATGTGGTAGCACTACAAAGTATTTATGGGTAGATAATCATGAATAATTCACATCAGCACATTATAAGGCAGGATTGTCATGCACATGTAAAGAGATTCACCAACATGATTGTATGTAATTTCCTTAACCCCTTAGGGACCAAGGCTTTTTTTGAGATGCAGTGTGCTTGTGACCAATGCATTTTTGGTGTTTTTGCCATGCATTCATGCTACCACAGTTTCCCACTTTCTGTTTAAGTGCACCCATACATATAATATATATTTTTTTAAAGGTGAAATGGTGCTTTTTTTCTGATATCCTGTATTTATACCCAATACCATTTTAAATAAGAAGAAAATGTCTTGGTTTTTTTTTTTTTTAAATGGGAAAAACCAAAATATAAAATATTTTTTTTCTCAGTTTTACATGCAAAAATATCTACACACCAAGTTCAAGTAAACAAACTAACTCAAAATAGATTCACTAATTAGTCCTGATTGTTAAAATGCCCAATATGTCTAGGATTTAAATTAATTTTTAGAAGATATAAAACAAATATCGCAAGGCATGAATTACGTTTTAAAGCGAAAACTGCAAAATTTGGCATGCTGAGATTACATATTAGCAGTCACAAAGTCCAAATCCGGTACTCAAAATTATATAGATTTGTAGAAAGTGCATTCGTAACTAGGTATTAAAGTTTCTACATTTCTACTTTGCAAGCTATATACAATGTAATCACATCAGAGGAGCGCCATTTCTGCAGCTCAAAGAAAACCAAATATCGGCGCTGAATGTATACTTTTGGAGAAATTTAATTTGCTGGAGAAGGAGCATAAAATCAGTCTACATCTCAAAATGGTGAGCGATACTATAAAAGAAAAAAAAAACACATTAAGATTTAAACGATACGGATTCTGAAAGAGATTGTCTAAGCCTCAGTGGTTTGATCAGAAATTTGAGAAAAGGAAGATAGATACCATTGCTAATAACATTGTTAATAAGCTCAGGGATACAAAAAAGAATCAGAGAATCACATGCATCATGGATCTATTTGTCCTAGAAACACTTGTATCACCTAAAACCAAAGTTCTCTGCAACATTTGAAACGATGAAATGAAGGCAGACTCTGTAATCCTGCCCAAAAGTGAAGCTATCAGGGAATTTCCTCAGATTTTAGATCCAAATAAAGATAACAGGAGAAGAGAAAGTTTGGAGAAAGCAGCCCCACCTAAATAACGGGGTATTGAAATGAAGAAGCTGAAAAGCTGAAAGTCTCCCAGGCTAGATGGCTTCACAAACAATTTATTTTAGAAATTTAGGGATATCTTGGCCCCTCTACTTGCTGCAGTGTTCTATGAATTTAAGGATGGGACATGGCCCAACTTGAGATGCTCTGAGATAGAATATGTGAAACTGATACAAGGCAAAACTCAAACTCACTGTACCAGCTGTGAGGAAATATCACTCATTAACAGCAACCTGAAGTTGTTTAAGCATGTTGTGGCTGACCATCTTAATGTTTTCCTGCTGTGGGTTATCCACACAGAACAAGTGAGATTTATAGTCAACCAAAGACACAGCCAGGCATTCACTCAACTGCATTGATCTTGCAAGAAGGATAAAATCCTGGTTATGCTTTTGTACCTTGACCTAGTGCCCCCCACCCTGTACCCACCTGTGAGTGGGGCTCTATAGAATAAAGGGAGTGGACCGATTGTCCCACTCAGCCCCCACTTATAGGTAGCAGTGGGGATAATAAAATAGCAAAAATTAGATTGCCCCGCCTGTTGACTAGCACTCCCCAAGCACCAAGCGCCCCCTCCCCCCCCCCAAGAAAAATACCCTACCTACACCACTCACCGTAATAATAGTGAGGGGTCAATAAACTAAATACCTGCCAGTCTCTCGATTTTAGGCTTAGAAGCCAACCAATCAGTGCACTCTGACTCAACTTGTTAAGTACTGTCCTGGGGGTATATATTTTACCCACTGCACTAATGGCATTTATGTTAAACTCATGAGAGACACTTTACTCCTTACACATAAAGTCTGTACTGTTGCTAGAATTTGTGTAGTAACAGAATGGAAAGCCCCTTATAGCAAGGGTAGATGTATAACAAACTTTAGCATCTTACTGATAGGCTAAACAACTCACTACAGAAAAACAATAAAATATGAGCCCCATGGTTGTGCTATGGAATTCCATCTCTATAGTGACATTCTGGTAAGACTGCCTCCCTTTTAGCACTAATACAAGGCTATGTATATTACTCCTATTCTAATTTTATAACATGACAGGAGGCTTCGTATTTGCTTAAGTCTCTCTTTACTAGAACTCCACAGCAGCACAGAAAAACAACCAATCAGAAAAAAGTTAGGTACTATAAAACTCCCCTCCCCATGCATCATTTCCTCTTTCTTTGCTGCTCTGCAGACAGTACAGGTCAGAGTACCACTGCCTCCTGCTTATAGTTGGTGGCTTTGGGATTTATTATGATTTATATTTATGTTGTTCAGTTACCATGTTATGTATTTATTATTTGTATATTATATATGTACATCTGTATTTAGTTATTTCTTATATATTATTATTTTTGCTTTTATATATTTAATGTTTATTATATTTATATTTATATATGTATATACTGTATTTTATATATGTTTATTTTTTATTTATTATACAGATTGTTTCATAGTGGCTTTGGGCTTACTGCCCGCTTTTTTCTCATTGCTTCCCCTGTTTGGGGATGTTTCCTTTCACGTGGTGGTTTTATGGGGGTTTCCTGGAGATTCCTTTAAGTTTTGCTTCCCCTTCCCCATCCCCCCCCCCCCCACCACCACCACCCTAGCGCCCTTCTACTGACCCCCGCGGGCTACGGGCGCTCCGCTCGGGGAGGCAGGAGGCTGCCTGTTTGGCTGCCTCCTCTGTCTCCCCGAGCTCCAGTGTGAGCATGCCGGCACCCGGGGTTACTCGCGGTCGGACGCGAGTACCCGGCGGCCGCTTCAGCCCATACACGTGGCCACCTCGCCGCGGCCGGCTTCTTCAGGGAGCCACGTGCAGCCGACCGGCGAGAGGGGGGCGCACATGCTCACAGCCCTCCTCCAGCCGCGGTGGTCGGACCGCAAGTGTTTTATCCTCGCTGGCATTCTGGCTCTGTAACATTATGCATGCAGAGCCAGTCTGCCAGTGAGCTCAGTGATAAGCAGGTTTTAGGTTTCTGCTACCAGTTAGTTTTCTTTTGCCATAAACCTGGTAGCTGATATATATTGTATTGCACTATTATAAATGCTTATACTTCAGTGGATATGTTCCTGATCCATCTCTGGAATCGAAGAGGTGATTCCTCTAGCACAGGGGTAGGCAACCTTCGGCTCTACAGATGTTGTGGACTACATCTCCCTTGATGCTTTGCCAGCAATATGGCTGTAAAAGCATTATGGGAGATGTAGTCCAAAACATCTGTAGAGCCGAAGGTTGCCTACCCCTGCTCTAGCATGATATTCTCTGTACATGGCAACTCTACAAAGCTAAGCAGACCTGGCTATGGCTCAAACTGGTATGGGAGACCAGTCTATGCTGCCACTGATTCAATTCCATCAGAGTCTGTGATTTGTAGATTTGAGCTTCTAAGCTCAATAAGAGGGTGCATTGAGTTGTCTATTATTTTTGCCCCTATTCCTGAAGTTATACCATGGGTACGATAACCTTCTGGCAGCATGCTGATGATGCATACTATGGATGACAAAATCTCAGACTGGTCTGCGTGCCCGTGTGCATATCCTATTCTCAGTTAATATGTATTGCTCACTATGTCACGTTTTACTGGACGCAGTTATCACTGGAACATTTTCAGTTTATACCTATTGCAACTGGGATACCACTATTGCCTGCTGGGCATTTAGGGACCACTAGTCCCAGTTATATGTTATTAACACAGTATTATGCTGTCTAAAAGGGTTGGAATCTGGGGGCCCTATGCCACAGGATGCTCTGAGGATCTACAATTTTTGGGACTCTACCCAACTCAAGGGTCCCCATTACTCATTCAATACCCATTGTAAAGCGCTGCGGAATTGGATTGCGCTATATAAATAACATATTAATAATAATGTAATAATAATAATACACAACCCAGGATTGGACTGCTATGTCTGTGCCCCATTGATTGGCCTGCTATGTCTGTGCCCCATTGATTGGCCTGCTATGTCTGTGCCCCATTGATTGGCCTGCTATGTCTGTGCCCATTAGAACGGCCTGCTATGTCTGTACCCATTAGAATGGCCTGCTATGTCTGTGCCCATTAGAACGGCCTGCTATGTCTGTGCCCATTAGAACGGCCTGCTATGTCTGTGCCCTTAAGAACGGCCTGCTATGTCTGTGCCCTTAAGAACGGCCTGCTATGTCTGTACCCATAAGAACGGCCTGCTATGTCTGTGCCCCATAAGAACGGCCTGCTATGTCTGTGCCCATAAGAACGGCCTGCTATGTCTGTGCCCATTTAAAGGCCTGCTATGTCTGTGCCCATTTAAAGGCCTGCTTTGTCTGTGCCCATTTAAACGGCCTGCTATGTCGGTGCCCATTTGTTTGGCCTGCTATGTCGATGCCTATCTGTATGGCCTGCTATGTCGATGCCTATCTGCATGGCCTGCTATGTCGGTGCCAATTTGCTTGGCCAACTATCCCGTGTCCATTCGTTTGGCCTGCTGGGCCTGTGCCCTTCTGACGGGCCTACTCTATTGGTGCCGAACCCCTTTTAGGCCGCAGACCTGGGGGAATGTCACTGAGGAAATGCCAGTGCCCACCAGTGACATGGATATAGGCAGGTGTCCAGACAAGCACCATTGCCATACTACCCAAGAGGACACCTGTGTACGGCCATCTGAATATGGTGGGTAGGGTGAAGGCCCTAAACCTCATGCCTGAAGGACAGGGTTTCTTATCAGGACCCCGGTCATACATCTCCAAGGAGAACTTCGCACAGGCAAGGATCGGTGCTCAGACACCTACAGGAGAACGCAGTGTTTTCCTTGTCTTTTACATCTACCTCCGTATCTGCTTCCCGGTATCCTTAGAGGTATCGGTAGTTTTTTCCTGCGTTAGGTTAGCTCCTGGCTCTGTTCAGTGGGGCTTACCTGTCTTACCTTCCGGCCTGCTATTTGCCTTCTATCTGAGATAGAATTTACGTATTTTTCTCTTATCTACGTTATTTTTTCGTTTTCGTGACTTCTTTTTCCTTTCGCTCGGGTCGTCGAGAGGCCTGACTTGACCTCTTCCGACCTCCCGGGCGCTTGTGGATTGCGGAGAACGTCTCCAGCTTTCCTCAGGCTACCAACGGTCATCCTGGACCCCGCGCGCGCGCACGGGATCCGGCCGGTCAGTTAGTAGTTTTCTTTTTCATTGTTGTTTTTCCCTAGATTGCCATCAGCCTTATGCTGATATTAGTATTTTGGTGTACCCTGCAATTGGTCACCCTGAGTCTCTTGGGACTCTAGTTTGGACCACAGGAGGGTGCGGCCCTCCGTCATCTCGATCCAGGGATACTTTATTTTCAGGGACAGAGAGCGAACCACTCTCAGATACAGGACCGGACACTGATTTGTTATTAGAGGGCGCAGCCCTCCCTCAACCTCGGCCAGATATTGTGCTGGATACAGAGGACATGTTTGGAGGACACATTCTCATAGTGAGAACCGGTCACGGAGGTAGACTGGACTGTTTGGTTATTAATGGGCGCGGCCCGCTCAGGCTATCAGCCGGACGCTATCACGTTAATCGATCACATTAGTAGAGAGCGCGGCTCTCTCATACACTCGACACTCTACAGTGCCGACCATTTGCTCATCACACAAGACATCGATGACTACATAGAGGGGCGTCCCTCCTGCATTCAATTAGATCTGACGTAGGTGCTACTGATTTCGTTATGGAGGACGGCCTGGTCATGCAAGATATACATATTTAGACTGGATCCCTCTATTTTATCTCCGGTAATGGATCGACTAGATCCGGACCTCTGTACCACACGCGAGGTATACAGGGGGAGACTCCCACTTATTTACACACACTCCTGGAGATGGTATGGCTAATGGATGAGCCTCAGGTAGTACGAGAGTACAGGGTTTGGTATATTCTGTACCACATAAGACGGAGAAGTGCTTTCAGTTTTGGATACCCAGACCATTGCGAACAAACTGCGCAGACAGTTTCACTCATATCAAGATGACAGATACGGACACCTTCATGGAGCAGACGGGCACTGCCTTGCTCGGGTAACAAGACTAGAGAAAGCCTACTACCCGGTCTGAAGGTAAACCGTATGCATGGTTCGCATGGCATGACCGGAAACCCCGGTTGTCTTGAGTTCCCCGGTCATTACGATCTTGGGATAAGATGGCAGTACTGCCCCATCTCCTCGGAGCACATACCTGGTGTAACGGACCGTTTCAGCATAAAAGGGGAAAAATCCGTTTAGGCGATAATCCCCTTTAGATGGACCAGCAGCTACCATAAGCACCAACTTCCCGAACTCCCAAACTGCACGAATTCACCAACTCTCGAACAGCAGACACACTAACCCTGGAAGCAGCCGAACAGGAAAAGCAATATGGACAGCTTACACTCCTGGCAGTCGGCATACAGTCCCCTTTCCCCCCCCAAGAAAGAGACACACTCCAGCTTCAGGGTTAAACAGCAACAACACTGATTTATTCACACACAGGCTTATATGAGATTCTCCCATGCAAGGGAGGGGTTTACAGTACACCAATCCAGTTTAAGGTACAACCCACACATCTCCTCCCTCCAACATATCTGTTAATACAATTAACAGGGACATATTTTTACCCAAGTTTTGGATGTACCCTAAATACTTGGGGTACATCCACAAATCCAATATCTCCAGATAGCCCTAGTCTGGAGGGACAACATATGTTAAAATCAGCCCATTCGGATAAACGGTTCGGGAGTTATGGGACTTTAAAGTATTGACCGACCGCATGGATAAAGTATCCGAAATCAGTTCCATGCATTTTGGCCCTGCGGTCGGTCACAAACAAGGGAATGAAAACAGACGAATTGCCTGTGTTATAGAGCCTGGAGAGGGTTTGAATGAATTCCCTTGTTTGTGGGGTTCTTTCTACCGAACGGGGGGTCATTCGGTAGTTTCCATACGAATTTCTGGAAGTATGGAGGTCTCAGCGGTGTTTGCCTAGTCAAGTGTCCGATTTCAGTTCCAGACACTCGACGGCAAAACACCGCTGTTCGGTAGTTAAAGATGGCCGCCGCCACGTGGTTGTTTCCCGAATGGCGGCCACCCAGAGGACACATAGTACATTACATGGATTGCCAATTACCTGTTTGCAACATTGTTGCAAACGGTAATTGGAGGCACACTTAGTCCTGGGTGGTCTGGTTGTTCGGTAGTTTCCTCCATGCAATGAATGGAGTGATTCTACCGAACAATCAGATGAATGCTGTACATATATATATAACCCAGGTTAACTGCATACAACAATACATACATGACATTAAAGTATTAAAGGCAGGATTACGGTACTACGCTCCACAGTCTTAAAGGTACAGTAGTCCCAAAAGTTCCAATATGTCCATCGCTGCTTTTAAAGGGCCAGCAGCAGCAATACAAATTATTACCTGCCCAAATATAGTTTCTAAAGTGCAACACGTCCAGGGGCCATAGTCAGCGGGCAGGAGGCCAGCCGCCAGGCCTCTCCAGTTCACAGTGGCGAAGCTGGTTTCGCCACATTTCTCCCCTTTGCCAATTAGACTAACAGGGTACCTGACTTTCTGCCGGTCAGTGCCCTGGTTAGTCCAGCAACCCACCCACAAAACAGAAATAACAGAGCAGCCCACCCACACTAACCGGTTACTACATCTGGGTGAGGGAGGATTTTGTCCAAGTTCTGGTGTTTCACCCCTGCTGGGTGGGAGACGGGTAGGCTGCCTTGGTGGGTTGCTGAGGGGGCAGAGACCAGCGGTACTCTGTCCTGTGGCCAGCACTACCACGGGAGTAGTCTGGTGGGCGTCTGGTTGCTGGAGACTGGCTGTCTCCCCTTTAGGTGCGCAGCTCGACTGCCGGAGGGGGAGACCGACTGTCTCCCCTTTGGATCCATCACACTGAGGCTGGGGAACAGGACCGACCGTCCCTATCCCTTGTGCTGTAAGTGCAGAGACTACGGTCCCATCTGCACAGTTGTGGGGCTTAACATCTCCCCTTGGTGAGTTAGGCTGCCGCTGGAGAGAGGGTGTAACAAGCTCCTCTCTCTGGACGGTAAACTGCCGCTGGGGAGGGGGGTTAGCAGGCTCCTCTCCCTGCCACTTTCTCTGCTGGTGGAAAGGGGGACCAGCTGTCTCCCCTTTCATTCTCTTGTCCGGCTGCTGGGGTGCGAGACGGATTGTCTCTGCTCCCTGCAGGACACACTGCCGCTGGGGAGGATGGACGACACCATCAGCTCCCTGGGGCACACACTGCCGCTGGGGAGGGAGGACGCTGCTCTCCTCTCCCTTCGCTTCACACTGCCGTCTTGGCATCTCACTTTGCTGCTGGGGGGCAGGAACAACAACCTCTGCCCCCTGTAACTCAGCCTGCCGCTGGGGAGGAAGGACTGCACCTTCGGCTCCCTTGGACACACACGGCTGCTGGGGAGGATGGACGACACCATCAGCTCCCTGGGGCACACATTGCCGCTGGGGAGGGAGGACGCTGCTCTCCTCTCCCTTCCCTTCACACTGCCTTCTTGGCATATCACTTTGCTGCTGGGGGGCAGGAACAACAACCTCTGCCCCCTGTAACTCAGCCTGCCGCTGGGGAGGGAGGACTGCACCTTCGGCTCCTTTGGACACACACGGCTGCTGGGGAGGATGGACGACACCATCAGCTCCCTGGGGCACACATTGCCGCTGGGGAGGGAGGACGCTGCTCTCCTCTCCCTTCACTTCACACTGCCTTCTTGGCACATCACTTTGCTGCTGGGGGGCAGGAACAACAACCTCTGCCCCCTGTAACACAGCCTGCCGCTGGGGAGGAAGGACTGCACCTTCGGCTCCCTGGGTTACACACTGCCGCTGTGGAGGAAGGACGACACCTTCATCTCCCTGGGGTTGCTCACAGGACCAGTCTAGGAACTCTGCTACCTCGGGTACTGCTGGTTGCTGTTGGGCGGGAGGACCGGTTGTCTCTTCCCAGGCCTCATTGATGAGTCGCCGGTAATCCCCCTCCAGGTTCCATTCCTGGGTAACTAAATATCGTAGGTCTGCCTCGAGGTCAATAGCGCCAAAGAGACCCAGCATGTTCTCCCGGATGCCGTACAGGTCCCAAAAACGATAGTCGGCATCTTCCCCAAAGTCCTCGTCACCACTATTATCCCAAAATAGACCGGGGCCAGTGTAATCTCCGCCTTCTGGGAACTCATACTCTGCCATACTGGGGACACACTGAGCCGCGTACCACTGTAGCGCCTGGTATGCGTCGTCGAGCACCAGTTCTGCGTATACTAGAATCTCGAGTCTAGTCACCCACTTTTCTGTGGTCTGTTTTCTCAGGAGGGGCATCCGCTCTGCCATTCTAGCCAGAATTCGCTGCCTTCTGCTGCGGCGCTGATCCCCTCGTGAATACTGTACTTCCTCTAGGGCTTCGTCCCACAATTCGGCTCTGGCAGACTCTCTGTACATCAACATGTCCTTCTCTGGGACTGCTCCAGACTCCGGGAGGTAATCGTCCAATCTAACTTGAAACTCCTCCTCCATTTTCTGAGTTCCTTTGTAGATAGGGTCGCTGTACGGATACTAGCGTTGCCCTCAATTTGTAATCCAGAAATGGTGTTGTCTGTAGCTGTCCCTCTGGTTGTAGGAACGATCCCGCCGCTTGCCACCAATTGTAACGGACCGTTTCACTTACAAGAGGATAAAACCCAGTTTAGGCGATAATCCCCTTTACAGATGCACAGGCAGCTACTGCAAACACCATTCTCCCGACTGGAACCACACGAACACTGGAACAGCTGAACAAGAAAAGTAGATATCGGCTTACACTCTTGGCAGTCGGCATACAGTCCCCTTCCCCCCCCCAAGAAAGAGACACACTCCAGCTTCAGGGTTAAACAGCAACAACACTGATTTATTCACACACAGGCTTATATGAGATTCTCCCATGCAAGGGAGGGGTTTACAGTACACCAATCCAGTTTAAGGTACAACCCACACATCTCCTCCCTCCAACATATCTGTTAATACAATTAACAGGGACATATTTTTACCCAAGTTTTGGATGTACCCTAAATACTTGGGGTACATCCACAAATCCAATATCTCCAGATAGCCCTAGTCTGGAGGGACAACATATGTTAAAATCAGCCCATTCGGATAAACGGTTCGGGAGTTATGGGACTTTAAAGTATTGACCGACCGCATGGATAAAGTATCCGAAATCAGTTCCATGCATTTTGGCCCTGCGGTCGGTCACAAACAAGGGAATGAAAACAGACGAATTGCCTGTGTTATAGAGCCTGGAGAGGGTTTGAATGAATTCCCTTGTTTGTGGGGTTCTTTCTACCGAACGGGGGGTCATTCGGTAGTTTCCATACGAATTTCTGGAAGTATGGAGGTCTCAGCGGTGTTTGCCTAGTCAAGTGTCCGATTTCAGTTCCAGACACTCGACGGCAAAACACCGCTGTTCGGTAGTTAAAGATGGCCGCCGCCACGTGGTTGTTTCCCGAATGGCGGCCACCCAGAGGACACATAGTACATTACATGGATTGCCAATTACCTGTTTGCAACATTGTTGCAAACGGTAATTGGAGGCACACTTAGTCCTGGGTGGTCTGGTTGTTCGGTAGTTTCCTCCATGCAATGAATGGAGTGATTCTACCGAACAATCAGATGAATGCTGTACATATATATATAACCCAGGTTAACTGCATACAACAATACATACATGACATTAAAGTATTAAAGGCAGGATTACGGTACTACGCTCCACAGTCTTAAAGGTACAGTAGTCCCAAAAGTTCCAATATGTCCATCGCTGCTTTTAAAGGGCCAGCAGCAGCAATACAAATTATTACCTGCCCAAATATAGTTTCTAAAGTGCAACACGTCCAGGGGCCATAGTCAGCGGGCAGGAGGCCAGCCGCCAGGCCTCTCCAGTTCACAGTGGCGAAGCTGGTTTCGCCACACCTGGTGAACAGGGTTCGCAGATGGTGGGCCTTCCATCTATACTCTATATATCCCTCACGGGAGCCGTTTTGTTTTGGATTCGCACTAACCCACTTTTTCAACTACCGTCAAGGAGACCTACGAGTCTCTATGGAGGTACCTGGTGTGCCCCAACTCCTACACAGACACCAAAGTCGGGTCACGTCCTACCGCTGGAGTACGGCTCAGGATGGTAGCAGACTCAGACAGAGCTGCCGACATTCTCTAACAGGACGACACATGTTTTGGACGGCTGAAGCTGGACCCTTCTTTTTTCACTATATCTGCTCTCTGGAGTCGCCTGTCATGAGCAAAGGGACTTTACGCCTTGCCTGCGCAGTGGAGAACGCTATGTGTTCACGGGAATCCAAGCAAAGAAGGGAGGTACCCCTCTATAGGGAGACTTTGACTTTAATTATCAAACTCACATTCCTGGGTCCCTTGTCCTAGGGTCTACTCTGGGAGTTACGTGCCTGGACAGTCAGGGGTACAGGGACCTAAGGGTCTCGCTATATTATACCCCATCTTGTAGGTGGCGTGTATACCGGGAACCCCTACACGAATTTTGACAGGTCGGGCATGGAACAGGATCGTACTACGGGTAATTGGATTATTTCACTCTCTCACTACAGCATGTGAGGACTCTTCGTGGTTTCCAGGTCCCAATCACCATTGGATCCGTACATCTTTCTCTCTTAGACGATGACATATCTGTATGGAAATCTCCACTCCGGTTTTACGCTTCCCATCCCTTTGAATATTTCTGGGATTTTCTATTCCCAGAATAGTCGACCACCGTTCATCCACACAAGTTCAGTTTGGAACCCTGAATGGACATCCTTTGGGAGTCTTTTCTCTACCGCAGCCGAGGATTACACAGTCCATTTGGAATATTGGAATCACTTAGGATACGGCTGGTTTGACCACACCCTTGCCTGCATACTAATTTATTCTCGGATGAAACATCTCACCGGGTAGGTCAGGAGGGAACGAAAGATCCTACTCGGTTCTATTGTGATATTGGTGGTGGACTTAGGCGCATTCCTTGAGATTGGAGATCTACCTGCAAGGCCACATTGCCGGATGACCCTGGCACGATCGGAGGAGCCACCTTACAGATCAAGAGTTGAGACATGGTGGCAGTTTTTCTTCTTGCGACCCTAAGTCCGCAAATGACCTTCGACTTTTTACAACTACAGGAAAATGGCTGATAGGTCAGATTGCCAGCCCTTGGACCGACTGCTAGGAAACAGGTCGCAACACCACGTACAATGGATCTATCGGCGTAGGGTGTTTTTTCCGCGTTTGAGATACTTCGTCGGCTGGCATCTTCATTGATCCGTCTTCTGTCGTTTATCGCAGTTGTTAAGTCCAATTGGGATTGCTCTGATATCTCCTGGAATAGGTACCAGCGACACAAACAGCGTTGGATTGGTGAATTGAGCGTTGAAACAGCAAATACGAAGCCTCCTGTCATGTTATAAAATTGTAGATTATGCTAGCTTTAGTGTACCTATAATCTTAATTTTATTAATGACAGGAGGCGAGTATTTCACACCCATGCTTATCCCTCCCTTGTTCAATGTTAATAGTTTAGATTAATCAGGTACGTAATGCAACTCTGCTTGTTGTCTCTGCTACCTGTCACTTGATTCTTATGTCTGTTTTTCATATGTAGGGTTGGGATATCTCATATTAAGGTAAATTTGGTTGTTACACTGGGTGCCTACATGTTTTGTTCGGAGTACATTTCATTGGCTTACCAACCCTTTCGATTCTGTTTTTCTCTCGTTTCAGTTTACAGTCCATCAACACTATCTGGTTTGACAGCTCTTCTCGGATGGCGGACATTGTCATATTCATTGTATCTAGGACTTCGTTTCTTCCCCATTATTTTTTCTGCTTTTTGTTCTGTTTTATCGCAGCTTGAAAGAGGAAATGATGCATGGGGAGGGGAGTTTTATAGTACCTAACTTTTTTCTGATTGGTTGTTTTTCTGTGCTGCTGTGGAGTTCTAGTAAAGAGAGACTTAAGCAAATACTCGCCTCCTGTCATTAATAAAATTAAGATTATAGGTACACTAAAGCTAGCATAATCTACAATTCTACTCCTTTCTTCTGTTCTTTTTTCTATTTTATCTGGCTATGTTGAAATATAAGTTCAAGCTACTTTTAATGCATTTAATGTCTATGCCCCTGTGTCGGTGACTGTTTGCACTTTTATTTGTTACTTATGTTTATACACCCAATAACCTTTTAATAAATAAAATGATCTTACAAAAAACTATATTTTGGATGATTATTGGATGTTAAAAATGTCCCTTTCATGAACATATTTGATTTTGGAGAGAAGTTCATCAACTCCAGTGGATGGTATTCATAGTTTTCACTTTCCAATTAATTTCTATAGAAAAGTTAACATCCTTCCTTGCGCCATCATCGTTCACTTAGATCTGTGGTGCAGGCCCTGGATCAAAACTTCCTTTGATGAGGTAATATGAGAGTCAACATCCTTTACTTGATAAGTCATACTGCACTTTCTGAAGGGAGGTGTACCATGCCTTGGACTGTGCCAAACCATGTTCCCAGCTATACACTAGACTGGGAGAGATCAAGGTGATTTCAGCAGACATTTATCTTTCACCATGAAAATGTAAAAATTAAAGTGTTCTTCCACTGTAATCTGAGAAAGTTCTGGTGATGTGGGGCAATGAGTACATGGGAATAAGCATCCTGCAAATCTGTAGAAATCATCCAATGTATTAGGAATACTGCCTTTATGATGAAGAATGTTAAAGAATCCTGTAAACTTATGTAGATCTAGAATGGATCTCCATCAGCCTGTTAGAAACAAAATCTTTGTGTTGTAGCGGCTTTTAAAATTAACCATGCGTCTCTTTTTACCTCTTCTCTTCCTCTGGTAGAAGAATAACAACTTCTCAAGGTTGAGATCTACAATATGCTCTTCCAGGTGTGATATACTTGGGTCCTGGAAGGAACGGAATGAGAGGCTTTGGATCGATATGATCTCCTGAACCTTAGGTCTTGCAGTAGACAAGCTTTCCTTCCCTCTGCCGTTTTCTTGATCCATTCATCTCAGAGGATACATACATGGACCAGGTACTGAGCCAAAGAGCGTCATATTTCTGGTATAACACAACCTATGGAAGCTTCTTAGCTGAAGACTAATTTCCAGCTTAATGAATTGTAATATCAACAGACAAAAGGAAGATTATCTATCAATACCAATCTTAGATCCTTAGAGATTGAGGTAATAGTTTGCAGCAGGATGAAAGAATGTATCAGCTACTACATAGGTTATTAGAGAGGATCAAGACCTCCTATGCTCCATGGAGCCTCAGAGAGATCCCACATTGTTGAACAGGCAGAGTTGAACATTTAGCCAGAAGTACTTCATTGTCCACTTAGGAGCAGTCCCAGATACAAATATCTGATATCCCAATGGATGAAGACGCAAGATACTCCCTTGTGTTGAAAACTTAAGTGCAGAACCATTCCTCCATAATAAGGATATTAACCCCTTAAGGACTGAGCCAAATGTACACGTTGTGATCAAAACAAAACCTGGAATTTGCGCTATATGTCTGTTCAGGCGTAATTCGCCCCTTTCATATTATGTGCACCCACACTTATTATATATAATTTTATTCAGGGGAAACAGGGCTTTCATTTAACATCAAATATTTAGGTATGAAACATAATTTCATCTGAATAACATGTAAAAAAAATGGGAGAAAATAAGAATGTCAAACATTTTTTTAGTTCTACGTTACATTCTTAAAAATACAAATACAGAGTCTGTAAACCAAAGACTGCCAAGTAACTCAAAAACACCCGTGTGGTAACCTCTCTATCCACACTAAAATCCACATACACAGTGGGTGGAGTATCTTGGTTCAAGGTAAAAGATGATGGTTAAAAAACAGATGGGATAACTGTGAAGACAAAATAGTAGACAAGCACCTAGTGCAATATCATAAAGTACAGAGATAATACAGTGCAAGTTCCGTGATTAAGTACTCACAAGGAGAGAGCCAGAGAATTAACTTTACCAATGTGTATGTATATATTTCTACGTGACATTCTGTGAATGTCATAATATTGTTTGCTTTTACTGCAAAAAAATACACATTTGTATTCAGCGATGTCTCATGTGTAAAACAGTACCCCCTATCTACAAGTTTTATGGTGTTTTGGGAAGTTACAGGGTCAAATATAGCATGTTAAATGTTTCAGTTTTTTCACATTGAAATTCGCCAGATTGGTTATGTTGCCTTTGAGACCGTATGGTAGCCCAGGAATGAGAATTACCTCCATGATGGCACACCATTTGCAAAAGTAGAAAACCCAATATATTGCAAATTGGGTATGTCCAGCCACTTGGTCACAAATACTGGCCAAAGTTAGTGTTAATATTTGTTTGTGTGAAAAATGCAAAAAAACTAATTTGAAAGCCAATTTTGCCCAGTGTTTGTGACTAAGTGGCTACTAAAAAATACTGGACATACCCCATTTGCAATACCTTGGGTTGCCTACTATTGCAAATGGTATGCCATCATGGGGTAATTTTTATTCCTGGGCTACTATACGGTCTCAAAGGCAACATAAGCAACCTGGCGAATTTCAATGTGAAAAAACTGAAACGCAAGCCTTATATCTGACTTTATAACTTTTGAAAACACCATGAATCCTGTACATGAGGGGTACTGTTATACTTGGGAGACACAAATATTACTGTTTCAAAACAGTAAAACGTATCACAATAATTATATCATCCGTGTAAGTGCCATTTGTGTGTGAAAAACGCAAGAAAATTCACTTTCGCTGACGATATCATCATTGTAATACATTTTACTGTTTAGAAACACTAATATTTGTGTTCAGCAAAATCTTCTGCGTAAAACAGTACCCCCCATGTACAGGTTTTATGGTGTCTTGCAAAGTTTCAGGGTTAAATATAGTGCTAGTAAATTAAATTCCCTGGACCTTTGGCCTGGGTTGTCAGGCAGGTCCCGCAAATTGTAATTAATAAAATGACCTAATTATGTAAAATTCTTACATAAATATATACGTAGAATTATTATTATTATAATATATATATATATATATATATATATATATATATATATATATATATATATATATATATAAACAAAGCAAGAAATGAGAGCACTCCATGGATTTGGTAAATCAAATTACTGTATTCAAATAGCACGCAAAAAAAATTGACGTTTCGACCGTCTAGCGGTCTTTATCAAGATTATCTTGATAAAGACCGATAGACGGTCGAAACGTCGATTTTTTTGCGTGCTATTTGAATACAGTAATTTGATTTACCAAATCCATGGAGTGCTCTCATTTCTTGCTTTGTTTATAGTATTTTGCACAGAGAAGCACCTGGTATGTATTATTATTTGGGAAGAGTGCCAGAAATTGCATAGTTTCTATATATATATATATATATACACACACACATATGTATATATTTTTTTTAAATTATTTTTATTTATATATAGGTATATACATAGCGATATAAACGCATATATACTTATGTATATAGATATACATATTATTTCATTCTACATGTATTTTAATATCAATATATATATATATATATATATTAATCTTAAAATACAGTTAGAACGAATTTACATATTTTTTATTTTATTATTTATTGTTTACATATTTACATATTTACATATTTATTTATTTAATATTATATATATATATATATATATATATAATAAAGATTATATATATATTTAATCAATATCATTCTACGTGTATTTTGATATCTATATATGTATATATGTTAATATTAAAATACACTTATGCAGTGTATGTGTATGTGTGTATATATATACATATATACTTAGATCATATATATATAATAAATATATATAATCTAAGTATATATTTTATTTTAAACTGTAACTTTAACATTTATTTTACCACTTACAGGCAACAGGGGGAGTACCTGTCATTACAGGCACTCCCCCTGCTGGCATTGCTATGAACGGCTATGCCGTCCATGTGATACGCAAGGACCTCACGATCACATGGCCCGGGGGGGGGGCGGAAAGGAAGGAGGGGGACTCCCTGGACTGCCAGGTGAGTCACCCCCACTGCTATCGCTGGCGTGGGATCACGACCGGGTAAGTGCATAGGACGGCTTTGGCGTTCTATGCCACCTTCCGGCGTTTACAGTCGGGTCCCCAAGGACAGCATAGAACGCCCACTGTCCTTAAGGGATTAATGGTACCGGGAGCTGGAAAAGATGTTCTGTTCTTTCTGAAATTCAAAAGAAAGGCTAGAGGTAGAAGGTTCAACCTTAGAAGATTTTTTAAGATATAAGGACCATGGACTCTGGAAATCAAATGGTCCACTTTAGCTGATTTGGAGGTACTGAAATAAGCTGAATATCCTCATCCGAAGATGATACCATATCTCTGAATGTATCCATCTCCAAGGACTCCTCAGAGCATTCATTCTGGGAATTGTCCCGAGAACCTGCACTTTAACAGCTTCTATGTTGTCTTGAGATACCTCCTGTCATTCAGGACGACTTCCATTGTATGATCCGGATTATTTTCTTCCCATAGAGCTTTCATTGTAGGGAATTCTAATTATTATTAATAGGCACTCTTTTGTTTGGAGCCACAGAAAAAATTAGAATGGCTTACCTATTTCCATTAGAGTGTGACTTTTTTTTTCTGGGAGCAGAGGGATCTGGATCCATAACTGCAAAGGATTCCGATTTTATCCTTAGCAAAGCAAATCTCTGCTAAAAAAGCAGAGATTAATAGATACATAAAAAGATGTAATATAACTTTAATATGGGGAAAAAAAAATAAGTTTTTTTTTTGCTTTTGGTGCTTAAAAGGGGAAGCCAATACAACACTGCAACCGTAAAAAAAAACCAGAGCAGTGAATAGCCGAGAATGCCCATTACCAAGTTATAAAGGTCTTACCTTGGTTGGAGTCCAAAGTGCAGAGATGTTTTGCTCACCCTTGCAGATAAACACAACCTACGGTAACCAGGTAAGAAGCTACCTGGATTGTGAATCTGTGCACGGGGGCTTGGCAGGAACAATAACCGGGTATGAGGAAACAGACAAGGGCAAATCCAGGAGAGTAGTCAGGCAAGGTTTCAAAGTTCAGGGCAGGCAGCGAACAGGCAATAACGAAGATCCATATGCAGGGGTCACAAGCCAAGTCAGTTTTAAGTAACAGGAACAGGAAACAATGACCTGATACTGTCCTCATGGAGAGGCAGTGTTATATAGCTGGATAACGAGAAACCAATTTGCAAGATGCCACAAATGGACTTAAAGAGACAGTAGAGCAGGCTTAGGATACAGAAGGACCCAGGATCAATTCCCCTTTAACCCCTTAAGGACACATGACATGTGTGACACGTCATGATTCCCTTTTATTCCAGAAGTTTGGTCCTTAAGGGGTTAAGGAGAACTGTGACAAGTTCAGAGGCATAGAAATAAGTTAATAAAGCAGAAAATAGTCGTTAATGCCTAAAACCAATAGAGGCATAGAATATTGTAATAAAAGTGGTGGGTAGCCGAGACTACAGAAGAGAAATCACCAGGTATAAAAATCAGTGAATAAACCGGAGAATAGTCACACATGTATTTTACAATAAATAGTCACACATATAAAAAGTGACTAAAGTGGTGAATGGCCGGGAATGCATATTAAAATGAAAGAGTATAAGTGATGTTTAACCAAGAAAGGTACATTCAGATATTTTCTAATTACCCAATTTAATAGTACTCATTCAATCTACCTCAAAGGGATGACCTGCTGAAAATAGAACCTGTGACCCCCAAGAGATGAACAGTTTCTGATGATGTATTAGCCCACTGAGCTATATCACCAGACTTGATAAATCCAGTGCCTATATAAAAAGCATAACAGAAGCCTAGAAATAAGATAATCCAATGGCTTTATTAAAGGGCACAACCGAGTCCTAGGAAAAAGTGAAACCAGTGGTTATATTAAAAGTCATATAGGCCCAGGAATAAGAAAAGCCAGCTGCTATATTAAGAGTCATAACAGAGGCCTAGGAATAAGTGAATCCAACAGCTGTATTAAAAGGCATAAAAGAAGTCTAGAAATAATGATTTCAACATATATTTGCTTGAAATTAAAATGCCTGTGTGACTGTCTGCCTGCCTGCATGTGTGTGTGTGACTGTCTGTCTGTGTGACTGCCTGCCTGTGTGTGTTACTGTCTGTCTGTGTGACTGCCTGCCTGTGTGTGTTACTGTCTGTCTGTGCGACTGCCTGCCTGTGTGTGTAACTGTCTGTCCGGGTGACTGTCTGCCTGTGTGTGTGTTACTGTCTGTGTGACTGTCTGCCTGCCTGCGTGTGACTTTCTACTTGTGTGTGTGTGACTGTAACTGTGTGTGACTGTATGTGTGACTATCTGCCTTTAACTGTGTGTGTGTGCCTATCAGCGTGCGTGAGTGTCTGAATGCCTGTAACCAAATGTGTATGACTGTCTGCTTGTAATGGACTATGTGTGACTGTCTGCCTGTAACGGTTTGTGTGACTGTGTGCCTCTAACTGTTCATGATTGTGTGCCTTTAACTGTGTGTTTGCCTCCGTGACTGTCTGCTCGTAACTGAGCATGTGTGACTGTCTGCCTGTAACTGAGCGTGTCTGACTGTATACAGAAAACTTGGTGGGGCGGAGGCATGGGCGCCAAAAAGAATTTTTACACAGGGTGCCTAATGGCCTAAGGCCGGCCCTGGTACCATTGAGTAATAAATATAAAAGAAACAAATTGAAACCAATGTGGCTTAGTAGAGAAGTAAAACAAGAGATTAAAAATAAGAAAAGGGCATTTAACGCATTTAAATCGGACAAATCAGAGGCATCCTATAAAAGATTTTTGGAAACCAATAATGTGTGCAAAACGGCGATTAGATTAGCTAAACTTCAAAATGATAGCCAAAGAGAGCAAAACCAACCCCAAAGCATTTTTTAAGTACATAAATAAAAATAAATTAAAAAAAATGAAAATGTAGGTGCACTAAAAACTGGGATGGAGATGTTCGTTAATGAATACCAGGAAAAGGCAGACATTTTAAATAACTATTTCTCCTCTGTATATATTGAGAAATAACCCATGGCAATAGATGTGCAAATAATTACTGCTAAAAACTCAAGACAAGGTGCTGCAGCAACTAAAGAAAGTTAATATAAACAAAGCTCCAGGGCCTGACGGTATTCGTCCACGAGTACTTAGAAATAAGTGTAGAAATAAGTGAACCTCTGTTTTTAATCTTTCAAGATTCTTTTCTTTCAGGAAGTGTTCCGGAGGATTGGAGAAAGGCAGATGTGGTTCCTATATTCAAAAAGGGTTCAAAAATCCCTTTTTGCTTAACTTCTGTGACTGGAAAAGAATTTGAAAGGTTATTAAGGGATAATATTCAAGAATTCCTTGAGAAGAACATGGTTATCAGTAAAAATCAGCATGGATTTATGAAGCACAGGTCATGTCAGACTAACTTGATTGCATTCTACGAAGAAGTAAGTAGAAGTATAGATCAAGGTGTTGCAGTGGATGTGATTTATTTGGATTTTGCCAAGGCATTTGATACAGTTCCACACAATAGATTAGTGTTCAAACTCAAACAAATCGGTCTAGATGAAAATGCTTGTTCTTGGGTAGAATATTGGCTTAAAAATAGAGTACAAAGAGTTCTCATTAATGGTAAATTTTCGAGCTGGACAGAGATGGCAAGTGGTGTCCCTCAGGGTTCTGTTCTGGGACCCCTTCTATTTAACATATTTATAATTGATCTTGAAAAAAGCATTGTGATCACATGGCCCTGGATGGCCAGAGAGGTGGAGTTGAGCTGCAGGGGGGCTGCCTGGATTGTCAGGCAGCCCCCCCCCCCAACCAGGACCATCATGGATCGCCTGTCTAGGTAAGTGCAGAGCGGTGCAGTGGGCGGCGGATGGCTAGGCGTACTATGCCACCCTGCGGCGCTTAGAGCCACCTCCTTAAGGATGGCATAGTAAGCCCGCCGTCCTGAAGGGGTTAATCCCCTATAATCCTTTCATCAAGTATTGAAAAGGAAATAGATTTAAATTAAGGACATGTAAACAGAAAATTAGAAAACCCAATCTCTACCTTAAGTATGTGACAGAACCCTTCAGCCACAAGCATGCACCTGGCACAGACACACAGAAGATTGTTGGTTTTCCAACACTCTGATTGAAGATGCATGTATATGGCTGACGGATCATGTCATCTACTAAAAGTAGGGATGAGATTTAAATAAAATGCTTTACTTAGATTTTTTTTTGTTATCTATTTCCTTTCAAAACTTGATGAATGGATTTTTATATAAAAATGCTTTGAGGTGACAGTTGTCCTCTAAGAAAACTAGGTTTGACAAAACATTCTTAGAAAATAGCCCATTTGCTTCTGTTATTACGGTTTATAAAATGCCACCAAATTCCACAACGCTGTAGACTGAACAAGAAATTGTTTATATATACTGGATGAAGAGATAAGGGCCCGACCCAGGTTTGGACCACCTTATGTGACTACACTTGGCATGTAAAGCATTTTAGCACCAAATGGGTTAATTGCTGGTTACAGTCACATACTGTACTCATTCTTTTTTTTTTTCACTTAGATCACATATCTCCTATCACCTGTAGGAAATTCACAACATGTTCAGCAAATTAACCAATTAGCAAAACCGTGCAGCACTGCAATATATCTCAGTTATTTCTTGCAAATGAACTGGAAAATGGAAACACTTGTATTCAACTAAGATGCCATTTTTATACAAAAACGCATGTATTTTATAAAGGAGTTAATCAGTAAGTACATGATATTATCAATGTCAGTGATACTAGAATAAGAAATATATATTGGTGTTAGATTAGTGCTTATATTATATATTTTACCTATTGATACAAGTACTAAATTCATTAATGAGATAAATGCACCATATTATGCATATTGTCAAAAGTTTTGTTTTTTTAATCATATTCCAGACATTAAATATTTAATCATCAAATTGAAGATCCAGCCATATTACAAATGGTCATTTTTCTGAGGGATGGGATGGACTGGTAGAGGGAGCTTGTAATTAGACAATTTGTGTCATTTGTGATGTCCACTTGTGTAAAAAGGGGCATATTGTAGTGGGCACTCCAAGACTCTGGAAAAATCTTGTACAGCAATAGCACATTTTATGGGTTCCCTAGAGTTTCCAGAATCAGGTTGATGGAGAAAAGACACAAATGAATATGTGTCAAAGCAAAAAATGCCTAAGCACCTAGACATCAGGTGCATACCAATAGATTGTATCCTGGGCTTAAACCCTTGTTAAAAGAAATCACTAAAAAAGGAGGGAGAGTCCAGAATAGTGAATACTACTTGTGCTAGTGAAGCAAATGTTCCTCATCAGCTGATTTTAGTTAGCATGGCACCTCCTCTCTGTTTCAGGAGGTCCTGCAGCCATGCTTTCCATTCCTATATGTCCCTCAAGCAGTGATGTGGGTCTGCAGCGTGTGAATGCTGAGCCTTTACGCTACTCTCTTGTTCTGAAGGCTTGTTGTCCGGGCAGAGTCTTCAGTATGTCTTGATGCCTTGTGTGCGGTGGAACAGCATTGCATTGACTGCTGCTGTTTGTGCTCAGCGCCCCAACAACCTTTCAGCATATTATCTGGGATTCTGGGAGGGTGCCCCCTCTTCAGGAGGCTAGGCCGCCGCTAATTGGACTAATGGAAGCACCGGCATTGTTCTCTTCCAATGTATTTTTTTTGGTGTGCCTCCCCCCAGCCCCCCTAAGTTTTTTGTGGCAAGCAAGCAAGTTTTACAATATTCTTTTGTTTTAAGAATAAAATAAAAAATCCTTTAAACTGCACATGTCTCTTTCTTAGTAATGTGACTCATTTGTCTTATTTTGGGAATGTAATCAATGATAAAATCATCAGAAAAAGTGGTTGAAACGTGCTATTTTCGTGCATCACAGAAAAGGTGGTAAAAAGTCACCAAGGTATAAGGCATAAGGTAAAAGGTATAGACACAGTTAGAAAAAGACACTTGCACACAAAACTGGTGCAAACTTGAATGTTACTGCAAAAACATGTTATTCATTATAACTTCCCATTATTTCAAGAACCAGGCACATCATTTTTTATGGCATCCTTTACTGTGAATTTTTACATACTGTTGCCTATTTTTTCCACAGGTAACTGTATATTGTATGACGCATTTGATCCAAGTCATATATTCATAATTGCAACACCTGTAGATTTGTTTAAATAAAAATATTATATCTATATTTATAATTGTTTATACTTTTGCACAAATTATTCAGAATGACATGGATTACAGGATGTAGAATAAATAAATAAAACAAATCTGAATATGTGCTTATTTTTTCCTATTGTGACTGTATGTATGTATGAATGTATGTATGTATGTGTTGTATGTTTACGAATTTGTAATAAATGCATAGTACTACAATGCATTTTACATATTACTGTCTGTGAAATCAAGAACACAGAATTTGGTGTAATTATGTCCAAAAATACAGAATGTCAAAAAAGTAAGGACTTTAAATGTTTGATTATTTGCAAGCTGTAGAATGTTTTATTAATATTTATTGAGCTTCTGCTTTCCTTTTTTTTTTTTTTAAATACAGTTTGCATAGTTCTGGTAGTTGTATCAGGTTCCATTTCCAGAGACTGATTATAAGAATTGAAATTAAATATATATTTTTTACAGATATTTTTGCTACATTAAGTCATATATAGTGCCATTATTCTCCTTATAAGACCAGAAAATGTAATCAAGAAAGACAGGCCACAGCTGTGTACAAATCTGCAAATTCAATTAAAACTCCTTACATAAAGGTCATGTGTCAGGATATGTCCTCTGGATTTTCAGATCTTTCTAAAATTAAACTTGAAGGCTCCTATCAGAGATTGAAATTTCTACGGGTATTTTAAAGTAATAGCAAACTCTAAATATAACTTTATTACTTTAAAAATCAGTTTAATATACCAGTTTTAACGACATTCAATGCTGTTGTGCCCCTACCTGCACTGAGTATCATACTTGTATGAATGCTGTAGTATTGGGATCCAATGACGTTCTACTGCACTGATACAATGCATGTTGATTAGGGCTATTAAGAACTAACAGGTCCTTGTATTATCCAAGGGCGTGAGATGTCATTTACTCTAGTAATATTGCATAAAAGGCACCATCTTTGAAGTTTTTGAAATATAAATTGGTATTTGGGTTTTGTGAGCAGAGATGAACTGGCATGTATTGTCTAAGGCAAAGGAAAGGTTTTTTTACTGTAAGAACAATCAGGATGTGGAATTCTCTGCCTGAAGAAGTGGTTTTATCAGAGTCCATACAGATGTTCAAACAGCTACTAGATGCATACTTGCAAAGACAGAATATTCAAGGATATAATCTTTCAATGTAGGGTAATAACTGCTTGATTCAAGGATAAATCTGACTGCCATTCTGGGGTCAAGAAGGAATTTTTTGTCCTAGCTTGTTGCAAAATTGTGCTTCAAACTGGGTTTTTTTCTTTTTTTTTTTTTTTTTTTTTTTTTCTTTTCTTTTGGATCAACAGCAAAAAACAGGTGTGAGGAAGGCTGAACTTGATGGACGCAAGTCTCTTTTCAGCTATCTAACTATGTAACTATGTATCACATATACTCAAGTGGAACTATCTATGTTGAGTGTCACTTCCAGAATACAAAACTCAAGAGACACACTGCATACTGCAGGAGAATCCTAAATCTTGGACCAAGGTGACATTAACATCATTTAAGAATTATTGAGTTTTCTGAAACTTGAGATTGGAGCTTTACAGATCTGCAAGAGAGAATGAAACATTGTTCAGGTCCAGAATACTGGGAGATGCAACACACTGTGTGTAAATATATTAAGTAAGTACCGGATCTTAGAGTGATCGGGCTAAACGTACAAAAGACAGAGAATGGTCAAGGAGAAGCCAAAGTCAGGGAAACCAGAAATCAGGAATAGCGAGATAATATAATCAAGTCGTGGAGTGTATACAGGAGAATAGTCAAATAGTCGAGATCAATACCAGAAATACAATGTGAGGTATATAACATGCTATTGGGAACCAAAGTGGAGCCCCAACAAGGCATGGACCTGAGATCTAGCAAACTATTTATATTCTGGTACTTTAACTCATTAGCCAAGTAACCCAACAATTTCTAAATTTCCTATTTTAGTGGGTTGTTATGTCATCGACATCATGACTTCAGCACACGCACCTGCATCATAAAGGGGGACAGAGTCAGAGCGGCTGATGTTTAGGCCTCTGTAGTGAAGAGGAGAACCATGAGGAAGGTCTCCAACCTTTACATTAAAATTTACACAAGGTACCCTGACAGTCCATGACTAAGCCAGATTTGAAACAAACTATGTTTTCAGGTAAATAGACTATTTTTTCATGTTACCTATCACATTCCCCCCCACCTAAATATTGGTACTCAATAACGTTTATTGTATAAGTAACGGAAATAAAATTTGATTTGACATACACACCACTTAGAGACGTTCCTACCTTTCATATTTTCATGAGAGCATGGAATCAACATGTAGAGCTAAGTAGAGATAAGTGTCCAATGTGATGAGAACCTAAAAATGCAGTAGGGTGCTTCAGTTGTTACAATAATAACAACATTGTGTGTGCTTGTGAATAAACAACTTTGTACAATGTCAAGATCAATTAGTGCAAAGCTTATGAGAATAGTAACTATCCAATAAACTGTCCAGATAAATGGCATGCAGTGGCAATAATGCATACATTTAGAATGCTCCATTATTCAAATATTAGGTTCATCAGACAGCAGTTAGTTCACAGATTACTTAGGTTATGCTCAGGTAGATTGGAGTGATGAAATTAGACAAGCATCCATTGCTCATACTTTCACTTTCTCAGTATCTCAAGTGTTCATACGGAGGAAGACTGCATGGTTTGTTTAGAATGTGCAGTGGTGGGTTGTAGATACGGGAATCTGGGGTGAAAATAGCCTATTTATTTTAGTGTGGCTCTTTACCACAGCCGAATCACCTTTTATCAATTTTTCTTTTATTGCATATTATAAACATACAGCATTGAAATGTGAATAGATAGTAAGAAATTGTGATTCCTCACATTGAAAGGGTGGGTTTTAGGTTCCAGGTAATCTGTTTTTTACCTTTAGCCACATGATTATTTCATGCAATGTAAGAACCAGTTACCATCACCACTGCTCTCTTAGAATCTGAGGTAGCTGTTCTGTAAGGAGGATGGTTCTTTGGTATTGGTAAGAAGCTGACTTAGCACAGCAACAGAGGTATTATGCTCTATTGCTGGTATTCATTTTCTGACCTGTGCTGGTAGTAGGATGTTGTTTTCTTTAGAATAGCCAAGGCATATAGCTAACTGTCCCTATTTACCTTGTAGCAAGTGAAGATACATACAGCTCTAGTACATTGTTACCTATGGCCATATGATTACTTCCTGCAATATTATACCTAGTTTCCACCATTACCACTGTTCTCATAGATTCCTTCCCCCTTATCTGCTATTTCTTATTTTGTCTATTTCAGTTACAATGTATCTGAGGCACAACTTAATAAAGCCTGATTAGATACACATTTATCGATTTTAGTCTTAGCCGTCTCTTAGCTACTTGATACTTTACTTTATATACTGTATACAAAATTTAACAGTTTTTGGAACTTAATTTTCCACCATTTTGTAGTTGTCAACTTTATGTCAATAGCTTTCTAGTCCTATAATTACTATAGTGCTTTGTAACAGCTATTACCCAAAAAAAAAAAAAACTGTTTATAAACAAACGACCAACTGGTAACGGCCCATGCAAACCCCTACCAATTTCCACTGATTTTAGAGTAATATAATAAATTAGAAGCCAACAAAATAAACAACGTTCTCCAGATCTCCACCAAAGTGTCTATTATCTGGTGTGGAGATTTGGAGATTTGATGCCACTGTATATGTAGAATGTATTCTAATATTAGATGTATTACTTCAGCTGGGCTTTTGTGTGCCATTTCTTAAGGATTTCATTTAGTCACATTGCTGACAATTATACCGGTCCTTTTCACACAGGCTGCAGTTATGTGCCGATTGGTCGTTTTTCTGAGGATTTTGTGTGAAGCTTTTGGAGAATTCCTCTGATTCAAATGGTCACAAAAGAACAATGTGAGATTCTCAGACACAGTCGTACTGAATAACAGGATTACAGAAACAATATAATATTAGTATGAACCTGGATCGTTAATACAAAACCTTCCTCACAAGAAACACAAACAGCTCTCAGGTTATTCTGAAATGTGAAGTGATTGTGCACAATACAATAATATGTCTATTGAACAAGTCCCGATCTTTCAGTAGATTAAAGTACATTGCCTGATGATTAGCACATCATGTGGATAGGTGTCGAGTACCCCTATGGATAACGAATCAGCCTCTATTTATGCAATGCTAGACTTGAAAATGACATTATAAAATAGATTTGGGGGATTATTCATTATAATGAGTTAAGCATCTCTTGCTGTTTTCATTAGTAATTTCCATGTAATAGGAAAAGATTATCAGATTTCTTTTATTCAAATATAGCAAGTCTCTTAGTAGATGGTGCTAGACTAGAATTGAGAACTCAAAGGAGCTGAGGATTATGGGAGCTAGACTCCAGAAACAACTGGACTACCAGCAGGTGACCAATCTCAGATACATCGGTTTAAGAGAAACTTGTCATAATTGTAATGTTTAATGGATTCACCAAACAAATTTAAAAAATAAATAAAAAATGCATTATTTGACACACAGAAATGGACTGTATTATCCCATATATCTCCAAATATTGGACTAAAACATTGACCCCAAAGTGAAAGCTATATGCATAGCTTGAAAGAATAAAGCAACAATTTATTTTGTTAAAAGACCATTGCATTTCCATATTTTCTATCATGCATTAAAAAGAGTGACTAATCTACAGGAAGAAAATACAAAATTTATAGTCTTTTTATAATTCACGTTAACCCCTTAAGGACACAACTTCTGGAATAAAAGGGAATCATGACTGAATATTTCCGTCATGTGTCCTTAGGGGGTATGTTGTGCAATTCTGGACATCTGTTTTTGTTGTTTTTTTTTATGTTTTTAAAAGGATATTATCGAACAAGAAAAGGTGCAGCTACAAAAAATAATAAGGGGAACTGAAGATTCTAAGTATAAAAGGAAGGAGAACTAGGTGAACTAGGTGAAATTGTTGTGGTCAGTTGAGACCAAAATCAAGCTCTTTGGTATCAACTCAACCTGCCGTGTTTGGAGAAGGAGGAATGCTGCCTATGACCCCAAAAACACCATTCCCACCGTCAAACATGGAGGTGGAAACATTATGCTTTGGGAGTGACAACTGTACTGCATCAAATGGACGATGTACCATCAAATCTTGGATGAGAACCTCCTTCCCTCAGCCACGGCATTGAAAATGGGTCGTGGATGGGCATTCCAGCATGACAATGGCCCAAAACACACAGCCAAGGCAACAAATAGACGTGTGCAATTCGTTTCGGTCCGAATATTTATTCGGACGAATTTCGGACAATTCAGACATTCGGGTACTTCCGAATGTCCGAATTGCCGAAGTGCCGAATTTCTGAAGTTCCGAAGTGCTGAAGTACCAAAGTGCCGAAGCACAGTATTGCCTAAGTACTAATATACTTACCCAGTGAAAGAAGAAGAATGTTACATTGTAAATAATTTTAAATAAAATGTATACAAACATAGTCAGGATTCAGCTGTATGCATTTGCAACACTTACAACAATCAAGTAACATACATTCATATAAAATGTAAGTTACTTGGCCAGTCAGTGTAATGACAGGAATGAATAAGTAGATAACTCCCTAATTCCCACGGTATTAGGGAGCTATCTACTAACAGGCTTTCAGCCAAATTTACTAATACTAAGTAAAGATTACTTTGTATTAGTATATTATGCTGCTACTCGCTATACCGCGAGTCGGGGCATGTCTATTAAACAGTGAGCAGCCTGTGGCTGCTCACTAAAAAAAAAAAAAGTTCCCCCCTCCCGAGCCCCTGGCCCCCACCCCTGAGCGGTGGGTGGGGGCCCTAAATCAGAATAAGGTGGGGGGACCTAATGTTCTCCCCCCTGGCCCCCACCCCTGAGCGGTGGGTGGGGGCCCTACAGTAAAATAGGGGGGGACCTAATGTCCTCCCCCCTGGCCTCCACCCCTGAGCAGTGGGTGGGGGCCCTAAATACTAATAAGGAGGGACCTAAAGTCCTCCCCCCTGGCCCCCACCCCTGAGCGGCAGGTGGGGGCCCTAAAAAAAATCCCCCCCAGGTGACTACGCGTCCCCAAACCCCTAGTCACCCCCTCCCCCCCCCAATAAAAATTATCCCCCTACCTACCCCCCTCACCCTAAAAACTAATGAGGGGGGGGACCTTTAACTAAGTACCTGTAAAAAAACAAAAAAAAACTTACCATTCGATGTTTTCTTTCTTCTAAAATCTTCTTTTTTCAGCCCCAAAAAAGGCCAAATAAAAAACCATAATAACCGACGCAATTATGAAAAAAAAAAGCTCTGCAGGGTGGGGGAAGGCTTGTAAAGCCTTGCCCCGCCCTGCAATTAAGCTCAGAGCACTCTGATTGGTGGGTTTAAGCCACCCGATCAGAGTGCTCTGACAGGTAAATGAAGAGACTGACAGGTAAGTCTCTACATTTACCTGTCACAGCACTCTGATTGGTTGGTTTGAAATCCACCAATCAGAGTGCTCTGTGTCATTTTACACAGCGTGGGAAAGTTCTTTGGAATTTTCCCACGCTGTGTAATTTGACTCATAACTCTCTGATTGGTTACTGAATCCACCAGAGAGTTATGAGTCAAATTACACAGCGTGGGAAAATTCCAAAGAACTTTCCCACGCTGTGTAAAATGACACAGAGCACTCTGATTGGTGGATTTCAAACCAACCAGAGTGCTGTGACAGGTAAATGTAGAGACTTACCTGTCAGTCTCTTCATTTACCTGTCAGAGCACTCTGATTGGATGGCTTAAACCCACCAGAGTGCTCTGAGCCTAATTGCAGGGTGGGGCAAGTCTTTATAAGCCTTCCCCCGCCCTGCAGAGCTCAGTCTGCGCGGAGTCCTCCATGGGTGAAGATGGATTATTTATTTTTTGTGCTCCTTTTTTTTTTTTTTTTTTTTTTTATAATTGCGTCGGTTATTATGTTTTTTTATTTGGCCTTTTTGGGGTCTGAAAAAAGAAGATTTTAGAAGAAAGAAAACATTGAATGGTACGTTTTATTTTTATTTTTTTACAGGTACTTAGTTAAAGGTCCCCCCCTCATTAGTTTTTAAGGTGAGGGGGGTAGGTAGGGGGATAATTTTTATTGGGGGGAGGGGGTGACTAGGGGTTTGGGGACCCCTAGTCACCTGGGGGGGACATTTTTTTTAGGGCCCCCTACCGCCGCTCAGGGGGGAGGATCTTAGGTTCCCCCCCTTATTAGTATTTAGGGCCCCCCACCCGCCGCTGAGGGGTGAGGGCCAGGGGGAGGACACTAGGTCCCCCCCTTATTACAATTTAGGGCCCCCACCCGCCGCTCATGGGTGGGGTCCAGGGGGGAGGACATTAGGTCTAGGTCCCCCCCTTATTAGTATTTGGGGCCCCCACCCGCCGCTCAGGGAGGGCCAGGGGGGAGGACCTTAGGTCCCCCCCCTTATTTTACTGTAGGGCCCCCACCCGTTAAGGGGTGGAGGCTGGGGGGGAGGACATTAGGTAATTTTTACTTAGTATTAGTACATTTGTCTGAAAGACCAATTTAGGTCTATCAGCCTTTTGGTAGATAACTCCCTAATACCATGGGAATTAGGGAGTTATCTACCAAGCGACTGCAAGAGAAGTCCCGAGGTGCCGAAGTCCCGAAATTCCGAAGTGACGAAGTTCCGAAGTGCTGAAGTGCCGAAGTTCCGAAGTTGCCGAATTTCCGAAGTGTCGAAGTGCCGAAGTGCCGAATTGCCAAGGCCCGAATTGCGAAAATCCTGAATTTCGGAATGCCGAACCGAACCGAAATTTTTTCCCATGCACATGCCTAGCAACAAAGGAGTGGCTCAAGAAGAATCACCTTAAGGACATAGAGTGGCCTAGGAGGATCTGCAAAGAGGAGTGGGACAAAATCCCTCCTGAGATGTGTGCAAACCTGGTGGCCAACTACAAGAAGCATCTGACCTCTGATTGACAACAAGGGTTTTACCACCAAGTACTAAGTCGAAGGGGTCAAATACTTATTTCACTCATTGACATGCAAATAAATGTATAACTTTTTTGACATGCATTTTTCTGGATACTGTTATTCTGTCTCTCATTGTTAAGATACATCTACCACTAAGATTATAGACTGATCATTTCAGTGGGCAAATTTTCAAAATCAGCAGGGGATCAGATACATTTTTTCCTCACTGTATAATTTGAGGATTTGGAGGAGCATAATGTATCAAAACTACTGACCAGTAAGTAAGTAAGTAAGAATAATGCAATGTGTCATTGGGGAGTGGGTGAAACTATGATAATTATGAACTGATGTAGCAGGTAATCTAACAGAATTCAACCTTGTAAACATATAGCTATTTAACATACCGGTGGCTATTTTGCTTTATTAACTAAAGTTCTCCTCTAGAACCAATATTTGTTCCCCACCCCCATTTTCATATATATATATATATATATATATATATATATATATATATATATCAAACGATAAAGTGGAGCACTCAGAAAGGACTTTTCAATCGTGAATTTATTGTTATAAAAAAACGCTTACATCATCTGTTTCGACGTTTCGACCCCTCAGGGTCTTTATCAAGAACAATTTGCAAGTGACACAAACAACATATAAATACAAGTGAAAATAATTGACTCACCAATAGTGTGTGCGGCCGCCCGTTCAAACCCGGAAGTGTCCCGGAGACCCACGTGGTTTCCCTAACGTGCGTCAGTGCGTGCAACGTGGTTGCTATGGAATGGAGTATACACAATGTAATCATGTGACCTTAGTGATCGGACAAAACATATGTCAATCAGGACCGTGTATGCGATATGTGTTCCTTTGAAAAAGGCGTCTACAGGATAGTGTGATACTACCCTATGAACAAGTGCACGGAAATATGCCAAAGGAGAGCACTTTTAGAGCACTAGAGAGCACTATTACAGATAGCTCTGACATGTAATTATTTCAAGTTTGAAGAGCACTTTTACCTACAACGGACCGGTACGTCCATGGGGGCCGCAATGGCACCTTCATATGCCAACGCATATATGTCTGTGTTCGAAACCCAGCACATTCTGGAGAAATATCAAGAACACATACTGATATATCATCGGTTCGTGGATGATATCTTCCTCATTTGGACGGGAACCAGTAATGCTTTGGAACAAATGGTCTCCGACCTGAACGCAGCTGAAAACCCAGTAAAATTGACACTGTCATTTAACTTCCACGAGATCCAATTTTTGGATGTGTCCATTTATAAAGTAAATGGCAGATTAGGGTACACCTTGTATCGTAAGGATACGGCAAGGAACACGTTACTCCAGGCTAAGAGCTACCATCCTCAGAAACTCAAAGAATCGCTTCCGGTGTCCCAATACATGAGAGTATTGAGATACAACAGTGACCCAGAGAAAAGAGAACAACAACTCCAAGAAATGACCGAGAGGTTTCTGCACAGAGGATATAACTCTGATGCACTATTAAAAGCAAAAGATAAAGCCATGAGACACATAAGGGACCCTATGGAAACCACAAATAAGACATCACAAGCAACCAAGATGTACCTTCCTCTAACTTTCCACACAGGTACTTCACAAATCCAAAAAACCATGCATAAATATTGGGGCATACTACGGTCCGATAAAAACTTGCCACCTATCTTTCAGCAACAGCCAATCATTAGTCTAAAAAGAAATAAAAACCTAAGAGACCTTTTAGTGAAGAGTGATCCGAGCTTATGTTACCAAAAGACAAAGGGACCTACAAAGAAAGGTTGTTATAGATGCAGTGGCTGCGTGACGTGCAGCCACATGAACACCAGCACCTCTTTTGCTCACCCACATAGTGGAATTCGGATCCCTATTACTCAATACATCACCTGCACTACAGACCATGTGATCTATTTAATCACTTGTCCCTGTGGTCTCTCATACGTGGGGAAAATGGACCTAACCCTCCGAGATCGGATTAGAGGCCATAGATCCACCATCAACACAGCCTTCCGAGACCAGAAATCAGACAAACCTGTCGCCAAGCATGTTCTTCAAGCCAATCATAGACTCCCTACTCTAAAATTTATAGCTATAGATCACGTTCCGCCAAATCCCAGAGGAGGAGATAGATCTAAAGCACTACTCCAACGTGAAACTTATTGGATACACCGACTGGATACAGTTACCCCCAAGGGACTGAACGAATATATTACTTTCTCTATGTTCTGTTGAATTTGGATGTAAAGACCTGTATCTAACTAGTAATACTAGAGTTCATTTTGATCTTCTTAGTAATGCCTTGCTGTTAAGTACCTTGAACATACAGTATAGTCAGTGAAGTCTCAATTTTTGATATTTGATATAACAGATTCTGACTAATTAGATTTACCTACAGTATTCCATTAAAAACTTACTCTGTCTACTTTGTTTTTAATATGATATTATGAGATGCACGTTATTTTATGTCCTCACTTGGCCAGCATTTTTCCCACACGTTTTTGGTGTTATTTGATACATATAGCACTAGTTGCACTCACATCCAGTAAAATTTGAAGTTTTTATTATCACTCATTCACTTCATTCATCTAAAGTGCTCTCCTTTGGCATATTTCCGTGCACTTGTTCATAGGGTAGTATCACACTATCATGTAGACGCCTTTTTCAAAGGAACACATATCGCATACATGGTCCTGATTGACATATGTTTTGTCCGATCACTAAGGTCACATGATTACATTGTGTATACTCCATTCCATAGCAACCACGTTGCACGCACTGACGCACGTTAGGGAAACCACGTGGGTCTCCGGGACACTTCCGGGTTTGAACGGGCGGCCGCACACACTATTGGTGAGTCAATTATTTTCACTTGTATTTATATGTTGTTTGTGTCACTTGCAAATTGTTCTTGATAAAGACCCTGAGGGGTCGAAACGTCGAAACAGATGATGTAAGCGTTTTTTTATAACAATAAATTCACGATTGAAAAGTCCTTTCTGAGTGCTCCACTTTATCGTTTGATATATTCCTGGACGCTGGATGCACCAAAGGCAGGATACATTGGAGTCATTTGCAGGGGTGAGTGCCTAAATTATCCCTTTTTTATATATATATATATATATATATATATATATATATATCACAGTACTAAACAAAAGTGACTGTCACCTAAAATAAACTTAATATCAATCAACAGGGCACATACAAAACTACTTCTATGCTGTGTTCACATTATTAACACACCATATGGCAGTTTAATGATAATTACAATAATAATTTATTTTACCTGCAGTAACTATACAGATTGATTACAACATTTTCTTTGTGAAAGTAAAGACCATCTACATGTTATGTTCTCTGTGAATATAAAAACTAGACATTAAAAATACCAAAAATGTTTAAGTTGTTCTTAAATTTTAAAACTGCACCCAAGTCATTGGTGTAGGTCATTGATTGTGTTGCATGGTCTATAAAATCTTCTTGAATTATTTACCCTTCTCTAGATCTCTTCTGAGGACCATCCTTAGGAATGTGTGACGTGTGTGATTGCACAGAGAGCACAAAGAGAGGGTACACAGACACACTGCCAGTGAAAGGTCAGTGGTGGAGTTTAGAGGATTCCAATACTAACTGTAAAATATGACCCATCTACCTGCCAACCTCCCCACTCCTGTTGCCCACAATAATTCATGTAGCATGGATAATTGGCAATTGCCCAGGATAGTGTTATGCCTTCATTCTCAGCACTGGTTCGTCAAATTACTGGGGGCAGTAAAGTGAAACAGGAAGGAATCGAATATTATATCTTGTCCCAATTCCCTCCATTGAAAACACTGCCGCCAGTCATGTAGCGTAATAAATCTGAGAAGTAAGCCACACTGATGCCTTGGGCACTTACAGCTGTCCTTCGCTACAACGAGTAAAGTAGGAGACAGTGAGGGCTGGGGGGAAACAACAGAGAGACATTCGCATGCATTAACAATTTCCTCTTTTTCACTCTATTGGTTACTTATTCTCACTTAATCTGTGAACCAAATTATGGGAAAATGCGCCTATCAGATTACTGAAATATATATAGATATTAGATCATTTAGATTATGCAGTACACTAATTGGCCCATTTTCACACCGTTTTGATTTATCCGATTGTTTTTTCTGGAATTTGTTTTTCTTAAGGAATTTCAGACTAAATGTACCATGAAATATGGCCAGAATTTGTCCCTCCCAAAATTGCTTTTACTTTCCAATTAATTTTTTTGCATGCACAAATCACCTTATGACATTAATAGCCACACTCAGACAATCACATATATATATATAGATATATATGTATTAAGGCAATTTTGCCTGGATTTGTGGGAGGTGCTGGTTTCCACTCCTAGCCTACTTAAAGCACTCCCCTTAACTTGCTCCTTACCGTTCGAGGTCAGCGTTGAATGAGGATCCACTTCCGGGTTCTCTCAGACGCCATCTTGGTTTTCTTACCCACGAGTTTCTCCGCGGCAAGCTGTGTTCAGGAATCCTGTTGCAGGCCTTTTCCGTCCGTCCAGCTTCTTACCCCGGTCTTCGTCATAGATCGCGTCCCAGGGACTCCTAAACCGTAAGTTAGACCTACCTGTCACGCCAGGATCAGTTCCCACGGCGCACGGTACAGCACGGGTCCTCGCTTTACGTTTTTTTCTCTGCTATGTCGCAATTACACAAGCCGTTTCGCGGCTTCATTTCGTACGGTTGTTCGGACAAATCAGGCGTATTAAGTGAAGTTATCATTTCGCACAAACTGTTCCCTTGCTACACTGAACAATTATCATTTCGGTTGTGTTTTCCGTTCGGCACTTTATTCATGTTATATTTAAGCACGCTTGCTGTTCGCATAAAAATGCATACATTTAAACTATTCGTCCTAGCTTCTGGTTCCCTTCATATTGGGTTCAATTATTCTGCTATGTATTACGCATAGATCTTTTTCGTGAGTTACATTTCATCATTTCATGTATATACATTTGGTTAAATAGTTGCTTGTTTTAATAGACAGACTATTGTCATTTCTATTTAACCCCTTAAGGACCAAACTTCTGGAATAAAAGGGAATCATGACATGTCACACATGTCATGTGTCCTTAAGGGGTTAAAGGTATCACTTATGCTATCAAGGTGCATGAAACCAGCTAACATTTCTGTATGGATCATTTTGACTCCCACGCTTCCAGGAGTTTTCCATAATTATCCATTTCAATTAAAATTGACTCAGCCTACGTTACAGGCCTCATTTCTTTGTTGTTAACTATGACACATACATAAGGATATAGTTTCCTTTTTCATGCATGCTCAGGTTGAATCACACGTACTGATACAACCAATCATACGTCTTTTACTGCACAGTAATATGCATATATATATAACTTACATCAATTTTAGGTTTCCCTTACACACTGTTATTATATAACACATAGGCTGTTTATACATAGGCCACGGCCTCCCTCAACCCTTCCTCTTATAGATGTTTTATTAATGCCACGGCATCACTTTTCCTGGGCAACACATTTATATTTCCATGGTATATCACAACATTTCATTTTACAAGTCATACGCCAGCAAGCCTTAAAAACATCGCTGGTACAGGCTACAAAGTCTGTTTCTTTCCAACAATCCACACTTATCATACTACTCTCTTTTACCCGTTTCAGGCTGTCATGCTTAAATATATTTGCACCACACGTTTTTTCCTGTGAGATTTGTCATACTACCAGGTACGTACACCTGCTCATATGGTATTCTACCATACATTTCATTTCTTCCCCCCTAGGTTAGAGTACTGGCAATAGGGTCATAGGCTTCCCAATAGGTATTTACCCCTTCTTGGCAGTCGCCATCAGTTAGTGGTCCCGCGAGGCCAACACCCCGCCTCAACATTACAGAGGCAAACACCCATCGGGCCACACGTTAGCTAGCCGCCTCGCATGTTGCATAGAGAGGGTCTCACCTGTCACTCCCTTCCCCTGTTTTCTGTCTTACAGTCACCGAGAGGCCTAAAACTCCTGCCACTACGACGAGTGGCCTCAATAACCCCTCGCGCCAACACATAGATAGAGCCTCTAAAGCCGCTTGGCAATTAGCAGGGCCTCATCTGTCACCAAACAAGTATAATGTTTTCGCCATCCGGCCTAGCTAGCCTGCCAGTACAATTTGGTGGTTTCCTATACTAATTAATTGTTTTGTTTATAGTATGTCTCAGGAAGGGGTAGAGGATTTCTCCCTGCCTAGCACCCCGGCTAGAGATGTCACTCCCACACAAGGAGGAGAGCTAGCTAGTCCAGCATTGATCAGATCCTGGACGATCCCTTGTATAACCACGGAAATGAGGAGACGGCAAATCCCCTACCCCGCTACAGCAAGGAAAGCAGAACTTTTCAAACTGCTACGTACATCAACTAACAACATGGATGCCGGGGAAGGACCTAGCCAGTACAACCCAGGAGACATATATTCCATGTTGTCTTCACTCATGGTGTCCATGAGCAAGGTCAACTCCAGGCTGGAGAAACTTGAGTCGGTCACCAGGGCCCTTACGCTAGCAGGGCCACCCACTGCTGCTACCCAAGCACCAGCCGACTTGCCATTAGTTGCTCCAGCCATCACCCTGGATGACCAGGAAGTTAGCCCTGCTCATATGATCCCTGAGCACACAAAAAGAGATATCCTGGAAGGTAAAGACGTCAACCTGGCTTCCCTGGTGATTGCCTCCCAGGATATTGTGGAAAATAAGACTTATGCTTACGATGATGTGTCTGTTGTTGTCAGATCTAGGGATGCCCGCCTAAACAGAAAACTGACTATCTCTGAGTTTGTACTGGCCTTTGGTATTTACCGGGATGTCATCTGTGCGGTCTATCCCAACAGAAGAGAGGAGTTTAATCTTTACATGCACAAGCTGGTAGACCTGGGCAACAAATATGGTGGTTCAGCCTTTTATGACTACCATAGGTCTTTTTCTGCAAAAGTGTCTGGAGCCTTCTCCCAGTACGGAATACGATCCAACTGGGGAAGGATTGATACCGTAATTTTTTGCAGACACTTTGCAGGTCTAAGAACACTGGCTTGTGCATACTGCTCCTCTACAGCCCATACGACAAATTTCTGTCCCAACATTGTGGACGGACATGCCTCCACGCAAGGAGCTAGTTCCAGAGAAATTGTCAAGAGACAAACTGGGACGCCCAATCAAGTTTCTGGGCAAGTCCCAGATATGTAATAACTTCAATGTTGGGTCTTGTAATTATAGTGGATGTAGAGTCTTGCATATCTGTTTAAAATGTTTTAGGGCACATGCAAAAACCACGTGCCCAAATAAAATGTATTCCAAGCCTTACCTAACATCCATTAATATACCGGTATTTACTGCATTTATGTCTCAGCACCCGTCTAGACACCTAGTAGACTTTCTTATCTCTGGTCTAACAGAAGGCTTCCACACAGGTATCCTACACATACCATCCGGGACTCTGGAATGCCCTAATCTACAATCCGCACAACACAACCCCACAGCGGTTGACACCCTCATAGCCCAAGAAGTGGCTGAGGGTTTCGTACTGGGGTCTTTAAAGCTCCTCCATTCATTTAATGGCGCACTAACCCCATTGGTATTGTCACAGGGAAATCTTCCCTTAAACAGAGACTCATCATTGATTTGTCGGCACCACACTCATCGGCCAACCCCAGTCTTAACTCCCTCATACCCTCCGAGGAATTCTCCCTGCAATACACCACCATAGATCACGCCATTACCACTATCATACAAGCAGGGGTTGGAGCCTGGCTTAGTAAGACCGATATTACTAACGCCTTTAAGTTACTGCCAATCCACCCCACACTGTGGCACCTGCATGGCATCAAGTGGTCCGGGAACTACTATTTTTTCTCCCGTTTAACTTTTGGGTCCAAAAGTAGCCCAGCTATTTTCGGCACATTTGCCGAAGCATTGTGCTGGTTACTATTGAACAAAGCCAGATGCCCTACGGTATTACATTACCTGGACGATTTCCTACTGGTCGAGGAGAATACTTCCCCTCCAAGTAGTCTCAAAGCTACCACCAAGCTATTTGAGCAACTAGGTGTACCGATCTCCCCTAAGAAAACAGAGGGGCCAGACACAATTATCACTTTTCTGGGTATTCAATTAGACTCAGCCACAATGCAAGCGAGCCTACCACATGACAAGATAGAGCACATTCTTACTTACATCAACAGCTACCTTCAGCTCGATACTTGCAACCGCAAGGAGCTACAGTCCCTGCTGGGATCACTAAATTTTGCTATGCGTATCATACCTCAAGGCCGCTCCTTTATATCACGACTATTGCATCTTTTCCCACATTTCCTACATGACACACACAGGTTGTCCTTAGATACCCAAGCTACGGCAAATCTAAACATGTGGAAGAGATTTTTAACCACTTGGAATGGTAAAAGTATGTTCCTCCCTCAATTGACTGACTCATCTCCTACCATTTGGTCAGATACGGCATCTACCACAGGTTTTGCACCAATTTTTGGGAACGAATGGCTTTGGGGTAGCTGGCCTTCAGCAGTTCAGGATTTGGAAGGTTTTTCCACTACCTCAGCTCTCTTTGAGATCTATCCCATCGTGGCGGCTGCCGTAGCATGTGGTCATTTATGGGCTACTATGCCAGTTCGTTGTTACTCAGACAACGAGGCAACCTGTCACATCATCAATAAAGGTCGTTCCAAACCCCTTACGATCATGAGGTTTCTGAGGAAACTCACTTGGTTGGCAGCTTGTCATAATTTCTTTCTATGTTGTTTCCATGTTCCAGGTATATGTAACACAGCTGCTGACAATTTGTCTTGCTTTAAATTTCAGGCTTTTCATCAAGCACTCCCACAGCCACCACCACTCCAACATTTCAACAACTCATACTGGACTAGAAACCATCATGCAGCATAGCAGGACATTGTCCCAATTGGCACTGTCGAAAAATACACACAAAACATACAACAGGGCTTTTACACTATTCAAAAGATTCCTTCTGGAACATAACATCATGCAACCATTTGTTATAACATCATTTTGGGGTTTTGCTTCTTTTTGCCACCTTAAACTTAAAATGTCATATAACACCATCAAACTCTATCTCACTGGCATTCAGCACCATATGCTAATCTTACACCCAAATAACAATAGTTTCATGGCCTCTCACCAGATTAAGACCATACTCAGAGGCATTCAGAAATCTGAACCCACACATACATCACAGAGGCTTCCCATAGATAACCATATCTTCAAAGCATTGTCTAACCTGCTTGATTTAAAACCGTTTGACACCAATACAAATTCTATCATCAAAGCAGCAATATACATAGCTTTCTATGGATTTCTAAGACCTAGAGAGTTCACTACAACCACCACAACACAATCTACTCCTATCCTCCTCTATTCCCACTTAACAAAACACATGGATCATTATATCCTGACTTTACCTCACTCCAAAACCAGTCAGCACATACCAGTAAACATTCCGTACTATCCCACACACAACAGGTGGTGTCCCGTCAGGGTTCTTGATGCATACATACAGCATCATAATTTACTACCATCACAACCATTACTACAATTACAAGGTTCAGTACTCACCACTACAACCTTCATGACCTACGTTAGGTCCTTGCTCACTCAACTGGGCCTCAACGCAGCTAACTACTCAGGGCACTCCTTCCGCATAGGAGCAGCATCCACAGCCTCCAGTGTCAACATTCCAATTCATGTTATGAAAACACTGGGGCGCTGGAAGTCATCTGCTTACTCACGATACATACCGAACCCAGTACAAGAATTAAGGGATGCTTTCAAAAACATGTCTGGTTGATAAATGTATCTCTATTGGTTGTCTGTAATAAATTTGATTATTTCATTTTTGCCCTCTTCTTTCTCAGGCCTACCTCATCGTCGGTTCCGGCACACCACAACCGACTTGCCGTTTTTACTATCCTACATTTAATTATGGTAGTTCACACTGTACTATCATAAGCACCTAACACAGGTATTAAGGCAATTTTGCCTGGATTTGTGGGAGGTGCTGGTTTCCACTCCTAGCCTACTTAAGGCACTCCCCTTACCTTGCTCCTTACCGTTCGAGGTCAGCGTTGAATGACCCTCCCACCACACCACATTTTAACATTTATTTCCTTTCTATTTCTTTTTCCTGGGTAGGCCCTCTTCTTTCTCAGGCCTACCTCATCGTCGGTTCCAGCACACCACAACCGACTTGCCCTTTTTACTATCCAACATTTAATTATGGTATTTCACACTGTACTATCATAAGCACCTAACACAAATATTTATTTATAAAATATTTTACCAGGATGGATACATTGAGATTTATCTCATTTTCAAGTATGTCCTGGGTCCACAAAACGTTTCATTGTTACAATACAATACAAAATTACAATTTACAAACTAAATATACACACACACACACACACACACATATATATATATATATATATATATATAAATTTAACATATAACAGGTAATAAATATATTCAACCATGACAGGTGCATTCTGTGCTAAGGTATATTGCCATGTATCTCTTAAAAGATTTTAGATTGAATTAAGATTTGATTGTGTTCCTGAGGTTATTCCATAATTGCGGTGCTCTGTAGGAAAATGAGGATCGAGCCACTTTATTTTTGTATTGCCGTATGCTAAACATCGTGCTAGTACTGATTTGTAGGTTATAGGAGGTGGGAACAGCTGGGGCTGAGCATTCTACTCAGGTAGGGTGGGAGCTTCCCAGAAATGCTCTTATGCACAGGGCTGGAAACATGAAGTGTGCGTCAGGATTTCAGTGACAGACAGTTTAGCTCTTTTAACATGTCACAGTGGTGGGTAAAGTAATTACATTCTAGTGCAAAGCGGCAGAATTAATTATATAATGTATTTAGTTTATGAAGGTGGGTTTGCGGTGTGGGTGCATGCACTACATCCCCATAATCAATGACCGGCATTAGCATTTGCTGCACGGTTTCCTTACTGTAGGGCTTAGGCAGGTTTTGTTTCTGTACAGGGCACCTAGTTTTGGATAAAGTTTTGAAGAGATTTTTTCAATGTGAAGGCCAAAAGGATAGATTGGGGTCTAGCAACATACCTAGATATTTAAAAGAAAAGACTGCTGTCAGTGTGCTATTTGAATTTGTTCTGATACACAAATGTTGATTTTGTAGTTTACGTAATTTAGGTACAGTTCCAAAGATCATTGTAATGGTTTTGTCAGTGTTTAGGAAGAGTTTGTTATCTGCTATCCACTTTTCTACCTCTGTAAATTGGTTTTGGGGCACAGACTCAAGCTGCAGTAGCTTGGGTTTCCAAGCGTAGATTACAGTGTAGTCTGCATACATGTGTACAGTAAAGGATTTGCAGACATTAGGCAGATCATTTATAAATAATGTGAATAGCAGGGGGCAGCGTATGGAGCCTTGGTGAACATCACACAGGACTGGAAGAGGGAGGGAAGCACTTTTAGAAATGGCCACATATTGCAATCGGTCTGAAACATATGATCGAAACCAGGTTAGCGGACGATCACAAATGCCTGAGTTTAAGTTTTTGCAAAAGAATGCCATGGTCTACTGTGTCAAATGCCTTGGCAAAATCAAGGAAAATAGCTCCAGTTAAGTCTCCTTGTTCTTTGCCAATTTTAAGAGGGCAGTCGAAGTTGAGTGATTTCCTGATTGATCAGGGGTCAGATAATTTGATCCTGGATAATAGTCACATAATTGCGTGTGGATGCATTTTCCCAAGACTTTTGACAATACCGGGAGCAATGATATCAGGCGATAGTTAGAAACCAAAGTATTGTCACAACTTTTATGAATAGGTACAACTTTTGCAGGCTTCCAAACTTTGGGTATGTATCCTGACACCAGGGATTCATGGATAAGAGTAGTGACAGGTTTAGCAACATTGCTGGGATTTGTTCTAGTCCACAGGGGTTTTACATTTTTTAATTATAAAGATGTTTATTAATGATACTAACAGGCACAGGTCTAAAATTGAATTTCTCTTTATGAGCAACATTATGGGCAAGTGGACACAATAGGGAGCATCACTCATAGGTTTCATACAATGATGCATGAAGCTGGCACAGTCTCCTCTGTTCTTCTCTTCTATTTTTATCCCCTTCTCCGGATCTCCAAAGCCCTACTGAGGTTTGTTGTGCATGATCATGATAATTTATTTAGCTTATTTCTATATTCCGGCTTAGATAGTACCAGCCATGTCTAAATATGCATTATCCATGTTAAGTAATCATAAAGTTAAATCGTGTGTGTGATCTGTCTTTTGGTTTACCTGATATGTACTGTACTCGTTATATATAGGGTGAGGTAGAGGCAAAAAATGCCTACAAAATTCAAAATATAAGCAAAGAAAAATTAGACCTGTGCTGCAGATACTCCACACTGAAGTCCCAACAGTGTATATACAACCAAAAAAACAAACACGAGTCCTGCACATCCAGCATAATTGTGCACACCCAGGTGCTACCACAATTTATTCGAGGACAAAGTTAATGCGGCAAACGTTTCGAGCAGCAGCCCTTTCTCAATGCTAATGTCCTGTACTGTACTCGTTTTGCTCTTTCATGTACCTGTTTTGTTGTTTTGCATGTTAAGAGGTAGCACACTGCTTGCTGCATTACTATCTAAAAAAAAAAAAAAAATTATTACACAAAATGTATGCTAACCACCAACCTTACATGGCAGACCAATATGTCCCCAGTGGTAAATTCCATGTGCCATATGTCTTTGTCCCTATGTCTTATAGCTGAAATTGCAAAGTGAATTCTTAGACAGATTTTAGAATGCAGGACAGGTCCTCGGAACTGGGGACAGTTGCCAAGTGTGGTCAATATTTACTTACTATTTAAATGAACCGCAAATTCCAACAAACAGACTCTGGAGGAATGAGAAAAAAAAAGGGTGAATTTAGTTTTTTGAGGTGAAAATATAGGTTACCACAGTTTCTAGGTAAATAGGAAGATTCCAGTTTTAAATGAGGTAAAAAGTTAGCTTGGAAAACAAAAACAATAACGTTATTCAATAAACTGAGAATTACTGTCAATTCAGTGTGTTGTAGTGGTTCTGGTAATTGGCATTTCCTGCATGGTATAAGGCATATAGATAGAGACTTTTCCTATAGGACATATAGATGGTTTGATCAAGCCTTCATGTGATGGGTTGATCATCAGCCTTCAAGGTGAATAGCAGATTCTTACATTTTTCTATGAGAATGGGCATTATCTCATGATCTTGAAGTGAGTTAACAGATTCTAAGAGTCAGTAGGTAGATTCTGGAGGTATTGTGAAACATGAAATAATTCATGATAATGAATCAGTCATAAGTTTAATATTTGAAGGTTATCAGTAGTAAGTGTAGTTAGACATTTCCTATATATAACTATAATTTAAAAGTACTCATTTTTTCCTAAATGTCACTGCTTACCAGGCAGTCATACCAGGGCTGGCTAAGCCATCTTTGTTTACTGGACTTGCACTTGCTAATAGAGATAGAGATTACAGACCATTAAAAACAACCCCAAACAGAGTGTTTATGGAAATACCTTTACATACAATATATATATATATATATATATATATATATATATATATATATATATATCTTACACCAGGGGATCCAAAAGTGTTGTAGAACTACAACTCCCATGATGCTTTGCATTCCTTTAGACTAACAAAGCATCATGGAAACTGTATTTTCTTTTTTTAAAAAACATCTGGAGATCTACCTTCTCACACAAATGTATCTCTCAGCTATGTTTTTTTTTTAATGATAGATGGGTATTAAACCAACAGCTCTTTTCAGATGATTATTATAGTAGGTGGGAAGTAATGATTTTTGTATGCTATGAAGAATTACAAGTGTTAAAAGAAAATAAATAAAACTCACAATGTGTATAAAGCTGGCCTGCCCTATGCAAATCATAGGCATGTAAAGCACCAGAGACATTCATTGCAGCTCCCACAGGCCTATATAGCTCATTCCAGTTACACAATATTAACACCATGATCCCAGTCTGTAGACACTTAGCATGTTATGTCTGTCCCAAAGCTCTCACCTTACATTGTTCACAAGGGAGACTGCCAGTCCCCCTGCTATACCTGCAAAGCAGCTCTGCTCAGTGCTCATCATTTAAATGAGGACAAAACGATTCCTCTCAATTCACAGCAGCTGTTCCACTGAATTTCCTAAACTGTATTGAGCTTCATTACCTGCCGTGCAAGGATTTACACACTCACTAGTGTTCAGGAAGGGTGCTTGCTGGTGCAGTTCAAAGAATACATGGAGTCCTCTCTTTGTCTCTCTTTGGTCATTAAAGCTATATTATTATATTTCAAAAATATAAATTAAGTTTATAAATAAGGACACATCACTCTCTGTCAAAGTAAAAAAAAAAAAAATACACCAGGATATCTTTCTATCCATCTACCTATCTTTTTTTAAAATTGATTATTTTTTTTTATTATTTTTTTTGCTGAGAGGATAGTTGTCTTGCAAAATTTGGGCAAAAACAGCAGAATTAGACATTTTGTCCAACTTGACTAAAAATGATTAAAATTTTCCTTAGCTCGGATAATTTGTCCTATAATTTTGACTGGAGCAGCAAGCAATATTTAACTTGATACAAAAATCTATACATGTTGATACATATTAAGAAAAACACTAGAACGTACAGGATCTACACTATCTATTGCTTTAAACTATATTTATATATAAATATGTCAGTGTATGTGTGTTTTATTTAGTCAAATTCTTGAAAAAGCAGGATTTAAGTCTCACTCCTTTTTTTTCGCTCTGTGAATAATATATGTTTTTCTTCTATTTTAATTTAAATGTTATTTTATCACATAAAAAAATTAATCTGTATTACCTAATGCGAGTGGAGTGTAATAAATACATCCACAGTCTATGCCATTAACATCTAGATGTGACTAACTCATTTTACAATTCTGTTCAGTGGTGTAAGATGAATATATTATTATAATTTAATATTGAATAATATGTTTAATTGCGTGGCTAAGTGCTGTAGCCTTGTTTTTAAACAATTTAAAATATATAGAATTGTAGATTAAGATATGAGTTATAGGATATTCGTTCAATGCTTTGCCTTATTTTATCAAACAGGAATACTATATGAAATCACTGATACAGATAGACAGTCAGAATAATATATTTCTAATAAATATATATTTTATGCATAATTAAAAGGTGTCTAGCCGCTACATACATACTGAGTTAAGAAATATCATAATTAAGGCAAAAATTACAGAGTTGGAAAAAAATTATCCGGTTAGTCTATATTAGTCTAAATTTACTCAGATCAAATCAATTTGTCGCTTAGGAAATAATCCCAAACAGGGTTATGTAGGTTTTAGGTTTTTTTTAAGCATTTACCTGGTAATTATTATTTTTTATTATTATTTGTATGTGTCTAAATATACACCTCTTTCTCATATACATACACACACACATACACATACAAACACAGACATACAGACACAAGCACATTTCAAATTATCAGGACTCATAAAATCATGATTACCGTTAATATATGCCATTAATAAAGTCGCATTACTTGTCAAATAATTATTATATGTGAATTATTTCGCTGTACGAATTTCTGACATTAGCAAAGAGGGGGGGGGGGAGAGGTGGGGTGCGAGAGATGTAAGTATGTATTACTTATCAAGTGTTAATTAGGTTAACTCTTTCAGCCCCGTGGCCTTGTTCTCTATGACTCGGTGGCTGCTAAAGGGTTAATATGCAAAGCATTTTGTGATTTTTTTTTCCCATTATTATTTCCCTATACAAAAAAAAATATTAAAAAAAAAAAAAATTGACTTGAAAAAAATGTAGGTTTAAAAATACCAGAAAATCCCCAGACCAGTCATAAATGTATTTAATTCTTTTTAAAATTCTGCTACATTTTAAAGTCTATACTCAAATGAGCACAACTCACTATTTAGTAAATAGGCCCCATAATCGGCAGTTGTCCATACTCCCTTCTCTATCCATCCTTGCTTACTGTGTATTTATCTCAGCCTTTAAAAACATGGAGATTGTTGCAAATATATATATTTTTGGGGGTTGGAAAGCTTAAATCTATATATGTGTAATTCTTTACAAACAAACAAATAAATAACGTTAAAATAAATAAATAAAAAGATTATAAAGAAAGTGAATGGGAAAAAGCTCTTCTTACAAGTTTCTGAATGGGAACACTCAGGTTAAATGTATTGTTGTAGGAGCCTGACCATTGAAGAAGAGGGGAGGCTATTGATGGATTTTTTTTTCCATAGTTTGTTGTGATATATAAACTGAAATGGTCTGCAAACAGAATTCTTCACATGGAGTAGTAAGGGCTGTGTTATTGTAACAAACATACAAAAAACACTGAATTCCTCCAAACTTTCTTAGTTCTGCTTAAATAAAATGGGCCTTTTCATAGGCTGCTTTACCACCACTCAGCCTAAATCTCTCTCCCTCTACCTCCTCCCTCATCACCCTCTTTTGATAATCCCACTCCTATTTAAAAAAAGGACAAAACCAGGTTTCATGCGGTGCTTTGGTAACTGAATGTGAAAGAAGTGATCTAGCAGAATTGAACTCTATGAATCACTTTGGAAAATTGCTTCCACTGAATGGTCTTAGGAGGAAAAACGTTTAATAAGATCCAGGGAGGGTCTGCTTTTTCAATCTGCTTCTTAAAACAGGTGGAAATTAGACTTTCTCCTTTATACAAACAGGGGAGGGGGAAAGGAACAGCACTCTCTCTAGATCCTCTGATATCGAAGTTTGAAATATTCCATTATTTGGAGGGCAATACAAGACAGGAGAAACTAGTGTGAAACAATGTGATCACTAGCATTTAGAGACATCGAGAATATTAACCTATTAAATAGCCTAAAATATACAATATTCCACTGCATATATTACCATGCTGCACAGACTGCCAATCACATTAAAAAAAAAATAATAATAAAAACGTACAAAAATATGAATTTCTATTTGTATGTGTAATATATATCAAACATCTGTTTCATATATACTTTTATATATATATACACACACACACACACACACACACAAAATAGCCAAATGCAATGTGTATGTAAAAGACGTGGTTATTTTATACTTAATTTTTGCCATTATATCTCTTCCCCTTGCTTCTCCCATTAGCCTGTCTATTTATTAATACCATACATGTAAACAGTTCATTTGTCACTGGAGTTATAACTATCATTAATATTCCAAATTAGAGTCTCAGTGTACAAGTTGACTTTTGAGAGAGTGAGCAGGTTCTGCTGAGAGTCCACCTCATTAAAGTTTGGGTGCTGAGACTTGTGTGACTGACTCCCCCCTCCCCTCGCCTCCCCCCCTTCTTATTAATCAGGGATGGGGGTAAGTAGATTGCATTGCATGCTTGCTATGGCATTACATGTCATTCTGTTTCCAGTGACTGTGATTCTATGTGATGTCAGTTAAATGCAACAGACAGTGATCTCACACGGGTGAAGATGTCTGCTATCAAAGTGATAGTGTGCGTACACTGCCCCTCTCAATGCTTGCTGCCTGCTCTCTAGAAAAGGTAAGATCTCCAAAGCCTGGCTTTTGCAATAACATTTACTGTTTGGAACATAGACTGCAGACACATAGAATGTTGGGATGTACAAACAAATCCTACCTAGGCTATTACTTTGTGTGTGCTGTGTGCTGTGTTTAATGAGCATTAATCTGCTACCCCTAGTGCCATTGTCCTTGGGTGTTCATTTCAATGTTAATAGGTAGTTTGGGCACAGACAGTCACTTATTAAATTGATTTCTCTCCTGGCTTGTTTGTGGAATGTAGCACTGGGACACACTGAAGATTTGGCTGTAGCGCTCTCCTCTCATCAAGTTCCTACCAGCATGGCAAGCTCTGCATCTTTCGAGCCACTGAAGCCCCCCTGCCAAAGGCTGGATGCAAGAAATGGGGTTTCCTCCACCCCAAAGACCTTGGCTTTTTCCATTGAAAGAATTATGGCAAAGACTTCAGATCCCAAACCTACTTTCTTTGAACCAAACCCCCAGCCCATGGAGGCAGAAGCTAAGAAAATCTTAAATCTTTGCTCACCTATTCCATGCATGATCCCCATCCAATCTTTGAATTATGATGTGCACTCCAAAACTCTCCTGAATTATTCGGAGATGTGGAAGAACAGTTTAAGGGGGGCTGTGTGCAGTCCCACTGGTTTGTGCAAATCGAATTGTGGCATTTGTTGTAAAAACGATTTAAATATGGGGAACTCTGTTCTTTCAACAAGCAGGGTCATCAAACCTCAAGTGATCAATCAGACTGTTGGGGTACCAAGTAATGGATCTTTATATTATTTCAATTACCTGGAGTCTTCCTATCACCATACGGACATTCTAAACGGACAGTTAATTCCATCTAGCATTTTAAATGCACAGTCTCCATCTACCCTCTCTGCTCATCAGAAACTGTTCCTGCTAGAAAATGCTAAACTGAGTTTGGCAGCAGAGAAATTCCCCAATCCTCAGTACCCCCATAAGGAAAGGCTTCCTGGACACTTGGACCAAGTGATGAAAGAGAACACAGCATTATCAGTGGAGAGACATTTAAAAAACAGCAGCAAACTTAACCCCAGCACAGCAGATGGAAAACCCAAAATCTTCACTTGTGAAATATGTGGAAAGGTAAAATAAAAATTATATACATTTTATAAATATTTATCCAATATTTAATGTAAATTAAATGAATAATAGCAAGTTAGAAATGTATATTCCTATTTAAATAATTCATATTCATTCATAACAAATAGCAATATTTAAATTACAGTGGATTGAGACGATTATAAATTATTGTAACTAATTAAAAGCTATATAGACATTTATCGTTTATTAAAAAGAGATATTGGAATTGTTATTTTTAATAAATGTTTTCAAAATCTTATGTCCCTTTGTAAGATTTAGTTTAATTATAAATTTAGAAATAACTAGAAAATAAATAACATTGTTTTCCTAAGCGCTGAATGAAACAATTAATTTTAATATATATATATATTTTTTCCAATCAGGTTTTTAATGCGCATTATAATTTAACCAGACACATGCCAGTTCACACAGGAGCCAGACCGTTTGTCTGTAAAGTTTGTGGTAAAGGCTTTAGACAAGCCAGTACACTTTGCAGACACAAGATCATTCATACCCAGGTAAGAAGGAGTCAAACATTAATTTATTTGAACATTGTTGTTTTTTTGTATTTTATTATTGAGATTACTTAGATGCATATATGCAAAACCTCATACATTTAAATATATTTTACATAGTGTGTATCGTGTATTTTTTGTATAATTTTTTTTTTTATTTTAGGAAAAACCCCACAAATGTAATCAGTGTGGAAAAGCATTTAACAGAAGTTCAACCTTAAATACTCACATAAGGATTCATGCAGGTTATAAGCCATTTGTGTGCGAGTTTTGTGGCAAAGGATTTCATCAAAAAGGTAATTTGTAACAATATCTGCCGTCCAAAATATTTTACTACCAATTGGAAAATATCTGCATTATTTGGAAAATGTTATTTTATTTAAATTCGTTTCTAAAAAATACGATTAAAAAATTAAACTTTTATATTCTAAAATGGTGCAAGTTCGCAATTTCTAGATTTGTTTTGGGTTATTTTAAAATTAAACCTTTATTTTTTTTAAAGAAAACAAACTCTGTTTTTCATGTTTTACAATAGAAACTGACCTTGTATACATTAAAATAGAAAATTGCAGTTCTGTGATGCAAATTCGAATCCGTTTAATTCCAACTGTTCACTGTGTGTGTATTTTTTTTATTAGATATATACAAATAAATACACACTTGTGTTTTCTTTAATGTATTTTTTTCCAAGCAACAATTTATCAAATTTCCATCACGTTTTAAACAGCAATCCCAGGGATTAAAAAGTTCAAACAACTTGTAGCTTTCAATTATTTTGCATGAGTGAATTAAAGACATTTTTTTCCCCTGACAGTATTAACTATATTACTGTGTATGAGGATGTGCCATTTTTACGTAGATTTTTGTTCTCATTTTTCCGGGTCACAAAGCTGGCCTTCCTATAATTTTTTAATTTGTCAGTTGTATGTTCAATTAGCTTGATCCAAAAGAAGTTTGACAACTTCGGATTTCAACTTGTAGATCCCATCTTAATGAAGACTTGCATCAAACTATATTTGTATTTTTTTTAATTTGAAGTGGATTTTATGTTTGATAAAATATATATATATATATATATATATATATATTTTTTACAAGTATGTTTTTCTAATTTTATTTCTTTTTTTCTAACTGTAGGCAATTATAAAAACCACAAATTGACTCACAGTGGAGAAAAACAATATAAATGCACAATTTGCAATAAAGCATTTCACCAGATTTATAATTTAACTTTCCATATGCACACACATAATGACAAAAAACCATTTACCTGTGGCACTTGTGGAAAAGGATTTTGCAGGAACTTTGATTTGAAAAAGCACGTGAGGAAGCTACATGACAACGTTTTAACATCCTGTACGCTGAAAGAAATCTCCAGGACTGCACAGAGCTAGGGACCGTTTGTATACAGAGTGACAACACTGTGACTATATACATCGCGTTCCTTACCGGATGATTGGACTAAGAGCACCTGTTTTTCAGAGACTCTACAATCCGAACGCTGTCAAACGCTTAAATACATTTTGTCTGATCAGATATGGTAATGTTACCCAAGATATGAAGAGATTCAAATCAAAAATCGTTTATATACATATATTGTGTTTAATCAGATCTTTAAAAAAAAAAAAAAAAAAAAAAAATGTAAAATACCAGATGGACCTTATACATTTGTAAAAATTAAGAATCTAATGTACAATTGATCACACGATGAATTTGACAATAAAAAAAAATAGTAATTAATTTTATGTGACAGCGAGATTCTCAGGTTAACGATGTAAATTTAAATGTAATACACCTTTGAATTTTGGCTTAAACGATTTCTGCATTAAAATATAGAGGAGATTTATATTTCAGCAGTTGGAGTGGATTTTAAATGTATACGTGCGCGCACACACACAGAGAGCAATATATTAATATACTGAATATTCATTATATTTTAATGATGGTGCATTGATGACCTTAACCCCCCCAACACATACCAATAATATTCTAAATATGGCGAGAACTGCAATTGCTTAGGATTTGTAGGTAATATAATGCAACCCCTATTTCAGCTATCATTTCAGCTCTATAATACAGTCAGTTAGTATTTCCTTAATTAATTTATGGAAAAAAAAAAAAAATTAAAAATAGAATCAATGCGTACAATTTGGCAAACCAATGTAGCTCATGTGCTTGTGTGCATATACACACACTCTCTACAAAGCTTATTTTAAAGATGTATTATAAATATACATATTACAGCTAATCCCACTATGCCCAGCCAGGGATAGATGCGCATATTGGAATATATATATATACACGCAAATAATTGCATATGCAAAAACATGGGAACAGTTACTTGTATTATTAAGAGCTGTTTAAGCAATTTGCAGAATAGCCATCTCTTCCCTGGGTGTTGATGAAATGATCCCACGCTTAAATTTCTGAGTAATGACCATAAATGAAGAGCGAAAACAGGAACTCTTTCAAAAAGCTTTAGATAAATCATCCCCACGAGGTGGCCAGGCTAATTTAACTCTTTGCTATTCAGAATACAGAGAAGCAAGTTTGTTAAAGCAGGTAAAGAGGATCACTGTGTCCCCTCTTCATTTTCTACGTTCTTTCCCACTCGCAGATCACCTATGAGATCAATCCACTAAATGAAAGGGAATGAGCCTGGTTAACTGTTAGTGATGGTCAGTCCAAGTTAGGCAATAACAATGGAAATTAGCACTGCACAATATTGTCGATTAATAGGAATAGAGGAACCTAGTTAATTAACTAACCGTTCTGAGAATCTCAGCAGCAATGGAAAAAGGGGTGCTTAGGACATGCACTATAGACTATTGATCAGATTGGGGTGCAGAATAGCCAAATGCATTTTCTACAAGACTTCCAAAGTATGGCATTGTTATAAGAGGAGCTGTGGAATCCTAATGGATACTATGTTCTATATAAAGCCCTGTTGCTAGTTTTGTTTTCCAGAGATCGAAAGAGAAGAATGATCTGTTGCTGCTGATTGTATTGTTGAAGAAACACACATACACCCTTGCAGCCATGGCCAGGAGTTTTAATTGTTAGGTTATTTGGGGAACACCTGTGAATGGGAATCAACTGCAATAGACTTGGCTGTTTAAAATGACCTCGTGGTATTTTTATAGCCAACAGAGAATTATCTAATAGCCCCAAATAAATCAAAATTAAATCATCAACAAGTTAGTAGCAACACCTCATATATCCGATGACAATAATCATATTGACACTATTTACAGCCCTGGTGTGCAATAAGGCATGGTGCATTAAAACTCAAATTGGACACACTTAATTAGCAGATGGCCATATCAGGTTTCACTACTTGGTAAAATAGTTTGATTATACTATAATAGGCACATGATCACTTACAGGGTTATTTACTAGAGTGAATTTACTAAAATAACTAGAGTTATTTACTAAAGTGAATTTCAAATTGAAGGCCAAAGTAGCCAAACTGAAACCATACCTGACTTAGAGAATTTTTCCAGTTTGGCTATTTATACCTTGAGTTTAAAATTCACTTTGAATTCACTATGAATTCTCATTTTGTGAATAACCCTATAGCCAAGTGAATCTTAGAAAATGCATCCATTGGTCTGTTGGTACGTACACACAAATGGTAAAATTAGAATATGGCATAAAACACAAATACGCTTGAATCCATGGATCTATCTAGTCTTGTGTCAGTGCAATGGGTCATTGCTGATTTTATAACAAGACAGGAGGCTCGTATTGTGCATTAACTTTCTTTACTTAACACCAGCAGCAAAGACATTTTTTTCAATAAGGTTTAGTGAATAAAAAAAGGTAAAACAACAGAATAACTGAAATGGAACGTTGGTAGCCAATAGAATCCAATAATCCATACTTTTGGCATGAAGTGGCACAGGGGGTTCACAGCATCAATAGACGATTGGAAATCTGCAGCAACTGTGTGATTGTCAAAAATTCTCAAGTATCATTTTAATCACAAAAAAAATCTCAATGTTTATTTGTCACTAGGAAACATTGCTTGACTCTACTCTGAAATGGCAAATAATTGCTCACATTGATTAATTAATGCCCTATCCCCACCAAATAAAAATAGCACTTCCATAAGAGCCTTACAATTTTGTAAAGAATAAGGTCAATCGTTTCTATACACATCAGCCAACCTCTAGATCAGTGGTTGGCAACCTTTGCACTCCCAATGTTGTGGACAACAACTCCTTTGCTTCTTTTCCAGCATACTGGCTCTAAGAGCATTATGGTAAATTAGGACCAAAACATCTGGAGTGCCAAAGGTTGCCTACCCCTGCTCTAGATAATAGTTGCTGGTGATATAATTAAACAATGCATACCTTTGCACGACAAGTAGGTGTGATGGGGCCTTGACTTGCCATGTCTCTTCTCTAGATACCATACAGAAATAGACCATTCTTTTCCAGCCCTTGCTTGCTGTACATAACACTTGATGTTCTGATTAATTTGTCTATATGTTTTTAATTTTAATTTGTTCTTACCCCAATGCTATATCTGTTATACCTCATTTCACTCAAAAAAAGTGGCTTAAAAAATACATATGTGCGTATGAATATCAGAAACAACGGATAAAACCAACAAGGAGTCAAGCTTCGTGAAACTCAGTTGCACATTTTTTTGTGTACCAGGTGGGTGTAGTTAAATTAGCCATTTTCTTTCCACACCCCACAAACCCAGCGACTCTAAGAATATTACACATACTGTATGAACTACTCATGATCAGTGGCGTAGCGTGGGTTGTCAGCACCCGGGGCAAGGCAAGTAATTTGCGCCCCCTAACCCGTGGATTTTAGCATAGTGCGTGGAGAGAGTGTCGTGGAGGGGTGCTGTGTGCGTGGGGGGGTTCTGTGTGCGTGGGGGGGTTCTGTGTGCGTGGGGGGGGTTCTGTGTGCGTGGACGGGTTTTGTGTGTGTGGAGGGGTGCTGTTTATGTGTGGAGGGGTTTGTGTGCGTGGAGGGTTCTGTGTGCGTGGGGGGGGGTTCTGTGTGCGTGGATGGGTTCTGTGTGTGTGGAGGGGTGCTGTTTATGTGTGGAGGGCTGCTGTTTATGTGTGGAGGGGTGCTGTTTATGTGTGGAGGGGTGCTGTTTATGTGTGGAGGGGTTTTGTGTGCGTGGGGGGGTTCTGTGTGCGTGGACGGGTTCTGTGTGCGTGGAGGGGTGCTGTTTATGTGTGGAGGGGTTTTGTGTGCGAAGGGGTTCTGTGTGCGTGAAGGGGTTCTGTGTGTGTGAAGGCATTCTGTGTGTGGGGGGTTCTATGTGCGTGAAGGGGTTGTGTGCGTGGGGGGGTTCTGTGTGCGTGGGGGGTTCTGTGTGCGGGGGGGTTCTGTGTGTGTGTGGGGGGTTCTGTGTGTGTGTGGGGGGTTCTGTGTGTGTGTGGGGTTCTGTGTGTGTGTGTGGGGGGGTTCTGTGTGTGGGGGGGAGGGGTTCTGTGTGGGGGGAGGGGTTCTGTGTGTGTGGGGGTGCTGTTGGTGAGGGGGAGGAGTGTAGTGTGTGTATGGGGGGGGGAGGGGTTAAAGCATTGAAATATTTATTTAAAAAAATAAAAAATAAAAAAAAAATTAACTTTTTTATTACTCCCCTCCCCCCTTACCTTTGGTCAAGGCCTAGGGGAGAGGGGGAACAGCTTCAATTCAATCCCTGCTGTTCAGCCTACAGCTCCTCTGGCTGCAGGCTGACTTCGCTCTCCTCCCGCGAGAACAGCAGGCAGGTCAGAGCGTTGCCATGGTAACGCACGGCAACGCTCCAACCTGCCTGCTCGCGGGAGGAGCATTCTGACCTCACTGTCTCGCTCACTGTCACTGCTTCCTGTTACACCGGGTAGGGGATCAGAAGCTCCCCTACCCGGTCTGCCTGCTCGGCCACGCTACATTCTGTGACCGGTAGGAGGGGAGCGCTTCCCCTCCTGCCGGTCACCCTGTAATTGCTGCCGGGGCTGGTGCACACTAGGCGGCCGCGCACCGGCCCCCTAGTGTGCCGGCCTACCGGGAAATTTCCCGGTGGGCCAGTCCGCGCCCCCCCAGATGTTGCGCCCGGTGCCGCCGGCCCCCCTTGCACCCCCCACGCTACGCCTCTGCTCATGATCAGCCTCTACATCCTTGTTGCTTCTATTCCAAGAAATTAACTGAAGCTGAGGTGAACAGAGAATTACTGGCCATTGTCTTTGCTTTCAAGGAATTGAGACATTTAGTAGAGGGAACAAAAATCCTGTTTTGGTTATGACTGACAATACAAATGTATCATATATTCCAGAAGCTAAATAACTGTCATCAAGACAAGCTCGCTGGTCTCTTTTTCTTTCACGTTTAATTATAATTAATGATTATATAAATCACATAGTTTTAGTTATCGTAACCAAAAACTGATGCCTTATCCAGGCAATATAAGTCTATGGAGGTAAAACATAATGGGAACATTCCAATAGTACTTTCGCAGCGAATAGTGGCAGCTACTGCCAGTCTGTTATTGCCTTTACCTGTCCCTACAAAACCATGGACACATTTAGCCATAGATTTTATTGTTGACTTATCACCCTCTGAATGCAATACGGTTCTTTTGATGGAAGTGGACAGGCTCTCTAAGATAACAAAAACACAGGAAAAGAGTGCTGGGCCTAAAATATATACAGACAATAAAAAATGTCAAATAGCTAAATATAAAAGCAATAAAATAGTCCCAACAAAAAGTCTTAATTAGAAGGTGGCTCATTTTATACCTCTCAAAAAATGCTCTCTGCAGAACAGCTAGTTAAAGTCTTCTCTAAAGATATATTTAGGCTCCATAGGATACCTGATGAAACAGTCTCTGATAGAGGTTCTCAGTTTGTCACTCGATTTTAGCAATGTTTCTGCTCTGAAATGTGTATTCGTCTGATGGGGCAGTTGAGAGGGCAAATCAGTCTCTAGAAAACTACCTATGTAGTTTCATGTCCATACATCAGGAACATTGGAATACTCTATTACCCCGGGCAGAAATTGCAAGGCATTCCTCTCCTCATGAATCTACTGAAGATAGTCCTTACCTGGTAGCTTACGGGATGCAAAACAGTGTTCTTCCAGGTGTTTTCTCTGATAAGGGCATGTCATTATTGGATGTTCATCTAGTCGAGTTGCAATCTTTGTGAAGGAAATTAAGGGAATCGTTACAGAAGGCTTTCTTCTCCTAAAAATCTTTTATTGATAGACATCGTTGGCCTGTTGCTACATATTAAGTGGGTGACAGGGTCTGGTTTTCAAACTATAATATACAACTTTGCTATGAGGTTTATTGATCCTTACAAGATTCTCAGATGAGTCAGTTCTCTTTCTTACTTCTTAGACCTATTCAATTCTCCATTAAAGGAACACTATAGGGTCAGGAACACAACATGTACTCCTGACCCTATAGTGTTAAAACCACCATCGAGCCACCATGGCCCCCCTTGCCCTCACTAAATATAGTCAACTCTTAATTGTGTTCAAGTCTCCAGCTGCTGCCTCTGCTCCTGATCTTCCTGTATGAATGACATAATCAGAAGTGATGCTTCTGATTACAGCACATTCTGACACCCCCATGGCCAGAGTGTGTATCAGTGGTGCATACACAGAGCCATTCCAAATAAAGAGTGGAACTAGGCAGGGATGCCTGTTGTCGCCACTGCTCTTTGTCCTTGTCTTCAAACCATTCCTTCAGGCGGTGAGACAGAACCCGGATGTTAGGGGATTGCACATGGGGGATAAGTCGCACAAGGTGGCTGCTTCTGCCAACGACTTGCTATTTTTCGTTACTGCACCTGAGACACCGCTTCCCAATCTCGCGAAGGAGTTTGGCGGCTATAGCGGTTTCTCCAACTTCAAAATTAATTATACGAAATCAACGCTAATGAATGTCACAGTGCCAGACAGGAGAGCTGATGTTTTATGCTAGAGCTTTCGGTTTCAGTGGTCGTAAAGAGCAATCAAGTATCTGGGGATGTGGCTGATGAGGGATCCCACTCAGCTCTATCAAGCAAACTTCACCCCTATGCTCACAACGTTTGGAACAACTTTGAGGATTTGTCTTTGCCTCACACATCTTGGTTGGGGCGTATCGCAGTGACGAAAATTAAATATTAAAATATTAAAATATCTTCATGTCACTCCGAACGCTAGCAATGAAATATATTTGGGGCTCTCACAGACCCAGAATACGGTATCATACTTTTTCAAGACTGAAAGCAGAGGGCGGACTGGAAGTCCCTGATTTTCTCTTGTATTACCTCGTTTCTCACATGCAGAGGCTGCTAGAATAGGTTAAGGATGGGGTTGACAAACTGTAGAAGGGGATCGAACAAACTCAGACAATCGAGTCCTTAGCAGGCTTGACGTGGATGAGCCCAGGAGAAGGTAGGAAGTTGTTACACCAACAACCTTGCGTGGGGGCAACTCTGGATGTCTGGCATAGGAACACTCCCAGGAATGGGGGGGGGAGGCATTTACATGTTTCTTCCCACTAAAGCATGTCAAGGTTAGGCACATGACGGAGGGTGACAAACTCAGACAATTACACAACCTCTTAGATGGAGCCTGTAACGGACCGTTTCAGCAGACAAGGGGTTAAAAATCCATTTAGGCGATAATCCCCTATCTGAGACACAGGCACAGCTACTGCAGAACACCAAACTCCCAAACTGGATACAAAATAGCACTCCAAACTGGAACCTCACGAATAGCTGCTAGCAGACGAACAGGAAAAGCTCCCAAGCGGCTTACACTCCTGGCAGTCAGTCTCTATCAGCATACAGTGAATCCCCCCAAGAACGAGACGAGGCTCCGTGTTGAGGGTCAAGCAGTGGTCTGTTTATTGAGGGCTACCTGCCCCTGTATTTATGCAGGTCTCCCACCTGGTGGACACTCCCCTAGGGGACCAGATGGAAGACTGTAACAATGGACAGAGATTTAGCATTTCAGGACATACAGCAGTAAAACATCCCCACAAAGCATCCTGGTTTCCTCCCCTCTGCCCTGGAGAAGTAATTCATTTATCTCCCAGGACAAAGGCAAAACTCCATTACACACGTGGGGACACAAAGACAGACTATCACTTTAAAATACACAAAGACACATTTTATACATAAAACACAGACATGTAACATATCCCCAGATAGCTCAGGTCTGAGTGCACATTATTAGGTGAATGGCACTCAGACCACACAAATACAGTTTAATTGCCATGGAGCCAAAGTCTTTAATTACACTAATATGCTCCATGGCATGGCTATCTGGGTTAAAACATTCCTCCAACATAAAATACCGAATTTGCATGCATTCGTTTAATCCATACGAATTAGAACCAGGGGCTGGAGGTTCAGCGGTGCCTGCATGTAAAAGTGTCCGATTTTGGTGGATGAAAGCCGGGCAGAAAAGCGCTGGCTGCCCGGGGAGCTCCAGAACACCGCCACCTAGCGGCCGCTAAGTGTAACAGCGGCCACTCAGTAACAATCAATTAAGCTGCGGTTAACCGCAGCTTCAGGGAGGTAAATTGGCAGCACACTCCAGCTTCTGGGTGGCCAATTAACTGCGCCGGACGGCTTCCCACGGCTCTGGGAAGGTTGCAAACAGGCTGTTTGTTCGGTAGATAGAATCTACCGAACGGCTGTGCAGAAAGGGAGAAATAAATCCTTCCGCACAGTAAAATGAACCCTTTAGCTGCCGGTCCATAATCCAAAGGCAGCAGGCGGGTGACCAGGCTCCTCCAATGCAATGTGGCGAGATTGGTCTCGTCACAGAGCCCCAGACCCATTTTTACACAGACTGAAGTATGAACACCTGAGACAGTTTATATGACAGATAACCCAACAACCTGACTTATACCGAGCTCTAACTTCATTTGAACGCATGTGTGTCGACCCGGATCCACAGCCCCATGCGATTTCACTTCTATACTCACTACTACAACAAATCATGAACCTCCCAGCCCCAACATATATGGGTAAATGGGAAGTGGCGATTGGGTAGGGCTTGTGATCTGGTAGAGCATTGCGCCTTAGCTAGCAAGACTCAGGAAATGGCCTTTAAAGTCTTATCCATGTGGTATAGGCTCAGGCTCGTTCCTTCACATTTGGTGGGAGTGCCCACTGGTTAAAACTTTCTGGAGGACGATTGACGCCTTCCTACGGAAGCCCCCCCTTCCGCCCTGCCCCTTTTCTCCTACACCATACCACCTCACCGCCAACCAAATATAAAAAATCCTTGACCATTCGGATTTTGAACACACTGCCACCCCTTACTATTTGGTTTGATAAAATGGAAGACTTGAGATGACTAGAAGAACTGATTTACATGGCACAAGTGATGCTTTGAGCCAATCACAATGCTTTTTTTTAATAGGATTGGCTGAGGCAGATCAGGGGCAGAGCCAGGACAAGCCAAACAGACCCCTGGCCAATTAACATCTTCTCATACAGATGCATTGAAACAATGCATCTCTATGAGGAAAGTTCAATGTCTCCATGCAGAGGGTGAAGACACTGAATGGCAGTTCTGCACACTAGGCAGCACTGCCACAGGAAGCACCTCTAGCAGGTATCACTGCTCCTTCTCACTGCTCTGAAAGGAAGATGGATGCACGCTGTGGCGAAACCGACCTCGCCACGTGTCCTTGGCGGGGGCTGCTTGCCCGCCTCTTGCCTTTGGACTATGGACCAGACTTTATGTGAATGTGTTAACCCAGATAGCTATGCCATGGAGCCCATTCGTGTAGTTAAAGACTTCGGCTCCATGGCAAGTGAACTGTGTGAGTAGGATCTGCGCGCTATTCGGTAGTTTTGTGCGCTCAGATCCCAGCTATCTGGGGATATGTGAAATGTCTGTGTGTTATGTGTAAAAGGTGAATTTATGTATTTTAAAGTGTTTTACTGTCTTTGTGTCCCCATGTGCTCAATGGAGTCTGTCTCTGTGCTGGGAGGTAATTGGATTACTTCTCCAGGAGAGAAGGCTCTGTAAAACCGGTCTGAGCTGGAAAGCTAGGGGTTTTAAAAGATACTTTACTAACTTTTGAACCCCTGGTCTGATCCATGCCATTTTTTAATATGTTGTTCCCCTGAATGGATTGATTGTGGATATGTAATTTTATGTGAATGTGATGTATGGTTTTGAAGTTATAAATATTGTGTAAAAAGTATATTTTAAACTGTATGAATAATGGGATTATGTGTCACACTAAGGGGAGGGGATGTGTGGGTTGCACCCGTGATACTATTGGTTATTTTATGCCTCCCCCTGGGTGTGGCCTGTATGTGTACTCTTGTAATAAAAGCCAGGCTGGATGTGCCAGTCCAGAGTTCCTGTTTAACCCTCAAAGTGAAGTGTCGTCTCATTATTGGGGGAGGAGTTATTGCATGCTGTTCCAGTTTGACTGCTAGGAGTGCAAGCCTATTCGTATGGTTCCTATTCAACGGTCTACAGCATTCCTATGCTTGAGAATATTTATATGCTGCATCGGTTCGGTGATTGTGGTGTCTGCCAGAGTGCTTGGAGTCCTCAGGAAGCGCTAGGAGCATCCATTAACGGAGGTACCCAGTCGGGGTGCCAGGCAATCCGTTACATTGGTGGCAAGCGGTGGGATGGCGTCCTAGTGTGAGGTAAAGCAGCTCGGAGACACAGTTCGTTTGGATTACAAAGTGAGGGCAACGCTAGTACCCGTACAGCGCCCCTATCCACAAAAGAAGCAACTTCAGCAGAGCAAGCATGGCGCCTGGCTACACTCAGGAGCGGTTGGACAGAGAGGTTGCCATGCGGCTGGCTTTCTTTGGACCCAACCCCTCTGAGAAAACTGTGCAGTTCATAAGGAAATCAACGACAGAGTTCCTGCAGCGCCTAGCAGATTTGGACAAAAAGGGAGCTGAAGGTGTCGTCCTTCCTCCCCAGCGGCAGTCTACGGTTCAGGGAGAGGAGCCTGTTATTCCCTCTCCCCAGCGGCAGCGCAGCTCACCAAGAGGAGATAGTAAGCCCCTCACCAGCGCAGATGGCCAAGTTACAGGGAGCTGAAGGGGCCGTCCTTGCTCCCCAGCGGCAGTCTACGGTTCAGGGAGAGGAGCCTGTTATCCCCTCTCCCCAGCGGCAGCCTAGCCCACCAAGGGGAGATGTTAAGCCCCACAACGGTGTAGATGGGACCGTAGTCTCTGCATCTGCACCATCGGGGATAGGGACAGTCTGTCCTGTGTCCCAACAGCAAGCCAAGGTATTGGAAGGGGAGGCAGTCGGTTTTCCCCTCCAGCAGAGAGAGCGTCAGGGAGAGGAGCCTGTTACCTGTTACCCCCTCTCCCCAGCGGCAGCTTACAGTGCAGAGAGAGGAACTTGTTGCACCCTCTCTCCAGCGGCAGCCTAACCCACCAAGGGGAGATGTTACACCCCCCAACGATGCAGATGGGACCGTAGTCTCTGCACTTGCAGCACAAGGGGTAAGGATAGTCGGTCCTGTCCCCCAGCCACAGAGCTGTGTACCCAGAGGGGAGACGGTTGGTCTCCCCCTCCCACAACCAGGCTCCAATCAGGCTACTTCAGTAAAGTCCCGATCAATCCAGTGTTCGTTTAACCCCTTAAGGACCAAACTTCTGGAATAAAAGGGAATCATGACATGTCACACATGTCATGTGTCCTTAAGGGGTTAAACAACCGAAATAGAAGCAGGGAAGGCAGGAGGCTCAGCAGTTGCTACGCCAGATACAATAGATTTAAAATATATATAGGAGATATCTTAGTTTGCTTAAGCACCAAACCATTAGGTCAGCTCTGCATTGTCTACTGGAGAATTTGGTGCTTTCAACCATAGAGAGAGCAGCACAACCCGATTATGCTGTTTGGCAGCCATTGTCCTGTTGAAGAGTATATCACTGGTCTATTCTCAGTATTTCTATTTGCATGGAAAATTAGCGACTCACAGTGTAATGATGTAATGTTTCATTTAGGGGTTAAGTTTTTTAACTTTGGTGTTTACTTTTTTGCTTTGTTGTTTTACAAATTAATAAATTAATAAAGTCGATACATATAATCTTAATCCCTGTACCACTCCTGCATCATTTGCTTTAAAACACAGTGTTCAATTTTTCTTGAACTGTATCAAGTGCAGTCACCAGTGCTTCTTGGTTATTGCTGTTATCCTGTTCCCTTAGTATGATCTTTGACCAAAAATATGTACTACAATCAATCATTTCAAAATTTCTGATTACATATACTGTATTATTATTTATACTTTCCACAACTCCTTTGAAGCTAGCTGAAGCTAGCTGCTTGCGGTAATGTATCCTTCTCCAAACTTGTTAGAAACCTCTCCACCAACAGGCCAAAGCTACAACGCATATCTAGCAATAAATTTTTCCTTAAAAAGACTCGCAACTCAAATTGTGTACCATTTAAATAGACAGGCGTAGCCAAACGGCAATATTCTTTCTGCTGGAGTGTCTGCAAATCTTAAAAAAAAAAAACTAATAATACAATTTAAATGTGAATGTCAAGAGATAAATGGTTTATTAATAAATATTCTCTAATTTGTAAGCTTGTTTGAACATGGCCCTTGTCAACAGTTATCATTTGTTGGTAAATTTCATTCTTTATAATATGGTGAAGTGCTGCAGAATAAGTTGGCATTATATAAATGTCAATAATTATAATATTAAATGGAGATAACATACTCTCCAGATTTAGAATGGGAAATCAACGTTTACATTTTTTTCATACATATGTATATTTCACATACATATTGAATATATTTTAGTTTATTTATTTTGGATACATTCATAAGTTCCGACAAAATTCAGTTACTCGTAAACTTTTAAAATAGACATGCATCACTTTGAGACACCTGTTGCATTCAAAAGCTTTAGCTTTGATTAAGGCTGTTGCCTCACCCTGCCTGCTAAATAAAAAAAAAAGTAAATATAATTCTTTTCATGTTTACTTGCTTCTTCTTTCTGATGCTTTCCACACCCACTCCAGGGAAACACTGATCTAACCAATCAGTGTTCTATCCCTAGGAATTCTGTAAAATTGTATTGAGCATGCCTGCCAGATCTACACAAGTGCAGTTGGAAGATCTCTTCACCTTGCCACATCCTAACAGAGAAGAGAGGGAGTCCGATCAGTGTAACTCAAGCAGACCAGGCTCCAGTGTCAGGTCTCTCTCCCGCTGCTGCAGCACAATGATGTCCTGTCTCTGTCATTAGTGGACTGGTCTGAAACTGAGATAGGTGGGTAAGAAGGAGGGATGGGTTGAGGCTGAAGAACATTCCTTAGCTGATATAATAATGCAATCAGACCAAGTTTACAGTAAGTTTATAAATGTTAATTACATACTTTTCCAAGTTTTCTTGATCATTTTGGTATGTATATTTGTTTAAAATGTCCCTCTAATATTAGTAATCTCAAGGTAGTTCAGCAATACCAAACCATTATCAGCTTGTTATATGAACAAACACATATGATATAGCTTGCCCAGATCTTCATTCACAAGAAATTACATTATTGAGAAATATGTTGTAGGTTTGCTGGAGGAGTACATAGAGCTACTCCAATGATAGATTAGGATATTTAGGATGTATGTATTTTTAGTTAAATTCTAAATCTCAGTGAGGGACATGCCACCTTAACTAAAACCATAATTAAAATGCAAGATGAATAAATAATTAGTTTTTTGATGTTTTGATTAAATGCTTTATGTTCATTCATTTATGGGACTAATTTTTTTTTATGTAACTTCACGTTTTACAGTTCTATGTTTACCAACGTTTAAAAAGAGTGTCTACATTTTCATGAGATAAGTTGGCAGAGGCTTGCTCAGCAGGTTGCTGGTAGGATTACATCCTAGAGCATTCATCCACATGCACCCAAAATGCAAACTTTTCAGCTGTTCTGCATTTCGATAGTATTTAACTGATGCTTCCTCTGCTATGGGAACCCTTACCAGAAGGAGATGGTCTTTTTTCTAATGAGGGATCTCACATAACTTATCTGGTACACAGGTGGCGAGAGATGAAGCATTTTGATGTAATACATTTTTTTAATGAGAACAGATGTATTAAAGGATAAACTATACGATGTATATGTTAAGACTCGTTCGATCATGAGACTATATTAAAATTCTTATTGTGTGCCCTAAAGTTTTATTTTTGGTGATTTAATGTCTGCTCTGACTCACTGCCAAATATATATATATATATATATATATATATATATATATAGAGAGAGAGAGAGAGAGAGAGAGAGAGAGAGAGAGAGAGAGAGAGAGAGAGAGAGAGAGAGAGAGAGAGAGAGAAAGAAAGGGAGAGTGAGATAGACAGAGAGAGAGAGTCTTTATTTTATTAATACAATTAATGTTCTGTTATTGTTAAAGGGAATCTTGGAGCAAATTATAGAGTTGAAAAAGGCAAGATGCATTGTGTGCACCTTTTATTTATGTTTTTTACTTTTTTAGTTTTCCGCTTAATATTGTGTATTATATCAACCTTTTGGATGATATATTGCTTAATTATTAAGTGAATTTCATTTACAACATCTGGACTTTTGGATGCGGATGGTGGGATTGATACCTTGGTAGGGAAGATAAAACCTATGCTGATTTGGTAGAGCCCTTATATTGCTCCAGACACTGTAATCATATTTATTCGAATTATATTTCATACAATGAGCACTATTTATACTTTCTACTGTTTTTATCTGGCTGCTGCTTTGGAAGAGACAAAACTACAGCATATCCTTAAACCGGGATTATACCACTGGAATATTTGAGTTTACAAGAAGCTGTAAGTGTGAGTGGAAAGGTTTCCTTATTATTTATATTAAAATCTGCTTTAAACTTCTGCAGGTCTTTGTGTTTATGCTTTTCTTTTCCATAATCTACAAGAGTACAAAATACGACACTTTCTGCTTGCTTATCCAGAAGCGGGGAATGTATCGTTTCCTGGTGTTATTATCTGAGTTTATGTTAAACTACAAAAAATGTAAGTGCCCTTTCTTTAATTTAGTCTTATCATTGATATAAAACATATTACACTACTGGGATTTCTCCCATGTTTCATGTGCTTTGTAAATTGCACTGGGGCCCCCTCATACATCTACCCCTCCCATATGTCTGCCCTCCATATATACATGCAGACACACACACACACATATAGACACAAACACACACACACACAAACACATACACATACGTACACACACACATACACAAACAGACACATACATACAAACACACACACACAGACACACATACAGGCACACATTCACACACACACAAGCATACACATAAATACAAACACACATACAAACACACACTTACAAAATGGTTTAGTCACCGTCCTGTTTCCTACATTTTAGGTGCAGGAGGGTAACTTTCCCTGGGGTCCAGTGACTCAGCCTGATGGGAGTCAGAGTTCCTCCTCCCACGCGGCTCCCGGTGGTTGTTGGGAGGAGCGACCGGGGCAGTCACTTCCTTCCAGCTCTGATGTCATCTCAGGGTCCATGAAAACCGTCATAGTTGTCATGCCCTGATGGCGGCCCTGTCATATCCCATAAATTTAGACCCTCTATGCCAAGTATCCAATGTCTCTGCACACCCAGTCCAACCTCCTTCTAATGAACAATCACATGCCAACATTAACCTGTAAAATTAAGTCTCCCTAACCAATATAAAACCAGCATTGCACTAACCATAACCCATTCCTCCAAAACAGAGAGTTAATAGAATTGTTATAATGTTGAAGAACTTATGTACATCTGATGGGAGTAGTGTAAGGTGTCCGGGCTCCAGCACAGGGCTTGCTATATACTAGAATGGTCTTCTTGAGTCAATAGAACCAAAGTTAGTGATGCACATCCTTGGTACCATTAGCAGAGTGAAAAACATCTTCCATTATTTCAATATATTCTACACTGTATCCCATTCTTTCAGTGGAAGTGGATTAGTGTTTTTCCAATGTATTGGACTCAATGTTTTACAATGAATGAATTATGGTTGAGGTGGATGGCTTCTGGCATGGAAGGAAGTTTCATAGTAAAAAGTATAATCTTGTGGATTTTCCTCCAATCATTTGAACTAGGGTGTAACTTGCCATATGTGGAGAGTCATGCCCTCACCATTCAGCAGATATTCTCAGTCCTTGGATATCTCCTGTAGGGGAGGCATTGTGTGCTTTACTTTCTTGAGATAACTTTTACTGCCATTTGCAAGTGTAGGTGGAGAATGATGAGTAATGGGCCAAGATACACATTTACTCACTCTGATGCCTATGTTGTTTTGCAATTTACTGTGTGAGGAGCTCAGTGCTATGTATGGATAGAATGCTAAACCTGTGTTCATGGATTGTCCTTTGATATCAATGATCTCAATTAACTAAGTAACTGATGATAATGAAATATGATGAACTTGGCCAATCTTTATACTCACTGATCCGTTTACAGGAATATTATTCAGTAGGAAAGATGTGATAAAGGTTTTTTTTTGTGAACCGAAACATTGAAATTGTATTTCAAGAAATCTGCAATCATGTCTGAATTGCCCGGTCCTTCTGTTTGTGTACATTACCACATGCAGTCAGGATGATGCTGGGCTGTTAGATAGAAATAGGATGAGTTTTTGCATAGTGCACAGCCAGCATTAAGTTCACTGGTTAGCTAGTCCACCATAGCTTTGTTCTCCTTCATCAAAGTTCTCAAACTCCCTTCACTTTGTACAACATTAGATGTGGGTAGTGATATTTATAAGCAAATGTTTAGATCCATGGACCCATTACAGAGGCATGGGCATGAAGCTGCCACTCCCTTAAAGTCTATGTTAATCTGGCCCTGCATACAATATGCACACTACTGTGAATTTTATGTATTTTTCACATGCCCCTCTCACCATGACACTTGCTCCATCCTTGCCTGCAGTAGCACTTTCCCACATTTACAGGGTTATTCACAAAAAATAGAATTCAAAGTGAATTTCAAATTTACAGCCAGAGTAGCTGAACTGAAAGCATGCAGACTTAGTGATTTTTTTTCCTTGCCTGTTTGACCTTAAATTTGAAACTTTGAATCACTTTGAAGTCTCACTTTAGTGATAACCCTGTAGTGCCTCCATGTGTCAGAAACCTATCCCATACAGTTGCAAGAAAAAGTATGTGAACCCTTTGGAATGATATGGAGTTCTGCACAAATTGGTCATAAAATGTGATCTGATCATCATCTAAGTCACAACAATAGACAATCACAGTCTGCTTAAACTAATAACACACAAAGAATGAAATGTTGCCATGTTTTTATTGAACACACCATGTAAACATTCACAGTGCAGGTGGAAAAAGTATGTGAACCCCTAGACTAATGACATCTTCAAGAGCTAATTGGGGTGAGATGTCAGCCAACTGGAGTCCAATCAATGAGATGAGATTGGAGGTGTTGGTTACAGCTGCCCTGCCCTATAAAAACACACACACCAGTTCTGGGTTTGCTTTTCACAAGTAGCATTGCCTGATGTGAATGATGCCTCACACAAAAGAGCTCTCAGAAGACCTACAATTAAGAATTGTTGACTTGCATAAAGCTGGAAAGGGTTATAAAATTATCTCCAAAAGTATCTCCTTGCTGTTCATCAGTCCACGGTAAGACAAATTGTCTATAAATGGAGAAAGTTCAGCACTGCTGCTACTCTCCCTAGGAGTGGCCATCCTGTAAAGATGACTGCAAGAGCACAGCGCAGACTGCTCAATGAGGTGAAGAAGAATCCTAGAGTGTCAGCTAAAGACTTACAAAAGTCACTGGCAAATGCTAACTTCCCTGTTAGTGAATCTACAATACGTAAAACACTAAACAAGAATGGATTTCATGGGAGGATACCACAAAGGAAGCCACTGCTGTCCAAACCAAACATTGCTGCACGTTTACAGTTTGCACAAGAGCACCTGGATGTTCCACAGCAGTACTGGCAAAATATTCTGTGGACAGATGAAACTAAAGTTGAGTTGTTTGGAAGAAATACACAACACTATGTGTGGCGAAAAAGAGGCACAGCACACCAACATCAAAACCTCATCCCAACATGCGAAGTATGGTGGTGGGGGCATCATGGTTTGGAGCTGCTTTGCTGCCTCAGGGCCTGGACGGATTGCTATCATCGAAGGAAAAATGAATTCCCAAGTTTATCAAGACATTTTGCAGGAGAACTTAAGGCCATCTGTCTACCAGCTGAAGCTCAACAGAAGATGGGTGTTGCAACAGGACAATGACCCAAAGCATAGAAGTAAATCAACAACAGAATGGCTTCAACAGAAGAAAATACGCCTTCTGAAGTGGCCGAGTCAGAGTCCTGACCTCAACCCGATTGAGATGCTGTGGCATGACCTCAAGAAAGCGATTCACACCAGAAACAGTTCTGTAAAGAGGAATGGTCAAGAATTACTCCTGACCGTTGTGCACGTCTGATCTGCAACTACAGGAAACGTTTGGTTGAAGTTATTGCTGCCAAAGGAGGTTCAACCAGTTATTAAATGCAAGGGTTCACATACTTTTTCCACCTGCACTGTGAATGTTTACATGGTGTGTTCAATAAAAACATGGCAACATTTCATTCTTTGTGTGTTATTAGTTTAAGCAGACTGTGATTGTCTATTGTTGTGACTTAGATGATGATCAGATCACATTTTATGACCAATTTATGCAGAAATCCATATCATTCCAAAGGGTTCACATACTTTTTCTTGCAACTGTATATACTACTGTCTCTTTCTCCCCTTTTGTTTTCTCATAAATGAGTAAATTTCTCTTTCCATTCACCAATCTTTGTTTTATAATAATTAATGTTATATTACATCCTATGATCTCAGATTTTAATATTTTTTTTTACCCCACGTGTTTTTATACTATCATTTCAGATGTTATCTAATGATCTCACATGCAGGATTTTACTTCATAATCTCATATGCCAGATTTCATCCAATGATCTCATTTGCCACATAATTTTGTTTTAAATCTGTATTATTGGTGCATTAGATAAGCGGTCATCCCACGCAGGGGAGGCAAGCGAGTCATAGTAAACATCCGCTCCCTAGTAAATTGTTCGTTTCCTGCACCTCCCCAGCTTCACGTGAGTCCTCTTGGAGCGTGCACTCTGCTGTCTCACCCGGTGCCGGCCACATATTTGGAGCTGGTGGCTATCCTCCTCGAGCACCGGTCCGTCGGGAGGGCAGCGTTGGTCCCGCCCCACCGAGCTCGCGGCATCAGGGACAAAAGCTCTCCGGGGACCCCACAGACCCAGCGGCTCAGGCGCCCACTCCATTATTGGTCGGGAGCTCAGCGAGGAGGGTCTGTCCGGCGCCCGGCACCGCCAGGGCCCGCATGAGGTGCCCCGGTCAGTCTCCCTTGTTTAGTCCTCTGCGTTCCCTCTCCTTTGGAGTAAGTCTGCAAGCGGGCCCATGTCTGGTGGCCTTTGCCTGTTTAGGGGATTGGTGTAGACCCCACGCGGTATCTTCCGCACGGGAGTGTGTCGTCCCCATGTGGCCGGGATTACCTCCACCGGCTGGGGGGTGAAGCGGAGCCGGGCCACCCCTCGCGGCTTTGCTGTCCTCAGTGAAGGTGCCATTGCTGGGGTTCAGTCTTCCCTGGCCTGTTGGGCAATTATCTGTGCGCCTACAGGTGCCTTACATGTCCAGGCTCATTATGGCGCGTAGGCCCACTTTAGGAGTACCAATGTTCCCATCCCATTACCGGGTTCAGTGTGGTATCTTCAGTTAGCTTATGTGTTCCTCTTCAGTAATATGTCGAGTAATCCAGCTTTATTGTAGTCTGTGTGCTGTTTTCTTAGCCGTTTTCCTGGGCTCAGGCCGGGAGACATGAGGTTCTGCTGCTGTTCAGTCTGGTGGCCGCCATATAATTTTGCATTTCACTCCACAATCCAATATGCTATAACATTTCAAATCCCTCCCCCATTATCTAATTTCTAATATTAGATTGTAAACATGTTTGTGCAGGGCCCTCAACACCCTCTGTTCCCGTGCGTCCAACTCGCCTTGTTGCAAATATATGTCTGGTAGTCCACCTATAGCTCTGCTGAATTTTTTGGAGCTTTATAAATAATAATAATAATAATAATAATATTTGTGATATTATAATGCCATATAATTTAATATTTTCATATGGGATCATGGGATAAAATATGAAATTATGCCATACAGAAATTATATGGCATCATATTATAATAAATATATTATGATACCATAAAATATTAATATTATTTGAATAATTTCATATTGCAACCAATGATCTCATATGGCATAATTTCATATTTTTTTTTTTTTTGTCAATCTTTCTTTTATTGAAGCATTTTTGATGGGGTACAAAAGAGAAGGAGGGAAACGTATAATTTGATTACAGTAGAGGGTTTAAACATTGTCAGCTTTAAACTATTACATTTCTGGGATAGCGATGCTTCGTTTTTTAAATTTTTATCTCGTCGTTCAGGAACAACATAATATATTCAAGAGCACTGCATGACGTGTTAGAATGTCAAAGGATTAGCAAAATACAATATTATTTCTAAGACATGCAGTTAGTAAATATAGCACGATTCAGGCTGGATTCGCTCCAAAAACTACCGAACAGATCACAACAGAATATAACCACTGTAGCGTAGCAGATAATCACATAAAGTAAGCGGGTATGACCTGCGTATGGACTTAGTGAACTGTAACACAGCTTCCATTGGTGTCTAGCGCCTCCTGTCCCTTAGTATCACCCAGGTAGACTAACGCTTAAACGGTTTGGTTTTGGACATGTAAACAATATTAATGTACCCCTATGCACCGGTCCCTGTCTGTACAGTGTAATGCTCATATGTGGAACAAGTTACATGGTCTCCAATGTACATATATGCATCCTGGTTATAAATCAATTGCATGTGAGCGTGTGCCCTCTAGTGTGTGTAAGGTCAGGTGGCAGGTATGTGTCGGTGTTGCATAACTGTCTAAGCTCTAAGATGCTTTTGCTGGCAGCATATAAAGTGTATCTGAACCTGCCACTGTTTACCTACATAGCAAGGTATAAGACAAGATTGTTGGAAATCATATTGTCCAAAAGCATGTCCAACCGTCCGGTCGCTTCTACAAATCCGCTGTTAGAGCATGTTAGCGCCCAAAGTATGCAGGGCTAGCAGTGCGACAGTGTCCCGTACCAGCAGTGCGACAGTGTCCCGTACATGCAGCCTCCATCCGGTTCTCTATCACCCGATGCCGGCTCTGTATAGGCGATGATTGTCCGACTCTAGGTAGTTGTGGTTCGCTGCAATACCTGTGTCAGAGAGGGTGTCCCCCCGGCCCCAGGCTGGAGTGCAGGCCTGCATCTTCGTTCCACAAACTTGGTTGCCCCTGGGGTCCGGGTTTACTCCACTTGTGGGAGAGACGGAAGAGCGGGTCGTTGTCTGTCGCTTGAATCTCTGTTTCCTCCGCCGATGTGGATGATGCTTACGGGCTCTATGCCCTACGGCCTGCTGCCCGGGTGGGTAAGGTTGTGCATGGATGGGTAGGTGAGATGGGTTTTTACCCGGGGTTAGTCCCCTCCTTCCCCGGCATTCACGGTTCCGTTTGCCGTTCATCTGTGGTGGAGGCGTTTTGGGTCGGGTTGCCTGTTGTCTCCCCCTAGGTGAGTCCCAGGGGTGGGACCGGATCGCCTCTGAGCGCCTCAGGAGTGCGGTCGGTGGCTGCGACATCTTCACCATGCGGGACAGTGTGCCGTCCGCCATTTTAGTTGGTCTCGTTGAGGGCCTGCTGATTAGTGCGCCCGTGCCATGCTTGTGTGGTCTGCTCGGCAGCGTTTCCTTGGAGCAGATTGCGGACCGGGATAACCCCCGCCGGTTCAGGGGGGGGGGCGGAACAGAAATGGGTGCTTAAAAGGGTCGATATCTGGCATTACCATCCAGGAGAGCGGCCGTCTCTCCCTGGCTCCAGCACAGATAGGCCCCATACACGGATTTCGGGTTTCCGGGCGATTTACGACTCGTTTGTGGCTTCATTCGACGCCCCATGGTAACCCTGATTCGATGGGTGCACTCAGGCTCCAGAACGTGTCCGTTACCGGAGTTTAAACCCCCGTTTTCGTCGTTTTTTGTGGGAGCTGATTTACAGCACGTCTGGTCGGCTCGGTGGTTTGGCTCCGCCCCATAATTTCATATTTTATCCCATGATCCCATATGCCATATTTCACAATAAAATCAGAATGTCATTTTATTGGTATGTCAATAAAACAATTGGTTGTATACAGGTGCCTCTGTTAAGCCGATTGTTGACAGGTTAAATTTTCTATTTAGACATGAGTTACAACAATTTGGTTATGACGTGTACATATGAAATCTTTGTGATGAGAATATTAAAAATTATATTTTCAAGCATGCCAGTATTCCTACTAGCATGTAAATACTCAGGGATCTAGCATTTTATAAAATCCCCATGTTATGTAAAATGTTCTACTGCATATAAACCCACCATCGCTGGTAGAAAAGTAGAACAGAGGTATTTCTAATTAAGTCAAACAACATAATTATTTATGAGTATACAAAACCATTGAAATTAAATGGATAATTAGATGGTTTAGTAAACAATCACAAAAAGAGAAAAGAAGGCAATATAATTACTCTTCCATGAATGATATACACACTTCTTTTCTTTAACAAATATCTTTGGTCTGTAATTATTTATCATCAATAATACCTACAGGGTTTTTATTCCCCTGAGAAATCCATACAAAAAGACTTGGATAGAGACATCTGTGAGATTTATATAAGAAATGTTAGTCTAGCTTCAAAGAAAAAAATAATAATATAGGACAATATATGGAATAAGACATAGGTCTGAAGAAAAAAAATTAAATATGTATACAGTTTCACTAGGATTAAAGGAACAGACCAAGTGTTAAAAAACCTTTAGGTTCCTTGCCGAGGTCATGTCTGTCTCCCTGCACAAATTTGCTTCAAATTATAAGCAAAAAATATAAAACCCATCGGCTTATTCACAGATGTTACAGGAGGATGCACTCCTTCCTATGCTTGTCCAGCATTTGAAAAGCATATACAGTCATGGGAAAATAAAGTACACCCTCTTTGAGTTCTATGGTTTGACATATCAGGATTTATGAAGCAGCAGCAATAATTTGAAGTAATCGTTTTCTGTATGACTTTATCAGTCTCTCACATAATTGTGGAGGGTTTTTGGCTCACTCTTCTTTACAATGTTGCTTTAGTTCATTGAGGTTTGTTAACATTTGTTTATGCACAGCTCTCTTAAGGTCCATCCACAGCATTTCAATTGGGTTGAGGTCTGGACTTCGACTGGGCCATTTGTTTTTCAGCCATTCTGTTGTAGATTTGCTGGTGTGCTTGGGATCATTGTCCTGTTGCATAACCCAACTGTGGCCAAGCTTTAGCTGACGGACAGATGGCTTCACATTTGGTATACAGAGGAGTTTATGGTCGACTCACTGTCTGCAAGATTCCAAGGTTCCTGTTGCTGCAACACAAGCCCAAATCATCACCGTTCCACCACTGTGCTTGACAGTTTGTATGAGCTGTTTGTGCTAAAATGCTGTTTTATTGTCACCAAATGTGGTGCTGTGCATTATGGCAAAACATCTTAACTCTGGTCTCTTTTTGGTCCAAAGGACATTGTTCCAGACATCTTGTGGTTTGTTCAGATGCAACTTTGCAAACCTAAGCCGTGCTGCCATGTTCTTTCTAGAGAGTAGAGGCTTTCTCTTGGTAACCTTTCCAAACAAACCATACTTGTTCAATCTTTTTCCTAATTGTACTGTCATGTACTGTAAACATGCTGAGGCCTGTAAAGTCTGGGATGTAACTCTTGTTTTTTTTGTTGCAATTTCTCTGAGCATTGCATGGTGTGATATTGGGGTGAATTAGCTGGGATTTACACTCCAGGGAAGATTGGCAACTGTCTTGAATGTTTACCACTGTTAAAGGACCACTATAGTGCCAGGAAAACAAACTCGTCTTTGGGACCCCTCCACCCACTGGGTCCCCCTCCCACCGGGCTGAAGGGGGAGGAAGGGGTTAAATTCTTACCTTTCTCCAGCCCCTCGGCGCTGGGGACTCTCCTCCCTCTTCCGACATCATCCGCCGAATGCGCATGCGCGCAAAGAGTCGCACGCGCATTCAATCAGTCCATAGGAAAGCATTTCTCAATGCTTTCCTATGGACGTTGGCGTCTTCTCACTGTAAAAATCACAGTGAGAAGCGCGGAAGCAGCTCTATCTGCTGTCAATAAGACAGCCACTAGAGGCTGGATTAACCCTATTGTAAACATAGCTGTTCCTCTGAAACAGCTATGTTTAAAGCTGCAGGGTTAACCCTAGATGGACCTGAGCTGAAGTGGTCTGGGTGCCTATAGTGGTCCTTTAAATAATCCTTCTCACTGTAGAATGATGGACTTTAAATAGTCTACCTTATTATCCTTAAGCAATAATTGCTTATCTAAGATCATTTCTGATGCCTCTCTTTATTGGCATTGTGGCGATACACACCTGGCACTGTAACCAGTACAGCATGTATTATTCCTTTAAAATTTATAAAAGTGACACAAGTAAAAATGTGGTGCAAAGTCCTAAAAGTGGAGCAGTTATCATGAAAAAAATAAATGGTATTTAAAGAATAATTCCATTGTTTTCCATATTGATTGTTCCACCGCTAGAAGCTTGCACCACATATCCATTAGCAACTGAAAAAAAAAAACCACCAGCTAGATGTTAGTGTTAACATATGTTATATTGAAATACAGGAAATATAAATTTCTATTTTATGTATATGTGAAATATTTTATTTCATTTGTTATCCATGCAGGTTTATTTTTAACTTTTCTCACTACATAACACAGCAGTCTTTTTAAAGACTGCTTCAGGTAGTTATCAAAAAAATACTGAATTTGCGCTCATCTGTTCCTATAGGAGGTACATTTGCAAAATAAATTCTGCAGTGCTTGGCCACTGGCAGCAGAAGCAACACATTGTAAAATAAATATATATATAAACAAAATTGGTTCCTGGAACTTCTATTAACCATGTAGGAAAAGAGATGTGGTGGTACCATTTAATGTTTCGGTAGTGTGAGGGTTAATAATAGAGTAAAAGTCAGGCACTCTATTATAATAACAGTGCCATTACCATTACCATGAGTTTGAGTGAAGTATCTTAATAAATAGCCAGCCCCCTTCTCCTGTGCCCGGCCTATATTTATATTTCATGGCTGTGCATGGGGGATGGAGAAATTACTTAACGTTATATCCCCAGTTTGTCCAGCAATTCCCAACAGCACAGCTTATATGTTAAAAAAAAATATGAATTGTTTAACCATTCATTCCTCCTTAATATGGGGTTGGCATTCTAAGGACTTCAAAGTATTACTTTGGCACAGCATTACCAAAAGGTTTCCTAACTTTGCCCTAAAATGACATTCATATTGTACAATACAGAAATAAATTAAGCTTGAGGCCAAGTAAGAGAACCTCTGATGTATAGCACAACATGTCCAACAGTCCTTTTTGAATTAGGTGAGTTTAGATTTTAATCCCCCTTCCTACTTCATTAAACTTTCGTTACTCTGGAAAGCTAAATTTAAGTAAAAGTACCTCTCAAGCTGGTGCTAATATATGGTTTAAGTCCTTAATATGAATATTGTGTGAGTTTAAAAACAATTATAGAAGGTTTACTGTTTTTTTTTCTCAAAAACTCAAGTGAACAAATAATTAGAGCATAACAGGCTTTCTCCCTAGCATTCAAATAATACATTCTGCATGGCCACAGAAGGCTACCTATTCTTTTATAAAATTTCATTGGTTTGATATTTTGTCCTGTTAAAATTAGAACCAAATGTTAGTGACTGTTTGCCTCGAAGGTCAAGGGTCCGGCTCTAAATAAGACCCTTGCCTTTTCTTAGTTCTGGTCATGATAGAATATGAAATTTCCAAAAATCAAAGAGTACCCAATATAAATAAACATACTGTACAATCTCTGCTTCTCCTGCTTTGTTTTAGAGCAGTAAAGACACCAGGTGTATAACAAGTAGAATCTGGAGTATGTTGGGCATCCATATTCAATGCTTTTCTCAAACAGTTATCTCATTCATTTCTTTCTCAAAGATCTCCTCCTGGAACATAGGAAGAATGTCCTTTACAAGCACTGTACACACTTGTTGGTCACAATAACCACTCCAGAGTATTTTGTTGCATTTTGGCACTGAAGGCTTTACTACAGATGAAAGAAAAAAAGGCAACAGACCAAAGGAAAAGCAATGAGAAAGAAGCATGGGTAGTACCCTTCTGTGATTCAGGTGTAAAAGAGGTTAAACATGACAGAGTCAGTGACATGTTTCTGGGAAGTAAACAACCAGAGTACTAGTTGCGTTGGCCTTTTCCCTGGATCTCTGAAATGTCTGAGCAACCAGTTTGCTCCTAGAAACATGATAATTGCCAACTGAGCTCATTAAAGCATGCACATGCAAAACACAGTGAGAAAGATTAAATTGACAAAAGTGCTATAATGAACTGTCAACAATCGAGTACATCTACACGACCAGGATTGCTCAAGAATGAGGCATTTAGAAGCAACAAAAGATAGTCTGGGACAAGAAGAAAAGACTACCTAGACCTTTGTTTAGTCAACACAATTGATTACAAATGAGAGATTAACAGGATAGCCTCAGATTTTTTTGAAAAGGGGGGAGGGGGGTAATAAAAAGAAAAGTCCAATTAAGTATGCCGAATGTTAACTACATAGATTTCCATGCTTAACCTAAAAGAAATTCTCATTAAATCATCCCTGGTGATCTTTTTGGAGAGTAATTTGTCTCCCTGATGGAGAAACGAATGAGAGCCATGGAAAAATAAAGCGTACATTCTTGGCACAATGATCTTAGGCAACACACTGGAAAGAGCCAAAAGGGAAGTTAATGAGCATCTGACAAGCAGCTTGGATCTGCTCCTGGATAACAGCGATGAAAAGATGGAATTGGCCAACAACTATTCTTTTTATCAAACATAAAAAGGCCAATCTGAAACTGTGCTGCTCAAAGCTTGTTGAAAGTAGATTGCACAATAAAAGAAAACAATGGGCAGGCAACTGTGTACTCTGCTAAGAAATAAAAAATGGGGTGTGAATAAACTGGCATTGGTCATATTTCTGAAGGAAATATGGTTAAGGACATTGTGTACTTAATCAATACTAATGAAAGTATAAACAACCCACTAAGCCTTTTAAGAATCAGTAACCTAAATTTGTTCAAGTGTCAATATTTTTCTGTTAAAACTCTATTAATAAAATATGTTATATAATGCCAACACATGGTTAAAAGTTACATCTATTATTGACACATTGTCATTACGGACAAGATATGGGACAATTCCGAGGCAAAGTTCGATAAGTTCATATATCATCAAAAATAGAACTCTGTTTATAAAATTCTGTCACTGTATGTACAGTTTTTGATAGCAGTCCTACATATAAGGAAATCTATAATTTCTTTGAAATGGTAGAAATTATTTTATGAAGATATTCGGGAAGAACATTTGTACAAAATGACGGTAGAGATAATTAATTGCACCTTTCAACTCTCATCCGACTCTTAATAATCTAATATTTTCCCTTATATATAATAAGGTACAGTCTAAAATGATTGAGCGTGCTAATTCAACTTAGCTTATAAGCTTATTATTGCAGGGTCTTTTAATTTACTATTCCAGTATTTCAGTCATATTTTGATGGAATTAAGAGTTTGTCTTGTTTACCTATTCTACAGCATTGTAAGTTACGTTCGTGCTGTATAAACAATTGTAATTGTTCTATTATACAAGATAATTTTAACTCTGGCAACTGTACAATCATTGTTCCACTAAAGTCCCAGGGAAATGCCACTATAATGTTGGAGATAAGTCGATCTTTTATAAAGAAGCAAGCACATTATTCTTTTCTAACTGACAATTGCAACATTTTTATATATCAGGAAAATGACAACTGAAGATATGGAAAGTCACACAAGCATTTTACTTCTCAATCTAATCATCTCATAAGAGGCACGTGTATATGTATTATAATGTAATGTATTATAATTCTAATAACAGGCACTAGGAGCCTAGAAATAGAACTCCTATATTCTATCTATGTGGCAGTTTATGAGAACACATTAGAGGACGCATAGGTCAGTTAATATGGAATTAAGGGATGTGTAGCAAATGGGCAGTGGTTACAGTCCCCATTCAATGGCAACACTTCACATGAAACTGGGCACTTATGCAAGCAGAAGAGTTTTGATGCAAGCATAGGAGTGCTCCTTGGAGCATGACATTTGTATGTGCTTGCTCACCCAGTGGACAACATTTGGCTACCACAAGGGCATCCTGTACTCAATTAGTTTAAAATCTAAGGTAAGCTATTAACTCAAATGCATATTATTATTATTATTGCATTTTATATAGCGCCAACAGATTCCTTAGCGCTTTACAATATTATGAGAGAAGGATTTAACTATAAATAGGACAATTACAAGAAAACTTACAGGAACGCTAGGTTGAAGAGAACCCTTCTCAAACGAGCTTACAGTCTATAGGATGTGAGGTATAAAACACATTAGGACAGGAAATAGCAATCAAATAAGGTGGGAGTGAAGCAGAGCTGGAAGAGAGAGTAAAGTGCTGCCCTTTAGGAGAGAGCAAGAGACAGGTATGTGAGGTAGAGGTTACTCTGGGAGGCCATAAGCTTTCTTAAAGAGATGGGTTTTAAGACACTTCTTAAATGATTAAAGACTAGGGGAGAGTCTTATGGCGGTAGGCAGGCTATTTCATAGGAAGGGAGCCGCCCGCGAGAAGTCCTATAAGAGTGAGTTGGCCGTACACGTGCTAGCAGCGGACAGGAGAACGTCACGGGCAGAGCGGAAAGACCGATAAAGGGCATACCTATGGATCTGTGAAGAGATATAAGAGGGGCTAAAATTGTTCAGTGCTTTATAGGTATGGGTTAGCACTTTGAATTGACTCCTATCGGATACAGGAAGCCAATGTAAGGACTGACAGAGGGCTGAGGTGTGAGAGTACCAACTAGAGAGGAAAATCAGTCTGGCGACAGCATTCTTTACAGACTGTAGCAGGGCAATATGTTTTTTGGAAAGACCAATTAGGAAAGGGTTACAATAATCCATGCAGGAAATTACTAGAGCATGGACAAGCTCCTTGGTAGCATCTTGCATAAAAAAAAGGGGCGAAAGCAGGCTATGTTTTTAAGATGGAATCTACAGGATTTGGCAACATACTGGATGTGAGGCTCAAAGGTGAGGCCACAGTCAAGTATGACGCCAAGACAGCGCGCTTGCAAGGATGGATTTATGTGGATACCACTAGCTTGAAGGGAGAGCGAAAGAGGATGGTCAGTATTAGGAGGAGGAAAGACAAGAGCTCAGTATTAGGAGGAGGAAAGACAAGAGCTCAGGTTTAGACAGATTGAGTTTCAGAAAGCAGGAGGACATAAAGTCAGAGATGAAAGAAAGACAAGCAGTGACACCTTGCAGGATGGCAGGGGAGTGGTCCGGGGAGGAGAGATATATCTGGGTGTCATCGGCGTACAGATGGTAGTGGAATCCAAATGAGGTAATACGTTTGCAAGAGAGGCAGTAATAAGAGAAAATAGAAGGGGACCAAGGACAGAGCCTTGGGGGACTCCAACCGAGACAGGACGAGGGGAGGTGGTATCATTAGAAAAGGAGACACTGAATGAGCGTTGGGAGAGATAAGAGGAAAACCACGAGAAGACAGAGTCACAGAGACCGATTGACTGAAGAGTTTGAAGAATATACATTAATATACATTATACATTAATATACATTAATTGGAATATATGTATTGCAATGAAATTCTTATCTTGTAGTTTGATACATTTAGGTAGGACGCGGTCCTTGGCTTTGGGACCAGCATGTTTCCAAGCATGCAAATGCATTAAATGCCACATGTTATTGTACCTGGTGTTGTAAACCCCGGGCCATGTGAGCCAAATGCCCATGGGATCAGCATGTTTCCAAGCAAGCAAATGCATTAAATGCCACGTTATTGTACCTGGTGTTGTAAACCCCAGGCCATGACAGCCAAAGGCACACTAATTTTCCAATATTCCGATTACATTATCTATTACTAAGTACAATTCTTATCTATTACTAAGTACAATTCTTAGTAATAGATAATAAATAATTTATAAGTTAATGCCTAAATATAACCCTGAGTTTAAAAACCTTAGAGCACAAATTTAAATCTAAATTGATCATTTATATTTAATGTTGAAAGCCAAAATTAAAATTTCACATATACAGGATTCCAGTTATTTGAGCCCATCGCTAGTAATTTTTTTAAAGCAGACCAATCACATAAAGAAAAAAATAATAATAATAGACAGTATTACAGACACGAATCAGTAGATCATATAAAAATAAAAGACAAACTGGGTATCCTTAGTATTATATTTCAGTCATCTGCACTAAGGTTTTTCAGTACAAGCAACAACTCTAGCTAATGTGATTTAAGACCCATTTATCAAATAGCAAATATTTAGATTTTCCAAAATAAGAAGCCACTCAGGAAGAGGAAGTAAGATGCATATTTGGAAAAACTGTAATCTAAGGACAATAGCCAGGTAATGTACATGCATTAAGAACAAAAATAAAATAAAAATGTTAACACACCACAGACAGATGTTTCTTAGTTGACAGGGCTACCACAAACAGTGAGAATTGTGTTCCATTCTCAGTTTCTTTTTCTCCTAATCCTAAATTTCAACTTGCTTTAAAGGCAATGTATTAATTTAATGTTTATTTACCTAAGTACACCTTATTTATCTCCAAGTCATCCCTGAAGGATACAAAATATCGCCTTAAGGTATTTCACTTAACAGGCGCCATAACACCCTGATTGAGTGTTATCAGTGCTGTAACTTCTATATTCAAGTGTTGCAGTAATTGGTGGCATGTTGTAGACTCTCTTTCTATCCTCGAATGCGCCTCCCACATAAACCACAACATTGAAATTAATAATCTTACCATATGCCGCCTTCACTTCAACCATAATCTATCTTGAAAAGATGAGGAGGCTAGGTTATTTTTTATGTAATTTGAAATAAAAGGTTAATAGTAATGAATGTCAATTTAGAGTATAATTACATCAACTTGGATACTCATATAATTAGGCAATAAGCAATCCTACCAATAACTTGGTTATGCTAATTTATATTTTTGTCTTAAATGAGAACAAGTGTTCATTACTGAAGGGTCCTTTACATAATGAATATTGCTTAATCAATGGCATTGTGACAAATGTGAACGTTCTAAGATAGAAAGGGTTTAAAAAAATTAGGTAGTAAGATATGGATTTACAAATAATATTTTTTATTTTGAATTATAATTTAAAGGGCTACCGTTTGGATCGAGAATATTCATAAATTTGCTAGATGATAATTTCCCCTATAACTATGCATTAATCTCTCAAGGTTTAATTACTAAACTATGTTTCCAGTTCAGCTTCGTTGGTCTTAAATTTGAAATTTGCTTTGAATTCTCTTTGCATTCTTACTTTGGCGAATATCCCCCCTGATGAAGTTATTCAAAACGATTGATGATTTGATTTACCAGCTGCTATAGAAACATTCATTTAAAAAAATGAATTGATCTTTTAAGTCTGAAAAAAACTGCAATACTTATTCACATGACTTGCAGGCTACAAGTGTCCAAGTGTAATTTACGACTTGTTTTTATGTTTTTGCTAATGTAACTGCAGCTTGTAATGACATCACCAGGTAAGCCTCATGAGAAATGAGTCTCGAAAATAGGATGCTGTTTGAACGTAACTCTACAGGATTCCACCCTCGGTCATCTACTATTCTTATTTTTATTTTTAATTTCAAAGATGTGAAGGGTGCAAGTGTATGGCATCATGTGCCCAGTATTGAAACTATAGTACGTTACAAGTAAAGTCACATTTCTTCAAACCAGTGCTCATTTTTGGATAAATATACACTCTATATAGGGCATTACGCTTTATTCCTTGAAGGGTTTCAATGAGATGGAAAACTTCCTCTGCAAATGTTTGACAGAACAGCTCACAAGAAGACCTTCAATCTAAAACAGTGACATTAACTGCCTGCAGTGTCACTGAAGGATGGATTAAAAAGGGTCAAGACCAATTATTCATTTAGCTTCTAAATGGGGATGTAATGTCTTAGAAATAGCAAGCATAGCCACTTCAAGGCACTGAGAGAAAATCTATCCATTACTGAAACAAGGCACCTTAACATAGAAAAGGACTATAAACATACAGGAAAACACGAAAATATGCACAGAGAATATCCTATTAAACCTTGTAAACATTATTCATCACAATATACAAATCACCCAGATCATCATTCTGAATTGATTGCGGTCATAAAATAAAATTATGTTACTAATGGCGAGGGAGAATGCAGAGAGTCCATCAAGCAGCAATGTGGCAGATTCATCATTACCATTACTAGTGTCACCTGCAACCATTGCAATCAATAAAGTCATTTTATCTGTATGGTTTAATAGTAAATGAATCCCAATAAGAGGCTGCTTTATGCTTTAAAAATGGGATTAAACACTTTATAAAGCATTCGCTGTTGATCACAATGGTATCCAAACATTGAAGATACAGTGCTTCAAAACTGTAAGAGATAACTACTGGTCTGTCTGTTCAGCAGTGGCTACATCTGAAAATTTGAAATGTTGTAAGGATATCTGCACTCTGTACCTCTCCAAAGCATAAATTTTTTAGGCAAGACAAGCTTGTCTCTTGTAATTGAATAGCATTGCTTAGGCTGCATCCTCTTATAGTGGCTCTGTCACATTATGCGGCCCTTGGCAAAGAGGTGAGCAATCTGTTCCTCAATACCACCTGATGCACATGGACCCTTGCACTGACTTAAGTTATCATTTTAGATGGCTGACTGTTCTCTCTGGGTCTTCTGTCAATGACACAGCATTTTCAAGTTTCTAAGAAACATAGAAACATAGAAACATAGAATGTGACGGCAGATAAGAACCATTCGGCCCATCTAGTCTGCCCAGTTTTCTAAATACTTTCATTAGTCCCTGGCCTTATCTTATAGTTAGGATAGCCTTATGCCTATCCCACGCATGCTTAAACTCCTTTACTGTGTTAACCTCTACCACTTCAGCTGGAAGGCTATTCCATGCATCCACTACCCTCTCAGTAAAGTAATACTTCCTGATATTATTTTTAAACCTTTGTCCCTCTAATTTAAGACTATGTCCTCTTGTTGTGGTAGTTTTTCTTCTTTTAAATATAGTCTCCTCCTTTACTGTGTTGATTCCCTTTATGTATTTAAATGTTTCTATCATATCCCCCCTGTCTCGTCTTTCCTCCATGCTATACATGTTAAGATCCTTTAACCTTTCCTGGTAAGTTTTATCCTGCAATCCATGAACCAGTTTAGTAGCCCTTCTTTGAACTCTCTCTAAGGTATCAATATCCTTCTGAAGATAGGGTCTCCAGTACTGTGTACAGTACTCCAAGTGAGGTCTCACCAGTGTTCTGTACAATGGCATGAGCACTTCCCTCTTTCTACTGCTAATACCTCTCCCTATACAACCAAGCATTCTGCTAGCATTTCCTGCTGCTCTATTACATTGTCTGCCTACCTTTAAGTCATCAGAAATAATCACCCCTAAATCCCTTTCCTCAGATGTTGAGGTTAGGACTCTATCAAATATTCTGTACTCTGCCCTTGGGTTTTTACGTCCAAGATGCATTATCTTGCACTTATCCACATTAAATGTCAGTTGCCACAACTCTGACCATTTTTCTAGTCTACCTAAATCATTTTCCATTTGGCTTATCCCTCCTGGAACATCAACCCTGTTACATATCTTAGTATCATCCGCAAAAAGACACACCTTACCATCAAGACCTTCTGCAATATCACTAATAAAAATATTAAAGAGAATGGGTCCAAGTACAGATCCCTGAGGTACCCCACTGGTGACAAGCCCAAGCTTCGAATATACTCCATTGACTACAACCCTCTGTTGCCTGTCACTCAGCCACTGCCTTACCCATTCAACAATATTGGAATCCAAACTCAAAGATTGTAGTTTGTTGATAAGCCTTCTATGTGCAACAGTGTCAAAAGCCTTACTGAAATCGAGGTAAGCAATGTCTACTGCACCACCCTGATCTATAATTTTAGTTACCCAATCAAAAAAATCAATAAGATTAGTTTGGCATGATCTCCCTGAAGTAAACCCATGTTGTCTCTGATCTTGAAATCCATGTGTTTTTAGATGTTCAACAATCCTATCCTTTAACATGGTTTCCATCACTTTCCCCACTACTGAAGTTAGGCTTACTGGCCTATAGTTGCCCGACTCCTCCCTATTACCTTTCTTGTGAATGGGCACAACATTCGCTAACTTCCAATCTTCTGGGACTACTCCTGTTATCAATGATTGGTTAAATAAATCTGTTAATGGTTTTGCTAGTACACCACTAAGCTCTTTTAATAGCTTTGGGTGTATTCCATCAGGTCCCATTGACTTATTTGTCTTTACTTTTGACAGTTGAAATAGAACCTCTTCCTCTGTAAACTCACGTGTAATAAATGACTCATTTATCCTTTTTCTTAACTGAGGTCCCTTTCCTTCATTTTCATCTGTAAATACCGAACAAAAATATTCATTGAGGCAGTCAGCTAGACCTTTATCCTCATCTACATACCTTCCTTCTTTTGTTTTTAATCTAACTAATCCTTGTTTTACTTTTCTTTTCTCATTTATGTATCTAAAAAAGGTTTTGTCCCCCTTTTTTACTGACTGTGCTATTTTCTCTTCTGTGTGTGATTTGGAAGCTCTTATAACTTGCTTAGCCTCTTTCTGCCTAATCTTATAGGTCATTCTGTCTTCCTCACTCTGGGTTTTTTTATAATTACTAAATGCTAACTTTTTGTTTTTTACTATTTTGGCTACATCTGTGGAGTACCACAGTGGTTTCTTGAATTTTTTGCTTTTACTGACAAGCCTAATGCAATTTTCTGTTGCCTTCAGTAGTGCAACTTTTAAATAATCCCATTTCTTTTGGACTCCATTTAAATTGCTCCAGTCTGATAATGACTCCTTTACACATATTCTAATTTTGGAAAAGTCTGTTTTTCTAAAGTCTAAAACTTTTGTTTTTGTGTGGTGTGACTCAGTCACTGTTCTTATATTAAACCACACTGACTGATGATCACTGGATCCTAAACTTTCACCTACAGTAATATCTGATACCAAATCTCCATTTGTTAACACTAAATCTAGTATGGCCTCTTTACGAGTTGGCTCCTCAACGACTTGTTTTAGAGACAATCCCAGTAGGGAGTTTAGAATATGTGTGCTCCTGGCACAAGTAGCTATTTTTGTTTTCCAATTTATATCAGGAAGATTAAAGTCACCCATGATGATAACTTCCCCCTTCATTGTCATTTTAGCTATTTCTTCAACTAGTAGATTATCTAACTCTTCAATTTGTCCTGGGGGCCTATAAATCACACCTACACGAGTTACTGTGTGATTACCAAATTCTAACGTAACCCAAACTGACTCTATGTTCGCCTCACTAACCTTTATTAGGCTAGATTTTATGCTATTCTTTACATACAGGGCCACCCCTCCCCCTTTCTTGCCTTCCCTGTCTTTTCTATATAAAGAGTACCCTGGTATTGCTATGTCCCAGTCATTTTTCTCATTATACCATGTCTCAGTAACAGCGACTAAATCTACACTATCAGTTGCCATTATTGCCACAAGTTCATGGATCTTATTCCCTAAACTGCGAGCATTTGTAGACATGACTCTAAGCTTATCATTTTTTAACACACTTGCTACAGGCACCTTCTGTCCTTGTTTTGGGGGACAAAAGATGGTTGAAAACAGTATAATTAGCCTATAGCATGGCCAGTTCATGCTAAGCCCATGATGATGCATCTCTTTAATATGTGAAATGGTGTAGGAGAGAGGTGAGTACACACAGAGGGCCAATGGCAAAGCTGACAAAGGCCATGGACCTTGAATAAAACTTCACCCTATGTCAATGTTCGTCAACCTGCTGTCCATACTTTTCTATATGCATAACTTGGCAAAAAAAAAAAATCATCCTTAAAAAATGGGGCATACAAGAGGAATTTGGAACATACCAATTAAAAATATCCAGAGCTACTTTAAACATAGCTAAGGTTCTGGTGAGTAGGATTTGGTGGCTGGACCACTGTGCACGACAGTGAGTAGGTGAAGGACCACTCTTTTACATACACTTTATTGAGATGTTAGAGAAACAGCACTCTTAAACATATTGCAGGCAGATTGCTTATATCACTTGTGATCTTCCCATTAGTGGCTGTTGTGGCATACATAGTTACCATAGAGACTATGGCTTGTGGCTCTGAGGAAACATAAAAGGTAAGGTCAACAGGGCATGCTTGATAAAGGCTCTGTTAGAGCCAAATCATTGCTGTATCTCATCCAATAAAATCTGCATTGGATCTCATACCCATGCCTCTTTTTGTTGCTATTTGTTGTCTTTATCACGTGTCCCTACCCATATTTCCTTCTCATGTCTTAAAGAGGCACTGACATCAACATAACTACTAAAGGTATTTGCAGTGGTTATGTTTCTGTATTCACCCCTATATTTGCTGGGAATAGACTTAATATATACATCCCATAATATAATTTGTGCGATGACTTGGGTATTTTTATTTTACTTACCAGGTGTCAAGGGTCAACCAGTTTTGATGTAGAGATAATGCCCCCGCAGTCTCACTGTTCAGTTCTCTGTTAAGTTAAATCACTTTGTTTATGCAGCTTTAGCCAGATCTAAAACTTACTCCGATTTTATATACAATTCCTGAAAAAGAACACTCATGCTATTCACTAATGTGGTGATTTGATGCAAATTAAAAAAATGAATTTCAAATTTAAAGATAAAACAGCTGAATGGGAATTATCCAAGTCAGATATGCTTCCGGTTTGATACTTTGGTGAGTCTAAATTCTGCACATACCATCAAAAAAGAGATGATTGATGGGAAAGAAACTGACTTAATGATTTTAATCACAGATCAAGTGAGGAGTGATTAACAGAGGGAAAAAAGCAGTAAAAAAAATTAATTATATTTAATAAATATATAATATATAAATACACACACATGCAGGGCTATATTTCTATATAGTCTCCCAAAATACTAATCATAAAAACGTAGAGGAATGGAACCCTGGGGTAGCTGCCCAGGTGTCATGGCAGCATTCTCAGTTTCATTTACACTAACTAATTTTACCTTTATCAACCTCATCCAACCTCACTACTAGCTTCCCTCTTAACTTCCTTACTCTGGTGCTTCAATGAACCTCTTATATCATATCTCAAACGCTATGGAATCTGTTGGTGCTATATAGCTGGCAATTATAAGAATAATAATATCATTTGGAATGGGCTTACTGGCTACAGAGATATGTAGACATACTTACGAGACCAGAGGCCTACTAATAAATATCATGTCTACACACCACAGGCCTTTATTAAGTTTTTACAGGAGTTGACTCACCTGGTTTCACACCAAAGGGTTTTATAATAATGTTTACTGCTTTGAAACATATTAGAGTATTACCATTTATATTTCCATTAATTCATTTTTATGTATTTGCCCGTTTGCCCGTATTTTTATTCTGATTTATTTTGTCACTCCATTTAGTGCCATACCTTGTCTTGACATTCATTTATGGTCTAAATATCTGACTTACTGTGGAGTCTTTGTATTTTCTGTGTATATTATGTATATTACACGCTCTTTTATCTCTTCTCTTTTTGTCCCCATTACCTTCCTGTGTCAAAAATGATACGTAAATAAAGATTGTCAAAAAAAAAAATTACAGTCAAACAGCAATGTATTGTTTCATACGGAATATTAGTTTTCACTTTCTAGTAAAACAGATTAAAATTTACTATCAACATTTCCTTGTTTTGAAAATCTGTTAAAGAAAATGATGGTAGAAAGCACTCCAGCGTGAAAATGTGTTAATTCGCTGTCGTAAATGACGGGGAAGTTAATTTCATTTTGACATTAGTGAATCATACAATTTGGCTACATAATTTATTCTAATCATAAAATGTGTTGTTTTCTATACCTATGAACAAAGGAGACTTGGAAATATAGGTAAATTAAAAAAACTGAAATCCTAGGACTGTCAAAATGCTGAATGGAGACAATGTTTAAAAGGCAGCTAAATGTTTTCTGTATTTATTATTTCACTAAAATCATAATATATTAACAGTTCTAGGTGAGCTAATAATAGAGTGTTGCATTTACAAAAAAAACAACAATATAAGTTAGGGGGGCACAAAAAATTTCATATTAAAATATTTTTTAAATAATGTATTTAACATAAACCACATGTAATAATTCTATATCATGCCCTTGGTTTAGTGGGAAACTCACAGGGTTAATTGCTAGAGGGGTAAAATAATTGCCACAATACCATAATGCACACACCTGGATAAAAGAAGGGGGTTACACAGACACCCAAAAGCAACAGTCTGTATACATAAACCGGTAGTACTGGTACCTGTAATATGAAAGTCCTCCAATTTCACTCGCTGTAAATGCTCCAGGTGGGTAGTGCATTCTGTCAAGATACACCTATAATGAACTATTGGAGAACTGCCAATAATATTACCAAGAGAGAGGTTAACGACTATGAGGTTTTCTTTAAAAAAGACCAGAACTACCTACAATTTTTACAATTTTGTTTGAATTAATATCCAATTACTGTAAAGCATGCTCAGCACTGATAAACGACTTAACAATAAAAATTAATTTTATATTAAAATGTAATGGTCTCCTAAATGGTGCATCAGTCATAATCATAATAGCGCATATTTTCAAGACATCGGTTCAGTCACAGACTACCCATATACAATAGTAAAAAAGGATGGTCCACTGCTTACCTGTTACATACTGTGGTAGCACTGAATTTTCATAAGTACAGCACATAGACAAAAGGTACCGATATGGTCTTTAAGAGGTGCATATTATTGAAGCTGCCAAAATAAGAAAAACAACATTCCAAAAATGCAGAAGTATCATATTGTGTTGCTAGCCTGCATCATGCCAGATCTGAGGTCATTCAACAACTGACAAGCACACACAGACACAGACAAGCACACAGGCATATGTGTATACAATAAAAAGATGTCTCTGTTCCCTGAAAGAGGCCAGTCGCTGTTTAAGAAGGGTCAGCGGCCGAAAACCTTCTGTAGGGAAAGCGGTCAGGCAGCATGCTGCTGGTCTTGGACTTATTATATATATAAAAATGTATATATATTTTTTCTCCTAATGAAAGCTCTCAGTTGGGAGCTGAAACTTCGACATTTTATTGGATCACGTAAATAAAAGAGTGCATTTTTTTCTTTGTCTTTTTGTAAATATATACATATATATAGTGTAGATTGTATTAGCCTTATTAGTCCCATAGACAAGATGCCAAATGACCAGAGTATTGCAGTATGCAATGAAACCTTTTTTATTTTATTGGTGAGTCTTTGAAATTCCCTTCAACCCCTTAAGGACACATGACATGTGTGACACGTCATGATTCCCTTTTATTCCAGAAGTTTGGTCCTTAAGGGGTTAAAGGGACACTATAGTACCCTGAGGGTGCCCCCACCCTCAGGGTCCCCCTCCCGCGGCGCTGAAGGGGTTAAAACCCCTTCAACTACTCACCCTTTTCCCCTGCCGGGCTCCCTTACCTCTCCTCCCCCACCGATGTCAGCATCCTTGTCTGACGTCATCAGCGCCGAATGCGCATGCGCGGCACTGCCACGCGCGCATTCAAAGTGTCCGTAGGAAAGCATTTTTCAATGCTTTCCTATGGATGCTCTGCGTGATTGAGGCATAATATGCCTCAATCATTGCCGATGCGCCTCTAGTGGCTGTCCGGAAGACAGCCACTAGAGGCTGGCTTAACCCCAGATGTAAACATAGCAGTTTCTCAGAATTTTTTTTTTAGAGATTATCCTTTCCTTGTAGGCCTTTTGCCTAAATGACTCTGACCGTGTACTCAGGTGCTGATCTCTGTCTTTAGTGTCAGAACAATGCAGTGATATCTGATAGACTGGCTGTAGATGATACCTTGTTTGGTGTGACTCGGATGGAAGCTGGAATTGTGGAGGTAGCTGTACCTGTCTGTGGGTTTTCTTTACACAGACGAATGAAGAATGCCATTGGTGACTGTTATTGTGCGGTCCAAGAAACTCACACTATGATTTGAAAAGTTAATTTTCATGTTTATTGATGGTGGAATGAATTGAATGATTTATGGAAGTCTATAAAGCTTTCTTCTCCTTCTGTCCACATTTTGAAAATATCATCGATGTAACGATAATATGTATATGGTTTGTGGGGCTGTGTACATAAAAATCTGCTTTCTAGGTCAGCCATGAAAAGATTAGCGTAATGGGGTGACATTTTTGTGCCCATCGCTGTCCCTGTCATTTGTAGGTACCGTATATACTCGAGTATAAGCCGACCCGAATATAAGCCGAGGCCCCTAATTTTACCCCAAAAAACTGGGAAAACGTATTGACTCGAGTATAAGACTAGGGTGGGAAATGCAGCAGCTACTGGTAAATTTCTAAATAAAATTAGATCCTAAAAAAATTATATTAATTGAATATTTATTTACAGTGTGTGTATATAATGAATGCAGTGTGTGCGTATGAGTGCAGTGCGTGTATGAGTGCAGTGCGTGTATGAGTGCAGTGCGTGTATGAGTGCAGTGCGTGTGTGTATGAGTGCAGTGTGTGTGCGGATATATTAATTGAATATTTATTTCCAGTGTGTGTATATAATGAATGCAGTGTGTGTGTATGAGTGCAGTGTGTGTGAGTGCAGTGTGTATGAGTGCAGTGTGTGTGTGAGTGCAGTGTGTGTATGAATGCAGTGTGTGTATGAATGCAGTGTGTGTGAGTGCAGTGTGTATGAGTGCAGTGTGTGTGAGTGCAGTGTGTATGAATGCAGTGTGTGTGAGTGCAGTGTGTGTGAATGCAGTGTGTGTATGAATGCAGTGTGTGTATGAATGCAGTGTGTGTGAGTGCAGTGTGTGTGAGTGCAGTGTGTGTATATGAATGAAGTGTGAGTGTGTGTGATGCAGTGTGTGTTTGTGTATGTGTTGGTGGGGGTGGGCATTTAATATATTATTAATTATTATTTTTTGTAATTTTTTTTATATTATTATTTTTTTATATTATTATTTATTATTTAATTATTATTTGTTTAATTTTTTTTATATTATTATTTTTTTTTGTATTATTATTATTATTTTTTTTAATTATATATTTTTTTTCATCCCCCCTCCCTGCTTGATACATAGCAGGGAGGGGGGCTCCTTCCCTGGTGGTCCAGTGTCATTGGTAGTTCAGTGGGGGGGAGAGGGGGGCTGGCAGAGCTGTACTTACCTTTCCTGCAGCTCCTGTCAGCTCCCTCCTCCTCCGCGCGGTCTGTGCAGCTCCCTCTGTCAGCTCCCAGTGTAAGTCTCGCGAGAGCCGCGGCTCTCGCGAGACTTACACTGGGAGCTGACCGAGGTGCTGAACGGACGGCGCGGAGGAGGAGGGAGCTGACAGGAGCTGCAGGAAAGGTAAGTACAGCTCTGCCAGCCCCCCTCTCCCCCCTGTCTGTATTATGGCAATGCAAATTGCCATAATACAGACAGTGACTCGAGTATAAGCCGAGTTGGGGTTTTTCAGCACAAAAAATGTGCTGAAAAACTCGGCTTATACTCGAGTATATACGGTAGTTATTGTTATTAAAACTGGAATAGTTGTGTGTGAGTATTAATTCTATAAGCTGGGCAATAATTATCATTATTTGTATGTTGGTTTGTAGGATGAGAAAAATTTAATGCAGGCCTCAAAAGCATCATTATGTGGGATGTTACTGTATAAGGATTCCACATCCATTGTTACTAGTATAGTGTTTTCAGATAGTTCATTTATCTGGTTAAGTTTATTGAGGAAGGTATCATTGCATACTGCAATACATTATATATATATATATATATATATATATTGTCCTGCAATACATCATATATAGTGATGTCGCGAACATAAAATTTTCGGTTCGCGAACCGCGAACACGAATTTCCACAAATGTTCGCGAACCGGACGAACCGCTATAGACTTCAATAGGCAGGCGAATTTTAAAACCCACAGGGACTCTTTCTGGCCACAATAGTGATTGAAGGGGGGGGGGAGACCTACTCTCCTTCCCCCCACCCGGCCCGCACCCCTAGGCTAAGAACACTCTGATTGGTCGGTTTAACCCCTTAAGGACACATGACATGTGTGACATGTCATGATTTCCTTTTATTCCAGAAGTGTGGTCCTTAAGGGGTTAAGCCAATCAGAGTGCTCTTTGTCATTTTACACAGCGTGGGAAAATTCCAAAGAACTTTCCCACGCTGTGTAAAATGACAAAGAGCACTGTGATTGGATGGATTGGCTAGAACTCCCCGGGTCCTCTCCTGCCTCCCTCCCTGCCTGTGCACCGGTGAGGGAGATCTTTGATTTCCCTCACAGGCCCATGGAGGTACATAGCACGGGCTGTGAGGCACACCCGGCACACCCCATGCGCACGCCTATGAGAATGGCCCTGCTGGACCCAGATAGAAGATTTAATTACTTTGTTTGTGACTTTGTGTGACTGCGTTCATGTGACTGTGTGCATGCAATTATCAGTGACCAGTGATCAGTGTCTGTGCATGGGGGTGGGGAGGCGCTCTCTCTCCATTTTTAATTATTCATGTCTACATCAACTGCTCTCACACATTAAAAAAATAGCCATAGTCTTACATACATACTTAATATGCCTCTCTTACACACATGCATGCACATATGTACAGTAGGGATAGTTGAAAGTTATTGTAAATGATGTTCAAGTACTATTGTCATCTGATGATCATCAAAGAAAGAATATTAAGTGATGAATATTATTATTTTTAGGTACATTTATTCCACAACAGTTATTTTGATAATTAAGCAATATGTCTACATCACCAGCACAAAATAAAATGTCTCATGCTGCTTTCCAAAAGGAAAAAAGGCTCTTAACCCCTTAAGGACCAAACTTCTGAAATAAAAGGGAATCATGACATGTCACACGTCATGTGTCCTTAAGGGGTTAAACCTGATTAAACCTGATCAAGTAGAAAAAGCTGTAAGCGAGTTGGAGTGTGAAACAGAAGAGAATAGTGAAGTTGTAGATGTTGAACCACAGCATCCTACTTCAACTATGGCCAAGCATTTTTAGGAAATGGAAAGTGATACAAACACTGAGTAAGAGAGTTCACAGAAATCACCATCATCATCAGAAGATGAAAATGGTAAAAGCACTCTGGTAGACCTCTCAGATCCTGCTGATTGGCCTGACACAGTTAATAGATCACTAAAATAAACCATTGTTATAAAAGTCAAAAGTGCACTTTGTATTTTCTTAAATAATCATCCAAGAGATGGTTTATATCTAACCACTATAGACAATGCCTTGGAAATATGGAAGAGCAGTTTAGAGTGGCTTAGTTATTCTCCTAAATGGAACAACATTTTTTGCTTTAGTTGTAAACTCTTAACAACCACACACACAAGCCTGACAATTGGAGGCTACAATGATTGGAAACGTGCCACAGTGTATGGCCAAACCTGAAGTGTCCCCCATCTCATCTCATGCTATGGGAGACTGGATGGAATTGTTAACAGGCTTGGGTCAGGAAGAACTATTGATCAGTCATACCAAAGATTATTGGCAACAAAAACACAGCACTTGCCCAATGTTTTTGAGTGCCTTGTAGACATTGTTCATTACCTTGAGAAGAAGTGCTTGGCCTTCAGAGATAGCAGTGATACACTGTACAGTGACAACAATGGAAATTACTTGCAACTTGAAGAAATGCTCGCAACATTTTATAATTTGATGCAAAACCATTTCAAACAGATAGCAAATTCAGAAATTCGTCAGCATTATTTAGGAAAATACATTCAAACTGAACTAATTGGTTTAATTTCAAAAGAAATATGCAGGCTCATTTTGCAGTTGCTTAAGGATGCCAAATATTATTCTATTATACTTGACTGCACCCATGACATTGCTGTTGTTGAACAGATGTCTATGATTGTCAGGTTTGTATCAATTAAGCAAGGACATTTTCCAACTGAAAATCTTGAAATTCACATCTAAAATAAATTCCTTGGTTTCCTGCCAGTTAACAAATAAACTGGAGAGGGACAAAAGGGAGACAATTTTGAATGAGCTTGAAACACTTAAGATACCTCTACGTGATATGAGAGATCATGGGTATGATAATGGCTCCAACATGAATGGCAAGCACTCAGGAATACAGAAAATAATTTTGGACTTGAACTTGCTTTCTATGTCCCCTGCAGTGTTCATTCCTCGAATCTTGTTGTGAATGATGCTGCTATGTGCTGTAGGGATGCAAGTACATTTTATTTTTGCATCCTTCAGAACATATTTTTTTTTTAGTTTTTGTTATCAGCAACGATGGGATGCTTTAAAACACATATGCGCAAGCTGACAGTTATGCTGCTATCAGATACTAGATGGCCAAGCAGACGATGTTATTTAGCCATTTTCTTTTGTTTCCTTTCATTAACATATGAAATGGCATATTAATTCTATCAGCAAAGTTCTTCGAAGCCAGTCAATGTACTTGCCAGATGTTGTGGAACACACAATGTTTCCTCCCCCTCCCCCCCTCCCCCCCCCCTCCCCAAGTGTTTCAGATGAGGAAAGGTGGCTATATTCTTATGAGGTTCAAGATGATCCTATCTTAGATTCTAAAAATACATTTAAAGTGGGATGTTTCCTCACAACATTGGACGCTACAATAAAATTAGCTAACAAGAGATTTGAACAGCTTAAATTCCATTCCACACATTTTGAAATGACACATGCAAGCTAAAAGATGTGCAAAAAGAAGAACTCCGAAGTTCAGCATGGTATTGCTGAAGGTTTTAGCTGATTAAAAATCAAAGGAGTCTGGTGTAAATGCAAGGCAACTGTGTGAAGAGCTTGCTGTGTTGGATCTTGTAAAACCTACGATGACACATGTAGATGTTGATTCAATCCAAATGTGGCAATGGCACTTCGTATTATGTTGATCATTGTTGCCTCAAGTAAGCAAAGTTTTTCAAAAGCTGAAAATTATAAAAAATTATATTATAATTCATTGTCCCAAGAATGGCTGGTTGGACTTGCCATGATTTCAATTGAGAATCGCACGGTCCAGGAGATTGACTTTGAGTCACTACTGAAGGACTTTTCACAGGTTAAAACAAGATAAGTAACATTTATTTAAATACAAGAACCTGCTATTACGTAAGTTGTTAAAACAGTTTACAACTTTTTTTTAGCACTTAAAATGTATGCTGCATTTATATAATCATTTTTACCATGTATTTGAAGTTCTTTGAATAATTTTCTATAAAGGGCTTTTGAAAGACCACACCATTTCTATTGTTGCACTTATTTTATGCAAGTATGCCACAAAAACAAAAATAAGTGGCATGTTTTTTTCTTTTTACAAACTGTATATTGTATTGCACTTTCATATTGTTTATGTGTTAAATTAGCACTTTATTTTATATAATGACCTTTTGTCCATGACCTTTTGTCCAGTCTCTTAAAGCAAACGATGCAGGGTTATTCACTAAAATGAGAATTCAAAGTGAATTCAAAATTTGCTTCCAAATTTGCTTAACTGGATTTTTTCAAATCAGCTATTTTGTTTGCACTAAAGAACTAAATGGGTAATAAGCCATTAAGTTATCAAAGTCACGTACTAAACTTTCTTCAGCAATGGCATGTTATACTCCACTATTCTAAATAGCTGGCTTAAACGCAATACATAAGTATTTTTGTAAATCTTTCTTTTATTATGGCATATGCGTCATGGGGTACAGAAGAAAAAGAGGATGCATTGTGGGATAACATGAGTAAATAATATCAGGATAGTGTGCAATGCACCTCAAAGAAAGATTGCCATGGATTTTGTTTTTTGTGAAACAAACATGTAAACAGATTGGTACAAGCTTGGTTGAGAAGCAAAAGTAACAAAGTTCAGCTTCATATACAAGTCTGGTGGTCATAGCTAAACAAGATATTTTGTGTTATAACGACATAGGAACAACATAGTAATAAAGGCCTGGTAGTATTTGTGGGTCATAGGAACACACAGAGGATTATTAAGGCTCAACTGAGCTGGTATAGTGGGCAGAGTTGTCCACGCTAAAACATTCTGTTTGAGAGTGACCCTGATTGCAATTACTGGGCAGTTTTGGTTCTCAGGGTTGGGTACACTAAATACTGTCGTGTTCAGGCATAACCTTTTCACAATGCACAATTTTTGTTTTAAGTGACTCCTGAAAGATACAATGCACATTCAGTAAAGATATAGATCAAAGACAAGAGCTGCTAAGATTTAAACAGTTAAAGAATCAATTCCTGTAAGTTAGCTAGGATTGTCTGTTGTTTCAGCCACCGGGGCAACGGTACTCTGGCCTGCACTAGTGGTTACTCATAGGGTTGGCCGGTTCTACTATTATAGGTATGAGCAAGGGAATAAACAATAATAACGTTGTGCAGACAATGCAAAAACATAAACTTGTAACAGCATCGCTTCTTATTTTTAGAGTACTAAGCTAGTATGCTATGTCAGGTGCTAGTCAGATGTGCACCGGGATCCCGGTCTGGATCAAGATGTTATAAATAAAAAAAAAAAAAAAAAAAAAATTGTTTTATGACCATGTAAGACATATTAACAAAGCTCTGTAGGCTAACGTCGGCCTGCGGGCACCTGGAAGTGGTACATGTAGGTCCAATATGGGTATATGTAACGTTTGAAAATGGGAAAGTGGGCCAATGCAGGTTATGACTGGTCTGTGAGAGCCTAATATTGTTGCACACACTCCAGATAAGCCCATATTAGTGGGATGGCGGGGGCATGGTTGTTTCACGCCATTCTGACTTGGTGCAATATGACAGCGGTAATGTGAAGCATGGCTGGCAATGTAAGTCCAAAAGGTTGGTCAGTCGAGAGGTTTAGCCTGGAGGCCAGATTGCTTTGCGGGGTCATGCAAAATGGCGGGGTGACTACTTTTATGAGTGACACCCCACGTGGGCACGGGCTTTTTCGCTATGCCCTCCTAGTCGGAGCAAGTGAGGTATGGGCCTTTCGCTGAGCATTATGGGCTTATAAGTAAAGCTATATATATACATGTAGTTCAGAGAGTTTAATGGGCGTAAGTTTAGAACTTAATTGTGTACTAAGAAATAGTTAACGTCTAGTGTATTCAGCTAGATGGCACCAGATAGTTGCCTTAAGTGCGGTGCGTGGAGCCCCAGCAAGTAGGTGGAAAAGCCGATGGCCTAATAACTACACAGTGTGACCACTGCTAGTACTGTACCGGCAGTGCATGGTTCTATTAGTCGTCCCCAGTAAGAAATGCAATTGAATAAGGCCTTAAGTGCTACAGTGGGCGCATGCATCAATTAAAAGGCGTTGTCCAGTACAGAACACCTTTCAAATTATATAAATTTTAACCTGTAGCACAAAAAAAAAAAAAAGTTAAATATGTACGTGTCCTTTGTGTCGAAGGAAAAATAATAAGTTCAAGGGCTCTTGTGGGCCTCGAGAGTTCTCTTCCGTGTGGCAATAGCATAATCCCCTTGAGACTAGGCAATCTCACGCAAGACCGTGTAGTGGACCCATGGCCCGGTCTGGCGGGTTTCCCTGCGCTTCTATGTCGTGACTGCTGAGTATGCATCCGGAGTGGAGTTTCAAGGGATGAATGGTGCAATTCTGTCCGGGTCCCATGTGTGGGTGCGGTTGGGGGAGCTGTTGTTGTTGTCCCCGGTAGTCTCTTCATTCGGAGGCAGCAGGTCGTGAGGTAGATCCAGGAGCCGGAGGAGGGTCGGGGCTTCACTGATGTCTTGGATGCTGTGTGTGGTTGTTCTCGTTGGACCGTCAATGTCCTGGATGCCCGCCAGCGGTAATCGATTTTGTGGGTGCGTAGGATGGAGGTAAGTGGCCGTGACGACCTACGCCAGGCCAAGGTGCCATTGGACAGGTCTGGGTAAAGTGTGAGGTCCATATTGTCCAGGCAGAGGGGGGCCTTGCCCTGGAGGGCTGATAAAATCGCTGCCTTATGACCGCTGTTGCGTAGTATCAGGATGACATCTCTCGTCGCATTAGTTGGGGCGTTTGCCGGTTTTGGGACTCTGAAGGCCCGCTCCGGGGCGATTGTTTGCTGCTGACCACGAGGTAAGATTGCCTGTATCATGCGCTGCATCATAGAAGGCAGTTCGGCCTCTGCAACGTCCTCCCGGACCCCTCTGACTTTAATATTAGCGGCCCGCCTGGCGTCTTCGAGTGCCGCAAGGCGATGTTCGAATTGCCTGTTTTGCCGTTCCAGGGTATGTACTGCGTGTTGCAGTGCGGCAGCCTCTTGGGCCTGGGATTGTGAGGAGCTCTCCAGTTTGAAGATGCGGCCTGTCAGGCCTGACAGATCTGTGCGGAGCGCTGTAATGTCCTCATGGAAGCTCTGCTTCAGGTCCGCCAGTAACGTCTTCATGACCGCCAACGTGAGCGGTTCTGTGTCTTTCTCCTTGTCGCCTCGTTGAGCCCTTTGAGATGGGTTAGGAGGCTGTAATAGACCTCTCTCTTCCTCGTCGGACAAGTCGTCAGAGAAGTCTGAGCACCCGCCGTGCTGGGCCGCCATGATGGAGTCTGAGGCTCCGCGTGTCTGCCTCCATAAGTCTCCGATAGTAAGTCCCGATGTGGGCTTGTGAGGCATCACTTTTTTCCCCTTTCTCCCCATTAATGTTTAGGATGGGTGCTTGTCGGTTGGGGTGTGAGAGGAGGGAATATTTCACGCTTTTTCTCGTGTTGGACTCGGAGCCCTCTTGATGTGCGTCTGTTCGCTGCTGCAGTCAACCGGAAGTCTATACATAAGTATTTTTATTAATGTAAATGTTGAAAAAGTGAGGAGACATATGTAATGTCATGACATCGGCAGATCATATGGGTGGAGTATTGTGATGTCCCATCATGGGCAGAGCATATGGGGGGTCTGCAGAAAATCTTTTTGGCTAGAATGGCATAAATCCTTGCTTTGGCCCTGACCTGCCCTCTATCTTAAGTTATCCAAATCACTTTCTGCTTAGACTGCTCTACGTCACCTACAATATACACATGAAAAATGCCAACACTCCGGATTTAAAAAATATGTATTGTCCTAAAAAGTGGATTTAGTACAAAGCCCTGGACTGTGGCATTTTGCATGTGTATATTGTCTATGGAGTACCTGACACAATGCTCATAGTGGACCCTAGAAATTCTATTTATTTTTTTATTTTGGATTCTTACCTTACTTATGCCATCATTTAGGTTTGATCACAAATGCAATATTTCACTTATATTGTTTTTTTTAACACTGAAGTGAACTATCTGATTTACAAAGAAAAAGGCGGCGACCCCCTAAGCGGTATACAGGGAGTGCAGAATTATTAGGCAAGTTGTATTTTTGAGGATTAATTTTATTATTGAACAACAACCATGTTCTCAATGAACCCAAAAAACTCATTAATATCAAAGCTGAATATTTTTGGAAGTAGTTTTTAGTTTGTTTTTAGTTATAGCTATTTTAGGGGGATATCTGTGTGTGCAGGTGACTATTACTGTGCATAATTATTAGGCAACTTAACAAAAAACAAATATATACCCATTTCAATTATTTATTTTTACCAGTGAAACCAATATAACATCTCAACATTCACAAATATACATTTCTGACATTCAAAAACAAAACAAAAACAAATCAGTGACCAATATAGCCACCTTTCTTTGCAAGGACACTCAAAAGCCTGCCATCCATGGATTCTGTCAGTGTTTTGATCTGTTCACCATCAACATTGCTTTCAGAAGCAACCACAGCCTCCCAGACACTGTTCAGAGAGGTGTACTGTTTTCCCTCCTTGTAAATCTCACATTTGATGATGGACCACAGGTTCTCAATGGGGTTCAGATCAGGTGAACAAGGAGGCCATGTCATTAGATTTTCTTCTTTTATACCCTTTCTTGCCAGCCACGCTGTGGAGTACTTGGATGCGTGTGATGGAGCATTGTCCTGCATGAAAATCATGTTTTTCTTGAAGGATGCAGACTTCTTCCTGTACCACTGCTTGAAGAAGGTGTCTTCCAGAAACTGGCAGTAGGACTGGGAGTTGAGCTTGACTCCATCCTCAACCCGAAAAGGCCCCACAAGCTCTTTGATGATACCAGCCCAAACCAGTACTCCACCTCCACCTTGCTGGCGTTTGAGTCGGACTGGAGCTCTCTGCCCTTTACCAATCCATCCATCCGGCCCATCAAGACTCACTCTCATTTCATCAGTCCATAAAACCTTAGAAAAATCAGTCTTGAGATATTTCTTGGCCCAGTCTTGACGTTTCAGCTTGTGTGTCTTGTTCAGTGGTGGTCGTCTTTCAGCCTTTCTTACCTTGGCCATGCCTCTGAGTATTGCACACCTTGTGCTTTTGGGCACTCCAGTGATGTTGCAGCTCTGAAATATGGCCAAACTGGTGGCAAGTGGCATCTTGGCAGCTGCACGCTTGACTTTTCTCAGTTCATGGGCAGTTATTTTGCGCCTTGGTTTCTCCACACGCTTCTTGCGACCCTGTTGACTATTTTGAATGAAACGCTTGATTGTTCGATGATCACGCTTCAGAAGCTTTGCAATTTTAAGAGTGCTGCATCCGTCTGCAAGATATCTCACTATTTTTGACCCATTTTGCCAAAGGAAAGGAAGTTGCCTAATAATTATGCACACCTGATATAGGGTGTTGATGTCATTAGACCACACCCCTTCTCATTACAGAGATGCACATCACCTAATATGCTTAATTGGTAGTAGGCTTTCGAGCCTATACAGCTTGGAGTAAGACAACATGCATAAAGAGGATGATGTGGTCAAAATACTAATTTGCCTAATAATTCTGCACTCCCTGTAGAGTGTGTAAAGGGAACTTAATAGGGGGTATCCCTATAAATACAATACATTATGCACAAAGAAATTACCTGTGTCCAGAGGACACAGTAAAGCCCCTATATGAATATAATGTAATTAAAACTCAATTTATTTATATATGTTTAAAAAGGAACAGTAATTAAACAAAAAAAACACACACAAAAAAAAGGAAACTTATAAACACAAAATAAAGGGGAGCTAATAAGCTCTAAGTAAGAAATGGGGTAGAAGGGGATTTAGAGCAATAGAGGCTGCTTGTAAAAGGAATGATAAGATAGAGACAATTATGAATCCTAATCATGTATAGGTTACAAGGTAGTTATGGTGAGTAAAAAAATATACTCACAGAGAGTTTGAACAAGGAAATATATACAATGTACCAACTAAATCCTATAACCAAAGGATTACAGAGGGATAATGTCTCTGAAAAACATTATGTAGCTAAGCCTTCATTGAACTTGCTAAACACTGAATCGACTTCAAGGTCGCTGTCTGAAAAAATAATATTGTAATGAAGGCAAAAAGCTAGGTTGGTTGTAAAACAGAGACAAGTATAGAGTAAATTCATCTGTTAGTTATCAGGTAGTTGTGGTGAGTAGATAAAATATACTCACAGAAAGGTTGAACCCAATAGCTTAGTTGCTAAGCAGTATAATACCTATGAAATTATGCCTCAAGGGAATATATACAATGTTGCAAAAAATTCTATAACCAAAAAATTGCAAAGGATACTGCCTCTGGAGAGAATTTGTAGTTGAGCCTTCATTAAACTTGCTAAATGTTTAGTCGACTTCAAGGTTGCTGTCTGAAAAAATTATGCAAAGAAGGCTAAACAAAAGGAAGCAAAAAATGCTTTAGAGTTTAGACAAAAGGCAAACCTTCCATGCTAACTAAACAATTGCCCTAATGATAAATCTCATTTAGGAGAGTTTCCCCTCTTGAAATTTCTACAAAAACCTTCACCAACTAACCATAGTGGTAAAAATAATTTTGATGTGAGTTTAAAAAAAAATAAAAAAAAAATAAATAGAGTAAGCCAGACGCGCGTTTCGGCTCTGCTAAAGTGCCTTCGTCTGAGGCATTGAGATGTTCAACCTGCTGTGGTGCTTTTTAAATGAGATTAGAGTGAGGTTTGAATTTTTTGCAACATTGTATATATTTCCTTGAGGCATTATTTTATAGGTATTATACTGCTTAGCAACTAAGTTATTGGGTTCAACCTTTCTGTGAGTATATTTTTTCTACTCACCACAACTAGCTGATAACAAAAAGACTGATATACTCTATAATTGCCGCTGTTTTACAACCAACCTAGCCTTTTGCCTTTATTACAATATTTTTTTTCATACAGCGACCTTGAAGTCGATTCAGTGTTTAGCAAGTTTTTCAGAGACATTATCCCTCTGTAAGCCTTTGGTTATATGATTTAATTGCTACATTGTATATATTTCCTTGTTGTACTATCCTATAGGTACCATATTGTTCAAACTCTCGGTGAGTATATTTTTTTACTCACCCTAACTAACTTGTAACCTATTTACGGATTAGGAGATTAGGATTCATAATTGTCTCTATCTTATCATTCCTTTTACAAGCAGCCTCTATTGCTCTAAAACCCCTTCTACCCCATTTCTTTTCCTTTTTTGTGTGTTTTTTGTGGTTCAATTACTGTTCCTTTTTAAACATATATAAATAAATTGAGTTTAAATTACATTATATTCATATAGGGACCATTGGTCATTTCTTTGTGAACTATGTGATTTAGATTAATTTGTAATAAACTACTGATTCCTTTTTCCCACAAAGCAAATTTCAGGTAAGACTCGTGCAATACTTTTGACAGAGTAGAGAACGTCTTCGGAAACATACAGATGGCTTACTTGTAGTTTTTTACTTATAATTCTTTATTTTTAAATTGCGTAGAAAAATCAAAAGATAACACAATTTACACTGAAAATACTTATATGTAGTGACATTTCTACTCAGATTAAGTGAAATAGGAAATAGCACTTTAAAAAAAAAAAGAAGCAAAAAGATAAGATTAACACAGTGCAAGCTATGTAGAGCTTAAACGTATTAAGGAAGCAGGTCATATGCACTGAGAGTGAGCTCAAAAGGATAAACAGTAATTAACTGTCAAAAATAGTAATCAACGTTAGCTAGAGAATGAAAACCCCTCGGAGGTCCCCACACAAGATAGAAATGAAAGCTTTACATGGAGATAGAAAAACAAACAAATTGACTGCTCAATAGTTGAAATCAAGAGATGCACTGCAGAAACACCATGCCAAAAATAGGTATGGATGCCCAGGCTCAGCTTCAGAATCAGAAGACTCCCTGCAGGGATCTAATACAGTCCAGCCATGGGTGTACGGGTGTTGGGCCTATTAACCCACTAGCGGCGTATGGCAGCTGTAAGGTAGTTGGACCAGCTCCGTATGATCAGCAGAGGTTTCACTGATGGTCGCAAGTCCCAGTTCTATTTGCGGTGCATTTTCTTTGTATATGCCGCCAACTTCTCTATGGGTCTCTTGTTCCATGGGCGTGCCACTTGGGACTGGGCAAGATTTCACGCTGTGGTTTCTTAATGTAGATCGGATCACGTGGCACAGTGTGTCCCAGGTGCACCTTCAGCTGTGCCCAGAAGGACTCAAAATATGCATTTGGGTTTTGTAGGAAGTCGTAAGTACCTCTGCTTGGGTTGAGTGAGCATGCAGTGTTTGCCATCTTAGAGGTGCCTTGATGCCTATCGCTTGTTCGGCGGTTGTGCGGCTCGCTCTCACCAGTGGAAGGGAGTCTCTGGAGAGTAGATCGGGATCACCCCCATCGGTCCAAAAGTTTAAGAAACGGGGCACCAAATGGCAGCTCAGTTTGGAGTGGAGTCTTTCTTATCTAAGAACGTTGAATGGGAGCGCCAGCAGTATCAGGCAGATTGAACATCCTAGCTTAAAACTGTGTTTGGAGGAAACAATATAAGTGAAGAAAGTGTGCAAAGGAAGGGCATGACAAAAAAAATTACACAGATCTTGACTGTTGGGATTAATTGAGAATACAGAGCGAAGTGTCTGACACATCTGTGTGCAACAAAGAAACACTTCTTGATAATTTAGAGTCATTGGCATATACTCCAACATTATTTTGCTTCTATTACTATAACATTGTTAGAATCTGTTCACTTGTATTTTTCATAATTCTCCTGTCTAAAAAAAATAGATTTATTGACAAACAATGTACAGAGTTTAGAAGAAAAACTTCAGTATCTTAACGATCAGCTCCGTTTCAGGAAAATGCTGGAAGAAATTGAACAAGATCAATTCAAAAGTTTTTATATGAGTTTTTTTTAATAATTATACGTGGAAGAAGAAGGATTAATCCATACAATTAAACAGATTCACCCAGACCAAATAGCGTACCAAACAAATTTCCAAGAAATATTCTAGCTATTTTTTAAATTATATATATATATATATATATATATATATATATATATATATATATATATATATATATATATATATATAATACACAAGATCATATATATATATATATATAAATGATTCTAGTCAAAGAAAAGAAAAAAAGTCTTGATAATGACAATTTTAAAGATTTCTTGCTTTTTCAGGATCTACCAAACAAGATCTTGGAGAAGATTATTTGCACCAATTCTGTTGAAACTAAGACAAAATGTTAATCTAAATGGACATTTCCTGTTTCAATCCATTCAATATGGGAAAGCAAGACGTTAACTTTTATAAAGTCCAAAACTCTAGAGCAGTGGATCCCAACCTTTTTTCACTTGAGTACCCCTTTTTTCCATAAATTGTATCCCTCATAGTAGCGAAATGTTTGCGCTTACTAGAATTGCTGTTATTTCGAATGTATACATTTTTCTCTGCCCTGCCCTGCCCTAGACTCCCCTGCTTTTCCTCTGCCCCAGTTATATATATATATATATATATATATATATATATATATATATATATATATATAACTGTGCATCTGCATGTGTGTCAGTGTTTCTAAATGTGTCTGTGTATCTACATGTGTGTCAGTGTGTATCTGTATGTCTGTATTTATGTGTCATTGTTTGTATCTTTGCATTTGCATGGTGGCAGTGTTTGTATCTGAGTGTATGTACATTTATGTGTGCCAGTGTTTGTATTTGTGTATCCATATGTGTGGCAATGTTTGTACATCTGCCAGTGTTTGTATCTCTGTGCCTTTGTGTATATCTGCATCTGTATATATGTCAGTGTGTTTCCATCTGGGTGTCTGTGCATCCACATAGGTGTCTGTATATCTGTGTGTATCTGCAATCTGCACTGTATAATACATAGATATTACACAGTGCAGATTGCAGTGTGTCTGTGCATCTGCATGAGTGTCAGTTTGTGTCTGTGCATCTAAATGTGTCAGTGTGTGTATCTGCAATCCGCACTGTATAATATATACATATACATATTATAAAGTGCAGACTTCAGATACACACACAATGTCACACATTCAGATACAGAAACACACACACTGCCACACATGCAGATGCACAGACACACAGATAAAAACATTGCCACACATGCGGCTAGACAGATAAAAAAAACTGCCACATATACAGATTTAGATACACACACATACAAACATTGCCAAACATGGAAATACACATATACAAACAATAACACACACAGATACATAGACACACACACACTGCCACACACGTAGATACACTGACACACAGATACAAACACTGACAATCATGTAGTTGCACAGGCACACTGATACACACACTGACACACATGCAGTTACACAGATACAAACACTGCCACACATGCAGATACACAGATATACAGATACAAACACAGACACATACAAGTTGCACAGACACACTGGCACACATGCAGATACACAGATACAAACACTGACATACTTACAGATGCACAGACACAGAGATACAAACACTGTCACACATGCAGATACGCAGATATACAGGTACAAATACTGACACATATACAGTTGCAAAGACACATTGGCACACATGCAGATACACACTGACATACATACAGTGACATACACTGACATACATACAGATGTACAGACACAGAGATACAAACACTACCACACATGCAGATACACAGACATACATAAAGATACACAGACTGACACATACAGATACATAGACACACACGTACAAACACTGCCACACATGCAGATATACACTACCATACATACAGATGTACAGATACAAGTAGAAACACTGTCACCTATGCAGATATACACACATTGACACACATGCTGATACACAGACACAGACACACTGGCACACATGCAGATACATAATTTCACAGAGGCACACACTGACACATACAGATACACACTGCCACACATACTGATTTACAAACACTGCCACACATGCAGATACACAGACACACATATACAAACACTGACATGCATACAGATAAAATGACACACAGAAACACAGATACAAACAATGAAACACATACAGATACACAGACATACAGATATAAACATTACACACATACAATTCAACATTTTAGCCAACCCCCAGTTTTCTAACTTTGGGTGCAGGAGGTGGGCTCCTGGGAGGAAGTGACTGGCTCTCACTTTCTTGCAGCACTCCCTGAAGATCAGAAAGGGGCTGGTTGAGTTGTTAACAGTCCCAGTGTGGAGGAACATGACAGTGTGGGGTGGGGGGAAGTGTTTTGGTGGTCAATGTTGGGGGATTGTAAATGTGTGGGAGCGCTGTGTGGGAGGGTGGTGGGACAGTGACAGTAGGGATGGTGACAGTGTGGTGGGGTAGTGAGTAGGAGAGTGACAGTGGGGATGGTGACTGTGTGGTGGGGCAGTTTGTAGGAGAGCGACAGAGGGGACGGTGAATGTGTTTGTGGGGGGCAGTGTGTGAGTGAGTGAGTGTGGTGGTGAGAGTGACAGTGTGGATGGTGACAGTGTGGTGGGGCAGTGTATGGGACAGTGACAGTGGGGAGGGTGACAGTGTGTATGGCAGCTGTAAGGCAGTTGGACCAGTTGCGTATGATCAGCAGAGGTTCCACTGATGGTTGCAAGTCAGTGGGTATGGTGACAGTACGGTGGGGCAGTGTGTTGGAGAGTGAAATTGGGGATGGTGGCAGTGTGTGGTGGGACAGTGTATGGGACAGCGACATTGGGGAGGGTGACAGTGTGTGGATGTGTGACAGTGGGGAAGGTTACAGTGTGTATGGCAGCTGTAAGGTAGTTGGACCAGCCCAGTAAGATCAGCAGAGTATGACAGTGGCGTATGGCAGCTGTAAGGTAGTTGGACCAGTCCCGTCTGATCAGCAGTGGTTCCACTGATGGTCGGAAGTCCCAGTGCTACTACACGTGTAGACATGTGACAGTGGGGAGCGTGGTATTGTGTGGATGTGTGGCAGTGGGGAGGGTGGCAGTGTGTGGATGTGTGACAGGAGGGTGGCCATGTGTGGCAGTGTGGGGAGGATGGCAGAGTGTGGATGTGTGGCAATGGGAAGCGTGGCAGTATGTGGATGTGTGGCAGTGGGGAGGGTGGCAGTGTGTGGATGTGGGACAGTGGGGGGGGGTGGCAGCAGAGGTTCCACTGATGGTTGGAAGTCCCAGTGCTACTTGGGGTGCATTTTCTCTGTATATCCTGCCACGTTCTCTATACATAACTTGTTCCATGGGCGTGCCACTTGGGTCTGGGCAAGATTGGAGTCACCCTTCTCTTGCACTGTTTCACGCTGTGGTTTCTTAAAGGGAGGGTGGCAGAGTGTGGATGTGTGGCATTAAGGAGGGTTAGTGTGTGGATATGTGACAGTGGGGAGGATTACAGTGTGTATATGTGTGACAGTGGGGAGCGTGGTATTGTGTGGATGTGTGGCAGTGGGGAGGGTGGCAGTGTGTGGATGTGTGGCAGTAGGAAGTGTGGCAGTAGGTGGATGTGTGCATGCAGTGGTGTATCCTGGTTTTGTGCTGCCCTAGGCAGCACAAAACTCAGGCGCCACCCCCCCCCCCAACCTTTACTCCGCCCCGCATTCTAAAGACACACACACATTCACTGACACATACGCATACACTCGCTAACAGAAACACACACACTCGCTAACAGAAACGCTAACAGAAACGCTAACAGACACACTGACACAAACTAGCAGACACACCCACACTCACAGACACACACACTAACAGACACCCACACACTAAGACACACACACTAACACACACACTAACACACACTAAGACACACACACTCACTAAGACCCACACACTCACTAAGACCCACACACTCACTAAGACCCACACACTCACTAAGACACACACTCACTAAGACACACACTCACTAACAGACACACACACACTAACAGACACACACACACTAACAGACACACACTCACTAACAGACACACACACACACACTCACTAACAGCACACACACACACACTCACTAACAGACACACACACTCACATTAACACTTTTCTTTTTTTTTTTTTTACTTTAACCCCCCCAGCCTCCTTACCTTTGGGAATGCTGGGGGGGTGGTCATCTTTCTCCCTTGTGGTCCAGTGGCTGCTGGGCGGTCGGGCGGCGCTGCTGGGCGGGCGGCGAGGGAGCACTCCCCCTGAGCTGTCTGCTCAGCTCCCTCGCGCGCCGCACAGTGAGGCTGGGAGGCGGAGCCGGAATATGACGTCATATTCCGGCTCCCAGCCTCACTGTGCGGCGCGCGAGGGAGCTGAGCAGACAGCTCAGGGGGAGTGCTCCCTCGCCGCCCGCCCAGCAGCGCCGCCCGACCGCCCAGAAGCAGCCCAGCATGTCTGTTAGCCGCAAGGCTAACAAGACATTTGCCTTGGGCATTTGGGGGGCGGCTTTTTTTGCCGCCCCCTGGAAAATGCCGCCCAAGGCAAATGCCTTGTTTGCCTCGCGGCTAATACGCCACTGTGTGCATGTGGGGAGGGTGGCAGTGTGTGGATGTGTGACAGTGGGGAGGGTGGAAGTGTGTGGATGTGTGACAGTGGGAAGGGTTAGTGTGCTGATGTGTGACAGTGGGGAGGGTGGCAGTGTGTGCATGTGTGATAGTGCGGAGGGTAGCAGTGTGTGGATGTGTGACAGTGGGGAGGGTTAGTGTGTGGATGTGTGACAGTGGGGAGGGTAGCAGTGTGTGGATTTGTGACAGTAGGGAGGGGTAGTGTGTGGATTTGTGGCAGTGGGGAAGGTGGCAGTGTGTGGATGTGTGACAGTGGAAAGGGTGGAAGTGTGTGGATGTGTGACAGTGGGGAGGGTTAGTGTGTGGATGTGTGACAGTGGGAAGGGTGGCAGTGTGTCGGTGGATGGCCAGGGTGCATTGGGACATGATCTCCTCTCCTCCAGCCTACCATGCTGTGGGATCTCCTCTCTGCCTGCCTGCGTGACAGGAGGTGTGCTCTCCTTTGTCCCAGCCACCCATGCAAAGCCTCCCATTCAAAGCTGTATTCCTGGTATTATCGCTCCCCCTGCTTCCCACCTCCCTCGTGCCCCTTCCCCCCGCAAGTTAAATCAAGGGTTAAAAACCCTTTATTTACTTACCTGATCCCAGTGCCAATGTCCTTTGGCGCTGGGTTGACGCTATGCCCCCTCCGACGACGTGCGACAAACGCACACTAATGCGCATGCACGGCAAATGCCGCGTGTGCATTAAACCTCCACATAGGAAAGCACTGAATCAATGCTTTCCTATGGGGAAAAATATGAACCTGGATGTCCTCATGTAGAGCGTGAGGACATCCAGTTACAGATACCAAACCAAAGGTCCGTTTCGATGCAGAAAGCGACTCCAGTGGCTGTCTTGGAAACAGTCACTGGAGGCAGACTTAATGCTGCAATGTTTACAGTTTCTCTGGACAGGGACAGTTGTTTTTTCTTTTCCCTCTACGTCTTCTCCTGATCTGGAAGCTGCTACCCTCAGCTGTAGGTTCATTTTAACTTAGAGGCTTGTCTTTTTGCCCCAATTTTTGTGAGAGCAGATGGGCACTCCATGGTACTTTCTGACCATGGTTCAGAAATTTATTGTTGAGAGTAATGTCATACCATGTTTGTTTGAATGTGTATTTGTTAGGTTGCCGTGAAGATGCAGAAAAAGATATAAATGAATATCTGGTGACCATTTGTAATGGTTAAATTACAGGGACAGTGCATGTACAAGGACTACATTTGAATTTTAAATGTATTTCAAATTGTATTTTAAACTGTGAAGAAAGAGGCAGGAGATATCCTAATGATACTATAATCTTATTAGAGAGAAATAGATAAGGAGACTTGGTGGTGGAATCACAGATTTAAAAAATGTGTTTTCCTCCTAATTACGAGATAAAAAAAGAGGTAATATCAAAGCAAGGATAAAGAAAGTTGATATATCATACTGGTATGTGCCATTGATAATCAGTTATATACTCTATCGAATGTCTATTTACCTAACAATAAACCAATAAAGTGCTTTGAAAAAAATATTAAAGCGGTAGAAAAAGTCAAAATAGCTGGAGATTTAAACTGTTGATAGCTGGGGACCTGAACTCTGCTGCAGCCCATACACTTGATAAAAAGACTAGTGATTCTATTAAAATTGACAGAAATGTCATAAAACAATCTAAAGCTGGGTGCTGCAGATGTTTTTGATGTCTGGCGATGGTACCACTTTAGCGAGAAAGATTTCACACATTTTTCAAGAGGTCATTTATCTTTCTCTAGGATGGATAAGATTTTGGCGGATATTTATTTCAAAATCAGATTATATAGCAAACAACACAAAGAAAATTTATATGAAAAACAATGTATAGCCTGACCATAGTCTAGTCAATTTAGAATTAAATAACAAAATTAAAAAATATTCAAGATCTACTTGGCGAATGGATGATTACATGTTAAAAATAAGGAGAATCAAGAATTTTTATCTAAAATAATCAATTACTATTTTCAGGAGAATACTGCAAAAGACGTTGAACATACTATAAAGTTTGTGTTTTCAAAGTGTTTTGAGAGGTTACCTGATAAAAATGAAAAAGCTGATTTGTACGTAGAATTTTACACATTATCTTCCATTATTAAAATCTAATTTTTAAATGAAGATCAATTAAAGTTTGAAGAAATTTTAAAACAATACATTTATAAGAGTTGAATAAAACTATAAACAAAATTAGATTTCCTTAAATTGAGATATTATCATATGGAGATAGGGTAGACAGAAGCCTCTCAAGTAAAATAAAATTAAAATTAAAAAAGAGAGATAAAAAAAATTATCTCCATTAAAGTCGACATATAATGTTTACATAACCCAGATGTTGCCCTCCTGACCCTGTAGTTGGACGCGAATAAGCGTTTGACAGAGTCAGTTGGGATTATATGTTCCAAGGAAGAGGCTACAATCTGCCTCTATGCTGACAATGTCTTTATTTCTTAATCAAACCCTGTAAAATCTTTAACAGCAGTAATAAAAGCAATTACATAGTTACATAGCTGAAAAGAGACTTGCGTCCATCAAGTTCAGCCTTCTTCACATATGTTTTTGCTGTTGATCCAAAAGAAGGCAAAAAACCCAGTCTGAAGCGCAACAAACTAGGAAAAAAATCCTTCTTGATCCCAAAATGGCAGTTGGATATCTCCTTGGATCAAGCAGCTATTACCCCACTAATTAGAATTTATATCCCTGTATGTTATGTTTTTGCAAATATTTATCCAATTGCTGTTTAAACATATGTATCTGATAAAACCACCTATTCAGGCAGAGAATTCCACATCCTTATAGTTCTGACTGTAAAAAAAAAAAAACCTTTTCTTTGCTTTAGATTAAATCGCTTTTCTTGCAGCCTAAATGCGTGACCTAAAATTGCACAGCATATTCAAGGTGTGGTCTTACCAGTGATTTATTTAAAGGAACACTATAGTCACCTAAATTACTTTAGCTAAATAAAGCCGTTTTAGTGTATAGATGATTCCCCTGCAATTTCACTGCTCAATTCACTGTCATTTAGGAGTTAAATCACTTTGTTTCTGTCTATGCAGCCCTAGCCACACCTCCCCTGGCTATGATTGACAGAGCCTGCATGAAAAAAAAAAAACTGGTTTCACTTTCAAACAGATGTAATTTACCTTAAATAATTGTATCTCAATCTCTAAATTGAACTTTAATCACATACAGGAGGCTCTTGCAGGGTCTAGCAAGTTATTAACATAGCAGGGGATAAGACAATCTTAATTAAACAGAACTTGCAATAAAGAAAGTCTAAATAGGGCTCTCTTTACAGGAAGTGTTTATGGAAGGCTGTGCAAGTCCCATGCAGGGAGGTGTGACTAGGGTTCATAAACAAAGGGATTTAACTCCTAAATGGCAGAGGATTGAGCAGTGAGGCTGCAGGGGCATGTTCTATACACCAAAACTGCTTCATTAAGCTAAAGTTGTTCAGGTGACTATAGTGTCCCTTTAAGATTTTAGTTATATTTCAAATGTATTTATAAATGTAGAGGCATTAGTTAAAGAAGATATATGGGGAGATTTTGGTTTTGACTGCAGTGGAACAGAGTACACTTATCTTGCAGTTCCATCAAATATTAAAACAATAGTGGAGGTAAATTTCTTCAGCTAATTTCTGAAGACTATGAATAAACTGTTAAAAGTATGGCGTAATAAAGACATTTGGGAGAATTATAATAAAAAGCCTATTATAATTAATTCCTAGATTTTGCCTAGCTGGATTTATTTGTTTAGGATGTTTGCCTTTAAAAGTTCCAACAAGTTGGCTGGGCTTACTACAAATACGTTTTAGAAACTTTGTCTGGAAAGGCAGGGATGGAAAAAAAAAACACAATTTTCTGAAGATAGGTTTTATTAACCAATTATTATGGCAACTTAAAATCCAGAGTAGTAGGATATGGTTTTCAGGAAATTTAGAGAAACTTTTTAAAATTTGCCAAAATTCTTTCAGTAAAGCTAATGTTATATGGTCCCTCGAGAAAATTAAAATCTATAACTTTAGTCTATGCTATGTTCTACAAACTATTCATGTTTGTGATTTTTATCTTGGCTTGTTAATGTATGTGTCTGTGACGGACCTCCTGGCACTCCGACTGAGTGCCTCCGCCAATCGATGCTCCTAGTGCTTTCTAAGGGCTCCAAGCACTCCACCAGACACCATAAGCACTGTAGACCCCATGAACCCAAGACCAGGATCCAGCTCCCAGTAGGTAGACTGCTCCTCCTCCAGAGAGCATAGCAGGAACAGCTATTAGAAGAGCTAGTGATTATACTCAGGGGAGGATAGTGATTATAGCAATCCCCAGAGTGTAGTTCCCCAAGTCCCCAAACATGAGCCAAGATTTCATGAACGGCTGAAGCAGGTCTGTTTAATGCAAGCAAGCACTTACAATGTATACATACATTTAAACCCCCAACAGTAGGTTACATAGAGCACTATAATACAAGGAAGGGTGGGGTCAGACAATAGCAAGGGCTGATGGGAGATTGAGACAAGACAAAGCAGCCAGTTTAAACTGGTCTGGCAGTGTCCCTGGGACAATGCCCTGCTAGGGGAACAATAGCACAGGAAAAAGGGGGTGAGGCACAGTCAAGAAATACATTCAACATACTCCTCCTCTGTGAAGTGGAGGGTTCTCGTATACCTATTGTGTACACAGAGGAGAGGGAGTCTAACTAACACTAAGTCGCTCACACTGGAAAAAATAGGGATTCACAAAACCTATAGACAATAGAGAAAAAACAACACTACTCCTCCTCTGTGTCTGAGAGATAATTCATTATCTCACGGTAAAGAAAAATACACAATTTACAAACACCCCAAAAGTACCCCAAGATCCATGGAAGCCCCACAAGAGTCACATCCTCGGATAGCCCTGATCTGGGTGACCAACATATCCAAAAATCACCCAGATCAGTTCAGTGGTTTGGTTTTTCCATGGAAGTCACTTTTTAACATGTCTTTTTGCAGGGCTCATAATCCTGGGGCAAGAGGCTGGCAAGCAGGTCCCTCCAAGTACCAGTGGCGAGGTTACTTTCGCCACAGTTTCTAAATATTGTCTTGACTGTATTTTCTTTTGTGTGTGTTTTTTGTACTCAATGTATGTTAAAAAAACAAAGAAAATTTTAATAAAGAATAGTTTTAAAAAATTGAAACATACACTCATCTACACATACAAACACAATTTAGATTCTGACATTGATATACTAACAAGCAATCCACAAAAGAAACAGATTTCTGAAATTCTAAAAAACCTGCATAAAAGAATAAAATAAAAACCAAAGGCCTTAAAATAGTCATCCTGAATTTCAGTAGTCAAATGAAAACATTTATATTTACAACCAAGTGTAAACTCCAGATCAAATACAATATGGTTAGTCCTCCCCTTAACCCCTTAAGGACACATGACATGTGTGACATGTCATGATTCCCTTTTATTCCAGAAGTTTGGTCCTTAAGGGGTTAAAGGGACACTATAGACACCTAAAAAAACAGTTTTGGTTTATAGATCATGCCTCTGACGTTTCATTCCTCAATGCACTGCCATTTAGATATTAAATCACTTTTTTTTTCTGTTTATGCAGCCTTAACCAAACCTCCCCTGGTTGTGACTGTCACAACCTGTATGAAAACAAAATGGTTTAATTTTCTTTCTTTTATTAAATCAATCTGTTTCTTATTGAGGTGCAAAATGACATAAAATACATCAACAGTGGGGGTGGGGCCTGAACGCTAAACTGATGCAAAAACTGCAGTATAAATGCTCATAAACAGCCGTTTCTAGAAAACAGCTGCCGGGTGAATGGGGTCACTGAGGGGTATCTGCGGTTACTAAATATGAAGACCTTTCTACGAGATCCCCCCGATCGTACCACGCGGCCTACAAGCATGGCTGGTGTGGGAGAGACGGCCGCTCTCCCGTCGCCATGCGACGCTGGAAACCTGACATTGGGCCCTTGTCCCTCCCCCATGGACTAGTGGGGGTAATCCAATTCCCCAGTGGCCATTCCCAGGCTTTGGAGCAACAACCCCAACGGAGACCTATCACTGCTGATGAGATAGAGACCCCACACGGGTCCTCTACAAGAGTGTGTTGTATAATCCCCCAACAGAGTGCAGCCAAGTACTACCCTCCAGAGGCTGGATGCCATATTCGCAGCTTTCTGGCTCTGCATCCAATACAGATTGGGAAGATCTTCCCTGCCTTTACAAACTCCCTCACCTGCTGATAACCAAAAAGTAATCCCAGCCAAAGGGAAGGCCTCTGAAGCTCCCAGTGGACGGGACACACCACAGCAGCCCCCATGCCAGAGGCTGGGGATACCACAAACCCACTAGTAGCTCCTGTATCCAGAAGGAATGTGGCTACCACACTCTCACAAACTAGGGACTACCCATTTGCTCCACACTCACCACCCGCTGGTACTGTTACAGCAGCGGAGTCGAAATGGCATGGAAGGATCCTAGGGGCAGCCCAGATAACTGCCATACAAGACACTGTCCGACTCTTGGCTTTGGTAGACTTTCACGAGCAGTCCCAGCAGATCTTCAGATCAGGCATCGGCTGAAGTTGGGCCCTATTGGGGGGTTATAACCTAGAGAGTTCTCTCAGGCTTGGGGGATGGCTCCTGCATTACTGCATGAATACAAAGATAGCTAATTCTGACACTATCTATGCTACATAAACCTTCATATCTTTTCTATGGGGCAGCAGCCATATGTTAAACCTACTTCCAGTGGTTTTACTGTTTATTTTCCCTCTATAGCATGTTATTTTAGTATTGTATTAGTAATGTTGCATTTTCCACAAAGCCTGTACCATGCTCTAAGATATCTACTAATATGCAACTGCATTTTTACTACATGTCTCTCTTCTCATGTTTGTTCTCTTACTCCTTGCCATTCCAGAAATAAATATGTATGCTCAGCTTGTTTATACACAAAAATTGTGCAGTATATCGACACCATGTACCATTTTGTCTTTTTCTCTGTCATTGTTTATGAAGTACTTATTGTAGTTGTTGTGGTGTTCATTGCTTGTAACCTCTTGCACAAAAAAAAAAAAAAAAAAGCATTATAAAAAAAAAAAATACATACAGTTGTGTAGTTCAAAGCAGGCACATCAATATAATAATGCACCACAGAATAGCAACCTCTTTTTATTTTGTATTAGATTTGCATGATAGTGAAATAGCTGCAGTAGTAAACATTATAAACTAAACATTGTGGCCAATCAACACGTTAGGGTCACAACAATGCACAATTTATGGTACAATGTGTTATACTGGAAAAACATGTTAGCATATAGAGAATGATTTGCTCACTGGAATAATGCAGAAGAGCAGCAGTGTTAACTCAAAACATATAAATCAACCTAGCAACTGCAGATAAACTGGGCTAACATAGTAATATCATACGTTTTAATAAATAGGATTGTGTATGTAACGGATCGCCTGGCACCCCGACTTGGTACCTCCGTTAATGGATGCTCCTAGTGCTTCCTGAGGACTCCAAGCACTCTGGCAGACACCACAATCACCGAATCCGAGAAACCTTTTAAATTCTCCCAAGCATATGAATGCTGTAGACCATTGAATAGGAACCATACGAATAGGCTTGTACTCCTAGCAGTCAACTGGAACAGCATGCAATAAATCCTTCCCCCCAATAATGAGACAACACATCACTTTGAGGGTAAAACAGGAACTCTGGACTGGCTCATCCAGCCTGGCTTTTATTTCCAACTCACACATACAGGCCACACCCAGGGGGAGGCATAAAAGAACCAATGACATAGATGTTACCTCCCACACATCCCCTCCCCTTAGTGTGACACATAATCCCATTATGCATACAGTGTAAAATATACTTTTACACAACTTTCATAACTTTAAAACCATACATCACATCCACAATCAATCCATTCAGGGGAACAACATATTAAAAAATGGCATGAATCCAACCAGGGGTTCAAAAGTTACTAAAAGTATCTTTTGTTCCTTTCTGGCTGGCAGAAAAACATCCCCACAATGCACCCTGGTTTCCTCCCTTCTGCCCTGGAGTTAATTGGAGAAGTAATCCAATTACCCAGGACTAAAGGCAGACTCCATTAACCACATGGTTGCAAAACGACATAAAACACTTTAAAATACATAAAGTCACATTTACACATAACACACAGACATTTCACCTATCCCCAGATAGCTGGGATCTGCACACACAAAACTACCGAATAGCGCGCAGATCCTACTCACACAGTACAATTGCCATGGAGCTAAAGTCTTTCCCATAGTCTTTCATTATATGAATAGGCTCCATGGTATGGCTATCTGGGGTATCACATTCCCATAAAGTCTGGTCCATAGTCCAAAGGCAGGAGGCGGGCAATCAGCCCCCTCCAAGGACACGTGGCGAGGTCGGTTTCGCCACACTTCTCCCCTTTACCCCCCAGACTAACAGGGTACTTGACCTCCTGCCGGTCAGTGCCCTTGTTAGTCCAGCAGCCCACCCACAAGACAGAAACAGCAGAGCAGCCCACCCACAATAAACAGTTACTACACCTGGGTGAGGGAGAATCTTGTCCAGGTTCAGGTGCCTCACCACGGCTGTGTGTGGGACTGGTAGGCTGCCTTGGTAGGTTGCTGAGGGGGCAGAGACCAGCGGTACTCTGTCCTGTTGCCAGCACTACCACGGGAGTAGTCTGGTTGGAGCCTGGTTGCTGGAGACCGACTGTCTCCCCTTTAAATACACCGCTCTGCTGCTGGAGACCGACTGTCTCCCCTTGAGTTACACCGCTCTGCTGCTGGAGACCGACTGTCTCCCCTTGAGTTACACAACTCTGCTGCTGGAGACCGACTGTCTCCCCTTTAGTTACACAGCTCTGCTGCTGGAGACAGACTGTCTCCCCTTTGGCTAAACAGCCCTGTTGTGGGGGGGCAGGACCGACCGTCCCTACCCCCTGTGCTGGAAGTGCAGAGACCACGGTCCCATCTGCACAGGTGTGGGGCTTACAGTCTCCCCCTGGTACATTAAGCTGCCGCTGGGGAGAGGTGGTAACCAGCTCCTCTCCCATTAGAACACTCTGCCGCTGGGGAATGGAGACTGGGCTCTCTATTCCCTGTACATTAATGATCCGCCGCTGGGGAGAGGTGGTAACAATCTCCTCTCCCATGCATACTTCCCGTCTCTGCGGAGGGAGACCGACTGTCTCTCCTCCCAGCACAGAGTCCTGCTGTGGGGGAAAGGGGGCTGGGCTCTCTATTCCCTGCTGGATACTCTGCCGCTGGGGAATGGAGACCGGGCTCCCAATTCCCAACAAATCACACTGCCGCTGGGGAGGGAGGACGGCTCCTTCAGCTCCCTGTAATTTGGGCGCAGAGACCACGGTCCCATCTGCGCTGGTGTGGGGCTTACGGTCTCCCCTTGGTGCGTTAGGCTGCCGCTGGAGAGAGGGTGTAACAAGCTCCTCTCTCTGAACTGTAACCTGCCGCTGGGGATCTGGGCCGACTGCCCAGCATCCCTGTAGGGCCGGTAGAGAGACCGCAGTCCCATCTCCACCTGCCATCTGTGGGTCTTCCCAGGACCAATCCGTGAGGCCCCGCAACATTTGTGAGTAAGGGCCCGGTGGAGAGACCTTGGTCCCATCTCTACCTGCCTGTTGTGGTTCCTCACAGGACCAGTCTATGAGGACCCCCACTTCGGGTTCCTGCCGCCGCCTCAGGGAAAGACGGCTAACCTCCTCGGATGCAGCCTCTACTCGGCTGCTGTACCGCTCCTGCTGCTGAGCATACTTCCTCTCTTTTGCCAACCGGAATTCTCGGTCCAGCCTTGTGTTTCGCTCAGCCATGACCTGGTTCCAGATCACCCGGCGTGTCTCCATGGGTATATCATCCCCATACTCGGCCACTCGCTGCCTCACCTCGGCCAGCCAATCATCTCCAGAGCCAGAACCTTCCATACTTGTCTGCTCCCAGGGGCGCTGCACGACTGCTAGCGTTGCCCTCAATTTGTAAATCCAAACAGTGTCTCTGAGCTGCTTTACCTCGCACTAGGACGCCATCCCACCGCTGCCACCAATGTAACGGATCGCCTGGCACCCCGACTTGGTACCTCCGTTAATGGATGCTCCTAGTGCTTCCTGAGGACTCCAAGCACTCTGGCAGACACCACAATCACCGAATCCGAGAAACCTTTTAAATTCTCCCAAGCATATGAATGCTGTAGACCATTGAATAGGAACCATACGAATAGGCTTGTACTCCTAGCAGTCAACTGGAACAGCATGCAATAAATCCTTCCCCCCAATAATGAGACGACACATCACTTTGAGGGTAAAACAGGAACTCTGGACTGGCTCATCCAGCCTGGCTTTTATTTCCAACTCACACATACAGGCCACACCCAGGGGGAGGCATAAAAGAACCAATGACATAGATGTTACCTCCCACACATCCCCTCCCCTTAGTGTGACACATAATCCCATTATGCATACAGTGTAAAATATACTTTTACACAACTTTCATAACTTTAAAACCATACATCACATTCACATAAAAATACATATCCACAATCAATCCATTCAGGGGAACAACATATTAAAAAATGGCATGAATCCGACCAGGGGTTCAAAAGTTACTAAAAGTATCTTTTGTTCCTTTCTGGCTGGCAGAAAAACATCCCCACAATGCACCCTGGTTTCCTCCCTTCTGCCCTGGAGTTAATTGGAGAAGTAATCCAATTACCCAGGACTAAAGGCAGACTCCATTAACCACATGGTTGCAAAACGACATAAAACACTTTAAAATACATAAAGTCACATTTACACATAACACACAGACATTTCACCTATCCCCAGATAGCTGGGATCTGCACACACAAAACTACCGAATAGCGCGCAGATCCTACTCACACAGTACAATTGCCATGGAGCTAAAGTCTTTCCCATAGTCTTTCATTATATGAATAGGCTCCATGGTATGGCTATCTGGGGTATCACATTCCCATAAAGTCTGGTCCATAGTCCAAAGGCAGGAGGCGGGCAATCAGCCCCCTCCAAGGACACGTGGCGAGGTCGGTTTCGCCACAGTGTAGGTTTAGCTAAAATAGAAATAAGTGGAGGTATAACACAAGTGATTGTCATTATTCTACCTGAGCCAAACAAGATGGAAAGCACTACTATGGATAGTAAGTGCTTGCAATTAGATATTTAATATCATATCATGTCTATCTAGGAAATTACATGCAAAGCTCAATGAAGTATGAATTGACCCTGACCAAGAGGGTGGGAGAGTGATAGTCTCACCAAGTATGGTGGGTATAGTGAACTTGAGCTAAACAACAAGTGCAGATAAAAATACCTGTCCTAGGTAATAAGACCCATTAGTAATGTAACAACAAAAACATAACAAGAAAAATGAAGAGTAAAAAAATATGGCATTTGGGGGGTGGGGCTTGGTGTCAAACGTGAGCAGTTGCATGGGAAGTAGGCTTCTCGTCTAAATCATCCTAAACTTTGTAAATCTGGCAATATTACAATGCAAAGACTTCTGAACTTACCTAATCGTGTCAGAGACTTCTTAGGCACCAGTCGGTGCATTTATGCGACTTGCAATAGTAGAGCTCCGGTCCTGTGTCATTGCGGTCTAGTACGGTTCTGGTTGGGAGTAGCGGCCAACCTACTTGGTGGAGCCCCTCAGGCGAGAAGCAGCAAAGTCACATATCCCTGCCCCACTCGACCGGTGGGGGTTAATACAGTCCCCACTGTGGCTTTCGTATAGAAGTCACTGCCTGAGAGATGACCACAGCTGAAATCTGCAAAATGGCATAAGTGCCCTCAAAACATGGGCATGAGCCAATGAAGCACGTGCAGTCCCAACAATGCATAGCTGACCCACTGACACAGCAACTGGGTTAAACTGGAAGCCCGAATTAAGGCAGCACCACCACATCGGGTGGATAAGCAAAACAGTGGGAGTCGGAGAGTGAAAGGGCCCCCTAAAGTTGAAGCATGCACATGCAAACCTGTGCCCTCAAACATTTGCAGGCCCAAGCTGACAGTTGTTCGGGACATTGCCCCGGTGCATCGACCACATAGGCGGAAGTCCTATTGACGCTCATGGTGTCACCATGGGCATTGGCCTCTCCCCATGTAGGAGAATCTCGGACTCTACGCAAGTTTGTGGCTCAGAGATGTCAGCTTGTGATCAGTTCTGGGACTGGAGAGAAACCGACCTCGCTCCCATCATGCTGCATTCTTGGTGACCACCGCTCATTCCCGATTTTGAGCATTGGCTGAAATTTTACTCACAATCCTAGTCACATAGCATGCTCAACATAGGTGCCACTGTAATGCTAGTCAATGCCACCTTGCATTTATATGCCCTTTGATGCCTTGCTGTTTACACTGGTATTACTTTTTGCTGTGGTATGATAGAGAGTGGGGGTTCAGTGGTCCTATCACATAACTTATTAACCAATATTTTCTATATGCAAGTCCATCTGCTAACACTTATAATAGCCTATTACCTAATGGATATAATAACCTAGTATTTAGGCATCTAGTCTCTCTCACGCATTAGATACTCCTGTTTGTAGTCTATTCCTAGACGGTATTGCTACTCATGCATATGTTATCTTTTTCCTCACAAAACAAAAGTGCAGCATTTCTTGATTTCTTATTTTATACGTTATCTGTCATTACAGATGTGTGTGTTTAACACTGTACTACAAAATAAAGATTGCCCAAAAAATTAAAATGTCATAGCACAGGTAGGTAACTAGCATAGCTCCCTATGCACCTTCTCCTCGCTCCGTTCAGGTTCCCAAATGGGCCTTTCCTGCTCTTTGTGAAACAAATGGCACAATGTTGGTAGGGTCCCAAGTCTGTGAAGAGTGTGGCTGAGATTCGCCAGCAGTCGGTGGATGAAGAACCAAGCCCTGAATAATGTTGAGGCTTTTGTAACAGACATGTACAGTTCCATGACGGGTAACCATTGTGAGAACTCATTCAAACTTGGTTATCACAGCTAACTTTCGAAAAAAGCGCAGCCTTGACACACAGTTGCTTTCAGTCCCCTTTTGGACTTTTATAAATGTCTGTGTGACATCTCAGGAGGCAGATTGAGTGGCTGTGGGGATTTGATATTGGCACTTAAGTAAAACATTTTTTTTTTCAATTTTTTATTTTGATTTAGAGCCTAGAATCTAAATAAAGAAGAGAACACTATACTGTCTGAAATACAGGTTTGTCTTCTTAAATCTATAGTGTTCTTGTACAATAATTATTAGGAAACTTGCAATTAACAATTAATTTTACGTTTTAATAGCATTAAAAAACAAACATTATACATAAACATTTTAATATATTCAAATATATTAATTATATTCAATAAACTCCAAAGTGTAGAAAGGTTTAACCCAAATAGCACATTTCTGGGTAAAACAAGCTAACATGTATACAAGTACATGGAATAGTATTAAATGGTTTATTCACTAAACTCAACATTGTAGGCAAATTGGAACTTTAATAGCAAAATTCTGGCTAAAAGTTGGACCTGCTATGATTTGGAGATTCAATTCAAATTAGCTTTTCTAGCCTAAATGTTGACATTTGGATTACAGTTCACTATAATTCAGAGTTTAGTGAATAACCCTGTCATATTGGTAAGAGAATGTACTGGAGGTTTTTGAGTTTATACTAATCCACTTCAACACAAAGAAAATATTTATATCTGTTCAACTTTGAAGAAAGATTGGCAATTTCTATATGTATGAAAATAAAGCAAAAACAAATCGTCTTTATTTTTCCTATGTGTTTTTACTTGACTTTCTTGTTTTCCTCCTCTTTTAAAATACTATAGGCTATAGCGCCCCCTACTACCAACATTTCATAAAGCAGTCCTAGTAAAGTTCTTCAACAATATAATATTCTTACAAGCACTTTTAATATAAAACAGAACAGAAGATTGTATTTTTTTGGTATGAATTTGAAATGTAGCACTACAATTATTTAATACTGTCTTTAACCCCTTAAGGACCAAACTTCTGGAATAAAAGGGAATCATGACATGTCAGACATGTCATGTGTCCTTAAGGGGTTAATAAAAGGAAAAGAAAAGTAATACATTAATTTTTAACTGACTTTCCAAGATGCCGAAACAAATGTATATTTAACAGGTTTACATGCAAGATGCAATAATTTTACATTCACTGCAAAGCACTGCAAACTACCATGTTCTTCAATACTTCTTACAAAGGTAGGAAAATTGCATATATGAAAATTAGAGACTAGGATTAAGGAACACTATAGTGTCAGGAATACAAATGTGTATTCCTGACCCTACAGTGTTAAAATCTCATTTTAGAAGGCCGGCCCAAAATTGCCCTGTTAAAAAAGTAAAAACACTTTAATTTTAGCAACATGCGGGTCTGCCAGCGGCTTTCACCGCACCCACCCCATCTCCTTGGCTGAGGTCATAAAAATTGACGATCTCAGCCAACCCAATGCTTTCCCATGGAAAAACATTGGGAGGCTATTGCGCACGCTTCGCAAAACACTATCAGCATTTCCTCATACAAATGCATTGAATCAATGCATCTTTATGGGGAACGTTAAGCGCCTCCATACAGAGTGTGGAGATACTGAATGTAGATGCTGCACATTTTTAAGCACTGACACAGGAAGCACCTCTAGCTGCCGTCTAAGTGACTGCCACTGGAGGTGTCCCTAGTCAGTAATGTAAACACTGCCTTTTCTCTTTACATGAAAATGCCTTCAGGACCATGCTATACTCACCAAAACAACTACACAAGCTGTAGTTCTTCTGGTGACTATGCTGTCCCTTTAAGGAAAATATCTGAAAAGAATATGTGTCTGTGTGTGTCTACTTTGGGAGAATCCTCATTAACTTTTTTCATTCGATCTTATATCACAATAGGGATAATAATTAAAGGCAATATAACAGCCACTGGAACTTATTAATGCGGATATGGTGCAACAAGTCTTGTGAAAGAAGTCCCTCAAATATTCCAGTGGTTTAACAAAAATGAGCTTCTGTCAGTACTCAATGACTGCCCTTCTGCTGCACAAAAGATATCATGGCAGTTTTAATTCCACATTATCATTATTCTATTATAGAGAATAATGAGCGACTCCTTGCATTAAAATTGTCATGATTTTTAAAATGTCCATGTAATGGTATTAATAATAGTTTACTATTGAACTGTTAACCCTTTCTGCTTACACTAGAGCAGCCTATAATATAGGAACTGCAGTGTGATCACAAACTATTGTGTGCGATGTGAAGCTAGCCCCCCTCCCTCTGTGCTAATCTAGCGCAAGAAGATCACATGTTTAGGGTGCAATATAATCTAAAATAGGACCGCGAGACCAGCTGCCATGGCATAGCAAGACCAGATGTCATGGCATAGCGATAGAAAACACACATAACATCTTAAAACACAGACTACATTTGCAAGAAATGTTTAGAGAAAACATTGAGATCTAAAATTGATATCTAAAATGTGTTCGATATAAAACATGCACGGTTGGAGCAACTAATTACTATTTAATAATTGTTTATTTCATTGGAACTGTCTCAAAGTTAATGCACCAGATGAATTTCTTTACGTCATCATTGCAGGATTTTTATTTTTTATTTTTTTTTAAAGTCCTTATTAACTATACATATTTCCCAATCTTTGATAATATTAAGTTAATATCTGTTTAATACCCATTTGACAGAGTTTTGGAAATGTAATAAAATGTTCTGCACTGACATCTAGTGGTCAATAATGAACTGTTCAGCTGTGTATCTAAAACTATAATTTTCGTGTTTTAAATCCACCCCAATCAATTAAATAAAAATATTTAAAAATACAGATTTGTTTGCTTTCTTTTTTATGTAGCAAACACATTTCTATGACATAGAAAATACTATTAAGGTGCTGTATGTCTAGAGCAGGGGTAGCGAACCTTTGGCACTGCAGATGTTATGGGAGATGTAGTCCACAACATCTGGAGTGCCAAAGATTGCATACCTCTGATCTAGAGCTTATTATAGCCAGATATATATGGCAGGCAGGGAAGAGGTAACATGTACAAGATCCAAACAGATTTGGAGATAGTAGTAACATTATGAGAGATATGGGGATAGTTGGGGCAGTCAAGCCTTGAATTAGACAGGAGTCTTGAGTAAATAATGAATTTGCTTGGCCCCACTTGCCATCTCTATATAAACAAAAAAAAAGTGGGTGGGGGCAGCCTAGGGTGCAGCCGCAGCCGCATTTTGCCTGCCCCTTCTCCTGGGGGGCCCAGGAGCTGACCACCTCGGGGCCCCCTGAGGCTGGCAGTGGCGTCACTTTGCGGGCGAGCTCTGTCTGCCCAGTTCCCTCACGCGCACCGCAGTGATGGCGAAGCCGGAATATGACGTCACTCCGGCTCCGGCATCAGTACGCGGCGCGCGAGGGAGCTGAACAGGTAGATCAATGCTCACTTGCTGCCTGCAGTGACCGGCCGCCAGCAGCCCCACTGGACCCCAGGGAAAGCTGGAATCCCTTCAGCACTCCCAAAGGTAGGGAGGCTGGGGGATTAAATTTAAATTAAAAAAAAAGTGAGTGTGTATGTGTGCCAGTGTGTGTGTCTGTTACTGAGTGTGTTAGTTGTGTGTTAGTTTGTGTGTGTGTGTTATTGAGTCTGTTTGGTGTCTGTTTGCCAGTGAGAGTGTATGTTTTTTAAGTGAGTGTGTATGTGTCTGTCAGTGAATGTGTATGTATATCTGTCACTGAGTGTGTGTCTGTTAGCTAGTGTGTATGTGTCTGTTCGTGAGCGTGTGTGTATGCTTGTCTGTTAGTGAGTGTGTGTTTGTTAGTGAGAGTGTATATGGGTCTGTCACTATGAGTGTGTGTGTGTGTGCCTGTATGTGGGTGTGTATGTGTATCTCTTGGTCTGCATGGGTATCTGTTTGTCTGTATGTGTATCTGAATGTTTGTCATTAAAGGACCACTATAGTGCCAGGAAAACAAACTCGTTTTCCTGGCACTAGATAGTCGTTAAGTCCCCCTCACCCTTGTGGCCCCCCTCCTGCTGGGCTGAAGGGGTTAAAACTCTCCCTGCTTCGCCTCTCAGCTCCAAATGTGCATGCGCGACAAGAGCTGCGCACGCATTCAAATCGCGCATAGGAAAGCATTACTCAATGCTTTCCTATGGACGTCCAGTGTCGTCTCACAATAAAAATCGCGGAAGCGCCTCTAGTGGCTGTCAGTGAGAAAGTGAAACAGCAGTTTCACTTCATTGAGCTGAAGTGGTCTGGGTGCCTATAGTGGTCCTTTAAGTGTATGTGTATCTGCATGCACTGGTGTACATACTGCGGTCACAGGGGTCGCATCCCTGCGACCAGTTGCCCGCCGCCATGTGTTCCGGCCCGCGCAGTGTAAGCGCCGGGGGAGGGGGGCCCACGGATCAGTTTTCACACCTGGGCCCCATGGATCGTGTGTACGCCACTGGTCCCATGGTATCTTAATCCTTTTCTGCTCTGGCTACTGTTTGAAATACACCAACACATGAAAGAGTGTTATAAATATACAATTAAATGGGTACTCTGCAGTGGTTATACTGCCAGGAGAGCAAAGATTCCAGCCAATTAAGAAGTGTCAAACTATTTTAAATAGTCTGACACTAGATTACCACTGTTTGCCTCACTTCACAAACTTCTCTAAACATAAAAAATGTCCAGCTTTGGATAGAATTAATTCCCGAAGAGTGTCAACTGATGATATGAGCCAATGTGAGTTCAAAGAGAGGCCAGACTGCAGGAACTCTGGAGAAACAGGTATGTGCCAAACCATTTGAAAGCAGTTTTATTCTTAAATTTGGGATGGTGCTAGGGGACTTCTGCCACTATAACCACTATAATGTGCTATAGTTGTTATGGTGCTTTGACTGACTTTTTCATGAAAAACACTAAAATATGTACCTGTCTGTTGAAAATATGAAAATAATTTTCTTTATTCATTTACATTAGTGCATGACAATAGAAGTATATTATTATTATTATTATTATTATTATTTTATTATTTGTATAGCACCAACAAATTCCGTAGCGCTGTACAATGGGTGGACTAACAGACACATAATTGAGATCAGACCACTGGACATACAGGAACAGAGGGGGTTGAGGGCCCTGCTCGATGAGCTTACATGCTAGAGGGAGTGGGGTATAGTGACACAAAGGGTTAAAGTAGGGGAATTAAATAGTTTGTTAGAGAAGGGTTTATTGAGTGCTTGGTAGGTCATTTTTGACAGTTGCAGGAAAGGAGTAATGGGGTGGGGGATGAGAAACCTGCTGACAGTTTAATTGATACGCTTTAATGGAGAAGTGAGTTTTCAAATATTTTTTGAAGGAGTGGAGGCTGGGTGAAAGTCTGATTGAGGAGGGAAGGGAGTTCCACAGAATAGGTGCAGCCCTGGAGAAGTCTTGAAGGCGAGCATTAGAGGTGGGCATCCGGGCAGAGGATAGGCGTAGGTATTGGGCTGAGTGCAGGGTTCTCGACGGGACATACTCGTGTATGAGGGAGGATAGGTATGTTGGAGCAGCTTATGTAGGGATTTGTAAGCAAGCGCCAGAATTTTGAATTGGGCCCTATATCTAACTGGAAGCCAATGCAGGGACTGACATAGTGTGGAGGCGTGGGAGGTGCGACCGGACAGGAAAATAAGCCTTGCAGTCGCATTCATTATAGATTGCAGCGGTGCAAGCTGGGAACATGTAATACCAGTGAGAAGGGGATTGCAGTAGTTGAGGCGAGAGAGAACAACAGCATGAACCAGTATCTTAGCCGCGTCTGGCGTTAGATATGGGCGGATGCACGCTATGTTCTTGAGTTGGAAGCGACAGGATTTGACTATCGATTGGACATGGGGAGTAAAAGAGAGGTCAGAATCAAAAAGAACCCCTAGGCAGTGAGCCTGCGAGGTAGAGGTGATAGTAGCGCCGTTGACTTGGATGGAGACAGACACAGGAGTAGCAGCACTTGAGGGAGGAAAAACTAGTTCTGTTTTGGACAGGTTGAGTTTAAGGAAGTGAGCAGCAATCCAGTTGGAAATAGCAGAGAGGCAGTCAGAAACACGAGTCAAGGTGGGCGGAGAGAGATCAGGGGAGGACAGGTAGATTTGCGTGTCATCTGTATTTAAATGATATTGGAAGCCAAAAGAGCTGATGAGTTTACAAGCAAGCCAAAAAATATATTTACAAAAACTACTTGCAAACAGAGGCTAGATAAATCTTGCTAAAAAATTATTTTTAAACCAATCTTCACAAAACATGATTTGCTTAAAATAGTAAAAGCATTATGTAGCAACCACTATTCATTAGGAACTCTATGTTTTGTCCAAATGGTATCAAATTCCTATTTGAAATTTCAAAACAAAAAAAGAAAAGAAGAAAAGATCTTCTTTCTACAAATAACTTACTGAACAAAAATAAGATTTCATACTCTTCTTACTAAGAAAAATCTGTTAGAATTCACAGACGGTGACCCTAGCGTACATCTAAGCCAACAATATGTATACAAATCATGGTAAAATAAAAAGTAACAAAAATTTACACTATACACAATATAATATGTGGTAGTTCCACTGCTGTGTAGGCCCATGTGTGAATGCAGGCGTGTATGGTCAATCACACACAGTCAAATACACACAGTGGCGTACCTACCACGGTATATATTCAAATGCGCTTACAACAGATGTTGGAATTAGTGTAGGATCCACCAATATTGGGGTACTGTAAAGTAGTGATGGGCACAATATGGCCATGTGGTGATTTTAAGTAGTCTTTGAAAATTTACAAATGTATTTTTATGTGTGTACTGTTCATAAATCTGTATTATATACATTGTAGTAATTAAGGCAGCAGCATTTATGCAAAATGCATGTCGTGGGTCCATTTAGCTCCCGCCCACCTTCCTTATTTATGGCTGGTAATTCTGCCACTGAGGGAAATCTGACAGAACACCAGCCCTGCGTATGTGACCAATGTCGGCCGCCTGGCGCCTCCAGCTGCTATGGCGCCCTATCACAGCTTGCACACCTGTAGACCAGCCCTGGCAAGGGGCTTTATACACACGTTGTCCTCTCCAGCAGGGACATGTTTTTCCTTTGAGGCAAAGAAAGGGTGGAAGGGGAGTGCACCCATACATAGATTGTTATGTTCTTAATATAATCACTGTCAAGAATGATACCCCATCACTCACATAACTGAGCTGTTTGTCAGGATTACAGGATCTAAGATTTTTACCAAACTAGATTGTGACAAACTTCCCTTCCCATGTGAGTCTGCCACTAGCTCTTGGAGGAGCCTGCTTTTCAGCCTCCTGCCCACAGACTATGCCCTGCAGGGAAACCTGTAAAAGACTGCCGAACTCGACCGACCGTCAGCACTGATTTCATGGAACTGTTTTGGGCATAGGACCATGTGCATGGTAGGTCAAAATTATGACTTCCATGAAAATTCCGAAACCCTGAACTGATCTGGGTGATTTTTGGATATGGTGGTCACCCAGATTGGGGCTATCAGGGAATGTAATATTTGTGGGGGGTTTAAGTGTTTTAAAGATAGTTTCGGGGTTTTGTAATATTGTATGTTTTTCTGTGCCTGGATATAACTGAGTAAGTTCAGTTCCTGACTCAATTATCTCTCAGACACAGAGGAGGAGTTTGTAACTTGTAACTAGTCCTCTCTCAGGTGCAGGAGAGGGATTATCCTGTTTGTGTGGGAGTGTCAGAGGCGTGCTTAACTGTATCTGAAATTGTATGAAAGCAGGCCATCTTGCCAGATTAAAACATGCCAGCTTGTACTCCCAGAACTATGTGTCGCCTGGTTACTGGGAGGGGAAAGGGCTAATCACTGATCAATGTTTCAGTATGGCGGATTCAACGGGGGAAAGTCCTTAGAAGGACTAGAGCTCCCAGGACTGAGTGTTGTCCAGTGCCCCATGGGTGTCGGTTCCAGGACCCCAGTCAAGCCATGACGACTGTGGGCAGAAGTGCTGCGGTTTGTCCCCTGTTCCAGCTAGGAAGAAGTCCTTGGCAGACGTACCCAGCCAGGGTACAGGGAGCTCCGTTACATTAGTTGGCAGTGGTAGGATGGCTTCCTAGCCTTGGGGGAACTTCCAGAACACCGATGGGATGCACCCCTGCACATCTTCTAGAGTGGAACAAGCATGGTGCCCAGTTACACTGATGCAGAGTTTGACAGAGAGTTCAAGGGGCTGCTGGCTTTCAATAAACGTAACCCCTCTGAGAAAAGCATATTGCACAAGTAAACTAGTAGCCGAGTACCTGCAGTGCAAAGCAGAGCTGGCAAGCGAGTTGGCACATTGGGAGAGACATCAACGGCAGTGTGCAGTCCAGGTAGAGAAGCGTGTCACCCTTCCTCCCCAGCGGCAGAGTGTGTTACAGGGAGTGGAGACAACCAATCTTACTCCCCAGAGACAGTGTGTAGGCCAGGGAGAGAAGTGTGTCGCCCTTCCTCCCCAGCAGCAGAGTGTTACCAGGAGTGGAGACGACCGGTCTCACTTCCCAGCGTCAGTGTGCAGTCCAGGGAGAGAAGCATGTCGCCCTTTCTCCCCAGCGTCAGAATGTTACTGGGAGTGGAGACGACCGGTCTCGCCCTCCAGTGGCAGCATGCAACCCCAGCAGAAGAGCTGGCATCAGGGCAGAGTGGAGCTAGCCTCTGCCCTACCTGTCCCATTGCTCCGGAACCTGCCTCCTCAACAGCCAGAGTTACAGGGAGAGAAGTGGGTTGTCCTTCCTCCCCAGCAGCAGAGTGCGTTATTAGGAGAAGAGACGGTCGGTCTCTCTCCCCAGCGGCAGTGTATCAAGCAGGGAGAGGAGATTGCCGGTCCCTAATCCCAGCAGCAGCAAGCATCCCTGGTAGTGGAGATAGTTGATTCCCCTACCCAGCACAAGAAAGGAAGTGGGGACAATCAGTCCCACTTCCCAGCAGCTGGGCCTGTTGTCCGGAGACAAGCCCCCTGGCGTGGATGGTGCAGATGGGAGCAGTGTCTCTGCACCAGCCCTACAGGGATGCTGGGCAGCCTGCCCAGATCCCAAACTGTGGAATCCAATCCAAGATGAGGATGCCAGCAGCAGTCTTCTCCAAAAGCAGGGTGAGAGCCTGGGAGAAGAGGGTGTCATCCCTCCCTAGCCACAGCAGGAATGCCAGGCAAAGGGGGTAGTTGATTCCTCTCCCAAGTACCCAATTCCCAACCGTGTCCCTGGTGCAGTGGAGGGAACTACAGCCTCCACTGACACCTGCCCAGCAGAAGAGCTGATATCAGGGCAGAGTGCAGCTATCTGTCCTTTTGTTCTAGAGCCTGACGACCCCCCCTCCAACCCAGCTGAACCGCTGGCCTCTGCCCACCAAGCACGGATGGCTTCACAAGTGAGGTCCAGGGAGAGGGGATTGTCGGCCCCCCTCCCCAGCAGCAGTATGGTCTAATGGGAGAAAGGACAACCGGTCCCACTCCCCAGCGGCAGGAGTTACCTCCTAGAGTGGAGAATTGTGCCCTCCATTCCCAGCAACAACGTAGTCCAACTGGGGGGAAGTGCAGCCGGGTTATTTCCCAGCAGGACCCTGGAAATACAAATGAGCACTTGAGGCAGGAGGCCTTCTAGACAACTACGCCTTTTGGGAAAGCCACCAGACTATCACAGACCCAGACCGATTGGAGGTCTGGATAGTCTCCCCATGAGGGGGAAGATATGTGACAAACTCCCCTTCCCATGTGAGTTTGCCACAAGCTCCTGGAGGAGACTGCTTTCCAGTCTCTTGCCCACAGACTATAAGCCCTGCAGGGAAACCTGTAAAAGACTACCGAACTTGACCGACTGTTAGCACTGATTTCATGGAACTGTTTTGGGCATAGGACCATGTGCACGGTCGATCAAAATTATGACTTCCATGAAAAAACACCTGAACCGATCTGGGTGATCTTGGGATATGTTGTTCACCCAGGTCCAGGCTATCAGGGGATGCACTTTTTGTGGTTTTTTTTATGTATTTTAAAGGTAGTTTTGGGGTTTTGTAATATTGTATGTTTTTCTGTGCCTGGAGATATATGAGTTAGTTCAGTTCCTGACTCAATTATCTCTCAAGCACAGAGGAGAAGATCGTCCCCTCTCAGGTCCAAGAGAAGGATTATCCTGTTTGTGTGGGAGTGTCAGGGGTGTGCTTAACTGTATCTGAAATTGTATAAAAGCAGGCCATCTTGGAGGGGAAAGGGCTAATCACTGTTCCATTGTGGAGGATTCAACTGGGAATGTCCTTGTAAGGACTAGAGCTCCCAGAACTGAGTGTCGTCCAGTGCCTGGGGGTGGCTACAGAAAGTTCCCCATTCGGCTCCAGGGGGGATCGGTTCCAGGACCCCAGTCAAGCCATGGGGACTGTGGGCAGAAGTGCTGTGGTTTGTCCCCTGTTCCAGCTAGGAAGCGGTCCTTTGGCGGAGGTACCAAGCCAGGGTACAGGGAGGTCCGTTACATAGATGTTAAAAGAGCATACAACTTGTTGAGGATCAAGGAGGGCCATGAATGGAAGATGGCTTTAACATTCTCATTGGGCTCTATGAATACAAAGTAATGCATTTTGGTCTTTGTAATGCTCAAGCCATCTTCTAAGAATTTATCAATAATGTTTTAATAAGTTTATTGGGTCAGAGAACTGTAACTGAAGATGCATTAAGGGCTTCTCTTCCATAATTACACCGATTACTGCCTTGACTAAAAGTGGTCCTGATATTATAAACAGGAATACATATGCTCTGCAAGCTTTTCAGAGTCTAAGAAAAACTATTTGTGTCAGCTCCCATTTTGGTAGATCTTGAACTTAATAAACCCTTTATCCTTGAACTGGATGAATCAGAAACTGGAGTTGCTGCTGCTTCTTTTCCAGAAAACTTTTTAACTTGGAGCCTTTGAGGTGTGCGAGCTGGGCAGCCGCACAAGGCATCATGACAGGGTTGCCAGATGGCCATCACAGCTCCCAACAGCAGTCTACACAGGAGAGATAAAGTGTTTTCAGGAAGGAATCACTAGTAGCTGTTGATTTCAGCAATGGTTTATTAACAAATAATTAATAATAATTATGTAAAAATAGTAACAACTATATCAAATAAATAAAATCAATTATAAACACTGGAATCCTCCCTCCAAAACGCATTTTGTCTGTCCACCTAACTTTCTCAATTGGTATCCTGCTTGTTCTGGGTCTCCCATTCTGTAGGTGATCAAATTAATTGGACCACCAATCTGGGCACTCCTTAGGGGGACATCCATGTGGGGCCAAGTTCTGGAAGTGACGTTTTCACATCCAGGTCACTTCTGAGTGTCTTTCTCCACCCCTCCGAATTGGTAGTGACATATAGGCAAGTGTCCTGTTGCGTCACATCCTCAAATACTGAAAATGAAATTTTCATTCGGTCCGTCCGCATAGTCAATTCACACGCAAATTCAAGCTACTATTCCCAAAGTGCATTGAGATACATGGGTTCGATTGCCAAATGTACATACGGTCCAACCAAATTTTTAATTTTTTCGGGGTATATATATATATATATATATATATATATATAGTTAAAAATGTCCAAAACACTCATACTTGAATCATAAAAGTTCCATGTATATTCAAATATACAGGAAAAAATGGAAGGGAAAACAGTATAAAAATACATGTATTAGTAAGTGTTATACAGTTAGATTAAATAAATGTATTTAATAAAATTAGATGTATCAGTTTTCTTAAAAATAAATAATTCAACCTCAAAATGTATAAGTCATGATTACAAAAAAAAAACCATAAACCTTTTACACTTAAAAAATTACAAAGTAAAATATTCAATCAATGAAAATATCAAAGTAAAATATAGAAAGTGTATTTGAAAAGTGGTTTGGTGCATATATGAAAATGGATAATAAAATGATTTAGAGTGCATGTAAATTTACACAAGCTAGTTTTAGAGACACTTCCTTCATGTATCTTGAAACAATTGTATTTTTAAAAATGGGGGAATTAAATGGGTACCAAATTTGCACCCAGATACACAAATATATGTACACTGATCAGCCAGAACGTTACAATAACCTGCCTAATATCGTGTATGTCTCCCCGTGCTGCAAAAACAGCCCTGATGCATTGAGGCATGGACTCCACAAGACCTCTGGACATGTCTGTTGTATTTGGCACCAAGACATGAACAGCTGACCTTTTAAGTCCTGCAAGTTGCGAGGGGCGGCCTCCATGGATCGGATTTCTTGTTCCAATACATCCCAAAAATGCTCAAACAGATTAAGATCTGGAGAACCATTCCTGAACAACTTTTGCAGTGTGATAGAGTACTGAAAGAGGCCACTGCCATCAGGCAACACCATTGCCATAAAGGGGTGTACGTGGTGTGCAACAATCTCTATCTAGAATAGGTGGTATGTGTCAAAGTAACATACATATGAATGCCATGACCCAAAATCAGTTCCCATTGAAGGCACTTTGGGCGATGGACAGGGATCATCAGGGGCACTCTGATCGGCCTGTGGCTATGCAGACCGATACGCTGCAAACTGAGATACACTATTTAGTTGATAGAAAAACATTTTACAATACTGCATTTCCCTAACCCCCTTCTCCCTGCCAATATTTATTCATGATTTCAAGAAACTATTAAATATGTTTTGCCAAGTGGTTCTTGATAACACCTCATTTGCCTCCTGAGCTCCAAATGAAACTCTGAGTAATTGTTCAGCATACTGCATGTCTTTTAGTAAGAACTTATGATGGACCATTCCCCCAAAACTACCACCAAATTTGAACTGCTCTCATATTAGTTTTAGAAAGTGGGAACTTACAAGAGCATGGCTACATTATTTTCCACTTTTGATAATTTATTTTATTTTGATTGTTCATGTGAGGCTCTTGAGATCTGTATTTCACTGTCAAGCTCTTTTCCTTCTATATTGTCATTTTATTAAACATTAGGCGTTTGGTGAGCTTTTGGGCTAGAATGTCCCTGACCTTTCATTAACAACTTTTCAAAAAGTCATACTGCCTTGGGGATTTGCTGCATTTCAACTTCATCATGTTTGTTTTAAAAACTGAAGCATATAGGCCTATGAGGATGACTGTAAGGGTGTTACACCAAGGGAAAAAAAACACATTTATTTACAAATCATTTGATACCCTCGGCTGCAAGCTCATAATCCTAAAATTGATTGGCACACATTCCAAATTACAGCCTGGTATCCAGCATGTAAAAGCCTTGTGCTAAAGTTGTATTTGTCCTTAGTGTACTACTTTGTTACTACATTTGCTGACTTAATCTTAGGTCTTAATATCTTAGTCTTTCTTTGCCAAGAAAATAAAAAAATAAACTGCACCCCTGCAGACCATACAATTACCCTATAAATCTTCTCAATGATATCTGCCACCTAGAGGAAACATATATCTTCTATCAGTGGCAGGGAATTAAGCTACGAAGGCTAAGGATATGATTCTTAGGAACATCTTATTTCTGTCTGGACCAGTATATTTATTTGTGACAAAAAAAAGGCGATTTAAAACTGTGTATAGATTACTGGACTTGAACAAAATAACTATTAAAAAAGACCTATCCAATACCTCTCATATCTGAACTATTTATTAGGTGAAAAGGTTCCAAAGTATTTTCTAAATGTAATCTGCGTTTGGCATTTTGTTTTGTAAGAATAACAAAATGCCAAATCTATTTATCAATCTATTATCTCAGATAGAAATTACAATTCCAACTTAAAAAAGGAAGAAAAAAAAGCGGAAAACAGGAGGGAAAAATTGTCTAAACCATTTATAATTGATAATCATTTTCATATGTGATCTATAGGGAAATTTATAAAATTGTTATTTTTCAATCATTCATCATAAATTACAGACATTTTTGGGAATTAAATGCTTTTGAATGAATAGAGTATAAAGGCCTTGATATAATATTACTGGATCAGTTTTTCAACCAATTTTATGTTTTTGCATAAGCCTTTAAAATGAATTATTTACAAAAAATCCCCAAATTTCTAATATTCAGTTGTGGCTTTTGGGGGGGGGGTGGCTGACTGCGAGACTGTACAGACGTGTCTCTGTGGAGCTCTGTCCGAGCAGGGAGGAATAGACGGTTTTCACTTGTTGCTGCACCCCAGACGACAACCTAAAATATTGCCCCCACCACGTGGCAATAAAAATAAGAAGTTCCGGGTGCCTGAGAGCCCTAAATTTCACGATATTCGACTATTCTTCGAGAGACACACGCCACGAGAAACACCTAAGAGTGAGCCTGACGCCGAACCCTTAGCGGAAAACTCAGAGCAGTCCCAGAAGGAGGAAGAATCACCTGTTTCTCCCCACCACAGCTAAGCAGACCAGGACACACCCTTCACAAAAGGAGATATAAAGAGGCTACTCCTGGATCTCTGCAAAGTGTTGAAGACAGATCTCCAGGAGACCCAAAAAGAGATGGGCATCATGACCCAGAAGACTAAAAAGGTAGAAGAGAGGGATAAAGCAAAAGAGGACAGGCTACAAGCCACGGAGACACACATGGAGGAGCTTACACAGCAAGTCCAACAAATGCAAAGAGCTTTGGCTTCCCCAACTAAGGGGTCCCAAAGAAGGTCAGTGGGGAGGAATTACTGCCCTACACCCAGAAGGGGGGAGAAGATCCATACATGCTGCGATCGACATTCCGGATCCGAAAGGCCGGCACAGCCCTAGCTGACACACAGAGAGATATCATAGTAGTAACTGGAGACACAGTGGTTCGTTCTGCAATTATGGCTCGATCAAGGGCAATGGGAACTGTCAAGTTTGAAAATACTGAGTTAACACTGTATGGTGGTATACCCTTTGCAAATTTAGTCGTGCCTAGGGCAGCACAAATCCAAAATACACCACTGGACCACATAAGAGTGTCCTCACCACTATTAGTCTCGATATACCCCTGCTGGCCTGCTATTAGTCTCATTGGCCCCTCCCAGCCCCCCCAAGCCTCTCCATGTGTCCCATTCCCCCTCCCAGCCCCATCCATGTGTCCCATTTCCCCTCCTAGCCCAATCCATGTGTCCCATTTCCCCCCTTCCCTCCCTGTCCATGTGTCTATCCTCCCTCCCCTATTGTACCTGTCAATGTGTCTCTCTTCCTTCCCTCCTGTATTTGCCCATTTGTCTCTCTCCCCTTCCTTCCTATACATGCCAATGAGTCTCTCCCCCTTCCCTCCTGTACCTGCCCATTTGTCTCTCCCCCCTTCCTTCCTATACCTGCCAATGTGCCTCTCCCCTCCTGTACTTGTCCATGTGCCTCTCATCCATCCCCCTCCTTTCCGGTGTATCTCCCTCCTCCTGTCCTGTACCTGATCACCATAGTACAGTACCCGGTCTGCCAGGAAGTGCTCTCTCAGCGAGCACTTCCTGGCAGACTGCAGTCCGCTCAGCCACACTACAACAGCGGCAGGAGGGGAACAGCTCAGCACAGCACTCCACTCCTACCGATCACCATCATTGTTACTCACCTTTCTCTGCTCCTCGCCACAAACTCTGCTCCTCGGTCTGCATCCATGGAGCGCCGCCAGCACAAAATGTCGTCAAAATAAAATGGCGGCGGGTCTGTGAAGCGTTCGTAAAGGCAGGAGTACGTAAAGCGGGAGTACGTAAAGCGGGAAATGCCTGTATACACACTGTGTTTGATATGTGTTGTTGCTTGATAAAGACCTCGTAGTAGGTCGAAACCTTGCTGTTTTATCACTTTTTTTTAACCTAATAAACCTGCCTATAGTTTGAACACCTGGAGTGCCTGGAGATTCTTCTCCTGTTTGCCATTTATTTGGGTTGTCCTTGTATCCGCTATACTCTCTGTGATATATATTGTTACATCACTGTGTAGGTCTTATGAAATCTTGGTTATTGATATGAATTTACAGCACAAGACAGAGTATTCACTAAGTCAGTGTCAAAGGGATTTCTCGTTTGAGAGAGAGTTTGGCGACTCTGTGCTATTGATCTTTTATTAATTTATTGGAATTGTTACAAACCAACTATGTAAGTTTATCACACATTTTATCATTTATTTAACATACACAATGCTGTCTCTTACTATTTTATTATACCTGTATATGTTTTTGCATTGATGTGGGGCTGCATTTCTAATCACCTCTGAGATGCTCTACCTTGATTTTTATATCTTTGGATAAGCTTCTCAAGTAATTTAATACTTTTGGATGAACTTTTCAAATGATTTTCAAATATATAAAACAAAAAATCTAAACATGACATCATTTTAAAAGTTTATGCAAAAATACAAGATTACAAACACAAAGATAAAGCACCACGCTTACAGCAGCAGTAGCTTAGTATCCAACAGCTTAAAATATATAGTAAAAACAAAGAGAACGTTACCTGCGCTCTGGCCTAAATCCCCATGTACATTTAAACAAACTGGAGGCTCTTTAGTTTTATTCCAATGGCCATTTGAATATATATGCTCACCTGTCACATCAAGGCAAGCCTCAAAAGGTGAGTCCTACACTAGCCATTAGATATGCTGATATCAGCCAAGAATCTCCAATGAGACAGGAAGGGGTATTTTATAAACCCTTTCACATTTAACCCTTTATAGGGCTTCTACACATACAATAAACCTTGCTGGTATCAGACAAAGTGTAAACATATCTAATGAGACATGAAGGGGTGTTTTATAAACCCCTACAATACTTAACCCTGAATAGGGCTATAACACATACAAATCACCTTGCTGGTATCAGCTAAAAGGCAAATTTCTCTGATGAGACAGGAAGCCCCTACATACTTATAAACTCTTAATAAGACAAACGTGGGGAGGCTGGCAGCAATGTAACATAGCTGTGTGATACAAACATCATACACAAACACAAAGATAAAGCACTGCACTTACAGCAGCAGTAGCTTAGTATCCAACAGCTTAAAGAACCACTATAGTGCCAGGAAAACATACTAGTTTTCCTGGCACTATAGTGCCCTGAGGGTGCCCGGGCTGCATGGAGAGGAAGGGGTTAAACTTACCTCTTTCTCCAGCGCCGGGCGGGGAGCTCTCCTCCTCTTCGGCTGAATGCGCATGCGCGGCATTCAGCCAGTCTCATAGGAACGCATTTGCAATGCTTTCTTATGGACGCTGGCGTCTTCTCACTGTGATTTTCACAGTGAGAAGCACGCTATCGCCTCTAGCGGCTGTCAAAGAGACAGCCACTAGAGGCTGGATTAACCCAAATATAAACATAGCAGTTTCTCAGAATCTGCTATGTTTATAGAAAATAGGGTTAACCCTAGCTGGACCAGGCACCCAGACCACTTCATTAAGCTGAAGTGGTCTGGGTGCCTATAGTGGTCCTTTAACCCCTTAAGGACACATGACATGTGTGACATGTCATGATTCCCTTTTATTCCAGAAGTTTGGTCCTTAAGGGGTTAAAATACATAGTAAAAACAAAGAGAACGTTACCTGCGCTCTGGCCTAAATCCCCATGTACATTTAAACAAACTGGAGGCTCTTTAGTTTTATTCCAATGGCCATTTTGAATATATAAGCTCACCTGCCACAAATACAAGATTATTGGAAAAACGTAGCCAAAAAAATATTAGACGCTAATAATTATGTTCTATATAAAAGCGGCCACTATACTCCTTGGCTCAATAACATCCCTAAAGGGCAGTTGCAAAGAATTAGGAGAAACTGCACTGATAAAGAAAAATTTGAGGAACAAGCTAAGATAATCATAGACAAATTTAAACAAAAAAAGTACCCACAACAAATTCTAGAAAAAGCATATAATGAAGTAAATAGCTTAGAACCTAGTCACCTATTAAATAAACCAAATAATGAGAATACAAAAAAGGAAGTGTTTCTACCTCTAGTTTTTTATTTTAATCAGGACTGTAAGAAAATAAGATCTATAATTAATAAACATTGGCATGTCCTGAAAAAAGATAATGAACTTAACAAAATCATCCCAGAGAAGCCTTTTATCACTTTTAGAGGAGCGCCCAATTTTAAACGTATTTTAACTTTTAATCACCCAAAAAAAGTAATTCCTAAGACCTTTTTAGACAATAAAAAAGGATTCTATTCATGCAATAAATGTGCAGGATGTAGGTGCAGCAGAAACATGACCTTAAAAGGGATTAGTAAGTTTAAAAATAAAACCAATGAGGCTGAATTCTTCATAAATGATTTTATTACTTGTTTTAGCAAAAATGTAATTTATTTATTAATATGTCCATGCGGACTCCAATACGTAGGGCGAACAATTCGCCCACTACACAAAAGAATATACGAACATGTGAACAATATTACTAAGGGTTACGACAATCACAGTGTTTCTGCACATTTTAAGAAATATCATAATAAGGATCCAAAAGGCTTAATATTTTTAGGGATAGAGATAGTTAAGAAGTCATGGCGAGGAGGTAATCATATTATAGATATAGGTAAAAAAGAGATGCAATGGGTCCATAGACTAAAAACTTTAGAACCCAGGGGGCTCAATATAGAATTTGATTTGTTTAATTTTTTAGTTTAATATGGTAATTTTTTAGGTTCCTAGATAAAAGATATAAATAATCCTCTATTCTTACTAAATACATTTTTAATAAGATCTTTCAGATATTTATTTTATTTTATTTTTCAAATATATATTACTATTTGGGTATATGCACTAATATTTACCTTTTATATTGAACACAGATACCAGAAAAAAGTTTTCAACATGTGCAATAAGACAGAACTTCTAAATAAGGTTTTTAATTGTCTGTGTACTGTCTCTTTAAATGTTAAATGTATTTGTGTGCATCATTTATTTCATTTTTTTCATTTTTTTCTTTTTTTATATGAATATTGGCCAGATCGTGTAGCCAATGGACGTTTATAAGTACTAGGTTTTTATAGACTCTATATTGTAATAAAGTTGATTTTTTTATATATTTCTAAGTTTCTAAGAAGTATACAATGTTTAAAGTATTGATGCTAAGCAGCTGAACACACCTACGGAGGTGTGTATAAAGGACTGGAAAGGACGTGAACGGACAGATCTGATGAAGCCGTGAGCACGGCGAAACGCGTCATTACGCAAATCACGCACCACGTTACGCACGTTTGGAAGCCCCTCCTCCCGGAAATCGGAAGTATCTACAGCGGCGAAAAAACAGCGACTGATCACTGAGGGACTTTGTCGACACCCCGAAGTTTATACAACCCATTTTGTTGGACTTTTCGCTGCTTAAAGAGGAAGGTGGAGTACTTGAGCGAAAGCTGGGCATTAAAATATATGAAATAGATTTACTTGTCCGTGCAGTCTTTTTCCCTGGAAAGGAAATACAGAAAAAGCTGATACAGCGAGAGCAGGCTATTACTGCTCTATCCTTGTGTAGAAATACCACATTAAGGATTTTTTTAAAATAGATTTACACTATTATTGTTTTTTGTCTCTCCCTTTTATATGTTTACTACGATTGGAGAGGACGTATATATGTATGTATAATCTTGTTTAAACACTTAAAGTGCACTTTCAAATTTCTGCACTTTACTACACATTGCACTTTTGGCACTTTAGATATTTGGGTCTTAAAGACACAGCGCACCTTTATTTTGTTTTTTATTAATTAGTATTAACCTACATTCACAAATGTATTAATTGTGTTCTATATGCTGTGAAAAAAAGCACTTATAGAACGTGGTGCCTGGTTCTGAACAAAAACACCAGGCATTGTACTGACCAAGTACGATCATTTTTGTTTCAGCTTCCTGATCACCTAGAAATTCAATGGAATAAGAGGTTAACGAAAACTGCTGGTCTTTGTAAAAATGATGCCATTAATAAACCCTATTCGGGACGCTACTCGGTTATACAACTGTCAGACAAAGTCTGTGACTCTGCAGGTAAGATACTTACTATACCATGCCATGTTTGTGGTGTTTACTTTACTCTCTTCTACTTGACTGAATTATATTTTCTAACCTCCAGATCGTGTTCGGGATACATTGATCCATGAGGTCTGTCATGCGGCTGCATGGTTGATTAATAAAGTCCCCAACGGTCACGGCTTAATATGGAAATATTATGCCATGAAAGCTACAGCTCTCCATCCAGAGCTTCCAAAAATTACTCAGTACCACAATTATCAAATACACTATAAGTATTACTATTGAAGATAACTGCAACCCCTCTTTTTTTGTTATTCGTTAGTGAAGCATGAACAATGGTGGGAAACTTATCCCCTCCCCATTTCTGGGTAAGATCCTTTAGCCAATGGGTTTCTTGTATGAATGCCAGTTGTATATTGTGTTCAACTAGGGAGTCATACAATCTTCTCCTCTTTCTATTTGTATTTAAGCCTTGTGCATTTAAAGACATAAACTTAATCATATCTTTTATAAAAAGTTTTCAAAAGTATTTGATGTCCTTGGTCCAGACGTCTAAAGTCAAAGATTTGGACAACTACTGCCATCAAGAATTTCTCCAAAGTATCGTGTGCTCTAAAGTAAAAACAAAAAAACAACTCAAATACAGAGATATACTACCCATGATAAAAAAATGTAATCGAAATCGATCCAATAGCCACAAACAACATATAACAAGTATTAAAGAACATAGTTCCCTAGTTCTTTCCCTTTCCCCCTTCCCCCTCTTTTCTCTTACACTGTAAATTTCAGATAGAACTAGAAATTAACAGAGACAATGTAGTATCACTACACCAAGAGGGGCAACCTCCCAGGAAAACTAAAAACAGCCTCAGAGAGTCTTGCATCCACTATTTCTATTTCAGTCGAGAAGAAAGAGAGACCTCCAGAATGGTCCCACCAATCGTATTCAGTATATTTTAGTATCAATACACTTAACCAGACAGGGTCGTTATTTAGATGTAAAAAAGAAGAAAATTAAATATGCAAATCAGTTGTCTATATAAGAGAGAGAAATTAGGTACAGAATAAAGGTATATTTGGGTCTGCTATGATTTCCAACATCAAAAGTATAGGCCATAGCAGGTTGAGTTTACCCGTAACATTATAGGATTCTAATGTGGGTCTACTTAAAAAAGTAATTATGATTCTATGTTGACGAATAAATATGGATTGGATCAGACTTTGGTTCGTCACTTTTCCTTTCGTTATCTAATTCGGCTTAACCCCCTTAAACCACCTCAAATCCAAAGTCAACTTATCACCTCCCCAATATATATAACTATTAAGTGATCATGCCATGATTTATTAACTTTATAATCTAATCCCATCCGTGACCATCTTCCCCCACTTCTTAGTAACAGTGAATAACAATGGGTTTATATTTCGTACCCAAAAAATTGTCTTATTTTTCCTTGATTCGTGTATCCCCAACAACATTACCATTTAAAGAATAAAAATATCGTGCAAAATGTAATACCATTGTGCCCGTGACAATTATTTGTGCACGTTTATATAAAAATATGCATAGACTAGTTAATATCTGATCTGTCCCAATAGACATCCTTCCATATTTGCTTCCAAATAGTGATAAGTATGGATATTAAGCATTGAAAAATTAACGTTCTTTTCCCTATACCTATTTTCATATTTTCACACAGTGTTATCTTTTAGTAGTGAAACAAAATTGAGTGAATATGACGCTTATTTATATATACAGTAACGTGCAGAGGCGGCTCTCTAATTAGGCGGTTTAGGCGGCCGCCTAAGGCCTCGCGCTGGCTGGGGCCTCGCGGCCGCCTAAACCGCCTGTTGGCAGAGTGTGTCAGGTCCTCGGTCAGTGACCGAGGACCTGACACCAGGAGGGGGCCCGGCGGCTTGCCCGGTATGCCGCCGGGTGCGAGGCCCCTCCTTGCTGCCAGGCCGGCCACCGCAGACACTGGTCTGCAGCTCCGCAGTGTGCAGAGCTGCAGACCATGTGACTCGCGAGAATTGGCCAATCAGAGCGTTGCCGCGGGTTACCACGGCAACGCTCTGAAATCTCGCGAGATTCCACGGTCTGCAGCTCTGTGGAGCTGCAGACCGGGAGCAGGGGCCACCGGACCACCAGGGAGCCCACTGGACCACCAGGGAAAGGTAGGCTCTCCCTCCCCATCACCCCCCACCAAACTCAGGCTCACCCCCGACCACCATCACCACCCACCACCACCCTTAGCCTCACCCCCACCACCCTCACCCCCACCACCCTTAGCTTCACCCCCCACCACCCTCAGCCTCACCCCCACCACCCTCAGCCTCACCCCCCCCACCCCCCCACCACCCTCAGCCTCACCCCCACCACCCTTAGCCTCACCCCCACCACCCTTAGCTTCACCCCCCACCACCCTCAGCCTCACCCCCACCACCCTCAGCCTCACCCCCACCACCCTCAGCCTCACCCCCCACCACCATCAACCCCACCACCCTCAGCCTCACCCCCCACCCTCACCCTCACCATCACCCCCCACCACCCTCAGCCTCACCCCCCACCACCATCACCCCCCACCACCCTCAGCTTCACCCCCCATCACCCCCACCACCCTCAGCTTCAACCCCCACCACCATCACCCCCACCACCCTCAGTCTCACCCCCACCACCCTTAGCCTCACCCCCACCACCCTTAGCTTCACCCCCCACCACCCTCAGCCTCACCCCCACCACCCTCAGCCTCACCCCCACCACCCTCAGCCTCACCCCCCACCACCATCAACCCCACCACCCTCAGCCTCACCCCCCACCCTCACCCTCACCATCACCCCCCACCACCCTCAGCCTCACCCCCACCACCATCACCCCCCACCACCCTCAGCTTCACCCCCCATCACCCCCACCACCCTCAGCTTCAACCCCCACCACCATCACCCCCACCACCCTCAGCCTCACCCCCACCACCATCACCCCCACCACCCTCAGCCTCACCCCCACCACCATCACCCCCCACCACCCTCAGCCTCACCCCCACCACCCTCAGCCTCACCCCCACCACCATCACCCCCACCACCCTCAGCTTCACCCCCCACCACCATCAACCCCACCACCCTCAGCCTCACCCCCCACCCTCACCATCACCCCCCTCCACCCTCAGCCTCACCCCCCACCCTCACCATCACCCCCCACCACCCTCAGCCTCACCCCCCACCCTCACCATCACCCCCCAACACCCTCAGCCTCACCCCCCACCACCATCACCCCCCACCACCCTCAGCCTCACCCCCCACCACCCTCAGCCTCACCCCCACCACCATTACCCCCACCACCCTCAGCCTCACCCCCACCACCATCACCCCCACCACCCTCAGCCTCACCCCCCACCACCACCATCACCCCGCACCACCCTCCGCTTCACCCCCCACCACCATCACCCCCACCACCCTCAGCCTCACCCCACCACCATCACCCCACCCTCAGCCTCACCCCACCACCATCTCCCCACCCTCAGCCTTACCCCCCACCACCCTCAGCCTCACCCCCACCACCCTCAGCTACACCCACCACCACCATCAGCTTCACCCCCCCACCACCGTCACCATCACCCCCCATCAACCTCAGCCTCATTCCCCACCACCATCACCCATCATCACCACCCTCAGCCTCACCCCCCACCACCCTCAGCTTAACCCTCAGCTTAACCCCCACCACCATCACCCCCACCACCCTCAGCCTCACCCCACCACCACCTCAGCCTCACCCCCACCACCATCTCCCCACCCTCAGCCTCACCCCCCACCACCCTCAGCCTCACCACCCACCACCATCACCCCCACCACCCTCACCACCATCACCCCCACCACCCTCACCATCACCCCTCCCCACCCTCAGCCTCACCCCCACCACCCTCAGCTACACCCACCACCACCATCAGCTTCACCCCCCCACCACCGTCACCATCACCCCCACCAACCTCAGCCTCATTCCCCACCACCATCACCCACCATCACCACCCTCAGCCTCACCCCCCACCACCCTCAGCTTAACCCCCACCACCATCACCCCCACCACCATCACCCCCACCACCCTCAGCCTCACCCCACCACCATCTCCCCACCCTCAGCCTCACCCCCCACCACCCTCAGCCTCACCACCCACCACCATCACCCCCACCACCCTCACCATCACCCCTCCCCACCTTCACCCCCACCACCCTCATCCTCACCCCCACCACCCTCAGCTACACCCACCACCACCATCAGCTTCACCCCCCCACCACCGTCACCATCACCCCCCACCAACCTCAGCCTCATTCCCCACCACCATCACCCACCATCACCACCCTCAGCCTCACCCCCCACCACCCTCAGCTTAACCCTCAGCTTAACCCCCACCACCATCACCCCCACCACCCTCAGCCTCACCCCACCACCATCTCCCCACCCTCAGCCTCACCCCCCACCACCCTCAGCCTCACCACCCACCACCATCACCCCCACCACCCTCACCATCACCCCTCCCCACCATCACCCCCACCACCCTCAGCCTCACCCCCACCACCCTCAGCTACACCCCCCACCACCATCAGCTTCACCCCCCCACCACCGTCACCATCACCCCCCACCAACCTCAGCCTCATTCCCCACCACCATCACCACCCTCAGCCTCACCCCCCACCACCCTCAGCTTAACCCTCAGCTTAACCCCCACCACCATCACCCCCACCACCCTCAGCCTCACCCCACCACCATCACCTCAGCCTCACCCCCACCACCATCTCCCCACCCTCAGCCTCACCCCCCACCACCCTCAGTCTCACCACCCACCACCATCACCCCCACCACCCTCACCACCATCACCCCCACCACCCTCACCATCACCCCCACCACCCTCAGCCTCACCCCCACCACCCTCAGCTACACCCACCACCACCATCAGCTTCACCCCCCCACCACCGTCACCATCACCCCCCACCAACCTCAGCCTCATTCCCCACCACCATCACCACCCTCAGCCTCACCCCCCACCACCCTCAGCTTAACCCCCACCACCATCACCCCCCACCACCATCACCCCCACCACCCTCAGCCTCACCCCACCACCATCTCCCCACCCTCAGCCTCACCACTCACCACCATCACCCCCACCACCCTCACCATCACCCCTCCCCACCATCACCCCCACCACCCTCAGCCACACCCCCCCCACCCTCAGCTACACCCACCACCACCATCAGCTTCACCCCCCCACCACCGTCACCATCACCCCCACCAACCTCAGCCTCATTCCCCACCACCATCACCCACCATCACCACCATCAGCCTCACCCCCCACCACCCTCAGCTTAACCCCCACCACCATCACCCCCCACCACCATCACCCCCCACCACCATCACCCCTCCCCACCATCACCCCCACCACCCTCAGCCTCACCCCCACCACCCTCAGCTTCACCCCTGCCCACCCTCAGCCTCACCCCTGCCCACCCTCAGCTTCACCCCTGCCCACCCTCAGCTTCACCCCTGCCCACCCTCAGCTTCACCCCTGCCCACCCTCAGCTTCACCCCTGCCCACCCTCAGCCTCACCCCCGCCCACCCTCAGCCTCACCCCCGCCCACCCTCAGCCTCACCCCCACCACCCTCAGCCTCACCCCCCACCACCCTCAGCCTCACCATCCCCCATAACCCCCCACCACCCTCAGCCTCACCCCACCCTCAGCTTCACCACCCCTCAGCATCACTCCCCCCACCACCTTCAGCATCACCCCCGTCACCCCCCTCAGCATCACCCCCCACCACCCTCAGCATCACCACCCTCAGCATAACCCTCCGTCACCACCCTCAGCTTCCCCCCACTCACCATCACCCCCTCCTTCTCACATCACCCCCTTCTCACTCTCACATTACCCCCTCTCACTCTCACATTAGCCCCCCCACTCTCACATTAGCCCCCCCACTCTCACATTACCCCCCACTCTCACATTACCCCCCCACTCTCACATTACCCCCTCTCACTCTCACATTACCCCCTCTCACTCTCACATTACCCCCTCTCACTCTCACATTACCCCCTCTCACTCTCACATTACCCCCTCTCACTCTCACATTACCCCCTCTCACTCTCACATTACCCCCTCTCACTCTCACATTACCCCCTCTCATTCTCACATTACCCCCTCTCATTCTCACATTACCCCCTCTCACTCTCACATTGCCTCACTCTCACATTACCCCCCTCTCACTCTCACATTACCCCCCTCTCACATTACCCCCCTCTCACTCTCACATTACCCCCCTCTCACTCTCACATTACCCCCTCTCACTCTCACATTAACCCCCCTCACTCTCACATTACCCCCTCTCACTCTCACATTACCCCCTCTCACTCTCACATTAACCCCCTCACTCTCACATTAACCCCCTCACTCTCACATTAACCCCCTCACTCTCACATTAACCCCCTCACTCTCACATTAACCCCCTCACTCTCACATTAACCCCCTCACTCTCACATTAACCCCCTCACTCTCACATTAACCCCTCTCACTCTCACATTAACCCCTCTCACTCTCACATTACTATCACCCCCTGCTCCCTCTCACATTACCATCAACCCCCCGCTCCCTTTCACCATCACCGTCCACTCCCTCTCACCATCACACCCCCCGCTCCCTCTCACCATCAGCTACCCCATACACATAGGGTCTCAGACAAAAACACAAACATGCTCACAGAGACATACATTCGCACACACAAGGATACTCTCTGTCAGACACACTCTCAGGCACATACACAGGTAGACAGTGCGTCAATGTGTATATGTGACACTTTTTTGTTAGTGGGGTCTCATGTTTGCGTTTCGCCTAAGGCCTCATAAAGTCTAGAGCCGCCTCTGGTAACGTGTCTATATACATATAGGCCATAGCAATTTAATTTACCCATGACTTATAGGGTTGCTAATGTGTATCCACTTACTTAAACCTATAAGCCATAACAGCTTAGATTTATCCGTGACTTTTACAATTTCTAATGTGAATCTACTTAGGAGAGTAATTATTACTCTATGAAAGCAAATAAATAATAAATAGATAAATAAATAAATATATATTGCATCAAACTTTAGTTCATACTTTTCTTTTCCTCTGCTAATTCAACTTAAGCAGAATAAAATCCAAAATCAACTAATCATCACCCCTATATATAAATATTAAGTGATCATGGCATAATTGTAATAACTTTATAATCGAATCCTTTATGTGACCATCAACCTTGACATTCTTAATAGTAGTGAATAAAGGTAAGTTAACATATCATACAATATTATCTAATAGTAGTAAAGCAGAATACCGTGAGTATATCATTTTTATGTATATAGACTATTATGTTTGAGGAGTGGTACATTATCCATATTATAATACCATTGTGCCCATAGCAATTATTTAAGGGATTTTTTTTTTTTTAAAATAATGATTACACCCCTAATAGGGAGTTCAGACCTTTCCCTTTTGTATTTTCTAAATATGTCCCTTTTATCATTTCTTTCTCTTATCTTTTCGCCTTTTTTTCCCCCCTCTTTTCTCCCCTTTTCTTCTTCCGTCCCCCGTCTTCTTTCTACTTCTCTCTTTCTTTTTTTTTTTTTTCCTTTTTTTCCCCTTTTCCCCTCTCCCCCCTTTCCATAGCATATCACTTCTTTTCTCCCCATATGCCTTCTTTTCTTAACCACTTAATGGAGCTGCTACATTAGTTTCTTGCCCTTGAGCCATTCCACTAAATCTATGTTAGTATCAAAAGTCTCTCTTTTGTCTTCATATGTCAACGATAGTTTCAAAGGATATAGCCACCTATATCTTATATTGTGAGATCTAAGAATTTGGGTTGCAGAACTAAATATTTTCCTTTTCTGTCTGGTTTCAAAAGAGAGATCCCGGAACACCTGTGCATTTTGAAAACAACCAGAGTTGATTTGATTTGTTCGGGCTGACTTCAGAATTGATTCTTTAAATTCATATGAAAAAAAACAGGCGATGATGTCCCGTGGAAGATTTTTCTGAATTGAGTGAGGTTTAAATAATCTGTGACATCTTTCTATTATTTGATCATGTGGATCAAACACAATACCCAGAACTTCTGCGAAATCCAACAAGGTTTGTTTTAAATCTTCTTGTGGGTCTGTCTTAGGTATATTCCTGAAGCGTAGATTTCTGCACCGGCTGCGATCTTCCAAGTCAATTATTTTGAGTTCTAATGCCGAGATCTTAGTTTGAGCGTTCGTACTTTCTTGCATAAGACTTTTAACTTGAAAATCCATTGCTTTGAATTGGTCTTCTATTCTGTGCATATTAGCAGCGAGAGCATTTATTTCTTGTTTAATTTCTATTTTTATTGCTGCTGCAGTCATAGCTAATTCGGTCTTTATTTCATCCAGATTCGATCTGAGGGTAGTTTGCAATATAGTAAGCGTAATTTGCTCTGTTTCAGCAGGTTTTCTGCCCTCAGCCTCAGGAATATCAAGACTAGAATCTATGTCATTCGCTGTCAATTTAGAATTTTTGTTCTGTTGAGGTGAAAAGTAAATGTTCATTGATTTGTCTTGAGAAAGGTCTTTTTTATCCTTTCTTGATGAAGTCTTGGTATCATTAGATTTTCTTGAAGCCATATTGAGAAAATAAATCCGAGTTGAAGTTGCACACCAGTATGTATGGTTGCTCTTTAATTATGATTATATATGCAAACTTGGAATTGCACTTGGAATTGCACAGTGGTGTATACAATTGCCCCTTAGATGTATAAGTAGGCATACAAAAAAAATATAATAGGAATATACAGCTGTTCGTTCTCCCCCCAAAAAATGAGAATATAAAATATATAAGATAATTAGCTGTTATTAATAGGGTTTAGTTGCACACTAATAGTGTGAATTACCGTTTGAAATATGTCGATAGACAAAGGTAGAGAAAAAATATGAATCTTTGGCAGAAGGAGCAGCGTTTGCCACGTGGGAAGCGGCAACAGCAACCTTATGAGGGCATATAGGCAGAGTGTTTCCTCCGGTGAGTTACCTTAGCATTTGCTTAAAAAAGGGAGCGGGTAGCTCCAAATCAGGGCTGGAGACAGGAGGGCGTCAAAGGCTTTATTTTCCGACGGCAGACCGCAATGACTCCTCAAGGCTGAAGCGGGAGCACGGACACCTCATCCCGGAGCGGCCGCATCAAAACCCGCCATCCCTGGTGGCTGCCCCTCCTCCTCCGTCACAACGACGCGCACGCAGAGCCGTCAGCACTTAATCTAATGCACAATAGGCATAACTTGTTGGATATTTGAGGCTAATAATGAGTGCAAGTAAACAGAATGGAGTAAAATTATCTAGTATACCTGCAGACATGCTGACTCCCCTAGGAAAACAGCTGTACTCCCATAGCCTGCAGTACTCAGCAGCCTGACAGCTTAGCATGATAACTTCCCAGTAGAGGAATCTTTACACTATAATGCCTAGTCGAATCGCACTGTCAGCTAAGTGCTCTAATGGGTATACTGTTTTTAGTTCATATGTGCCTATGATCTTCATAATTGTAACTAAGCACGATTTCACTTATTGCTACCTAGCAAGTCCTGAGATGTACAATTAAGTTACTAGCCTGTTGCCTTTAAAATACATAACTCCATCTTGGAACTCCTCCTCAAGCTCCGTTAAGCTTGTAGATCAGATAATTACATTAGCAGCCAATATGCGTTGCTAAGACAGTTATACCTTGCATGCTTAGTTATCGCCTAAACTTTTTGTTCACCCTGTACAATATTATGCTAAGACATGCTTATCTTGATAATTTAACAAAAATGTGCAATGCCTTCAATGCCACAATATTGTTCTCTTGTGTTAATCGCTCAGTTTGCTCCTGCTGTTGTGGCAAAGCAAACCCATTTGTTAATCATATGCACGAATAAAATAAAGAATTAAAAAAAAATAAAAAATAAACACAGTCATATATGCAGACACATTTATATACACACAGACTCACACACATTCATGCATACACACATACTTATATGCACAGACAAACACATGCACAAACACAGTCATATATACAAACAGACTAATATACACATTCACAGACTCATGTACTCAAAAACACATTTATAAACCCACACAGACTCTCACACAAACATACAGTGAATCAATAATTATTATTATATTATGTTAAAGAAAAATATTAAAATGAAATTGCCATATAAAATAAAAAATGCATACCTACATTTAATTATATTCCACTTCATTACACTATGCTTGCGCTCCTCTTCATGCTGCTGACTAGGAGCTTTGGCCCTGGAGTGGGCGAGTCAGAGGCCAAGAATTATGGTGGAAGGCACCCAATGATGCAGCAGTACGTGTCACCATATGGGGTCTCGGGATGTCTGCCTGGGACAGGCATCAGTTGGATTTGACCATGGAATCATATGAAGACAGGCATGAAATAGTTGAAGTGAAGGGAGGAAGTCAGGGAAGCCAGAGACATTAAACTAAGGCAGTAGGCAGCCAATGGTTGGAACAGTTTACACTAAATTTCAGTTGAGGGGACTGAATTCCTTATATTAGGACACTGCCTTAAATCCCAATAATGAAAAAAGGAGATGTGGTGCTCTTGGCCCTGGGGTAGGACTGTAATCCTAATTACAGTTTCCAAGCCGTTACCTTTATCAAGCCATAACATACACAGCAACACACAGTGCTTAAGTACAAGTGTTATTAATTGGTGAGATACACAAGTATAAAAAAGAAAAATAGGTGCTTGGAATCAAACAGAAAGAGTTAAAGTTACCCTGGGTGTCTGTCTCCTTGGTTCAAGCCTATATTATTGTTTTTTATAATTTTTTCGTGTTTTACATATATCTTTTGTGATTTCTTTTTTCACTTATACTGTGTCTCCTTTTAGGCAGCGGTGTTGATACTCTCTTTTTTACCATGTATTTGTAATACATAGTTCATTGGTATACCCTTTATAATAGTAGGTTCCTATAGGTATACCTATAATATACAGTTCATTGGTACATCATTTACATTAGTGGGTTCATGTATTCACTGTGATTTTTATTTTTATTTATTTTGTGTTTTGTTTTGATTTGATTTATCTTAACTATATTTATTGTATATGAGTTTTACCTCAATAAATACAGCTTATATATTTTCTAAATATCTATTTCTGAGCGCACATACTTTTTTATTTTTTGAGCTATCACTCAATTTTAGTCGCTTGTGAACGTATGTAGCTGCCAGTTTTTATTATTTGTTATTCATTACACCTTGTATTTACTTTTCTATTTCGTATATGGTTATACAAGCGCATGTTAATAAGAGGTTTGTTTAATTTATCATCTCATACCCTTAATGCGGGAGAGATCTCCCTATTAAATAAGGGATTGAAATATGCCCCGGATAGACTACCAAACATAATTGATTTGTTCAAAGATCTTAACCATTTTGTCAGGAAACTTACGGTAGTTAGATCCTTCAATCTTAGGGGATCTAAAGGTTTGGAAGAATGTCCTAGGTTTCTCAATGCCCCACAAGATAAAATAATTTTTTTATAATTTGATTTCCCTTTTGGAGGAGCAAGATGTTCCAGATCCTAATGAGGATCTATTAAATATTCTAGAGGCGAATATCCCATCTGGACTTAAACCACCTTCCGTTTTTTACCCCCAGGCGGACAAAGGTCCATACATTCAACTATTTTATGAGTTGGTCCTAAAGGAGTTGAAGGTTCTCTGCAATACTTTCAAAAAGAAAAAAGCGAAAGTCTGTAATAACTTGGAGAAATCGGAATTAACAGCTATGTCCACCTTGAAAAATAACCATAATCTAATTATTAAAGGAGCGGACAAGGGAGGGGGTATTGTCCTGTTAGATAAAGTGGATTATCTAAAGGAAGCTGACCGTATTCTAGGTAACACAGATTACTATGAGGTTCTGACATGTGATCCCACTCCACATTTCAGGAGGGATTCGAGAGAGCTCATAGAACAAGCATATTTGAACGGGCTATTGACAAAAAAGAGAGAAGTTTTTTCATCTCAGCCAAAGGGGAGATCCCTATTTGTTTACTATCTCCCCAAGGTGCACAAATCCCTCACGAATCCACCGGGGCGCCCTATTATATCGGGCTTGGGCTCACTGATATCACCCATTTCTAAATGGGTAGATTTCCATCTGCAGAGATACGTTCCACATATGCCTTCATATTTAAGATCAGACCCTCTCCTTCCAGTTCAACAGTCCGAATATATAATCAGATTCACCGAATTTATGTTAACACACAATTCTTTTGAGTTTGACGGAAAGTTTTTTCTCCAAACTAAGGGTAACGCGATGGGGCGAGTTTTGCTCCATCCTATGCCAACTTGTTCATGGGTCACTGGGAACAGTTGATGATACTCAATGAACCATATTGGATGGAGCGACTCGCTCTCTATCGTAGGTTTATCGATGATATCCTTATTATCTGGAGGGGTGATTGGAATGAGGTGGAAGATTTTATGTCCTATATCAATAGTAACCGTTGGGGCCTTTCTTTTACATATAAGAAACATAAGTCCACTATTGATTTCTTGGACTTATCTCTTACAGGTTCTGAAGGGCGTATTACCACCAAAACATATCTAAAGAGTGTAGATGTGAATGGTTACCTACATGCCAACAGTGGCCATCACCCTACATGGATCCAGAACATTCCCCTAGGGCAGTTCACCAGAATCAAGCGAAATTGTACATTTGTGGCTGATTATGAGAGAGAGTCCCTGAAGCTGTGTCAGCGCTTTATAGAAAAATCTTATCCACCCAATAAGATTGTGAAGGCCTATATGAAAGTGCTTAGTTCTACCCATATACTTGAGCCTAGGTCTCAAGTTTTGAGCCACTCAAATGTGACCCTGACAGCGTCATCGACCCCTGAACATATATTCCACACAAATGAGCATTATATGATCCTTGAACTATTGGGAAAATCCCATGTCTCCACATTGAAAAGAGCTAAGTACAATATCAGTAACAAAGAGGTGGGAAAAGGTTCTACACCTATATTCTCTACCACGTTTAATAAAGGTTTTGACGATATCATTAATATCTTTTATATGTATTGGCCTATTCTAACTAAGGACCCCTGGCTATCGTTTTGTATCTCTGAAGTCCCAAAGGTCACTTTCAGAAAGGCCCCAAGTCTAAAGAATATTCTGGACCCCTCCAAATTACATCATTCCAGTGAGAAAAATAAAGGGGTACATAAAGATGAGTCACACCATATCAGTGAAATAAACAAAGCGGTGTATAAAGAAGGTGTTCCCAATAAATGTTGTGGTCGCAATATATGTCTTACATGCAAGTTTATTTGCTATCAGAGCTCCACGTTTAGCCCTTTTAAGAATTCTGATGTAATTTTTTCAGTTCAATCTGAAATCACTTGTAACACTTCATTTGTGGTGTATTTATTAACTTGCCCGTGTGTGCGTCAATATGTGGGCCAAACCACAAGACCCCTAAAATGTAGATTTCGTGAGCATAGAACAGCCATCATTCGTAACGATACTAGGTCTTCAGTAGCCCGCCATTTCTCTATTTTCCACGAGAATAATCCATCTGGTATACAGCTCATGGGGATAACCCATATTCCCCCCTACCAAGATGAGGCCAAAAGAAAAAAAGAGAATTGGTGAAATCCGAGTCAGTTTGGATTTTCAGGCTTGATACCATGACACCTAATGGTTTGAACAAAGAGTTAGAGCTCTTCTGATATATCCATGTTCATCCTCCTTCTTTTTTGCCTTTTGGGTGATAAGTACCCGAGTCTACTCTGGGCTCTCTTCACATTTATGTTTGGTGGGGATATCTGTTCTCTCTTTTATTTTATTTATATTTAATTTATTTTATTAACATATATATATTGTTTTTTGGTTACTGGTAGCGATATTCCAGAAGTACCCATGCTCTTTTTACTCCCTTGCTCCAATGAGTGACAAGTACCCAAGTCCACCCTGAGTTTCTTTTTCATTCATGTCTAGTGGGGAAATCATTATCTTATATAATCTCTCATATCAAGTTTAATAATTTCTTAGTGACCTCCCAAGTTCTACTAAGGGTCCCCTATTATATTAAGGGTCTCCTATTATATTTTGGAAAAATGAGGTCTGTCCCTTTAAATGGTGTTGTGATCGACCATTTATGCATTTATATATAATTTTGTATTTTTTGCTTATTATTTTGTTTAGTTAATTAAATTTTAGTGCCTGTTATATATCATTAATTTGTTTTTGAGGAAAGTGTTTTTTACCGTTCACTCACAGATGTGTATTATATTATTATTTTTTGCAATTTTGTTAAGTATATTTGATTGATTTACCTAATTTAGGGGTTTTTTTTTCCCTCACATGTTTAATTGATTCATTACCTTGAAGGTATTTAAATCAGGTTGTCCTGCAGCTATCTAGTCTTGAGAAAGTCCCGTGGGCGGGACGAAACGCGTAGACGTGTTTGCACTTTGCTACTGGACCCACTTAGTATCCTTCGACTGCCTTTGAGTGCCGTTTTCCATTTTTTATTTTTTATTTTTATTTTTATTTGTGTCTTTGACTTTTCGGTGAGTGAGGGAGTAGAGGACTTTCAGATACCTTTAGCTGTTCCATCTAACTGTACCGCGGTCTTTTGAGAAGATTCCGACCGCGGTATATGTTTCCAGCTCGTGTGTGATCTACCAGCCGTATCTGTGGGTGGTCTGCCTTAATTACACCGCGGTCTTTTTTGAAGATCCCGACCGCGGTGCATATCATCGGTTCTGACGGATCCCCTTTGGAGTAGGTCGGAGGCTTGCTGCACAGAATTCCCACCCTCCTTTACATATTTTATTTTTCATTTTTGTTCTCTCTTCAAGTATCGATCTCCATTTACATATACCTCGGTGGGGGGCCCACACCGAGGCAGGTACTATTATTATTGTTTTTTATAATTTTTTCGTGTTTTACATATATCTTTTGTGATTTCTTTTTTCACTTATACTGTGTCTCCTTTTAGGCAGCGGTGTTGATACCCTCTTTTTTTACCATGTATTTGTAATACATAGTTCATTGGTATACCCTTTATAATAGTAGGTTCCTATAGGTATACCTATAATATACAGTTCATTGGTACATCATTTACATTAGTGGGTTCATGTATTCACTGTGATTTTTATTTTTATTTATTTAGTGTTTTGATTTATCTTTTTTTTTAATTTTTTTTTTTATTCTTTATTTTTGTAGTGCATTTCAGAGAAATAAAAGTATAACATAAACCTGAGGTACCCCGGCGGCAATCCTCAGGCCATTTTGCAACAAGTATAACATTGGGGTAGATCAGACATGCATGCACAATTTTAGATTTTTAAGTTGTTAAACTCTTATAACAGATTATAGTAAGACCAGATGGTTCGTCGATGTAAGTAACATTCTAAAGTTTTACAATTGAGGAGAGACAGGTATAAAGCATGAAACGTAACGGCTAAAACGGTCATTGGTATATGTGAGCGGGCCGACCTCTATCATTGATGATGATGTGAAAGTGCGTCTAAGTGGGCTTGACAATTAAGGGAAGCCCGGAGAGGTACTTGGTGGTAAACATTACACTTGCGTATTTTGTAATAGTGGGTAATAACGTTGTGTATACAACCTATACATTGCCAGCTACGTAAGGGGGGCATCTACAGTCAACTATGGTAAATCTGCGAGGGGTAACATGGTGGCAGTGCAAGGATTGGTGTCGTACGGTTAGTAAGAGTATAATCAGGGCCCGTGTCACCGCATCGGCGGTCACCAGACGATAGTTTCAGCATGGTTTTCCGATATCGTTACATAAGAATCAGAGGAACTTTCCAAACATAGTGAATTTGCGAGAACTAAAGAGTTGAGATAGGATCTTGGATACTAGCAGTGACCAGGTAGTAACGACAGAGTGGCGGCACCTTAGGGATTATTGTGAGCATTTCCCAAGTTACATGGCACCATGTGTACTTTGCACAGTTTAAGCTGCCCACTAGTTGCTGATTTCGAACCTTTTAATTAAACAGTAGAGTACCTCAGTGGTTACCGCTTGCGGTTATACTAGGTTTGTGAGAGATTGTGCGGTTTAAGGGTAGCTATCAGACCTGCTAGGCGAGGTATTACGTTGGATGAGGCCAGGGAAGGTCTGATAAGGGGTACGGCTTATTCTGCGCATTGCTCAAAACGATAGTTAGGTAACCAAATTACAAACAAACACATGTACATATATATAAAACTCTTAACAGAAAATAGACTGCATGGTGAGGCTTCCTTACTGTGTACGAGAGTAGGCAAGTCAGTTGCACATCTCCAACATTGTATAAGCGATTTAGTTGCGTTGGTCAGTGTGGGAGGTTGGGGAACAGTATCGTGCAATTCCACCCGCTATCGCGGAGGGTCTGTCATGGTTCGCTCTGGGATAAGTGTTGTGCCATACCTTGTGTAAATCTAGAGGGTGCGTGAGGGGGGACCGTATCTATCCTGGCTAACGCCAGCCTGGACATTGGGTGTGTGTCCCGTCCTCCCTTGGTCAGTGACCTATTGCTGCGAGGTAGGCCAGTGTCTGGAGGTGTTTTGAGGTGTACAAGTTGGGTGATCAAGTGTGAGTGTGTGGGTAGGTGTGGCGTGGTGTGTGGTAGTGTGTATGTTTCGTGGCCCCCGGCAGCTCTTTGAAGGGAGCTCGCCCATGACTGGTCGGTTGTGAAGTGGGTGTGCGCGGGTGAGGTATGGCTGGTCCCCACTGGTAGGTGTTAGGGAGGTAGTAAGGCTATTATATGGCCCTTCGTGTGAGAGTGGGTCTGTCTATGGGTCCCGTGAGGTCTGGGAGGGTCAAGGCCCCGCTGTGCCCTAGGGTGGGGGGTGCCATTCAGAAAAATAGGTCAATACATTACAAGTCCAAGGAGAAATCGAGGTTTTTTGTAGGTGTCTCAGGGGTGTCTGCTGGGGTGTCGTTCCAGCGGTTTCTAAGGATCATACAGTCCTCGGTGTGTCACGATTTTCAGGTAGTGACCGCAGCGTAGGACACAGGGGTTGAGCCTCTCGGGATGAACGTGTTGATTTTTGTCAGGTCCCAATTATGATCTGATGTGTTCGGGTGAGGAGGTTCTTCTTGTGTGAGGGAGTCCTGTGGGATGCCCAGAGTCCGCAGAAGGTCTGGTGCGTCCTGGATGTCGTGGATCAAGTGGTAATCATTTCCTTGTTGTATACTGAGAGTCCTGGGGTTCCGCCATTTGTAGCTGATTCCGTTTCGGTGGAGCAGGGAGGTGAGCGGTCGAAGCGACCTGCGCCAGGCCAAGGTGCCGTTAGACAGGTCGGCAAAGAAGGTGAGACCCCTGTTGTCAAACTGTAGCGGGGTTTTGCCCCGTAGGGCCATGAGGATCACTGATTTATCTATCCCAGTGCGGAACGTGACTATGGTGTCTTTTGTGGCTGAAGGTGGTGCCCTGGAGGACTTAGGGATCCGAAATATGTCCGCGGGGGTGATGGCTTCAGGCTGTCCATGAGGCAATATGGCTGCTATCATGCGCCGAATAACATGCGGCAGTTCTGACTCCGTTATTTCGTCTGGGAGCCCTCTAACTTTCAGGTTTTGCCTTCTTCTGGTGTCCTCTTGTGCCGCAAGCCTGCATTCATAAAGCCGGTTCTGCCCTTGTAGGTCCTGTAATGCCTTTTGTAAGGATGACAGGTCCTGCTGGTGATACGGCTTGTCAGGCCCTGTATTTCTCCCCTGAGGGCATGTACATCAGTCAGTATGTTCTTTTGAAGTTCTGCCAGTAGGGCTTTCAGCATCCCTGTGGTCACCAATTCAGCGTCGGTACTTGTCCCTTGGGGTCTGGCCCTCTGTGGCATGGCTGGGGCTGGTGGGTAGTCGTCCTCTGCATCTCCAGAGAGATCATCAGAAAAATCAGAGCAGCCGCCATGAAGGGCTGCCATATTGGGCTCCGTCGGGCCTCGTGCTTGCCTCCACATATCTCCGATTGTCAGCCCAGAGGTAGGTTTTGCGGGCCCCGGTTTTTTGTTTTTCTTTCCCATATTGCTTTGGGGGCGTCTCTGCAGCCTTTTGGGAGGTTAGTGGGTAAGTTTTGTGTATTTTAAGCAGTTTTCCGTCGTGTTGTGTCTGGAGCTCCGTTTTTTTGCGACCGCTCTCCTCGGCAGTTCGGCTCCGCCCCGTTTTGATTTATCTTAACTATATTTATTGTATATGAGTTTTACCTCAATAAATACAGCTTATATATTTTCTAAATATCTATTTCTGAGCGCACATACTTTTTTTTTTTGAGCTATCACTGAATTTTAGACGCTATGAACGTATGTAGCTGCCAGTTTTTATTATTTGTTATTCATTACACCTTGTATTTACTTTTCAAGCCTATAGCCACTAAGTAAAAAAAAAAAAACATGATGACGTCACATGCAATGAAAAAGACGGTCACATAATGAGGAATCAGAGCGTAATGACATTAAAAAAAGCTAAGCTAGGACCATAGGAGATAGAAATCAGAGGGAGAACATGAAACTGAGTTTTTACTTATTCCAATAATACCAACAGGAATCTCCCCATATATTGCACAAAGTGATTACAGATAAGGGCAAATCGAATATATGTAGTCCATAATATATAATTATATAATTAAGAGCATTCACCATGACAAAGTGCATGAAAGTGTATGTATACCAACACATATTTCAAGACAAAGTATTAACCCCCTAAGGACGGAGGCAATTGTACATGTTCTGATCAAAACAAAATGTTATTAAAACCTTTAACTTGTGCTATATATGTGTTCAACGGTAATTCACCTCTTTCATATTAAATGCACCCACACTTATTATATATAATTTTGTTCATGAGAAACAGGGCTTTCATTAGGTGTTCTTGCATGGCAAGACCACTTACTATTATCTCACATATATATTATTCTTATTATGATAGCCAGATTTACCACCCTAACTCCTCCCACAGTTTTTACACTACATAGACAGTAATATACCGAAACGTGCGGATTGTTCCACATCGGTGTGCTATTACTTTGTGGAACGTTTCGCCGAATGGTTCACGAAAAATCGTTGTTTTTGTGGTGAAATTGGTCCCATAGGAATGAATGGCAGAATGTTCAAAACTAGACTGGGAGCTGACAAAAGCTAGAGTGTGAGCTGAAAAATCAGGACATGATTTCTAAACTGCCACCACTCCCTCATTTTCAAGCCCACCTACACAAATCTTATATCAAAACGTTCAGCTATCCCTGCTGCAACTAAAAATGTCCACGGCTAAGCCATAGTCCTGATAGTTTTCACAATATGACCATTTGTTTGCAACTCACGCCGTCCATTGACATTCATTGAAACTCATTTTTAATATTTCATAGACATACTATGCATCAAAATGTAGGTCTGGGTCTTGTGATTCTCACAAAATAAAGCTCTTCACTGTAGGATTTATAGTTTTTAAAACTACGAACGTTTGAAGATGGCAACCGCCAGTGAAGTGAGCAATTTGGAGCAGTTTGTTTTTAACTGCTCTTCTCTGCCCTTGCTGTAGAGTGAGTGCCATAGGAACCCAGGTGAGTGAGCAGCCAGCAGAGCCACTCCAAATAGTTACTTTACTCACTCCAAACACTCCATAAAGTTACTCTGCCCAGTCCAACCTTTCCACAGTTACCCCCCGTGCTGGACCCACATACATGTCACTCCCCAATCACCACATATAACATGTACCCCACACCCAGTCTATGTACACACAGTGATCCGGGCACTTACCGGCAGCAGTGGAGATCGGACACATAGCTGCTTGCGTGCCCCTGCCCTCTCCTCCTTACTCCTGCCGTGCGCGCCCTCTTCACACTATAACTGTGAGCACGCTCCATGCCCGCTCTCACCAGTCTCCCAGTGCACGCTCCAGGCCCGCTCTCTCCAGTCTCCCAGTGCGCGCTCCAGGCCCGCTCTCTCCAGTCTCCCAGTGCACGTTCTCAGACCGCTCTCACCAATCTCCCAGTGCGCGCTCTTGGCCTGCTCTCACCATTCCTCCAGTGCGCGCTCCCGGCTGGGCACTCTTCACACTGTCCACTTCCTATTTCCTCACACTGGTCACCTTCCTCCCCCGGCCGGGTGGCGGTCTCAGTGTGAGTGAATGCTCCCACATAATAGTGACTGACTGTGCATAGTGTAACATTGACTCACTGCTACATTTACATATTAGGAAAACAAATCACATGAGCTCCATTGCAGCCAAATGTTATTAGAGGAGAGATAATAACTGTGTGAGATTAACCAACACCTGTTGCCTGTAAGAAGGGAAGATTATTTTTTTTTCTTGTGTTTTGTGAATCATTACTTTTTGTGCATTTGTTGATGTTTCCTGAGAATCTCTGCATTTGTTAACACCGGGAGTAAATGACAGAGGGAGCACTCTATGACCACTTCAGACTTCAGGGTATAGGTTTAAAATTACTTTTTTACACTAGTCAGCGTTTTATTAATCGTTAGCTGTGTGAATATCATCATGCCATCTAAAGGAAAGAGATCGCTGGACTAAACTGGACCTTTCAGACCCACGCTTTTCGTGATCCGGAACCCCACATGCCCAGGAGGTACATAGTGAACCTGTGGTGTCATTCCCATGTTCAACTCAGTGTTAAGTTCAAGAGCACAGTGACAGTGTGATGGGCACTTCTGAAAACCATGGCATGCAAGAACCAAATGAGATATCTGTGCAGGCATCATTTCATCAGGGTCATCATGGCTATGCCCCGAATTCTCCAGCCTGTATCCTGCTGTCACTAGGAGGAATCCACATCTCTGCACACATTCATCTCCAGTCTCTCTGTTCTCCAGTGGGAGTTTCTAAAGAGAACACTTGGGACACATTACAAAAGAGTATATCCATCTGGATTTGGGACTCTTAAAGCAAACCATGGTGATGTGATATTTTGCACTTTAGCACTTTTTTTGCACTTTATAGTATAGTGGAAAATATATTTTTCATATATAAACATATGATGTTTATATTTGTCCTTAGTGCATTTTTGCTAATACATTTCTATTCAGTTATATCTATTCTATTGAGTGCGATACCATTTGGTATTTTTTGTATAATATTATTGAGGGTCTTTGGAGGTGACCCAGATACCTGCACCTATTGTGATTGAGTGCAAGTACTACTTGTGGTTTTTTCATCATGGCTACGGAAGGTTAAGGAAAAAACAGTGTACATACATGGCTCTGACATTTTTGGCATACCCCAGTGAGCTTGATGATGTAAGGAAGGATGATCTTGATCAAATTCTGAAGAAGGGCAACACCTTGTATGGCACAACAATAAAACAGCTAAAACAAAGAAATGTCTATCAGCACCAACACTTGACAATGGAAGAACTGCCCCTCAGAGTCAACACTGACAAATGTGAGTATAACATTGTTTAATCTCCAGTGTTATCGGGATGTGTGAGAGACACGGTAGACGGTGACAACCATTGTTGGTTTGTTGACCTCTGCATAAGACTTCAGTGCCTCAATGCAGATGTTACACATGCACTTTTTATAGTAGCGCAGTATTGCATTGCATTGTTCAGAGACACGTCTGGGAGATATGGACTGTTTGATTCTCATAGTCGAAATAAGGATGGACTTCCTGCCACTGGAAAAGGAAAAGCTGTTATGATAACTTTTACACATTTGAGTGATATGGGGGCAAGGATTTATAAGTTGTATGAATTGCTTCTTACAGACACCAGAGGCCCTATTGATGGACTGCAGTATGACTTCATGCCAGTGGCATTTCATCGTGCAAGACGTCTGTCAGATGGTTTGCTGTCCCCACCGGTGCAATCTGATAAACCACAAAATAGAAACATGTGGAGAACAAAGTGACACAGATGACCAAAGATGCAACACACACTGGATTCCCAGCCAGCAAGCATTCTCCACGGTCACTTGATGCAAAATCCTCAAAGGGCACATGGAAGGACAGTGAGGCATTTTCCAAATTAAATGAACAGCGACGACAAAAACTAAAGATAAGACACAAAAATGAAAGAAGGCGTGGTTTCAAGGCTACAAAGATGTCTGTCACCAATAAGAAGAGGACATACATCACTAGCCGATACGGAGCAGATGCTGATTTGAAGTTGAAGCAGAAGCAATATATGATTCGCAAATATGCGACAGATGCCAATTTCAACTTGAAGCAGAAGCAATATATCACCGGCAAGTATGCGACAGATGCTTATTTCAACTTGAAGCGGAAGCAATACACAACCAGCAAATATGTGACAGATGCCAATTTTAACTCGAAGAAGAAGCAATACATCACCATAAAATATGCAATAGATGCAGGTTTCAAGTCAAAGCAGAAGCAATACACAACCGGCAAATATCATAATGAACGTCACTTGCAACATTGCATGAGTTACATGAAAATGAAGCGTCACACTCAAGCAGATTTTTGCATAACCCATAAGATGCAATGTACCTTCAAAATAAGAATGAAATACAGACGATGGACTTGTGTCATGCGGGAATCCAGTCAACCAGTGGACAACAGCCTAATGCAGACAGCTATATCCACTTTCCATGAATGTATTAAAGCTGGGCCAACTTTTGTGTGCACGATGTGTCATCGCACCCTTTTCCCTAAGCAAGTGAAACATTGCATTCGCAATTACAAGTAGAATCTATACATTGTTGTTGCCTGTTGCAGTATGACTTCATGCCAGTGGCATTTCATCGTGCAAGACGTCTGTCAGATGGTTTGCTGTCCCCACCGGTGCAATCTGATAAACCACATAATAGAAACATGTGGAGAACAAAGTGACACAGATGACCAAAGATGCAACACACACTGGATTCCCAGCCAGCAAGCATTCTCCACGGTCACTTGATGCAAAATCCTCACAGGGCATATGGAAGGACAGTAAGGCATTTTCCAAATTAAATGCACAGCGACGACAAAAACTAAAGATAAGACACAAAAATGAAAGAAGGCGTGGTTTCAAGGCTACAAAGATATCTGTCACCAATAAGAAGAGGACATACATCACTAGCCGATACGGAGCAGATGCTGATTTGAAGTTGAAGCAGAAGCAATATATGATTCGCAAATATGCGACAGATGCCAATTTCAACTTGAAGCAGAAGCAATATATCATCAGCAAGTATGCGACAGATGCTTATTTCAACTTGAAGCGGAAGCAATACACAACCAGCAAATATGCGAAAGATGCCAATTTTAACTTGAAGAAGAAGCAATACATCACCAGAAAATATGCAACAGATGCAGGTTTCAAGTCAAAGCAGAAGCAATACACAACCGGCAAATATCATAATGAACATCACTTGCAACATTGCATGAGTTACATGAAAATAAAGCGTCACACTCAAGCAGATTTTTGCATAACCCATAAGATGCAATGTACCTTCCAAATAAGAATGAAATACAGACGATGGACTTGTGTCATGCGGGAATCCAGTCAACCAGTGGACAACAGCCTAATGCAGACAGCTATATCCACTTTCCATGAATGCATTAAAGCTGGGCCAACTTTTGTGTGCACGATGTGTCATCGCACCCTTTTCCCTAACCAAGTGAAACATTGCATTCGCAATTACAAGTAGAATCTACACATTGTTGTTGCCTGTTGCAGTATGACTTCATGCCAGTGGCATTTCATCGTGCAAGACGTCTGTCAGATGGTTTGCTGTCCCCACCGGTGCAATCTGATAAACCACATAATAGAAACATGTGGAGAACAAAGTGACACAGATGACCAAAGATGCAACACACACTGGATTCCCAGCCAGCAAGCATTCTCCACGGTCACTTGATGCAAAATCCTCACAGGGCATATGGAAGGACAGTAAGGCATTTTCCAAATTAAATGCACAGCGACGACAAAAACTAAAGATAAGACACAAAAATGAAAGAAGGCGTGGTTTCAAGGCTACAAAGATGTCTGTCACCAATAAGAAGAGGACATACATCACTAGCCGATACGGAGCAGATGCTGATTTTAAGTTGAAGCAGAAGCAATATATGATTCGCAAATATGCGACAGATGCCAATTTCAACTTGAAGCAGAAGCAATATATCATCAGCAAGTATGCGACAGATGCTTATTTCAACTTGAAGCGGAAGCAATACACAACCAGCAAATATGCGAAAGATGCCAATTTTAACTTGAAGAAGAAGCAATACATCACCAGAAAATATGCAACATATGCAGGTTTCAAGTCAAAGCAGAAGCAATACACAACCGGCAAATATCATAATGAACATCACTTGCAACATTGCATGAGTTACATGAAAATAAAGCGTCACACTCAAGCAGATTTTTGCATAACCCATAAGATGCAATGTACCTTCAAAATAATAATGAAATACAGACGATGGGCTTGTGTCATGCGGGCATCCAGTCAACCAGTGGACAACAGCCTAATGCAGACAGCTATATCCACTTTCCATGAATGCATTAAAGCTGGGCCAACTTTTGTGTGCACGATGTGTCATCGCACCCTTTTCCCTAACCAAGTGAAACATTGCATTCGCAATTACAAGTAGAATTTACACATTGTTGTTGCCTGTTGCAGTATGACTTCATGCCAGTGGCATTTCATCGTGCAAGACGTCTGTCAGATGGTTTGCTGTCCCCACCGGTGCAATCTGATAAACCACATTATAGAAACATGTGGAGAACAAAGTGACACAGATTACCAAAGATGCAACACACACTGGATTCCCAGCCAGCAAGCATTCTCCACGGTCACTTGATGCAAAATCCTCACAAGGCATATGGAAGGACAGTAAGGCATTTTCCAAATTAAATGCACAGCGACAACAAAAACTAAAGATAAGACACAAAAATGAAAGAAGGCGTGGTTTCAAGGCTACAAAGATGCCTGTCACCAATAAGAAGAGGACATACATCACTAGCCGATACGGAGCAGATGCTGATTTTAAGTTGAAGCAGAAGCAATATATGATTCGCAAATATGAGACAGATGCCAATTTCCACTTGAAGCAGAAGCAATATATCACCGGCAAGTATGCGACAGATGCTTATTTCAACTTGAAGCGGAAGCAATACACAACCAGCAAATATGCGACAGATGCCAATTTTAACTTGAAGAAGAAGCAATACATCACCAGAAAATATGCAACATATGCAGGTTTCAAGTCAAAGCAGAAGCAATGCACAACCGGCAAATATCATAATGAACGTCATTTGCAACATTGCATGAGTTACATGAAAATGAAGCGTCACACTCAAGCAGATTTTTGCATAACCCATAAGATGCAATGTACCTTCAAAATAATAATGAAATACAGACAATGGACTCGTGTCATGCGGGAATCTAGTCAGTGGACAACAGCCTAATGCAGACAGCTATATCCACTTTCCATGAATGCATTAAAGCTGGGCCAACTTTTGTGTGCACGATGTGTCATCGCACCCTTTTCCCTAACCAAGTGAAACATTGCATTTGCAATTACAAGTAGAATCTACATTGTTGTTGCCTGTTTGACAGGGAAATATGTCCATGTGTTCAACAATCACTGTCAAGGCCCTGAACAATGCACTGTACCAGATGAAAGGACCAAAGAATCGATTTGTCACAACTGTGATTCAAATTTAAAAGCAGGACACAAATCATCCATCGCTGTGGCTAACAACATGGAGCTGGCGCCCATTCCCCCAGAGCTCTGCGATTTGAATGTGCTGGAAAGACAACTTTTGGCTAAAATACTGCCATTTGCCAAGCTCATCACACTTCCCAAAGGTAGACAGGCAGCAATACATGGCGCTGTAGTGTGTGTGCCATCCGAGGTGAAAACCACGGTCAATACTCTACCAAGATCGCAGAACACATCCCAGTTACACAGAGTGAAGTTGAAACGACGTCTGACTTCACAATGTCAACATGAAAAATGTAGTAGCAGGTCTGTCAAAACTCATTTACACACACCCTGACTACAGTGACATTTCAATCAAAGTGGATGAGACAATCGCGGATGATGATAATGATGATGGGATGGAACTCGACAGTTGTGATGAAACTGAAATGATGGAGATACTTGAATGTATCGAAAATTGTGATCTATCAGAGGTACAGTCTGCAGGTTTACCGGCAGCTTCTGAGCAACAGGAAGGCCAGGACCAACAACCTCCCAATGCAGAGGATGAGAAGGATGCACTAAGACCTGATATTGGCCTAGACAGTTGTTTGCAGCCATCTGACCTTCGAGAGGAAGCACTGACACACGGTGATGAAATATTCAGCATTGTAAACACACCTTTCAGCTTCTTTAAAGTTCCTAGGCTTTAGGTAATGGCTTTCCCTGTTCAGTTCCCTAATGGACAGAATACATTTGACCAGGCAAGACAAGTCAAACTGTCCCCGAGCATGTATTTCAATGCAAGGCTTTTTTGTGTGGATACTCGTTTTGCAAGAGACACAAGCTACCTCTTCTTTGCACAGTTTGTCACAGAGACACACATGGCCAAAAGCAGCATGTCCATCCAGTTAAGGAAAGGAAAACCCAATACCAGGGATGGACGAAAAATATCTAACAAGTTGCTACAGGACAAGCGTGAGGTTGAGAGGTTGGTGCGAAACCGAGATGCCACAAGGTTTATGCAACCACTGAGAGGGAGTCCAGCTTACTAGGATAAAAATCTGAAGAATTTGCTAGCCATGGTCAGACAATTGGGTAAGCCAACTTTTTTTCTTACCTTCTCTGCTGCAGAATGCAGATTGCAGAGTTAATAACGGCAATAAAGGCGCAACAAGGTCAAATGGTGGATTTTGTAGAGCTAGACTGGGCTGAAAAGTGTGACATTCTTCGAGGCAACCCAGTGACCACCATGCACATGTTTGACAAACGGGTTGATGCTCTGATGCGAGAGCTGCTGTTGGGTCCTGCACAGCCAATCTGTGAAGTTATCAACTACTTTTACTGGGTTGAATTTCAGGCGAGAGGGAGCCCTCATATACATTGTCTCTGTTGGGTAGCAGGAGCTCCTATATTTGGACAAGACAGTGATGACAAGGTGTGTGCCTTTAAAGATCATAACATCTCATGCCAGCTGCCTGGTGAAGCCAAACAGGCCTTACTTCCCAGATTTGTAACATAACTTCAAATGCACAGCAGATCTCATTCAAAATTGTGCAAGAAAGGTAACAGAGTATGCAGATTTGGATTTCCAAAGTTAGAAAAACGAGGATAACTTACCCGATGCCAGAAGACCAGGGAGATCGTGCAATGAAACCACAAGCAGCCAAAAACAAACTGAAACCAGTCTGGGATTTGCTTAATAACCCGAAAGTGCAGCTTGAAAACATGTCACAGCTACTGGCACAGTGTGATATGACTTTGAATCAGTACAACTCGTACATTGAAGCATTGACCTCCTCAAGCGTGATTCTAATGAAGCATGATGTCAAGGACTGCTGGGTGAACAACTACAATCCACATTTGCTGACGGCCTGGAACGCCAACATGGACCTCCAGTACATTCTTGATGAGTATGGTGTCATCATGTACATATTGTCCTACATACCCAAGCCAGAACGCGAGCTGAGTGACTATCTCAAAACAATAGTCAAAGAAATGAGCCCAGAAACAGAGACAGAACAAGAAGAAATTAAAGAAGTTCTTCAGGCTTATTCAAAACACAGAGGTCAGCGCCCAGGAGTCTGTGGCCCATACGTGCAGCCTGAAAATGAAGTCTTGCTCACGTGAGGTTGTTTTTCTGCCAACTGGTGACAACGCACTGAAAATGAGTCTCCCATTCAGTGCGTTGCAGAACAAACCAGCCGATTCTCTTAATGTGTGGATGATGAGTTTTGTCGACAAATACAGAGCCAGACCCGAAACCCCAGACTTTGAGTCCATGTGTTTGGCAGACTTTGCATCCCATTACAGGGTTGTCTATGGCAAGCAAAAGGAAGATGGCAAGCAAAAGGAAGACGCCAAGCGTGTCAGCCTATTGAATGAAATGGGAATGATTCAAAAACGCACGAGAGGGAAGCCTCAGGTACGCACGCTTCTCAGAGAAGAAGGACCCCGAGAACTACTATGGCAGACTGCTTAAACTCTACCTCCCCCACCGTTCAGAGTCATCATTGAAAACTGTAAGGTTCCCAACACACCAGGATTTTTACAAAGCGCCTGTGTGAGCTTACCAGGAGAAGAAGCAATCCGAGCAGTGTCTGCAATTGTTACCAGCAACCAAAAGAAGTTCGAACAACACAACAAAATTGTGGAACAAGTCTTGGATGACTTTCTAAAAAACAGCCCTGTTGAAATGCTTGGAACACCTTTGCCCCCAAAGCTGTGTTGGATAGGTTGAAATGTATAAAGGAACGCAAAGAAGGGAAAACACTTCATGAGAATGAACAAGATGATGTTCCAGAGTATACACGTCACAAACAAACAGGTGGAATTGCGCTTACTGTGGAGGCCCCACAAATGTGCCCTGATTTCCTTCGGAAAATGTACAGAAACCTTAACTGGACACAAGCTCAGACATTCTACTCATTTGCATGGCCTAAAATCTGACCCATTCTATAACATTGTCACTGGTGGCGCTGGGACAGGCAAATCACACCTGATAAAGTGCATCTATGCTGAGGCGACAAAGATACTCTGTAAACTTACCAGACTAAGTGAGGATACAGACATATCCATGCCCAGCGTTTTACTAACTGCATTTACAGGAACAGCAGCTTTCAACATTTCAGGCAACACTTTGCATTCTCTGCTGAAGTTGCCAAGAAGCTTGAAGCCACCCTACCAAGGACTTGGAAATCACATGTATGAAGTGAGGGCACAGCTGTCAAATGCAGAGATCATTGTTATTGACGAGGTGTCAATGATTTCAAAGCCCCTGTGTGCCTACATCAACTGGAGATTACATCAAATGAAAGGCAATAAGAAACCTTTTGGTGGTATGTCAGTGCTAGCAGTAGGAGACTTTTACCAGGTCCCCCCGCTGGGAAAAAGTAAGCCACTCTGTATGTTTGAGGAAAATACCAATGTCGTCTGGAAAGACTACTTTCAGATGACCATGCTGACAGAGCTCATACGACAGAAGGATGACATTTCATTTGCTGAGCTTTTAAATAGAATCAGAGTGAAGCAGAAGACTTGCACCTTAAGCAATGATGACAAAGCTCTGTTTGCTCAGGCTTTGACAGATTCCACCCACTGCCCTAATGACGTGCTGCACATCTTTGCCACCAACAAAGAGGTTCACAAACATAATGCCACAACTGTGTCTGTTCTCCATTCAAACGTCACCAACATAGATGCCGCCGATTACAGAAAAGACCCTAAAACAGGAGTGATGCAGAGGCAACACCAACCTTTCAAAGGACACAAATACAATCTGATTGACACACTGCAAGCATCTGAAGGTGCCCGTATCATGATCACAAGAAACATTGATGTTGAAGACAGGCTTGTTAACGGGACATTTGGCAAGATTGCAAGAATAATCATCCAGACTGAGAATAGTGCTACTACGGTAAACAAGCTTAGGCTTGTGCTGGACAATCCAAATGCAGGACAGAGATACCGTAACAAGTCGTCTGGTGATGCTGACAACTTGGTGTACATAGAAAGGGTAGAAGAAAACCTGAGACAGAAAGGAGTTGTTCGCAGGCAGTTCCCCCTGAAGTTGGCTTTTGCATGTACAATTAATAAGTGTCAGGGGATGTCGATACAGTCGGCAGTGGTCTCATTGACACAGGTTTTCCAATCGGGAATGGCCTTTGTTGCTCTGAGTAGAACGACTACACTCCAAGGACTGCACATAACCGACTTTGATGAGAAGAAGATCTTTGCTAAACCTGAAATCACAGCCTCCCTGGACTCAATGAAGAATGCATCACTGGAAAGTGTTATGCCCCTCTTAAAGTTTCTACAGACAACAGACAAACAGCAAACATTAACAATTATCCATCACAACACGGAAGGATTACCAGCTCACATTGAAGATATCAAATCTCACCATGAGTTGAAACTTGGAGATGTTTTATGTTTCACTGAAACTCATCTCTCAGGCTCTTCTGTTGCTGAAAGTCTCCAGCTGAAGGGCTACAACCCGTTCAAACGCAACAGACATCTCTCGTACGCGAACCTTCCTGACATTGCAAGTAAAAGTGGTGGAGGTGTCACCTTGTATGTCAGAAACCATTTCAAGGCCTTTGAAAAGCAGTATCATCACAATGTGACGGACTTGGAGTTCTTGGTTGTCAAACTGGAGTCCCCTGTACAAGCTTTGATCGCCGTTGTTTACAGGCCACCGGATTACAGTATTGGACAATTCCTTACTAACCTGCTGGGCCTCTTGGAATCTTTGGAAATAATGGATTGCCAAGCTATAATACTCTGTGGAGATTTCAATTAAGATTTTCTGTCCAGAGCAAAGAAGCCAATATCTGACCTTCTTCACTCAAAAGGATATACCCAACTGGTCTGGGCAGCCACCACAGAAAAAAAAACACTGTTGGATCACATTTACATCTCCAGGGTGCAGCACTGTCTCCAGTCAGGAGTACTGCACAGTTAGTACAGCTATCATGATCCTGTGTATTGTGTTTTGAGCAGTGGTTGTGAACACGCTTAGAGCCTGCATAAACAGGGCATGAGCGTTCCCAGGAAACAGAGTTTGTGAACACGCTTAGAGCCCGGGGCATGAACGTTGCCAGGAAACAGTGGTTGTAAACACGCTTAGAGCCCGCATAAACGGGCATGAGCATTGCCAGGAAACAGTGGTTGTAAACATGCTTAGAGCCTGCATAAACAGGGCGTGAGCGTTGCCAGGAAACAGTGGTTGTAAACATGCTTAGAGCCTGCATAAACGGGGCACGGGAGTTGCCAGGAAAAGGAGGACATGAACATTCTTAGAGCCCGCATAAACGGGGCATGAGCGTTGCCAGGAAACAGACGACGTGAACACACTTAGAGCCCGCATAAATGGGGCATGAGCGTTGCCAGGAAACAGTGGTTGTAAACATGCTTAGAGCCCACAAAAACGGGGCATGAGCGTTGCCAGGAAACGGAGGACGTCAACACGCTTAGAGCCCGCATAAACGGTGCATGAGCATTGCCAGGAAACAGTGGTTGTAAACACGCTTAGAGCCTGCATAAATGGGGCATGAGCGTTGTCAGGAAACGGAGGACGTCAACACACTTAGAGCCCGATTAAACAGGGCATGAGCATTGCCAGGAAACAGTGGTTGTGAGCACTGATTATCATCAAACATATAGCACTCCAACCACACAATAGTTACTCAAGCCACTCCACCCAGTTACTCCGTCCACTCCAGTTGTAGACTACTGGTGGAGGCAAGAACACTTCACACAATTTTCCCAGAAAATTTTAGCTTTTCTAGTTATTCTTATTATTATAGCCAAATTTACCACCCTAACTTCTCCCACAGTTTTTACACTACATAGACAGTAATATACCGAAATGTCCGGCTTGTTCCCGATCGGTGTGCTTTTACTTTGTGGAACGTTTCGCCAAATGGTTGTTTCTACAAGTACCGCCAATTGTAATACTATTAAGCCTGATGATTGATGTTTGGGCACCTCAAGCCTGAATGTAATGTTCCTATGCACTGCAAAATTACAAAATAAAAATAAATGAATAAATAGCTCCTTTGCTCATACATAAAGAAACTATTTATTAAATCCAAAGTTTAACATATTTTTGTATAAATATAAACAAACTGAAGTTTTGATCAATGCAAAGTTACTATGTGATTTTAGATTTGCTTGTGTTTTTTTTTCCTCTTCATTCTTTTTCCCTCATATTACAAATACAAATCTTGAAAAATCTATAATTAATTAATCAGAGGAAACAACACTACAAACTTCAGATGATTTAGAGAAGGCTAAAATAACATCTATGGAAGATCAATCTGTATAACAAGAACATCTTGCAACAGCACTTGATTTCCAGTTTGAAAAAAATCAAACAAGAAATTCAACTAAATATGCAAGATCTGAAAAAGGACATATCAGTGTTAGGAAAAAGAGATAATGAAAGCAAAGAAAAAGTGGAAAATCTTTTACTATGAAAGGAGAATTTAATTCATGTAATTGTTCTTTTTTCTGGCAATCTTTATTTAGACATATTATATAAACGGTACAGTGAGGCAAATGTATCGTAGGTTAACTGAAAACATTAAATAACTGGTACACTTGAGCTTCGTAAAGTGTAAGGTATGCAGTAGGAATATAATCAACATGGTAGGACATTCAGCAAGCCATCTGATTAGCAGGATTCAGGCCATAAATCTGGTCCTAAGCTATTGTGTGTAGGAGGTACATCAGTAATTCTTAGGGTGTGTGCCAGAGTTGGTTTGCAATTTGTGTTGTGCAGAGTTGTTGGAGGCACCATGAGCCTCAGCATGTGCCATCTTGTATTCCTATGCACCCCCCACAACGTTATGACAAGGGTGGGCGATGTGGTATCAGTTTGGTTTGTGTCTAGTTTTCTCGCTCTGTGCGTAGGTCGGCTTTGTATGTCTGGTGTCGAGATGAAGGGTCGCTTGTTCCCTCTAAGCGAGAGTCCTGATATGGTGAGTAGTGTAAGATCAGTGTCTTCCATAACTCAGCTCAGTGTAGTGGTAATCCAATGTGGGGGGGGGGGGTGTACTAAGTCCTATAGAGTATAAGAGTATAGGCGGAGTAAAGAAAAAGAGATAGAGGGGAGAGGACAGTTCCCCTGTCTCTCCCCCTCGTCTCCCAGCCAGTAGCCAAGCCAGGAGGGTGTCGAATTTTCTGGGCGTAGTCGGCCCGAGTCTCTAACAGGTGTTGTGGTTGGAATGTCTAGGTTGTCGATATCCCAGGTCTGAGACGTATGTCACCCATGGGAACCAGGTCAAGGCGCATTTATCAGAGCGTCCCTGGAGGTCAGCTGTCAGAGTTTCCATTGCATATATTTCTTTTACCTTTGCAACCCACTGTTGATGGGTAGGCTCCTTTGGGCGCTTCCAAGAGGTGGGTATAAGAGATTTTGCAGCATTGAGGAGCGTTTGTGTAGCATGGTGCAGGAGCATTTTTAGGGGGTTGAGTGCAATTCAGTTGCCTGTTATTTTTTTAATTTTGTTGCGGATCATTGCCCAGTAAGGAGTTTCAGCGTTTGTGTAGCATGGTGCAGGAGCATTGTTAGGGGGTTGAGTGCAATTCCGTTGCCTGTTATTTCTTTAATTTTGTTGCAGATCATTGCCCAGTAAGGAGTTATGGATGGGCACGACCACCATGTGTGGTTGTTTGTCCCCACCTCTGAACCGCATCGCCAGCATGTATCTGGTATCTCTGTGTGCATATGGTGTAGGACGTCTGTCATCCTCTAACATCGTGTGAGTAGCTTGTAGCTTAGTTCCTGGTATTTAGAGCAGATAAAACATTTGTGCATCAGCGTGAATATTTTGTCCCATTCTTGTGCGGTGAGATTCGTCCCTGAGTCCCTTTCCCATTTGCTTATGTATCCTACAGGGGTATTAACATTTGCTGTTGTCGTAAGCATAGTGTGTAGGGTTGAGATTCCCCATGTGGGGTGTTTCCAAATGGTGCAGAGGTGTTCGAAGTCCATGAGTGGCCTTTGCAGGTGTCCCTTTCCTGGTATTGTCTGGTAATAGGACTTAATTTGGTGGTATTGGAATTGCTTGAGTGTGGTCGGTCCCCTGTCCGGGCAGAGCTCTGTCAGGGTCTTGAGTTAGGTGGCAGTGCACCATTGGTGCAGATATACCCAGTCTGTCGGTTGGACTTGAGGTGAGCCGTCAGCTAGGTTGGGGTTATTGGTTATGGGTGTAAGAGGCGAGGGTGCGCTGGTGAGTTGCCGCTTATATCGCAGGGTCTTCCAGACCCCAACAGTTGCATCAATCAGAGGGTTTTGTGTGCGCCAGTCATTAGCCTCAGTGTTACCTAACCATAGTCTGAAGGGGATCCTGCCTTCTGCCTGTACAATCTCTCTGGGGCGGTAAGTAGCACAATTTGCAGGATCTTTACCCTCTTTGGGGATAACCGTAACCACGGCAGCCAGCGCATCCCTGGGGAAATGGCCACCGGTTTGGATCGTGTTGAGGCCTTTTAAGAGTTTTGGGAGAAGTATGTCCCGGAATATGCGCAGGTATGTTAGTGGGAGGCCGTCGGGTCAGGGTGCTCGGTGAGGTTTACAGAGCTTCAGAGCCACTTCGAGTTCTTCAATTGTTAGGGGCTGTTCCAGTTCCTCTGACATTTAGGGGGTTAGTTTCCTGTCAACATTTTGCTCTAGAAATTCAGAGATTGCGCGTTGGTGTTAGAAACATAGAAACATAGAAACATAGAATGTGACGGCAGATAAGAACCATTCGGCCCATCTAGTCTGCCCAGTTTTCTAAATACTTTCATTAGTCCCTGGCCTTATCTTATAGTTAGGATAGCCTTATGCCTATCCCACGCATGCTTAAACTCCTTTACTGTGTTAACCTCTACCACTTCAGCTGGAAGGCTATTCCATGCATCCACTACCCTCTCAGTAAAGTAATACTTCCTGATATTATTTTTAAACCTTTGTCCCTCTAATTTAAGACTATGTCCTCTTGTTGTGGTAGTTTTTCTTCTTTTAAATATAGTCTCCTCCTTTACTGTGTTGATTCCCTTTATGTATTTAAATGTTTCTATCATATCCCCCCTGTCTCGTCTTTCCTCCATGCTATACATGTTAAGATCCTTTAACCTTTCTTGGTAAGTTTTATCCTGCAATCCATGAACCAGTTTAGTAGCCCTTCTTTGAACTCTCTCTAAGGTATCAATATCCTTCTGAAGATAGGGTCTCCAGTACTGTGTACAGTACTCCAAGTGAGGTCTCACCAGTGTTCTGTACAATGGCATGAGCACTTCCCTCTTTCTACTGCTAATACCTCTCCCTATACAACCAAGCATTCTGCTAGCATTTCCTGCTGCTCTATTACATTGTCTGCCTACCTTTAAGTCATCAGAAATAATCACCCCTAAATCCCTTTCCTCAGATGTTGAGGTTAGGACTCTATCAAATATTCTGTACTCTGCCCTTGGGTTTTTACGTCCAAGATGCATTATCTTGCACTTATCCACATTAAATGTCAGTTGCCACAACTCTGACCATTTTTCTAGTCTACCTAAATCATTTTCCATTTGGCTTATCCCTCCTGGAACATCAACCCTGTTACATATCTTAGTATCATCCGCAAAAAGACACACCTTACCATCAAGACCTTCTGCAATATCACTAATAAAAATATTAAAGAGAATGGGTCCAAGTACAGATCCCTGAGGTACCCCACTGGTGACAAGCCCAAGCTTTGAATATACTCCATTGACTACAACCCTCTGTTTCCTGTCACTCAGCCACTGCCTTACCCATTCAACAATATTGGAATCCAAACTCAAAGATTGTAGTTTGTTGATAAGCCTTCTATGTGCAACAGTGTCAAAAGCCTTACTGAAATCGAGGTAAGCAATGTCTACTGCACCACCCTGATCTATAATTTTAGTTACCCAATCAAAAAAATCAATAAGATTAGTTTGGCATGATCTCCCTGAAGTAAACCCATGTTGTCTCTGATCTTGAAATCCGTGTGTTTTTAGATGTTCAACAATCCTATCCTTTAACATGGTTTCCATCACTTTCCCCACTACTGAAGTTAGGCTTACTGGCCTATAGTTGCCCGACTCCTCCCTATTACCTTTCTTGTGAATGGGCACAGCATTCGCTAACTTCCAATCTTCTGGGACTACTCCTGTTATCAATGATTGGTTAAATAAATCTGTTAATGGTTTTGCTAGTACACCACTAAGCTCTTTTAATAGCTTTGGGTGTATTCCATCAGGTCCCATTGTTGCAGGGAGTTGTCTCTGCTGTGGGACTGTGCTAGGTTGTATGGAGTCAAAGGTCTCCCTAAGACTGGAGAGAGTTCCTGCAGTAGCAGTGTGAAATAATGCGAGCTCCGCCACCTCCCCCTGCACTGCCTGTACTCGTCCCCCGAGTGTTTGTACTTCTTTACTGACCATCCCCATGTCAGTTGCCAGTATGTATTTCAGCTCCTGCAGGAGCGCTTTTATGTCCCCTTTGGTGGAGGGAGTTTCATTCTCCTCATCTGACGAAGCGTTATACAGGCTCGTGGTGTTCAGCTCCCGTTCCTCTGAGGATGAGGGTTCCTCCGCTGGCGCGGTTGTAGGTCTCAGCAGGCCATGGGCCAGATAATCACCGATATCCCAGGATCAGCTTGACTGTGTTGCTTGAGATTTTTTTCAACGCTTCCCCATAGCTGTGGGACTCAGGAAGCTCAACTGGGGTAGGTATCAACCACGATGTTTGTGCCCGAAAACTGGATTTTACCGGTCGCAGCTTGGAGCTAACAAATTATTATTTTTAACTGCTTTGAAAGCTGTATTGATTCATTTATATTTGTATTGTTATTTTGTGTTCTAGCTCCTGATATTCTGTATTTTTTAGAATATACCACACCATTGAAATCACCTCCTATGATAATCTGGCCTTGTTTAATCTTGTCTAATTTATTTTGCATATTTTATAGTTTGATTATTTGAAGAATATAGACTTACAATTGTGTAGAGTTTATCTTGTGTATTGCATATAACCAATATATATCTTGCTTCTAGATGTATTTTTTTTTCAAATAGTTTTTATTGGAAGACTGGCTCGATAGGCATAGAAGGGAAGAGTAGTAAAAAGAGGATTACATGAAATTAATCAAACGTTCTTAAAAATAAACAGTGCAGTGCCCAGTGCCCATAACCTATGAGGAAAAACGCCCGACGCGCGTTTAGATGCAAAACTAAGTGCACATTCGTCAGACCGAATACTAAGTGAAGGTGCACTTAGTATTGCACCGAAACACTCGTTGGGCGGTTTTCCTTATAGGTTATGGGCACTGCACGGTTTATTTTTAAGCACGTTTGATTAATTTCATGTATTCCTCTTTTTACTACTTTTCCCTTCTATGCCTATCTAGCCAGTTTTACAGGGAGAGAGGCTGTGTTAGCGAACTATTGCCAGCTCAACTTTTGACTGGCTTATTTCTTACTACTATCCTCCTGTATATACCCTATCTCTAGGATACCAACACACATACTACTGGTACTCCATTATGAGTGATTTTACTGATATTTTTCAGTTACATCTACAGTACCTTGCAAAAGTATTCACCCCCTTGACTTTTTACCTATTTTGTTACATTACAGCCTTAAGTTCAATGTTTTATTAATCTGAATTTTATGTGATGGATCAGAACACAATAGCCTAAGTTGGTGAAGTGAAATGAGAAAAATGTATACCTAAAACTATTTTTTAGAAATAGAAAACAGAAAATTGGCATGTGCTTATGTATTTACCCCCTTTGTTATGAAGCCCATAAAAAGCTCTGGTGCAACCAATTACCTTCAGAAGTCACATAAATGATGTTCACCTGTGTGCAATCTAAGTGTCACATGATCTGTCATTACATATACACACCTTTGTTGAAAGGCCCCAGAGGCTGCAACCTAAGCAAGAGGTACCACTAACCAAACACTGCCATGAAGACCAAGGAACTCTCCAAACAAGTAAGGGACAATGTTGTTGAGAAGTACAAGTCAGGGTTAGGTTATAAACAAATATCCAAATCTTTGATGATCCCCAGGAGCACCATCAAATCCATCATAACCAAATGGAAAGAACATGGCACAACAGCAAACCTGTCAAGAGACGGCCGCCCACAAAAACTCACGGACCGTGCAAGGAGGGCATTAGTCAGAGAGGCAGCACAGAGACCTAAGGTAACCCTGAAGGAGCTGCAGAGTTCCACAGCAGAGACTGGAGTATCTGCACATACGCTCCATAGAGTTGGCCTTTATGGCAGAATGGCCAGAAGAAAGCCATTACTTTCAGCAAAAAACAAAATGCCATGTTTTGAGTTTGCGAAAAGGCATGTGGGAGACTCCCAAAATGTATGGAGGAAGGTGCTCTGGTCTGATGAGACTAAAATTTTACTTTTCGCCCATCAAAGAAAATGCTATGTCTGGCGCAAACCCAGCACATCACATCACCCAAAGAACACCATCCCCACAGTGAAACATAGTGGTGGCAGCATCATGCTGTGGGGATGTTTTCTGCCTTCATCCTATAATTTTTGCATTAAAATCACTTAGGACTACAGATATATCCAAGAAATACAGCAACTTTCATACGATGTTTGTTTGAGAGTCAATGTATTATTTCTCTTCCGTCTATATTTATTTTAGGGTTAAGCCCTTAGAGACCCCTGGAGTCTCACTTAGGTGCCTAGGACGACTGGTTCTCACTTTGACACTTAAATCTTCTCTGAGTGTCACAGTGGGGACCTTCTAGTTGTCCTATCCTGTTGTTCGTAATATCTTTCATATGTGTCTTTTTTACATTATATATTTCGAAGTGCCCAATTATCTCCCAATCTCTGAGTATTACAACATTTTCACCTCAGTGAATTTATATTAGTGAGAGGTCTTTCCTGCCCCTACCTATAGTATATATATATATATATATATATATATATATATATATATATATATATATTGTTTACATTACTTTCTTATCCCCTCATAAATCTCCTTATAAGGATATGAAACTTTTTCCATAATAGCTTGAATCAAAAAACATCTGAACATATTTGCATCGTTTACATTCTCAATGAATTTAACCCCTTAGGGACAGAGGGCTTCTATGCCGTCTTTTTTTGGGCAGCCCCCCTCTGCCAGATCCGGCCCTCCCGGGCCATGTGATTGCAGGGTCCTCCTGATCACATGGTCAAAATAGCCGGTTTGTGCAGTGCCTGCAGGGTGACTGCTTGACCTCTCAGGCTGTCCCCCTAAAGCCAGTTAAAAAAGTTTTTAAAAGTGAAATAAAGTGCCAAAACACTTTATAAATGAAATAGAAGAACTATGTAGTACTTTTATATGCACATTCACATACATAAACTATTAAGTGTATTTTAATATATATATTATTGTATATATATTAATATTAAAATACACTTAGAATATTAAGTATATATATATATATAAATCTATATATATAAATCTAAATATATATATATATATATATAAATCTAATATCCCCCGCACTCACGCTTTGTAGATTTCCAATGTTCCGGGTGCCATAGCCTGGACTCCAAAAGTACAGTTCGCCAAAAAACAGCTGCTCACCGGCTTCTAAAAGTTCCAATATTTTATTAAGTATAAGTTAAAATAAGAGACCAACGTTTCAGTTCCCGCTCGGGACTTTCCTCAGGGTAACAAAACAACAGCTGTTTTTTGGCGAACTATATATATATATATATATATATATATATATATATATATATATATATATAAACTGCAAATGTCCCGCACTCAATGTACCGGTCTTGTGCTTGCCTCGGTGCTGCCTCAGCCTTCAATATATACAGATGAAAAGAGTGCACTCGAAAGGTCTTCTTAAAGATATAAACAATTTATTGTGCCAAACTTCAAAGACATACAAGTCGACGTTTCAGTCCTCGTGGGACTTTTTTCAAGACAATGAAAGACGGAAAAAAGTGATTTAAATATACCTTACAGGTGATTTGATTGGAGAGAAGGTTATATGAAAGAGAGGCTGTGCAAACGTGAAAGTGATTACTCAACTTTGAAATAGGGATTAACCCCTTAAGTGCCTAATAGAAAGGCCTGGAGGTGAGTGTGGTTACGTCCAAAAGTCTAATAATCTGCACTCGCAGACATATTAAAATTCAAGGATAAGAAATATCGAAGCCACCTTAGATTGACTAAGTGTTTAAGACTCTATTTGAATATTTAAACAAATTTGTTAAACAAAGTTAAACAATACCTTACGATTGCTACATTTTTAAATTTTTAAACAATAGCATAAGGTGGCTACGTTTTTACATTGGAATTCCAAGTGCCAAGTGGTTGCAGACCTAGTTATACAAAGACCGTGTAGGTCGAAACGTTGCGATGGAGTGGGTTCAATAAAATTGCCTGATTTGTACCTTGGAGTGCCTCGACTTTTTTATTTTGTTATTCAGCATTTTGGTCTCTGGTACTGAGACTGTCTGAGTTGCACCCAGCTACATACTGCTTAAAGGGATAGAGTGCAGTTCCACACCCTACCATAACTAGCAGACCTAGTTATAGACACATTGTAGAAAAAAACTTCAAAGTATATTTGAATAACCCTAGGGATACTATGTATATACTTACTTAATTGTATTACAAACTAACGGCCATACAGTCTATGGAATATAACAGGAGCATCTATAAGCTAACATACCCAGCTAAATAAAAATTAATATATAATTAATATATAATTGATTTAACAAAAAGTCTCATGAGTTAATCACCAATAATGGTTTTTCTGTGACCTTTAGTACAGATATGTATCCGTTACTATTATTTACGAAACTGTGGCTTCTTTATCTTTTCGGGATGAAGCAGCTGAGTGGGTTGATTTCATTAAGTCCCCCCGGGGACAAAGTTCCTAATGTGAAGATCCAAAAGGCTTCTCTTTGAAGCAGTAGGACATCTCTGTCACCCCCCCTGTTCGGGGCCGGAACATGTTCAATGCCCATAAATTTCAATGTGGGCAGTGTGTGCCCTATTTCCAGAAAATGTTTGGCTATGGGGGTGGTTGCTGTGCCGCTAGATAACGCAGTCCTGATGGTAGATCTGTGTCCCCTCATGCGCTCCCTGAGGTCATTAGACGTTTTGCCGATGTACATGAGTCCACATGGGCAGGTGATGCGATAGACTACGTGTGTAGTGGTGCACGTGATCCTTTGCCGTATCCTGTATTCTTTACCTGAGCGAGGGTGGTAAAACGCTTTACCCGGGGTCATACTATTGCAAGCCATGCACTTCAAACAACGATAACAGCCTGGACTTTGAACAGACTGATGCGCCATAGATGTATCTGTATGAACCAGATAATCTCTCAGGTTCCTGTTTCTCCTATAACTAATCATAGGGGTATTTTGGAATATCGTCGGTAGTGTCTTGTCTTTTTTAAGAACCTCCCAGTTGTGTCTTATTTTCTGGGACATCTCGCCCGATAGTGAATGGAACGTTTGGGGGAAGATCATTCTATTTTGGTTGCTTTTAATTTTAGGGCCATCAGTGTAGTTTTTGAGTGCTTTTGAATATGCACTCTCCAGCATCTGTCTTGGATATCCACGTTGTGAAAATTTTTCAAACATTTCTTGTACCTGGTTTGCTGCTTTTATAGAATCAGAGTTGTTCCTCAGTATTCTCATAAATTGAGATACCGGTAAAGATTTTATGAGATTGGGTGGGTGGTGACTGCTGGCGTGTAGTAACGTATTGCGGTCAGTTTCCTTTGCAAATAAAGTATACCCCAGCTTGTTATTTTCTATAAAGATACGAAGATCCAGGAAGTCGATTTGTTTGTTGTTAATTTGGTGGGTAAGTCTTACTGGTGAATCCAATTGATTAAGTGACCCTATCATGTCATGTAGACTTTGTTCCTCACCCGTCCATATGATGAACACGTCATCGATATATCTCAGGTATTTCAGAATATGATGACCATATTTTTGGAGAATGTGTACCTGTTCATATGCATGCATGAATGCATTAGCATACATGGGTGCCATAGGGGCACCCATCGATGTCCCGGATATTTGTATGTAGAATGCTTTTTCAAATCGAAAATAATTGAGTGTAAGACATAATTCCAATAATTCAAGTATATATTCAATCGGGGGCTCTATACGTTCTTGGTACTGTGTTAGTACTTGGCGCATCGCCTGGATTCCCTCCTCGTGGGGAATTATGGTGTATAAACTGCTTACGTCAATGGCTGCTAAGAAAACTCCTTGTGGGGGGAGTTCTATGGAATTTAAGGCTGCTATGACTTGCGCCGAGTCTTTCACATAGGTAGGTAGTGACATTACCGGTTTTTTAAATTTTGTGTCTAACCATTTCCCTATGGGTTCTAACAATCCCCCGATCGCCGATACTATCGGTCGTCCTGGTGGGCGCTCCAGGTTTTTGTGAACCTTAGGCACTGTGTATATGATCGGGCACCGAGGGTGGGTTTCAAATAAGTACTCATATTCCGTAGTGGTGAGGAAACCTGCTTCTAAACCCCTTTGCAGTGTCTGTTGAACAACTTTACTGAATTCATAGGTGGGATCTATTAGCGTGTATTCATAGACTCTGGTATCTTTTAGTTGTTTAAGGATTTCCTCCTTATAGTCGTCGTATTGTTGGACGACTATAGCGCCCCCCTTGTCCGCTGGACGTATGGTAATGGACATATCCTTAGCCAGGCTGTTTAAGGCTTCTCTTTCATCTTTTGATAAATTCGGGCGTCTTTGGTTCCGGGTAGTTGTAACCTTCATTGTATCAAATTTTAACATTTGTGAAAATGTTTTTAATGTAGGGTTTAAGTTGGAGGGGTCAAAGGTGCTTCTCATTTTAAACTTTTCGCTGTTCTCCTCAATTTGATGTTGTTGATTAGAATTTTTAAAGAAATCTGCTAAACGGAGTTTTCTGTTAAATTGAAATTGCTCAATTTCCCATTGGAATTTGTTAATATTAGCAGTCGGAACAAATGAAAGTCCTTTATTTAGAAGCATAATTTCTGTAGTGGTGAGGTTTCTAGCGGATAGATTAATGATAGGGTTAACTAGCGTCTCCTTGGCGGTCGTCCCCTGTGTCCAGTGCCTTTTCCCTTTCTGTCCCCTCCTGGTGTAGTTTTGATGTTTGGGGGGCGCTCTGTGCCTTGGTGGTTCCCACTTGTTGTTTCTCTCACCAGGCCAAGTCCCGGTTCTAAAAAAGACGTATTATATGATGCTGTGGTATTAGAATAAGCCCCCTCTCTTTGCGAATCCTTGTAATCAGAGTCAGATGCCGACTCTCCAGAGGTAAAGTCGACAGTAGATGCAATGGGTTTTCTAATCCTAGGCTTGTAGGTTCTATATGCGGGTCTGGTGTTATCTCCTGATAGCCACCTGTATACTCTATGCTCTGAGTAATCTGCTTGTACTTTGGTAAGTTTTTCTCTTTTAAACCTGACCAAATCGTTTTTATATTGTTTCAGGTCTTCTGTTAGTTTCTGAATCAATGTGTCACAGTTGGGTGCTGTAATAGTAGTTGTATGCAATACTTCATAGTTTGAGATTTTAAATTTAGTGATTTTTAGTTCACGACCTACCTCCTCGATCACCACCAGCATCAGGTCCAGGGAACACTTGTTTAGTATACCAATCCACTTCCGACACACTTCAGGGTTGTTTCTTCCAATAGTTGGAACGTTTTTAATCCGAAAACCTCTAGGGATTTTTTTCATGCGGTAATAGTCGGATAAGTAGGTGGCATGTAGTTCGAGATCAATTTGTCTTTGTTTAAGTTTAAGCAAATTTCTAATGACGTCCCGAGGTTCAGTAGATACTGGTAGGTCCGAGTCCGTTTGCGGCCACAAAATCGCCGCGGCTTCTGCTTCTGTGTATTGCAGCACCTCTGCGTGGTCTGCATACGCTCCGGCTCTAGTCAGGAATTCCTCCATAAATCAAATCCTTGAAAACGATATGACTCTCCTGGGTCTGGTGCGTGGATTGAGCCCTGGCTTGACGAGCTCTCCGTAATCAATACAAACTGCAAATGTCCCGCACTCAATGTACCGGTCTTGTGCTTGCCTCGGTGCTGCCTCAGCCTTCAATATATACAGATGAAAAGAGTGCACTCGAAAGGTCTTCTTAAAGATATAAACAATTTATTGTGCCAAACTTCAAAGACATACAAGTCGACGTTTCAGTCCTCGTGGGACTTTTTTCAAGACAATGAAAGGCGGAAAAAAGTGATTTAAATATACCTTACAGGTGATTTGATTGGAGAGAAGGTTATATGAAAGAGAGGCTGTGCAAACGTGAAAGTGATTACTCAACTTTGAAATAGGGATTAACCCCTTAAGTGCCTAATAGAAAGGCCTGGAGGTGAGTGTGGTTACGGCCAAAAGTCTAATAATCTGCACTCGCAGACATATTAAAATTCAAGGATAAGAAATATCGAAGCCACCTTAGATTGACTAAGTGTTTAAGACTCTATTTGAATATTTAAACAAATTTGTTAAACAAAGTTTAACACCAAATTAACAACAAACAAATCGACTTCCTGGATCTTCGTATCTTTATAGAAAATAACAAGCTGGGGTATACTTTATTTGCAAAGGAAACTGACCGCAATACGTTACTACACGCCAGCAGTCACCACCCACCCAATCTCATAAAATCTTTACCGGTATCTCAATTTATGAGAATACTGAGGAACAACTCTGATTCTATAAAAGCAGCAAACCAGGTACAAGAAATGTTTGAAAAATTTTCACAACGTGGATATCCAAGACAGATGCTGGAGAGTGCATATTCAAAAGCACTCAAAAACTACACTGATGGCCCTAAAATTAAAAGCAACCAAAATAGAATGATCTTCCCCCAAACGTTCCATTCACTATCGGGCGAGATGTCCCAGAAAATAAGACACAACTGGGAGGTTCTTAAAAAAGACAAGACACTACCGACGATATTCCAAAATACCCCTATGATTAGTTATAGGAGAAACAGGAACCTGAGAGATTATCTGGTTCATACAGATACATCTATGGCGCATCAGTCTGTTCAAAGTCCAGGCTGTTATCGTTGTTTGAAGTGCATGGCTTGCAATAGTATGACCCCGGGTAAAGCGTTTTACCACCCTCGCTCAGGTAAAGAATACAGGATACGGCAAAGGATCACGTGCACCACTACACACGTAGTCTATCGCATCACCTGCCCATGTGGACTCATGTACATCGGCAAAACGTCTAATGACCTCAGGGAGCGCATGAGGGGACACAGATCTACCATCAGGACTGCGTTATCTAGCGGCACAGCAACCACCCCCATAGCCAAACATTTTCTGGAAATAGGGCACACACTGCCCACATTGAAATTTATGGGCATTGAACATGTTCCGGCCCCGAACAGGGGGGGTGACAGAGATGTCCTACTGCTTCAAAGAGAAGCCTTTTGGATCTTCACATTAGGAACTTTGTCCCCGGGGGGACTTAATGAAATCAACCCACTCAGCTGCTTCATCCCGAAAAGATAAAGAAGCCACAGTTTCGTAAATAATAGTAACGGATACATATCTGTACTAAAGGTCACAGAAAAACCATTATTGGTGATTAACTCATGAGACTTTTTGTTAAATCAATTATATATTAATTATATATTAATTTTTATTTAGCTGGGTATGTTAGCTTATAGATGCTCCTGTTATATTCCATAGACTGTATGGCCGTTAGTTTGTAATACAATTAAGTAAGTATATACATAGTATCCCTAGGGTTATTCAAATATACTTTGAAGTTTTTTTCTACAATGTGTCTATAACTAGGTCTGCAACCACTTGGCACTTGGAATTCCAATGTAAAAACGTAGCCACCTTATGCTATTGTTTAAAAATTTAAAAATGTAGCAATCGTAAGGTATTGTTTAACTTTGTTTAACAAATTTGTTTAAATATTCAAATAGAGTCTTAAACACTTAGTCAATCTAAGGTGGCTTCGATATTTCTTATCCTTGAATTTTAATATGTCTGCGAGTGCAGATTATTAGACTTTTGGCCGTAACCACACTCACCTCCAGGCCTTTCTATTAGGCACTTAAGGGGTTAATCCCTATTTCAAAGTTGAGTAATCACTTTCACGTTTGCACAGCCTCTCTTTCATATAACCTTCTCTCCAATCAAATCACCTGTAAGGTATATTTAAATCACTTTTTTCCGCCTTTCATTGTCTTGAAAAAAGTCCCACGAGGACTGAAACGTCGACTTGTATGTCTTTGAAGTTTGGCACAATAAATTGTTTATATCTTTAAGAAGACCTTTCGAGTGCACTCTTTTCATCTGTGTATATATATATATATATATATATATATGAAATAAAAATAGTCAATAGATTAATTGAAAAAAAATTGAAAAAATAATATATATATATATATATATATATATCAAATATCAAATATATATATATATATATATATATATATATATATATTTAAAAATTATTAATAATTTCTGTGGGAAAAATAAGTCTTACTGCTTGACTGGTGTGCAGACTTTTGTTTAACATTGTATTAACTATACATATATATATATATATATATATATATATATTTGCATATATATTTAAATTATACATATATATTTATATAATACTTTGACATAATTAAGTCATTTTATTAATCAAAATTTGAGGGACCTGCCTGACAACCCAGGCAGAAAGTCCAGAGAATTTGGTTCGCAAGCCCTATATTTAACTCTGTAACTTTCCAAGACATAAAAAAACCTGTACATGGGGGGGGGGGGGGGAGTTTAACATACTCACAAGGATGATATTGTCAGTGAACGTGCCATTTTCTTTGCAATTTTCACATATAAATGGCACTTTCACTGACGATATAACTGTTGTGATACGTTTTGCTTTTTTGAAACACTAATATTTGTGTTCAGTGAAGTCTCTCAAGTAAAACAGGCTTGCATTTCCATTTTTTTTACATTTGGTTATGTTCCCTTTGAGACCGTATGGTAGCCCAGGAATTAGAATTACAACCATGATGACATACCATTTGCAAAAGTAGACAACCCAAGGTATTGCAAATGGGGTATGTCCATTCGTTTTTAGTAGCCACTTAGTCACACATACTGGCCAAAATTAGCGTTCAAATTAGTTTTTTTGATTTTTCACACACAAACAAATACGAACGCTTACATTGGCCATCAATATCACTTATCAGTTTCTTAATTCTTCTATTTTATATATCCAAGACAATAGTTACTTTATTTACTTTGTCTTCTTATCTCCTCTTCTTCCTCCATGTAAGTGCTAATAACCCTTTGCTAATTAACCCCTTAAGGACCAAACTTCTGGAATAAAAGGGAATCATGACATGTCACACATGTCATGTGTCCTTAAGGGGTTAATGTGCATCAAATAGCAACCTTTAATAATATATGTTACTGCATACCCATTTGTTATACTTTCTCCTGATTTTAAACAATTCTACCCTTATTGATTTTTAGGAAGGAGAAAAAAATTCTTTTTTACAATTTTCTTTCTTGAACTTATTAATATGTATCAATTACCCAAATGTTTGTTCTGTTATATTTCTCAAACCATCCTTTGTATTGTTTCTTGTGGTTTTTAAACTACCTCCCTTCCAAAAGGAAGAGAACAATATAAAAAAAAAAAATTAATAACTCCTACTTATTGCAAACTTCTGTTTGATGTATCCACGTTTTTATCTTACGCAAGATTTATACATTTTCTTTTAATGTCCCAAAGTATGTTCTTCATGGATCCCTTCTGTATTAAGAAAACAAATGTATTTTTCTTCCTCTTTCATCTACCTCCCTTCTATTATTTTTTCTCAACCTTCTTGACTTACAGTAGGCCTTTATTTATCAACCAGTTCATAATTAATTTTACAGGATCAAAATATTCTCTATTATTCTCACATGGTATTAGTAGAGTACTTGGGTATCCCCACTTTTATTGTATGTTCTGTTTTCCTAGGATACTTGTGACTGGGTAAAAGGATTTTCTTCTTTTTCTTGTGTGAAATGATATATCTATAGATTAGAGTATTTTCCTTCTCTTATATCTCTGGATGCACTAAGGATTGCTTTCACTCATCAGGTAGGAGTGGCAGCAGACTATTATGTCTCTTGGAATGCCCTTCGCAAGAGACTGGAAGCTATGAAATATGAAGATGGAATTGTAAGCTCTCCACTTCTACTGATCCTGCTATTCGGCAGCAAGGTGGGTCATAAGTCATGGGTCGTGTATAAGTTTTCCGACTTACAATTCCATCTTCATATTTCAGAGGTTCCAGTCTCTGTTGGGGTTTCTCTAGATTACTCCTTCGGGCTACTTCAGATTGGCCCCACCTAGTTCCCTGGTGTTGTGCTCCATTGGAGTGCGTGGCAAAAACACATACATCCTCTCACCCAATTGCCCTCTTTTATATATTTTAGTTGCCGAACCTCTGGCTTTTGAAATCTGAACCACTTTGAAAATAAAGGGTTTTGAAATCAACAATAAAGAACTTAAAATTAGTCAGTATGCAGATAACACTATGCTAACCCGGGCAGATCCTCTCTCCTCTGTGCCAGAAGTCATGACTGTTATACATCAATATAGTCTTCTTTCCAATTATTAGTTGAATGTTCAAAAACTGTTGTGCTACCAAAGTGCTTTAAAAAAGAGACCATTATTTACCAAATAAGCATTATGGTTTTAAATGGGAAAAGAAAGGATTTAAATATTTTGGTAAAAATATTTCAGATTATCCCACCAACATAATAAAGGCCAATGTAACACCATTAGTAAGATATGTCAGTCTCCTTTTAAAACAATGGACCTCACTGGAACTATCCTGGTGGGGAAGAGTACATTCTGTAAAATATTATATCTTTCCCAACATTATTTATATTCTTAGGATGATTTCAATGGTAATATCTCTTCCATGGCTAAATACGATTTTTAGAAACGATATATGGCTTAACAAGACCCCCAGAGTAGGGATTAATCACGTATATCTAAAGCAAAACCAGGGTGGGATAGGCTTCACAAATATATTCTTATACCATCAGGCTGATCTTTTAATGCACGTCATTATAACGATTAAACAAAGTTGGTATGAGATAGAGTCAAATAATTTTGGAGAACCATCTAATGTTTTCATTCTACTCTGTTCAACTAAAGTAAAAACATAAATAAAACAGGACAGATTAATAATCTATATTGAATCCTTTAATTAGATTCTGGGGGCATTTGAAAAAACAAGTGAATATGAAAAACTAAATTTTACCCATCCTGTCCATGATACATCATAATATCAGATATTTTACAGGACTCTAGGTTAATGTCCTTTCTGGATATTCAACATTCTTTTGAGGCAGATGAGAGGCATCTATGGTGGTATTGCCCCTTTATTAAGAATGCCGAAATTAATAATCTGGTAGGTCTGACACAGGCATAGCTCCCAGAGATGGCATTGTTACACTTAAAACTACCTTGATTACCATAAAATATAAAATGTTTATGACCAATGACCCATTGACTGATGGCCTTTTAGATCTCCATTACCAAAAACTGGAAAAAAACAGCAACAGATACTTGGACCCAGATTCTAGAAGCCATCAAATGGCAATGCAAAATGGAAAGAGGCATTGCATTTGTATTTTGTATTAACCTTTATAGGTATACAATATGGGATAAATTGATTAAGATTCTAGATTCCTCTGCCCCCACGAGTGCCAATGTTTTGTTCTTCTCTTTTTCTTTCATTATGTAGCAGGCCATAAATAACCTGGCTTCCGAGTGAGCCTTCAACCCAGAATATTTAGTAAATCACTATAAATATATATCAATGCACGTTATCTAATACAGTCCAGTACTTCTCATCTATTGTATTTTTGTGTGTATGATTGTGTGGTAGAAAGGTTGCTATACACAAATGCAACCTTTCATATATTTTGTCTTCAATGTATTGGGGTGGAAAGGGGGGATGGGGAGTCTGCACATTTTATTTAAAAAGTATTAAAATAAAAAAATATGTATAAAAAACAAAACAGATCTGCTTCATTAAAATCTTTTGTAAAAGTCATGATTTAAACAATAGTTGGAGACTATTTCATCCTAACATTAGAGATTCCACTCACAGATCAAAAGTCCATAATAATAATAATCTGCAAGAATTGAAATGTGCTGTGAGGATGTCAATTACATTAATTCCAATAATACGATCATAATAAGAAATAATAAATGGTCTAAACATGATTTTAATCACAGAGATGAAAGAACATGAGAAGAAATGTCTGTCTCCATGAAAATAATCTCAATCTCTAATCTATTCAGAAAAGAGCAGAAAGTATATAAACAAGTTGTCTAAATTATTTTTTATTGTGAACTCCTCTGACATTTCTAAAGACACATTATGGCATTCTTAAAGGGCAGTAACTAGAGGTTATTGGATTAAACTCACTACTCAGGAAAAAAGACATATATTCAATTATACAAATTGTCTGCTGACTATCCTACACTGGATAATCTGAGTAAAATTGAAGAACGCGAAGAACAAATTAATAAATATCTAAGAGAAAAAAAATGGAAAATATTCTCCACAAACTTTGTATAAAATATTATTAGAAAAATAATAAGTCAGATAAATTGATAGAAAGATAAAAAAAAACTAAAAAGGAAAACAAGATTTCCAAATTGGTAGAGGAGAATACTGTATACTCCACCCCTAAAGACATAGGAAACATTTTTGGGAACTTTAAGAAAAAATATATAACCTCCCAGTAAAGGTTTCCCTGGACAAAATTAACTAATATCTGCTTAACTCCAATGTATCCAAAATATCCATATTTAAAGATATATTTTAAATTGACAGCTTGAATAGGAAGACGTTTAACAGGTTATTAATAGACTTGGACATTTACAAGTCTCCTGGACAATATGGGTATCACAATCTTTTGTATAAGAGTTTTAAAAATGTTATTTCCTCCTTTTCAATGAGATTGCAGGGACGGCAGAGCTTCTCTTGAGTTATTGAGCACCAATATTATTCCAATCCCAAAGCAGGGAAAACCTCCAATTTTAAGTCTCTAATTATAGCCCAATTTCATTATCAAGGAAGATATAAGATTAAACCAATTGTTTCATAAGTAATACATTCAGATCAGATTGGCTTCATACCAATCTGGTCATCTTGTAACTATAGAATTATAGATATAATTGAAGTGACAGAAGTTGAGACTCTTGCCCTCCCGACCCTGTTGATTGATGCAGAGAAAGCTTTTGACAGGGTTGCATGGGATTATTTAGAAATAACTTTGTTGGCATTTGGTTTCGAAGGTTGGATCCATAAGGCAACTGGTGCTCTTTACTTATCACCATCTGCTAGTGGCACTGGTTTAAATTTTTGTTCAAATTTGTTCCATCTTTCCAATGGCACTAGGAATGGATACCCACTGTCTACTCTTTTATATATTGTTTCTATAGAACCACTGACAGTTAATATCAGAAACAACATATCTAGTAAAGGAATAGTAGCAAAAATGGACAATCTGAAAATCTGTTTATACGCAGATGATGAAACCGTTAGATTCTTTATCAAAATTTACGTAGGAATTTAATTTTTACATTGCGTTTTCTAGTTATAAGCTAAATATTGACAAAACTATAGTCTAAACCAAAAATGTGACAGAAAAAGATTTGTTGAGTCTGAAAGATAAATATATGTTCCAGTGGACTAAAAAAACAAAAATAAAATTATATTTGTGTATTACTATAACAGGTAAAATAAGAAACATGGAAATTATAGAAACCAACATTTGGATCCTCTTAAATTATACATATAAAACACAAAGAATGAAGGGGATATGGTGTATCTTGGTGGGATAGCATTAACATAATTAAGGCATACATAATACGTAAATGGGTTTACCTTTTCCAAATGATACCCTTTATAATACCTAAAAGCTGACTGGATCTGATTCAAACCAGTCTTACAAACTTTATATGGCGGGGCAAAAGACCCAGAAAAAGCACTTTTATAACAGTATAATATAATAATATAATAATAATTCATAATATAATATACGTTCCTCTGATTTTAAACAATTTTACCTATAGTGATTTTTAAAGGAAGGAGAAAAAGAACATTTTTTATTTTTAATTTCCTTTCTCTAACTTATTAATATGTATCATTTACCCAATGTTTGTTCGGTTATATTTCTCAAACCATCCTTTATATTGTTTCTTGTGTTTTTTTAACTACCTCCATTCCAAAAGGAGAAGAACAAAAAAAATTAATAACTCCATCTTATTGCAAACTTATTTTTGATGTATCCATTTTTTTAACTTACGCGTCTTGCTTGCGACAGATTCATACGTTTTCTTTTAATGTCCCATAGTGTGTTTTTCATGGGTCACTTGTGTATTAAGAAAAAAAATAAGTATTTTTCTTCCTCTTTCATCTACCTCCCTTCTCTTTCCTCTTCAATTATTTTTCTTAATCTTCTTGACTTACTGTAAACCTTTATTTGTCAACCAGTTCATAATTGATTTTACAGAATTTAAAGATTAAATTTTTTCCTCATATGGTATTAGTAGAGTACTTTTGTATCCCCACTTATATTTAATGTTCTGTTTTCTTAGGATACTTGTGGCTGGGTAAAATGATTTTCTTATTTTTCTTGTGTGATATGATATATCTATAGATTAGAGTATTTTCCTTCTCTTATATCTCTGGATGCATTAAGGTTTTTTTTCTCTCATCAGGTAGGAGTGGCAGCAGACTATTATGTCTCTTGGAATGTCCTTCGCAATTCCTTTAGGTTTTTCTATTCTATGATATCTTTCAAATAATTTATTTTTATCCATTTCCACTCTTATTTCTTTAAGAAACTCTTCTAAGAATCCTAGGAAACTTGTTTTGTGTGATATCTTCAGGGACATTTCTAATGCGCAGATTGCTTTGCCTTGATTTATATATAATATCCACCAGTCTATTTTCCAGGGTTAATTTGTTTTAAGTGCAGTTTTTCTTTCTCTTCTTGAGTCTCTACCTCCATCACCAAGCATTCCATCTCTACTTCAAGGTTTTTCACATCTTTGGTAAATATTGCAATTTCTTCCTTGACTTCAGATTTGTTTTAATTTAAATTTCAGATTTTATCTTTTGGAATAATGAGTCCAAATAGGTTTTTAATATGTCTGTTGTCACATTTGTTTCTTCTGTATACCAGGACCTCTGGTAACCCTGGCAGATCCGGTCTCCTCTGTGCCAGAAATAATGTCTGGTATACATCAATATAGTCTTCTTTCCAAATATAAGTTGAATGTTCAAAAACGTTGTACTACCAATGTACTTTAAAATAAAAGATAACTATTAACTAAATGAGCAATACGATTTTAAATGGGAAAAGAAAATATTTAAATACTTGGGTAAAACTATTTCATATTATCCCACCAATATAATAAAGGCCAATTAAATGCCATTGGTAAGAGATGTCAGTCTCCTTTTAAAGCAGAGGAGCTCACTATCCTGGTGGGGCAGAGTAAATTCTGTAAAATCTTATATCTTTCCCAACATTTTTTATATTCTTATGATGAGTCCAATGGCTATACCTCTTTTATGGTTAAATACTATAAATACAATTTTAAGAAACTATACATGGCTTTAAAAAAAAACAGAATTCATCTCTTATATCTAAAGCAAAAACAGGGTGGGATAGGCTTCACAAATATCTTCTTATACCATCAGGCTGCTCTTTTAAGGCACACCATTATAACAATTAAACAGGATAATAATACTGAAAGTAAGTACGAGATAGAGTCAAATGATATTGGAGAACCACCTAATGTTTTCATTCTACTCAGTCCAACTAGAGCAAAAAAAAACACAAAAAAACATAAATAAGCCAGGACAGATTAATCATCTAATTTAGAATCCTGCAATTAGATTCTGGGGGCATTTTGAAAAACAACTGCATATGAAGAATCAAATTTTGCCCACCGAGTCTATAAAAAAACGATCAAGATTTGATCGAAAACTTGGATCTAAGAATATGGCAAGGCAGGACATTAAAATAATATCAGATATTTTAAAGAGTTCTAAGTTAATGTCTTTTCAGGATATTCAACATTCTTTAATGTTACCGACTGAACAGAAATTTACTTATATTAGAATAAAAAGCAACCTTCTGGCCACAGTACAATATCAAACTATATCAACAGCAGTTTATCAATTAAATGAGACAATTAAAAATGACAAAATTACTAAGCTATGAAGTGTGCAGATATGCTCAGATCCATAAAAAGCCATGTAATACCAGTGTTAAAACTAGATGGGAAAAGGATTTACACATTCGTATTGATGTGAAAGAATGGTATGCCGCATTACAATCTGTTAACTCTCTGGTTGTCTAAATATAATGGAGTCTCACTCTAAGTTAATGAACAGGTAATATTTAACTTTGGCTAAAATGGCTAAATTCTCTCCACTAGTGCTGGAGGTGTGGCTCAGTTGAGACAAATGAGATGCATCTATGGTGGTATTGCCCCTTTATTAAGAATGCCGAAATTAATAATCTATTAGGTCTGACACAATCTTGGCTCCCAGAAATGGCATTGTTATGCTTAAAACTACCTCAATTACCAAAAGATACAAAATGGTTTTGACCCATGCTCTGATGGCCTTTAAGATCTCCATTACCAAAAACTGGGAAAAAAAAACAGCAATAGATACTTGGCCCCAGATTCTAGAAGCCATCAAATGGCAATGCAAAATGGAAAGAGGCATTGCATATGTGTTTTGTATTAGCCCTTATAGGTATAAAACATGGGATAAGTGGAATAAGATTCTAGATTCCTCTACCCCCACATGAGTCCCAACGTTTTGTTCTTCTCTTTTTCTTTTTTTTTCGTTCATGATGTAGAAGGCCATAAATAACCTGACTGCTGAGTGGGCCTTCAACCCAGAATACTTATTAAATCACTATAAATATATATCTATGAACGTTATCTAATACTGTCCAGTACTTCTCATCTATTGTATTTTTGTGTGTATGATTGTGTGGTAGAAAGGTTGCTATACACAATTGCAAGCTTTCATAAATTTTGTTTTCAATGTATTTATGGGGGGGGGGGACAGTCTAAATTTTGTAATGCTGCAAAATATAAAATAAAAATAAAAAATCTGCGTCATTAAAAAAAACAAAAAATTAGTAAAAGCCATGATTTAAACGATTGTTGGAAACTTTTTCATCCTAATGTTAGAGATTTCACTCACGGATCAAAAGTCCATGGATCATCTGCAAAGATTGAAATGAGTTGTAGGGATCTCAATTAAATTAATTCCAATAATAAGATCATTAAAAGAGATAATAAATGGTCTGACCATGATTTTAATCATAGAGTCGAAAGAACATGATAAGAAATGTCTGTCTCCATGAAAATTATTTAAATCTCTAATCTATTAAGAAAAGTACAGAACGTATATAAACAAGATGTCTGAATTATTATTATTATTTTTTTTTTAACTCCTCTTACAAAATTTCTAAAGACACATTATGGGGTTCTTAAAAGGCAGTAACTAGAGGTTACTGGATTAAACTCACTAATCAGAAAAAAAAAGCGGTAAGATATAAAACACATATATTTAATTCTACAAAGAACAAATTAATACATATCTAAGAGAAAAAAAATGGAAAATAATCTCCACAAACTTCGTATATATATTATCAGAAAAATAATAAGTCAGATAAATTATTGACAGAAAGATTTAAAAAAGGTAAAAAGGAAAACAAAATTTCCAAATTGATAGAGGATAATATATTGGAGAATGTATATTCCACCTCTAAAGACATAGGAAACATTTTTGGGAACTTTTAAGAAAAATTAGATAACCTCCCAGTAAAGGCGTCCCTGGACAAAATTAACAAATATCTGCTTAACTCCAATGTATCCAAGATATCCATATTTAAAGATATATTTTAAATTGACAGTTTGAATTGGAACTAGTTGGAAATGCTATTAATATACTTAATAATTACAAGTTTCCTGGACAAGATGGAAATCCCAATCTTTTGTATAAGAGTTTTAAAAAAGTTATTTCCCCCCATTTTAATTAGATTGCAGGGATGGACAGAGCCTCTCATGAGTTATTGAGCACTAATATAGTTCCAATCACAAGGCAGGGAGAATCTCCAATTGAAGTCTCTAATTATTGCCCAGTTTCATTAATCAATGTAAATATCAAATTATATACTTCCATCCTGGTGGAGAAACTTAAACCAATTGTTTCATCAGTAATACAGTCAGATCAATCTGGTCATCTTGTAACAATACGTGCAGAATTATATATATAATAGAAGTGGCGGAAGTTGAGTCTCTCGCCCCCTTCTGACCCTGTTGATCAATGCCAAGAAAGCTTTCAACAGGGTTGGATGGGGTTATTTAGAAAGATCTGCTAGAGTCACTGGTTTTAATTTTTGTTCAAATTTGTTCCATCTTTCCAACTGCACTAGGCTAGTTCCCATTGTCCAGGCAAGAATACACATTGTCTACTCTTTTACATATTATTTCTATAGAACCACTAGCAGTTAATATCAGAAACAAAACAAATCTATTGAAGGAATAGTAACAAAAACGGACAATCTTAAAATCTGTTTATACGCAGATGACGTGCTTATTACAATTACGAAACCGTTAGATTCTTTATTGAAAATGACAAAAATAAAACATGTTGCAATTCGGTTTCCATTTAGAAGCTAAATAATTGACAAAACTATAGTCTAAACCAAAACATATTACAGAAAAAGATTTGTTGAGCCTATAAGATAAATATAGGTTACAGTGCATTCAATATTTTTTTCAATATTTGGGTATAACAGGTAAAAAAAAGGTAACATGGAAATGATGGAAACCAACATTTCGAACCTCTTAAATTATACAAATAAAATACAAAGAATGGAGGAGATATAGTGAATCTTGGTGGTGTAGGATTAACATAATTAAGTCATACATAATACCTAAATGGGTTTACCTTTTTCAAATGATACCCCTTGTAAAGCATAACAACTGACTGGATCTGATACAAGCAAGTCTTACAGCATTTATATGGTGGGGCAAAAGACCCCAAATAAGCACTTTTATAATAGCATAGAAGGGCTACCAGGGAGGACTGGGATACCCACTGATAAAGGAGATTTTTTTTAAAGCTAATATGCTTGTATACATACATACATTTCAAAGAGAAAGTTCAAAAAAAGAAGCTTGGTATAAGTTGGGAGTTAGAGTATGCAAAGGAAAGAAATCTCGAGAATTTGTTATGGATAGTGTCAGGATACACTAATATGCATAACACGCAGAACCTAAGTAAAAATAAAGAAAACCCTAAGACATATTACCGGGCCTTAGCAGATTTAACATATAAAAAGAAAAGCACAAGACAGACTGAGGTCAAGAATACAGATATTACGTAAACGATATGTAAGCCAAAGGTCAAGGAATATAGAAGTCAGAATAGTCAGGAGCCAAGCCAAAGTTCAAGGGATGCAGAGATCAGAATAGTCTTTAAGAAAGCCAAGGTCAAATGACACAAGAAACAATACCAGAAACGCACACTCGGATAACCAGAATGAAAACCACAACAGGGCACAGAGAAATGAAGGGAAAAGGTTTAAATAGCCTTGGCTGCAGGGTAGCATGTGACAGTGAACATTTGTGTGTGAGACGTTACACACATGTTTCCAAAGTTAAGCACTCATAGGGTTTAGCAAGAACCTTAAAAGGTTCCTACTTGCAGCGGCATGCGTCTCTAATAATTACAGACCTGGCCGCTGTGAGTGGAGAAGTGCCCGCCGGCACCTATACTGCTCTCTGGCAGGAGCGGACCCGGCAGGCGGCGTGACAGATAGATGTTAATAATAGCAAATTTGTATTAGAAACAATAAGTCAGTGGATGACTATATAAAAAAACAAAAAAACTAATATTTTTGGTAAAATATATGAGGGTACTAACACTGCAATCTTGGAAAGTTTTATCCCTCACTTTCCATTCAAGAATTGGAAAAATGATAGACGGCACCACATTGAAGGATTTCTATGATAGAAATTACATAATGTCATTTCAGGATTTAGTCCCAACTAGACTTGCTAATATCTCCTCTGAACATTCTGCAGATGTTCTATTTGAAGAAATTATGAAACATATTTGGTGGAGCTGTCATATTTACAGTTTTATGGCTGCAAAAACTCTTATAGTGAGAAACTGGAAACAATCTGTGATTTATTACCAAAGCCTAGTTAGAAAACAACTAGTGTTTTGATTAGAAATGGAGAAAGGTGCTAGTTTTCACAACTTGAATCATAAGATTTATAACCTATGATCCAAGGATAAATCTGACTGCCATTCTTGGTTGAAGAAGGATTTTTTTCCAAATTTGTTGCAAAACTGGAAGTGCTTCAAACAGTTTTTTTCCCTTCTTTTGGATCAACAGCAAAAAACAGATGTTAGAAATGCTGAACTTGATGGACACATTAACCTATCGAACTATGTAGCCTCTACACAAAACGTAAAAGAGAAAGTTTTTTTTCAACTTCCAATTACATTCTAATCAGATCTTTTGAGTAATATTGGCGGAAAATGATATATGCCGTTTTTAAGGTGTTAATTATCAATTTTTTATTGTAAAAAAACAAAGAAGTTCTGATATCATGGCTTAGTATGATTCAGACTTTGTTTTATATGGGCAGGGAAAAAAAAAACTAGAATACATTTACAGTATTAGCTTCAGACAAACACCTGGGAGTATTGGGGATTCCAATTTTTCATGATTATACACATGTTGCTAGTGTATAGCAACATCTGAAAGATTGGTATACAATAGAGAGAAATGTTCGAAGATTCAAGATATGTTGACTCAATTAAGGAAACCAGAGATTCCCCAGGAAATTGCAACTAAAATTGATTGGGGTCTGTCTCTTAAAGGGACACTCCAGGCAGCCCTTTTTACTCACCTGGTTCCTGCCACGGGAGCCTCTTGAAGACGCGCCCTCTATTTCGTCAAAATGAAGAAATAGGCGGGCACGAGCAGGGAGCAATCAGACGCTTCCATTCAGAAGCGCCATTGCTCCCTTGTGCGCATGCGCGGCTTCGCAGAATATGCACACATACTTCATAGGGCGGCATTCATGCCGCCCTATGAAGTCCTGAGCGCACTACCGCGCGTTTTCTCAGAAAATACAGTGTTTACATTAGATTGCCTGCAGGGAGCTATAGATCTCACCTGAACAACTACATTAAGCTGTAGTTGTTCAGGTGACTATAGTGTCCCGTTAACCATATTTTGTTAAATTGGTTGAAATTTAAAAAAATAAAATAAGCTATCGATAAAATTTGTCCATGTTTGCCCTCAATAAATAGTTAACAGATTAATGGAAACTATAGGTGTAATACCCTGGTCAGAAAAACAGATTGTGCAAATCAAGAACTTAATATAATGAAGGACTGTTAAATCTTTCTTTAGGGTTCAACCGAAATATAATCTGAATATAATCGGACAATGAGATATTGAAATATCATAGCATTAAAGGGTTTTTAAATAGTAATCTAATCTTTAATGAGAATCATAAACTTATTGACACTCTTAATAAAAATCTCATCCAAACTGATTATAACCATCGCCTAGAAATGATTAGAATTAGTAAAAAGGATACTCCGCTGATATATATAATAACTAGATGGGAAAAGGACCTACAGGTTACGATTAATCCAGATGAATAGAATAGTTCATTATGTGTGTGCTATAAATCGGTACATTGTTTGAACCTTAATGAAGTACAATATAAACTTGTAAATCATTGGTATAGAGTTCCCTCTGTAATTAATAAAATATATCCAAATATTTCTCAAGATTGTTTGAGATGTGGTTTCCCACATGCTAATTATTTACATATATGGTGGAATGGACAAAAATACAACCAGTATGGATAGATATATCTCAGAGTTTAATTAAAAGATTCGGATTTGATTGGAATTCAACACCTGAAAGGGCTCTTTTACACTTGGGTTTAAAAAAAAAAAAAAAAAAATCACATTTTGTCTGATGTTTCGGTATTAATTACAAAAAATGGAAATCTCCAATGGTACCATACTAGCCTAAATCTACCATACTAAATCTGCTAACTATACAATGTGATATAGAAAAATGAGATTCCTGCTAAATAAAGTGGAATACAAACGATTATATTTGTAAGGAAAGGTCAAATATTTTTCATAGGAATTCATTTTAGGTGGTCTATATAAGAAAGGCAGAACTATATAATGTTACTCTTATAGATTATATAATAAGGAAATTAAAGCAGTTGTAATCTATTGTAGAAACCTAGCAAATCCGTAAAACAATTCTCTTCTTGCAAGCTCGGAGCATTGCCGTGGTTACCGTGGCAATGCTCCAAATCTCACAAGAGTAAAGAGCTCCTGAGGCTGCTAGAGTTCACTGTCACCACTAGGACCGCCAGGGCTTCCCCACCAGACCACCAGGGATTGCAGGAAATGTCAGTACGCCCAGGCAAAGGTAAGCATTGAGGGGGGATATTAAAATAATTATTTTTAATTAAAAATTTTTTTTAATATATTTATGAATTTGCCCTCCTACCCCCACAGAGACACAATTACACCCCCCATACACACACACTGCCCCAATACATAAAATTACCCCACGATACACACACATTGGCCCCCAAACACATACACTGTACCCCTCACACAACCTGCCCCCTCCCCCTCCCACACACACGGAACCCCTAAAAAATGTTTTTACTTGGGGCACCTTGGAAAAATCTTGAAATATTAAGGGCGCCTTGAATCTAAAAGGTTTTGGAACCACTGCTATAGTCTATCATTTTGCCTTTTGTTTGTTTGTTTAGATTATAAGGATTTTGATATAATTATATCCAAAAATACATTTGTTTCATGATTTATGCTTCTTAATGGTTAATGTATATAATACATACTCTATATGTATTTATATGTTAAAGTACACTTATCACGCAATATTTAATGTAAAAGATTGTATTTATATTTTTTTAAATCATAAAGATCATACAAAAAGGAAAATAAAAGTGAATTCAAAGTAGATTTCAAATGTAAGCCCAAAACAGGGGGGAGAGGGACAGACAGAGAGGGAGAGAGAGAGTGTGTGTGTCTCTCTCTCTGGATAAATTTCACAGGGCTCTCGTTAGGATTGTGTCATATGACATTCTTTGGGGCAGTGGGACAAGCTAAAGTATAAGTTTGCTCTCCAGTCACCTTTGTCCCCTATTACTTCTTTGTTATGAAAATATTGTCCCCTAAAATTTTAGAGGGTTGGTAAAAGCTGGCTTGCAGAGGTACTATCAGCTGTATAAAGGGAGCTCAGTTATTAGTTTTGCTGACCTGAATAAGGCTTCCTTGTCACATATTGATTTATTTTGCTATTTGCTTCAAGATAACATTATGAGAGAATCCCAGGTACAGATGACCTTTTATGTAGCACTTTGCAATTGAGGTGCAGGGGAGACGGGTCTTATTACCCTTATTTATAAGGTATTTTGCTTGTGTGAGGGGATTGGGGGATCTCAATATTGCCAAAAATAGGAACATGACCGTAACAAGATGTTGGAGGTGGACATATGGGAAGAAATGACTGTGGCAGTCCTATGGTGGAATTTCAGATTGTGCAAAACTCAAGAACAAATACTCAAGATATTGCTCAATATGGAGAGGACTCCAATAGATTTATGTTGGAGAACCTGTTGTCTGAAAGGTACTTTTTACAATTTAAGAGTCTTTTCTCTGATGTCTTTCACAGACCTTTTGCATTGGACCCATTGTCCTTTATTTTATCCAGACAACATTACATGCCATCTTCAAGGGCTATATAAGCATCGCTTTTGACCTAATGAAACTGCCTAATGAACACCTTAAGGGTAATGGAGATTTTTTTCCGGTTTCAGCTATACTCTCTGTGATATCTATTGTTACATCACTCTGTAGGTCTTATGCAATCTTGGTTATTGATATGACATCACAGCACAAGACAGAGTATAACCTAAATCAGTGCCAAAGTGATTTCTCGTGTGAGAGAGTTTGTTTGGCGACTCTGTGCTATTGATCTCTTTTATTAATTAATTAATTGGAATTTATACAAACCAACTATGTAAGTTTATCACACATTTTATCATTTAACTTATACAATTTTGCTTCTTACTATTTTATTTTCTCTGTATATGTTTTTACATTGATGTGGCGCTGCATTTCTAATCACCTCTGAGATGCTCTATTATACACCTTGATTTAATATTTTTGGATAAGCTTATCAAATGATTTCATATTTTTGGATGAAAGTTTCAAATGATTTTCAAATATATTAATATATCGAACAAAATCTAAATGTGACATTATTTTAAAAGTTTATGCAAAAATACAAAATTATTTGAAAAGCTTAGCCAAAAATATTACATGAAGCCCATAGTGTTGATGCAGCAATCATAACTTAATGAGCTTAATTTGCAAATAACATAAATGGATTGGTCTAGTGGGACTAGCTACTTTTAAAGGGATTCTCCAGTGCCAGGAAAACAAACCCGTTTCCCTGGCACTAGAGAATCCTGGAGTGCCCCACCCCTCCCATCCCCCATCCCATGTCGCTGACGGGGTTAAAACACCTTCAGCTACTTACCTGAATCCAGCGTTGATGTCCATTGGCGCTGGGTAAGGCTCCGCCCACACTCCTCCCCGTCGACGTCAGCCGGCAGGGGAGACCACGTGTGCATTAGTCCTCCCCATAGGAAAGCATTATTCAATACTTTCCTATGGGGGAAAATCTAACGCTGAAGGTCTGAGAGGACGTCCAGCATCAGATAACGGACCGAAAGTCCGTTACGAATCCAGAAGCACCCCCAGTGGCTGTCTGTCAGACAGCCACAGAGGGCAGACTTAGAGCTGCAATGTAAACATTGCAGTTCTCTGGAACTGCAATGTTTTACATTGTAGCACTAAGTGCAACAGGGGCACAGCACCCAGACCACTTCAATTAGCTGAAGTGGTCTAGGTGCCTAGAATGTCCCTTTCAGTTACTCTTAAAAGCATGACAGCTTCTATGAACATGGATCATTTGGCATCAAATATTTAAATATTGAGATTTGATTCTGATAGGTGTGTAATTTATGTGCAATGCAATTGTATTTTCAGTACAGCATTATCATTTAAAAGGACTGATATAATATAATCTCAAGTGTAACATTTTTATTAGTAGTGTCATTTTCAGTAGGTAGTTGTTTGATTGACTAACACTGTTTCTCCTTCTTTTATAGGAAGGTTCATTGTGGAGATGCTAACTGCTTCTTAGCAGACCTCTCCTCACCCAACTCTGTTTATGTGAAAAAATTCAAAAGAAAGAAAAAAGAGTTGTCAAGAAAGCTTTATGCTTACTATAATCGCACCATTTTCAATGACCAGGTGTTGTTTTGTTTTTTCTTATGAAAATTTACCAACTAGGTGCATTAATTAGTATTAACCTATAACTATTCTATATGCTGTGAAAAAAGCACTTATAGAACTTGGTGGCTGGTTCTGAACAAAAACATCAGGCATTGTACTGACCAAGTACGGTCATTTTTGTTTCAGCTTCCTGAAGACCTAGAAATTCAATGGAATAAGAGGTTAACGAAAACTGCTGGTTTATGTAAAAATGATGCCATTAATAAACCCTATTCGGGACGCTACTCTGTTATACAACTGTCAGACAAAGTCTGTGACTCTGCAGGTAAGATACTTACTATACCATGCCATGTTGGTGGTGTTTACTTTATTCTGTTCTACTTGACTGAATTATATTTTCTAACCTCCAGATCGTGTTCGGGATACATTGATCCATGAGGTCTGTCATGCGGCTGCATGGTTGATTAATAAAGTCCCCAACGGTCACGGCTTAATATGGAAATATTATGCCATGAAAGCTACTGCTCTCCATCCAGAGCTTCCAAAAATTACTCAGTACCACAATTATCAAATACACTATAAGTACATCTATCAATGCAGTGGCTGCAAAAGAACGTAAGTTGTTTACTAAATTTTTGTTTTATTTACATTATTACTACTTGCATTACTTACATTATTTAGCTTCGCCAATAAGGGAAACACAAGGTATGCAGATAAAAGCTTTGTACAGTTTTTCAAAGAAGAGGAGCGTGAGGTTGCAGACTATGAGTATTCTAGGTCGGCAGATATATATAACAATTAAAAGTATGTTGTGCAGAGAAAGTTTGATTTTATAACAAGACACGGAGGCTCATATTGCATATCCCTTTCTTTACTGTCCACCAATAGCAGCAAAGAATACAAACAGAATGAAAAAATAATGAACATACAGTAACATAGGCCCCTCCCCGCTCAGGACCCAGTATAATAGGCAGCACTTCCCTTCCATTTCCCTCTTTCTTTGTTGCTCCGACACAAAGATAAGTAAATGTCACATTTTTGTCCTGTTATTTACTATTGATATTGTTTCATGCTATTATTCCTTATTGATTTTATTATTATTGATATTTATTATTAACTGGTATTATACTATATAGCTTTATTTTATTAATAACTGGTATTATATTGGTATAACTTTATCTATTGTTGATGCTATTTTATTTAGAGTTTTTCTTGCTTTTTACTTCTAGATGTTTACTTCTTGTGCCCAGGATCCAGACCTCCCCTGTTATGCTATTCTGCTTATTTCCCCCTTTTACCTCTGAATCCTTTTTCCTCTTATCCTCCCTGTAACCCTCAGCGCCATTTTGCGCACGTTTTTTTCTCAGATTTTTAGCTGTATGCGCGCACGAATTAAGCCCATTCGGCTGATTCGTCACGCATACATACCGCTCACCATTCGGCAGATAGCGCCATTCGCCTGTTTGCCGCATTCGCTTAATTTACGCGAACGGCTAGTTCGCCTGTTTTAAGTTTTTTCTTATACTTACCTATTTTCCCCGCAAATTCGCTTCTTTTATCTGCCGAACTTTCGGTTTCTTCTATCATTAACGAACTTCGCATTTTTTGCCGCGAATCTCGCGAGATTACCGGCGGCCATTTTCTGACTTCCTGTGTCTGAGTGTGCCACTGGTCTGGGCCCTAGTGAGATCGTTTTTTCTTGTTGCTTCTGTTTTGGGTGACTAACCCATACTATTCCTACTAGCTTATTAGGGATTAATTCCTGCTATCCTTATTAAAACCCTGATATATTTATCATGCCTAAACCCAGACTAACTTCTGGTTCCCCTCCCTCTGGGGAGTCTGATACCCCACTCAGTAGAGGTGAAGCCCCTGTCACCTCGGGCAATTCACCCACTCTGACAGACAGAACTACCCACTCTGATGGGGCACAGTTCTTAGCGCTACAGCGCTCGGTGACAGACGCCATTATGGCGGCCATGGGGTCCATGTCATATACCCTCTCCCATACTATTTCTCAGGCCCTCTTGCCACGTCCTTCGGACGAGCACTATTCGGGCTCCACGATGCCTCTGTCACGTCCTACTGTGGACCCACAGGGAGAAACACCCAAGAAGGCTACCCATAGGTCTAAACACCCCTCTGCCTCCAGAAACACCATGACTGGCATACCTAAGGTCGCCCCAGAAAGCGTGTCCCACCCACGCAAAAGAGCCTTTCCGCGTCAGGCAGAACGGGCGCGGCTATGGAAATGTGCCAGAGCACAGTTAGAGAGCGACTCTGACACAGAAATCGGGTCAAGTGAGGAGGCTAAGATTGAGTCGGACAGTGACTCTGATGTGGATGCCGCTGATAGAGGCTTTGACCTCCTTTCCTCTGCTCATGCAGAGACACCCGGAGGTGATACAGGGACTAGGCACTCCGCGACTGCGGGGTCCACCATTGTGGATCCGTCGGGTGTCCCACTCTTCGACCCGGATGACTTACACCATCCGAGATCGGCAGAGTGGCTCCCGACTGACCACGTTGCCACGTATCTAGAGAATTGGGTACGGCGCCCTCTTAGCAAAGTGGCCCGCAACAAATTGAGGGCGGAATGTCCAAGGCCTGTAGTGCCCAATAAAGTCTGCAACACTCCTGAGGTAGACCCCAAGATGACACAATTTCTCACAAAATTAGGCTGGAACCCCGTAAGGGGCTTGAATCTGCCTTAAAATCTTGCCAGGATAAACACCTGGATATATTCAGCCCTCTGGACAAATTATTTGACTTGGCGGAAGACGCCAGAGCGGAGAACCGCATGGTTGACCCTGAAGACCTACGTGGTTGGGTCCAGATCTGTATTGCTGGGAGCGTTAATACCTCCCTCTCGATTGAACGGCGTAAAGCCATCTTATTTAAGATCGAACCTAAACTGGCCAATCTCGCCCTCACAGAAGCTGGTAAGGATGCCCAAGGTCTACTCTTCGGCGATTCCTTTATTAAAGATTTAGGGCATTTTGTTGGGGCATTTACTGCCCTTGATAAGGCCCAAGCCTCCATGAGGCGAGTTTTCCAGGGGCGGGTCTCCACCAGGGCCGGCAGATTCAGGAGCCGTCTGTCCGGCCGTAACTACTTCCAATCCCGTGCCACGGGAAGAGGCTCCTTCCAACAGCGTACACAGTACCAGGAGACTAATCCCCGTCCCACCTTTTTCCCGTCACGCGGATGCCCGTGGCGATCCAGAGGTTTCCGGGCCACTCCAGTTCCAGACGACCCTATGGTGAGTTACCTCATACCTCATATTTCTTCTCCTGTTTGTGTAGGGGGCAGACTCCGACATTTTTTCCCAGCTTGGTCACAAATAACATCAGACCCCTGGGTGTTGGCCACTATTCGGGGTTTCCACATAGAACTAATAGAACACCTGATACACATTCCCCCTCCTCGACCGATCTGCTTTTCACTCCAGGATCACAGACTGATCAACGAGGAACTCTCCACCCTTCTTATCAAAGGGGCTATAGAACGGGCGCCTTTTAACCCCGCAGATGTCATAAGCAACATTTTCCTGGTGAAAAAGAAAGGCGGTCAACTGAGGCCCATCATAAATCTGCGCCCCCTCAATGCCATAGTCCGGTACCGCCATTTCAAGATGGAAGGTATTCACCTGCTACGAGATCTTCTCCTTCACGGAGACTGGCTAGCGAAGTTAGATCTCAAAGACGCATACCTGATGGTACCGATTTCGGTGACATTTCACTGGCGACACGAGACTTGGCGGTTTACCTGCCTACCTTTCGGCCTCTCCTCGGCACCGTGGTGCTTCACTAAGCTTCTACGACCTGTGATGGCCTGGTTACGCAGTCGGGGAGTTTGTCTAATCGTATACCTAGACGACATCCTCCTCATGGTTCAGGACCGCTCCACTCTCCTTACCCAACTACGGCTGGCCATAAGCCTCCTTTCCCGCTTGGGTTTCGTTATCAACTGGGAAAAGTCGTGCCTAACCCCCGCCACTCACATGGAGTTCCTAGGATTCCTCGTGGATTCGGGGGAGGTGACTCTGAGCCTGCCGATGTCCAAGATTCGTTCCATCCGCAAAGAGCTACGCAGGGCCCTCAACCGGCCCCGGCTCACCTTGCGACAGCTTGCACGGCTCATCGGCCTACTGGCCTCATAGATACAGGCGATGTTTCCAGGCCCGCTCCACTACCGAGCACTGCAACGCCTGAAGATTGCGCACCTGAGAGCCGGTGCATCCTACACGGACCTGGTGTCACTGGACAACGAAAAGAGGGATGAATTGCGATGGTGGATTCTCAACCTGTCCGCATGGAACGGCAAAGCGATCTTCGGCTCTCTGCCAGAGTTCACGATCGACTCAGATGCAAGTCTCCATGGCTGGGGGGCCCTTTGCGAGGGAGTTTCAACAGGAGGCCGTTGGTCGGCATCCGAATCCCGGCTGCACATCAACGCGCTGGAACTCCTAGCAGGTTCCTTCGCCATCCGCAGCTTCGTGAGGGACCGAGCCCTGACTTGCATCCGACTCCGCATGGACAACGTCTCAGCAGTGAGGTATGTCAACCACCTGGGAGATACGCAGTCGGCAGTGTTGGCCACCTTAGCGAAAGACTTTTGGGACTTTTGCCTGGAACAGAACCTGATGGTCCACGCGGAATACTTACCTGGTCTGCACAACGTTCAAGCGGACTGGGGGTCACGATATCTTTCAGACACCAGCGACTGGAGATTGGACACAGAGGTGTTCTCCAGTATATCATCTCTCTGGGGTCCCTTTACCATCTACCTCTCCGCATACCGGCTCAACACCCAACTGTCACTTTTCTTCAGCTGGAGGCCAGACCCGACAGCGGAGGCAGTAGACGCCTTTCTGCAAGACTGGAGCGGGGGCCCCCTATATGCTTTCCCCTCGTTTTCCATGATCCCACGCTCACTCCTGCAGACCCGCAGACACCGGGCGGAATTGGTCATGGTGACCCCCTTCTGGGAAACGCAGTGGTGGTTTCCCCAAATACTAGAGATGACGATGGATTACCCCCGACTACTGCCGTCGGTACACGAATTGCTGCTGGACCCGATGGGACGATGTCACCCGCTCCTCTTGGAAGGCTCCCGTCCTCTCCTGGCGTGGCGGATCTCCGTGGACCCAGGGAGATCCAGGGGGTTTCGGACACGACTAGACGACTGTTGGCGGAAGCATGGGCTCCCGGCACTAGATGGGCATATGGGTCAGCTTGGCGAGCTTGGGCTGGCTGGTGCCTGGCTAGGAACGCGGATCCCATTTCGGCCCCTGTAACCATGGTCCTGCAATTTCTGACTTCCCTCTTTGAGGCGGGGAAGGCTTACAGGACTATCAACCTTTACCAGTCGGCCATCTCTGCGATTCATCAAGGCTTTGATGGATGCCCCGCAGGACAACACCCCTTAGTGTGCCGACTCCTCAGGGGCTCTCGATTCTCCCAGCCACCCAGGCCTCGCTACTCCACGACCTGGGATGTCTCCGTTATCTTATGCTGGCCCTCTAACTCAGCGCTCTCCTTAAAACAACTATCAGCCAAGTTGGTTTGCCTGCTCTGCCTTATCTCATGCAAGAGAGTCTCGGATGTCAGAGCTCTGGACTTTGACTCCAGGTCATACACCCCGGACGGGGTAACGTTCAACATCAGTCGACGGACGAAGATCTCTATCAAATCAGTATTCCCTACCTCTCCGGCATTGTGTCCAGTGGCTTGCCTACGCGAATACAAAAATCGCACCAAACTTCACAGTTCCGCTGTGTCTCCACAGCGATTCTTATCCTTTCGTCCTCCTTTCCGCCCGGTCTCTAGCACTACATTGTCACGCTGGGTGAAGTGGTTGTTGGCCCAGGCGGGCATTGATACCGCGGTCTTTGGTGCCCATTCGGTCCGGGGGGCCTCGGCCTCCTCGATGATGACTGCAGGTGCACGTCTGGAAGACCTTATGAAAACAGACGATTGGTCAAGGGAGTCTACTTTCCGGGAATTTTACTTTCGCCCGGCCCTACATACATTCGCTGCAGTAGTGGACCAACTTTAAACTTGCAATATGAGCCTCCGTGTCTTGTTATAAAATTGCATGATTTTGCTATTACATGACGAAAAGTCATGATTTTATTAAAGACACGGAGGCGAGTATTGTCCCACCCATGTTCTACTTCTAATGTTATGTAATTTTTCCCCACCCAGTTGTCGAATGTTGCAACGAGTCACATCTAATATTTTGGTACGGTAAGTGGGGCCGTGTCGTAATGGGGGGTTTATGTACATTAATTGATAATCACTCTGAAGTGTGGGACTGTATATATGTGGGATCTTTTCCTCAGTTTGACCTTGACATTGGTTGCAATTATCGACTTTAACCTGTCGGCTCCTGTTCCTTTATGTTTTCACAGCCTGATCCGACAAGATTGCATGCCATTATTCAGCTTGTGAGGACTCCCCGTCCCCCTGCTGATACTCTTTGGTCCTACGATTCATCCGGTCGTGCTTCCCTGTTGTTGATGAGTTATCCTCTTCAGTTCTAAGTTGTCTACTTATTGGACTTTATCACTGTTCTTGGTTTGGACATTGTTTTTCTTCGGTCGCATCTTCAGAAAGAGGGAAATGGAAGGGAAGTGCTGCCTATTATACTGGGACCTGAGCGGGGAGGGGCCTTTGTTACTGTATGTTCATTATTTTTTCATTCTGTTTGTATTCTTTGCTGCTATTGGTGGACAGTAAAGAAAGGGATATGCAATACTCGCCTCCGTGTCTTTAATAAAATCATGATTTTTCGTTGTGTAATAGCAAAATCATGCAATTAAACACCATGCCAATTTTGTATTATTGTAAAGTTTATGGTGTATAGAGTACCCTGTATCCATTTTCAGCTCTTCGTGTGGCTTATAACTGCAGCAACTTGTAAAGTAAACATGATTTATTTGTCTTCTGTCTTTCGCTGTAGGGTCGGTCGTCACTCACAATCAGTAGATATACAGAATTCTTGTTGTAACGCATGCCTTGGGAGAATTGTTTTGCTGCAATCACCTTGAAGAGAAGGCTCTCCTTCCAGCACCAATATGCAAACTGTAGAATTTATTTGTGTGTTTTGCCATGCAACCCCCTTAAGTTACATACAATCATACACATATATACATTCATTTACAAAAATATTCATGCTCATACATATTTACATTTAAATACATACATGCATTTATATACGCACACATACACAGTGGCATAGATAGATAAACACACACAGACTCATACTCAAACACACATATAGACACATATACACATACACATTGACACACAAAAAAACACATGCACAGACTTATATATGTAAACACATTCCTATACATACAGACTCATGTGCACAGACAAATGCATGCAGACTCATATACACACATACACACACACAGATTGATATACACACTTTCATAGAAACACAGACTCATATGCACAAACCCATACACAGACTCATACACAAACATACACACGCAGTCATATACAAAAATACATTCATATAAACACACAAGACTAATATCCACATATACATACTTATATACTCAAAAACACATTTATAAACCCACACAGACTCTCACACAAACATACAGCAAATCAATAATTATTATATCATGTTAAAGAAAAATATAAAAATAAAATTGCCATACCTACATTTTATTATATTGCACTTCATTACACTATGCTTGCGCTCCTCTTCATGCTGCTGACTAGGAGCTTTGGTCCTGGAGTGGGCGGGTCAGAGGCCAAGAATTATGGTGGAAGGCACCCAATGATGCAGCAGTACGTGTCACCATATGGGGTCTCGGGATGTCTGCCTGGGACAGGCATCAGTTGGATTTGACCATGGAATCATATGAAGACAGGCATCAAATAGTTGAAGTGAAGGGAGGAAGTCAGGGAAGCCGGAGACAACTAAGGCAGTAGGCAGCCAATGGTTGGAACAGTTTACACTAGATTTCAGTTGAGGGGACTGAATTCCTTAGGTAGTAGGTGTCAGTTTACACAAGACTCCAGTGGAGGGGATTGTATGTTTTAAATTAGGACACTGCCTGAAATCGCAATAATGCAAAGCTAGATGTGGTGCTCTTGGCTCTGGGGTAGGACTATATCAATAATTACAGTATCTAAGCCATTACCTTTATCAAGCCATAACATATACATCAACACACAATGCTTAAATGTGAGTGTTATTAACTGGTGAGATACACTATTATAAAAAAAAAGTGCTTAGAATCAAACAGAAAGTGTTAAACATACCCTCGGTGCCTTTCTGTCTCCTTGGTTCAAGTCTATAACTACTAAGCGGAAAAAAACAGTCACATGACCAGGCAAAAAATCAAGATGACGTCACATGTAATGAAAAAGGCGGTCACATGACCAGTAATCGGATTGCAATGACATTAAAAAAAATATATATCCCCATGGGCTATGTAGCTATGCTTTTAGGGAGTGTGGCCTAGGGGGTTACTCTCAATTATTGCGTTGGCACAGCTTAGCATGTTTAATATATTAATCGTCCTGGGGCATACTTATCACTAAAATGAGCATACTTTAATAACGTACCTTTAACCTGCAAATGGTGGACTTAATGTCCCTTTAATAATAGTTCACCCCTTTATTACGATCTACTATATATTTATGACGCTGATTATGTAACAAGCTGTCTACCTAAACCTGACATCATTGCTCTACTACGAGCTATTTCCTATATGCATAGCCAGTTATGTGTCCTAAGATGCGCAGTGTCACTCCTTCGACAATATTCTGATAAACTGCTCATGTTCATCTTGTTGTTAATTGTTGATTGTTATAATTGTTGATTGTTATAATATAAAATTGTGCACGTCCAATCTACTATCCCAATTGTAAGCTTGATATGTCGCTAGAGGATTGCCGCTGGGGTACCTCAAGCCTGTCTGTACCTATCTTATGCACTGCAAAAATATAAAATGAAAAAAAATAAAAAAATAAATATATATATATATATATATATATATATATATATATATATATATATATCAGAGGCAGAACATAGTGAAAATGAGACCTTGTACAAATAATACCAGCAGGAATGTCCCCATATATTGCACAAAATGATATTAGATAAGGGCAATTAATTAGAAATATATATATATATATATATATATATATATATATATATGTATACCAGAACACATAATTATATAATTAAGAGCAGTTGACTATGACAAAGTGCTTGAATAAAGTATGTACACCAACACATATTAGAAGGTATTAATGCCCCCTAGTGGCTTAAAGGTAACATGCTAAATAATAAAAGGGACTACCACAATAATGCTAATAGAATATGATAATTCTAAAATAAAAAGTAAAAAAAAAAAGTGTAAAATAAAGTGTAACAAAATGCATACTATAAGTTAAAGTGCACAAAGTAAAATCAGAGATACTGTGCTGATTATAGAGTGTATATGGATGAAGTGCTATGCTAATTATGCAAAATTAAGAACTTCCAAAGTACTTCCAAAGTAACAGTTATGAAGTGTCAGAATCCTATAAAAGGGCTAAAGTATAATTATACAATAAACTATTAAATATTACATTTCTTAAATATAAGTGTCCAATCTTAAGAATAAACTTGTTAAAAGGCAATCCATCCATAAACTACAACACCACCAGCATATAGAAGATATATAGAAGTCAAGGAAATACAATCAATGATTAAAAACCAACAGTGAAAGGAAGCAAATCATATTAATTGAATGCCACATGGGTAGTGAATTGGCTTTTTAAAAACCACAGGTGGATGGACCCCAATAGCCAATAATCGGAGTGAAGCCTTCTAAGCTGACGACATCTCTCCACAATGGATGTGGTTCCTCTTCCTAAAGGAAATAACCCTAATGCAATGAATACCGCTAGTAACCAGATGTGGAGGGAAAAAAATATTATGTTCCAATAAGAAACTAAAACTCAAACACACTGAACCCACCCCACCTAAAAAAAAAAAAAACATCCGACTAGCTGTTAAAGTTGGTAACTATGTTGGAACAATCACAACGTGCAACTTAGTGACTTCTCAAAAGTACTTACGATAATGTAGCAATCCAATTTGCTGCAAATTGACAAATGATATTCAGACACTAGTGACAGAAAATCAACCAAACTTTATGCGCATTAAAATAGTGATCCCCTGACTGAACATTTCAACTCTCTTTAAAAGAAATAACAATGGTACATGGGTTTAATAATATCAGTTTTTTTGAAATAACCATTTGCTGGTAGAACACAGACCTGGAGTAAACTATCTGCATTTACCACTAGAGCTAATTTTGTTTTGTCATGTCTCAAGTAAATGTATCAGTACTATAAATTATTAGTTAATAGTTATACAGGTTTTACTGTTATTATAGTTACACATGTTACTTAGTATGGGTCTTTTTTATAACAAATGGTGCACATTTAGTAAGTTTAGTATGGCTTGTATGCCTTGAGTTGGCGTTCTTTAAAAGAGTGATGTTGGCCGCGGAGCTTGAACGCAGAAGATAACAGTCACAATACCTTGGTGCCCTGACAACATACCACTAAAATGTGTCCTTTTTGCCTTCCTACCCGCAACCATCATGATTTGGGAGACCCCTCTGCGCAGCCTCACCATCATGGGGTGCCAAACCAAAAAACATAAATTAGACAAGCCCAGTATGGGGCACACCATCGGTGTTCTGTGGCAGCAGGGCCCAAGATGGCCTCTTTTTCTGGGTGCTGCTCCGACTTTTCAGATGACGACTAGAAGAGGATGAACACCTACCTGTACCAGCAAAGCTAAAGCTAAGCTCGGTGGACCCAAACACCTCTCCGGTGATGAAGGCTGTGCTACAAGAACCCCTGGCCGACCTTCAAAAGAATATTTTGGCTGATGATGTGGCAGTCTGCTGGGATTTACAGAGCCTCACGTACCAACTCGGGTCACTGGTTGGAACGCATACAAGAGTTGCAGCATCAAACCCAGATGTATAAACGCCACTTTGCAGCCCAGGAGGATACTAGATGCAGAAACTATCTTAAGGTGCTTGGGGTTTCCAAGAGCATACCAGAGGAGAAGTTGTTTTCTTTTCTATTGTGTTTCACTACATTCTCAGCGTTGGATAGTTAACTTATTTTTTATCAACCACAGTTCGGAGCAACGGCTCGGTTGCTTATTACCCACACGGTCCGGCAGGTCTCAGACCCATCTCACATCCTCCCCCTCACCTCAGGTCATGTCTCTCCCACGCATCTAGAGGCGTAAAATTATCCTTATTCACATAGGTACTCTGGCACACTTTCATAGCTAATAAATTTCTGCTCTTAACAACAATCATATATTATACATTTTTTTTTCCTTTTTTTGTTATATTATTATGAGAAGGAAGGTTCTAAAAGGGCACACTACAAGAAGTGGAAAATTCGGGATCTCTTCATACCAAGCCAAGGTCAGGTAGACCAAGAAAGATTTCATCCATAGCTGCCAGAAGAATTGTTCGGGATTTCCCTGATTTTAATATAGGTAAAATATTTTCTTTTAAGATCTCATTCAGGAACTTTTTTTTAAGACAACGTTATTAAATGTATTAGTTAGATGGTCTACAATTTGAAGTTTCAGAATTTTATAAAAAACATTTCCAAATCCATCTAATCCTGAAGTTTTGTATCAAGCTACATTTTCTATTGCTCTTTTATAAGTTCTTTTCTAGTTATTTTTTTATTTAATTAAAACAACTGTTCATTTTGAATGCTTAGGTAGATTTGTAAAATTAATATAATCTTTTGATAAATTTGATGGAATTTTATCTGGAAGATTATATAATCTTGGGTAATATTGGTTAAAAGCTTCTCCTATCTCTTCGAGTACTAGAAAAGTTTTATTATTTATAATTATTAAAGGGAAACTCCAGTGCCAGGAAAACGATCCGTTTTCCGGGCACTGGAGGGTCCCTCTCCCTCCCACCTCCCACTCCCCGGTTACTGAAGGGGTGAAAACTCTATCCGTAGATCTTCCTCACCCGCTGGGGCTGGGTTCTTCTTCATTTCTAAAAAAGAAGGAGACCTACGCCCTTGTATAGACTATAGGGGTTTGAATAGAATTACGATACAAAACGCCTATCCCATTCCCCTTATTTCTGAATTATTCGACAGGTTGAAAGGAGCTCGAGTCTTCACTAAGCTCGATCTCAGAAGTGCGTACAACCTAGTCAGGATTAAGGACAGTCATGAGTGGATGACGGTGTTTAATACTAGAATGGGACAATACGAATACCTGGTTATGCCGTTTGGATTATGCAACGCTCCAGCAGTATTCCAGGATTTTATTAACGATGTCCTTAGAGAATACCTCCACATGTTCGTTTTAGTGTATCTAGACAACATTCTCATCTATTCCCCAGACCTAGAGACACATCACGAACATGTGAGAATAGTACTCAAAACCCTGTTAAAGAACGGTCTCTACTGTAAGCTGGAGAAATGCCAGTTTGACCAAATGGAGATACAATTTCTCGGATACGTTATATCTCCGTCCGGTTTCAAGATGGACCCCCGCAAGCTGGAAGCAGTCTTACAATGGCTGTTGCCCAAGGGCCTTAAGGCTACACAACGCTTCATAGGTTTTGCAAATTATTACCGCAAATTTATTAAAGGTTTTTCTTCTGTAATTTCTCCTATTACCAACTTAACCAAAATAGGAGCAAATTGCAAATCATAGCCCAAAGAAGCGAGAGAGGCCTTTGAACAATTAAAATCTTTATTTTCCTCAGCACCTGTCCTGACCCATCCCGATCCAACCAAGCCGTTTATTCTAGAAGTAGATGCGTTAGAAACAGGAGTAGGAGCCATTCTGTCTCAGAGAGAAAGTCCTGATGCGCCTTTACATCCCTGTGGATTTTTCTCTCGCAAACTCACACCTGCAAAGAGAAATTACGACATTGGGAATAGGGAACTTTTGGCCATTGTACTTGCCCTTAAAGAATGGAGGCATCTCTTGGAAGGCTCCAAAGAGCCACTTCTGATTTTTACCGATCATAAGAATTTGGCTTATATTGGGGACGCTATGAGATTGTCCTCTCGTCAGGCTAGATGGTCATTGTTCCTCTCCCGATTCAATTTCGTAATTACTTATAGGCCTGGGAAAAGAACACTAAGGCAGATGCACTGTCTAGACAGGTTGAGACAGATGAAGCTCCTGAACAGGAGGTATTTCCTATCATACCTCCAGAATGCCTCATTGCCACTACAGTTTCCGAAGTGTCTTCTCCACTCTTCTGTGCTATAGTAGCAGATCAAACAGATTAAGAAAAAAGGTACTTGATTTATTCCATGATAATCTCACAGCAGGTCATCCTGGAGTCCATAAATCTCTCTCTGCTATCTCCAGGAGGTTTTGGTGACCTACACTTAGGAACGACATCAAAGATTATGTTGGGGCATGTCAAATATGTGCCGTTTCTAAAGTTCCCCCTAGGTCACCTCCTGGACTGTTACAACCACTGCCCATACCTAATGCTCCATGGACCCATTTAGCCATGGATTTCATTGTGGACCTACCAAGCTCAAACGGGTTTAATACAATCCTTATGGTCATCGATAGATTCGCAAAAATGTCACATTTTATACCTCTTAAAAAATTACCATCTGCTCAAGATCTCGTACAGATATTCTTGAGAGAGATCTTTCGGTTGCACGGAGTGCCCAAAAACATAGTATCTGACGGTACCCAATTTATTTCTAGGTTTTGGCGTTCCTTTTGTAAACAATTGGGTATCGAACTCTCATTTTCTTCAGCGTACCACCCTCAAACTAATGGCGCAGCAGAGAGAGCTAATCAGTCTTTAGAATCCTATTTACGCTGTTTTATCAATGCCAATCAGTCTAACCGGTATGAGCTCTTACCCATGGCTGAGTTCGCCAGGAATAATGCGACTCATGAATTTTCTAATCATAGTCCATTATTTGTAAATCAGGGTTATCGTTTATACGACGTCAATGCACACGCACGTTTTGTGGTCAGAGGTCGCCCTGTGACCAATCAGAGCATAGAGAGGGATATTTAAATCCCTGACTCACCCCAGTACCTTGCCCTGTCGTGGTTTCCTGGTTTCCTGGGAGTGCTTTATCTTTGTGAATCTGATTTCCTGGTATCCTGATCTTGGCTTTTCCATGGTTATTCTGAATTCTGGTTTCCCTGACTTGGCTTGTGTAAACGGTATTGTGTATTTTCTGGCTTCCTTGACCTTGGCTTTCCCTTTGACCATTCTCTGTCTCTAGTGTATTACTCCGGCCATTCTAAGGTCCGGTTTACTCTCTGTCCTTTTATTTTCCTTTTTCTTTATTATGTATATGTTTACATAGTTTCTGCGTGCTGGACCACACTAGTAGTCGTGACAGGATCTCTTAATGACTAATACAACACTGAAAATGACGTATACAAACCAAATATATATTACACAGACTTTTGACATAACTGTAACATTCATACTGAAGGCTCTAAAAATAGTCCTCATTCTAACCATCTTGTGTATGTATGTAGCTTTGTACACACTAAGATCTATACAGGGTATTAGGTGGATGGGTAGAATCAGGAGGAAAGAAGATACTACTGATACATTCTTTTTCCCTTTTCTTCTCTTCATCTTTTGATTTAGTGCTGCCTAAACTTGAGTTAAATCTTCCAGGAGAATGACAGGTTATCTTGTTTTTTTTCCTTGATTGGCTTATTTATTGAAGAAAGGAATTTTCAGTTTTTTTATGCGTGTTTTATGCATTTTTGTTCCTTCTTTTTTTCCTTTCCTTGTGGGAATTTTTGTCAGTTTTGTTGCCATTTTAAATTCTGTTTAGGTAAGTTTTTATTTTTCCTTAAACTGCCAGAGGAAGGAGAGGGAGAGGAAAAGAGAAAGGTAAAACTATAAAACACTCTTCTCTTTTAAAAGAAAAGTTTTTAAAAGAAAAACTTTTAAATTGTGGAGAGAAGCCAATTAATTTTTTTTATTCTTAACTTTGTAAGTTTGCTTTCTTTATGTCAGATCTCTTACTTTCTTAACATTAGCCGCATAAATATAGCAGAATTTTTCCTTCTATTTTCTCTTTCCACCTTACAGTCTTGCCTAATTTCCTCTCCTGTGCTCCCTCTCCTCCCCACTCTTTATTATTTTGATATTTTTTTCTTCTTACAGACAGTAATAAGAGAGAAATACTTATTAAAAAGATCAATAGGATGAAATATAGAAGTTTAGTTAATCTTCCAGAAAACCTCACTCTCCTTTCTTTTTATTCTGTCAGAAGACATTTCTAAGGGTGCTTGTTTTTTTTGCAACTTGATCATTTGTAATTTCTCCTCTGTGACTCCTAATTTTTATCTTTGCTTTCCCTTCTCTCTTCCTTCTTAGCCTTTTTTCTCCATTTTTTATGTTTTTATATACTTTTTTTTAAGCATAAAGCATTAGGCAGAGAACTGTTAATGACTTATCTGTGTTATTAATGTTTTTTTCCCAATGTCTCAGCAAGATCTCCTTAGCATCCTTCCACATGGGCACCAAAATGCTGACCGCGTTTGCTGACCAGCCGTCCCTCCCAGCTCCGGACATTTCCTGACAGACCCAGGCGTACACCAAGAGACTTCCCGTCTCTCCACACTCTGTCTTCAACCTCCAAACAAATTCACCGTCCCCTCCATCTTCCCATTCTCTCACAGGTCTGTTTGGCTGCTTTCGCCATTCACTAGCGGGTGCCCTTTAGCCACTTTCCATCTCCTCTCCACCAAGTCTCTGCCCTCCTGCCACAGGATGCATGTGTCCGTGTGCTTTATACATCATCATGCAATCGCCTCCGACAGTCATTCTCAAGCTTCATTCGATTTAATCCTACTTTTATTTGTTTTTCATGCGTGACCATTCACTCCTCTACTGAACCCATGAATGTTGTACGATCTGCCTACTGAGCTAATAATGATTGGTTGTTGGCAAGTATTCTCATTTGGGATGATCCACATACCATTAACTGACTGATGTTCATCTTCCAGCTATAATACCTATAATATATTTACTCTTTCCCAGTGGGTTGTTATGTCTGTACTGGTTGTATGATTTTACGCATATAGAAAATAGTGGATACCTTTTCATTATTACACTATGGACCAATTGACATGTCATTACAATGTGTGTTTATACCATATAGATCTTGTTTAGTGATTACAGCTTATATACTTGTGCAGTGTCTGTGTCTATATAATCATACAATAGTTATGCATTTTCCATTCATTGCATTATATAATACTTAGGAGTATATTGTTTATTTATCTATTAGCTTTTTTGGGTTTTGGTGCTAGCTATTGTCCAATACCACTATCTGTCATGAGAATATTCTCATTGTAGGGATTTAATTGATTTATCATTTATTATTTTTGTTTTCCTTTTTTGTCTTAGTATGGATGCCCTAGCCTTTTATTGTGTTATTTCTATTTTTTCTATTAATGATTTTAGTACCCCTCCTGGTCAGGAGTTTTCCCTATCAGTATTTTGTTATTCACTATCCACCTTTGTTTTTCGCTCTTTTGCTACACAAGTGATTTGACAGAGACTTCTCTCTGACATGCAGGGCTGCAAGTCCCTGACCGCTCATGTACACTAAAAGCCACTATCCTACTGCAATCTCAGACTCTAATTCTGTCTACTTATCCCATTTAACATTTATGCCAGTTACTCCTCCCTTTCACCTTACATTAAAGATCATGCACATGTCATGCCCATGTGACTTTTTTCCGCCTCTTTTGGCATTTCTTGAGTGCGGTTTATTTGGCTTTTTTCCTCTGAAGCTTTAACCCTTGAAAAAGGTGTTTTGAAAAAAACGTTGGGATACTGTGCTGCTCTTTCAAACATTAAAGGTAATGCTGTCTAGCAGAAGTTTAGTGACATGTATTTCTGAATTCTGTATTTGGTGACATGTATTTTTGCTCATATGTTGTTTCATATTACTCTAAGTTGATCTATATTTATTTGTTTGTCTTTTGATACAAACAAACTATGGTAAGAGAGGTATTATCGTATGTCTCTATATAATGTGAGCATACTGCACTACAAAAAGTTTTGGCACTTTGCAAATAATAATAATGATGATATTAATATGGTCACCAAAGAGAGAGGTTACTCACTGATCTGCACTGCTTTGCTTTAGATTCTACTCGGCGAAGGATTAAAAATCCACAGGTCCCAGGCAGGCCTCATCTCTTCATTCTTCACATAGGCATGGTTGATTAGGCCAAGCATATTCATGGTTCCAGGCCCCTGCCTTACCCATGGGCCCAGGGAGCCTTTTATTAATCTTGCTCTGATTCTACTCCTAAGTCTGGTCTCATCTTTATTTAAGTGATATCTCACACATATATATATATATATATATATATATATATATATATATATATATATATATAAAATGTGTTACCTTGCAAGTGTGTACCAAGTATGCCCCAGGATATAAAAAGGCTGAATGACAGGCAAGCAGAGACTTTGGAATATTTTCCAATACTTTGGAATACATAGTGAAGTGAAAGCATTGATTCGGAGCTGTGTCGGCGCTCAAATCAATGCTTTCCTATGAGGATTTCACTGACGCATGCAGAGCTGGATCCCGCATTTCTTGGTAGACAGCCACTAGAGGCAGTCTTAGTACTGCAATGTAAACATTGCAGATTCTGAAGGGTTTTAGTAACCCTTTAAGTCCCATTTCTTCATGATCTGGACTGAGTGATGTTTGAAATCAAAGTGGAATCAATCAACAAAACAGGTTTGCTTACTGTGGTTAGAGTGACACTATAGTCATCAGAACCACTACAGCTTAAACTCTCCCTTCCTAGTCATATTTCTAAACACAGATTGCAAATATTGTCATGGTCCATCTTCTGACTGTATATAGAACATAAGTAATGTAATTATAAGATCATCTGCACTAAATGCATAAGAGTTAAAAGGACACTATAGTCACCAAAACCACTACAGCTTAATGGTGTCTACTGCATGGCCGTCATAGCACCTCAAAAAAAAGGCAGTGTTTTCATTGCTTCCTAGTAAAAACTCTAGTGGCCGTCACTCAGACGGACACTAGAAGTCTTCCCATGTCATTGCTGCAAAGTGTGCAGCAACTATGTTCAGCACCTCCATGTTCTGAATGCTCCCCACAGAAATGCATTGATTCAAGAGATGCTGATTGCATTCATGACACTGTATTGTAAAAATGACACATCAGCTTTTAAGCTTTAATAATGGATGCTTTTACTTATTACAGGATGTGCACAGTTAAAGTGACACTATAGTCACCAGAACAACTACAGCTTAATGTAGTTGTCCGGGTGAGTATAGAAACATAGAAACATAGAATGTGACGGCAGATAAGAACCATTCGGCCCATCTAGTTTGCCCAAATATATAGTCAGTCTTTGCGAGCATTTTTATGTAAACACTGCCTTCTCAAAGAAACAGCAGTGTTTACATTACAGTCTTGGAACATCTCTAATAGTAGCCACTCCTCAAACAGCTACTGGAGGTGCTTCCCGGTCAGTGCTGAACTTTCCCCATAGAGATGCATTGATTCAATGGATCTATATGAGAAGATGCTGATTGACCAGGGGGGCGTTTGGCTCCAGCCCACCTCCTTGGCTGAGATCATCAGAATTGACAATTGCACCCAATTCAATGTTTTCCTATGGGAAAGTATTGTAATTGGCTGAGATAATCAATTCTGATGATGTCAGCCAAGGAGGCGGGCCATGGGCAGCACTGGAAATAAGGTAATTTTTTCTAGCTTCAAAAGGGGCAAGGAGAAGTCAGGGGGGCTAAACTGCATTTTAACAATCTAGGGTCAGGAATACATTTGTGTTCCTGACCATACTGAGTGTTCCTTTTATTGTAACAAAATTTATGTAACAAATCTTTTTAATTGCAAGTTGTGATGACTAGTAACTCATCTATTATTCTTGAAATAAGAAGTGCAAATTACGTTTACATTCATATTTAACTTCCTGTTATTTATACATAGATTTTCAGATGTTAGTTTAATTTTTTTTTTTGTTTTACAACGTCAATAGTTCTTTCAAAAATTTTAAAAATATTATTTTTACGTTTCTTTTACTTGGCTGTTACATTGGAAATGTTTTTAATTTGGAGCCCAATGTGGACACTTTTACTTCCTTTGGTAAATGCATAGTTTGTGAATTTATACATTTTTGTCTTGATTGCTGCTTTTTCTTCATGCCAAAAGGAGATGACGTTTTTCCTAAAAGAAATTGTTCCCACTTGGGAAGTTCCTCCTCCACGAACTCCCAGTAGTGCTCCTAAGAAATAGAATGGAGATCTGGGAGTGAAAACTGCATACAATGGTAAAGATTCATCTTAAAGGGATACTCAACACACCATAATAACTTCATCCCAATTAAGGTATGATGTGAGGAAGAACCAGGCGCTGTCTTTCCTTAAGAGGTGAAACTGTTAACAAACGGTTTAGCCTCAAACTTTTAAAGATGGCACCCAATCAGTCTACTTCCTTTGTTGGTGCAAGGATTTAATCAGGAAATTTCAGATGAGGTGGCACTCTCTACCTATCAGTAGCACCCTATTCAGAAATCTAAGTGAAAAGGGTAAGTATATTTTTCACTCTTTATTAATATATAAAGATACTGATTATGCAAGTAAAGGTCAGGTTATATATAAAAACATGTTTTTAAAAACATTTAGAGTAGTCAATATCCTTTGTAAAATCCACGGTATATGCAGTTTTACTTAAATTGCTCTAGAAAAATTTCAGTGCACAACAGGATGCCATTAGTTTACACACCTGCACATAAACTGAACATTCATGGTTTGAAATTCAGCTGATTTTAGGTTTGTTATATATATTTCTTCTTTGAGAAGTGGTAATGGTGGTAGGAGCCTGTAAATGCACACCCAGCACACATGACTTAATTATGTGCAAATGTTATCTCAGGGTGCTGGAGACAGAAGTATTGAGATTTTTCATTGCAGGACCACGATTGGGCACCACTGGAACCTTTGCCCGATGCTGGATACCAGGTAAGTCTAATTTTTTATTTTTAGGTTTATAAGGGGGAACCTAGTAAATAGAGCCCAGCTTCAGAAAAAAGGGTAATAATTTAAGCCTTAAAAATACTTAATAATACTGTACATGCCTAAAAACCCAAACTTTGGCAGATGTATTTTGGAGTTTTTTGCAATCTCGTTAGCTTTAGCAATCAACACAATAGATTTGCACCAACATACCTGATACTAAGGATCATGACACAGGTCCCTGACGTGCTGATAAATGCCATTTCACACTAACCTCCAAATGAATAACTGTTGGATGGGGACTTGATCTCTCCATTTGCTTAAACCTGTCTTCAGCTATTTGCAAATCCTGTAGATAAAGAAAATAAGACAAAGGTTAAGGTTACCACTAGAGTACCAATAAATATACGAATAAAACCAATCTCTCTCCACTGCAAATATGTTCAAGTAAATGTACTGCTTTTCTGCATAAAATTACTAGAGGAACATTGGAAATATTTTACAAGAGATGAATATAATGAGTCTTCAATGATACTGAAAAGGTATTCCAGACACACTTTAGGTGCAATGCATAGACTAAAGAAACACTCCACACACCATAACCACTACAGCATACTGTAGTGGGTATGGTGCCATGAGTGCCCTGGTGCCTCCTCATTATAAGCACTCCTCATTGCCTCCACAACCAATGCCGGAGAGGAGATATACATACGCTCACTCTGAGATCTTCTTAATGTGATAAAATCTGCTTTATTGTATACACAGACTTTAAAAAAAACAAATCTGTATTTAAAACAGTCTGTTGCTTAGGTTGTCACGACACAGGTGCATAATTCATTGTTGCAGTACTGAATATGGTCATTTAATGTTAATTGTGTAGTGCATAGATGAACTGGCTGCGTGGTATTGTCAATTCCAAAAGGGGTTAATTTGATTGTATTGGAGGTCAGAGCTTACCAACCTAAATTCCTCTTTAAAGCTGGGACCCCAACAGAGCTACTCTGTAAGGTGTGAAAAGTCACACATAAGTGGCCTGGAAGTCTGGTTTAAATATAAACTAACTCTCTAATTTGCCATATGTCTAGATTCCCTCTTAGATAGAGAGTCATTTGATATGAATGGTCATTAGCTTTCAAGGAAAAAAAAAACAGTATCATATCCAAAAGAAATATGAATACTTACCCACAGATTAATAATTAAGACTCATTTTTATTATATTTAGAATGGGACAAGTACAATCTTCTAATCAAGCCTAAACATGATTGGCATAGCTTAATCATATGGGAAGGGATTGTGATGTCCACTATATTGGGTCACAAGTAAGAAGTATGACATACAGGGAGTGCAGAATTATTAGGCAAGTTGTATTTTTGAGGATTAATTTTATTATTGAACAACAACCATGTTCTCAATGAACCCAAAAAACTCATTAATATCAAAGCTGAATATTTTTGGAAGTAGTTTTTAGTTTGTTTTTAGTTATAGCTATTTTAGGGGGATATCTGTGTGTGCAGGTGACTATTACTGTGCATAATTATTAGGCAACTTAACAAAAAACAAATATATACCCATTTCAATCAGGGGCGGACTGACCGGTCGGGCACTTTGGACGTGGTCCGAGGGCCTGGCCGGGAGGGGGGCCCGCCGCAGCCGTGCACATAATGTGCACGGCTGCAAAGTTATTCAGTGTGGAGATCGGGGAGATCGGGGCCCGGGCCCGGCGCTGTAATATTCACTTACTGCTGTATCAGGAGGAGGAGGAGGAGGGGCCCGGTCCTGTGCGCGGAGGCGCGTCGACGTCACTATGTGACGCGATGACGTCGACGGGCGCCGCCTGCACGGGACCGGAATCCACATGGGTCGGCCATCTTCACATCCCAGGCCCAGCAACCAGCCAGGTAAGCCACAGACCCCCCGGCCAGCCACAGACCCCCAGGCCCCCCACAGACCCACAGGGCCCCAGGCCAGCCACAGGGCCCCCGGCCAGCCACAGACCCACAGGCCCCCGGCCAGCCACAGACCCACAGGGCCCCAGGCCAGCCACAGACCCACAGGGCCCCAGGGCCCCCAGCCAGCCACAGGGCCCCCGGCCAGCCACAGGGCCCCAGCCACAGGGCCCCAGCCACAGGGCCCCAGCCAAAGGCCCCCAGGCCCCCAGCCACAGGGCCCCAGACCCCAGGCACAGGGCCCCAGGCCCCAGCCACAGGGCCCCAGCCACAGGCCCCAGGCCAGCCAGCAAGCCACAGGCCCCAGGCCAGCCAGCAAGCCACAGGCCCCAGGCCAGCCAGCAAGCCACAGGCCCCAGCCAGCAGACCCCAGGCCCCAGCCAGCAGACCCCAGGCCCCAGCCAGCAGACCCCAGGCCCCAGCCAGCAGACCCCAGGCCCCAGCTAGCAGGCCATAGGGCCCCAGCCACAGGGCCCCAGGCCCCAGCCAGCAAGCCAAAGGGCCCCAGGCCCCAGCCAGCAAGCCACAGGGCTCCAGGCCCCAGCCAGCAAGCCACAGGGCCCCAGGCCCCAGCCAGCAAGCCACAGGGCCCCAGGCCCCAGCCAGCAAGCCACAGGGCCCCAGCCAGCAAGCCACAGGGCCCCAGCCAGCAAGCCACAGGGCCCCAGCCAGCAAGCCACAGGGCCCCAGCCAGCAAGCCACAGGGCCCCAGCCAGCAAGCCACAGGGCCCCAGCCAGCAAGCCACAGGGCCCAGCCAGCAAGCCACAGGGCCCAGCCAGCAAGCCACAGGCCCCAGCAAGCAGGCCCCAGGCCCCTGCCAGCAGGCCCCAGCCAGCAGGCCACAGGGCCCCAGGCCCCAGCCAGCAAGCCACAGGGCCCCAGGCCCCAGCCAGCAAGCCACAGGGCCCCAGCCAGCAAGCCACAGGGCCCCAGCCAGCAAGCCACAGGGCCCCAGCCAGCAAGCCACAGGGCCCCAGGCCCCAGCCAGCAAGCCACAGGGCCCCAGGCCCCAGCCAGCAAGCCACAGGGCCCCAGGCCCCAGCCAGCAAGCCACAGGGCCCCAGGCCCCAGCCAGCAAGCCACAGGGCCCCAGCCAGCAAGCCACAGGGCCCAGCCAGCAAGCCACAGGGCCCAGCCAGCAAGCCACAGGGCCCAGGCCAGCCAGCAGGCCCCAGGCCAGCCAGCCCCAGACCCCAGGCCAACTAGCCGGCCAGCCAGCCACAGGCCCCAGGCCAGCCAGCCACAGGCCCCAGGCCAACTAGCCGGCCAGCCAGCCACAGGCCCCAGGCCAGCCAGCCACAGGCCCCAGGCCAGCCAGCCACAGGCCCCAGGCCAGCCAGCAGGCCCCAGGCCAGCCAGCCCCAGACCCCAGGCCAACTAGCCGGCCAGCCAGCCACAGGCCCCAGGCCAGCCAGCCACAGGCCCCAGGCCAACTAGCCAGCCAGCCACAGGCCCCAGGCCAACTAGCCAGCCAGCCACAGGCCCCAGGCCAACTAGCCAGCCAGCCACAGGCCCCAGGCCAACTACCCAGCAGCCGGCGACAGGTCGGCCACAGCAGCCAGCCACAACCCAGCAGCAGCCCACAGGCCAGCAGCCGGCTACAGCCCAGCAGCCGGCCACTACAGGCTGCCAGCCAGCCTGCCTATAGCAAGCCCACAGCCTGCCAGCAAGCCACAGGCCTACAGCCAGCAACAACACAGCCTGCCAGCCAAAGCCAGTAGGCACACAGCCTGCCAGGTGCAGCCTGCCAGCCGGAGCCAGCAAGCCCACAGCCTGCCAGCCAGCAAGCCAACAGCCTGCCAGCCGCAGCCAGCAAGCCCTCAGCCTGCCGGCAGTAGCCAACAAGCCCACAGCCTGCCGGCAGTAGCCAACAAGCCCACAGCCTGCCGGCAGTAGCCAACAAGCCCACAGCCTGCCAGCAAGCCCACAGCCTGCCAGCCGCAGCCAGTAAGCCCACAGCCTTCCAGCAAGCCCACAGACTGCCAGCCAGCGACACTGTAATTAAGGTAAGAGGATATCAGCGAGCTATGTTGTGTTGCTATATTGTGAATAGGAACCAGAGTGTTGGAGAGACCCCCCTCCAGGCCCCATTGGACTCCATTGTAGTCTCTAATGGGACCTGGAGGAAATTCTTTCTAACACACTCTCTAAAGGACACTGAGATAGCCTCTGCTAGAATGCTCCCCCCCTCCATGGTCCATTAGCCCTCAATTGTAGTCTCTACAGGGGCCTGGAGGCGACTGTTTCCAGCAGGGACACTGAGATGGCCTCTGTTAGAAAGACCCCCTTCCAAGCCTATTAGACTCCATTGTAGTCTCTAATAGGGCCTGGAGGAGATTCTTTCTAACACACTCTCTAAAGGACACTGAGATAGCCTCTGCTAGAAAGACCCCCCTCCATGGCCCATTAGCCCTCAATTGTAGTCTCTACTGGGGCCTCGAAGGGATTATTGCACTTTTGTTCCTTGTGTCTAAAGATTGTGTAGGGTGTGGCTGGAGGCGGTGCATGGAGGCGGGACATGGGTGGCGCTTGCTGCGGAGTATGGGTGGGGCCTGTAAGGGGGCCCTTGATTTATTTTGCCCGGGGGCCCTGAGGGTTCTCAGTCCGCCCCTGATTTCAATTATTTATTTTTACCAGTGAAACCAATATAACATCTCAACATTCACAAATATACATTTCTGACATTCAAAAACATAACAAAAACAAATCAGTGACCAATATAGCCACCTTTCTTTGCAAGGACACTCAAAAGCCTGCCATCCATGGATTCTGTCAGTGTTTTGATCTGTTCACCATCAACATTGCGTGCAGCAGCAACCACAGCCTCCCAGACACTGTTCAGAGAGGTGTACTGTTTTCCCTCCTTGTAAATCTCACATTTGATGATGGACCACAGGTTCTCAATGGGGTTCAGATCAGGTGAACAAGGAGGCCATGTCATTAGATTTTCTTCTTTTATACCCTTTCTTGCCAGCCACGCTGTGGAGTACTTGGACGCGTGTGATGGAGCATTGTCCTGCATGAAAATCATGTTTTTCTTGAAGGATGCAGACTTCTTCCTGTACCACTGCTTGAAGAAGGTGTCTTCCAGAAACTGGCAGTAGGACTGGGAGTTGAGCTTGACTCCATCTTCAACCCGAAAAGGCCCCACAAGCTCATGTTTGATGATACCAGCCCAAACCAGTACTCCACCTCCACCTTGCTGGCGTCTGAGTCGGACTGGAGCTCTCTGCCCTTTACCAATCCAGCCACGGGCCCATCCATCTGGCCCATCAAGACTCACTCTCATTTCATCAGTCCATAAAACCTTAGAAAAATCAGTCTTGAGATATTTCTTGGCCCAGTCTTGACGTTTCAGCTTGTGTGTCTTGTTCAGTGGTGGTCGTCTTTCAGCCTCTTACCTTGGCCATGTCTCTGAGTATTGCACACCTTGTGCTTTTGGGCACTCCAGTGATGTTGCAGCTCTGAAATATGGCCAAACTGGTGGCAAGTGGCATCTTGGCAGCTGCACGCTGGACTTTTCTCAGTTCATGGGCAGTTATTTTGCGCCTTGGTTTCTCCACACGCTTCTTGCAACCCTGTTGACTATTTTGAATGAAACGCTTGATTGTTCGATGATCACGCTTCAGAAGCTTTGCAATTTTAAGAGTGCTGCATCCCTCTGCAAGATATCTCACTATTTTTGACTTTTCTGAGCCTGTCAAGTCCTTCTTTTGACCCATTTTGCCAAAGGAAAGGAAGTTGCCTAATAATTATGCACACCTGATATAGGGTGTTGATGTCATTAGACCACACCCCTTCTCATTACAGAGATGCACATCACCTAATATGCTTAATTGGTAGTAGGCTTTCGAGCCTATACAGCTAGGAGTAAGACAACATGCATAAAGAGGATGATGTGGTCAAAATACTCATTTGCCTAATAATTCTGCACTCCCTGTATCTATGGAATGGAAAAATGGTAACAAATTCAGAGATGTGATTATTATTTCTATGGCAAGTACTCAAGAGGAAATAAAACCAAGGAGTGGTCACTTATTGTCATGCCTTATCTCCACCTCTGGGACGGGCTTGGTAATCCACAGGGTATATATCTAATGGTACTCAAATGTGTATTGTATTTGCTTTGAGCCAAAATCTTATTGTGAGTCACGATCTTCCTTGCCAGAGACCCCTTAGGCAGAAGTTTAAATGTTATCCCTTTTGTTTTTATGTGTTGTTGGTGTAACTAATTTGATTGTCATCTATATTTTTGTATGCACTGTGACTATTTTTGCTCATAATAAATATTCCTTTATTAAGTTCTGCCTTTGTATGGTAAAAAAAATCATGTTACTTGAAGATACTAATTAGTGTTTTGCTATTGCTTAACTCCTTAAGGACCAAACTTCTGGAATCAAAGAGAATCATGACATGTCACACATGTCATGTGTCCTTAAGGGGTTAAATATTGTGCCAAGTTGTATATGATGGGTTTTTATTATTCAGTTACCTGGGGAACCAAGGCACCCCATTTATAAATTGTCTTAGTGGTGGCAGCGTTAAAATAGTAATATTTATATTATTATTATTATTAAGTGTGGGTGGTGTTAAGGGGGATTTTATCATTATTTCCGGTCTAGTGCAGACAAATAGTGAACTTTAACCCTTTCACCACCACAACTACGTCACGCACACTCTTGGAGTAGGGTTATGAAATACAAAACTAAAATAGGGGATGACCTAATACCAAATCAATGTGGGCAGCTACACACCTAAGAGAGCGACTTGAAAGAAGATTAATACTCAAAAAGTATTAGTGTGTGCGCTCCTATTGATAAAATATGAACCAATAATATATAATATAATAATAATATTTAATGTATATACACACAGACAACAGTAATTGCTAAAATATAACTCTTAATAATAAAAAACACCATATAAGAACCATAAATGAACATAAAATAAATTCTGATTGCAATGAGGACGTCCAGCATCAAATACCGTATATACTCGAGTATAAGCCGACCCGAATATAAGCCGAGGCCCCTAATTTTATCCCAAAAAACTGGGAAAACTTATTGACTCGAGTATAAGACTAGGGTGGGAAATGCAGCAGCTACTGGTAAATTTCTAAATAAAATTAGATCCTAAAAAAAATATATTAATTGAATATTTATTTACAGTGTGTGTATAATGAATGCAGTGTGTGCGTATGTGTGTGTGTATGAGTGCAGCGTGTGTGTATGAGTGCAGTGTGTGTATGAATGCAGTGTGTGTGTGCATGAATGCAGTGTGTGAATGCAGTGTGTGCAGGGCCGGTGCAAGGATATTTGCCGCCGTAGGCAAAAAAAATTTTGCCGCCCCCTCCCCCCCATATGTCCTGACTTCCCCTCCTCCCTCAGTGGTCCTTACCTCCCCACCCCCGTGTTCCTTCACTCCCCCCCCCCCAGTGGTCCTGACTCACCCCTCCCCTAGTGGTCCTTACCCTCCCCTCCCCTAGTGGTCCTTACTTCCCCCTCCCCTCCCATAGTGGTCCTTATCCCACCCCCTCCCTCTCATAGTGGTCCTTATCCCCCTTCTCCCTCCCATAGTGTTCCTTATCCCCCCCCATCCCTCCCATAGTGGTCCATATACCCCCCCCCTCCCATAATGGTCCTTATACCCCCCCTCCCTCCCATAGTGGTCCTTATACCCCCACCCCCTCCCATAGTGGTCCTTATACCCCCACCCCCTCCCATAGTGGTCCTTATACCCCCCCTCCCTCCCATAGTGGTCCTTATACCCCCCCTCCCTCCCTCCCATAGTGGTCCTTATACCCCCCCCTCCCTCCCTCCCATAGTGGTCCTTATACCACCCCTCCCTCCCATAGTGGTCCTTATACCCCCCCTCCCTCCCATAGTGGACGGCATAGCTGTCCATAGCAATGCCAGCAGGGGAAGTGCCTGTAATGACTTGCTGCCTGAAAAAGGTCAAATAAAAGTTCAAGATACAGTTTAAAATAAAATATATACTTAGATCATATATATAATACTATAATATAAATATATATATATATATATACATACACACACACATGTACATACATACACATACACTGTCTAAGTGTATTTTAATATTAATATATATAATTATAAATATATATTAATATCAAAATACACGTACAATGATATTGATTAAATATATATATAATTTTCATTATATATATTTATATATAATGTAAAAAAAATATGTAAATATGTTATTATATATATATATATATATATATATATATATGTGTGTAAATTCGTTCTTACTATATTTTAAAATTTATATATATATATATATCGATATCAAAATACATGTGGAACGAAATAATATATATATATATATATATATATACATACATACATAAGTATATACGTATATATCACAATATATCTATATATAAATAAAAATAATTAAAAAAAATTATATACATATATATATATATATATATACACACATATATATAATAATTGTACGTATATATTTACGTAATAATTTTACATAATTAGGTCATTTTATCAATTACAATTTGCGGGACCTGCCTGACAACCCAGGCCAAAGTCCAGGGAATTTAATTTGCTAGCACTATATTTAACCCTGTAACTTTCCAAGACACCATAAAACCTGTACATGGGGGGTACTGTTTTACTCCGAAGACTTTGCTGAACACAAATATTAGTGTTTCACAACAGTAAAATGTATTGCCTGAACAGACATATAGCGCAAATTCAAGTTTTTGTTTACGTTTTGTTTTGATCACAACTTGTACAACTGCCTCAGTCCTTAAGGTACTGATTTGTTTTCCAAATCAAGAACTGATTAAATAGCAATAAACTTCAAAAACTTACTTGTAAGATAGACTGGTTTCTAATATGTGCTTCTTTAGTTTCTAGGCGGTATGCTTTTCTTTCATCTGCTTCCTGTTTTTGATAGAGCATAATTTCCTCTAAAAGTTGATGTTTTTCAACCATTCTAAGTATAAAATTACATGATGAGGGTTATATTTTCCAGAGTATTTCAAACAAATGCACTGCATTTAATTTTTAATTTTTTTCCATTTTCCTGTCATTTTATTTTTCTTGTAATAGTGAGACTACAGTTAACACCAAGCATCCAAATAATTGTATAACTCTGTGACCAAGGAACATTTTTTAAAATTTACAAAAAGGATTAGAAAGTTTACAGTATTGGACAGCTCATAGTGTGAAACAGTAGAAATGTGACATATTAGCTATCCTGTGCTTTGAATTCTGTTAAGTAGGTAGGGCAACATATTCTCAACATGTCAAAGTGGAAGAACATGTGAGAAATATCAAAAAGGGTTTTTAAATCCCAGTGTGTTTAGCTCTGTTTTTGTTTTATTTTAAATAATCCCTGTGAACTTGTTTTTAAGGGATTTAAAATGTTCAGAAAGGAGATTAGTTAATAAAAAATTTGGTGCACAGGCAATTTAGTGGATTTATAAGCTGAATACTATGTATCTCAGGGGTTGGACGTAGATGTTGAATTGTGCCATTTTTTATTGTTTTATTTATATGTGTAATGTTATTTTGTTTTCCTCATTTTAGAATAGAAGACGTTTAAAAGGTTCCCACTCTCCAACACTTGTCTCTCAAACTCCTTTTATAGTAAATCATTTTTTACTTTACATTTTTTTTTTATGTATATTCTTCTTTGAAGGAAACTTTCATAGATTTTTATGCATGACTTTTAAGTTTATGTTTTCACTGAAGGTTAATCCAGCCTCTAGAGTCTCTAGTGGCTGACTCATTGACAGCTGCTAGAGGCGCTTGCGTGCTTCTCACTGGGAAAATCACAGTGAGAAGACGACAGCGTCCATAGGAAAGCATTGCAAATGCTTTCCTATGAACTGGCTGAATAAGTGTGCGGCTCCTGCCGCGCATGCGCATTCAGCCGATGATGTCGCTAGGAAGGAGGAGAGGAGGAGGAAAGCTCCCCGCCCGGCGCTGGAGAAAGGTAAGATTTTAACCCCTTCCTCTCTCCAGAGCCCGGCGGGAGGGGGACCCTGAGTATGTTTTCCTGGCACTATAGTGGTCCTTTAATATAACAATAATGCTGTGCATGCACTAGTTTTATATATATATATATATATATATATAGAACATGGGGGGGTGGTTGCACTCACCTGAACATGCTTAAATGGGGTGCTGCTGGGGGCCACATTATACAATAAACAATACACAAGATCCAGCGCACTCTCCTATCTACTAAACAGCAACTTCAATGTTGACAGATTTTATTAGTTTTTCAAAAGTTTTTTTAAAAACACCTTATCTAGGCAAAAAATAATGGGGATTTAGTTACATTATATGATCATACATTGCATAAGCCTGCCACAACGTCAATGTACCCCATCTTTGGCAGGTCCTACTCTCACAGTCTAATGTCTGCTCTTATGAGATTAACCACTTACTTGGGAAAAAATTCCATCTGAGGCTCTCTGCAGTACAAGGCTAAATAGGGACCTGAGATGAGGCACCTGTGACAGGGAGGGGTGCAGAACCAAGGAGTTGGCTAGACTCCCAAATATATATATATAGGAAACATGGGGGGATGGTTGCACTCACCTAAACATGCTTAAATGGGGTGCTGCTGGGGGCCACATTATACAATAAACAATACACAAGATCCAGCGCACTCTCCTATCTACTAAACAGCAACTTCAATGTTGACAGATTTTATTAGTTTTTCAAAAGTTTTTTTAAAAACACCTTATTGTTTATTGTATAATGTGGCCCCCAGCAGCACCCCATTTAAGCATGTTCAGGTGAGTGCAACCACCCCCCCATGTTCCATATATATATATATTTGGGAGTCTAGCCAACTCCTTGGTTCTGCACCCCTCCCTGTTACAGGTGCCTCATCTCAGGTCCCTATTTAGCCTTGTACTGCAGAGAGCCTCAGATGGAATTTTTTCCCCAAGTAAGTGGGTTAATCTCATAAGAGCAGACATTAGACTGTGAGAGTAGGACCTGCCAAAGATGGGGTACATTGACGTTGTGGCAGGCTTATGCAATGTATGATCATATAATGTAACTAAATCCCCATTATTTTTTGCCTAGATAAGGTGTTTTTAAAAAAACTTTTGAAAAACTAATAAAATCTGTCAACATTGAAGTTGCTGTTTAGTAGATAGGAGAGTGCGCTGGATCTTGTGTATTGTTTATATATATATATATATATATATATATATATATATAAGCTTGTTTATTAGTGTTGGGAAAGATATGTATCTTGGTACAGGAAATATTATGTCTTTATTACGTTCAATTATGAATGCCTTGGATCTTTATGGGCAGTGAACAAAATTTGGGTTGATATGGAACAGTGTTATGTACTATAAATGAGGACTCTGGCTCGTTGTAATCTGAGAAAGCACCTCTTGTGTGAAACGTGTTATTGCTCACGCATGCAGGCTCCTTTCCTTTGGAATAGCCTGCCTACCACCATCCCCTAGTCTTCAATCATTAAAAAGGGCTTCAAAACTACTCTCTTCAGGAAAGCTTACAGCCTCCCAGAGTAACCTCTACCTCACATACCCATCCTTTGCTCTCTCCTAAAGGGCAGCACTCTATTCCCTCCTCCAGCTCTGCCTCACTCCCAGCTTGTTTGATTGCTATCTCCTATCTTATTGTGTTTTATACCCCACCTCCTATAGACTGCAAGCTTGTCTGGGCAGGGTCCTCTTCAACCTATTTTTCCGTAAGTTTTCGTAATTGTCTCTTTTATTGTTAAATCTCCCCCTCTGATAATACTGTATTGTTCTATGGAATATGTTGGCACTATATAAATACCAATAATAAATAATAATAATTGCTACATTACTAGCTGAGAGATTGGAGAGGTGTGCTACTCCTTAATGAATGGTGATATATTAGTGGCCATTTGAACTTGCTGCAGACACCACCCACCATTCAGCTCTTCTGTAGAATTACAATTGAATTTGTGTGAGGTTTTTAATAAATTGTTAAACTGCATAATAACAAAGTTGCTAATTGTTGTCTGACTATATCCATACAGGCTGAATGCAGCAATATACACAGTAGCCTAGTTGGAGCTTCAAAGTGCTTCTCCTTGCACATGTGCAGTCACTCAGAGTCGGTTTGAAGGCTCTTATTGGAGTAAGTGTGGTTCTTCTATAGTGGGTAGTGAGTGTCACATAGTGTTATACAATCTCTTTTTTTTCTTACATGTACTGTTATGGATACGTTTTTTATCTCTTTATCTTTGTGGATTTTTACTATTGTTTTTATAGTGTGCACCTCCCATTTTGTGGTATTTTTTTTTGCTTAAATTATTTTTGAGTATATTTGCGGAAGTGTTCTTCTATATTTTTGTATATTTTAAGTGCCTGTAAATAATGCATTGTTATTGGTTTCCAGTGATTAATTATTAATTGGTTCTGGTGAGGGGCTTGAGGGCTTTCAAGCAACTGTAACTGGGAATGGAGGTGCAGACACACAAGCACTACTAACACTACGTACATTGTTCAGTTACCTGGCATTAAATATGTGTTGAGAGTAATATGAAATCTCTGTAAGAGGTAGATACTGACATAATCGTCAGAAAAATCACAGAGGATTTGCTAGTGGGTAAAATACATCTTCTACATATATCATATATCTTTATGTGATACATTTGTAAAATCTGAGCCTGGTGGTAAAATAATAAATAAGTAAATGCAGGGTGGCCCAATAGTAGGCATACAGTATAATTATATTTACTGCCATCCACTATTCCTTCCAACTGTCACACTGATATTTAAATGCCTGAAATAAAACTATCCCTGTGTTGTTGTGTGTCAGTGTGTGTGTGTACTCATACAATCTGTTGTGATGAATTTCATTGATTCAACTTTATACCTACTTTAGAGCCGCCCTGTATAATTATATTTATATCAATACCTACAATAGGCACCTCTCCCTGTTCGGGGTGCTCTCAATGTTATGATATTATCAAAGAGGCCAGGCATCTTGCTTTTGCCTGGGAGTGGGTGAGTTTTTCTAACTATTACACCAGGAACTTGGCTTATGTGGTGTACCCACTGAAATACCCACGTGGCACAATTCATATTGGCAAGAACATATTATTAGAGAGGATAAGTGAACACACAGGTGATATCCAGCTGACTATTGAAAAGTTGAGCTATAGCACAAGCATAAAGAGACCAATATACAGTCATGGGAAAAAAGTACTCTCTCATTGAATTCTGTGGTTTAATATATCAGGACATAATAACAATCATCTGTTCCTTAAAAGGTCTTAAAATTAAATAAATACAACCTCGGATAAACAATAACACAGGACATATTACACTGTTTCATGAAAATGGAGAAGCCATGTGTGAAAAACTAAGTACGACGTATGATTTAATACTTTTAGCAGCAATACCTTGAAGTAATCATTTTCTGTATGACTATCAGTCTCTGACATTGTTGTGGGGGTATTTTGGCCCACTCTACTCTACAACGTTGCTTCAGTTCATTGGGGTTTGCTGGCATTTGTTTTTGCACAGCTCTCTTAATGTCCTGCAACAGCATTTCGATCAGGTCTGGTCTTTGACTGGGCTATGGCAACCCCTTGATTCTTTTTCGGCCATTTTGTTGAAGATTTGCTAGTGTGCTTGGGATCATTGTCCTTTTCCATGACTCAATCAAGCTTTAGCTGTCGGCCTCACATTTGACTACAAAATATTCTGGTATACAGAGGAGTTCATTACTGACTCCTTAATGACTGCAAGGTCCCGTGGCTGCAAAACAAGCCAAAATCCTTGATAGGTGTTTGTGCTGATATGCAGTTTTAGTTTTCGCCAAACGTGGCGCTGTGCATCATGATCAAATATCTCCACTTTGGTCTCGTCTGTCCAAAGGACATTGTTCAAGAAGTCTTGTGGTTTGTTCAGCTGTACTGCCATGTTCATTTTAGAGAGAAGAGGCCTTGTCCTGGCAACCCTTCTAAACAAACCATACTTGTTCAGTCCTTTTCTAATTGTACGGTCATGAACTTTAATATTTAACATGCTAACTGAGGCTTGTAGAGTCTGAGATGTAACTCTTGTTTTTTGTTTTTTTTGCAATTTCTCTAAGCTTTGCGCAGTCTGACCTTGGGGTGAATTTGTTGGGATGTCCACTCATGGTAAGATTAGCAACTGTCTCAAATGTTTTCCACTTTTGAATAATCTTTCTCACTGTAGAATGATGGACAATAAATTTTTGGAAATGGCCTTATGACCCTTCCCAGTGTGATGGGCAGCAACAATTACTTCTCTAAGATCATTGCTGAGGTCTTTCCATATTGACATTGTGTTAACACACACCTGAATGTTTCAGACCAGCAAGCTGCTAAAAATTTGACTTTTATAGAGGTGATGATCACACTTGCTGATTATCAATTATTCAAGGGCCTTTGACTAGCAGCACCTGTCTGCTACTAAACCTTTTAATTCCTATGGAAGCAGTAATGGCGAACTTAGTCTTTCACACATGTCTTCTCCATTTTGGCTTTATTTTTGTTAAATAAATCATGACATGGTGTAATACGTCATGTGTTATTGATCATCTAAGGTTTTATTTACCTAATTTTAAGACCTGTTAAATATCTAAACCATAGAATTCAAAGAGGGTGTATTTTCCCCCATGAATGTATCTGTTCTTGCAGCTTTACAAACTAATGAATTTAATGAGGTATAATCTTTCAAAGATGCAACTCTTAATAATGGTTCTCCTTCTAGCCTGGCTTTAACCTGTAGACTAGAATTGCTCTGCCTTCTCTGGTCCTTCTAGATCAAGCATTTTGTTTTACATACCGTATATACTCGAGTATAAGTCGAGTTTTTCGGCACATTTTTTGTGCTGAAAAACCCCAACTTGACTTATACTCGAGTCAATGTCTGTATTATGGCAACTTACATTGCCATAATACAGACCAGGGGGCTGTTGGGGGCTGGCAGGAAGCGTTTACTTACCTTTCCTGCAGCTCCTGTCAGCTCCCTTCTCTCTCCTGCATTCCGGTCAGCTCCCTCTGCAAGTCCCACTGTAAGTCACCCATACACCCGAGGGGACAGCCGAACTCCAGCGGATCCTTGGGCCCTCGACCCTGTTGATGGGGTCAATGGACATGTGGCAAGGGCCCCTGCTAAGGCTTCGGGTCGAAGAAACACGGCGCCTGGACGACGGGCACCCAGGAAGATCAGGGGGAGTGATGCAACCCGGGGAGCAGAGACACACCTGCCACTGCACCGCACACAGAGAGAACAGGTGGGGGAAACCGAGACTGCTCTCAGGCGCCATCACTGTATTTGGACTGTAAGTGGCATAGGCTAAACGCCATAAACGGACTCACACCAGACCCAATATAACCAGGGTAACAGCCAGTTATATTCTATCACCATGATTTAACGTTGTCTACATTCCATTTTCTTTTTGCTGTTTGTTTGTTATTCTTTATTTATATATTGCCCATGTTGAAACTAGCAATCCTACTGTTTTACGCCCTAATCCTACCACAGCGCACACAGTATCTCTTGGCTCAGCCTGTGGTCAACTTGGCGTGTCCCTGCCATGTGAGAGTATTGCATGTAATAGATAGAGGCTTATGTACCTTATTTACGCTCTAATACTACGGACCTTAATCACATTAACACGTTTAAATACCTAGCATAGTATACCCTCGGTACCTGTAAGGCTACCAAACCAGCTTAGGTAATACCGCGACAATTGTACCTAACAGTTATGAATATGTACTGTATAAACAGGCCCTCAGATACGCTTATGGGCAGCAGACCAGATTGAGCCTTGATTTTTCAATGCTATAAAAATATAGTTCAGGCAGACAGCACGCAACCGTATAGACATACTTACCCAAGCTACCACTCTTGCTAGCTACCGCATACTTAGACTACACACCCATGAGCATCTACGTTGTTCTCCATATCAAGAAGCCTGGTAAAGCCTGGTAAATGACTACCCACAATGCAGGCTCGGTTCCACCACCCATGTGTATGCTTAACCCTGGGGTAATTTAAGTTACTTTTGATGTAATTGCTAGCTCCCAGACGGGCCTGAGGGCCCATCGCATGTAATCCCACTATATACCACCGCATAGTTATACATACTTACTGACAGTCTACTTTGGGTGCAATAGATGGTTTAATTGTTTAATTGTTTAACCGTTCAATGTAGACCTAGCCTACCGTAGATTTCACGTCCTGACCACAACAATCTCCTAGACACACGGCAGGTTAAGCAGTAGGGTTAGCCTGCAATATCACGGCGTCATAGACGCCGCATGTCCTGTGTCCCACAGGGTATACTGAACCTTAGACGAGCCTATGATACCTAGAGAGACACCACGACACTAGATACAATGGACAGGCCGCACCCGTTATACGGCATCTTACCACGACTTGTTTAAAATATGTTTCTGTTCAACGTCATTAAAAAAATAAAACACTGAGGCATTCATAATCCGGAGATGTAAATAACGCTGTTTTTCGCTGTGATAACCCTTTTTTGTGGAATACCCTTGCATTTCCCTTTCTTTACTCTGTACCCTTCATATATGCCTTAATAAAATAAAGATTGACAAAAAAAAAAATGAAAATAATAATAATAAAAATGCCCACCCCCCACCAAGGCTCTGCATCACACTCTGCATCACACACACACTGCATTCATACACACACACTGCACTCATACACACACACACTGTAAATAAATATTCAATTAATATAATTTTTTTAGGATCTAATTTTATTTAGAAATTTACCAGTAGCTGCTGCATTTCCCACCCTAGTCTTATACTCGAGTCAATACGTTTTCCCAGTTTTGGGGGGTAAAATTAGGGGCCTCGGCTTATATTCGGGTCGGTTTATACTCTAGTATATACGGTATTTGTGTACTTGTGAGTATTTTGTTTCTTTTGCAGCTGTTATTGTTACAGTTAACCCTCTCTCTTATCTTTTGTAGGACTATGCAGCATTCTTGTGTGTACAGAATTAGCCATACAACTTTCTATGACTCGGGTATTATGGTCTAATGAAAATATACTCTTACGCTACCATTATTCTGCTTTTCACAAAAAGGTAGTCCCTCATATTTTTCCCTATCACTTGCTTTCCAAGTTATTTTGCAAGATTGATAGACAACTACTTGTTGTGTATCAATCATGTTTTGCTATTTTAAGATTTCCAGTGTAATCATGTTATGGACAAAATACTTGAATGGATAAAATGTCTATTTTTCTGTACATGTGTTCCTATTCAGTAAAAGCTTCCCTTCCCCCTCTGTGTGCTCAGTAACTATTTTCTCTGTAAACTCCTCCCATCCTGCTCCCCTCCCCCCTTCCCATCGAGCATACCTCGTGTAACAGATTCCTGTGTTAAAGGAACAGCTTCCTTTACTAACCCCTCCCCCACTTCCTTTGTGCAACTAACAGCTCTCTGCCACATGTAACAAAATGGAGAATTGCTGTTAAAGTAACTGTTTCCCCTTCAGCCCCTTCAGCCCCTTCTTTGTTCAGTAACTACTCACTCCCCCTCCCATCGTGTAACCAAGATAGAGCTGGTATGTGGGTGGGAGAGCTCTGTAATGATGACATTACATCCTGTAGGGTGGGTTTAGACAAAACCTCCTAACTTTTAACCAATTGTTGAATGTATACTTTATGTTAACTGTGACTCTGTACATGACATATTTCTGCTTTAAAAAAGGGTCCCACCCCTTGAAATAAACCACTCCTGGGGATTTCATTGACCAGCAACTTGTGTCCTGTGTGAATTACTCTAGGGAGTGTGCACGCGTATACTTATTAATTTGGAAGGAGTAGATAGACAAATTAATCAACCATTGGTATTTGATCCAAAACAATCATGTTTACCATACATGCAGCTGTATTTACTTTCACTTCATATTTTTATCACTTTTCTTATGATAGTGAATTTTGTTAAAGCTGGTAATGAGAGTCTTCTCTGTTTACAATGATATTTGTTGATGATGAGGTGATAAATAAAATTTTAACAATGTCATTAAACACGGTAGTAATGACAGTCAGCAACCCACTACAGGGCTTTCGAAAGAACTATGAACTCTTTAACCCCTTAAGGACACATGACATGTGTGACATGTCATGATTCCCTTTTATTCCAGAAGTTTGGTCCTTAAGGGGTTAAGTAAGCATCTATGTGGTATTCAGGTTACATACGTATACTGCAATGTGATACACTGTTCTTTTATACTGTATTCATGTAGATGGCCATCCATACATGACTGTGAAAAGTGCATCTCTAAATGAGAACACTTTTTTTTTTTTACATGTGGTGTTTTGCATTGTGCTCTATGTTCTATATAGCATGCATTGTCAGTACCAGCTTTTACATATGGATCTAACAAGCTTCAAAGACTGCTTTTCAAGTATTTTCTCAATACTGGTCAAGGGAAATCGTATTAAGTACTGGGGGGCAATGACTCGGGTTTAGTCCTAAGATTGTTTTAGGTTTTTCCCTTGACAAATGTAGTTTCTAATGCCATATTTTCTCATTTTGTATTTTTCACTTTATTTTTAATCATTTTCTTTTCATTTTACTTTACTTTTTCAGCTGTGTAGTACCGTATATTGCCTGTAGGGAATGTCAGCTCCTTATATAAGTATGTGTGTACTGTTTTTAACACTAATCAATAATTAGAATTGTGATGGTAACTGTTTTATGTTTTTATTCACAAGACTACCTTTTGCTATAGTACATACAGTGTTTCCATACTTCCCTGTGGCTCTCATTGCCAGATATCTCCAAGAAGTCTTGGATCATTTCCTTATTCAAACAGATGTGAAAATATCACAATGTGTTATTTGGCATAACATATATATAATTTATGTATTTATTTTTATTAGAGGGACACTTTAAGAATCAGAACCACAACAGCTTAGTCTTAAAGGTTCTCTTCTGGTGCAAAGAGATTGTCTCTGCAGCCACAGCATTGCAAACACTGCATTTTTGCAGTGTTTACATTGCTTCCCAAGACCAATTTTAGTAGCTGTCACTCAGACAGCCTCTATAGGGCCTTCCTTGAGCAGTCCTGCAATCTTCACACTCTCCATAGAGATGTATTGATCCAATATATCTCCATGATTACAGCAGCAAGTCAACTGCAGATGGCACATACTTTTACTTGTCTGCCTAACTAATAAGGGAATACGGGGATTGCAATAATACGCCCTAGCGAATATGGTCTTATTAATATCACTACTGCTATGTTCATCCAGTATCTCAACTGTTACTTCTAACTGTAAGGATCAATATTTTGCTGCTTTAATTTATGACACGTTTTCGATCCAACTGCTTGATGTACTGTTAATTTGGGAACCATATACCATACAAGTCTCATACCTAGCAATGACACCTGCTCTAGTCACTATACCGCTACACTACAACAGTCTCACCTGTAAATTACGAATTTCTCGCCTCTAAGTTTCTGAACACAGGCTTATGTTGCTGATTCACTTATATAATGACGAGTCATTACATGCTCCCTTGAATGTATTTGCTGCAAGATTTTATATGGGGCAGTGAAATATATTTACGCTTTGTCTCTTATTATTGTTGTCCTGAGCCTCTGCGAAGGCTCCTCAAGACGGTATTGCATAATGTTGACTTGCTATGCCTCTGCGTAGGCAACCAAAACAGTATTTTTGCAGTTAGTAGAATGTATGATCCCAAATGGCATTTCAAAATAAAAACTATGTAAAACAAACATATTTTTCTAACTTTGGAGTGTTCCTTTCATATATTAGTAATCCTATAAAGCCAAAACCTAATGACATGAGTCAACATATAGGTCCATACTTACATGGCTTCATGTCTTTTGCCTAACTCAACTTCTCTCTCCATATAGAAAGGGATCATTTTTGATTTGGACCCTACAGACAAAAAAAATAGTACAGATATGTAAACACCTAAAATAGTACAAAAGGTAAGGTCTCTAGCACGTGTTTGTAGTGCATATATGTAGCTTGAACAAAGCAAACCAGAGTATCTTCTTTCTGGTCGTCAATGGTGTGGAAAAGGGACAGATGGAAGCAGAGCCGTAAAAGTATCCTCAAAATCCAATCAGGAAAATTCCATTTGCAAACGAAAGAACAAAACCAAAATATGGTGTAGTATTTTCAGATAGTTGGTGAGATAAATAAAAAGAAAAGCACTTACACTGTTTTGTAGCTATTAATTAGCTCCAAATACACACGCTTGAGTGGTATAATCCCCACCTATAGATCTGTGGAATATCTTGATCTAGCATGTGGGATTATTCACGGTTGATAGTTGTTTTAGTAGCTGGTGTGGTATGAGCATCTTAACTCAAGGTATTCAGGATTTATGCTTGTTAGTACACATGAGTGTATCGGCAAAGGGTCACCAGGATATAAATTAATAAAATATACAGATTTATAATGCTCTCTGTAGTAAGATAAATATAGGTGATAAAAGGAGATATATTCACTAGTGGAGAGCAAAAAAATGGGTTTTGCTCTATCGTTATTGCTTAGGTGGTATGTTCCCCACCAAGGAATATGATGTCAGAATCTTCTGAATAAAATAAGGCAGGTCCAAATATGGTTAAAATAACTAAATTTATTTAAAATAAAGATTAAAACCATAAAAGAAATAAACATCAATGCATTTTGCCAAAAATTGTAGTCTTTCTCAAAGTGTTCTCAAAGTGTTCTATTGAACATCAAAACAACTGACAAACATAAATACTCCCACACGCAAGATCAAGATATTCCACAGATCCACAGGTGGGGATTAGCGCCTGATAATATAAATTTGGAACTAATTAATAGTTCCAATAAAAGTGTAGGTGCTTTTCTTTTAATTTATCTCAAGAACTTTTAAATACTACACTATATTTCGTTTTTGTCCTCTCTTTTAAAATTTAATTTTTCTGATTGGATTTTGAGGATACTTTTAAGGCACTGCTTCCCTCTGTTCCCCTCTGTCATGTAAACAACTGTTTAAATTCAGTGGAGTTTATTAAGTTCTCACTTGGAAGCAACTTAAGAACAGTTTATTTAAAGTTGAGAGTAATAAGTAACTTGCAGAAAGTTAGTCACCAACATTAACTCTGGTAATGGAATATGCAGGTGCCAGGTAGAGACATTCACTAGCAGCCTGAAGCTTGGCCTCCAATAGCGATGATGGAGTTGGAGCTATATTTCCGCTTCACTCCATATCCTTTCATAATTTGGACTGGGGCTGTGATTAGTCGAGAACTCTCAGCCGACACTCTCAGCCAATCACTGACTATTACCCCTGATTCGGTGTGAAGCACAGCAGAACTCCGCCTCTGCCATATTGTGATCAGAAACTGGGCTTCAGGCTGACGAGGACTGAAAATCTCTACCGAACAATGAGTAACCCGATTAGTTGTGAGGCAGGTCCCAGCACCAGCAGATTCCAGGCACCATCACCACTTTAATCTGTGGACAGTGAATTGTCACAAACTAAAATCCAAATAATAAAAACAATGTGGAAACATGTGCCTACTCAACTACAGTCACATATTGTGAAATATATATATATATATATATATATAATTATTATTAATTTGCTATAATTTGAAGTTGAATGAAGATATTTTGAAAGGTGATGTAAAACCTTAGCATTGAGCGATCCCCATGTTGGCCATTGGTGGTAGAATTTACATTACATTTGGTGACTTGGTGTCAGCTTTTACCACTTTGAGATTCTGACATCACAGCACTTTAATAAATCTCCTCCCTGAATGTCATCTTATTTTCCTTATTCTCACGCACCATGTTAAATGCTTCCACTTACATCATACACATACTAGTATCATCCCACTTCATGTAATCCTTTATTGCCATAGCCATGCCATTCACAGCTACTTACTGGCTTCTTTCAGCTCAGCCATCATTTCACACAGTGAGTGTCTCTCCAGCAAGCTGCTATACTGTATAAACAAACTTCTACAGCCCTGCACTTAGGCATTTCCCCATACAACTGTTACCCTGACAACCAACCGGAAGTGTCTCGCCGACCGGAAGTACCATAGAGACGAGCATACGGTCATAACAGACCGTCAGCTTGTCCGCCGTTATACCTACAGTATAATACCGCGCGTTTGTTTTTCTGACGCTTTGGAAACGTTAGATTTTTAAAAATAAAAAAATTAAAAAGCTTGAAAATCAAAGAAGATGTTAAAACTCTATGGTGACATTTTCTTTGGTCTGGCTCCACCGAAATGGCGCCCGATACGGAAACTTGTCCCATTAAAGGAGCCATTTTATCGAAGCCTCCTGAAAAGAGGGAGACTTGGTCTTCATAAAAATGGCCGTGCAATTTGATATAACACCGTATAACTGCGATACCGTGCTCCGTGCTGAGAGTTAGAGACATAATGCAGTTGCCGGCTTTATGTATAATGGCAAGGCACTGACGATACCATATTTTAATATTTATTCAAATTATGGAGTTAACGTAGTCAGGCAGTGTGTAGAGGAAGAGGAAGGGGAAAGGTTGTATTATGCTTCCATCTAGTGGCCGATTATAGTTATTGCACTCCCAGGCTTGAAGTTCACACTTCTTTATTGGAAATATGCTGAACAAAATAAATTAACTTCCCAAAGTTATTTGGTGCTGTTTTATTAATTAGAATGGAGTCTAAACACCACACTGCTGGATGTCACCGATACATCTAAATGTGTGATTCCTGATTAAATATATGGGCCAATGTCTTTTTATTTTAAAGGGATTTGTGTAATTAAAGTTATGAAATAAAATGGTGCTCTTCATTCTAAAACAATATATGATTTTAAGTCAAAGCCATTCTAACACTTAATTTTACATTACACCTAGTGGCTAGGGAAAGACAGTTACACACACATATATTTAATGGCAATGGTCTTCATTTGTGCACTTCCTAAAATATAGTTGTTGTTTTTTTTACTCATCAGTCAGGATTATTCACGGATTTCCAGATTTGCAACATTTTGAGAAAATTGCAGAATTTTCTTCATAATTGCAATTCTGATATGCAGTGCATCAATTCAATCAATAAAAATGTTTTGGGTTGTACACTCAGATCATGCATTTCTTAATAGCAGTGCTGCATACATTATTTAATTTGGGATGCGATGCACAAATAGATAACATTGCACACACACACACAATATTTGTCAAATCTTTCAGGAAATGATATGCATATAATTACATGCATTTCTTGTCACACTATATGACTATGCTGTGTTAAGCATTGCATAATATGGTTGTTATATTTCTTAATGATAGAATTGCTATTCAGGCCACTAATGCGACACTTGAGACAGCTCCCTACCAGATAACTGTTGGAGTAAGAAAACTGAAAAGAAAAATCTTATTGCCCGTAGTAAACTGGGCAAATTTCCTTTAAGGATGTTAAAAAAAAACTATTAGACTACTGTAATTTCTTCTGCCATCCATTGCGCAGACTCACTTACTGAGTCTCATTGATAATGAATGATGGCTGCCTGGAGAAACTGTTGAGAGCGGCTGGGCATGTGTTGTAGAATTTAGGTTGTTGGTGAATAATGTCCAGTCTGCGTATAGGCCTCAGACACACTCAGTCTGCTCCTAATATTGTTTTGGGACATACATATCCCTCAAAAGGATTGCTGACAGACTCACACAAGTTCTCTTACTTACCCACCGCAGAGTCCTACTTAAGCTTTTCTTGACCTTATTAGTAGTCACCATACCCGTTGTTGAGAGAGAATCCATGTCTGGTGAGCAAACCACTTCTTGTCAATGCGCACTGTACTAGAGGCTGCTGGGATACATTGCCAACTTCATTTATGTCAACAACCTTAAGTACAGTGCATATTGCCAGCTGCATCCATATTGCCAGTGTCCCAATGCCAGCCTCACCCTTATATTCCCAATTATGTTACGAATCTGCTGTCAAGAATTGAATTTCTTGTTCGGAACATCTGATGCTCATCCATGTAAAGGTTCGGATCTTTTTAATGCTGTTCATGAAAAATATTTGGGCAAACATTCGGGCAGCCATTAAGCTTAGTGTGCTGTAATGCAAAAATGACTACAATATTGCTTAGTCCAATGGCCACCCCATTAGTACTATTGCTGCACTATTGAAATATTGTTAATAAGTGTGATGTGCGTAGTTTTTGCATGAACTGGTTACCTGGTATAGACGATAGGGCTGATTACATCACAGGAAGGGTTAATATGGTTGTATAAGAATGTGTGCTTCACAGAAAAGATTTACACAATAAATTCATCACTTTGAAGCCAGGCTCCCAGCAGTGTCCCTCAGCCATGCGGGAAATTGTACACCCAAATTTAATAAAGGTCTACCTAACAATTACCCAGAGATTAATAACCATGCCTCCTGGCATATGTAATTCATAACAACGAGAGCATACCTTGCAGAAGGAGTCTAAACATGGCTAGTGTAACTTGAGCCATTTTTAAGGAACTGTGGAGTCTGCTGTGTTGGGTCTTAGATATGGAGTGTAGCGTGTCAATAGAATTGATAAATTACAACAAATTCACAGATGTAAGAATTATTTCTGTGGCAGGCGTAGAAGAGAAATAAAACCTTTTTTGTCATCTAGACTGATCAAGAGGGTAGTGTCCGGGGGAAGTTCCTACAGATACGTCTCTTTCCATCTTATACCTCCTTCCGGAATGACTTGAACATCTGACATGAGGAGAAAGATATGAAATCCATAAAATGCTAATGAACCATGTCCTCACTGAGAGTCAGATCTAATTTTGGTAATTGCACATTTCTACCGGTGCTCCCAAGACAGAAAAAAACAATACTGTAACAGCTGAGTGAGTAATTAGGATGTTTCTGTTAATTTCTCCTTGTTATTTTTAACTGCTGTTGGTGTAAATTCTTTCTTGTCATCTATTTGTTTATGAATGCACTGTGACTGTTTTGATCATTATAAAAATCCTTTTTTATTAAGTTCTGCCTTTGTCTAGTAAAGAATCATTACCTGAAGAGACCAATTTATTAGTATTTTCATATCGCATAGAAGTTGTGCTAAATTGTATTTGTGTTTTTTTTGTTTTTGTTTTTTTTTATCTCCTGTGCTTGGGGGACCAGGGCTCCCCATTTCATAAATTATCTTGGTGGTGGCAGCTTTTGACTCTAGAGTTAGGTGTAGGTGTTTTTTTTTTAAATCATTATTTCCAGTGCGGACAAATAATGATTTTTAACCCTTGCATCATCCCTGGGCTGATGAGGACTGGGAGTCCACCTGTCCCTGATGCCTAGTGGCACTATGCACAACATCCCCATGCTCTACCTAAGGGTGGTAATAGTGGAGATGGTACTGATGGGTGGTAGTTGGTCATGCAGAATCAGTCACAGTACCAGTGTACTTGCTTCATGCTCTAGTACTTTCTATTTCTGCTTCTTTCCTTGGTAATACAAACTGAGGAATCTACTTAGGTAATCTACTTTACCTCTTTAGAAAAGGTTTTCCCTGTTGGCCTCTTGTGTCACCAATCCCTTGCTTTGAGCACCATAAAACACAGTAGCTGCAACACTTGAACTAGCTGTGGTTGAAGGAGCTGTAGATGCAGCAGCATATATTATTGTGCAACTTTGTGGGCCTAGCTGAGTCTGCTACTGCAGCTACAAATAGATCTGCTGCTTTTGATTGAGAAATTGGAGCATTGAAAGGCAGAGTAAAACACATTTACCTCCTTTGTGGTAAATTGGACTATCCTCATTCTGAGGCTGAATACTACTACTAGAGGTGGTACTTATGATGGTTGTGTCAGTGGTGTTGGTTGCACACCTTGTGGCAAAGGAAGAGCTGTTAAGACTTTGGGAGGTTTTGGCACTACTGCTGAGGGTGGATTAGGAAACACGAACCCTTCCAATACTCTTTCTCAAATTCTTCATTGGATTAGCAGAGTGCAACATAATGGGTTTGTCTTTATGATTAAAAAAAACATTTTGATTTGAATGTGTATCGGATAAAGTAACAACTTGATTCAGCGGAAAAGTGTGTATGTTATTGTGTAACGTTATTGTGTTTGACTTTAGGAAACACTACAAAGCACACAGTGCTCGCACACTTACACTGCGAGCAGTGTGTCAGTGGCTAAGCACAGCAGTAAGCTAACCACCAGTCTTACAGTAGGACCAATTAAGCTATTATTAATTGGATATATCTATCTCCAAATCAAAGTTTGTGTAAGTAAATGGCACTGTGCCTTTGGCAGGGGTAATGGACAGTAGTAACTTAATCAGTCTCACATACTAGGATCAATGACCCAGGTTATCTCAAACTTAAAGGTGCTATAACACTAACGAGTTAGTTAGGCAACAACACTAGCAAACAACACTAACAAAACTAGCAAAGAAAAAGGCGTATGCTTCTACAGATAGTTAACAAAAAAAGAGCTGTCAAACTGTAAATCAGTGACTCAAACCTGTAAGTGGCAGTGACTACAGGCACAGCAGTACTATAAATACTCCATGTGTTCTCACCCTCCATCCTGTGTCTCCCGAGCCACACAGACTTGTTCGCGGCATCAGGAGCAGCTTAGACCAGCCGGGAAGATCTTGTACAGTAGACCGGGAGTGGCTCTGAAATCTTATGGAACTCTATGTCTTAAACAAAGCAGCCACGCAGACGGAAATGTTTTATACTTACCCATGTCGCGGCAGATCGCTGCCCGATCCCCTCTTGTTCTGGTCCCCAGTAAGTGCGGCGTTCTTAGGGACACCAGCGTTCTTAGGGACGCCGGCCACTGCAGTTCCAGTTTAAATAGGAAACTTACCTTCGCCCACAACAAAGATGGTGCCAAAGTGCGTGTGACGTTACGTCATAGACGCGCACGCACGTTTTGAGGCCAGGTACAACCAATTACAACCTCAAGAGGGTTATTTAAACCCAAAATAGCATTTTGTCAGTGCCCTATCGTGGTTTCTACTAGTTGGTTGTCAGAGAGTTCTAGTTAATTTTGGTATTTGACTTTGGCTTGTATTTTTACTTTCCCTTATTCTGGTATCCATGAACTTTGGCTTGCTTCCTTGTTGTGTCTCTTTCAGTGTCCCTGACTTCGGCTAGTATTTTGACCATTCTTAAGTTCAGCCATTCTAAGGCCCGGTAGACGTTGTACTTGTTCTTTGTGTGTTCTATTATATGTTACATAGTTCTGCGTGTTGGGTCATATAGTAATTGTGACACTCTACATCTGATCGCAGAGTCGCAGCAGTCTGCTGAAACTTTAAACAGAGCGCTCTTGGCACCTGAACCAGCAAACAGGGCGCTTTTTGACAGAGGCATCCAACGACACCAAGATTTTGGGGGAGCTCCAGATACTCACGGAAAGCGCAGTGGTTTTAGGTGACGGGGATCTCTATGCAGCACTCTGGAGCCCTATCGGAGGTTAACCGCATCCTGCTGAACTTTTGACTTACATCTAATTTGGGCTAGACCTATCTAATCCGAGCACTTTTTAGACAGATTGGGTGCCACAGAGAGACCTTTCCTGGGATGTATAACATGTGGGGGTGCTTTGCTATGTTTTTTGCAAGTTAATGGGACGGCCATGGGGACTAAGTTCGCTCCCAGCTATGCCAATTTATTTATGTCATATTGGGAACAATATTTTATATATGATGGGCATGGCTGGGGGGAGAGCTTGGTCACCTATGGCCGTTACATCGATGATATTTTCTTTATCTGGAAAGGAGGAGTCCAATTTTTGCAAGAATTTCTAGCTTTCCTGAATTCAAATACATGGGGGATTAGCCTCACCAGTACCTGGAGTGAGCAAGAAATATCTTTTTTAGATCTGACCTTTTTTATAGAAGAAGGAAAAATCAAGACAATAATTTTTTTAAAAGCTGTAGACGCCAATAGTTTTATTGAAAGGGTAAGCTGCCATTTTACTCCCTGGTGCCCCCAGAGGTAAATTTTACATTTTTTATAACCACCAATCAATGAAGATTAAACAGGATTTTTTTTAGATAAGGGATATGAGGATACTAAATTAGAAGAATCAAGGATACAAGCTAAAGAAAGAGAACGGAATAACCTCTTGAGATATAAGGATCGTACACAACATAATATGGAAGGAGTGCCTTTTATCTGCAATTATAGCACTGAAAATGATAGAATTAGGAAAATTGTTAAAAGGTTCTGGCCCATTCTTCGCCAGGATCTGATTTTTACCTGTACAACCTCAATTTATCCATAGAGGAATGAGGAATTTACAAAGTGTTTTAACGTCGAGCTATATTAGGGATAAGAAATAGAAAGATAAGTTTTTTAAGCAAGAAAACTTTTTTTCGGTTGTGGTCAGTGCTTGGCATGCAGAAGAACAGGGAAGAAGGAAAATAAAGAATATGCAATAAGAGAAGTTATCACATGTCATACGAACAATGTGATTTACGTAATGCAATGCCCCTGTGGTTTAAATTATGTAGGTAAAACCATTCGGGCACTCCACATTAGGATTGAGGAACACAGCAGGAATATAATGAAGGGAGCTGAGAACCATAGCGTACCTCTCCATTATAAACTTCATCATAATCAATCGCCGTTAGGTAGTACTTTCTTAGGACTAATAAGAGTGGAAAAAGACTGGAGAGGGGGGATTTTGACCAGAAACTTAGTAAAGAAGAGATGAAATGGATCTTCAAATTAAATACCCTTATCCCCTACGAACTAAACTCCGAATTTGAAATCTGCCACTTTTTGATTCATGTTTGCATTGTATAGAAGCGGACAACCATTTTTAAGCCATTTTTAAGATTTGTTTTTCAAATTAGTTTATTAATTAATTTTATTTTATCTTTTGCCATTTTTGGGGGTTTGTTCTTCATAAGTAGGGGTTCACCAACTAAATTGGGAAGTGAAAACTATAGAATAATGTACAAAATATACATAGCCACGCTATACATAGATATGAGTTTAAGATTTGTTTTAATCTTCCTCTATACTAAGAATATAGAAACAATATTTTTAAATGGGAATTGACACATTTGTAGCAACACACAAATGTATCCTTATGTGTACATTGTTGCAGGAAGTTTGACATGATGAAAATAGTGAGGATTGCTCTGTAGAACCTCTGTTATAGATATTCATGAAAATTGCTTTGAAATAGATATTGAAGTTTAAATGCACATGTTGGGATAACATTACATATAAGGACATTAGATATAAGTAGTTATATTCAGGACATGCATTTTTTGTTGTATTGCCCTTCATATATATTTGTAATATAAGATTATTTTGGATTCAATGTATTAATTATATATTCTTTCTATCTTAGCAGTTACATAGTTACATAGCTGAAAAGAGACTTGCGTCCATCAAGTTGTATTTATGATTTTCTTTTCTTTCCGTCCCTTGGACGGTATTCTGCACTTATATGAACACTCGATATGTGAGATCGACGTTCTTACTAAAGAGGAGATTACATCGTTAACTGAACAGAATCCGGATTACGTCATATGCGGAAGTGGACCCCAATGAGAGGGAGGCTTGGAATACACACAGTGCCCGCCGAGAACGAAGCAGTATCGGCGCGCTAAACAACAGCTGTACATCGTGCTCAGAATTATGGACAAGGTATATTAGCAGGACTCCTGGCAGAAGGAGGATTGTATTGTGACTTTTACCCAGCTGAGGAAGCCGACAGAAGTTCGGCAAAACGCGTCCTGGGGACTTTTATACTATCACCTTTATGCCCTTATTTTGATATTTTTTTTATATATTTGAGTGTATTTGATTTTAAGTATATTCTAATTGGCCATTAGAATTTTATATTCAGATTAACTTAATAAAGTATTTTAATTTGATCCATTGGGCTATTGGTTCCTGCTATATAGGAGTGTCGTCCTTAACTACACAACGTGTTGAAAACAAGCCTTATGAGTGGCTCCATCCTTGTGAGTACAATATACTTTTATTATTTATTGAAATACTGGTTCCAGCCATATGCACCATATGTTACTTTGTTTGAGCCCTAGCTACATCGTGGGGAACTATCTAATTTGAAGAAGGGGAAGGTCGCCTTTACGGACCTGAGAGCGTTTATCCCTGAGCTTGGTTGATAGCTCAGAAATATGTGAGTGGTTCCTTATATAGAGCGATATTAAGTATATTGGATTACAGTTTCACACTATGAGAATTTAATTTCTCTTTCAGATCATTTTTCCTATACCATCATCACTGTGGCTTTTTTGGAGTGATACTCATTCAGATTCTGGACGATCTAATATTTGTATGTAGTGCTACACCTTTTTTTGTATTGTGCTTTGCTATGTTGTATGTATTTTAGTTTTTTTGTATGTTCTGCTTTCTGTATCTGGGACAGGCCTGGGCTGGCCATCTGACAAACCGTGTAAATGCCCGGTGGGCTTCGATGGCCAAGGGCCGAGGCCGACCAGGGAGATCAAAGGATCTTCCCATCCGGCCCATGCAGGGCTGACTCTCAGTGAGCGTAGCCCAAACATCCAACAAAGTCCCTTGATGGGCCGTTGAGGAGATTGGAGATCTTTCTCACCGGCCCATTGCACAGACAGGCAGAGTTTCGCAGGGAGCTGCTGATCTCACCTCCTGCTTGGGCCAGGGAGCCATGTGCTCTGCTCCCGCAAGCTTTGGTTACTGAGAGCGTTACAGCGGGTTTCCATGGCAACGCCGGAGCTCCCTGGAAGCAGCAGTCAGTGGTCACTCAGCCCATAAGACCACTAGGATATACCCCTCTCTTGGCCAAAGGTAACAGAAGGGAAGGGGAACAAATGTCCTTTTTTTTTCCAATTTACAATTTTTATTGGTTTTTGTTTATTCATGGAAAAGGGCAATTGGGGTACAGAAAAGAAAAAGCGTTGTGAGGCAAAACATTTGATACACATGCATGGTACATCCAGATCTGCAGTGCAAGCAACACAGTATATCAACACCATCTTGTAGAGTCACATTGAAAGACATCTTACTAGCTTGTGAGGTATTAGTGTCTTGGTCAAACGTCCACTCATCATACCCCATATTTGCCTGTTATGTGAATAAATATCTAATTTCCTTTGCTGTCAATTCTCTGTCTTGGGTATCACTTTTTTAAAACTATTATTTAATTTTGCATAATACATAATGTATGTATGTGTGTATATATATATATATATATATATATATATATATATAATTATTATTATAATACATTGTACATATATTTAATATTCCCTTCCAGAACCCTGAAGCCCTATTCTTCTAAACAATAAAAGCTCTAAACAAACTAAAGCCCCCTTATACAAACAAACACCAGCCCCTGTACATACAAACTAAAGCCCCCTATCCATACACACACCCCCACACACCAGCCCCTGTACATACGCACAAAAGCCCCCTATACACACACACACACACACACACAAAACAGCTCCTGTACATACACAGTAAAGCCCCTATACAAACACATGAAATGTCCCTATACAAACACACACACACACACACAAAACAGCCCCTGTACATACACATTGTAACCCCTGTAGTGTACATACATGTAGTACAGCCTATATTAATATACATGCACGCTACAGCCCATATGTACATGCACACTACAGCCCAAAATATATGCACACTACATCTACTAGATGCCCACACCATCTGGACACACACTACATCCCATATACAAATGTATCCACTACATCCTCTACATCCTCCTGACACACAAACACACTCTGCAGCCCCTAGAAACATACAACCTAAAGGCCCAAAGCAAACACAAACTACCCTGTGCACACAAACTACACCCTGTATTCAAAACATGCACACTACTTTCCCTGTATGCACACACACTACAGCCCTTATACACACAGTACACCCCTAGATGCACTACATCCCACAGACAAATGCATACATTCAACCCCTAGACCAGGGATAAGCAACCTTTGGCACTCCAGATGTTGTGGACTACATCCCCCATAATGCTCCTACACACATAATGCTGGCAAAGCATCATAGGAGGTGTAGTCCAAAACATCTGGACTGCCGAAGGTTGCCTATGCCTGCCCTAGACAGATAGACAGACACAATCTCTACAGCGCCTAGACACACAATCTTTACAGCCACTGGAAACACATACACACTTTAGTCCCTAACCACACAAAGTACACCACAAACAGACTGCTTTACACACAGTATACCACAGACAATCAATTCTATGCACACACGTAATCAACAGCAAATGCATTGCAATAGTGTAGTTACATTTGCTTGTGCTATGTAAAACACAGGGAATTGTTTCCATGCAAGTGCTCTTCAGCATGAGATGCCCCGGAGGAACAGCAAACTAAAATGTTCACGGCCTCTCTCTGTTCCCGCCCCTCCTACTCGGCTGCTCTGCCTCTAAATTTCCGAGCCACATTTTTTCCAAGTCACACCCTGATCTGGGAGATAATTGGTTTATCGAGAGCTGACTCAATTATCTCCCAGACACAAAGACGCCTGGGCGGGTTTATGTTGAATACAATAGAGACTTCATGCTGGGGGTCTGTGTATAAATTCTGTTTACCTTGACCCAAAACAGTTAATTTTAACCCTTTACTAAGTCTCGACTAGTGTTTGGGTGAGACAGCGGTATATCCTGTGCAGGGGCGTCACTAGGGGTGGCCAGAGGGGGCCATGCCCCCATCATGCAGTGCCCCCCCAACTGAAATTGAAGGTTTGGAGTGCTCTCTTCACAAGCTGCAACAGCACTGTCACAGTGGAACTGTGCTCCACCCTTTTCCCACGAGCGGCCAGAGGGGGCACTGTACTGGGAGGGCTTCCTCCTGGTTGAGGCAGCTGCTGGTAAGTGTGAGTCAGTGTGTGGTTCAGTCTCTCTGTGTGTGGGGGGGGGGCAGGGGGAGGTTAGTCTGTGTGTGTGTGGGGGAGCTCAGTCTGTGTATGTGTATGGGTCAGTTAGTCAGTCTCTGTGTGTGTGGGGGGCTCTGTGTGTGTTTTGGGGGGTCAATCTGTCTGTGTGTGTGGGGAGTTCAGTCTGTCTGTGTGTGGGGTCAGTTTGTGTGTATGGGTGAGTCTGTGTGGGGTAGGGTCAGTCTGTGTGTGTATATGGGTCAGTCTGTGTGGGGTGGGGTCAGTCTGTGTGTGTATGGGTCAGTCTGTATATGTCTGTATATGTCTGGGTCAGTCTGTGCGGTGGGGGGTCAGTCTGTGTATATATGGGTCAGTCTGTGCGGTGGGGGGTCAGTCTGAGTGTGTGTGTATGGGTCAGTCTGTGTGTGTATGGGTCAGTCTGTGTGGGGGTCAGTCTGTGTGTGTGTGTGTGTGTGTGTATGGATCAGTCTGTGTGTGTGTGTGTATGGGTCAGTCTGTGTGTGGGGGTCAGTCTGTGTGTGGGGGTTCCGTTTGTGTGTGGGGAGGTCAGTCTGTGTGTGTGTATGGGTCAGTCTGTGTGTGGGGGGTCAGTCTGTGTGTGTGTGTGTGTGTGTATGGGTCAGTCTGCATGTGTATGGGTCAGTCTGTGTGTGTGTGTGTGTGTGTGTGTGTGTGTGTGTGTATGGGTCAGTCTGTGTGTGTGTGTGTGTGTGTGTATGGGTCAATCTGTGTATGTATGGGCAGTGTGTGTTTGTGTGTGTATATGGGTCTGTAAATTGACCAGTCTGTGTGTGTGTGTGTGTGTGTGTGTGTGTGTGTGGGTCAGGTTGTGTGTGTGTGTGGGGGGGTCAGTCTGTGTGTGTGTGTGTGTGTGTGTGTGTTTGTGTGTATGGGTCAGTCTGTGGGTTTGTATGGGTCAGTCTGTATAAGTGCTTAAGCTCCAAGAGAGATACCTCGCATCTTGTGACCTTCCCTGTACCCGATGGATGGGCAGCCTTCTCAACCACCACATATCTGATTGTGCCACCAACCCCCTCCCTGCAAGGTAAGATCAGGGAAAGGGGATTATTCTTTTTTTTTCAAACAATTATTAAAGTAAAAATTGTAAAGCTCCTCCCTACCCCACTCTCTACACCCCCCTGAACACAGTACACCTCCCATCAACACAGAGTACACCTTTGCATACACACACAGTGCACCTCTCACACATCATCTCTTCACCACATACCTTCACCCCCACACACACATGCATGCATACATACATGCTTCACCCCATTACACACCGAATCTCATATATATGCTTCAGAGTTACAAAATTCAACTGAACAGCCGACCAGCCCAAAACTGAGTGCACAAGTCTATTTGGCACCTATTTGCTTAAAACACCACTGGGCTTTTGGTTTTCTTCATCATTCTTTATCATTAGCATGCTTGCACTGTTCTATTTGTGCCCCATATATATATATATATGCTGTCCCTGTTCTATTTTTGCCCTATATTTACACATACATACACACTACAGCTCCTTGCTAAGCACACAATGCAACCCCAATACAGATGCACTTTAGTACTGCACACACACACAGCTTACAGGCCCTTTCAGCACACACACACAATCTCAAAAGCTCCTATACATGAGCTATATGTGCTCACCCAGCCAGCCATCTTCTGAAAAGGTTTTCCAGTTTCCGTAAAAAAAGTGTCTTGCCTGTAATAAAGAAGGCACAACGGTGGAACTACAGGGAGTGCTGTTGTTGCAGTTACACCAGGGCCCATCGAGTGGGCCGTGTAGTCAAGGCCACCTGATGGGCATGTGTCTTCAGGGGCCCAAAACAGTTTTTGCACCAGGGCTCACTCTACGTTAGTTCTGAATGCAAGCTCCGCCCCCAATCTCTGACTGAGACACACACTGACAGACATACAATAACAGGCACACACTCTTTGACTGAGACACACACTGACTGAAACACAAACACACACACATTTTCTCACACACTCACAAATTGCAATTTTTATTTTTATTTAAATCCACCCAGCCTCCCTACCTTTGGGAGAGCTTAGTGGATATTTCCCTGGTGTCCAGTGTGTCTCCTCTCAATGTTCCTGCAGTTTCTCTCTGCTCCCCTGCGCACTCTCTGTAGTGATGCTGGGGCCGGAGTGACATCATATCACTAAACAGCACGCAAGGGTGAAGAGAGGAACTGCAGGAAGGTTACTGCTCCTGATACCGGAGAAACTGACGGAAGCCAAGCACAGAGAGATGGACACAGGTTTCTTCAGGAAGGAAGAGATTCTTTATTGGATCACCGATCGGGACTCAGAGGGACTAACGTCACCAAAATACAGCAAATTCTGAGCCCCGGACAATAGTGCAGGCTCCTTATATAGGCACATAACTCCTCCCATATTAAGCTCCACCCGCACATTCTCTTAACCAATCAACACAAATAAGAATTAACTTCCTGTTTGACCGCATGGCTTGTCCAGCACAATGGAGGAGGGGGAATACTACATCCTGTATTCTTGCACATGCTCCGTACACTACTGATCGTATCTTGCCTCGTGCAACCAACTGATCGATACGTCAGCATATGCACGTACACATGCCACGTGGTAATCTCGGCCTACTAAATTTATTTTTACCGAGATTCCACCACATTCCCCCCTTTGATGCCTCTTGATATTTTACAATTACTTGAGGCATCACTTAACCTTGGTTTGCTTACACCGCAAGTTACCTTGAACCAGACCAGACTTATCATATGATGTGAATCTTTTAACACTCATCTTCCTGCATTGGTTCTCCCTGATCTAAAGCCTTATACTTATAAATCGCAATTATCTGTGCAGCGGCCTTCCTCTCTGCTATATTTCCTATCAGGCTTTGCACAGACCTAACTACTAAGGGTATAAGACACGGCAGGACTAGACACAACATTAAAATTAGTAGGACTCCACCTACCACTGCCTTAAGCCCTCCAAACCACTCATACCAGCTACCAAACCAACTACTTGGATTATACCCTTTCCATACCTGAGTAGGCACATGCGCTAGTTTAACCATATGGCTAGTAAGCTCAGCTATTGCTTGCCCTTCGTCATCTATTTGAAGACAGCAATTGCTCAGGTTAAACTTCCCACATACACCTCCCTCTACTGCCAAAAGGTAATCCAAGGCTAATCTATTTTGGTAGACTGCTGTCCTCATCCTGGTGTTATGCTTCGCTAGAAGATTGAGCGCTTGTGATGTTTCGTTAGTGATAATCTCAACCACCGCCTGTAATCTTATAATACGGTTGAGCATATAAATAGGGGTTCTGTATCCAAAGGTACCATCCTCAGCCCACGTGGCTGGCCCATAATAATCTATGATACGCTGGGGAGGCCATTCATTATCTTCCCAGGTGCCTATCTCTATGGGTCCCCTTTTCTTCCTATGATTCACATCATACACTTTAACACCTAAAGTCTCACCTGTTTCAATCGGTAACAAGAAGAAGGATGGTTTGAGCATACCCAACACACATGCCCCTTCCCAGTCCTGTGGCAACTCCAAATAGGCTTTCTTACCACAGATCCAGTACAAATTTGCTGGGGCTCTCCAGGTAGATGTGATGGATAAATCAAACCACACATCCTTTAAATTGGCGTATCTAGCAAACGGGTTAGATGGTTCTGAGACATTTGAAGCCGACCACCAAGTTGTATTCTTTGTATCATCATCATAAGCTTTTTGCCCTAGACAAGTTAATTCTCCTACAGAAGTGTTATACATTATTCCTTTCCTTGCTATGCAAACATAACCTATGATGGAGGTCTTTAATCTCCACTCAGATTTACCTCTAACACTCATATGATAATCGGCTTGTGTAGATATTAGTTGGTCAACTGCCTCAGAACCGGACATTACCTCCTTTGCTTCCCAAGGCCATTGGTCTCCCATGTTAGTACCTCCACACACATAGCAGTTGGTAACATTAAGACTACCGGCAATACTTTCGGCTAAATCGATGAACAGGTTTTTAGCATTATGGGGGATCTTATTATCTATACTCATCTCTTCATAAAAGGAATGGTATACTTGATGAGTTTGGGAGGATACCGTATCAGTCTCTATCCCTATAAACAATAATGTCCCAGGATCTAAACCCGTCCCGTATATCTGAAACCCAAATAAATTGCCATATTTGTCTAAGAACTTATCGGGGTTATTTATAAGTATATGGATGGGATTACATTCCATAGACTTACAATATGGGCTAGTCGGCAACTTAGTCACTATCATGTCTTTATCTACTGTCTGTCCCCAAGTCGCCCACCCCACACAAGACCAATATGGACAAAAGTTATAGTCTTTATTTGGGCATCTAGGACTTACATATTTATTTTTACTACTGGGACAAATATATTTATCATTAGACCCATACGTCCTCTCCCATCTAAGATCCCCACATACATTCCACGGCTTTCTACCACTCGATATCGCTTTACATGCATCAAATAGCAGAACACCCGAAGAATGTACGGATTCTAACACCGTCTTATTAATTAGGGTCCCCTGAGGATCTCCATTCCTGAGAGTCAACCAAATTGTACGAGGTTGATACTCCGGACTGAAGCACTTAGGTTCTCCTACTCCTAAATGGCACACACTATAGTCTATATTTAAGTATCTACATCTCGATACATCTCCTTTACACTCGTATTGTGAATGCCAAATTAGGGTTTGGGAAATATGGTTACCTGTTCTCGTAGTCTTAATGCATACCTCACAGCTAGGAGTGTCGGTACCTCTACCTTCCTGAATATAAAAACACATATAAATAAACACTATCAAAAGCACATCTTTCGCCGTCATCCTCAGTCTTCGTCCGTGCGAAGGCGCCTCAGCTTCCAGGATGTGAGGGCTGCAGGGAATGGAGTTCTGCTCGTCTTCACAGGTGTCCCTTCGAGACTTTCCTGGCTTATATACTATGTGTTGGTAAGCGGACAGGCTTTATTATGGCCTTCTCACTCACGCACCAAATCCCAAAAATAATAAAATTTGTAATCCACAATAGTTCCTCGTTACTCCGACTGAGTAGTGCGTTTTAACCGGATCTTGCAGGGATTCTCTGGATCTGCTGTGACTTGCCAAGAATCGACTGCTGCTGGTTTAACCCTGGAGTGATGTATCCACGGAGTCACTTCGGCTACTTTTATCGCTGTAGGGGTAGACAAAAGAACAACATAAGGACCTCTCCACTTGGGCCCTAACGGTACATTATTCCACTCTTTAATCCACACTTGATCTCCTGGATGATAACTATGAACAGGGGGATAAATATTCACAGGTAATCTATCTTGTACCCATTTCTGTACCTCCTCCATAGTCTTACCCAACTCTACAACCTGCTGCCGGGTAATTCCTTCTCCCAACTGACTCAAATCCCCCCTTAAGTTACCAAGTACGGGAGGTGGTCGCCCATACATAATTTCAAAAGGAGAGAGGCCCATCCTTCTGGTAGGGGTACTGCGGATTCGCAATAGAGCTATGGGTAAGAGAACGTTCCACTTAAGTTGGGTTTCCTGACACATTTTAGCCAACTGGTTCTTTATAGTTCTATTCATTCTCTCTACCTTACCAGAGCTCTGGGGTCTATATGCAGTATGAAGCCTCCACTTTATACCAAGCATATGAGTCAGTTGTTGTAGGCACTGATGAACAAAAGCTGGACCATTGTCCGATCCTATAGAACAGGGTAGTCCATATCGGGGTATTATTTCTCGTAGCAGGAATCTCACAACTTCTCCTGCTTTCTCTGTACGAGTAGGACATGCTTCTACCCAGCCTGAATAGGTGCACACAATTACCAGCAGGTAACGATGTCCACCCGATTTAGGCATCACTGTAAAGTCTATTTGTAGATCGGACATGGGGAGTCCCCCCATAAACTGGACTCCTGGTGGCTTTACTGGTCCTTGTCTTGCATTATTTTTAGCACACGTTACACATCTTCGTACAATGGCCTGAGTCAAGTTGGACAATCTTGGTATGTAGAAATGTTTCCTGAGAGATTCTTCTGTACTGTCTCTCTCAGAATGTGTCCCGTTGTGATAATTTTGGACAATTTCTACCGCTAGTGATGCTGGTATAACTATTCTTCCATCTTCTAGCTGATACCACTTGTTCTCCAAATACTTTCCTGGTTCAGTCTTTAACCACTCCTCTTCTTGAGCTGTATAAACTGGAGTCCATTGGGACAGTGGAGTTGGTATAAGAGCAGCTATATGCCCCACATACTCCTGTCTTCCTGATTCAGCAGCACGCTTAGCTGCACTATCTGCCATCCGATTTCCCTTAGTTACATCACCATCTCCTCTCAGATGCGCTCGACAATGTATGATACCGACTTCTTTCGGCTCCCACACTGCTTCCAATAGTTGTAGGATTTCAGCTGCGTATTTGATTTCTTTGCCTTCTGAATTCAGTAGTCCTCTTTCTTTATACAAAGCTCCGTGGGCATGAGTGGTTAAAAACGCATATTTGGAGTCCGTGTAGATGTTCACTCTTAAACCTTCAGCCAATTGTAACGCTCGTGTTAGTGCTATTAATTCTGCCTTTTGTGCTGATGTTCCTTTCGCCAGTGGCCGAGCTTCTATCACCTTGTCTATTGTTGTCACTGCATATCCTGCATAGCGGATCCCTTCTTTCACATAACTACTGCCGTCGGTATAATATTGAACATCGGGGTTCTGGATGGGAAAATCACGAAGATCTGGTCTACTTGAGAATACTTCATCCATTACTTCCAAACAATCATGTTGACTTTCAGTAGGTTGTGGCAAAAGGGTAGCTGGATTTAAGGTGTTTACAGTCTCTAAATGCACTCTTGGGTTTTCACACAACATTGCTTGATACTTGGTCATACGGCTGTTACTAAACCAATGATTTCCTTTGTAATCCAACAACGTCTGTACTGCATGTGGGACTCGTACATAAAGTTCTTGACCCAGAGTGAGTTTATCGGCTTCAGCTACTAGCAGGGCGGCTGCAGCTACGGCTCTTAGACAAGGTGGAAGTCCGCTGGCCACTGCATCCAATTGCTTAGACATGTAGGCAACAGGTCTTTGCCATGATCCCAAGTACTGTGTCAATACTCCCACAGCCATTCTTCTTTGCTCGTGTACATATAAGTAGAATGGTCGTGTGTGATCAGGTAGACCTAATGCTGGGGCACTCATCAAAGCCTTCTTCACATCTTCAAATGCCGTTTGCTGTTCTTGGGTCCATAAGAAGGGGTCGTGCTCTGTACCTTTGATAGCTGCGTACAGAGGTTTTGCCAGTATCGCATAGCTGGGAATCCATATCCTACAGAAGCCTGCTGCCCCCAAGAATTCTCGCACTTGTCTTCTATTCTTGGGTATTGGTATTTGGCAGACAGCTTCTTTTCTCTCTGGCCCCATAATTCTTTGACCTTCAGAGATATGGAATCCCAGATATTTGACAGTTGGCAAACACAACTGAGCCTTCTTTCTAGACACCTTGTATCCTGCCTTCCAGAGAATGTGCAGTAGATCGTGCGTTGCTTGCTGACAGATTTCTTTTGTAACTGCTGCTATCAACAAGTCATCTACATATTGTAACAATACACACTCTCCTGGGATGGACTCGAAATCCAGTAGATCTTGACTTAGGGCTGAACCAAATAGGGTAGGTGAATTTTTAAACCCTTGGGGCAGTCTTGTCCAAGTCATTTGGCGTTTTGAGCCCGTTACAGCGTTCTCCCATTGGAAAGCGAAAATACATTGACTTTCTGCGGCAATTCGGAGGCAAAAGAAGGCATCTTTGAGGTCTAAGACTGTGAAGTAAGTAGCCCCGCCCGGAATTAAAGCAAGCAGGTTATATGGATTGGGTACAACTGGATGTATACTAACAACCGCATCATTGACTGCTCTCAAGTCCTGCACAGGTCGAAACTCATCTGTACCGGGCTTTTGAACAGGCAGCAATGGGGTGTTCCAGGGGGAAGTACAGAATTTTAGGATACCATACCGTATGAACTTATCCAGATAGGATTGGATGTTCTTCTTAGCCTTCTGCGGGATGTGGTATTGTCTTAGGCTCACTGGATAAACCCCAAGTTTTAGTTCAATTTTTATAGGTGGAATATTGCGGGCCAGTCCTGGTGGGTTGTTCTCTGCCCAAACTCCTGGTATGTTAAATAATGTCTCATCACTCCTAGGGTTTTGGCTAGTCAACACTGTATAAAGTCGCCACTCTTCTTCCTTTGGTACGGATAATGTCATGATACCTGAAGGTCCATTAAACTTTAAAGATGTTGTTCCATTTGGTAGGAACGTAATCTGCGCTTGTAATTTTGATAGCATATCACGTCCCAGCAATTGGACTGGACATTCAGGCATATAAAGGAATTGATGTATTATTACGTGGCCTCCCAATGTACAGAGTCGACTTTTAAGAACCGGTTTTTCAGCACTTCTTCCAGTTGCTCCTATCACAGTAATAGTCCTTCCAGATGGAGGAGCAACTAGATTAGTCACCACTGAATGTTCAGCACCAGTGTCGATCATGAACGCACTCCTTTTCCCCCCTATTGATACATCGACCATAGGCTCCGCTCGACCAAGGGGGATGGAGCCCGGTCGGTATCAATAGTCCTCCATGACCGTGTCAGCCAATCCTACGAAGTCCCTGCCTTCTCTATCGCGGGACCTTTGCGCTGCTGGAATATACCTGTCTTCCCTAACACTTCCTCTGTTCCCATTACTCCCTCTATTACCATTACTCCCTCCGGGGCCTCCTCTACCTCTCGCTCTGCCTCTAAAGTTTCCGTAGCCTGCCCTGGGTTGGTCTCTCTCGTACTGCTCTCTTTGCGGACATTCGTTCCTCCAATGCCCTTCTTCCTTGCAATACGCGCACTGATTCCTACTCAAAGGCTCCCTACTCCATCTACTATCGCCTCTATCTGGGCCCCGTCTATCTACGCCTGCGATCGCTACCGCTAGCATATCAGCCTTTTTACGCATCTTGCGCTCTTCCTCTTTCTTGCTGTCTGTTTCCCTATTCATATAAACCTTATTCGCTACCTCCATTAGTTGGGTGATTGACATACCTGCAAACCCTTCTAAATTTTGTAGCTTGCGCTTAATATCTCCGTAAGCTTGGCTGACAAAGGCGGAGTTCACCATTCGGGAATTATCAGCGTCTTCCGGATTAAAGGGGGTATACAAGCGGTATGCCTCCAATAATCGGTCATAAAAGACACTGGGCGCTTCATCGCTTTTCTGAATCACCTCAACTGTCTTCGACATGTTAATAGCTTTCTTTCCTCCGGCTTTCATGCCAGCAATTATAGCGTCTCTATAGGCTCTGAGTTGAGCCATATCAGCACCATTTACGTTCCAATCGGGATCGGTGTTGGGATAATGTGTTGCGGCCCATGCTGATGGATTGGCTTGGTTTAAAGTACGGGCTTTATCCTCTAGTGCTTTAATGGCTGCTTGATTTATTCTTGTCCTTTCCTCATTGTTAAATAAAGTCATTAATAACTGCTGGCAATCAGCCCATGTCGGGTTATGTGTCTGTACTATTGAGGTGAACAGATCAGTCATAGCTTGTGGTTTCTCAGTATACGAGGAATTGTGGGTCTTCCAATTTAAAAGATCGGTTGTCGTGAATGGGACGTATACAAAGACTGGGTCAGCATGTGCCATTTGGCCTGCGGCATCGATATAGGCTGGCCCAGGATTCAGACGAAGAGGCATCTGATAGTGTCTTAATTGTTGGGCACCGGTCAACTGTCGGGTCTGTATGGGGCTACGTGGAGGGGCGTCAGTCATAGGTTCCAGTCGGGGAGAAATAGGGTATGGGGATGTGGGAGCTTGGTTTTGGGAAAAGGTTGTAAATAGAACACTTCGAGTCGAGCTAGATGAAGCTTGACCGGAAGTCTGAAGTGGCGCCAAATCAGGATATTCGTTTTTAATGGGGGTTGGTTCTGATTCCGGAAGGGGAGATTTAGTACGCGGGGGGTGGATCCTGTACTGGAGGAGGTAGCGGAAGTGGATGGGGGTAATGAGGGGAGGGTTGCAGGACTTCCTGCGTTTGCGTCACTTCCTCTTAACGGAAAGTAAGGGGGCGGCAAAGGGATCTCGGACTCAGGGGGCGTGTCCAAAATGGGCCTAACACCAGTCCTAGTGGACGAACAAGTCCTAGCTACCATGAGGCGACACTGCTCCTCGTGGCATGTCCGGAGCCATTTTGGCGAGTCATTTACGGCCTGTCTCCAACAATCAACATAAGGAAACTGGCCGTAAAGTTCAGGCCTACCTGATACAGCCACGTGTAAGCGCTGTACCAGAGTTGGATCCAAACTGCCACGTGGCGGCCATGCCGCAACCAAAGTAGGCCACTCCCTAGTACACAAAGTGACCAAACGTACAGGAGACATTTTAACCCCAAAATCACAAGTTTTAAATCCCTTTTTAAAATTCTTCACCATACAACCTAAGGGATCCGGAATCGTTGACTGCGACGCACCCATACTTAACAATGGAACGTCGTCGACAACGAATACTATACACGCGTACTATTCAACAGTCACACCCGTTTCCTCTGGCAACAGCACCACGTGGTACGGTTACCAAGTGAAACGTACACAATAACAATAAACACTCAGGGAATTCCCGTACACACACAGCTGCTACACCAGTCACTATATAATCAATATTATGCCCTTTGGCGTAACTATACAGTCACCCACGCTATAATTCTCTATATATGAATTACCCGTCTATAACACACCCCAGTAACATCGTCTTTTACAAATAGCGGTTACAGTACGGTTAGCATAGGTCAAAGCACAAGTTAAGGTCACAATACAATTATTAGTGGTTATGGTGTTAAACATGCAATGGACGACAATGATTAGTACTTATATACAGTGTCAGTAAATATACAGGGTTATGGTACCGTGCACTATAATACAGCAACACATGAAAAAGGACCCTCAACCGCTGGAATAAACCAGGTTGGTCGAGTGTACAGCTGGAAATGATAGACAAAATAATAATAAATTTACAAATAAAGTAAATATAATGAAGTGAAAACACCAGTAAATAGTGGTGAAGCACTTGCCTAAATGGCTCACCTCTGTGCACATAAACTAATATACTCCCTATGCGCCTACAGAGCTCCCAAAATGCTAGCTGGCTAGTGACTTTATTAAGTAAAGACAAATGTCCAGGTCCAGAGCTAGGGGCCCATAGAGTAGGTATAAGTAAATTACTAACATGGGAGTCCGGGGTGCAGTCATGTACAGCTGTGCCCAGTGCTGAGCCTTGTGACTGTACAGCGGTCTACAATACTTAGGTACCTATACATCCGCAGTATCTGGTCTGCAGTGTACTAAGTAATGGACTGGCTAGCATAGGGTTGTCATGTATGGGTAAATAATGTCCTAGCATACATAACCTACGGAATCTAAAGTATGGGGGATACACACAATCCTCTTAGCGTCCCCCTAAATAGATGCATAAATGGCAATACAACTGTAACACTAAAAAATAATGGTTACAGTAGTACCTTTAGAAATCCCTAAAGCTGATTCTGTGAGAAAATCTCAGCAGATAATAAAAAATGACATAACCCCAGGTACAGTCAGAGGTGAAAAAGACAAAGATAAGGGTGACTACATGTGCATAACCAGACTTAGAGTGTTGGTTGCCTACACATGTTGATAGATATCCCTAAGTGATATAAAGTGAAAAGAACAAAGAGCCCATAGAGGCTCTATGGGCTCTTTGTTCTTTTCACTTTATATCACTTAGGGATATCTATCAACACCAGAGAGGTAAGGTTTGGGAGGGTTTTGGGAGCCACTACCCCCCCTTGCTCCCACTGCATCCCCTACCCCCCTGCTCCCACTGTATCCCCTACTCCCCCCTTGCTTCCACTGCATCCCCTACCCCCTTGCTTCCACTGCATCCCCTACCCCCCTTGCTCCCACTGCATCCCCTACCCCCCTTGCTCCCACTGCATCCCCTACCCCCCTTGCTCCCACTGCATCACCTACCCCCCCTTGCTCCCACTGCATCCCCTACCCCCCTTGCTCCCACTGCATCCCCTACCCCCCTTGCTCCCACTGCATCCCCTACCCCCTTGCTCTCAATGCATCCCCTACCCCCCTTGCTCCCACTGCATCCCCTACCCCCTGCTCCCACTGCATCCCCTACCCCCCTGCTCCCACTGCATCCCCTACCCCCCCTGCTCCCACTGCATCCCCTACCCCCCCTGCTCCCACTGCATCCCCTACCCCCTGCTCCCACTGCATCCCCTACCCCCTGCTCCCACTGCATCCCCTACCCCCCCTGCTCCCACTGCATCCCCTACCCCCCTGCTCCCACTGCATCCCCTACCCCCCTGCTCCCACTGCATCCCCTACCCCCCTGCTCCCACTGCATCCCCTACCCCCTGCTCCCACTGCATCCCCTACCCCCTGCTCCCACTGCATCCCCTTCCCCCCCCTGCTCCCACTGCATCCCCTACCCCCCCTGCTCCCACTGCATCCCCTACCCCCCCTGCTCCCACTGCATCCCCTACCCCCTGCTCCCACTGCATCCCCTACCCCCCTGCTCCCACTGCATCCCCTACCCCCCTGCTCCCACTGCATCCCCTACCCCCCTGCTCCCACTGCATCCCCTACCCCCTGCTCCCACTGCATCCCCTACCCCCTGCTCCCACTGCATCCCCTACCCCCTGCTCCCACTGCATCCCCTACCCCCTGCTCCCACTGCATCCCCTACCCCCCCTGCTCCCACTGCATCCCCTACCCCCCCTGCATCCCCTACCCCCCCCTGCTCCCACTGCATCCCCTACCCCCTGCTCCCACTGCATCCCCTACCCCCTGCTCCCACTGCATCCCCTACCCCCCCTGCTCCCACTGCATCCCCTACCCCCCTGCTCCCACTGCATCCCCTACCCCCCCTGCATCCCCTACCCCCCCTGCTCCCACTGCATCCCCTACCCCCTGCTCCCACTGCATCCCCTACCCCCTGCTCCCACTGCATCCCCTACCCCCCCTGCTCCCACTGCATCCCCTACCCCCCCTGCTCCCACTGCATCCCCTACCCCCCTGCTCCCACTGCATCCCCTACCCCCCTGCTCCAACTGCATCCCCTACCCCCTGCTCCCACTGCATCCCCTACCCCCTGCTCCCACTGCATCCCCTACCCCCCCTGCTCCCACTGCATCCCCTACCCCCCCTGCTCCCACTGCATCCCCTACCCCCCTGCTCCCACTGCATCCCCTACCCCCTGCTCCCACTGCATCCCCTACCCCCTGCTCCCACTGCATCCCCTACCCCCCTGCTCCCACTGCATCCCCTACCCCCCTGCTCCCACTGCATCCCCTACCCCCTTGCTTCCACTGCATCCCCTACCCCCTTGCTCCCACTGCATCCCCTACCCCCCTTGCTCCCACTGCATCACCTACCCCCCCTTGCTCCCACTGCATCCCCTACCCCCCTTGCTCCCACTGCATCCCCTACCCCCCTTGCTCTCACTGCATCCCCTACCCCCCTTGCTCCCACTGCATCCCCTACCCCCCTGCTCCCACTGCATCCCCTACCCCCCCTGCTCCCACTGCATCCTTACCCCCCTACTCCCACTGCATCACCTACCCCCCCTGCTCCCACTGCATCCCCTGCTCTCTCTGCAGCCCCTACCCCCATGCTCCCTCTGCAGCCCCTAACCCCCTGCATCCCCTACCCCCCCCTGCGCCCACTGCATCCCCTACCCCCCCTGCTCCCACTGCATCCCCTACCCCCCTGCTCCCACTGCATCCTTACCCCCCCTGCATCCCCTACCCCCCCTGCTCCCACTGCATCCCCTGCTCTCTCTGCAGCCCCTACCCCCTGCTCCCTCTGCAGCCACTACCCCCCTTGCTTCCACTGCATCCCCTACCCCCCTTGCTCCCACTGCATACCCTACCCCCCTTGCTCCCACTGCATCACCTACCCCCCTTGCTCCCACTGCATCCCCTACCCCCCTTGCTCCCACTGCATCCCCTACCCCCTGCTCCCACTGCATCCCCTACCCCCCTGCTCCCACTGCATCACCTACCCCCCCTTGCTCCCACTGCATCCCCTACCCCCTTGCTCCCACTGCATGCCCTACCCCCGGCTCCCACTGCATCCCCTACCCCCCTGCTCCCACTGCATCCCCTACCCCCCTTGCTCCCACTGCATCCCCTACCCCCCTTGCTCCCACTGCATCACCTACCCCCCTTGCTCCCACTGCATCCCCTACCCCCCTTGCTCCCACTGCATCCCCTACCCCCCCTTGCTCTCACTGCATCCCCTACCCCCCTTGCTCCCACTGCATCCCCTACCCCCCTGCTCTCTCTGCAGCCCCTACCCCCATGCTCCCTCTGCATCCCCTACCCCCCCTGCTCCCACTGCATCCCCTACCCCCCCTGCTCCCACTGCATCCCCTACCCCCCCTGCTCCCACTGCATCCCCTACCCCCCCTGCTCCCACTGCATCCTTTCCCCCCTGCATCCCCTACCCCCCCTGCTCCCACTGCATCCCCTGCTCTCTCTGCAGCCCCTACCCCCTGCTCCCTCTGCAGCCACTACCCCCCTGCTCCCACTGCAGCCCCTACCCCACTGCATCCCCTGCTCCCTCTGCAGTCCCTACCCCCTGCTCCCTTTGCAGCCTCTAGCCCCTCTGCAGCCCCTACCCCCACTGCATCCCCTACCCCCCTGCTCCCACTGCATCCCCTGCTCCCTCTGCAGCCCCTACCCTTCTGCTCCCTCTGCAGCCCCTACCCCCCGCTCCCACTGTATCCCCTGCTCCCTCTGCAGCCCAAACCCCCCTGCTCCCTCTGCAGCCCCCACCCCCCTGCTCCCACTGCATCCCCACCCCACTGCTCCCACTGCATCCCCTACGCCCCTGATCCCACTGCAGTCCATACCCCTTGCAGCTCCTACCCACTGCAGCCCATACCCCCTACAGCCCCTACCTCCCACCTCCCTCTGCAGCTCCTAACCCTTGCGACCACTGCAGCCCATAACCCCTACAGCCCCTACCTCTCTGCTCCCTCTGCAGCCCCTGCTCCCTCTGCAGCCCCTACCCCCTGCGACCACTGCAGCCCATACCCCCTACAGCCCCTGCTCCCTCTGCAGCCCCTGCTCCCTCTGCAGCCCCTACCCCCTCTGCAGCCCCTACCCCCTGCTCCCTCTGCAGCCCCTAGCCCATACCCCCTACAGCTTCTACCTCCCTGCTCCCTCTGCAACCCCTACCTAATTCAGCCCCTACCTCCCTGCTCCATCTGTAGCACCTACCCCTGCTCCCACTGCAGCCCCTACCTCCTGCAGCCCCTACCTCCCTGCTCCCACTGAATCCCCTACCCAACTGCTCCCACTGCATCTCCTACCCCCTGCTCCCACTGCATCCCCTAGCCCCCTGCTTCCACTGCATCCCCTACCCCCCCTGCTCCCACTGCATCCCCTACCCCCCTACTCCCACTGCATCACCTACCCCCCCTGCTCCCACTGCATCCCCTGCTCTCTCTGCAGCCCCTACCCCCATGCTCCCTCTGCAGCCCCTAACCCCCTGCTCCCACTGCATCCCCTACCCCCCTGCTCCCACTGCATCCCCTACCCCCCTGCTCCCACTGCATCCCCTACCCCCCCTGCTCCCACTGCATCCTTACCCCCCTGCATCCCCTACCCCCCCTGCTCCCACTGCATCCCCTGCTCTCTCTGCAGCCCCTACCCCCTGCTCCCTCTGCAGCCACTACCCCCCTGCTCCCACTGCAGCCCCTACCCCACTGCATCCCCTGCTCCCTCTGCAGTCCCTACCCCCTGCTCCCTTTGCAGCCTCTAGCCCCTCTGCAGCCCCTACCCCCACTGCATCCCCTACCCCCCTGCTCCCACTGCATCCCCTGCTCCCTCTGCAGCCCCTACCCCTCTGCTCCCTCTGCAGCCCCTACCCCCCGCTCCCACTGTATCCCCTCCTCCCTCTGCAGCCCAAACCCCCCTGCTCCCTCTGCAGCCCCCACCCCCCTGCTCCCACTGCATCCCCACCCCCCTGCTCCCACTGCATCCCCTACGCCCCTGATCCCACTGCAGTCCATACCCCTTGCAGCTCCTACCCACTGCAGCCCATACCCCCTACAGCCCCTACCTCCCACCTCCCTCTGCAGCTCCTAACCCTTGCGACCACTGCAGCCCATAACCCCTACAGCCCCTACCTCTCTGCTCCCTCTGCAGCCCCTGCTCCCTCTGCAGCCCCTACCCCCTGCGACCACTGCAGCCCATACCCCCTACAGCCCCTGCTCCCTCTGCAGCCCCTGCTCCCTCTGCAGCCCCTACCCCCTCTGCAGCCCCTACCCCCTGCTCCCTCTGCAGCCCCTACCCCCTGCTCCCTCTGCAGCCCCTAGCCCATACCCCCTACAGCTTCTACCTCCCTGCTCCCTCTGCAACCCCTACCTAATTCAGCCCCTATCTCCCTGCTCCATCTGTAGCACCTACCCCTGCTCCCACTGCAGCCCCTACCTCCTGCAGCCCCTACCTCCCTGCTCCCACTGAATCCCCTACCCAACTGCTCCCACTGCAGCTCCTATTACCCTTTGCACCCACTACATCCTGTCCCTCCTCTGCACCCACTACAGCCTCTATTCCCCCCTGTACCCTCTGCAGCCCCTTCCACTCACACCCTTTACAGCCCCTTCCTTTCGGCACCCTCTGCAGTCCCTTCCCCTTTGCACACACAAACATAAAGGGACACTATATAGTTACCAGAACAACTACAGCTTAATTTATATTATACAGCTTAATGTAGTTGTTCTGGTGAGTATAGTCTACCACTGCAGGGTTTTTGCAGCACTGACATTCAACATCTCCATGCTCTGCATGTCGACGCTGAACGCTTGTCATAGAGAAGCACATATATATATAGAGAGAGCGATTTTCGCACTACACTCACTACACACACTACATTCACTATACACATTGTGCTCTACACACACACACACACACACTACATTCACTATACACATTTTGCACTACACACACACACTACATTCACTAAACACACTCTGCACTACATTCACTATACACTCTCTGCACTCACTACAAACACTACATTCACTAAACACACTCTGCACTACACACGCACTACATTCACTAAACACACTTTGCACTACACACACACACACACACACTACATTCACTATACACACGTTTCACTCACTACAAACACACTACATTCACTATACACACTACATCCACTACAAAAACACACACTCTGCATGCACTATACACACACCTACATTCACTACACACACTCTGCATCTAATGCATGCATACAAACATTACATACATTACACAAAACGTACAATCTGCATCCACTATACACACTGCATCCATGACACACATACTGCATCCACTATACACACTGCATCCATGACACACATACCGCCTCCACTATACACATTCTACATCCACTATACATACTGCATCTATGACATACATACCGCATCCACTATACACACACACACACACTTCATCCTTGTGGGCGGACTCGGGGCTGGCCCCGGGGGCCCAGATCTTGAGCTGTGTCAGGGGCCCTAAAATTTCTGATGGCAGCCCTGACTGGCATTATATATATATATATATATATATATATATATATACACATACACACATTTTATAACTTCCCCCCTACTTTTGTCCCTGGCCCCTTATGTGTCCCCCCAAGTATGAATCCTGGAGATGCAACTGATCCTGCGGAAAAACTTAATCACTTTGGAGCTTCTACATGGAGGGAAGGGACAACCTAGACGGTAGTAACTAATCTTCTGGAGGTTATAAAGCCACATACATTAAATACATGTGTGCAATTGCTGCAGATTCGCTCGGGGAGACTGAATTCAAACCGTATATGGCTTTTGTAAATACGAGAATTGCCATTGTGTTCGGAATGGAGTAATTTTCATCGTATTTGTCCATATAGTGTTTAGTGAATTACCCTCTTTCCTCTCCTTTTCATCACCCTTCTTTTAGCCACACGTTCGGAAACTGTATTCCTGTATACCACCTTGTTGTTTGCTTGTTTTTTTATATCACCATGATGCTTTAGAGTTACAAAAAATCGACTGAACAGCTGACCAGACCAAAACTGAGTGCACACGTCTATTTGGCAACCATTTACTTAAAACACCACTGGGCTTTTTGTTTTCTTCATCATTAGCATGCTGGCACTGTTCTATTTTTCGCCCCATACCAATTTAGCCCTGTCTCTGTGTTTCCTGATCTTCTGCTCTGTCTTGTCTTGTCTTGCTTGTTCTCTGTCTGTTGCTCCACATCAGCCCCCTACAGATTTCCTCACTGAATGGGATTTCTGAATATAGTTTCCAGCCTGGGGCTTGCTGGTCCTGCTTTTGATCCTGACTCGGTCTAGTATTTCTGTACTGGATTTTTCTATGTAATGTTTGCTTGGCTGTTGACTTGGATTGGACTGTGGAGTGTGAGTTGGCTTCCTAGTACCTATTCCATCAGAAAACCTAGCTTCAGATATAATTAAGCTTGATGGTTCAACCTGGAGTATAGGACACTTAGCAAACAAACAAAAGGATGGGGCTGTGCCACAATATACAAAGTGGATAAATAAAAGTCCTAGCTTGGATAAATTCCTGTATTGGATCATTGGATCACAGTTCCACTCTTCTGGACTCTGTACATACAGGAATTTATCCAAGCTAGGATTTATATGTATCCACTTTGTATATTGGGGCACAGCCCCATCCTTTTGTTTGTTTGCTATCGCTCCAATTATTTTCAAGGACACATGAGGGAGTCCTTGTTTGGGATTGCTGCCTCTTTCTCTTAGGATTCATTAGCGCTGACTCTCTTCTCCACTTTTTCTATAGGACACTTAGTCCTTAGGACATTCCCTGCATATTGAGCACCTCATGAAATCTCTGTCAATCTAATCTGGTAAACACTGACATGACGCACTGAATCTCCCTAGTCCTACAATGTTACCCTACTTTGACATCTAATTAATTTTACATCATCATACATCATTACTCATCCTTCTGGCTGCTTTATATGGAAGAGCATCTATTCCATTTACTGCTGCACTAAAAATGGAACTCTTACGTGTAGCTTCAAAAGTCCACACTCACCAGCAGAAGAAGAATAAAGTCTCTGACTAACAAACAAAATAAAGCCCTCCCACCACTCCTGGGCAGCAGCAATGACTATACTCATCAGCCCAAGTCATAGAATAAAAAACAAAAAAAAGTTTTAACCCTCAATAGGGGTAAACATAGAGTTGGTGGAAGCACTGTGACATGGCTGTGTAATACAAAAGTAAATACAAACCCCAAATTTAACTCTGAGCTCAAACGCCCACTATTCCTGGGCGGAAGCTTTGACTATAGTATTCATTAGCCCCAATACATAGAATAAAAACCAAAACAATTTTGGATTGTGCACTATCCAAAATCCCTATGGACATTTAAATAATTGGAGTTTTTTTTAGTATAAACTCTAATGGCCATTAAAGTGCAAGCTCACCTGCCACGTCAAGGCAAACCTCTTAGATGTGACCTACACTAACAATTTACATTGCTGCTCTGTGCTAAACAACAAGCATTTGTAAGACAGAGTATTATTCTAAACTCCTACACACTTTTTAACCCTTAATAGGGTAAACATAGGGTGGGAGGAAGCATTGTAACATGGCTGTGTTATACAAAACCAAATAAAAAAACACACAAAATTAAACCCTGTGCTCAAACTCCCACTACTCCTGGGCGGCAGCTTTGACTCTAGTATTCATCAGCCCCAATACATACAGTTGTAATCAACACTATTAAAACCCCAATCAGGTTTTTGTCAAAATGTAAAGACTTTCAGCTGTTTGTAATGAACAAATCAAACAAAATCAATTGAAATAGCTCAACACAACGAATGCTTCAAGTGGTTTCCCCATATTCTACAGAAAATGCAACTTATAATGACTTCTCATGTCTCAAAATTATTCATGGCAGGCATCTTTAGCACATAGTAGAGCACCCTTTTGCTGTTATGACCTGGTGCAAACGAGAAGCATAGACAGACACCATTTTCTGGCAGTGCTGCAGAGGAATCTTAGCCCATTGCTCATGAACAATGGCTTCCAGTTCAGCAATATTCTTGGGTTTGCATGCTGCAACTGCCTTCTTCAAATGCCACTAAACATTTTATATGGAATTCAAGTCATGTGATGGTGATGGCCACTGTAGAATTTTACAGGACTTCTTCTGGATGATTGCCTTGGTGGAATTTCAGGTATGTTTGGGATCCTTGTCTTATGGAAAGTATAATGACGTCCAATCTTCAGCTTCCTCACAGATGGCATGAGGTTTCCTCCTAGGATACTTCAATGAAGCCATCTTGCCTTTCATACACTGCCATTTTCCAGTGCCAGAGGATGTAAAGCAGTCCCAGAGTATCACCAAACCACCACCATTCTTAAAGGACTACTCTAGGCACCCAGACCACTTCAGCTTAATGAAGTGGTCTGGGTGCCAGGTCCAGCTAGGGTTAACCCATTTTTTTATAAACATAGCAGTTTCAGAGAAACTGCTATGTTTATTAATGGGTTAAGCCTTCCCCCAAAGCCTCTAGTGGCTGTCTCATTGACAGCCGCTAGAGGCGCTTGCGTGATTCTCACTGTGAAAATCACAGTGAGAGCACGCAAGCGTCCATAGGAAAGCATTGTAAATGCTTTCCTATGCGACCGGCTGAATGCGCGCGCAGATCTTGCCGCGCGTGCGCATTCAGCCGATGGGGCGGAACGGAGGCGGAGAGGAGGAGGAGAGCTCTCCGCCCAGCGCTGGACAAAGGTACGTTTTACCCCTTTTCCCCTTTCCAGAGCCAGGCGGGAGGGGGACCCTGAGGGTGGGGGCACCCTCAGGGCACTCTAGTGCCAGGAAAACGAGTATGTTTTCCTGGCACTAGAGTGGTCCTTTAACTGTACGCAGAGTGTTTTTTTCCGCATATGCTTTATTCTTCTTCCTCCAGACATACCGATGATCCATTGGGCCAAAAAGTTCCAGTTTTGTATCATCGCTCCACAGAACAGAATCCCAAAACATCTATTTATATGATTTTGAGCATATTGGAGCCAAGTTTTCTTGTGCTTTTTGGTCAGTATTGGGGAACGTCCTGGAGTTCTGGCATGGAAACCTTCTGCGTTTAGTACTGCACCTTACTGTGCTCACTGAAACCTCAGGGCCTGTTGCCACTAAGCCTTGCTGCAGGTATTTTGCAGTCATTCAAGGGATTTTCACAACCTGGCAGCAATATCTATGGTATTCATGTCAGCACATAACTTTTCTTTTACTTTTGTGCTATGTATTTGGACTGATGAGTACCATAGCCACAAGTTTGAGCACAAGGCTTGTTTTGGAGCTTATTCAAGCTAGCTTAATATAGAAGCATAGACATTGATTCTGTTGTAAATCACAACAACAAGGAACACGATCTTGCATATCTAGTTTTAAGGAAATATAAGTTTTTGTTTTTTTTTAAGTTTTTCATAGAAAGAATACAGAAAGGGGTGATTAAGCAGGACTCGCAGATCCCCGTCATGTCACGGCAAGGGTGTATAATTTATTATTACACCCTTGGAATATTATCCTTTAATGTAGTTTGTGTAGTAATGGTACAAATTACAGAGATGTTATTGCTGAGGTCAACAGGGGTTACATCTTTTGAAGCTGGGACCCCCACAGAGGTCAGTTGACAGTTGGCTCCCAGACTTGGTGTCGTCTAGTCCTTGGGGAACAGGGATTATTATTACGCTGCCTGTGTTTTTACCTGCTTTATCCTGACTACCAGCGGAGATACCGTGATTATACTGCTACTCCGCTACAGTGAGTAATTAGGACTTCTGTATTTTATCCTTTTGTTTTTATCTGTTGTTGGTGTAAATAACTTGTTTATCATATATTGTTATATGCACTGTGACTATTCTTTGTTCATAATAAACATTCATTTATTAAGTTCTGCCTTTGTCTGGTTAAGAATCACGTTACCTGAAGAGACTAGTTAGTACTTTTGTAATTCCTTAAATATTGTACTAAGTAATATTTGGTGGGATAGTAATAGTTATATTATTATGTTTAAGTGTGGGTGGTGTTAGAAAGGGGGATTTTGTCATTATTTCCGGTCTAGTGAAGACAAATAGTGTACTTTAACCCTTTCACCACCACAGCTACGTCACGCACACTCTTGGAGTAGGGTGCGTTCGTGACACCCATCACTACAGCAAAGATAACAAAAAACATCGTTAGCACATCTAGTTTTACAGACCACTATTTAACATGTACCAAAACACCAATAATGCATCAGAGAAAATAACTGTGATCAGGTTCAGAAACAATTTACCAGATAAGAATTAAAGATAACCATCACCACTTACCTGTCCTTTCACTCCCCCGCTGCAATATCCATAAAGAGGTGGTTGTTACACGTTTATAAAACCCATCTCCAGTCTACCCATGCTCCTCCTCTGCGCTTCGCGTGTTGGCATCTGAAAGGAGTGGCATCATGTCACTAGCAGTGCCAACTAGAAAATGACCATTTGGATGGAGAGCAGAGGGATCTATTGTGGGAATTGTGAGACGGTTGGGAAAAAAACTATTCTTAAGATAGTCTTTCTCCCAATCTATACATTTGCTAGCAAAACTGCAAGCACAATGTATTCAAGCTCTTTGAAAAGTAGTTTTAACACCAGCAGTCAAAAATAAATTAATCCTAAAATAATCCAAGTCAGACTAAACTAAACTTTACAATTCATACCAAAATTACTTTGAATGACAGAACACCCCAAAGAGTCACATATATAACTTCACTTCAATAATTAGATTGCAACACATTGTGCCCAGAATTTAGGAATAGTCAGAAACACTCTCGGTTATTTATTAAAGTGAGAATTCAAAGAGAATATAAATTTTTAAGGTCAGAGCAGCCAAACTGAAAGCATAGTTGACTTAGAGAATTTGTTTTTTTTGGCAATCTTTATTTATAAGATATCATGTCTTTAGAACAGAAGTGTTTAATGTATCATAACGTGTATCATAATGTTTGCTTAGCCATGTCAGTAAAAATCATGGAATCAATTGAATCGTGCCCTACAGGCAAGATGTTTCAGATGTGCATCAATGGCCTGGTAAAAAGGGTCAAATATTTGATCTATCATAAAAGGAAAGAGGGGCAAAGAAAAGAGGAGAATATCAGCAGGTAGAAAAGGGTAGAAGAAGAAGAGAAGACAAAAAATGGGGTGCAGGATGTGGTCATATTTCTATATAAACCTGACTTTCAGTCTAGTTCATAATAAGTCTAGGTTTTGCGGCAAATGTCATGCTACAGTCTCTTAATGGGAGACATTAAGACACTCCACCTTAATGATCACATTAACGGTTAGCATGAGATATGTAGTCTAACCAGGGGGTCCAGATTTTCATTAACTTTTCAGAGGTGCCTCTGAGATCTGCAGTAATAGACTCCATTTCATATATCTCTTCTACCTTAGTTACCCATTGCTGGAGGGCCGGCGCTCCCGGACGCTTCCATTACACCGGAATCAGGGATTTTGCGGCACTAAGAATGTTTGGTCAATTAATTCTTGTAAGCTTTTAGTGGCATCTTAGAGTGGTGAAAATCATAGTGAGTGGGTTGGAGAAGGATGTCTGAAGCAGATATTTCCCTAATCTTTGAGTGAATCTGTGTCCAATAGGTTGAGCTATCAGGGCAGGACACCCAGATATGGAGCATAGTGTCAGTGGTGGAGCCACAGCACCAGCATAACTCAGAGATTGCGGGGGTCATGCAGTGAATAATGTCCGGAGTTCTGTACCTGTTAGTTAGGATTTTATAGGTTATTTCTTGGTATATCGAGCTAAATAAATACTATGTTCCAGTCCTGGTTTGTGAGAGTCACCCCAGTCTCCTTTTCCCATCTTGCTATGAACCTAGGGATTTTTTGTCACCCCCTGCCTGTAACATGGCATATAGCATTGAGACACCCCTAAAGATATGATTTATTCAAATTGCGTGAGCGTCTTGTGGAAAAGTCAGTAATGGGTTTGAGGCAGTCATTGGCGCACCATTGGTCCATGTAGGTCCAGTCTGACGATTGTACAGTTCAGCTTTTTGACCTTCAAATTTGAACTTTGATTTCACTTTAAATTCAAAATATGTAAGGTAATGAAGATTGTACCTTACATGGTAATGGTGAGAAGGAACGTCGGCCCAACCATACATGCTGGAGCCAGGAGCCCTAAGGTGTACCCCAATCCAAAACTCCTCCTTAGTCTGCATCCCCCAAAAAACGTCTGCCTCAGAATGCTTGCCACACCATATTACTGTAACAGGCCTGCTAACACACCTCATTAACTTTCTGAGGAGGGCATACCAGGGCAGAGCTCTGCATCCATCCTACCTGTGTGAGAGGTGTATGCGGTGTATTGCTAAGATACGTAAACCACTCCCCTATAATTATCCAAGGCTGCAGATGGGTATAGTAGGTGTTTATAAGGAGCCAAATTTCCTGCAGCTATGTGAAAGCATTGATCTAACCATATTTTGCAACTCAGCAAGTATAAAACCCCTCCAAAATTAAAGACCTGGTGTATGGGCAAAGTATTCTGAAGTTATTGCCTAAACTACATTCAATCAAAACAGTGTTTATTAATGAAGTGCAGCAATAGTATTAAAGGTATATTGACTCAAATGTCCTACTGCCTGTAGAGTGCGGACATTAGTAGTCCCATAGACCTGGCACTTCAAATATACTCAAGCATGCTAAAAATGGGTACTAATTTTTATTAAGGGAGAAACCGGTTAATGGCACTTCCCCCCATTTTTTAAATAAATGTAGAATTAAAAATAAAAGGAGACATTCCAAACTGATATTTATTTAGAAACTGATGTACTAACTGTATGGATGGCAAATTAGAAGAGTTATTGAATATACGTTGTAGGCATGGGGTCAGGACAACTACGTGGTCTTTTTAGAGAGAAGCAGGAGGTACAAACTGCAAAATTAAATGTAAACAATGAATCATAAACAACAATTCAAGAGATCAATTTACATATACACTAAAGAAGATACACAAAATAATCACAAACATTACATTAAAGAGACTAAGAGTGTAAGATTACTATGCATTGAATGGTGCACATGAGAAGCCCTTATTCAAACATGCCTGATGTGCCAGAATTGTATGCCTTAATAGTTTGTCCAAATTGCCTTTTGTCTGTGCCATTTTGATACACTCTATCCCAGAATCTTAAAACTCTGGCACCTTTTGGTCTGAATGATGGCTTCTCATAGCAGATTTGTTGCTCAAGTAGAAGGTTAAGCCCTAAACTGTCCTGGCGCTCTCAGGAGGGATTGTATGTTTGTTATGGGAGTCTCTTGCATTTTTTTTTTTTTTATTATAAATTCTTTATTTTAGTTGTGCAGGGTGGTACATAGCATTGGCAAACGCCACAACAGCGTGTTAAAAACATTCTTTCACAAAAGCTTGGCAGTGGCTAGTGTGTATGCACAATTTTATGGTAATATAAAAAAGCTTAATTACAGGCTTAACCTAGTCGAAGTTTTACTGCATTGTAGAGTAGTTTGTGTGTATATTGGCGTTGTGTCGCTATATTCTACAGCAGTGGGGTAGATGTTGGAACTTACTAGTCTGCTAATAAAACAAGACATTCGATACAGAGCAACATTTTAGCAGATATGTAGATTGGTGTTGAATTAAAATAAGTGAGTGAGGAAGTCAGTTAGCTAAACTGGTACTTTACATCCATACCGGTGGCCTCTATGGCTACATCCCTTTAATCATATTAGCAATTGGGAGTCTCTTGCATTTAATCACTGTTCTTATTGGTCTGTGTCTTTGTGTTGGACAAAGGTCCATGTGGGCGTACCCCTTGCATGGGGATTGTCATAGAAGGCCAAGTGTGGCTCCCATTAAAGAGAGATTCGTTTACCCCTTCATATAATCTTGGCTCATGTTTGGGGGATTGCAGAACTATATTCACTCTGGGGATTGCTATATCACGATTCTCCCCTGAGTATATTCAATAGCTCTTATAAGAGCTGTTCCTGCTACACTCTCTGGACTAGGAGAGGTCTACCCACTGGAAGCTGGATTCTTTAGCCCAAAGTGCATAACTTTGCATTTCCCTACATTAAATTTCATCTACCATTTGAGTGCACAGTCCCCCAATCTAACCCCTTTGCAGCAGAGTAACACGCTGCTCATATTGTATTACTTTAAAGAGTTTTGAAACATATAGACCAATTTCTTTTGAGTTTGAATACTATTTTGTGTAATCGTATCGAATGTAAAGCGCTGTGGAATAAGCTGGCGCTATATAAACACCAATCATAATAATAATAAATTGTCTTGGCAAAATCCAATCAAATACAAAATTTGAGAAATGCAGGAAATGTTAAGGGCCCTATTCCAGTGGGAACATATTATCTAGATGGAAAGGAGGAGAAACAAGAAGCAAAGGTGAGAATGGTATCAATACAGAGTGAGATGAGGGCATTTATTGGTTTAGTGGAATGCATTAGTTACTGAGAATAGTTTTAGTGAGCACTTAAAGGAAGGGAAACTAGGGAATGTTTAACAGCACGGGGAAGTGCATTCCAGAGAATTGGTCCCTCATGAGAAAAAACCTGCAGTCTAGCATGGGAGGAGGTGATAATAGAAGATGCAGGAAGCAGGTCATTGTTAGACCTTATTGCACTAGTCAATACAAGAAATAACAAGGGAGCGGATGAGCTGCTTAGTGGTGTCAGCACTCAGAAATAGGTGAGATTTGTAGATACTGCCTTGGTGGTGGTTGCAGGATGAAGAAAGATTGGACGTGTGGGATGAATGACAGATTGGAATCAAGTGTAACTCTAAAACAGCAAACTTCAGATGATGGACAGATAGTGATGCCATCAACAGTGATAGAGAAGGCGAAAATTGGAGTAGAGTTAGTGGGGGAATAAGAAAGAGTTAGGCCTTGGACATATTGATCTTTAGGTGGCGTGAGGCTATCCAGGAAGAGATGGCAAATAAGCAGTCGTTGACTTGAGGAAGGACAGTGGGAGAGATATCTAGAGTGCAGAAGTGAATCGGCATGAAGGTGATATCTGAAGACGTATATGTTATTAAGCTTACTCAGAGAACAAGTATAATGGAGAATAGTAGAGAACCCAAGGCAGAGCCTTGAGATACTCATATTGACACGAACTTGAAAAGGATGAGTCACTAACAAATGTGACTAAAAAGAGGAATGATTGTTGAAGACAGAGAAGGTATTAGAAGTGAAGGGATGGGGTCAAGAGTGCAGCTAGTAAGGTGTGAACAAGAATGTAAATAACAAATTTTTAATTCAGTCATGGAGTGACTGGAGACGGAGAGGGAGCATTGCAGATGGATTATCACAGGGGATGTTGAAGTCCCCAAGTATTAGTGATGGCACATATGGAGAGAGAAAGTGATATAGCCAGACAGTGAAGTATTGTCCAGGAGGGCAATAGAGGACTGCCACTTTGAGAGAGAGATTAGGGAACAGATGAATGCAGTGAACTGCAAAAGAGGAGAAGGAGTGAGATGGGAGTAGAGGCAGGTGCTGATTGGTTCAGGAGAGAGAGCAAGATCCCAAAACCACCACCATGTGTTTCACCTTGCCTAGGGGTACAGCTAAAGTGGAGGACCTCATGTGCAAGAGAAGCAATGGAAGCAGTGTCAGAAGAAGATAGCCAGGTTTTGGTAATTGCAAGGAGGTTGAAAGAGTTCAAAACAAACAGGTTGTATACACACGGAGTGAGCGTTCACAAGAAAAGAAAGGGGATGAGCGCGGAGGTTTAACATAAATTAAATTGTTAGAATTGCATTAACATCAAGTATTTACTGCGGGAGATTGAACTAGAGTATGGAATTGAGGGAAGTGTTATGAGGCTAGGGTAAGGAGAGATTTATCCAGCAGCAGGCAGTAATATGAGTGTGGGACATGAAAGTGTAGGAGTGGGGACGATTGGAGACAGGAGAAATAGACTCACATCCACACACTCTGCCACATAACATGTAACCTACCACCATCCGGTCATATACTGGCATCCAACCACACACCTAGCCATGTTCACCATCTAATCTCAAACCCTAAACTTGTCACATTCACCATTCACCATTCCAAACATACACCAAACTTCGCATGTACAGTATGTATGAAGCACTTGAGAAAACTGGCCTCCAGGCCGCAGGGAGAGTAGATCTGGTCCTGACTGACATGCACAACATGGTGGCATGCGTGTCATTGGCGACCATGATTGACAAGGAACATAGATGGCAGCACTCATCTGCAGGATAAAAAGGTGTAGATTTCTACATTTAATTTTCATTTCCACATCTCAAAAATATATACATATCTGTCATAGGTGATATTTTAAAATAAAATTTAAATTCCTAGGAAGCGACAGCTCTCCTTTAAATATTTATGTTTAAGCCCAAGTTAGTATTAAAAGGAGCAATTCCAGAAATTGACTTGTTCGTTTTCAACTGAGGAAATAAAAACCTGTTTATGTACTTTAGTGTTCCCAAAATAAGATGTGTCCTAAATTCAGTTCAATGTTTCTTTAGTAACGATTTACAATTCTCCTGCATCTTTTTTTAGGTTAAGCATCTGTTCCCAATATCAGAAAGAGTTAGCAATGCTTACGTGTCCATGATTTTCCGAGAACCTTCAGGACATATTTCTCTGGCAGAGCATATTCTAACATTTTTCGGAGGGAAACAAAAATCTCACATACTGACACTGCTATTTATCCTGAAGTAAAAAGATTTAAAAAGAAACTGTAACATTTGTTGTTGTTTTTTTGTCTGTTTGATTCTAAGCCATTTTTATTTTTAGTTTACACTGTTGGCCTGACTGTAGTGGCAAATATGCCAATTGTGTTCACCTCCACAGAGTCATATGCAACCTGTGCTGCCTTATAGAAGTGCCTGCCCTTGTAAAAGAGATGTGTATTTCAGATGGGCGTCAATGGGCATACAGAATACCACAGGGCTTATCTGAATACCAGCATGGTAATTTATGCACGGTGTCAGAATGTGTCCCAGGTAAGGGTTAACAGTGCTTAATATCTCTTTCTGAGTGATATTGTTTTGTTTAGTACGTAATTGTTTAAGGTTTTTATTTATTCGGATTGCCCATTTAAACATTAACTGTGGATTCCCCATTGTTCGATTATTCAGTCTCGCGCTGGATGTTTGCATGTACATAACTACTTTGCTTTACAGTGTTGCATGTTGCCCATTTCTGCTGACCTATTTCAATCTTGAATCTTATGCCAACTTTATTCTTCAGATTTGTTATCCGATCTACGCTATTCAGACCTTCCATGTGTCTGCTTTTACTTGTTCAGATCTACCACCACTTCATATTGTTCTCAGTAACCAGACTATAGACTATAAAAGACGGAGAAAATAATAGTGCAATACTTAGTGTGGATAAAACAGGAAAATAGTAGAATTACACTCAAATTTGATAAAGCTTAAGCCAGCTTTGGTGTGTATGGCGTACAGCGGTACAATCCCCACTTATAGGATATGATGTGAGTGTTCTTAATGATGAAGGTATCAGGAACCTAGAAAATAAATAAAAAGGCAACAATAGTGCTCTCAATAAAATATAAATCAGTAAGATATAATAAATATTATACTCATAAAGGTAGAGCAGGGTAACTGCTCTGTGACAACAGCATTGGTGGTATGATCTCCAGCTGGGATTCTTTGGACTAGGTTAAAAGATAGTTGATGCCAGGTTGTTTGTAGAAGGTCAAATAATAAAAGATACAAGTAATAAATTAAGTAACCAAAATCTATTTATTAGTTTTAAAAACAATTGCATACATCCAAACGCGTTTCGCGAATAGGCTTTTTCAATGGAGTAAAAACATACAACCTGGCTAGTTTAGGTTTATATAGGAATACAATTAATAAAAATTGGCGTAAAAATTCCATCTTCTAATCACAAATCAATATAGATATACATATACAACACTTTATAAAGCTTATCAGATAATAAAGACATGGCATTAAAATATATTTATTACTGAATTTATGTATAACACAAGTAATTTTCAAGCATCAGTGAATAGTATAGAAGTGGCGCTAAAGGGTCAAATCGATGGATGGTGCAGCCAAAACCAAGTATATCACCACTAAATATACTTAAAGAAACATGTACAACCAAAAAAGTTTGAGCGCACACACACACCAAACAGGAGTGATTACCTGGGGTATAGCAAATAGGTACAACGGGGGGAAAGGGCTGCGCTAAAGAATAAGATACAGTTAAATACAGTGAAAACCAGACCAAATGGTCACAATCTGATAGCAACGGAAAGCGTAAGTCTCTTGAACCAGGTGAAAAAATATATATATATATATCTTGGAGGAGAGTCTTTGCAGATAAAAAAGATAAAAGAATATACAATGAAAAAATTGTAAAAAAAAAATGGTAAAAATGAATAAAAAAATGAATGAAATAAAAGTCTCACTGATATAGCTTGGTGGGATATCTGTACAGTCCTCAGGAGTTGATCCGTCCGGGTAGTAGGATGATCTGTATATGTGGAGACAAAATAGGAGACACGACAAACTGCCAATAGTGAAGAATTGCGGCTCCAAGGGTAAAATGAGAAAGTAATATAATAATAAACTCACATTTGTAAGAGCTTTGAACCAGCTCTGGACTTATAGGCGTTGCAACGGTATGATCCCCGCTACCAGGATATACTGGAGAAGACGTCTGGCGATCCAACTTGGGTACTCCGGAATGTATAGAAAACAACAATAGTGCTCTCAGTAGGTAGGGTATGTAAAGTAACAGTAAATAAAAATATACTTACAAATATAGAGCAGGAAATACTGCTCTATTAATAGGGCGCTGGTGGAATAATCCCCACCTAGGATTTCTTTGGGTCAGGATCCGAGTATATGAGGTAAAAATAGTAGTAGTTGTAGAATAGAATAATATAATAATAATATATATATAAAAATGAATATAAATATAAAAAATATATATATATATATATATATAAAAATAGAAAAATAAAATTATAGAACTGCCATGGATAATAAAATAGTTGTGTTGAATAAAGTAGGAGTTGGTCCTATAAAGAAGGTAATGGTTTTAAATTGTGTATTTTAATATTAAAAGTGATTTTGGTTACCTTCTTTATAGGACCAACTCCTACTTTATTCAACACAACTATTTTATTATCCCTGGCAGTTCTATAATTTTATTTTTCTATTTTTATATATATATATATATATATTTTTTTTATATTTATATTCATTTTTATATATATATTATTATTATATTATTCTATTCTACAACTACTACTATTTTTACCTCATATACTCGGATCCTGACCCAAAGAAATCCTAGGTGGGGATTATTCCACCAGCGCCCTATTAATAGAGCAGTATTTCCTGCTCTATATTTGTAAGTATATTTTTATTTACTGTTACTTTACATACCCTACCTACTGAGAGCACTATTGTTGTTTTCTATACATTCCGGAGTACCCAAGTTGGATCGCCAGACGTCTTCTCCAGTATATCCTGGTAGCGGGGATCATACCGTTGCAACGCCTATAAGTCCAGAGCTGGTTCAAAGCTCTTACAAATGTGAGTTTATTATTATATTACTTTCTCATTTTACCCTTGGAGCCGCAATTCTTCACTATTGGCAGTTTGTCGTGTCTCCTATTTTGTCTCCACATATACGGATCATCCTACTACCCGGACGGATCAACTCCTGAGGACTGTACAGATATCCCACCAAGCTATATCAGTGAGACTTTTATTTCATTCATTTTTTTATTCATTTTTACCATTTTTTTTTTACAATTTTTTCATTGTATATTCTTTTATCTTTTTTATCTGCAAAGACTCTCCTCCAAGATATATATATATATATTTTTTCACCTGGTTCAAGAGACTTACGCTTTCCGTTGCTATCAGATTGTGACCATTTGGTCTGGTTTTCACTGTATTTAACTGTATCTTATTCTTTAGCGCAGCCCTTTCCCCCCGTTGTTCCATTTCCAGTCTGTTTTTAGGGTTTTGTGGGATTCCCTAATTAGGGTTGCAGCTTCTTCTGTTATTGAGCGCAGACTCTTCTTTCTGTTTTTCTATAGCAAATAGGTATCTCCTCCTTAGTACACAATGATAGGGTTTGACAAATGGAAAATCCCTATATAAAAAATATAAATACAGAGAAGGACATAGTGCAACCTGTATAGTATATATACTTAAAAGTGAAAATTTGAGATGGAATCACTCACACTTTTTTGAGCCGTTTAGAAGTAGGCTCAGGACTTATACAGCTTTCATGTCACTTAAATGGGACATGCACATTTACTGGAATCCTCAGGCCAGTTCCCCTTAGGTCCCAATGATCATCAAGTTTGGAGTCAGGAGTCAGGAGCCAGGAGCCAGGAGCCAGGAGTATCAGGATAGTAATTTATTTTAACGGATAGTTAAAAGATAAGTAATAAAAAGCAATATTGCACACACAACGCGTTTCAACCAACTAGATGTGGTCTTCCTCAGGTGCTCTTCTAAGTTACAATAGATATACCACAGTTTATATAGGGGAATCATTACCTGCTTAATTAAACAAATTCACAGCACTTGTATATGTAATTACCCTTATATGGTCCGGACCGGATGTGGTCTGCCACCTCCAATATGGCTGCACATCCGGTTCGGAAGGGCATATAAACAGATTCAATATACAATATACAGAAAACAATCACTAAAGACAGTCAATACATCCTATCCCCATCACAGTCAGCTACCATGATATGATAAAATCATGTGTGACTGTGAAAATAGGTATATCTAAGGTTCTTTCGATGTTCCGTTTCGTCACTTCCGGTGACGTATCCAAAAATGGAGTCCGCCCGTCGCGTCACTTCCGGTGACGCATATATCAGCCGAGCCCGTCAATCTTGCTTCTGGTATCATAATGGGGAGGCGGAAACACTCTCTTCGTTCTCCTGGGAGTATAGGAGTGTCCATTTTTGCTTTGAGGATAAGGTGGCCATCTTAAGAGTGGGCAAACAGTCCTCTTATGAATAATTTCACACGCAAGGCACATATTGCATATAAATAAAAGAAAAACACAAAATATACATGTATTAATACCAACATCCACTATACACATATAAATGCAACCCATTTTATGACTCATTAATGCAGATAATAAATGCACTGCAATATTTAGGGGTGCATCAATGTAACAATGTTAAATAAACCATATATAAAAGTTGCTGTACTAGGAAAACTAAAATATAAAAAATAGCTGTCTATTAATAACCTGATCTCAACCGACTAGACCAGAAATTATATAGAATAAAATAATTATAAATAATTAGATAAAACATCCTAAAAAGGACCATATTAAAAATAGAAAAGATATAAATGCTATAAAAATTCCTCATAATTGAGTTCTCAGATACCATCAATTATAGCAGCTTATTGATCTCAAAATCAATGTTGAGACCTTTTGGGGCCAGAGAGCGTAATTCGAAAATCCACTTGGATTCTTTTAAACTAAGGGCTTTCGATATATCTCCACCTCTCCAGTGTCCCACTACTTTTTCAATAGCAAAAAAGCTCAGAAACTTAGGGTCCGAGCCATGATGTTGTAAAAAGTGTCTCGATACACTATGGTTCGGAAACCCTTTTTGAATATTTCTTAGATGTTCACTAAGCCTAATTTTAAGTTGGCAGGACGTTTTCCCCACGTATTGGTATCCACAACTACATTGCAAAAGATAGATGACATAAGTAGAGTGACACGTAATTAAGGTTTTAATGTGATATTCTTTTTTAGTCACTGTGGAATGGAATTTCTCTACCTTCTTGTTATTCAGTCTTAGGGTGTTGCAGCAGGCTCTGCACGCCCCACAGTAGAAAAAACCTTTTTGTTCTTGTGTCCAGTCACTTAAAAAGTTTCTTGGTACTTCAGTTTTGATAAAACTGGAAGTTACCATTTGTTTGAGGTTTCTTGCACCCCTGAATATAAATTTGGGCTTTATGCCTACAAATTGTTTAATATCCTCCTCATGTTGTAAAATGTGCCAGTTTTTGTTGATAATTTTCTTAATGGCACCTATATTGCTAGAAAAATTAAAAATAAAGGGGATCTGTTTTTGTTCACTTAAATCCTTTTTACTTTTATATTGTAACAGGGGAGATCTGTCCATGTCCCCGACTTGATCTATTTTTTCCTGTAAGTCGTCACTCTCATACCCTTTTTGTATTAGCTGGTTTTTAAGGGACATAGCCTGACTAGTGTAGTCCTCTTTTTTGGTACAGTTCCTTCGTATCCGAAGGAACTGTCCTTTGGGTATGTTGTTTAGCCAAGGACGATGGTGGCAGCTATCCAATTCGATAAAACTGTTAACATCTACCTTTTTGAAAAAAGTTTTAGTCATTAAAACTTGGTCCTGGATAAAAACATTCAGATCCAAAAAATCAACATTATTATTGCTCCCATTTTGTGTGAGGGAGATTCCCCACTCGTTATCGTTGAGATAAGTAAAAAATTCTAAAAGGGTCTTCTCCGGCCCCTTCCAAATGATAAAAATATCGTCAATATATCTTTTATAGAGGACCAAGTTTGCGCCAAAGCCATGTCCCCCAAAGACGAAAGTACGTTCCCAAAAGGACATGAATAAGTTCGCATAACTTGGCGCAAACTTGGTCCCCATAGCTGTCCCTTTAATTTGCATAAAGAACTCTTCCTCAAACCAAAAGTAGTTGTTCTGTAGGATCATGCGAATTCCCTCCAAAATAAACAATTTTTGGGGGTCTCCATATGCCTCAGTAGCCTCGAGATAAAATTCGACGGCTTTACATCCTATATCATGTTGGATGATTGTATAGAGGCTAGATACATCGCACGTTGCAAGTAGATAATCCTCTTGCCAACTAAAATTTTTTAGAATATTCAACAGACTCATAGAGTCTTGTAGAAATGCTGGAGTCTTTTTAACCAGAGGTTGTAGGTGGTAATCGATATATTGGGATAATGCAGATAAAACCGAGTCTATTCCAGAGACAATGGGGCGTCCTGGGGGGTTGGTTACGTCCTTGTGCATTTTGGGCAATATATATATGACAGGAATTCTCGGATGTTCAGGGAGTAGGAAGGAGAATTCTTTCTTATCTAAAATATTGTCCTCCAAACCTTTTTCCAAGAATATTTTTAGATTATTTCTAATTCCTTCTAAGGGATTATTCTTAAGTTTTACATATGTAGTCGTGTCATTTAATTGTCTGTATATTTCCCGTATGTACCAACTTTTATCAAGGACGACTATTCCTCAAGCATGTATCGTCAAAAAGTTTTTAAACCACATCATGTGTGTCCTTGCCGCATCATACATTGGCTGCTAGGCCATATGGGGGCTGTAGTGCCAGAAGCGGAACATGGCCGGAATGGGTGTTTGTTCGGCAATTGCCGAACACGTAAAAAGCTACATGCGCGGTTGTAGCTGTTATATGGTTGTTCGACAAATGCCGAACGGAAAATTAGCCGCATGCGCGGTAAAGGCTACAAGAGAACTTAGTCTAGGGCGCATGTGCGGCCATACGGAAAAGCCTGCATGCGCAATAAAAATAAGATAAAAGGTGTTAGAGTGATAGGGCAATCGGGCAACCATAATAGGAGGGAAATATAATACTGTGGCAAGGGCCATGTTGGGTGGAAAATACTCTGATTAATAAAACTGGATAAATATTAAAATAAAACTAAATATTGATTAAGTAAAAATAAAAAGTTAAAAAATAGAACACATTGTGAAGGTTAAAAATAAAAAAGATGCAGAGATAAAAAGAATGATATACATGGTCTTAATAATATTTATTTATTTATACTGTTGGCATACTAATAAAAACATACATAAAAAGAAAGATACATATAGTTGATAAAAATAAAAGTTTACAAGTATACATGAAAAAGGGGATAAAAATGGTGGTATTAAATTAAAGGACCACTCTAGGTACCCAGACCACTTCAGCTTAATGAAGTGGTCTGGGTGCCAGGTCCAGCTAGGGTTAACCCATTATTTTATAAACATAGCAGTTTCAGAGAAACTGCTATGTTTATTAATGGGTTAAGCCTTCCCCCAAATCCTCCAGTGGCTGTCTCATTGACAGCCGCTAGAGGCGCTTGCGTGATTCTCACTGTGAAAATCACAGTGAGAGCACGCAAGCATCCATAGGAAAGCATTGTAAATGCTTTCCTATGCGACCGGCTGAATGCGCGCGCAGCTCTTGCCGCGCGTGCGCATTCAGCCGATGGGGCGGAACGGAGGAGGATCGGAGGGAGAGATCTCCCCGCCCAGCGCTGGAAAAATGTACGTTTTACCCCTTTTCCCCTTTTCAGAGCCGGGCGGGAGGGGGACCCTGAGGGTGGGGGCACCCTCAGGGCACTCTAGTGCCAGGAAAACGAGTATGTTTTCCTGGCACTAGAGTGGTCCTTTAAATTAAACCGATCAAAATCTGCATTGAGGCCACTAGAGGTTAGAGTCTGTAAATTAAAGACCCATTCCATTTCACATTTCCCAAGGATATTTTTTATGTTACCCCCTCTCCATGGGGTAATACATTTTTTTATTCCAATGCATCTAAGTTGTCTAGGACCTTTATTGTGTGTAATAAAATGTTTGGATATCTAATGGTTTGGGTATCCATTTAAAATGTTGCGACAATGTTTGCCTAATCTTATTTTGAGCCTCCAACATATTGGAGACCACAAGGGTATTCTAAACATATTATTACATTTTTGGTGTTACAACTGATGAAATCTGTAATATTGTACATCTTTTAAGTTCTATTGGACTTGAACTGGGTAGTTTTTAGATTTTGTGGATGTGTCAGTGGTTTTACATACTTTACATCGCTTACATTTAAAAAAACTTTGGTCTCGGACAAAAAGGAGGATTGATGTTTGTGGGTCCTTTCACTGTTAAAATTAGAGGTTAGGATGGATTTAAAATTTGGGGCTCCTCTAAAAACAATATTTGGTCTGTCTGGTATAATCTCTTATATCTTGATATCATCTTGTTTTAGTAGATGCCAGTGTTTTTTTGTTTTTTTTACTATTTTCTCAATTTGATTACTTTTATTATTAAAACCAAAGATAATCAGAAGAGGGGGATGATTTTCATTATAACTTAAAAGATCAGTTCTTTCTTTCTTTTTAATAACATCTTTGTATTTTTAAGATTGGCTGGTGAGCAGTTTTTTTCAATAATTTTTTTTTTTTTAAAGTTGGCTTGTTTGTTAAAATCTGCAATCTGGGAACAATTTCACCGTAATCGTAGGAATTGGCTTTTGGGTGCACTTTCTAGACATGGCTTGTGGTGACAGCTGGACTGACCAATGGCTGTGTTTGTGCACCCCTTCTTAAAAAAAGTTTTAGTATTTAGTATCCCATCTTTAATAAAAAATCTCTAAATCCAAAATATTAATAGTTGTCCTACTATGTTCACATGTAAAAATAATTCCTCTATCATTGGTGTTAAGGTAATTCATAAAATAATTGAGTGAGTCCTCTGAACCTTCTCATATAAAAAAAGAGGTTGTCAATGTATCTAAAATAGGTGACCAGGTTTGCCCGCCAGGCATACAGTGGATTCCTAATCTGCCATGAAGAGGTTAGCATAGCTGGGGGCAAACCTGGTCCCCATGGCATTTTCTCTATTCTGGAGTTAAAAACAAAACAAAAAATAATATCTATGCCCTCTAAAATAAACTCAATTTGAATGTCTGAGATTCTTTTTTCACTTTTTTTTTTTAATTCTTTATTTTTATTGTGCACAGAATTGAACAAGCATCCCTGATTCGTCACAACAGCGTTTTCAGGGCAGATTAGTAAACATTTGCATTATGTATCGTGGCAATTTCTGTATCAGCACATTTTATAATAATGATATCAACAATATAACAGCGTTCAGGTGTTGTTTGCATGAGTTAGGAGAGAATGCATCATATACTCAAGGCTATGTATATGTATGTAGCTTTCAAATTTCGTCCAAAAATCCCTGCTCTATATAAGGTATGAGATAGACTAGGTATGTAGGTTATATCAGCTGGCATAACATTGCCAACGGCCAAGCGTGGGTTAATTACTGCATTTACGTGGTGTTCTGCTTGAGTAACGAGCAGTAATAGTGGTGTGTATACCTAAGTGTGCTCCATAAGTGAGCTTTCTCCCCTGCAGCTCAGTAAGAAACTTTGTGTTCCTCAGCTAGTGTGGGTGTTTTGTAATTATGAAAGTTCTATGTTTTGTAGGCAGTGTATGTGGGAGCGGTGTCGGTTCTTCCTCAATGCAACGTCAGATAATGCAGGTACATTCACTGGTATTGTAAGTTAGTTTTAATGTACTGTGTGCAGCACTTGTTTTGTGGCTCGAAGTGTATCGGTTGGTTTCCGTAGATCTTAGGGTCCGTACTATATGAGGGCTTGCGTGCTTGTGTGGTGTATCTGCCTGGGAGCGGCGGTTTAATAGGTAAGATTAATGGCCAGCTCGGCCCATGTGGAGCAGCTTAAGTAGGATGATGGCGCAAATGAGAGAAGGATCTTAGTACATGCAGCAACCAACAAAAACAAATCCTGGTAAAACGATTTGAACATAAAATAACTTACAGTGGTGATGGTGCGCAAAAAAATAAATAAAAAAATATATATATAAATTCGTATTCGCTATGGACCTCTTATAGAGAGTGAAAGTAACCCTGTGTACATAAAATGAGGTGTTTACAGAGTGGAAATACAAATAATTGAAAAACAAACAGTGGTTTTGGTGAGTGCTATAGCAACGAGTGGTGCTTTTACCACTCCAATCTTGTGAGTGTAACACCTAAAAGGCACCTCTGTTTGTTTTATTCTATATATTTATAAGTTAATTACTATGCTGCACTAGGAGCTCTTTTTCTGTTTTTGTCTCCTTAATAGGTGTCAGAGTGATTTCCAAGTTTGCAAGTATACCTACAGATTGTGCTTTGTTTCACCACAACCACTGTTTGTTTTTCAATTATTTGTATTTCCACTCTGTAAACACCTCATTTTTGAGAAGGAGAATGAGAAGTACTCCAGAATCTGGGATGAGGCTCTGGAGCGCTTCTCTTTTGAATGCATGAGTATACTCATAGCATGCAGATCAGAATCAATTACTAAGATAGATGAGGAAATACATGCCATACAACATAGTTTGGAACCATGTATAGGGACAGAGGATTTTGAGGAATTATCAGAGAGAACTAAGAATAGCCTGGAAAGATTAGAGAGGGAGATTAAAGAGACAAAAATCCGAAAATATAAAAGAGACAAGGAGGACTACAAAGAAGGAAGAGTGAGGAATTTTAAAAGGGATAAGTCTACTAAGGGGAGCTACCCAAAGTATAAAACAAATAGGAAGAATCAGGGAAACTTGAACAAACCTCAGAGCAGAACACCACAACATAATTTTGAGACTCCAGGTAGAGAAGACTCGAGATCTAATAATTTAAGAAATAGAAGGGAGGAGTGGGTTGAGGCTAAACCCAGGTATAACAGGTACAGGAGATATAATGAAGAAAGACAATCTCCTAAGAAACCAAACCCCCCCAAAAAGGATAATGGAAGATCAGATAGATTATTAAGCCCTAGAGGGAACACCTCTCATAATAGGTTTGAGATCCTGAGAAATGAAGATGCAGAGCAGGATTTTTTAGAAAGAAAACCGAGGAGGAACGAATTCCCTATAAAAAGGTCAAGGAAAATAAGTTTCGGGGATGCAGAGGAGGAAAACAGAAAAAGGGGAAAGAGACAGGACCGATAGCTCCAATAGGGATTAATAATATCTCCTCACACATCCTAACAAACAGTGAGATAATGGTCCTTAATAAGGGTCTTAAGTTTGCACCTATGCGGCACTTTAATCCATTTTCTGCATACATTGATCTGATGAAATATGGTCGGAGATTGGCTATTAAAAAGTTTTTTTTAAATACGAATTTTACTACAGGACAAAAGATAGATGAAGTAGATAGTTTTAAACATACAACTTTCCATAACAAATCAAATTTTAACCCTAGTCACCTCAAACATGGAAGCATTGAGGCATTTGAGAAGGCAGTTTTTAATGATTTTAAGAAACTGGAAAAAGGGAATAAGAATTGGAACCTTACACATGGTGAAATGGCAGCCCTTAGAGGTCTGAGAGAAAATGATCACATTGTCATCAAGCCCGCAGATAAAGGCGGTAGCTTGGTGATAATGGACACTGAGAAATATTTGGCTGAATGTGCACGCCAATTAGAGGATACTGAGGTTTATACAAAACTCAATGGAGATCCGTTGGGGAAGATGAGAAGATCCTTAACAGTACTTTTGGATAGAGGTAAACTGGCGTGTATCCTGAAGCAAAAGGAATATGAATTTTTAAATGTTGCATCACCCAGGACCCCAGTTTTTTACATTCTACCAAAGGTGCATAAGGATCTCCATAACCCACCAGGAAGACCGATTGTCTCGGGGATTGGCTCTATCTCGAACAATTTATCGAAATATATTGATTCCTTTCTTCAACCAGTGGTTTTTAAAACTAAGTCCTTTCTGAAGGATACAACAGACATCCTGAGGATGCTGAAGGACTTAGAATGGAAGGAGGGATATTGCCTGGTAACCTGTGATGTCACTTCTCTATATACATGTATACCACATGATATAGGATGTGCAGCAGTCAAGTATTTCTTAGAACAAGATCAGACACTATTACCTGCACAAATTGATTTTTTAGTAGAATGTATTAGATGGACTCTGAATAACAATTACTTCTGGTTTGGCTCTTCCTTTTATTTACAGAAAAGAGGAACGGCGATGGGCAGCACTTACGCACCCAGCTATGCAAATATTTTTATGGCCCACTGGGAGAATTCTTTTATTTATAATGAACATAGCTGGACTGCGCGGGTGCGGGCCTATCGCCGTTATATTGATGATATGATTTTTATTTGGGAAGGCACAGAAGACCATTTTAGAGATTTTTTTGAATACCTAAATAATAATACTTGGGGCATACGCCTTACAAGTAATATCAGCACTTTATCCATTGATTTTTTAGATCTCAAGATATACATAGAAAATGGGGTCCTGAAAACACAGACTTTTTTTTAAAAAGTTGATGTGAATGGTTATGTTTCATATCACAGTGGGCACTATTCACCATGGCTTAACAACATACCCAAGGGCCAACTACTTAGGTTGAAACGGAATTGTACAGAGGAAAAAGTGTTTGATCAGCAGGCTGAAGACCTTCTAAAGAAATTTAGGGAAAAATCCTATCCAGAAGACATCCTAAAAAAAGCTTTTAACGAGGTGAAACCAATTGCACAAATAGATCTAATTAAAAAAGAAAAAGTGAAAAATATGAATCAGGAAAGTTTTAATGAAGTGTTAGTCTTTGATTTTAATAATCAGCATAAATATTTGAAAAAAACTATCAACAGATTCTGGCCAATATTAAAAACAGACAAAGACTTAAGTGGGCTTCTCCCTTCCAAACCCAAAATTACCTTTAGAGGGGCTCCGAGTTTAAGAAGCAATCTTGTATACAGTTATTTGAGAAACAAGCCTAAGAGAGTAACGGAGAATTTCCTAGGACACCCCATCGGTTTCTACAGATGCAAGATGTGTCTTGCCTGTAGGAATATGGGGAATATTAAAGAGAGCAAAGTGGAAAAATTTAGGTCAGAGAGAACGCAAAAAGAATTCAAGATTAAAGAGCACATTTCTTGTCACAGCAATAATGTGATCTATTTGTTGAAATGCCCATGTAGATTGGAGTATGTGGGAAGGACGACCCGTCCACTCCACGTAAGGATAAGAGAACATATTTATAATATTAGAAAAGGATTAGAAAGTCATAGTGTCTCAGAACATTTTAAAAAAGTGCATGGACAGGATCCACGGGGACTAGAGTTCGTAGGCATTAAGAAGGTACAGCGGGACTGGAGGGGAGGTGATTTTATTCGTAAGATCGGACAGGAGGAGATGAGATGGATATTTCAAATGGAAACACTAACTCCGTCCGGTCTTAACAAAGATTTTGAACTTTGTAATTTTCTGTAGTATTTAAAAATAAATGTATGTTTTTATATCTTAAAATATATATATATTTTTTTGTAGTATATATTTTTTACTGATTGTTACATCGTGAACATATGTATTTATATTCACGATGCTAATTAAGCTAAAATAGTTTTTTGGAATTTCTTATCACATATATAAATATGTGCAAAATTTGGTTTAGGCAATATACCCCATTTTATCAAGTTTTAAGTATTTTCAAAAGTAGTTGTTTCTTTTCCTTTTTTTTCTAAACAAATGAGCTGCCATGAAATAAGTTTAAAAGTGGTAAATACCCCCATTTATGTAGGGGTGTATATGTTTTTTGTTCCCTAATCCGGTTTTTAGATGGATTTTTAGTGGTATTATGAGAATGTGTGCTGCCATTTTAAGAAAAGAAATTGTCTTTTTTATTTAGAATTTTAAATGTATATATCTACTTAAATTCATAATGCTAATTGAATGAAATAAGTTTTTGTAGAGTTTCTTATTGCCCACAGAAATATGTGAAAAACTCGGTTTAGGCAATATAACCCTTGTTCCAAGTTTATAAAAAAAAAAAAAAAAACCTATATATATATATATTTTTTTTTTTTTCTTTTTAATATCTGAGACCCCATTTCTATCAGTTAGCACTGGGATCAGCAGTGCTACTAATAAGAGACTTATTTTGGACTTTGAAATGTTGATGAGAAAGGTTGTATTGATTTTAAAATGGTGGGTAACATGGACTGGTGTATATAAGACACAGGACAGTGGGAGGAAGCATCAGCCGTTTGACAAAGCCCTGTGGGTGGGGCGAAATGCATTACGGACCCGGAACCAGGAAGTGATTTGGAGACAGTCAGCAACAGCAGCCAGGATAGCAGCCGGAAGATTTTTTTACATTACATGAGTATATGGAACTTTCTTTGCGGTTTCCTGAGGCTGGTGAGCGGACTAACTACCTCCACAACAAGTTTTGCTGTTTTTAAATTTAAATTAATAAAGTATACTTACCTGAGATCCGGATTGCAAGCTTCCTTTCCACGGATCCCACGCACTCTAGGGGCTGATCCTCCCTGAGTGCTATAGCAACGAGTGGTGCTTTTACCACTCCAATCTTGTGAGTGTAACACCTAAAAGGCACCTCTGTTTGCTTTATTCTATATATTTATAAGTTAATTACTATGCTGCACTAGGAGCTCTTTTTCTGTTTTTGTCTCCTTAATAGGTGTCAGAGTGATTTCCAAGTTTGCAAGTATACCTACAGATTGTGCTTTGTTTCACCACAACCACTGTTTGTTTTTCAATTATTTGTATTTCCACTCTGTAAACACCTCATTTTATGTACACAGGGTTACTTTCACTCTCTATAAGAGGTCCATAGCGAATCCGAATTTATATATATATTTTTTTATTTATTTTTTTGCGCACCATCACCACTGTAAGTTATTTTAAGTAGGATGATAGAGGTACTCTGTACCTTTAGGTAACTAGCTGGAGTGTGTCCCTGGGAATCCTCTTTATGTGTGGTCTAGTTGGAGGGGAGGTTAGGTTGCTCAGGTGACTTTGTGAAGCCGCAGTGAAGTGCATTTCTACGTGTTGTATGCAGTTGTGCTTCAAGCGCTGCGAGCAGGGCTCCATAGCCCCGAGCTCCTGGGGGGTCTTTTTAATCTGCTCGTCGTGCGACGGTAATGGTCTAAGTGGCTTAGTACATGTGCGATAGGAGGAGGAGTTGCTGCAATAGAGATCTAGCTAGGGGTGAGGGGTGTGAGGTGTGTGAACTGCAATAATGGTTGTCCGGTCGGGTGTATAGCTTCACCCGATCGTGTGGTGGTCTACCCCTTTCGGGTGGCTTGGGGGGGGGGGGATGTTGCTGTTCAGTGCAGCTCTTAGAGAGTTGCATGTGTATAGATTAGAATGCGCATTAAAGGAATTATAGTAGAGCTAATGTAACAACTAGGTAATAAAGTGTGGAACAGGTTTAGTTAGTATAAGAGTCCCCTTGTTAGTAGGTCAATGGCGGTATGTCCAAAGTCCTCTGGTTCCGGTCTCTTACTAATGCCCCAGCTCCTTAGGTGGTCGTAGGGAGCTTGCTTGTGCTCCGCGGTCCAGTGGAGGTGGTTGGTCCCATGGCAGATCCTGCTGGTTGGAACGGTTTTAGCTTGGACACATCCCAGTTATGTGAGGCCTTCGGGGGCTGTGTATTGGTCCCCTGCGTTGAGTCTGGTGGTGTTGTGAGTACGTTGTCCATCTCCGCTGGCTCTTGTATGCGGATAGTTGTGCTTCAGTGAGAGATGGCTAGGCCCCTAGGGAATACCCAGCGGTACGGGATGGAATGCTGGCGCAGTATGCTGGTAAGTGGTCTAAACTGGTTCCGCCATATTAAGGTAGGTCTGGACAGGTCCTGATAGAATGTTAAGTCGGCATTTTCAAATGGATAGGACGGCTGTCCCCTCACTGCTGACATGAAGGCTAGTTGTGCTGACCTTGTTTGGAGCTGCAGGATGACATCTCTTGGGGACCCCGTCGGGGCACTAGGTGCTTTTGGGATGCGGTAGACGCTGTCGGTTATTGCTTGTTTGACTTGTTTTGAGGTTAGTACTGTGGTAAGGAGCCTCATGACGTAGTCTGGCAGTTCATCCTGGGGCACCGTCTCCGGGATTCCCCTGATTTTTATGTTCCGGCTCCTATGTCGATCTTCCATGGCATCCAAGCAGTTTGTGAGTATTGTCTGTGCTTGTTGAAGCTCTTTGTTTTGCGCTTCTATCGTTAAGTAACTTGCGTTAAGGCACTGTGTGTCCTCTTCCACCTTCTTAACTCGGCCTTCCACGTGGCGTATCTCCTCCCGCGCTTTATCGAGGTCCGCCGTGAACATTGTGCGGATGTTTCAGAGTAGCGCTTTGATGTCTCCTTTCGTGGAGGGTAACTGGTTGTCTTCATCTGAGGAGTGCTGGTGTAGACCCCCTGTGTCTGGGAATTCATCCAGCTGGTCCAGGATTTGGTCTTCAGAGAAAGCAGAGTTTGAGTCGCCATTTTCTTTCGGCCCGTGGTCTCTCGAGTCCTTAGCTGCTTTTTTCACTTTTTTAAAATTTCCCTAACAGCTTGACATCCTATATCATGTGGGATTATAGTGTATAATGACTGGACATCACAAGTGACTAAAATAAAATTAGGTTGCCAGTTAAAATTGTGTAAAAATCTTAAAAGCGACATAGAATCTTTTAAATAGGACCTCATCGGTTTGACAGAGGGTTGAAGGAGAGTGTCTATGTATTGAGATAAATCACATAAAAGGGAGCCAATGCCTGATATGATTGGCCTTTCTGGGACTGAATGGAAGGCACCTTTTAAGTCGAACTTTATGCAGATTTTTTTTTCTGTACTAAGCCTGGAAGATCTGATAAAAACTCCATCCAGAACCCTTTTCTCTTGATAACCTTGAGACCTCACATTTAGAACCCGTCTCCATTTACCTTTTGATTTTGGGATGGGGAAACAACGGATTGACCCATCCTGAGATGGACATGTCTGCCAACTCTATCTTCCCTTGATTTAAAGCTAGAGTATGGGAGGCAACTAGCACGTGGCTCACCTTTGCTGGGTGCAAAACTCTAAACTGGGAACCTTAAAAGGAAGAGTTGTAAACCCCTTGAAAAATCTTTACAACCCATTTGTCTGAAGAAATATCCTTCCAAATTAGTGACGTGTGAGGCATACGTATTGAATGCATAGGTTTTCTCTTAGAAGTACTGGGCCTGGTGAGATTACTCTCGAGACGCTCCTGCAGCCTGATAGGGGTGACCCTTTGTCCGAAAGAGCTTCTTGTAGCCAGGAAATAACTTTTTGAGATCTGACAAGGCTCTCCTTGCCTTATAACTGACTTTAACCACCTGAATGAACGAGGGACCAGAAAGGTAAGAATCCTCCAAATTTGGGAAATCATGTGATTTAGTGGCTAGGTCAGACATTCCTGCTACATAAAGTCAGCAGGTTCTGCGAATGTTGAGATGTAATTAAAGGATTAACAAATAATTAGTGCTGCCCTGCTGGACACTTTTAATAAAGCCGTCTTAGATGCCAGCAAAGATGAAGCAGAGTTGTTCTGAGTATTGCCTTTTTCTTCTTTATCCAGCATCAGTAATAGTGGGCCCACAGCATTAGCAATTTTAAACTGTATATTACACTGCTCCCTGTGATAGATAACAGATCAGGATCTACCTCAGGAGCCAATAAAGCCTGGATGTGCGGAATACTGTTGTGCTTGCTGTGGAGAAGGTCATCCTCCTTAACCAAGGGGGATCTAAAGGCTAGCTTGACCAAATCTCTAACCGCAGCATCGTGCTCCATGGCCCATCTGGAGTGAAATAATTTAGCTGGGAGAGTCATTCCCAGAAGACTCACTTTAGCCATCTGAGCATTGCCAAGTTCCCCTCACTCAGTGGAAGCTGCTGAACAGACCACTTCCTCAGACTCCCAATCTATTTCTGGAGAGCCGTGGGAAGAAGAATGAGCAAAGGCTCTAGAAGAGGAAAGAGAAGGACTATCTAACCTCCAACGAGATTTGTCCATTTTCTCTGGAAGGTTTTTCTGGTGTTCAAACGAGGGAAACACACTATTCATCTTTTGAGATCCTGTCCCTTTAATTTGTTGCTTACTTAAATGAGTATGAGGGGAAGGAGGAGTACTAAAGTGCTCCTCAGACGAGGAACTAGCAGAAGAGACAAAATACATCTTTACCTGTGTAGCCAAAAATACTTGGTACTGGTCCTGCTTGTGAATTGCTCTCCAATTAAGGAAGGAGATTTGATATTCAGAAATAAAGGTTAGTAGTTTAGTCCAACTACAGTAAATTGTGTAAGGAAGGCGTTATCAGAGGGGGTTTGAATTAAGGTGTATAACCTCTTCATGAATAGGGAAATATATTTATGGAAATCCGATATTACAGGCAGCATGTAGTCAGTTTGTCCAGATTTATCCAAGGTTTATCCTCTGTGTGTGGATATTGGGGCTAGCCATGGTTACACATTTAAAAAGGGGATGTAGGGAAGCACCACCTTCAGTAATGTCATCAAATCCAATTGAGTAAAGGGTGATATGAAATTATAAGAAGACAAAAAAAATAAATCTAGAGCAGTATTTTCATTGCTGGTGAAATTAGATGAAAAGAAAGAAATACACTTACAATTTTCTGGAGCCAAAAATATGCTCCAGATGTATTTGCTTGGACAGTATGGTCCCCGTCTATGGATATGCTGGTATAGGTCCTGGTCCACTTTGGGGAGATATTCTCAGGCCTGTCAGTGGAGGGCAGCAATAATGAGTTGATAGAGATGTTTTCTTTCATTGAGTTGTATTTCGGCAGTACAGGTACACCAGCAGAGAAATATAAAAACAGAAATCCTAAATGGATAAATAGGAAATAAAAAGGATAAAAGGAGGTATACTCGCAAAAGGAGAGCAACGTGAAGTTTTGCTAAATTCTTAAGTTGTGTCTTCCCCACCTAGGAAATCGAAGTATGGAAACCAAGGAAAAATCGTCTGAGATAAAATCAGGAAGGCCAAAATAAAGCAAAAACTAGTCTTATTAAACAAAAAAATAAAATCAATAATATAATGTTAAACACCAATAAAACACTAACGCGTTTTGCCCACTGCTAGGCTTTCTCAAAGTGTTACAGAGATTAGGACCTGTCCTGTTTAAGTAGCCCAAAAAAAAAACCTGTCAGATGAGGTCGTCAATCATGTGACCAGAAATATTCATCAGCTTCAAATTTTAAAATAACTTAAAACAAAAAAGAAAGATGGAGATAGAATGAACCTGTATTAATAATGTACGTAGTGTGACCTTAAAATGACAAGTATTAGTGTTAGTGTTTAATTGTTGTTAGTGTTTTACATTATAGCATTGATTATTTTGTTTCCTAATAAACCTAGTTTTTACTTTATTTGAACCTTCTTATTTTATCTCAGAAGATTTTGCCTGGAGGATCCCAACTTTTAATAATTGTTTTAGATGCCATTGGCATTTTAACATGCAGTGCTCAATTTCTGTAAAAAAAAATGTAACATTTCATACCCTTTTATATCCAGTATATATTTATATTCATGTTCTGGGCTGGTACAAAGCAACCTAAAATATAAGTGTTTTATTCATATTATCCTTTTCAATGCACTTATGTTTAAGGCTTCAAGGAAAGCCTTTTGGTTTTTTAAAGTGATAATATATTGTAACTTTTGTACCTTACTAGTAAGTGTTTGAGTTATTTCTAGATATAAAATAACCAAGTTACATGCATGTATCTGCTTCTTTGATTCTCTTCCTTGAGGTTGTATTCTCTTCTGTATGCATCCCTTTCTTTCACGATATACCTGGCATGCCTTCTCAAGGGGTTAAGGGTTTGAATTGTCTCAGTGATATACCCAGTGTTTGAAATCTTGCTTCCAGGAGTGCGAACAGCGATATTTTTTTCTCACAGGAGTAAAATGGTTGCTCTGTGATTGTATTAAAGGGACGCTACATTTTTTTTTAACATTGTAATGTTGTTTTTATATTTATTTTATTTTTTATTAGATTTAGGGTTCTCCCACTGTGTCCTACAATAATGCGTTTTAAACCTTTTACTCAGTGACAAGACTGTCTTCTCGCCTCTGGTGAACTCTACACCCTGGATATCACCGAGATGATATTTGAATTATTCCAATACTTCTTATAGAGACATTGTGACACAGGATACTTGTAGAACAATCACCGCGACCCGCTCATCAAGAAACATTGAAATGAATGTTTGTAAACTGCTGGCATGGGATACCAAGAGGGTTTATGAAAATGCTGATATCTCTTGAAATAGGTCCTTTTATAAAATAACAAAGATAATGTAGATAAGTCTCCACAGGAAAATTCTAGATGGATCGATTCATTCGGGTGTAAATTAAAAGGAAGTTTGCACCTTTGCACTAAACTATAAACTGTAGCATGTGATTTTACTGTGTTTCTGCTGTCTGTGCAAGACAGTTAGTCTGTTAGTGACACATTGTGTTAGTGCTGTGTTCACCCATGCCTAGACTAGCTATTGGGCATATACAGTGACAAACAATAAAATAGCACAACTCAGCCCAGTACCAACTCCAGAAACACTTGCATGCAAATACCATGCAGTAGCAACTATGATGTAGCTTTTCTTCATAACAGAAATCTGCCATCCCCCTTATCAATTTTGTAACCCATATTTGCTCTTTTTCCAATCCTTTAATATATTCAGGGATGAACTGTAGGGTTTAAAACTGTTTGCTATACGTATGTTGCAATAGTGAATGGTATATTCACTGCAATTGCTTCGTCCTTGCTATTTATAGATGAAAACATGTAATCAAAACCTTTTTCTGATTCTCATTAACCAAAGTATCCATTTCAAATTTTAGGCCCAACATTTTAATTTTTATATATTTGGCATTAATGTAATAAAAACCTTGGAGGTTAGACTTGCTCTCTAGTTTTAGTTCATCTAATCACCTTTTTATAAAGGCATGTATATACTATATGTAGTGCTACTGTCCCAGCTGGTTTAAATTATATAAATGTACTTTTCTTATTATTTATTCCTTGACTAACTCTCCTACTAAGTCACAAAAGTTTCAATTTGTTTCTGTTTAAATTTGATCCTTAATGGAATATGTTGAGAATTGTAATTTTATTTAGAAAATATTTAATTCATTCTTTTTTCCTCTCTCAGAGAAACATTTCCAATCAATAAGTAGTAGAGAGGACCTTATACTGTTTAAATTGGATATTTTAAAGGGACACTATAGTCACCTGAACAACTTTAGCTTAATGAAGCAGTTTTGGTGTATAGCACATGCCCCTGCAGCCTCACTGCTCAATCCTCTGCCATTTAGGAGTTAAATCCCTTTGTTTATGAATCCTAGTCACACCTCCCTGCATGTGACATGCACAGCCTTCCATAAACACTTCCTGTAAAGAGAGCCCTATTTAGGCTTTCTTTATGGCAAGTTCTGTTTAATTAAGGTTTTCTTATCCCCTGCTATGGTTATAGCTTGCTAGACCCTGCAAGAGCCTCCTGTATGTGATTACAGTTCAATTTAGAGATTGAGATACAATTATTTAAGGTAAATTACATCTGTTTGAAAGTGAAACCAGTTTTTTTTTCATGCAGGCTCTGTCAATCATAGCCAGGGGAGGTGTGGCTAGGGCTGCATAAACAGAAACAAAGTGATTTAACTCCTAAATGACAGTGAATTGAGCAGTGAAATTGCAGGGGAATGATCTATACACTAACACTGCTTTATTTAGCTAAAGTTATTTAGGTGACTATAGTGTTCCTTTAATATCAAGAGATTTTTTTTTTTTTTAAATTCTTTATTTTTGCGGTGCGTATATTGGTTACATGCATACATATGGTACCCCAACGGCATTCCATATGCTGATTTCAAGACATTAGTAACAGTGGTGGGTAGATAAACAATGCACTTTTTGTTTTTGTTTGATGTTACATACAAATATCACTATATGGTATAACATGCTAAGATTGAGTTTGATTTAACTAGTTGCACACCAGACTGTAGTTATGTTGCCATGACAGTAATCTAATACAATCTAAGGCATAGAGGTTGCTTAATACATTGAAACAGGGCTTAAAGATAGGGTTTCTTCACGACAGGTTATCAACTAACGTAAACTGAGTACAGCTATGTAGAGTGGACTGAAGAGAACATATAAATGCTTGTTCCTATATTAGAAACATGAGTGGGTCATATAAACAGAAAATATAGCAGACATGGTGATTGCATAGTCAGGATATGTCATGTTTAGTACTAAGTCCTGTGTCACACTTTTAAGGTGCAGCACAGAGGCATGCTAGTGGTGCTTATCAGGTAACACCGAATGAACAGTAAGCATATGAGTCCCAAGACTAGGCAGTAGCTCAACATTTGCAGGCTCACACAATTGGCTAAGTAAGGTATGCTTAAGAAAATAAAAGAAAATAAAAGGAAAGCAAGTGCTTAAGAATCAACGTAAAACCGAAAGAAAGTCACGTGAGTAGGCAGGTGCGGTGCACCTCGTTCAGATTGCAGTGGTAGGTATGTCAAGCTCGTCTCATCTGTCGGCCACCCGGTGACAGGCAGTCCCCTTGTCGTGGTGTCTTCACCCAATGCCCTGGCTGGGCTCCGCTCGGTGATAGCCGCTTATGCTCACCATCTGGGCCATGCAGATGTCTAGGGTGTTGCTTTCTGGGTTCCACTCAGGGCCTCCTCCATGTTGCAGCCTGTCTCCCTGTAGATGAGGGTCAGGGTGTTGTGACATGTAGATTTTCTTTCCGGGGCTCGACGCCACCAAGGGACCCCTTCTGCTGTGCCTAGTTTGGATGGCTTGCCTGAAGCCTGTGTGTGAGTGACTCTGCTGCACGTGAGGCTTGCTCGCCTTCCGTGGTGTTGCACGGGTGTCCTGGTGCTGGGCCACCGGCCGCGTGTTCGGTCGCGGGTTCTGTGTGCACGGCTCAGTGCTGCGTGGCAGGGCGAGTTGGCGTAGCCTGTGCTCCAGCCGCTTCCAGAACTGTGCAAAGTGTCCGTTGATCCTTTCTAGGACATCAGATACAGCGTCTGTGGGGCTCTCAGTGCCTGCAGTGTCCGCCATCTTGGGCAAAGCTCTGCACTCGCCTTTTGCTTGCGAGGTCTGGTTTGAGTTGTCTCCGCTGGGTGGACCGGGATCTCCCCCGCCGGTCCAGAGGGGGGGGTAGCAGGGCTTGTCGTCTGAGCGTCTCTGGGTTGGGAGAGCGGCCGTCTCTCCCGCCCGTTGTTTGCCAGGCCTCACGGTCGGTCGTCGCGTCGGCGGGTCTCGAGTGGGTCTCTCACCCTCTCCCTGCATGCCCTCAGTTGCAGGCAGCCTGTGGGTGTATTTTGCCTTCGTTTTTGCCGTGAGACACTGCTGTAGGTCGCTTGTTACGGTATCGTTGAGCGGGAGCTCCTGAGATACACGTCTTGCCGCCATGACGGTTAGGCCCCGCCCCCTCAATATCAAGAGATTTAATGACGCCCATATGGGTTTCCATTCAGCGGTGCACACACAAATTACACCACAATCAGCTTCCATTCTATGGACAAAGCTCTTCCAGCTGCCTCCCCATCACACACAGAATCCAACACGCAGTTTACCCACACACACAGGCAGCACCACAAACAGCCTACCCACACACACAACATTACAAGTAGCCAGGGCTATAATGCTGTCCCAGTTTGGAGCTTTCAGTCTGTTATAAAATTAAAAAGGCAAGCCACATCCTGATTAGCAATGTATAGTTTACAATTAAATACTTGCATGAGTGAGACTTACACATTGCTTGTGAGTGATGGATTCAGTTCAATAACTCAGAATCTGTTCAAACATTTAATTGTCACCTCCAGCACACAAAGGATCTACAATGATTTTAAACCAAAACTGAATTGACCTACACATTTTAAATATCTCGCACATAAATGTGATATAACTTTGACTTTACAGTGTGGAAATGACAATTCTAAAACCTATTTCAGGTGCAAAAATTGTTATCTGGAAAACATCAGCAAGGGGACATTGGAGTTCTTGGTTTTTTTTTTATATTCTTTATTTTTCTTGTGCAGATGGTTACAACAAGCAAGTAGAGCCACAACAGCGTCTACTAGCATACTTCAAAACGCATTTCACATTGTGGCAGTATAGTCGGCACATTTTTATATTTATAAAAGTGAAGTTAACAGGCTAAAACAACGTTTAGGTTGCATGTTGTATTTAGATAACATATGGCATCAAGTACGGGTTTAGCAAGGCTAGGGACGCTTAAGGCTAAGTCATTATGGTTGTAGGTGGTGCGGCATGAGTGGCTGAGAGACATAGTGAGGAGATTGAGAGGTCGTCGAGTTAGGGGTCTCAGCGTCATATTACGGTTAGCAATGAATTAGGGTCCCTCTCAGTCACAATCATGATGTACACAGAGTAAGTGTCGAGTGAGAAAACATTAACTGTGCCGTGTCCCTTCCATAGTGTTTGCCTTAACTGTAGAGCACGATGCGAGATAGTCGTGCAAAACCCCCTGCCTTAGTGTGCGCCTATCCTAGGGTGACGTTCCGCACTATCTGGGAGAAGGCCACCCTGACCTCAAAACCTTTAGAAAAGAAATTATAAACCAACAAGCTATTTACAGCAAAAGGTCGAAAGCCAAGGGAGGTTGTATTGTCGTGTGAGTCTCGTGTCAAGTAACAAGCTTTATGATGCCCTCTAACACCTAGAGATGCATGATGGCAGGAGAGTAGTCGAGCATAATACTATCTGCTTTTTTGGCGTTTGGACAGGCATGGGTAGCGCTTACGATTGTAGAGCCATAGTGAGGTAGACATAGTATGCTACGGTAGTGGGGTTGCAAGAGGACATATGAATAAATTGTGTACCCAGTATACGAGGTAGGCACAAGTGGTAGAATGGGCTTACATTTGGGCTAGCCGATGCTAAGCTATATCATGGTACTAATTCTACTGTCAGTCTAGTCAATGCCTTGCTGGTTAACAATATGATATGCTCGGTGTGTCGGGGCCAGTGTTTGGCGCTGTCGGGATGCCCATCTGTCGGTGCCACTAAATGAATGGGTTAGACAATACTGAAGCTTATATCAAGTAACAAATAACAAATCACAAGAATAAAGGCGTAAGTGTCTCTGGGCGTTCAACCAGTTTACATAAGAGCGTCAACTATCCTGATCTGCGATTAGGCTGGTATCCGGGACGCTGTTGTCCGTCACTTGGTGCCCCCGGTGTATTGCGGAGGGTAGTCCATTCCATGGGTATTGCGTACAACAGTCCGTATTGTCCAAGGAACAGCGACAAGTGAGAGGCAAAAAGCCGCAAATCCTCATGTGGTTTCACGTTTGGTTCGGTACGGGCGGATCTTCGTGGGACAAATGTTGCGGTGGTGGCCGGATTCCATGCGTGGATGTTGGCTGGTTTGTTGGGCTGCTGCAGAGCGTCTTGTGGGAGGCCCCAGGCCGCCAGGTGCCTTCTTGCCTCCGGTAGGTCTGCTATTAGGTAGGTTTCTTCACCATGGAGCACCTGTAGTTTGTGAGGTGGGCGCCATTGATATTTTATGCTGTGAGCGCGGAGTAAGGTGGTGAGTGGTCTGAGGGCTGCACGCCCTGCCATTGTTCCCCGGGACAGGTCCGAGTAGAACGTGAGGGACATGTCTTCGAATGCATAAAGGTTTGTTTCCCCTGGTGGCTGCCATAATCGCCATTTTGTCTTGGCGTTTTTGGAATTTAACGATGATATCCCTGGGTGCCGATATTGGGGCTGTCGAGGGTTTGGGTAACCGAAATGTACAGTCTATGTATATTCCTTTGGCCTGCTTCGCGGGGAGAATCGTGCTTACCAAGCGTCTTACGAGGTGGGGCACCTCTGTGTCTGATATGGAGTCTGTTATTCCCCTGATCTTAAGGTTTTGGGCTCGCCGTGCATCTTCCATCGCCGCCATGTTTTGTTCCACCCGCAGGTGTTGTTGTTGTAGGGAAACCACTTCATGCTGCAGCGTGGCAAGTTGTTGTGTGTGGCTTTTGGAGTCCCGCTCCACAACACCCATACGGTCCGACAGGCCCTGGATGTCCTTCCTCATATCCGCCATGTCGGCCTGGATGCCCCGTCGGAGCTCCGCTAGCAGTTCCTTCATTTCGGCCTTCGTGACCGGAGCGGCATCTGATTGCATCTTGGGCTGTGTCTGCGATCGTGCAGCGGGTAGGACTACCTCTTCTTGGTCTGAGGTGAAGCCGTCAGAGTTAGTGATGTCGTCTGTATAGTCGGCATATTCCGCTATGTGAGTCTCTAGGGCGCCATGTGCTCTCCGCCATAGGTCCCCTATACTTGCGCCAGGTCGTGGCATGTCAGATTTTAGCTTTTTGTTCTTTTTGCCCATCGCTGCCGTGATTGCTGAGGTAATTAGCTTGTTTCTGTTGAGTTTGAGGGGTAGTGGATGTTGATTTTGCCCGTGTAAATGATTGTATTCCGCGGAGCTCGCTGGAGTTGCGACCGCTCGGTTCAGTAGTTGGCTCCGCCCCCCGACTTTATGTATTTTAAAGTGTTTTATGTCGTTTTGCAACCATGTGGTTAATGGAGTCTGCCTCTAGTCCTGGATAATTGGATTACTTCTCCAATTGGAGTTCTTGTTTTAAGTGCTACACTTTTCTCCAGACTTGCTCTTTACATATAACCCTCATTATATATTTTATCGACATTTCAGTGCTCATTTGTAAAAGGGTTTGCCAATAATGTTATGAGGGGTGCACAGGAAAATCATGCTTTACTTATAATTACTGGAATACAGTAAAGACATTGGTATTATTTTCTGACACTAGGTGGCACTATAGTATAGGCTTAAAGTGCAATGAGAAAAATGTCTGTCTTGACTCAAGAGTCTAAAATGAGAATATGCACAAGTACAATATCTCTAGGCTTTGCTACATTTCTAAAACCTGATTTCCCATTTTGTTCCAGATCACCAAGCTCTAAGGATCAGGAAATGTGTTATCTACTGTATCAACATCTATTTATATTTTATTATTAGAACTTTTCCTTATATATTCAGTATTGAGATCAGCTCTTAGAGATGGTTGCTATACACTACATTAACTATTTAGAACATTCCCATAAAGATGTAAATTGCTAGTTTGTTGAGCCAGAAATAAAAAAAAAACATAAAAAAATTTGACAAATAATCACTTGAAAATGTGTTGTTTTAAAAAATAAATAAATAAATAAAAACTTTGGGTAAAAAATATTTTCTCTGGTTATAAATCAGTGGATTTAAATCCCAAATTGTGAATATAGGGTTTCCATTTTGCAATAGTGCAGTTTTTATTTTATTTTTAGATTTCTTTTATCTATTTTTTAACCTTGTGAAATTGTATTTGCATTGATGGTTTCTGCAATGATTCAAACCACCTAACAATTAAACTATCATACTTCCTAAGTGTCCCTCTTCCGAAAGGGTTGTCTCTTTTTTTTCCCATCTTGGTCTTGAAGCTCCTATTCCTTAATCTAATATAAGATTCTTCACAGGAAGAGGATTGGCTGCAGCGACGAAACGGTCCTAGTGCTGAAATAAAGGTCATTTGTTTTTTGCGGGCAGGGGAGGGGGAGAGGATTTGCCCTTTTTTTTATTGAAGAAAAAAAAAACAGGGGTCAGTAATCAAAACTTCAAAAACGAAAAAGAAACATACATATATATCTCAGGGCTTAATATGTGAGGTCCTGTTTTTTATTAGCCATGGCTAATTCACAAGTGCTTACACACAATATGTAGTGGTGTGTGTGTGTGTGTGTGTGTTATATATATATATATATATATATATATATATATATATATATATTACATAATAACAATCATCTATTTTGGCTTTATTTTTGTTAAATAAATTGTGGCAAGGTGTAATATGTCATGTGTTGTTGTTCACCTGAGGTTGTATTTACCTAATGTTAAGACCTGCTATGGAACAGATGATTGTTATTATGTCTTGATTTCCACAATTCAAAGAGGGTGTACTTTTATTTTCCCATGACTAAATGTATGTGTGTGATATATATATATTTTGATCAGCCACAACATTAAAACCACTGACAGGGGAAGTGAATAGCATTGATTATAGCGTTACAATGGCCCCTGTCAAGGGGTGGGATATATTAGGCAGCAATGAAAGAAGGTTGAAATGGTACACAGTATGAGGTCTCTGGCGCATGTTTATAATGCAGGTAGGCAGCTTGAACAACCCAAACCAGAATCTCTTTTTTCTGGTCGTAGATGAATAATGTTGGAAAGGGGCAAATATTTTCACTCGGGCGGAGCAATCCCAGCATGTGAATTTGATGGATATCTTGTTCTTGCATGAGAGCGCAAATGATATAAAAACAGAAAAAGGAGATATATAATGTCATATATTTATATACAAGATTGGAGTAAATATTTGGATATGCACTCACAATCTTTCCAGTTGATATTGACTTTTTAATAACTGGCAGAAATTGTGAAATTTTGGCATTGATTTTAAAAATAGGACTGATCATGCAAAAAAATATATATATTTTGAAGGATATTGATCATATGAAGCCATTTATCATGACATAGTTGTTTGGCTCCTTTATATATCATAATGATAACAGAAATCACCCAAATGACCCTGACATACCCTTGATTGGTTGGGCTTGTTACAGACCCACAAGGTGACACACACAGGTTAAAATTGCAATTAAAGGTTAATTTGCAATTTAAAAAGCCACAGGTGTGGGGAATTAATCTTTAATTGCCATTTTCTTCTAGATAAAACTAGGAAGGTCTGAATATGGTTAAAACCACTACATTTATTGAAAATAAAGTATAAAGCCACAAAAAGCATAACATACTAATGCATTTCAGGAAAAAAAAATACACGCTTTGTCTTACAAATGTTCTTATCCTGATTTGGATTCTGAGGATTTTCTTAAGGCACTGCTGCTTCCCTTTCTCCCTTTCTTATATAATGGAAGAAGGTTGTCTGGTTTCGATGAATCACTCTTTCTTTTAAATGAGGTGGATGGCCAGGTGCGTGTTGTTTACCTGGGCAGCAGGATGTACTATGGAAAGAAGGCAGGTTGGCGGCCAGCCTAGCGGGCCCTGAGGTGGTCAGCTGGCAAGCTCCTGGGCCCCCCAGGACAAGAGGCTGGCAAGGTATTTGCCAGGGCGATGGGGGGGGGGCGGCTTTTTTTGCAGCCCCCAGAAAGTGCTGCCCAAGGCAAATGCCTGGTTTGCCTCAGGGTAAATACACCCCTGTGTATACCATTCAATTAAATATGTTTCTGAGGTAAGCCCCTGAGAATGGGGACATATGGGGGTAGGTTTGAGTTTGGAAGGGAGGTCATGGGGAACTCCCTTTCTAAGCTTCCCAGTCCCCTCTTCTGTCTAAGTCACCCTGTGCTTATTAGGAGAACGAGGTGACCGAGAAATACAGTCTGCCCTGCCCACACCAAACTTCCATAAACTAAGAAGCTATGAGGGCTCCATGCACCTCAACAGGTCAAACCTAGAAAATGTGTAGAACTGCCAAGAGGATATGACAACCCTCTGAACCTTCAAACTGAGGTAGCTCGGACTCCCTGCGATGGATCACAGCACTATTTTGCCAGTTAAGACACTCATGGACAAGCTTTCTGGGGATGTGTGGGAATTGTTAATGTATAAATGTATGTTGACTGGAAGCTAATTTAGATTAAAAGTAATTGATCTGTTTATCTTCAATTAATTATAATTAATGAGAAAAAAGAGAGCAAAAGGGAAAAAAAAGAAGAAAAATAGGTTTTGGTGAATATAGTGTCCATTTAATGTGAGGTAAAGGATTAGTGCCACTAATAATATATACTAGATTGCCTACTTGCAACCAAATGTGGACAAGAGGATGATGATGGACGCTGGCTGCAGTCTGGCTTCACTGGTCTGGTGTAGAACAGACTCTCTGGAGGCTGTTTGTAACTGTGCTTTCAAAAATCGATGCCCTGGGGGGACAGGAAGCAGCTCCATTTTTGGGGCCCCTTACACAGCTCAAGGTCTGGGCCCCCAGGGCCTGACTGTAAGTATGCCCACAAGGCCTGCCCATAAGTCCACCTACATGGCCCACCCATGAGTTCGCTCACAGAGAATGGAGTGTGTTTTTGTGTAGTGGATGTGTTATTTGTTATTGTAGAGGATGTAATGTGCTTATGGAATATAGTGTTTAGGGATGCAGTGTGTTTGTGTGTAAGGGATAGATAGCAGTTCTTTTTTGTGTGTAAGGGATGTATTGGGTGTTTCTGGGTGTGTGCAAGTTATGCATTGTGTGATTCTGTGTTTGTATGTTTAAGGGATGCAAGGTGTATTTCTGTGTATGTATGAAATGTAGTGTGTGTGTCTGTAAGGAGTGCATTGAGTGTGTGTACGAAATGCATTGTATTTGTATGAACATAGACGAATGCAGTGCTCTCCCCTCCTGTCCCTTTTGAGTTCTCCACTCCTGTCTAATAGTGCTCTCCCCTACCCCCATCCCTTAGTGCTATTTCTGCCCCCCTGTACCTTAGTGCTCTCCCCTGTCCCCCTGTCCCTTAGGGCTCACCCCTGTTCCTTAGTGATCTTCCCTCTCTAAGTGCTTTCCCCTACCCTCCTGTCCCTTGGTGCTCTCTCTCCCTCGTCACCTAGTGCTCTCATCTGTCCCTTATAGCTCTCCCCTCCCCTTCCTTCCTTAGTGCTCTCCCCTCACCTCCATTAGAGCTCTCCCCTCCTGTCCCATAGAGCTCTTCCCTTCCTTCCCTGTCCCATACTGTTCTCTCCCCTCCCTCTTAGTGGTCTCCTTAGTCTTCCTCTCCCCCCCTTAGTGGTCCTCCTTTCCCTGTCACTTAGTGTTCCTCTCCCCCCTCTTAATGGTCCTCTCCCTCCCCTGTCCCTTAGTGTTCCTCTCTCCCCCCCCTCCTTAGTGGTCTTCTCCCTTCTCTGAACCTTAGTGTTCCTCCTTCTACTCTTAGTGGTCCTCCACCCTCCCTTTCCTGTCCCTTAGTGTTCCTCTCCGCCATGCTACATTTAGTGACTGGTAGGATGGAGCACTGTGCGCTTCCCTCCTGCCGGTCACTCTAATATTGTGCCCCCAGAGCCAGTGCTGCCTTATGGATGAACCGACCTGGCTGAAAAATGCACTTGCCGGGAGAGTTAATTACCCGGGACAATCTCCAACTTGCCAGGACTGTCCTGGCAAAAATAGGACAGTTGGCAACTATGCTTATATGTGCACTGCCCTTGAAACTGCCTGTAGGAGGAGAAGTCTTGATCTCCCCTCCTTCTTTGAAATTGAGCCCTCCCCACTTCCTATAGTGTTCCATTTTGAATTTTAGTTTTCCCTCCCTCCCTCGGTTCACCATCACTACCTTCTTCTCCAGCTAAGAGTGTGTGTATGATTTGATTTGACCACAGAAATGTAATGTCGGATAGAGCGTTAAAACCAGCATGGGGAGCTTCATCCGGTGCTGGTTTCCAGGTAAGTGTATTCTTCCTTTTACAGTGTTTTTTTTTTTATTCTTTATTTTTGCAGTGCATATGTCAATCACAGGCTTGCATATGGTACCCCAACGGCAATCCATATGCAGGTTTCAGGACATTAGTTACAGTGGGGATGAGATAAACAATGCACTTTTTTTATAGATACATACGTTTTGACATCAGGTTGGATATAAACATGGCTTAGGAATAACTTGCTCATACTTGCAATATGACATGCTAAAATAATTATACATGTAACTACGATAAACATAGATTGATCACTCGGTTGCTTATAGAGAAAATTGCAGGTCTCTCGTGATACATAGGAGGATAAGAGAAAAAAAAAAAAAAAAAAGAACCAGAAATATATAGAAATACTTAAGAACATCCTGCTTTATAACATTAGTATATTAGCTCAGGCATGTTAAGCTAGGCAATCGTAGGACTAGTTTGGTCTCGTCTAAGGTGAATTATCCGTTGAGCAATAACATAACATCAGGTCAGATACTCTCGCTGTGCACCCACTCAGCATATAAAAGCTAAATACCAGGCTATGCAAATATATCTATCTGCTATATCAACTAAGGATAGTTCTAATTGCAGGTTGGTTAGTCGAGTGAAGTAGGTACGGTAAACAAAAAGAAATTAAAACCCAGATAAAGACATGCTACCCATATTCGTGATCTATGAATCATTAATGCGCTCTAGGAAAGACAGGTAGTATATGGGCTAGCAGATTAGTGATGAAAGAGGCAAAAACGAAAAGTCAAAAGATACTGGTAACTGGACAGCGTCCAGGTGATTTCGGCAGGGGTTAGTCGGTGTCCTCCGGTGATAGAGGGCTTGCAGCGTGGATGACAGAGCTGCGGTAAGATGTGTTGCCGCTATCAGCCTATGCCCTCGTCATGGGTTGGCCTCGGGTGTGGATGTGAGGCGAGACTTAGGTAGTCCATGCAGCCCCATGATCTCCCCTGGTTGTCATCTTGTAGGGGCATCAGTGTGAGTAGGTGGATCCATAGCTTTGGTTGGTGCCGAATGGCTGTACCTTGCTGTGCCATGTGGGGTTCAGCTCCAACCCAGCTCCTGCGTGGGTCTGAGTGGGGCCCGCGGCTCAGTTCATGCCCGGATGGTTTGGGCACCTGGGTTGAGCCTCTGCCGGACCGCCGTTTGTTGCGGTAGCGGCGGGTCTGTTTGCAAGAGCGCCCTGCTCGGGCCGTCTTAGATGCTGGGTGTTGCTGCATCCGCCTGACCTTTTGCGATGGGTCGATGGATTGCGATCGCTTCGGGGAAGCAGGAGGCCAGGTCGGGTTAGATTGGCCCAGTTTATGCATCAGCTTCCTCCAGAATGTTTCGAAGTGGAGGTTAAGTTGTGCGAGGATATCAGGTTCGTCGATTGGGTCGTCTGCACGTGTCGGATACGCCATTTTAGGTGGGCCTCCGTTTGTGAACGACGTTCCACTTCTCGGCATATCTGGGAAGGCCGTCCCAGGGTGGACCGGGATAACCCCCGCCGGTCCGGGGGGGAGGTAACAGGGTTGATTCGTACGGTAAGCAGCTCCAGGACGCCTCCGGGTCAGGGGAGCGGCCGCCTCTCCTGCCCGGCGCACACTAGGCCACAATGCCGTTTTCGGATCCATCAGGCTCCCAGTATGTAGCAGAGTGTCCCACTGTGTGCCCTTTGTCGTGGGCGACCATAGGGCGTTCAATTCTTCCGGTTGTGTCGCTTGTGTGGGCCGTTTTCGCCTTTTTTGAAGGATGTTGTGTCGGAGCTCATGTAAAGCACGACTCTCCGCCATGATGGTCAGGCCCCGCCCCCCTTTTACAGTGTTTTAACGGGGGACTACAGCACCTATCCCCCACCCTCACACACAACAGACCCATCACCCACCAACACTCGTCATGCACAGGATTAAATTTCCGTCAAACCTCCCTGCATCTTTCCTTTCAGTGCTGAGAGCCAGAAGCTTCTGCTAGGAGTTTCTGTTAGCTCTCCTGAGCGAAGCCGAGCAGTCAGGGGTCAAATTATTACCGATCTGTTTGACTACTTATATTGGTTGGGTGCCAGAGCATTCCTACAGTGATAGTGCTTTGTAGTGGTTATGGAGCTTAGAGTGTTTAAGCTCAGCATATGTAAACTTTATAGAAAAGTTAAAATATTGTCAATTTGGGAAACTTTTTAATTTATTTAAAGTCTGGATTTTACAGATAAAAACAATAAATCATTCATCCCTCAAAGCAGAGTCTTTGTACAGAAAACCTAGCCAAATATTACGTAAATTTGACCCAAATGGCTAAAAAAACAAACAAAAAAAATAGGATTGCAATCACTGATGCAATGTTCTACATATATATATTCTGACACACACAGTACAGAAAGTACAATCTAAACACGCTGCAAGATGGAACTTGGGAATATGGTTGCTATATCAACCAGATTTTCTTTGGGGGGGGAGGGGGCACATACAGGTGATACTGAAAAATTTGAATATCATGCAAAAGTTAATTTATTTCAGTAATGCAACGTAAATGGGGAAACTAATATATGAGATAGACGCATTACATGCAAAGCAAGATAGTTCAAGCCGTGATTTGTCATAAGTGCAATGATCATGGCTTACAGCTCATGAAAACCCCAAATCCACAATCTCAGTAAATTAGAATATTGTGAAAAGGCTCACAGTGTCAGCCAAGTAAGCCATAACACATGCAAAGGGTTTCTGAGCCTTTAAATGGTCTTTCAGTCTGGTTCAGTAGGAGTCACAATCATGGGGAAGACTGCTGACCTGACAGTTGTGCAGGAAACCATCATTGACACCCTCCATGAGGAGGGAAAGCCTCAAAAGGTAATTGCGAAGGAAGTTGGATGCTCCCAAAGTGCTGTATCAAAGCACTTTAATAGAAAGTTATGTGGAAGGGAAAAGTGTGGAAGAAAAAGGTGCACAAGCAGCAGGGATGACCGCAGCCTGGAGAGGATTGTCAGGAAACGACCATTCAAAAGTATCGGGAACTTTCACAAGGAGTGGACTGAGGCTGAAGTCAGTGCATCAAGAGCCACCACACACATATGGATCCTGGACATGGGCTTCAGATGTCATATTCCTCTTGTCAAGCCGCTCCTGAACAGCAAACAACGTCAGTAGCGTCTTACCTGGGCTAAAGAAAAACAGACCTGGTCTGTTGCTCAGTGGTCCAAAGTCCTCTTTTCTGATGAGAGCAACTTTTGCATCTCATTTGGAAACCAAGGACCCAGAGTCTGGAGGAAGAATGGAAAGGCACACACTGCAAGATGCTTGAAGTCCAGTGTGAAGTTTCCACAGTCTGTGTTGATTTGGGGAGCCATGTCATCTGCTGGTGTTGGTCCACTGTGCTTCATTAAGTCCAGGGTCAACGCAGCCGTCTACCAGGAGATTTTGGAGCACTTCATGGTTCCTTCTGCAGACGAGCTTTATGGGGATGCTGACTTCATTTTCCAGCAGGACTTGGCACCTGCCCACACTGCCAAAAGCACCAAAGCCTGGTTCAATGACCATGGGATTACTGTGCTTGATTGGTTCCGAGTTCCGAAGCACAGTATTGCCTAAGTACGAATATACTTACCCAGTGAAAGAAGAAGAATGTTACGCTGTATACAATTTCAAATAAAAATTATACAAACATAGACAGGATTCAGCTGTAAGCATTTGCAACATTTACAACAATCAAGTAACACACATTCATATAAAATGTAAGTTACTAAGCCAGTCAGTGTAATGACAGGAATTAATAAGTAGATAACTCCCTAATTCCCACGGTATTTGGGAGCTATCTACTAAAAGGCTGAAAGACCTAAATTGGTCTTTCAGCCAAATTTACTATGCTAAGTAAAATTTACTTAGTGGCTGCTCACTGTTAAAAAAAAAAAAAAAAAAAGGGGTTCCCCCTCCCTGAGCGGGTGGGGGCCTAAAGTAAAAAAAAAAGGGGGAGGACCTATTGTCCTCCCCACCGGCCCCCACCCCTGAGCAGCGGGTGGGGGCCCTAAAGCAAAAAAAGGGGGGATGACCTATTGTCCTCCCCACCGGCCCCCACCCCTGAGCGGTGGGTGGGGGCCCTAAACAAGAATAAGGGGGGGGACCTAATGTCCTCCTCCCTGGCCCCCACCCCTGAGCGGTGGGTGGGGGCCCTAAATACAAATTGGGGGGGGACCTAATGTCCTCCCCCCTGGCCCCCACCCCTGAGCGGTGGGTGGGGGCCCTAAACAAAAGTAAGGTGGGAGGACCTAATGTCCTCCCCCCTGGCCCCCACCCCTGAGCGGTGGGTGGGGACCCTAAACACAAATTGGGGGGGACCTAAAGTCCTCCCCCCTGGCCTCCACCCCTGAGCGGTGGGTGGGGGCCCTAAACAAAAATAAGGGGGGGACCTAATGTCCTCCCCCCTGGCCCCCACCCCTGAGCAGCGGGTGGGGGCCCTAAATACATATTTAACCCCCCTCCCCCCAGGTGACCCCCTCCCCCCAAAAAATAAACTCCTACCTACCCCTCTCACCCTAAAAATAATGAGGGGGGACCATTTAACTAAGTACCTTTAAAAATAAAAATACACTTACCATTCAATGTTTTCTTTCTTCTAAAATCTTCCTTTTTCAGCCCCAAAAAAGGCCAAATAAAAATCCATAATAACCGACGAAAAAAAAAAAGGGCTCTGCGCAGACTGAGCTCTGCTCTGTGGAATTTTCCCACGCTGTGTAATTTGACTCATAACACTCTGATTGGTGGATTAAGTAACCAATCAGAGAGTTATGAGTCAAATTACACAGCGTGGGAAAATTCCAAAGAACTTTCCCACGCAGTGCAAAATTACACAGAGCACCCTGATTGGTGGATTTCAAACCAATCAGAGTGCTGTGACAGGTAAATGTAGAGACTTACCTGTCAGTCTCTTCATTTACCTGTCAGATCATTCTGATTGGATGGCTTAAACCCACCAATCAGAGTGCTCTGAGCCTAATTGCAGGGCGGGGCAAGACTTTATAAGCCTTCCCCCGCCCTGCAGAGCTCAGTCTGCGCGGAGCCCTCGCCATGTGAAGATGGATTTTTTTTTTTTTGGCGCTCGTTTTTTTTTTTTTTTTATTGCGTTGGTTTTTATGGATTTTTATTTGGCCTTTTTTGGGGCTGAAAAAATAAGATTTTAGAAGAAAGAAAACATTGAATGGTAAGTGTATTTTTTTTTTTTAAAGGTACTTAGTTAAATGGTCTCCCCTCATTATTTTTAGGGTGAGGGGTGTAGGTAGGAGTTTATTTTTTGGGAGGAGGGGGTGACTAGGGGTTTGGGGACCCCTAGTCACCTGGGGGGGAGGGGGGTTAAATTTTAATTTAGGGCCCCCACCCACTGCTCAGGGGTGGGGGCCAGGGAGGAGGACATTAGGTCCCCCCCTTATTCTTATTTAGGACCCCCACCCACCGCTCAGGGGTGGGGGCCAGGGGGGAGGACAATAAGGTCCCCCCATTTGTATTTAGGGCCCCCACCTGCCGCTCAGGGGTGGGGGCCAGGGGGGAGGACAATAGGTTCCCCCCCTTATTTTTGTTTAGTGCCCCCACCCACCGCTCAGTGGTGGGGGCCAGGGGGAGGACAATAGGTCCCCCCCTTATTCTTATTTAGGCCCGCACCCACCGCACAGGGGTGGGGGCCAGGGGAGAGGACATTAGGTCCCCCCCCAATTTTTCTTTAGGGCCCCCACCACCGCTCAGGGGTGGGGGCCGGTGGGGAGGACAATAGGTCCTCCCCCTTTTTTTACTTTAGGGCCCCCACCCGCTCAGGGAAGGGGGACCCTTTTTTTTTTTTTTTTTTTTTTTTTAACAGTGAGCAGCCACAGGCACATGGGGACTTGCATAAAAGCCAGTGTGTGGCCATTACAGTGGAGTTCCTGCTTAACTCTCAAAGTGAAGTGTCGTCTCATTATTGGGGGAGGATTTATTGTATGCTGTTCCAGTTTGACTGCTAGGAGTGTAAACCTATTTGCATGGTTTGTCCTATTCAGCTGTATACAGCATTCATATGCTTGAGAGAATTTATATGTTTCTCCGGTTCGGTGGTTGTGGTGTCTATTGCAGTGCTTGGAGTCCTCAGGAAGCGCTAGGAGCATCCTTTAACGGAGGTACCCAGTCAGGGTGCCCATCGATCCATTACACCAACTTACAGGCATTACAGGAACACGCCAATCCCAGAGACACTTTGTTCTGGGAAGGAAATTGTTTGACCAGAGACCCTTACGGCTTATGGTCAGACAAGGAGGGGAGGGCGGGGCTCCCAAAGACAACCGCACCCCTGTTCATATTACACTTTCATGGATTTGGACATAAGGATAAGGAAAAAAGATTTGTTAAAAGAAATGGTTGAGTCTTAAATAAGTAGATGTTTAACATGCGCAATGAATAATCCAAATGGTACACCGAGGCAAAACACACATTCCAAAGGCAAAATATGGTTATCAGTACCTACTGGTCATAGTTGACCAGTTCAGTAAATGGCCCAAAGCCTTTCCATGTAGAAAGGAAGAGGCAAAACAGGTAGCACAAATTATATGTAAGGAGTTGATTCCTAGATTTGGCTGCCCTCTGCAAATTAACTGTGACAAAAGAACTCCGTTTACAAGCAAGCTCACTCAACACATAAGCAGATTGCTTTGTGTTAATTGGAAATGCCATGTCCCCTACCACCTGCAGTCTTTAGGGCAGGTGGAAAGAACCAACAAGACTATAAAAGAAATCTAAGAAAAGGGACGAATGGGTCATTCCACAACTGGCCAGATCATCTCCCTGCAGTCTTAGCTGAGATGAGGATGTCCCCTAATAAGTTGACATACTTGTCCCCTTTTGATATTTTGATGGTTAGGCCATTACCTACTCCCTGGGCTAACAAAGGACCACAGGGTATGATAGAGGAGGTTGAGGTAACAAGACTCAAATATGTTGCCAATCTAATCAAGAAGTTGAATGGCATCTATGTTGATGTATCTCAGTCTCTCCCTCTCCTAGGTACAAAACCCACACATCCTCTTAAACCAGGAGACAGAGTATTGATAAAGAAAATCAAGAGGCAGAAAACCATTGAACCACCATTTGAGCCTCCAAATGATCAAATTTCAAATTGATGAAAGTCCATGGCATAAGAGAGTAATATTGCTGACCCATAGAATCTTCACTTCCTAACACCCACAGTGGAGGGACGCCAGCAATTGGTAGCTTCACCCTACTGTGTTTTGCATGTTGAACTTCCTTTGAGGTCCCCTCCATCTAGATCTATACACATCCAGGGCAAACCGCCAGATAGACTTGATCTTCAGTTGGCTCCCAGATCCCCTCATCGAGGCGGTTGATGCGTTCCTCCAAGGCTGGCCACCCACGGGGGCATATGTGTTTTCCCCTTTTTAATTATTCTCCGGACCTTGCATCGGACCAAACTTCGGGGGGGGGGGTGGCTTTTCCTGATCATGCCTCTTTGGAGGAGTCAGTCATTTCTCATTTGATTGTGACAAAACAATAGGTGTTAAACCGTGCCGAAAAATTTACACGAGTATACTCAATCATAACAATAACCCAATAATGTGTAATAAATTATATATATTTGTACTCTCTCTGGAGTAAAGTGATTTTGTATTTCAATACCAGGAAAACCTGGTACCGAAATAATAGTGTAATATGTCTTAATGGTTTTACAGACAGTTAAGTATATAGATGTCTCATTCACACTTTTATGAGCTACTGAGAGCTCTGCTGTTTAGTGCTTTGGCGGTTGGCCGGTACAATCCCCATCTTGGGATATATGTAGATCTACAATTTTATGTGTCCAGTACGACTCCAGCATATAAAATAAAGCAGAGAGGGTCTAATAGTCCAATATGTTAAACTATATAAGGTGCACAAAATCAAAGTATCCTACTTACATGTTATCTCCTATTGTTAAGTATCAAATGCAACATTTCCTTCCTTGATGGAATAGTTAAGGATTTAATATGGCAAGGAGCTATATAAGCTGCTATTAGAATGTGGTCTATTATTTTTTCTTTATTATTACTATTTATTTATTTATTTATTCATTTATTTATTTTTTTATGTTTTTTTTTGGTTTTTTTTGTTTTTGTTTTTTTTGTGTGTCTATTTAGAAAGGATAAAATAATAGAAATATCAATACTACATAGGAAATAACACTAGTAAGACTAGTAAGATTTTAAGAAAGGTGTGGAATATGATGAATGGTCGAATATATACATATAGTTTTAAAATTTACTTGGAATGAATGCAAGTGAGTGTAAGTGTTTAATAGAGACTGCTAGGGTCTCCACATTCTTATAAAGGGGAAAAGAGAAAAAAAAAGAGAAAAAAAAAAGTTTTGTTTTTGGCACCTATAATACATACACATGTATAACACTGAAATATGTTAGGGGAAATTAATAATTAAAGGGGAGTATTTTCAAAGAAATTCGATTTAGTAGATATCCAAATGAAATGGGGTTATAATTTATATGAAATTTAGATTTAAAACACATATCACTCGATTCAAATAATAGATAATCTAAATCCACAATAGGATATCCACAATGGTGAATATTGTGAACTAGAGATATATCATCAAAATAAAAATGATGGTGAATCCCTAATAAATCAATATAGAAGTAATTATATAAATCAAAGAGATTTGGATGGGATAGGTTTCCTTTTTTTTTTTTTTGGTATATTTAGAAACGATAAAATAATACAATAATTAACACAATATAAGAAATAACACTAGTAAGACATCAAGAAAGGTGTGGAATATGATGAATGGTCGAATGTAAATATGTAATTTTAAAATTTACTTAAAGTAAATGTGAGTGTAAGTGTTTGATAGAGACTGTCAGGGTCTCCATATTCTTATAAAGGGAGGGAAAGGGAAGAAAAAAGAAAAGAAAAAAAAAAAAAAAGAGAAAATAATTTCTTTCTCTGGCATCTATAATAGACATATGTATAATATTGAAATTTTGTTAAAGGAAAATTAATGTTTAAAGGGGAATATCCTTAAAGAAATCTGATTAAGTAGATATCCCAATGAAGTGGGGTTATAATTTATATGAAATTTAGATTCAAAGCATATATCACTTGATCTAAATAACAGACAACTTAAAGCCACAATAGGATATCGACAATGGTGATCATTGTGAATTAGAGATATATCATCAAAATAAAAATGATGGTGAATCCCTAAGTAATCAATATAGAAGTAACGATATGAACCAAAGAGATTTAGATGGGATAGGCATTTTTTTTTTCTCCCCCTTTTTTTTTTTTTTTTTTAAATCCTTCTCCCTTCTCCCTCCCCCCTCCCTTTCCCCCTTCCACACAACCACGTCAGCAACTGTGATCTAGCTAGTAGCTCAAATTAGAGTAGCTAGACAATGTATAATCCTGTGGAATACTACCCAGCGATTATTGTAAACTGCAGATCCTGTGTTCCTCATAGGGACACAGGCTCATTTGTTTTGTATGAATGCGTGCATCAGGGGCATATGGAGAAGGAACAAGGACCAGTAAAGATCCATGAATATGGTTAGGGTACTGTCCATTAATGCCCAGGGTTTAAATACCCCTCAAAAGAGAGGATATCTATATGATACAATCAGAAAGAATAAAATAGATCTATGCTTCGTTCAGGAGACACATTGGCACAAACAAAATACCAATTACTGGAAATTTTCTAAATTCCCAGTAATTTTCACATCAAATTATAATAAAAAGAAGAGAGGAGTTGCAATAATAATTTCCGCATATACTAAATTCGAACTTATTATGGAAAAAAAAGATAATCAAGGTAGAAGTTTGATCCTGATCTGTAAATTAAATGAAGAACTATATACATTAGTAAACTTATACGCGCCAAATATATATTCTAGTAAATTTTTCAAATCACTGTTTAAAGAAATTGAGAAAATTAAAAAAGGAACTCTATTAATAGCTGGAGATATGAATGTTACACCAGATGTAAAAATGGATAGAACATTAACTAACAAGAACAATCGTTATTCTAGAAAAATAATTAATAATGCTAGATCATTCAGTAATACCATGATAGAACACGATCTTTATGATATCTGGAGGGTTCACCACCCTAATAACAGAGATTATTCGTACTTTTCTCATGTACATAAAATATATTCTAGAATAGACATTTATTTAACAAATTCGTATAGTTTACAGAAGTTTGAGAATTCTAATATCGATAATATATCTTGGTCAGATCACGCACCGATAATAATTAACATTAAACAAAAAAAATCACACCAAGGTAACTATACCCTGGAGGATGAAAGATGAAATTCTAGATTCAGTACCTGGCCTAAAATATTTGAAAGACCAAGCAGAAGAATTTATAAGATTCAATGATAACAAAGAAGTATCTAATAGCACCCTTTGGTGTACATATAAATGTTTTATGAGGGGAAATTTCATAAAAGTTGGAGCAAAACTGAAAAAAGATCGGGGGAAAAATTTAACGGATCTCTATATAGAATTAGCCATACTCGAAAATACTAATAAAAAAGACTTCAATATATTAACACTAAACAAAATTAAACAAATACAAACTCAAATTAAAACTAGTTTATCAAATAAAGTGAACAATGCAATTATAAGGTTAAAACAACTATGGTATCACGGAGAAAATAGAACGAGTAAAATTTTCACTGATAAATTAAAATTTAAAAAAAGACAACAAAGGATTACAAAGATCAAATATAATAATAAAGATCACTTATCACCAAATGATATAGGGGAAGTATTTGGTCAATATTATAAGTCATTATATAACTTACCTGAGATTTCCAAAACAACTGACGAGATAGATACCTTTCTATCCACTTACAAATTACCAAAAATGAATGCAGAACAGACCAAAGACTTGGAATCTCCTATATCCATAACAGAAATTACCCACGCTATAAAATCACTCTGTAAAGGGAAAGCTCCTGGACCAGACGGTCTAACGGATTCCTTTTATAAAACATTCCTTATTCCTATCGCCTCTCTTCTTTTTAAAGTTTATAACGAAGTGAGAATTTTAAAAAAATTCCCCAAAGAAATGTTACAAACAACGATTACTCCTATCTTAAAACCAGAGAAAGACCCACATTTTGTATCAAACTATAGACCTATTTCGTTACTAAACATTGATATAAAGATCTTCTCAAGGATATTAGCTGATAGAATAAAAAAAATCATCCCGACATTAATTCACCCAGATCAAGCCGGATTTATAATGGGTAGAAAAGGATCTCACAATGTCCGTAGGCTTTTAAACCTAATACAATTAATAGAAGATAATAAAATTCCATCAATATTCGTCGCAGTTGATGCAGAGAAGGCCTTCGACAGGGTAAACTGGTTGTTCCTGTCGAGGGTCCTCAAAGCATTTGGGTTTCAAGATTTTATATACGACTCAATCTGGTTTCTCTATACCAACCCTACAGCAAGGGTTATGGGTAGGGGTATTACATCAGACTGGTTTGACGTAAATAACGGTACACGCCAGGGCTGTCCCCTGGCCCCATTGTTGTACGCCTTAACTATAGAACCACTCGCCTCAGCCATTAGATTAGACCGGAAAATCCAAGGGATCCATCTGGCCGGTAAACAAGTCAGGGTTCTATTATATGCAGATGATATAATTCTAACATTAACGGAATGCGAGGACTCATTATACCAATTTATGGAATTAATTGAAAATTATAGATCTATTTCTAATTATAAAATAGATGTAAATAAAACACAGGTAATATATACTAACATACCTGAACAACAACTTCTAACTTTAAAATCTAAATTTCCATTTACTTGGTCAAGTGAGAGCATAAAATATTTGGGAGTTAAAATAAGCTTCGATTGGAATCAAATAATCCAAATTAATTACTACCCATTACTTAAAGATATGAAAGATACGTTACTTAAATGGAATAACTTATATGTATCATGGATAGGGAAATCAAACGCGGTTAGACATTACTTACTACCTAAACTTGAATATATAATGAGAACCATCCCCATGAAAGTCCCAAAAGATATACTAAAAGAATATCAAAAAATATTCTCACAATACCTCTGGGGGAAAAAAAAAAATCAAGAATAGCCCTGAAATATATAACTACAAAATTTAGGGACGGTGGAATATCATTCCCAGACGTAAATCAAGTACATGATGCAATCATGTTCTCTCATATCTTAGAATGGAATAATTATAACAATCTGGACAATTTGTGGATAGATCAAGAACAAATCTCGAGTAATATATCGGATATTAAACTATTATACTGGATTGATCCTTCAACATTTTATAAATTAAACATTAAAAATAAGATAATATTGGATATTTTTTCTAATTTACAAACCTTAAAGAAAAAATTACAGATTAAAGAACATCTAACTATAAACTCACCAATTGAAATAATACAAATATATATAGAGGACATTAACATTAAAAAATGGAAAGATAACGGTTTCGCAAAATTAGCTGATATCCTAAAACCAGATCTTAAAATAAAAACGTTTCAACAAATTCTCATAAATACAAAAGGTCTTGATAATGAACAATTCACATATATCAGAATCAAACATTTTATACAATCCAATCCAATACATAATATTTCAGTTATAGATAATATTCTTAATATAGAACAGAAGAATAATATGGTCTCAAAAATAAATAAGGCTCTATATAGTAGATACAATAAGGGAAAATGAAATCTATGCTCAAATGGGAAGATGATATTGGAAAGGAGTTCTCATTGGACCAATGGAAGGAATCATTTGATTTGCTTAAGAAAGCGATACATAGTATAAGTTTGTATGAATTACAGATTAAATTGGTCCATAGGTGGTATACGGTCCCAGCGAGAGTTGCAAGATTCCACCCCCCCACAGATCCTCTTTGCTGGAGATGCTTAAGATGTGATGGAACGTTTAGACATATATGGTGGGATTGCTATGCTCTCGATCCTTTAAAACAAGCGACATCAACAATAATTAATACCATTCTTAAAAAAACAGTGGACCTTTCTCCACAATTATTCCTCCTACATATGAATATCCCTATTAAAACTAAAAATACAAAATGTTTAATAATTCATATCTTAATGGCGGTTAAAATTTGTATGGCCCGATATTGGAAAACTGTAAATATTCCCTCATGGAGAGAGGTGGAATATCAAATAGGATACCAACGTCTAATGGAGAAACAGATATATAGAAATCTTGATATGACAAACAAACACATCAAGATATGGGATCCCTGGGCAACTGAGATATCCATTAACCAATAATTAATAGTATACTAAAAGAAAACTGGTCTTTAAAACTATGTTTTCATTTTTTTTTCTTCTCCGTTTTTTGTTTTTTTCCTAATGCCCCTAATGCACTGTGTGAATGAGTACGTTTTCTTATGTAAGTTTTTCTTGTCTAGTCTGATAAGATACGGTTAGGGGAGCTAGGTACCAATTTATTGGTTAATATAGACTATGATAACTACCAGATACGGATCCTCCATGGCCGGTCTTACGTCAATAATAATAATACAAATAAATTGAATACTAATGAAAATGTATATAGAACCTTCTTGCATATAACAACATATGATGAATTGGCATCTTTCCTATTGTTAAGCGGTGGATACTCATGGGACAGAAGCCTTTCTGATGTTAAAAAGAAAAGAAAAAAAAAAAAAAAAAAGAATGTGGTCTATCATAGTTCTATCAATCTTATGAATCTATTGTAACATATCAACCAGAACTAGGTTTATCTAAGAAATTTAGATGATCATATCTACTGTGTTGTTTATAGCTTGCTAGACTTTGCAGGGGCCTCATGTGTGTGATTAAAATTCAATTTACAGAGCAGGAGATACAAACTTCTAAAGTAAGTTATCATCTGATTGTTTAATGCAGGCTGTATAAACACAAATAAATGATTTATCTGATATTGGCTGAGACTTGAGCAGCAAGACTGCAGGGGCATTTCTATAATCTAAGACTGCTCCATTAAGCTAAAAATTGTTTTGATGCCTATAATGTCCCTTAAACATATGCAAGCATAACCACTTAAAACTCATAAACAATACTCACATTTAAAGTTCCTTCTTTGAATGCAAATTCCCACACATTGCATCTTTAGCATATGTCCATTCAAGGATATAGTTCACTCAACAGCCTCTCATACTGTTCAGAGAATCTTGAATGTTTGACACATTTGTTCCAAATGTGCTGGGTTAATGGACACTGCAAATTAGTCAAGATGGGTAGAAATTGATTTGTATGCAGATACAGGAACCAGCAGGAAGAAAGTATTTTAGAATCGGAAGTTAGGGATTTTTTTAATGCTAGAAATAAAATACAGGTAAATATTTAGCCAAAGGCTATAACAGTTGCCTTAGTACCGGAGTGCTCCTTTCATGGAAAAAAAAAGTGTTTGTTTGTTTTTCATTTGCACAAAACTCAAAATAAGCATTGCCTTCATATAACATTTGCTGTAAATGTCACTATTTTTATCTGGTTGAAATTGTGTTGACTATTAACGTTGACCTCAATTAATGTGCATTGCATTGTCACACCATGACAGGAAGTAAATTACATTTGCATCAATCTATATTGGCAACAATAAGACCTAATGAAAATGGCGACTTTTGTTTGGCTAGGATAAAGCTAGCGGAAAAAACATGTTTTGTACACCTATGTAATTGGAAATTGTGTGCTTTTTGTAAACATCATTTTAGTAAATGTAAATGCGAGGTGAATAACCTTCATTAAGGGAAATGCTGAATCTCACTATCCTAAGGCCTCGAAAGAGAAGAAATGCACTAGAAATAATGTCTGGATCTTGAGTGTAATAATGAATTTGATTTTGTCTGTAGCTGAAAGCTTTTTGTAGTTAAAATATGCAATCAGAGGTATTTTGCATGGTAGCAGAAAACACATTAAGTTGTCAAATAGCATTTAGAAGACAATATTAGTTTAGAAAGTTACGAAGAACAATGTTGAAAATTGTTGCAGGAACAGCTGAAAGCAATCACGATTTTATAAACAATACAAGTTGATCCCTTGTGTCAGGACGATGTCCAAAATACTCTTAATGAAAACTTGTTTTCCTTGCCGTTATCACCATCTGGTTTTGTGGTGGCATGGGTTGCTTGATTTTTTTTACTATTTTGCTTTAGCACTATACATCATAAATGATTAGGTATAGGTATGTCATTAAAGGGACACATCAAAACTGAAGACCTAGGGATAAAAACATAGAATGTGACGTCAGATAAGAACCATTCGGCCAACATCTAGTCTGCCCAATATTCCAAAATACTTTTAATTAGTCCCTGGCCTTATCCTAAGTCTAGGGTAGCCTTATGCCTATTCCACGCATGCTTAAACTCTCTCACTGTGTTAACCTCTACCACTTTAGCTGGAAGGCTATTCCATGTATCCACTACCCTCTCAGTAAAGTAATACTTCCTGAAATTATGTTTAAATCTTTGCCCCTCTAATTTAAGACTATGTCCTCTTGTTGTGGTAGTTTTTCTTCTTTTAAATATAGTCTTCTCCTTTACTGTGTTGATTCCCTTTATGTATTTAAATGTTTCTATCATATCCCCCCTGTCTCGTCTTTCCTCCAAGCTATACATGTTAAGATCCTTTAACCTTTCCTGGTAAGTTTTATCCTGCAATCCATGAACCAGTTTAGTAGCCCTTCTCTGAACTCTCTCTAAAGTATCAATATCCTTCTGGAGATAAGGTCTCCAGTACTGTGTACAATACTCCAAGTGAGGTCTCACCAGTGTTCTGTACAATGGCATGAGCACTTCCCTCTTTCTACTGCTAATACCTCTCCCCATACAACCAAGCATTCTGCTAGCATTTCCTGCTGCTCTATTACATTGTCTGCCTACCTTTAAGTGATCAGAAATAATTACCCCTAAATCCCTTTCTTCAGATGTTGAGGTTAGGACTCTATTAAATTTTTCTGTACTCTGCCCTTGGTTTTTTACATCCAAGGTGCATTATCTTGCACTTATCCATATTAAATGTCAGTTGCCGCAGCTCTGACCATTTTTCTAGTTTACCTAAATCATTTGCCATTTGGCTTATCCCTCCTGGGACATCAACCCTGTTACATAACTTAGTATCATCAGCAAAAAGACATACCTTACCATCAAGACTTTCTGCAATATCACTAATAAAAATATTAAAGAGAATGGGTCCAAGTACAGATCCCTGAGGTACCCCACTGGTTACTAGACCTTGCTTCGAATATACTCCATTGACAACAACCCTCTGTTGCCTGTCACTCAGCCACTGCCTTACCCATTCAACAATATTGTAATCCAAACTTAAAGATTGCAGTTTATTGGTGAGTCTTCTATGTGGAACAGTGTTAAAAGCCTCACTGAAATCTAGGTAGGCAATGTCTACTGCACCACCCTGATTTATTATTTTAGTTACCCAATCAAAACAAATCAATAAGATTAGTTTGGCATGATCTCCCTGAAGTAAACCCATGTTGTCTCTGATTTTGAAATCCATGTGATTTTAGATGTTCAACAATCATATCCTTTAACATGGTTTCCATCACTTTTCCCACTACTGAAGTAAGGCTTACTGGCCTATAGTTGCCCGACTCCTCCCTACTACCTTTCTTGTGAATGGGTACAACATGCACTACTTTTCAATCTTCTGGGACTACTCCTGTTAATGATTGGTTAAATAAATTCGGTAATGGTTTTGCTAGTACACCACTGAGTTCTTTTAATAACTTTGGGTGTATCACATCAGTCCCCATCAACTTATTTGTCTTTACTTTTGAAAGTTGATATAGAACCTCTTCCTCTGTAAACACACATGTAACAAATGACTAATTTGTCCTTTTTCCTAACTGAGGCCCCTTTCCTTCATTTTCATCTGTAAATACTGAACAAAAATATTAATTGAGGCAGTCAGCTAGACTTACCCTCTTCTACATACCTTCCTTCTTTTGGTTTTAATCTAACTAAGCCTTTCCTTTTCTCATTTATGGGTCTAAAAAATGTTTCAACCCCTTTTTTACTGACTCTGCTATTTTCTCTTCTGTGTGTGTGATTTGGAAGCTCTTATAACTTGCTTAGCCTCTCTCTGCTTAATGTTATAGATCTGTCTGTCTTCCTCACTCTGGTTTTTTTTTTTTATAATTACTAAATGCTAACGTTTAGTTTTTTTTACTATTTTGTCCACATCTGCGGAGTACCACAGTGGTTTCTTACATTTTTTGCTTTTACTGACAAGCCAAATGCAATTTCCTGTTGCCTTCACCAGTGCAACTTTTAAATAATCCCATTTCTCCTGGACGCCATTTAAACTGCTCTAGTCTGACAAGGACTTGACATGGACTTGACATTCAAAATAAAAATTAGCATTTGGTGAAGATGTTCAATTCTTTTTAGAAATTAGTTCACCAGATTCCTCAAACCCTTATTTATCCTTGACATCCATGCATAACACTTGGCTAAGCTAAATTCAAAACACTAGCTATTCAGTTTTGCGGTGCAGCTTAGTCCTTAGAGAAGGGGTAGGGAACCTTCAGCCCTCCAGATGTTCTACACTACATTTTCCTTGATGCTTTTCCAGCATTATGGTTATAAGAAGATTAAGGGAAATTTAGTGTAGAACATTTGGAGGGCCAAATGTTTCCCACCCTGCCTTATAGGCACTGAAATGACAGCAGACTCCCTATACTCCATTAGAGAATTGGTGATAGTAAAGGCAGTTAAATTTATGCACTACCCCTCAGTAGGCTCACGGGACATATTGGGGGCACCTGCTTTTATCAGATGCAAGTTCTGGAATCTGCCATGTTTTTTTCTTGTTTTTTTCTTATCACTCTCATTCTATTGAGATTTTTCAATCAACCTCAAATTTCCCACTGAATGAATTAGAGAAAAACTGCACATAAAAGCCTATGTCGCACTTGTGCAAGTCTTCCATATAAATGGAAAGGTCATGCATGCACAGTCAAACTGCATTCATTCACTTCCAGTTTAGATGAATAAGAGTTTTGTAGTATTTGTGTCACAGAAAACCATTATAAAATGACGTAGACAGTACATATCATTCATTTTTTATGACATTTTAAAATTCTTTAGTAATGATTATAGCAATTAACAGTATTATTGCCAGTGAAACCATGTTCTTGCAGAAATAGGATACTGACGTAAATGTTAAAGTAAAAAAATATTAAATCTTTAATATTCCCAATCTCTGCTCACTTGGTTTCCATTAATGAAGTTTGTGTTTTGTAAAGAAGATTGTGGTTTGGGAACTTTATTTAATAATGTACATTTTCATTTTTAACTGTATTTGTGTTCATGAAAAAAATAGCATGTCTTCAGTTGAGGGCAAGTTTCCTGGCAAATGTACTTCATTTGCATCTACGGGAACTCTTCTTCTGGATATAGTGTCTATGTAACTCTTGAAATGAAACAATTTAATAAGATTTACAGTCTGTTGGTAAGATGTTTACTGGAATTCAAATACCTTCTCATTCAATTTGACTTGAACTTAATGACATTGAATTTTTCACTTGAAGGCTGAACAAATAATCTAATGATTTAAATGTCTTAGGATTTAAGTATTACACTATTTACATTGATTTGCCATGTCATTTTTTAGTGTTGACAGTTGTAATTAGATACACATATTGCCTTGTTTATGGAGCTTCTACATACGACTTATTGACGCTCTTTGTAGTTTACGGGTTTGGTAACGATCATCTCCCAAAGCAAAAAGGAAAGTTTTATTCTTTTTTTTTATTGCTTTTTCAAATGTCTGTTTGATATTCATAGCCATCCTAAATGCTGTCTAAATGCTGTTCTCTTATCAAACATCGCTAAAACAGTATCATTGGTTACTGTAGCTCTAAGACTAGTTCACAAAGCGGTAGCTAAAGTTCAAAAAGTTTTGGCATGGTCACAAGTAGTGATGTCGCAAACTTAAAATTTTCGGTTCGCGAACGGCGAACGCGAACTTCCGCAAACGTTCGCGAACTGGCGAACCGCCATAGACTTAAATGGGCAGGCGAATTTTAAAACCCACAGGGACTCTTTCTGGCCACAAAAGTGATGGAAACGTTGTTTCAAGGGGACTAACACCTGGACTGTGGCATGCCGGAGGGGGATCCATGGCAAAACTCCCATGGAAAATTACACAGTTGATTCAGAGTCTGGTTTTAATCCATAAAGGGCAGAAATCACCTAACATTCCTAAATCACAATGGATATGGATTGACACCTGACATATGACATATTGACACCTTGATATATGGATTGATACCTGTCCTCAGAGACCCTGATACATACTGACACAGAGCAGAATAGGGACTGTTCCTCCTACATAGGGTCACCATTTTTAGCCCAAGCCCATTTTAGACTTTTTTGACCTAGGCGACTTCTCTTCTCAGTGACAATACCTCCTGCTGCACTAAAGGTCCTTTCTGACAGGACACTTGAAGCGGGGCAGGCCAGAAGTTCTATCGCAAATTGGGATAGCTCAGGCCACATGTCAAGCCTGCACACCCAGTAGTCAAGGGGTTCATCGCTCCTCAGAGTGTCGATATCTGCAGTTAAGGCGAGATAGTCTGCTACCTGTCGGTCGAGTCGTTCTCTGTGGGTGGATCCCGAAGGGCTGTGGCGATGCGTAGGACTTCATCACCGCATGTCCTCCATCAACAACACGTCTTTAAAGCGTCCTGTCCTTGCCGGCGTGGTCGTGGGAGGAGGAGGATTACTTTCACCTCTTCCCCTGTTAGATTCCCGTTGTGCTGTGACATCACCCTTATACGCTGTGTAAAGCATACTTTTTAATTTATTTTGCAAATGCTGCATCCTTTCCGACTTGTTGTAATTTGGTAACATTTCAGCCACTTTCTGCTTATACCGGGGGTCTAGTAGCTTGGACACCCAGTACAGGTCGTTCTCCTTCAGCCTTTTTATACGAGGGTCCCTCAACAGGCACGACAGCATGAAAGACCCCATTTGCACAAGGTTGGATGCCGAGCTACTCATTTCCCGTTCCTCCTCCTCAGTGATCTCAAGGTATGTTCTTCCCCCCAGTCACGTACAACACCATGGGTACCAGATAGGTGACAACGAGCACCCTGGGATGCCTGTTGTGGTTGGTCTTCCTCCTCCTCCTCAAAGCCACATTCCTCCTCTGACTCCTCTTCCTCACAATCCTCTTCCATCGTTGCCGCAGGTCCAGCAAGCGATGCTGATAAGGCTGTTTCTGGTGGTGATGGTGACCACAACTCTTCCTCTTCACGCTCATCTACGGCCTGATCCAGCACTCTTCGCAGGGCACGCTCCAGGAAGAAAACAAATGGTATGATGTCGCTGATGGTGCATTCAGTGCGACTGACTAGGTTTGTCACCTCCTCAAAAGGACGCATGAGCCTACAGGCATTGCGCATGAGCATCCAGTAACGTGGCAAAAAAAATCCCAGCTCCCCAGAGGCTGTCCTAGCACCCCGGTCATACAAATATTCATTAACGGCTTTTTCTTGATGGAGCAGGCGGTCAAACATTAGGAATGTTGAATTCCAATGTGTCGGGCTGTCGCAAATCAAGCGCTTCACTGAAATGGCCTGCTTCAGGACGTCCTGTAAGCCTGTGTACTTATGCACAAAGCATTGTACGATCAGATTACACACATGTGCCATGCACGGCACATGTGTCAACTTGCCCAACTTCAATGCCGCCAACAAATTTGTTCCATTGTCACAAACCACTTTGCCGATATCCAGTTGCTGCGGAGTCAGCCACTTTTCCACTTGTGCGTTCAGGGCGGACAGGAGTGCTTGTCCATTGTCACAAACCACTTTGCCGATATCCAGTTGCTGCGGAGTCAGCCACTTTTCCACTTGTGCGTTCAGGGCGGACAGGAGTGCTTGTCCGGTGTGCTTGTCCGGTGTGACTCTCTGCTTTCAAGCAAGTCAAACCCAAGACGGCGTGACACTGCCGTATCCGGGATGTGGAATAGTACCTGGGGAGCTGGGGGGGTGCCGTTGATGTGGAGCAAGACGCAGCAGCAGAAGAGGACTCAGCCGAGGAGGTTATGGAAGAGGATGGAGTAGGAGGAGTAGAGGAGGTGGCAGCAGGCCTGCCTGCAAGTCGTGGCGGTGTCACCAACTCCTCTGCAGAGCCACACATTCCATGATTGGCAGCCATCAGCAGGTTTACCCAATGTGCGGTGAGGGTGATATACCTGCCCTGACCATGCTTTGCAGACCAGGTATCAGTGGTCAGATGGACCCTTGCCCCAACACTGTGTGCCAGACATGCCATTACTTCCTTTTGCATAATCGAGTACAGGTTGGGAATTGCCTTTTGTGAAAATAAATTTCGTCCGGGTACCTTCCACTGCGGTGTCCCAATAGTTAATTAAAGCTGGCGGGCTAATAGTTCAGACAAGCCAGCTGTCAGACGCTGGGCAAAGGGGTGATTTTCTGACATTGGCTTCCTATGCTCAAACATGTCCTTGACAGACACCTGACTGTGGGCAGATGAGCGGGAACTGCTCAGGGCGAGAGACGGAGTGGCAGATGGTTGAGAGGGGGCAAGGAGGACAGCAGTGGTTGACGTGGCTGAAGATGCTGGAACAGGAGGAGGATGGCGGCTTTGAGTTTGTGTGCTGCTTGTACTCATGTGTTGATCCCATAGGCATTTGTGATGTGCGATTATGTGCCTACGCAAAGCAGTTGTACCTAGGTGGGTGTTGGACTTCCCACGACTCAGTTTCTTTTGGCACAGGTTGCAAATGGCATCGCTGTTGTCAGAGGCAGACACACAAAAAAATGCCACACTGCTGAGCTCTGCAATGACGGCATTCTGGTGGTGGACACAGCATGCGTTGATTGGCGTGCTGTCGGGCTGACCCCGGGTGCCGATGCATGCTGTCTGACTGTGCCACTAGCTCCTTGCGATGACCTCCCCCTGCTTCCAACTCGTCTCCTCCTCCTCTCTGTCTCCCCATCTGAACTTTCGCCCTGTTCTTCTTCTTGCCGAGCGGACACCCACGTGACATCCATGGACGCATCGTCATCATCAACCACTTCACTTGTATCTGACAACTCAGCAAAGGAAGCAGCAGCGGGTACAACATCATCATCATCACACCGTACGTCCATGTGTGTAATGCTGCCTGACAGACATATCCCTGTTATCTACATCCTCTGGCAATAATGGTTGCGCATCACTCATTTCTTCAAACGGATGTGTAAGTAACTCCTCTGACAGATAAAGTGAAGCGGCTGTGGTGCTAGTGTTGGTGGTGGCGGCAGGCATGTGAGTGGTATCTTGAGAGGTGCTCGAAGCTAAGCTGGAGGAGGATGGTGCGTCAAGGTTCCGAGCGGAAGCTGTAGAAGATTGGGTGTCCTGTGTTAGCCAGTCAACTATGTCCTCAGAACTTTTCCAGTTCAGGGTACATGGCCTCTGAAAATTGGGCATTATTCTAGGGCATAAGGGAATCACAGCATCATGACCACGACGGCCCCTGTGGGGTGGCCTGCCTCTGCCTGTCATTTTTTTTTGGATTAATGGTATTATGCGTGCAAGCTACTGTGAGACTAGATATGAGTGGCAATGTGCACTTGCAGAGGTTGGCAGAGTACACGCTGTAGGCCTGACACCCGCTTGAAGACAACTAACTGCTATTCAATCTATAACAGTGAAAAAGGTTTTTGGGTTTTAAATGCACGCTATTGTGACACCAGATATGAGTGGCAATGTGCACTTGCAGAGGTTGGCAGAGTACACGCTGTAGGCCTGACATACCCGCTTGAAGACAAGTAACTGCTATTCAATCTATAACAGTGATAAAAGTTTTTTGGTTTTAAATGCACGCTATTGTGACACCAGATATGAGTGGCAATGTGCACTTGCAGAGGTTGGCAGAGTACACGCTGTAGGCCTGACAACCGCTTGCAGACAAGTAACTGCTATTCAATCTATAACAGTGAAAAAAGTTTTTGGGTTTTAAATGCACGCTTTTGTGACGCCAGATATGAGTGGCAATGTGCACTTGCAGAGCTTGGCAGAGTACACGCTGTAGGCCTGACACACCCGCTTGAAGACAACTAACTGCTATTCAATCTATAACAGTGAAAAAAGTTTTTTGGTTTTAAATGCACGCTATTTTGACACCAGATATGAGTGGCAATGTGCACTTGCAGAGGTTGGCAGAGTACACGCTGTAGGCCTGACATACCCGCTTGAAGACAACTAATTGCTATTCAATCTATAACAGTGGAAAACGTTTTTGGGTTTTAAATGCATGCTATTGTGACTCCAGATATGAGTGGCAATGTGCACTGGCAGAGGTTGGCGGAGTACACGCTGTAGGCCTGACACCCGCTTGCAGACAAGTAACTTCTACTCACTCTATAACAGTGAAAAAAGTTTTTGGGTTTTAAATGCACGCTATTGTGACACCACGTGACATCCATGGACGCATCGTCATCATCAACCGCTTCACTTGTATCTGACAACTCAGCAAAGGAAGCAGCAGCGGGTACAACATCATCATCATCACACCGTACGTCCATGTGTGTAATGCTGCCTGACAGACATATCCCTGTTATCTACATCCTCTGGCAATAATGGTTGCGCATCACTCATTTCTTCAAACGGATGTGTAAGTAACTCCTCTGACAGATAAAGTGAAGCGGCTGTGGTGCTAGTGTTGGTGGTGGCGGCAGGCATGTGAGTGGTATCTTGAGAGGTGCTCGAAGCTAAGCTGGAGGAGGATGGTGCATCAAGGTTCCGAGCGGAAGCTGTAGAAGATTGGGTGTCCTGTGTTAGCCAGTCAACTATGTCCTCAGAACTTTTCCAGTTCAGGGTACATGGCCTCTGAAAATTGGGCATTATTCTAGGGCAAAAGGGAATCACAGCATCATGACCACGACGGCCCCTGTGGGGTGGCCTGCCTCTGCCTGTCATTTTTTTTTGGATTAATGGTACTATGCGTGCAAGCTACTGTGAGACTAGATATGATTGGCAATGTGCACTTGCAGAGGTTGGCAGAGTACACGCTGTAGGCCTGACACCCGCTTGAAGACAACTAACTGCTATTCAATCTATAACAGTGAAAAAGGTTTTTGGGTTTTAAATGCACGCTATTGTGACACCAGATATGAGTGGCAATGTGCACTTGCGGAGGTTGGCAGAGTACACGCTGTAGGCCTGACATACCCGCTTCCAGACAAGTAACTGCTATTCAATCTATAACAGTGAAAAACGTTTTTTGGTTTTAAATGCATGCTATTGTGACACCAGATATGAGTGGCATTGTGCACTTGCAGAGGTTGGCAGAGTACACGCTGTAGGCCTGACACCCGCTTGAAGACAACTAACTGCTATTCAATCTATAACAGTGGAAACCGTTTTTGGGTTTTAAATGCATGCTATTGTGACTCCAGATATGAGTGGCAATGTGCACTGGCAGAGGTTGGCGGAGTACACGCTGTAGGCCTGACACCCGCTTGCAGACAAGTAACTGCTACTCAATCTATAACAGTGAAAAAAGTTTTTTGGTTTTAAATGAACGCTATTGTGACACCAGATACGAGTGGCAATGTGCAATGGAAGAGGTCTGCAGAGTACACGCTGTAGGCCTGACACACCCGCTTGAAGACAAGTAACTGCTATTCAATCTATAACAGTGAAAAAAGTTTTTGGGTTTTAAATGCACGCTTTTGTGACGCCAGATATGAGTGGCAATGTGCACTTGCAGAGCTTGGCAGAGTACACGCTGTAGGCATGACACACCCGCTTGCAGACAAGTAACTGCTATTCAATCTATAACAGTGAAAAATGTTTTTTGGTTTTAAATGCACACTATTGTGACACCAGATATGAGTGGCACTGTGCACTGGCAGAGGTTGGCATAGTACACGCTGTAGGCCTGACACACAGACGCTTGCAGACAACTAACTGCTATTCAATCTATTACAGTGAAAAAACATTTTTTGTTTTTAAATGCAAGCTATTGTGACACCAGATATGAGTGGTGGCACTGGGCAAGTGGGCACAGTATCCACTGTGAGCCTGACACAGAAGCTGGCAGGCAGGCAACTGCAATTAGATTACACAGGAAAAAAAAAGCAGACTGATGTTCTAGCCCTAAAAAGGGCTTTTTGGGGTGCTGTCCTTACAGCAGAGATCCGATGAGTCCTTCAGGACTGTAGTGGACACTGAATACACTAGCCTAGCTAAACATTTCCCTGTCAAATGAGCAGCAGCTACACTTTCCCTCCTCTATCTAAGAATGCAGCTTCAGAATGAATCTAAAATGGATGCTGTACAGGAGGTGGGAGGGCCTGCAAGGGAGGGTCTGCTGCTGATTGGCTGGAATGTGTCTGCTGACTGTGAGGCACAGGGTCAAAGTTTAGTCAATGATGACGAATAGGGGGCGGATCGAACCGCGCATGTGTTCGACCGGCGTGGTGAACGCGAAAATGCTATGTTCGCCAGGATCTATTCGCCAGCGAACAGTTCGGTAAATCACTAGTCTCAAGCTTACTGTCTGAAAAAAAGACTTGTATCCATGAAGTTCAGTCTTTCTCCCATCTGTTTCTGCTGTTAATCGAAAACAGGTCAACCACCGCCTAGTTCCAAGTTCTTTTTAATCATGCAACAAACTAGGAAAAACCTCCATCAAGAAGATGTTAACTCATATATTAAATATTTTATCCCTGAATATTATTCTTTATTCTATTCAAGGTTTAAAAATATGTACAGACTCTCGCCATCTCATTCTATCTTAATTGCATACTTTCACAGGGTTTACTGGTGAGGGGCAAGTCTCCTTCTCTAAAGAGAAGAAGTAGGAGAGCTGTGACTACTAAGGACATGTTTTCTGCTTGCTTTAGTTATTCTGTTCTATTATGGACTGGAGGTACTAAAGTTTGATGTCTTCTTGGTCTCTAATAGTTTGACTAACGATGGTTCTGAGCCAGATGGATAACTTATCTCCTCTTGTGTACAGAACTTTAGAAGATGAAATTCCTATTGTGATATTTGTACCAACTGCAGTAAATCCTATAATTATAGCACTATAATCTTTTTTTATACAATTGATTTCTAAACTACAGCATTCTCACGAGAGTTGGAGTTAAATATATTTATATAGCACTTTGTAGAGCTGCTAATATTGGGTATCACTGTAGTGTTTCTCTTGATTCAATTTGCTATCTGCAAATACACCTGAATGAAATATTAGATTAGTAATTTAGAATGATATTTTAAGTGCTCAGTAATAATAATGTGACGTTTTACTGCTGTGCTGTGGTTTTCTTTAACTTTATTTGAAGGGCACATGCTGCTCTATTCAGCATAAATTCATTGATCACCACAGAAGCAGATTTTTAATGGCATTCAATAGAAATCTGCCAACCGTGGTATGAGAGTTGTTAAAAGGATAGGCGCCTTTGAAATTGGCATTTGAGAGGATGGTAATTAGAGCTGAGGTTGATGTTTAACCCATATTACTTTCTTGGAAGATTCATTGGTTTAAATGTTTCCCTTAATACTGCAAAATATTGCCTGCCTGTTTGGAGATTGTCAAATCTTGGGCATCAGACTGCTATGAATTACAATGCTATCTACGAGAGATCTGGTACTTAACTACTACATGACTTTACAGTATCCTTCATTTCCCTTTTTGTCTCCTTTTTTCTAGTTTCTCATTCTGAATTTCTAACACTCTCATCTGATTTCTCTCCGTGTTTGTTTTTTTTATTGTCCGACTCAATTTACAGATGTCACTGTTCCTATTACTCACCAGTAATTTTAACCTCTGTTGCTCCCACCTCAGTCAACCTTTCGCAAATCAACTTTCCGTTTCCTTCTTCTCACCACCAATTTCTTATTTCCACTCCATCCATTAGCATTTCACTACTTTTTTTCACCACTGTCATTTCACTACTATGTTTCTTTTTTAATCTAACTCCATGGCTGCATATATCTGATACAGATTAAGTTACAGCGCACATATAAAAATGGTTTGTGTATGAATTTTTGGTCACTACAACAGCACTATTCCTGCAAAATGCATGTTGAGTGTGTGCCCCCGATTCCTTTTTGTCTTTACTATGTTTATATGTGATGGACAGGGCCGACATGGGGAAAATTTCGACCCATGCATTAAAAGGGAGAGCAGTCCAATAGGAGACGATGGGGACAGAGGTGGTGTGTTATGTCATTACCAATGATACGCACACTCACTCAAAGTGAGCATGGTACTTTGATCTCTCTACAGAGAAAACGCCTTGTATTTGTTTAAGTCAGAAAACACACACATTTGATGACATGTTTACACTGTGTTTACTGGTGAATTGTGTCTGGTGTACCCAAAAGCGGAATATCAGAGGATAAAAGTGGGACAGGGTCAGTAAAGAGTGTTGTTGTCTTGTTCGATTGTTTGTGTGTATAGAGGCAGATGTGACGTGTGTGTGTGTTAATATCTTGGGGCTGTAATAAGGAAGTGTGTATGCCTACAGGGTGTAGTGTATGAATTTGTCTATGGGGTATAGTGTGTATGTAATGGTTATAGAGAGTGTTTGTCTATTTAGGGACTTTAGTGTATGTGGGCATGTGTTTGTAAACTGTTGTTTCTATATACAGTGTTTTTATTTTTTAAATAAATATTATAAAAATGTATCCCTTCTCCCTGCTTTTTGTATGTGACCGGAGTTTTGCTTTATGTTAGCACCAACCCTTATTGTGCTAAGGAAATGAGCATTACTTCTTGTAGCTCTAGTAACTTATAGTTTTAGCAGATTAACATAGGGGCTAATGGAGTGGCAGCTCCAGGCCCATGCTTTTACTTAGACCCAAAGTGTTCTAATCTAAATATACATAGTATTTTTTTTCCATTGGCTATTTATGAAATAGGCTACTGCAATGCCACTGGTGTTCTACTTACCTCAATTTTGTATTTATTAATTTTTCCCCACTTAAAGCAAAATTATGTGACTGCAATAACATAGGAGAGAGAGTCCTATTCCATTATGAGGAATGCAGTTAATTTGCTGTATGTGACACGCATGTACATTATCATGGGAAAGAAAATGTAGCTGCTCTCAATAAGCCCACCCATTTTTGGAGCTGTAGGTATATGAAACCTTAAATCCAGCACTGGAGTAACAATTTTTTTTTTTATAACTCAACCCCAGCAGTCTCATCCATATTCTACAACTTTTTAGGCACACCCTGCCTGTTTTATTAAAATGGACTACAAGCAAAGTTATTTTACCAAAGAAATATCACATGCCAAACAGTTGCAGCACAATAGCGAAGTTGGTTAATGTACCAGGTGTGAGATCTCTTCAAGTCTCAATTACACAGGTCATATTAAATTGCAGTGTCAGCTTATCCTTCCTTCTCCCAAGGTTACTATAATGAGCACCATTGATATAGGTAACATCATACAATATCTTTCCAAACACATTTTAAATGAGAGAAAATTAAAATATACCGTGTGACAGATCTCCCTGTTCCTGGATTTGACAGTTCTTTGTTCACTTTGCCTGCTTGTTTGGTGAAATACATCCACCACATATGTTAACTTTGCCCCATTCGAATACCGAATCATCTACTGAATGACCGACCACCCACATGCGGAGTGTACCACTTGCTGACCCCATTAACCTCTGCTAACACCTCTGTAATCGCAAGCACCTCAACATTCTAAGCGGTCGGCTGGGTGGTCATCGTTCGTATGTGCGAAAATGTGGCGGCCGCCATCTTAGGACACGAACACAGACAGCGGTGTTTGGTCGTCGAGTCTATGGAACTAAAATCAGACACACGACGGCACAAACACTGCTAAGACTTCCATAACCAAATATATTTGGCACTATTTACACGAACAAAGCGGCATTCGGTACAAACATCCCTCGAACCACGGATACTCTGGGAACATATGCATGAACTGTTATTTATTCATATTTATTCAAGACTGTGTGGCGGAGCAGCAATATTAAATCCCACGATCTCCGCTGGTATTAAGGGTAAATCCACAGTCAGCGCTGAAAAGTAAGGCAATATCCCAAATCCCCCAGTAACCGGACGAAACACAGTTCTGGGAGTCAACTGACGCTTTATTCACAGGTTTCCAGTATTTATGCAAGTCCCCATGCAAGGGCTTTTCAGACAGTCTTAGCAGGGGTAATACAGTAGGGGACTACATGGGGGACTTAACATTCTGGACATTTCTCCCATCAGGCACTGCTGCACGAGAGGGATACTCCCACTGGGATACACCTTTAAGTGGATTATCCCTCCGTGCAACAGAACCGACATTTCAGGTTAAAATCTGTAACTTCTCCATAATTCACTCTATTTGCACGAATGGACGGTCGGTAGATAGCTGGGATCTGGGGTTATATTTCGTGAGAATACCGCTCAGATCCCAGCTAAAACTACCGAATGCCACACGAAATAGACTTAGCCATCGAGTCCGGTTAAAACTACCGAACACCGATGGGAAACATTAATGTGATGCGGGCGGAACTCCCAAACGCTCTGGAAGTCCAGCGGTGTTCGTGTCGTCGAGTAGCCATTTTCAGTTCCAGGCACTCGACGACCAAACACCGCTGGAGAGACAAAGGATCCAAGATGGCCGACCGCCACATGTTCGGTAGTCGAACGACGGCCACCTAGGAGAGCCTTTAATCACCGATTACAACACTGTTGCAATCGGTTAACGAGCGCCACACGTCCCTTAATGTGTGGTCTATCAGGGGGGCCCGTATTCGGTTCACGAACAGCCCGTATAGTCGCTGTTCGTGAAACGAAGTACATGAATGCTAGTGGCTTACGGCTGCTAGCATACGAATTCCAATGGCAACATAATATACATCCAAGTACACACACAACACAGAAGAAAATACAGACAACCTTTTGGCATATAAAGTTCAGTGTTCTAGAAGTGGCTAGGTTTGCCACAATGCTCCCCCAGAACCAAGCCGGCATACACAGTCTGATCCCAACGGATCGGCTTGGGGATGTCCGGGGAAGTACTCACAGATCACTTTTCAAGTTCAGTTTGTCTAGATAACCCGTCGGCGTTACCGTTTTGCTTCCCTGGGCGGTAGTGGATTGTAAAGTCAAAAGGCTGCAGCGCCAAACTCCAGCGCAGCAGCCGGGCATTGTCTCCAGCCACACGGTTCAGCCACACCAACGGGTTGTGATCTGTGAGCAACGAAAAAGGTTGTCCATACAAATACGGCTGCAACTTTTTGAGGGCCCACACCACGGCCAGGCATTCCTTCTCAATGGCGGCATAGCTTACTTCACGTGGCAATAACCTTCGGCTCAAGTAAGCTACTGGGTGTTCCCCGCCATCTGCTCCAACTTGGCTCAGCACTGCCCCAATCCAAACATCGAAGCATCTGTGTGGACAAGAAATCTTTTAGTTGGATCAGGAGCAGCAAGTACTGGTGCATTAGTTAGAGCCGTTTTGAGCTGGTTAAATGCCTGATCACACTCTGGGGCCCAGGTAACCTGTCGGGGAAGGTTCTTACGGGTCAAGTCAGTCAAGGGTTTGGCTAGGGCACTATAATTGGGTACGAATTTTCTATAGTACCCTGCCGTACCCAGAAATGCCAGTACTTGGGTCTTGGTCCTAGGGGTGGGCCACTGGGCAACAGCTTCAATTTTGGCCGGTTCGGGTTTCTGGTGTCCGCTCCCCACCCGGTGACCCAAATACTGCACCTCTGCCATCCCGATATGGCACTTACTAGGTTTCAGGGTCAGTCCTGCCTCCCCTTTACGATCAATAATGTCTCCTATGTGGTGTAGGTGCTCTGCCCAGGTCTGGCTATATATGGCGATATTGTCCAGGTATGCGCATGCATATTCCTGGAACCCGTCCAGTAGCCGATCTACCATCCTCTGAAAGGTTGCCGGGGCGCTTTTCATCCCGAAAGGCATGACCCGAAATTGGTACAGGCCAAACGGGGTGACAAACGCCGACTTGGGGATGGCAAAATCGGCTAACGGAATTTGCCAGTATCCCTTACATAGATCTATGGTAGTGAGATACTGACCCCTAGCAATTTTATCCAGCAACTCGTCTATCCGGGGCATCGAATAGGCATCAGACACTGTTTTGTCATTTAGCCTCCGGTAGTCGACACAGAAGCGTGTCGTGCCGTCCTTCTTAGGTACCAGCACTACCGGCGATGCCCAGGGGCTATCGGAAGGTTTGATAACCCCTAGCTGAAACATCTCCTCAATCTCCTTCTTCATATGTGTCCTGCCTGCTTCAGGAACACAATATGGGGTCTGCCGCATGGGTAGCTGTCCCGGGATTTCGACTCGGTGAGTGGCTAGCGGAGTGTACCCAGGCAAATTGGAGAAGATAGCCCCTTTAGCTACGATCAGCTCTTGTACCTGGGCATGCTCCTGAGGGTTTAGCCGCTCCCCCAGCTGAACTCCCTTGGAGGGCTCTATCTGTTCTTCCTGTTCTAATAGGTCAGGTAGGGGCAGATTCTCCTGATCCTCCGAGGTGGAGGCGCATATCGCCGCCACATCCTCTATCCTCTCATGGTAGGGTTTGAGCATATTCACATGGAGCATGCGTCTCTTCCCTACCCCTGAGCAGGGGCCAATCACATAGGTGGGGTCACATCTCTGCTCCACCACCTGGTATGGGCCTTGCAAGATAGCCTGCAGCTTGTCTGTGTGGACAGGTTTCAAAATCAAAACCTTCTGTCCCACTTGAAAGCTGCGGTCTCTGGCTCCCCTATCGTACCAGCGGCGCTGGCGTTGTTGGGCCGCCTGGAGGTTGGTGCGCACAGCCTGGGTTAATGCCTCCAGTCGGTCCCTGAACTCCAGCACGTAAGATACAATGGGGTTACCATCTGGGCTACTCTCTCCCTCCCAATGCTCCCTAATGAGGTTTAACGGCCCTCGTACCCTTCTCGCAAATAGCAATTCGAAGGGGGAAAAACCTGTCGACTCCTGGGGTACCTCTCTATATGCGAACAGCAGATGGGGTAGGAAGCGTTCCCAGTCCTTATGAGCCTCTCCAAACGTACGGAGCATCTGCTTTAGGGTACCGTTAAACCTCTCACATAAACCATTGGACTGGGGGTGGTAGGCAGAGTTTACTATCGGCTTAATGCCACATACCTTCCAAAGTTGTTGGGTGTCCTTGGTGGTGAACTGGGTGCCCCTATCAGATATTATCTCTTGGGGAAACCCCACCCGGGAAAATATCTTCATTAACGCTTCGGCTACCGTCTCTGCATGAATGTTGGAGAGGGCGACGGCCTCTGGGTACCGGGTGTTGTAGTCCACTACGGTTAAAATATACCTCTTCCCCGAGGGACTGGGCTTGGGCAGGGGTCCTACTATATCAACTGCTACCCTGCTAAAGGGTTCTTCAATAATGGGCAGAGGGCATAATTTAGCTTTGTGGCGGTCACCTCGTTTGCCCACTCGCTGGCAAATATCACAGGAGGTACAATATTGACGTACATCTTTAGAGATCCCGGGCCAGAAAAAGGCGTGGTTTAATCTGTATCGGGTGCGTGTCATTCCCAGATGCCCAGACAAGGGAATGTCATGAGCTATCCTAAGCAGTTCTTGCCTATACTTTTGGGGTACTACCAACTGTTTGATCGTCACTGTGACTGACCCCCCCACTCCCCTGCCATACGATATAATAGCCCTCCCAGGTATACCGCTCCCCCTCTAACCCGGCCTGATCTGTGTTCACTCTATCCCTGTATACCTGCAGTGTGGGGTTTGACTTCACCTCCGCCTCAAATTGGGTGGGGTTATCCCAGATCATACGTGTCAAGGAGGTGTCATGGTCTCTTACCTGAGCCAAGTAATTCCCTAGCACAACATCCGCTGGCAAGTTCTGCATCAGGCTCACCTCTACCATGCCCTCCCCCGCACCCCAATCCAAATGTATTTTGGCAGTGGGTAGTCGGTACACTGCTCCCCCTGCCACTCGTACTGCCACTGATCAGGAACCAAATGGGGTGCTGTCCCTGAGCCCCTGGACTTCTTTCCCCTCCAGGGTCACTAGCTGGCAATGATGCTGTCTGTTATCTGTGGCTCGAACCAACATCATCTCATGCAGGATTCCCAGGGGTTCTTCGGCTTGAGCGCTCAGTACCTCTTGAGCGGCTGGCTCCATTTGGTAATGGTGGGCAGCAGCCCTTGGAGCCAGGTTCTGTCGGACTTGGTTCCATGCCTGCCTGCTCCAGTTCTGGGTGCACTCATGTGATATATGTCCCCACCGCTTGCAGGTGTGGCATTGTATATTAGCCTGTCCATTATATCGGGAGGGTGGTGGTGGATTCTCCTGCGATGGACGGAAAGGTGTTGCTGTGAGAGTGGTAGGCGGTGGAGTACTGGGTTGCCCTGTGGGTCAAGAGTAAGTCTTAGGTAGGGGCCCATGATGCCTCCTCGCATCAAAATGTTGGTCAGCTAATCGGCTGCTTCGGTTAGGGTGAGGAGTTTTTGGTCTCTCACCCATTCTTGTGCCTCTGGGGACAAGCCGTTAAAGAATTGCTCCAACAGCATCAGTTGTCGAAACTCCTCCATAGTGGTGGCTTGGCTGGCTTGTATCCACCCCTGTGATGCTTGATCCAGCTTGTGTGCCCATTCAGCATGTGAATCTTTTTCCGGCTTGCGCAGGCCTCTAAATTTTCGCCGGTATGCCTCCGGGGTAATGGCATATCTTTCTAGTATCGCTCTTTTCACTTTAGCGTAATCCTTGCTGTCCTCTCTGGGTACAGCGTGATAGGCTTCTGCTGACCGACCGGCTAGCTTGCCTGCCAGTACCGGGACCTATACTGTTTGTTCCAAATCATGGAAATCACACAATCTCTCAAAGTCCTGTAAATACCCATCAATCTCATCCTTCTCCTCGCAAAACATCTTAAAGGCATGATATGGGATTTTGGGTTTTACCTGGTTGCTTAGCGACTCAGAAATGGATTCTGCTCAGGAGGGTACATTCCGCGGACTGTGTGCCATCACGTACTCCTGCACATCCGCCATCACCACGGACAGCATGTCCTGTGGTACAGGCTGTGGTAAAAATTCCAGCCTGGTCCTCATTTCCCTCTGGTAGAGGGTCTCCTCCATGGCTGCTGGGGGTGTAGCGCTGCGAGCTCTGTCTCGTTCCATCAGCTCGGCAAACAGCACAGCTTTGGGTTTGTTGCTAGCTATCTTACCCCTGGCTTCTAGCAGTTCCTTTAATGTCTGCCGCTTTAATGTAGAATAATCCATATCCATTCACTTCGGTATTCGGTTCTTTTGTTGTATTCCACTTGCCATTCCCTTTTCTGCAGTTTAAATTGCACGAATTGCGCTTTTCGGCTGTAAGGTCGGATCCCGTCGCTTGCCACCAATTGTAGCGGAGCGGCAATATTAAATCCCACGATCTCCGCTGGTATTAAGGGTAAATCCACAGTCAGCGCTGAAAAGTAAGGCAATATCCCAAATCCCCCAGTAACCGGACGAAACATAGTTCTGGGAGTCAACTGACGCTTTATTCACAGGCTTCCAGTATTTATGCAAGTCCTTGCATGGGGGTTTCCAGACAGCCTTAGCAGGGGTAATACAGTAGGTGACTACATGGGGGACTTAACATTCTGGACATTTCTCCCATCAGGCACTGCTGCACGAGAGGGATACTCCCACTGGGATACACCGTTAAGTGGATTATCCCTCTGTGCAACAGAACCGACATTTCACGTTAAAATATGTAACTTCTCCATAATTCACTCTATTTGCACGAATGGACGGTCGGTAGATAGCTGGGGTCTGGGGTTATATTTCGTGAGAATACCGCTCAGATCCTAGCTAAAACTACCGTACGCCGCACAAAATAGACAGCCATCGAGTCCGGTTAAAACTACCGAACACCGATGGGAAACATTAATGTGATGCGGGCGGAACTCCCGAACGCTCTGGAAGTCGAGTAGCCGTTTTCAGTTCCAGGCGCTCGACGACCAAACACCGCTGGAGAGACAAAGGATCCAAGATGGCCGACCGCCGCGTGGTCGGTAGTCGAACGACGGCCACCTAGGAGAGCCTTTAATCACCGATTACAACACTGTTGCAATCGGTTAACGAGTGCCACACGTCCCTTAATGTATTCGGTTCACGAACAGCCCGTATAGCCGCTGTTCGTGAAACGAAGTACATGAATGCTAGTGGCTTACGGCTGCTAGCATACGAATTCCAATGGCAACATAATATACATCCAAGTACACACACAACGCAGCAGAAAATACAGACAACCTTTTGGCATATAAAGTTCAGTGTTCTATTAGTGGCTAGGTTTGCCACAGACTGTGTATTTTATATTCCCAAAAGAGACCGACCACATAGCCTGATTTCATGGAACTATTTTGGTCAGGCTCCTCTTGTGTGGTTGGTCTAAACCCCGGTGGCGTTTCGGCTGCGTTTGTGGGACCTGAGCGCTTTCAGGATATGTTGGGGGGCGCTCAGACCCAGGCTATCCGGGGATATAGAACTTGAAGGGATATCTCACTGTTAAATATATATTTTTATGTATTTTTGTTATGCTTGTCCTGGACCTGAGAGGTAATGTAATTATGTGTGTTCTTATGTTGCTGTTCCCTCTCAGGTCCAGTGGGGAATGCCCCTGGAATGTGTCACCATAAACCCCTTTCATGGGGACTTGCAAAACAGGCCAGCTGAGGCTCCCATTAAAGCAGTTCCAGTTTTACCCTTAACACAGAGCCTTCTCTTGTGTCAGTAGGGAACAGCGATAACAACTATTTCACTACGTTTTAGGATCATCACTTCAAGGATTATTGCAGCTCTACTCAGATTGGGAGAAAAGAACACCTCTGGCGGCGAAACCCCTCTTCTCATCGGGGTGTCCACCACATACCCTTCCTTGTAAAACATTTAATAGAACTGCTCTTATTTCTATTAAGATTGAACTCTTATGAATAATCAGGTAAATATTTGATTATTACACATTTACACTTCTTAATGACAGTCTTTTGGAATGTATTGGTTACCTTCTTCTGTATAATATACAATTTATAATTTGTGTGCATCAGGAAAAGCCACATTTGGTGCTCCTTTAAATGTCTGTGGTATTTCTTTACCATATGAGGCACCAAGAAAGCATTGGACTGGTGTATTTTTGAGTTAGTCAAGGTTGCTCACTAATCTTCAAATTTTAGTGAATTCAATCTGAATTGCGTAACTGAGGCCAAAGTATCCATTCTGTGACTATGGCTGAGTTGGATAATGTGTCCAAAACATTTATTTTAGACCCAATGTTACCATTTAGATTAAATTCACTATAATTTGGAGTTTAGTGCACAAACATGTATATCTTAAAAATTGATGTATGACACTTTTATTCTTACAGCAAGGCTTATTAGACTAAAACCTAATAACTTTACTTTAAAACTGTCAACATAAGAAAGGTGTAGTTTTATAGTTACATAATACAGGGTTATTTACTAAAGTACGAATTCAAAGTGAATTTCAAATGTAAGGTAGATATAAGTTGACAATATCTTGCAATTTAAAGACAACTAAATTCAGTGAAATGGTCTGGGTCATGTCATTTTAAACCTACAATGTAAAACAGTGTTTACATTGCAGGGTTCAAAACCCCTCTTCCTAACAACCACTAGTCCACAACTGACTGAAACTCAATCCTGGAATTACAAGCTGCTGAGATCACTTATTGATCCCGCATCGCATATTGATCCCTTTTATAATGACATAACAGATTAATGACCACATCTTTAAGAGATGCGAGAAATAAAAATAAAATAATAATATGTATTTATGAAGGGAGACTCTAATCCCAAATTCAGCTGGCTATATGCTAAAGGTTAGCCAAAAAGAAGATGAGGAGATGCCGGGGGATTAAATATCTTCAGCTGTATTTGAGAATTGGTATTATACCAAGAGGATTTAGGTTGGATAAACAACCTAAATATGGTTAGGAAGACAGTGTTTTTTTGTTTTTGTTTTTTAAGATGAAATGAGAGACTGGGTACATTTTCTTTCCAACATATGAAATTCTTTGTGGAATACCATGAAAAATCTTTGCATGAAGTTGAAACAGAAATATGCAAAGTGCAAGAAGAGATATGTAGTGAGATTAACGGGGAAGAAATTAAAGAATATTATAAACAACTAAATACAAACATTAAAAAATTGGAAAGGAAAATATTGATATTAAGGAGAAAAAGTTGAAAACAGAGAAGATAACAATGTAAAACAGAGAGAATAAAAAAAGAGATAGATGGGAAATTTTCCCAAAAAAGAAAAGAGTACTCTAAAAGGAGGAAAGATATTTTCACACCCATTATAAACAGAAGATAAATATGATCAAAAAATAGTAGATAAAACAACAGATCACAGATCATTTAAGATACAAAACAGAACACCTATAGAAAGAGAAAAAAATAAGGAATATTAACTTGGTGGTTTGTAGGAAAGACCCACTAATACCACCAAGCAAAAGACATGGGTCAGATAATTCAATAAAAAAAACTTTTTTTTTACATTAGCTGTGTCCCAGACCCCTCTGAAAAGTAGGATTATACAAATGGCTGTTGGAGGAATAAGGGAAATTAAAGGAGGGCAAAAACTCAGATTAAGAAATAATATGGTAGGTATTGGTATATATGGTGTAAGGCATTTTTAATATTTCTAAACATGTAAATATGTGTCTGAATTGCATTCCGTTGTAAAGGATTCAATACAAATGATAAGAGAAATGGAGGGTGGCAAATGCAAGGAGGATACCTATGTGTAATGTATGATGTCACCTCCTTGTATACAGTTATAGACCACACGATAGGGATGGAACCAATTAAAGACGCCTTAGAGAATGATCCAGAGATGCATAGTATGCAAATCTAATTTTAAAGAGCATCAAGTTTATTATATCCAAGAACTTTTTTGTGTTCAAAGCATATTACCCACAGATATTAGGGACAGCCATGGGGACTAGGTTCGCTCCGAGCTATGCCACTATATGTTATTGAAACTATATATTGATGATGTCCTAAATATCTGGGATTTTAGAAAAATGTGTAATATTTGTCACTTGTAACCAAAACTAATTAAAATTTACAGCAGAAATAGATGAAAAAAATAATTTAATTACTTTCATCTGACCTTATTTGTCAAAAATGGAAAAGTGAGCACAAGCCTCTTCTACTATTAGCCCACACGGGCCAAGGGCCAACAGGGTCAAAAACCCATTGCATCATCCACATGAACAGAAGTCCAACCGTGACTTGTGGTGCTATACCATCAAGGCCTCCTCTTCCCTTACTGGAAATGACTTGGCCTATATACCTACCTGGGGCTGGAGAAATTCCCTGCATGCTACCTATTTTACTGCTGCCTTTCATAACCTTGGGCACTTACACCATGGCTTTCCAGAATTGGGCATCAGCTAGATGCACCAAGCTACCTGGATGGCAACTCATTCTCGGAGACTGTATCTTGCTAATGCCATGGTGCTTTATCCAACATATTTGTGCTGTATCTAATGTATATACTTATTCTTCTTGCAATGCTATAAGCTATCTCTGACACAGCACAGTATCTTTAATTCAGGACTAAGTGGTTTCCTACTATTGTCACTATCATGTCTATTTGCCTCACACTATTTCCTGCTTAGACTACTGCTTTGACATGGTTTGCCTTCCTGAGCATTACTCTATGATAAAATCTGTACTGTTTTCTCCAATGCCATAACAATGGTATTTTATGTTGACTTGAATGCACCTGTTTATGCTGTCGTGGCATAGCAGGATTATTTGTACCCTTCAGCACAGCAAAAATAAAGAATTTTAAAAATGCCAAATTGTGCGATATAACCTATTTTAAACTGAAGGATAGAAAATGTTATTAAGTATTCCAACTGCCATCACCCAAGTTTGTTGAAGAATATTCCCAAAGGTCAATTTTTTTTCAATAATTGCACTGAAAGGGTAGATTAAAAAAAAAAAAGTTACAGGTTCTGAACAATAGTTTTCAAATAGACATCTTACATATCTTAGAACTAAAAGAAAAACAGAAATTGAACATTTAAATAGACCAAAATTGCTGAACCAAAAAAAATTGAGAAAGTCTCTAATACAAATTTTAATACAGTATTTTGTAACTAATATAAGAGTAAGGCGAACCTGGTAAAGAGAGCTTTTAATAAGCACCGGCCCATTTTAAAATAAGATACATTTTTAAATTAATTTAACCATGAAAAAAACAAATAATATACAGGAAGACAAAGAATTAAAAAATGATCCTTGCATTGAGTGTTTTACCAAAGGAATTTTTTTTTAAGAGAGACACCACATGGGAGTTTTTTTAAAAGGAAAACCAAAAGGTTTTTTTGAATGTGGTAATTGCAGTACCTGTAACTTTCAAGTCATATAAATTATTTTTTTTAGTCTTCCTTTACCAGGGAAGTTTTTAAGATTAACCATTTTATAAACTGTTAAATTAAGAATGTTGTTTACATTTTACAATATAAATGTGACATTCAACATATAGGAAAAATTCCAAGAAAACTGCATGATAGATTTAGACCTTTTAATAGTACAAATAAAAAAAGTGTTAAACACAGTGACCCTAGACACTAATAAATGCAAGGATTTTAATTGCAGTCAAATGATATAGATAGGGATACATAAGGAAGTGAAGGGGAGATACCCTGAAAACTTTAGCCAAGAGAGATATGGGGTGGATCTCTAATCTAGGTCTCAATACAGATTTGGATATTCTAGCCTTTTTAGATTGATTATGTATTTGTACATATATATTTAACATATAGTTTTTGAGCTTGCATTACTATTTTTTTTTTTAGATTGGCCATTTGGATATGTTTAGGCCTATATTTTATATATATATATATATATATATATATATATATATATATATATTTTGTTTTTTGTTTTTTTATTTTTTTTTTTAAATAGACCCAAATATATCCAAATGGTCTATTTTGGTGCTAGAAAAAGTGTATTTCTTTTTAGCTCAAATTTTACTTAATTAAACTTATAATCCTAAAATATTTTTTTTTTGTACTATTGATTCCTTTTAAGGCAAAAATATCCAAATGAAAAATTACCCAAGACTGTAGAATAACCCTTTGGAGGTAACATAATAATGAAATAATCTTCATAACCATTAAAATATATATTGCATTAAAATGTAATTTTTTTTAAAAAAATTGTATGCATAAAAGTTATCATTTTTATGCTCGTGTGTACAAATACCTATTATAACCACTGGAACACAGGAAAAAATTTGTACTTGCACATTGCACCCTGCAGGACAAAAATTAAGGGTATTAAATGAACAAAAGAAAATCCTGAAAATATTTCTTTACATCAAAAACCATACTTTATTTTATGTATCGCAATACAATTTACATATTAAATAACACTATAATATAATGATTTGATATAGTTTTAGAGTGAAAAAAATAAAAGTTACAAAAAGTATATAATTAAAAGTAAAACAGGAAATGCTGTAGTTTTGGAATGGGTTGATGGAAAAAAATATATAAATCAATGAACAGCGGTCTATGGCTACTGCACCCACTGGTAAATTAATGAAAAATATGTTTGTAATTGGGGAAAAAATATAAAGTCAACTTTCACAATCACTGCCCCCCCCCCCAATCAAAATGTTGACTTGTTTCATAAGGTACTTTAGTGTTTACCATTTGATTTACAGTAAAATTGAATTATGTGTTCCATAACAAATGGGGAAAAAAAACAGCTCAAGCTAGAAAAAAATTAGCTTTATATGAAAATATAAAATTCTATGATTTATATACCATAGATACAAAGTTTTCAGAAGAAGCTTATCAAAGCAAGAAATATATTTACATTTCTAATGTGTTTTTTCCCCTACTTTCTACATATGAAGGAAAACAATGAACAGACATGACAGCTTAGCACTAAATATTAAGAAATAATATATGTTAACTATATTCAAATGTCTTAACAAAAGTGTCACTACCCCAAATGTTGGAGAATTGTGACATATTATAAAACTGAATATCTCCTCTGTTGGAGACAAGCTTGTTTATTTTATTTTATTTTTTTTAAATTAGTTATACATGATAGAAAAGGTGTCCCATTCGCAAAATATGTAACATAACACTAGATCATTTTAAAGAATAAGACATGAAAGCTATTTTATACAGGAAAGCCGTATTTTTAGGAAAATTGGTCAATGTATCAGAAGGAAGAAATTCTTCCACATTGGATTAACAGCAAAAATATTAAGATCAGAAAGTGCAAAAGATTATTACATACATAAATTACAAATAAGAAGGATAAATAAGTGAATTAATGATTACTGAATTATCTCATTGTATACAAACAACTGGCACTATTTGCAAACTAACTTCATAACCCAGTAGTTATCCAAGCTATGTAAAAAAAGGTACTTGTGAAATCATAACTGAAGGGTATTCTGTATATTGTTGGATCTTAAATGAGAAATAGATCTTTGGTAATTAGAGTGGTTTAATGATGGAATAGATGTAAACATGTATACAATGGCAACTTCCATTTTAATTCAGACTTTACACAGTTCCCTGGTAAACGCAAAATGTACAGACATAGAAATAGCCAATAATGCAGTTGAGACTTTTTGTATGTGGATTTTAATAGACACATTTAGTTTTATAATTTTTGTTTTAAAGTTATTTATATATATATATATATATATATATATATATATGTGATCCTTTTCAAGATCGTTCGGTAAATCAGTGGCATACATTGCCTCGTTTAATTTGTGTGTAACCACCTTGTGCAACTACAAAAACAAAAATGTAGAATTTTTTTAATTTTTTTTTTTTTAGCAAAACAGGTGTTATTTTGGTGCAAAGAATAAACAAAAAGATTAAAAAAAATAAAACAAAAAATCAAACTTACATGTAAAACCTGAAAGAGGATAAGCAGTACCATAATTTTTTTTTTTTTTTTTTTTTTTTTTAAATCAGCCGCCACAGGTTTTTAAGTAACAATGACTTCTGCTGGCTTAGATTTAGAAGTGCTGTGGTAAACTTGCCATATAGCAATGTTTAGACACCCTGCGATAAATTAACCTGTTTTTAATATAGTGATCCTTCATTCATGTCTCCTTTGTGTTAAACACCTAAGGCTTTAATAAACAATCAGTGAATTGTGTTTTGTTGAGAAGAGAGTTGAAAGTTGAAAGCTATAAATATTCCAAGTGTAAATAAATTTGGGGGTTTACTAAAGAAACGTAAACACTTAGCACCTAAACATCTGCCTACATGTTTAATTATGTTTCCTTTTATTTTGATTATTTAACATTAAAATTCTAATGTATGGAACATTGGATGACTACTACCACAGGACTCAAATTTGCCTTTATCCAAGAGGGTTCCAATGTTTGCCTTTCACCAACTGTCATGCTAAAATCCCCACAATACTACATCAGCTGTTGGCAATCTTAGTGCAACAACAGCTAAAAGACCAAAGATATGCTCTACCAGCTTACTGCTTGGAACTGCCAAAAAGGTTCCTATAGAGATAAATACTACGCACAGCAAAGTATCTTTTACACCATCTTACATTTCATATTCTATTAAAAATAAACCAAACAAACTATGGAGAAAAAAAAAAATATATATATATATATATCTTTTGAATAGGATGACTACTAACTAAAACACTAAAATAAATTGTAATGTTTTTGAAAATATAAAAAAAATAAAGGAGTTTACATTGGTTTTTTTCTCTTCATTTTCTATCAAAATTTTAATAAATTTCTGGATTAGATTAGAAAAATGATTTTGAAATAGTTTGTTCTGATAAATAACAATATCCACTGTAATTTCTACTTTACCTTAGGTTAAGGGCGGACATTTTCCAATAAATGAAATATGTTGCCATAATTTTCCAGCTACTGTCTTTTGTCGAGAAAATGTCACTCTCTGCTACCTGGTTAGATACCTTTATATTAGTTATACTATACTCTGGTATTTCGGCATCTTGTCGACTGGACTAATACAGCTAATCCAATCTACACTATATAACGAATATATATATATATATATATATATATATACATACACACACCTAGTAAAGAGCACTCTGGAGTCTTGGTGAAGTAAATTCAAACTGCTGCTTTATTAAGCAAACACAATAGTCGATGTTTCAGTCTATGCAGACTTTTTTCAGGACGTCTTGAAAAAAGTCTGCATAGACTGAAACGTCAACTATTGTGTTAATCGCTGTGTTTGCTTTATAAAGCAGCAGTTTGAATTTACTTCACCAAGACTCAAGAGTGCTCTCTACTAGGTATATATATTTTGGTTGGAGATTGGGCACCGGAGCACAAAAAGACCGGGAACATCGAGTGCTGGGACCTGGAAATATATATATATAATTTATCCAAATTGCATTTATATGCCATCAACATCAATATTTCTATAAAGGAGAGTTTATGAAAAGAAATCAGATCAAAATATTCTGTTATGGGTAGCCTAATAATAAGCAAACACATTTTCCACTATGAATGTACTTTCAGACTGTTATCTGTGCCAAATATTGTATCATTTTGCCAGAAGGTTTTATTACCTTAAACTGTATATTGTTACTTTATGGCCGGGTAAGTATTAAAAGTAATACGTTTGTTTATGGCAGATTCTAGTGTACCTGTATACCTCTCAAGTGTCCCTATTTTAGACCCAAATCCCTCTGTCCCACTTTTCTATCCCAATATCCTCTTTCCTAGGACTTCCATATTGTTGGTGTGTCTGAGTGTATAACAGAGCTCCACAGTAATGTATCTTTAAACTACAGTAAATATGCTTACAAATCAGTCTGTGGATATAGTCTGTGTATATAAGATGCTTTATTTTCTTGTTCTAAATTACATTTAATTGCATAACTTGTATTTTTTTTAGTAAGTCACCTGCAATTCCTCAGAACAGCCTTAAACCTGGCCACACCCCGAACACGAATCTGTCCCTGTTTGTCTACTTGAAATGTTTGGAGGTATGTACCTGTGTCAACTATATAATTATATTGAGTGATGTACTGGCTTGGGAAGTAAATTGTATAGTTACATCATAGTAGGAAGCAGTATATTTTAGTACTGTGTCCCTTTTGAATAGCCTAGTGTGTTTCAATACACTGAATAATAAAGAGGCTATGTTGACTTGGTTAACTCCGGTAACAAAACAGATTCATGAGCTATTTGTGGTTCCTTACATCATACTGTCTTTGCTCAAGACATTTTTGATTATGGTACTTAAATCTTGTTTATGGGTGCTTTTTTGTTTTTGTTTTTTTGCTTAATAATTAAGAATGCACATTTTTTTTGTATTATAACTAATAGCACCTATCCCAATATAACATTTTTATGCAAACATTTCATATAAAGATACTTTAATTTGATATTTTTTTTAAAGGAATCAAATTTCACTGCATATATTCTGGTACACAAGTAACACATATCAATTAAAAAAAGAAAATATACATGTATATGTCAAAATTAAGAGACTATTTGCAATGTCATTCAGTTGTGTGGTTATAGTAATGCAGTAAGAAAGGCATTTGTATTTATTTAATAAACCTTGAATTGCGGAGAATTAACTCGGAGATTGGACATTTTATGCCAAGACATTTTTTCTTGAATTTATTTATTATTGTTTTTTTTTGTTTGTTTTGTTTTTTTATGTGGACACTACATTTTGTAAAATGCTATGCAGGCTCCTATGAAATGATCTGCAGTAATGAAAAGTAGTTTTCATATGTACCTGCACACTTAAATAAAAATAAGATAATTTTGTATTTAATATTTTTTTTAAAGGAATCCACTTGCACTGCATATATTCTAGTACACAAGTAACAGATATCAATTAAAAAAAAAATACATGTATATGACAAAATTCACTTATTTTTATTTACAGGTACATATGGAAAAAACTACTCATTACTGCAGATCATTTCATATGAGCCAGCATAGCAATATACAAAAATGTAGTGTCCACATAAAAAAAATAAAAAAAAATAAAAAAATAAAAGAATGTTTTGGCATAAAATTTCCAATCCCCATGTTAATTGTCCACAATTCAAGGTTTAATGAATAAATACAAATGCCTGCCTTAGTGCATTACTATAACCACACAACTGAAAGACGTAGCAAATAGTCTCCTTATTTCCAGTCTCGGCACTCTGTCTTAAGTGGACCGCTAACCTATCCTACCAAAATGTTGTACTCGCCGTGAAGGAAGGTTAAAAAGTTCCAAACTTTATCCAGGAACATGTCACAATAAACAAATAACTACTTATTGTAAAATATGCCAGAATAAAGTTTGGAACTTTTTAACCTTCCGTTGCTGTTGCTGCCCATTCCCGATTTTGGTCTTAACTGTATTACTAAAAGTCATACACTTATGTTCACAGTAAATCCTTTCTGATAAAAAAACAGGTGTGAAATGAAATGTCCTTTGGGGCATTTAGTGTTGGGGTGGTTTGGGAGATGAAAGTGTATATGTACAGGCCTGTGGTTTGATATAATATAATTGTATAGCTCATATGCTACTGTACTTGAAACATACTGACAATCTGAATGGATAAATATCCTTTAAGGTTGATTGCTAGTATATCCAATTTAAAATCAAGATATGTGTCTCTTCTACAGGTATTTATACATGTTTAAGACCATACTTAAGTGGTTCTAAAAGCTTGAACGCTTATTAAAAGAAAAAAAGGAATTATTAGGGAATACAATATAAGTATTGATATCTAATAAAAGTAAACAAAATGTAATTCATGAAATAGAAATATTAGACCATTACTTTATATCCAGTACAATAATCATGCTTTTAAAGAAGATATATATATTCCCAACTGTTTTAAGCCCAGATTTAACATGGACAGTAGTGATAGATAGGGTTATCGATAAATAAATGATAGCCAATTTGTGTTTGCATTAGTTATATGCTTTAACCATTTGAAGAGAGAAAAAAAAAAGAAGACTTCATATGTCTTATTAACTTTTTCTATAAAAATGTACGTAGTTGCATGTAACAATATAACCTTGTTTAATAGATATAGAGAGATGTTATGATGATAGTGTTGAGTTTACTAACCACCCTATAGGAAAGCATTTTACTAAAAATAAAAAAGAAGCCACAATATTATTAATGAAATGCTAAAAAGAGAGTTTTGATTCAGATTAGTGATTAAAAAAGACCAGTTTGGTGAAACACAATATATCAATTTGCACAATTATTGGCTCCCACCTATGATGGGGATTGTCTGAAGACAAGTAAACCCTTTAGAACAGGCATCTCAAACTAACTCCCCAGATAATGCTGGACCACAAACCCATAGTTCTCCAGCCATCTATCGTATACAAGGGAGTCTTTGGGCAGAGTTTGAAGTCCATGCAGTAGACCATAAGACTAGTAGGGGTTATACATTGCGGTGTAAGCTTACATTTTTGCCAAAAAAACTGTTAAAAAAGTAAAATAAAATGTCCATGTCCATTACTGGTTAAAATACATATAAATACCTGCCCGCAACCCATTTTATGCTCTAAATCAGGTATGTCATCTCATTCAACTAATTCTTATTATTTTAGTATTGTTTAATTCAAGGAATAAATAGTGGTTATGGTCACTAAATGGTTTACAGAAATAAAAAAAAAAAAATATGAAGGACAGAAATATAGGTTAAGTTGCACTACTATATGAAATCCCAAATATGTACACTGAAAACCTTTTGGCATATTGACATAACCACAGGAAGTGGTGTCTTTTAAATTTGGGGAACAAAAACAAACAGTGTTGGAGTTAAAAGAACTGGCCCTTTCTAAAATAGCTTACCAGCATGCAGGCTAGAGTTGGCAACTTCATTTATTTTTTTAAATGTAAAAAAACAAACAAACAACAAAAAAAACTTACTATATACCACATTAGCGTATTTTCATATCACAAATCAGAAGGTTAACAAATAGAGGGGTGGGGGGGGAGAGATTGTGGTTTGGCTTATTATTTATCGATTAAACCATAAAGTTGTAACAAGTTGCCTCTGGTGTTGCTTACACCAATGCTGCAGAGTTCTAAATAATAAAGTGTAAAATATCCCTTCATTATTCGTAATAAGACATATCTATTTGTGTGGTAGATTGTTGGCATCTTTGTTTCCATGGGAGCAAATGCACATAAACTTAAATGTACTTAAAAAATTAAGTGGTTGCTTGAATTTAAAATCTAGTACCCATATGATCGATATCCTCTAAGCTGCCAGTATGAGGATAATAGAAGCTTGGCGAATTAACAGAGGAATCCAGTGTTTTCCCTGCACCTCTTGCACAACATCACTTTGGGACTCTAGCACTTGCAAGTGATCAACATTCTAGATCTTAAATATTGCCACACATATAATTTTACATTTCTGTATCCATCTGTTCAATGGACCAGTGGGTTTAAATAATCTAAAGGTTATTGAAATTTTGTTCATTGATCACATACAATATGTCAATCATTTATGTTAAACCAGTGTGCTTTAGTGTGTATAACTAAATAATGTTAGACTTCCATGCCTCATAGTAAACGTTCTCAAATCACAGTTTTTTTTCGTACAAAACTTGTAAGGACCTTCTTCTGTACTATAGGTTTGATTTCAAATTCAGCAACTTATCTTTGAGAAATTATCATATATACCTACAATTTTCAGTCTGCTTTTCCCATATTCAACTACAAAAATGAAATCGCAAGGGCCAACATTTTTAACCACTGACCTATATAAGCAATATAAATATAAGACTAATTCAAAGTTAGGCAGTGATTATTTTGTTTTTAAGGATTAAAACATATTTAAAAAAGTAATCTGCAACAAGCAGTTCTGAGAAACTCTACAATTGGCATTTGTAATGTAATGTACAGATACCATACAAATGTGATGTTCATTTTTGTGTCCAGATATTATATCGTTTTTGTAATTTTCTAATATGGCGATACAAAGGTATGTGGAACTCAATGTGACAATTTTTCTCCCAATTTTCCAAAACACAAGGATATAATGGCATATGTGACACTGATAAATAATGAAATACAAAAAAACACAAAGCTCGATTAAAAGGATTCATTATAAAAAATTGGTTTCGCGTTTAATTAGCGGTACAATTTTAAAAATCGGCAGCTTAACCCAAGATAAATGTGTGCGTATGGATTATGGGTTTACGGAATGTGATGTCAGGTCTGAAGGCGGGGTAGGCAGTAACACTGATCAAATAGTGCAAAGTCAGGGTAAAGTGTGGATTATGGCATGAGATAAACAGAGGCCCGAATGCTCAGTAGGATACCATTAAGACATAAAATGGCAAAAAATAAATATCAAAAAATTTTCTTATCAGTGTAGAAAAGTAATTTACTTATTGTATAACCTATAGTCTTGCAAAAAAAGGCCTCAGAAAGTCCACTATTTTCAGAAGGTCAGAAGTTTTACAAATGTAGTGCCTTTTTTGGGGGTCCATTTAAACCAGTGACTCCATGCTTTGTGATGGGTCCGATTCGTCACTGACCAGCGTGGCTCCATTTTTATCCAATGAAATGGGTCCATTTCCGTTCTCCTTAGTACTGATCAAGCTTAGCATTGCCTTGTAGAGGAATTGGTACTGCTCCTAAAAAATGATAAAATATAAAATCCAATTAAATAAATGTCGTGTTTGTTTAATATATAAGCAGGTGAAGTGAACATCAGCAAAAGAAACATGCATGGCTAGCTTTGCTTTACTGATTAACCCAAACATTTTTGTGTTTTTTTTTGTTCTTAAAGGGTTACTTCAGGCACCCTGACAATTTCAGTGACTCGAAGTGGTCGTGGTGCCTGAAGTCTGTATGTGAATGTTTTGCTGGGCAGCATCATCAGCCAGCCTGGAACAAGGCTGAATAATGTTAATTCTTTGATAATCTAGATGCACAGATAATGACTCGTTAACTGAGAACAGGCAAAAAATGAGCATGACTGACATCCGGCTTCTGCAACTCTGCAGAACATCTTCTGGATATCGTAAATCTTGCTTCTGAGGATACCAGATGCATCGCAGGATCAGTGAAAAGGAGTAACCATTTAACGAAGATCAATTTTTTTGTTTTGCCCAATGCAATTCGTTATCAAAGTGTGCATGTGTATATATATATCCTGATGAAAGTTTGTGTGCAACAAACAAACGTTGATTTTTTATGTGAAGCTAATTAAAAGCTAAGTTTTACTATTTGAAAAGTCATGAGAGTGCTATCCGGAATATCTTCTATGTATTTGGCTTGACAAGCACCGGGCAAGTTCCTGGATATGTGGAGTGCAAGATATTTTTTCAATTTTATATATATATATATATAACATGCCAAAATACCAGAGTATTGCAGTATGCAATGAAACCTTTTTTATAGGTTACTAACGAACATAATATTTCAAAGACAAGCTTTCAAAAGTTTCCTTTCTTCCTCAGGTCTGAAGCAATACTGAGGAAGAGAGGAAACTCTTGAAAGTTTGTGTTTGAAATATTATGTTAGTCCAATAAAAAGGTATCATTGCATACTGCAATACTCTGGTATTTTGGCATCTTTTCTACTGGACTAATACAGCTACTACCACAAAGGATTCTGGGTAGGCATATACAAATTAGCTGAACAAAGAATTTTTGCCTCATTCCATTTTTAAACATCGATTCCTTTGAGTCTGTTTGCTGTATACAACAGCTTTGAAACACAACTTAGGAAAAGATGCAAAGTGAACCACTCATGGACAGCTGTTTCCTTGTTAATGCAAATTATATATATATATATATATATATATATATATACACACACACACACACACACCACTATTTTTTTATTATTTGTTACTATTTGATATATATTTAAGATATGCATTTTATATAATGTTTATTTTAATGCATTTTCTGTTCAAAACATGTCCTGTTTTAACAACTCATGTTGAGTAGTGATGGCTTTACATAATGGACATTCTTTCTGAATAATGTTTTATGGTTGTCCAGAATTGAAGACCGACTCCTTTTACTCAGGACAAGAATAGCTTTAAAACAGGAATCTTAAAAAAAAAATATTTTGCCAGCAAATCTTATTATATAAAAACTGAAACATGACATACACAATAAGTAGGGATTAGTCAACCTTGACTGGTTTTATGAGGGCAGTAAATATATTTAGACTGGATCAAAAGATGAAAAGAATGTTAAAGGGACACTATAGTCACCAGAACAACTACAGCTTAATGTATTTGTTCTGGTGAGTATAATAGCTCCCTTCAGGCATTTTCACGCAAACACTGCCTTTTCAGAGAAAAGGCAGTGTTTACATTGCCCCTAGGGACACTTCCAAGTGGCCACTCCTTAGATGGCCACTGGAGGGGCTTCATTGCTCAGGGCTGCACAGTAAGCAGCTCTGTCCCCACGCTCTACATGGAGACTCGGAATTTTCCTCATAGAGACGCACTGATTCAATACATCTCTCTGAGGAGGTCCTGACTGGCCAAAACGGCATTTGGCCCTGTCCCTGTTTAGCCTACGGGAATTTTATTGACACAAAATCGGCCATTTTGATGATGTCATAAAGGGGGCGGAGCCAGCGCCAGCAGACCCATGCGACGCTGGATATAAGGTGAGTTTTAAACTTTTATAGGGGAGCTAAGGGGGGTAAGCCACCTAAATGGTGGTTTTAACACTATAGGGTCAGGAATACATATTTGTGTTCCTGACCCTATAGTGATCTTTTAAGTAACTCATAAATAATATTCACAAAGTTATGTAGCAACTGCTATTTAGATTAAAAATGCATGTTAGTGAAACATTATTTTTCTCTTGTTAACTTACAATATCTGTGAATACTCCTGGCCTCATGAGATTTATCATCTTGGCTACCTGGTATACATCAACAGCATTTTCATTTTCCAACTGCTGGGATAATGTAGCAAGAGCACAGAGGGTTCCTGCTGAAACTGCGCCAAACCTATAAACAAATGGATAATGTCTCAGTCATGAAGCTTTATAACGAGATGCATATAATAACAGCAGACATACTTCATTTTATAGAAAGGATCTGTGAAAAGTATTGCACTCATATATGCTGCAAAATGTGAGCCACTACAACACTAGTGTTCCTTCCCAACATCACACACAAATAAAGTGCAATACAATAACAAAATGGACTATAGCAGACACCAGTTACTTAGTGAAACACTCCTAGAGATAATTTGTACACTTACTCCTTGGATTACACCTGTCTTGAAGAGAAGGGTAAGTATTACATTATATCCCTAGGATTGCTCCACAAAAATACTGGTGTCGGCTATAGCCATTCTTGCCACCCAGTGGTTGTTTTTGTTTTATACTTCTTTTTATATTCAAGGTCTACATTAGAAATTATATTCCCTGTACCAATATGTCGGCAACAAAATATCTAATTACTAATTATATTGCAAATATATAATAATGAAATGGTAATAATTTGATCATTTCTCAGAAAAAACATTGGCAACTGAAACAGAACACCGGGAAATGTATCAGAGCGTCACCACAGCAACACTGATGCAATAGATCAGGGCCGGTGAGGGAGATTGAGCAGAGACGAGAAGATCTCCCCGTCTGTTTGGCTAGCCAGTGAAGAAGATCCTTGATCCTTGATCTCCCCACCGGCTCTTCCGTCCCTCTTGTGCCTGCCGCCCTGCCCTTATAACAAACCCGGCCCTGTTCATGGCAATGGTAAATACCTAACCTACTCACCTGACACTCAGCTGTAAATCTCTGAGCAACACTGCAAAACTGGGGAGAGAACTGGAAACACCACCATTCTATCAGTAGCATAAAGACGAGAATTACATTTTGTAGCAGCTAAAGTAACAGAGCTAGTCTTTCCTCTGCTGACTTACGCCTTGTCAATTTGTCCATTATTTCCACTTGAACCACCATGAGGGTTTGCCTCAGCCTCCTCTCTGACCTGTAAGTCTGAAACGCTACTGTAAAGTGTTGAACAAGAACAAGACTTAAAAATAGATCTTACATTTGTTTCTGTTTGTTTCTGACCTGATCTGAAACCACTGCAACTACGTTTGTTTTGTTGTCGACTTCATCAAGAAAAGTTTTTATTTTCCTCTATTAAATCTTGCAGTTCAAATCACCACATGCCTAAATCCCCCTTAGCTGTTAGCTTGCTAACCTAATTACACTAAACAAGGTTGAATCCTGAAGCTCTTAGCAGCTCTACTGAAGGTCTACATCTTGCTATTAAAAAACATCTTATTCTGTCACAAGAGTCTGCTTGTCCAATTAGTCCAGCTGCAGAAAGTCCTATAGGAATGTCCAAGTCTAATTACCGGCCCTGACTTAGTTATACTACCCGTGTCCTGCTACTGAATTTCATTTCTATCTGTTGTCACGTTTCATACTGAGAAAATTGCCACTGAAAAGTAACATGCAGCTAATGAGGTCAAGGGCGTCATTATCGCGCCTTTGTCCAGATTGTTAAAAACTGCCTCGAGAGGCTTCAGAGACAAAATTCAGAGAAGAGTACAAAGAATAGTTTTATGGTATCCATGAGGATATGGACCAATCTAATAAACACGCTGTACCAAATTTAATGAACAATGCATTTAAAGTCATTTGTCAAAGCAAAAAAAAAAAGCAAAGCAAAATAAGCAAGAGGTCTGAGTGGATTGTTACAATAACAGAGTCACTGAAGCATATCGTGCCATAGTTTTCCATTTCCACACACTAATTCAGTTAATACAATCTAAGCCCTTCTCAGATTAAATTGATACAAGACAGATAAACATGTATATGTGTGTATGTATACCAATTTCTATTGAAACCTGTAATAAAAATGAAAAAAGAGGGCACACTCTTTACACACCAAGTGTTTCAGCAAGCTAATGCGCTCTAGAGGTCTGGAGTGTCCCTTTAAGTTTAATTCAATGTATTAACCTTTTAAAACACGAGAAGTGAAATTCTGATGACAGTTGTTCTTTAATTACATACAGTTGTTATACCAACATTATAATACATGCAATCGATGTGGGTAAACCGCACGGCAGGAGGAGGTCGGCTAGGATAAAGGGAGGTGAGTCTCCATCAGAGTCCCGTGCAGTCGTGGAGCGATTGGACCGTGCGGCAAGAGGTAGACTAGGACCGAGGGAGGTGAGTTTCCCTCAGTGTGCCACACGGTCGCATGGAGCGGTCAGACCGCGCGTCAGGAGTAAGTAATGCCACATTTACACTGAAGCCAGACTTAGAGGAGCTCTGGAGTCATAGCTTCAAAAGAGGATTGCCTGTTGCAAATCCTCTGACATCTATCACATCCCTATATAATTTAAATTAACCCCTTCTGATATCTATCCTCTACAATCAAAATGGCCATACAACCTCTACCAAGTAGGCAATTCATGTATACACTACACAAATTACATTAAATAGCAATATTCTATAAGGCAACAATGAATTTTGCACCCTTGGTGTCACACTTTCCACAATGTATACATTTTACATAATTTACAATGATAAAAAAAAAAAAAGTGTTCGGAAACTAAGCAACCTCAAACAATCTAAAGTTTTACTTGATTTTTATACTTTTTCTTCAGTGCTTCCACTCTTCGTAAAGTAATAGATCCTATTTCTCTTCTCATTGAGCACATAAGATTCACATTAGTCCGAGTTAAAAACATGACATTTGCATGGAAATGGCCCAGATAATTTTAAAAAATGAGTTGCTCACAATCTGGCAACATATGGAGAGAGGGCTAATGACTTGCAAATCTTTAGAGAAGAATTTGATAACCTTAAACTACAAACAAATTAAGGCACAAATCATCATATTAATGCTATACCAGCTTGGCATTTCTAGATTCATATTTCTCAAACTAATTTGTGGATGTAATTATTCCAGAGTTTAAAGTTCTATATTTGCTGGGTATTCTGCGGAAGGAGAATTAAGCTCATTTTCAGCTGCATTTCCTTAAGCGATAATTAAAAAATAAAATTAAAAAAAATACTAGCTAATGTGTATTAAAATAATAATAAAAAATAAGCTTTACAAAATATGATAAATATGCCAGAAAAAAAGCAATTTAGTAATAAATAATTCCCTTAATGCTGTTATAAACACTGCACTCCTCACTTTATTCCTATACAAGAATTGTAAAAGTAATGATATCCTTGATCTAATACAACATAGTAATTAATATTTCCACATGACTGGGCTATAAACTGGCAAAAACTGTTGAATTAAAATAAATAGAAGTTTATTTCTTAATTTTTTTCTAATTGGAATATTTACCGTTGTTTTGGATTAGCAGTATTTTTGAAACGAAGATATACATAACATATAGCAACTATACTTTCTTGCAGAAACCTGGGAAGGTACTTGTAGATGGAGATGGCAACATGTATAGAACATTGTCCATACAGGGCTCTGAACATTCCCACTTTTGTCGAGACAGGCCCGATTTCAGGGTCGCGTCCTATTTTCCTGATTTAGTTCACTGGTTTCCTGCATCCGGGGACACCAGGAAACTGTACTCAGGCAGCACAGAAAGAGAGCATTATTAGATCACTCTTTGCATGATCCTGCAAGTTGGGGGCTCGCAACAATGCTGTCTGATACTAGGTTGGGTGGGTGGGCACCTGCCCTTTATCAGTGGGTGGGCACCCGCCCTTTATGGGCAGATCAGCAAAGTATGGGTTAATAACACACGTTATAAGGCCTGCCCACCAGTCCAGGTACATACTTCCCAATGTTTGGATGTATGCCCCATACGAGAACTTAGATGACCAAGAGCAGCCTTCCTCCTTTGACATGTTGGAATGATGTATGTAGAAGCAATTATATACAGGGAGAGTGGACCTCCTTCCACTATAACATATAAAATGTGCATACATTGTTTTTGGTGCTTGAAGTATTCCTTTAAAATTTAAGCACTATTAAAGCACTATGTGCTTTTCATCATTGAACATTTGAACATTCTGGGGTTTGTTTTTTGTTGTTGGTTTTCTTGTGGGGAGGTTGTTTTTTTTTTTTTTTTTTTAAAACACTGGCAGTTCTAGATTCCCTTGTATACTTTACTCCTTCAGAGAACATTTAGTTTTGCTAAACTGGTCAAACTGTCGATTTAAATGACGCTGATGAGGAGTGAAAAGGTCTTTAAAGATTATGTAAGTGACATTAAAACACGAGCAGTTAACTTGAGTAACAAATCTGCAAAACTGATGAATAACTTCCTTTGAAATACAAGCTCAGCAAAAAGCTGTAGAAGTACAACTGAATCAACTAAAATTTTAGACAAGATTGAGTGGCACTATTCAGTTTTCAGCTATTTCAAGAAATAAATGTAGCTTCTATCATATATAAACGTAGAAACATAGAATGTGACGGCAGATAAGAACCATTCGGCCCATCTAGTCTGCCCAATTTTCTAAATACTTTCATTAGTCCATGGCCTTATCTTATAGCTAGGATAGCCTTATGCCTATCCCACGCATGCTTAAACTCCTTTACTGTATTAACCTCTACCACTTCAGCTGTAAGGCTATTCCATGCATCCACTACTCTCTCAGTAAAGTAATACTTCCTGATATTTTTAAACCTTTGTCCCTCTAATTTAAGACTATGTCCTCTTGTTGTGGTAGTTTTTCTTCTTTTAAATATAGTCTTCTCCTTTACTGTGTTGATTCCCTTATGTATTTAAATGTTTATATCATATCCCCCCTGTCTCGTTTTTCCTCCAAGCTATACATGTTAAGATCATTTAACCTTTCCTGGTAAGTTTTATCCTGCAATCCATGAACCAGTTTAGTAGCCCTTCTCTGAACTCTCTCTAAAGTATCAATATCCTTCTGGAGATAAGGTCTCCAGTACTGCGTACAATACTCCAAGTGAGGTCTCACCAGTGTTATGTACAATGGCATGAGCACTTCCCTCTTTCTACTGCTAATACCTCTCCCCATACAACCAAGCATTCTGCTAGCATTTCCTGCTGCTCTATTACATTGTCTGCCTACCTTTAAGTGATCAGAAATAATTACCCCTAAATCCCTTTCTTCAGATGCTGAGGTTAGGACTCTATTAAACTTTTCTGTACTCTGCCCTGGGCTTTTTACATCCAAGATGCATCTTGCACTTATCCACATTAAATGTCAGTTGCCACAACTCTGACCATTTTTCTAGTTTACCCAAATCATTTGCTATTTGGCTTATCCCTCCTGGAACATCAACCCTGTTACATATCTTAGTATCATCAGCAAAAAGACACACCTTACCATCAAGACCTTCTGCAATATCACTAATAAAAATATTAAAGTGAATGGGTCCAAATACAGATCCCTGAGGTACCCCACTGGTGACAAGCCCATGCTTCGAATATACTCCATTGACTACAACCCTCTGTTGCCTGTCACTCAGCCACTGCCTTACCCATTCAACAATATTGGAATCCAAACTTAAAGATTGCAGTTTATTGATAAGCCTTCTATGTGCAACAGTGTCAAAAAGTATTTTGGAGCAGGTCTGCTGTTACTGGGTCACCTGGATTTGGTGGTGCCTTGGCAGGGTCTGATGTTTTGCTGGCAGTGGCTCCTATGTCCAGATCGGCTGTGAAATCCTCAGAGGAGTAAGAGGAAAAATCATCAGCCAGCGCCATTTTGTCCCAGGAGGACCTGTGTGAGCTCCGGAGCATTTCTCCGATGTCCCGGTTTGTAGGGGCTTTGTCTGCCCTAGTTTTCTTTGATTTTTTTGCCCATATCTATCTGTGGTACTGCTGCCGAGGTGAGTGTCCAATTTGGGGCTCGTTACCCCCGTTTAATAGCTCAATTTCTCCGGCTGAGACACGGAGCTCCGAGGCATGCGACCGTCTCGTTCTCCGGCTCCGCGTTTCAGTTTTTTCACATTAAAATTCGCCAGGTTGGTTATGTTGCCTTTGAGACCGTACGGTAGCCCAGGAATGAAAGTTACCCCCATGATGGCTTACCCTTTGCAATAGTAGACAACCCAAGGTATTGCAAATGGGGTATGTTCAGTCTTTTTTTAGTAGTCACTTAGTCACAAACACTGGCCAAAATTGGGGTTCAAACTAGTTTTTTGCATTTTCAAATATTAACACTAACTTTGGCCAGTGTTTGTGACCAAGTGGATACTAAAAAAGACTGGACATACCCCATTTGCAATACCTTGGTTTGTCTACTTTTGCAAATGGTATGCCTTCATGGGGGTCATTCTTATTCCTGGGCAGTGGCGTACATACCAGGGTCGCGGCTGCGACCGGGCCCGGCCCACCAGGGGGCCCGGCCGCCCTGCGACCCAGGTATGTACCCACAGGGCCAGCCTCTTCTGCTGGGGGGCCTAGGAGCCGGCCACCTCCGGGCCCCCCGAGGCTGGCCCTGCTGTCACCCGGCTGGCTTGCGGGCGCGCGAGGGAGCACTGTCCCCTGGGTGCTCCCTCTTCAGCTCCCTCGCTCCATCTTCCGGCTCCGGCATCAGTACGCGGCGCGCGAGGGAGCTGAAGAGGGAGCACCCAGGGGACAGTGTTCCCTCGCGCGCCCGCCAGCCAGCCGGGTGACTGCCTGGCCAGCAACACCACTGGACCCCAGGGAATCCCCCCAGCTCTCCCACAGGTAAGGAGGCTGGGGGGATTAAATAAAAAAAAAAAAAAAAAAAGGTTTGAGTGTGTTAGTGTTAGTGAGTGTGTGTGTGTTAGTGAGTGTGTGTGTTAGTGTTAGAGTGTGTGTGTTAGTGAGTGTGTTAGTGTTAGAGTGTGTGTGTTAGTGTTAGTGAGTGTGTTAGTGTTAGTGAGTGTGTGTGTGTTAGTGAGTGTGTGTGTGTTAGTGAGTGTGTGTGTGTTAGTGAGTGTGTGTTAGTGAGTGTGTGTGTGTGTGTGTGTTAGTGAGTGGGTGTGTGTTAGTGAGTGGGTTAGTGTTAGTGAGTGGGTTAGTGTTAGTGAGTGTGTTAGTGTTAGTGAGTGTGTTAGTGTTAGTGAGTGTGTGTGTTAGTGTTAGTGAGTGTGTGTGTTAGTGTTAGAGTGTGTGTGTTAGTGTTAGAGTGTGTGTGTTAGTGTTAGAGTGTGTGTGTTAGTGTTAGAGTGTGTTAGTGTTAGTGAGTGTGTTAGTGTTAGTGTTAGAGTGTGTGTGTTAGTGAGTGAGTGTGTTAGTGTTAGTGAGTGTGTTAGTGTTAGTGAGTGTGTTAGTGTTAGTGAGTGTGTTAGAGTGTGTGTGTTAGTGAGTGTGTTAGTGTTAGTGAGTGTGTTAGTGAGTGTGTTAGTGTTAGTGAGTGTGTGTGTTAGTGTTAGAGTGTGTGTGTTAGTGTTAGAGTGTGTGTGTTAGTGTTAGAGTGTGTGTGTTAGTGTTAGAGTGTGTGTGTTAGTGTTAGAGTGTGTGTGTTAGTGTTAGAGTGTGTGTTAGTGAGTGTGTTAGTGTTAGTGAGTGTGTGTGTGTGTTAGTGGTAGTGAGTGTGTGTGTGAGTGTTAGTGAGTGTGTGTTAGTGTGTGTTAGTGAGTGTGTGTTAGTGAGTGTGTGTTAGTGAGTGTGTTAGTGTGTGTGTGTGTGTGTGTGTGTGTGTTAGTGAGTGTGTTAGTGAGTGCGTTAGAGTGTGTGTGTGTTAGAGTGTGTGTGTGTGTTAGAGTGTGTGTGTGTGTGTTAGAGTGTGTGTGTGTGTGTGTGTGTTAGAGTGTGTGTGTGTGTGTTAGTGAGTGTGTGTGTTACAGTGTGTGTGTTAGTGAGTGTGTTAGTGAGTGTGTTAGTGTTAGTGAGTGTGTTAGTGTTAGAGTGTGTGTGTTAGTGTTAGAGTGTGTGTGTTAGTGAGTGTGTTAGTGTTAGTGAGTGTGTTAGTGTTAGTGAGTGTGTGTTAGTGTGTGTGTCTGTTACTGAGTATGTTTGTGTGTGTCTGTCACTGAGTGTGTGTCTGTCAGTAAATGTGTGCGTCTGTTCATGAGCGTGTGTGTGTGTCTTAAGCACTTACCTTTCTCCAGCGCCGGACTCCCTTAACGCTGGGGATCTCTCCGTACCCATCCGCCTCTCAGCTCCGAATGCACATGCGTGGCAAGAGCCACGCGCGCATTCAAACCGCCCATAGGAAAGCATTACTCAATGCTTTCCTATGGACGTTCAGCGTCTTCTCACTGTAATTTTCACAGTGAGAATCGCAGAAAATCCTCGAGCGGCTGTCAATGAGACAGCCACTAGAGGCTGGATTAACCCTCAGTGAAACATAGCAGTTTCTCTGAAACTGCTATGTTTTCAGCTGCAGGGTTAAAACTAGAGACCTGGCACCCAGACCACTTCATTGAGCTGATGTGATCTGGGTGTCTGTAGTGGTCCTTTAAGTGTATGTGTTTATGCATGCACTGGCATACATACCGCGGTCGCACGGGTCGCAGCCCTGCGACCAGGTGCCCACCGCCATGTGTTGCGGCCCCAGCCTGCGCAGAGTAAGCGCTCGCGCGGGGGGAGGGGGGGGGCCCGGATCAGTTTTTGCACCGGGGCCCCATGGGTTGTGTGTACGCCACTGTTCCTGGGCTACCATATGGTCTCAAAGGCAATGTAACCAATCTGGCAGTTAAGTACACATGGATGAATCAAAATCTGAATACTGGAAAAGGAAGCTTTTTGACTGCAATTAAATCCACAATGGCTGAGCTAACGGTTGGGAGTCTCGAAAGTGGATGGAAGTAACCTCGCCCACTTTTATTATTTTTTTTTTTTAATGCAATGTCTGTTTTTTTGTGTTTAAGGATGCAGTAGACATGATTTGCAAGCAACTTTTTAAACTCTGGGTCAATTCACTAAAAATAAACTCAACTACGCACTGTTTCCCATGCCATTGTCAAGAGATTCTTGCACTGCTCCATGTTTTCAGTATTTCTTTCACTTGGTTTTAATAATGGCAACTAACCGTTTATTTCATAGTGGGATCAGCCATTGCAAGGACAGTATTATACATGGAGGGTGAATGCCCCTTACCTTGAATATGTATTTGTGTTCATAACTTGTTCATCAGAATAAAATGTAACCATAAGGAACACTTGCCATTTGTTCTAAATATAAAGGCTACTTATTTGTTTTTTTCTGTCCAACAGAAAATAACAAAAATACAAGGATAAATAGTTGTTTATAGGAAGCTCAATATGATGATGCCTCAAGCGTTTTATGTTGAAGGCTACCGAAATAAAACAAGGACATTCAATAAAATCACAACACATTTTCCACCTATAAGAGAAGAATTCTTTATAGCGAGGAAACAATGATCACTATTAAATGGTGGACATTTATATTTTAACACGAACGTTAAAGCAGTTTTCACTACTAGCAGCCCAAGGCAACATTTATTGCCTCTATTCTTTAGTATTCTCAATAATTTTACTCCTGAAAGTGTAGAAATGTGACCCTTCTGCTGCAGCAGTCCCTATAAAAAATAACAATAATAATAATAATATATATAATAATAATGATATGTGATATGTATAAATATATATATATAAAATTCATAAAATCTATAAAATTCAATGGAAGCTTTCATTTAAATTGTATTTTCTGCCTGGATTCTACCACACAATACCAATATATAAATAAAACATTTTCAGATTTTTTTTTTTATCCCACAATGCGTAACAGTCAACGTGTTGGACCACTGTTAGTGTTTTCTTTATTTTATAAAATAATGCTAGTAGGGACTAGTTACATTTTTTTTTGTGATAACAAGTCAACTGCTTGTCCTCAACAGCTTAAATTCCATGTACATCCATTACTAACCACCCCCCCCTAAAAAAAAAACCAAGATAAATGTGAGTATTTCATGGATACATACTCATCGTGCACAATGGTAGGTCCGTCTCTCGTTAGAGCTTCTTCCTTTATCACGTTAATCAGTTCAAATGCACTGCTTATTGGAGCATCAGGGTTAGGCCATTTTGGACACTGAAAGTGACGTACTTCCAAAACGTAGTCATCCTATAAAAGAGAATTATAAATAAATGACCAGGCATTTGAGAAAGAAGTGTTTATTTGTTAAGTTCCATTAGTTGGAGTAATTCCACAAGAAGTGGTTAAGAGAATGTTAACCTAGGTTTTCTTTTGATAAACATCTTATCTTTTTAAATCATTTTATATCCTCAAAATATCACTGTCAGTCATGTACTGTAAACTTGAATATTAAATAATGCTCACTTGTTCATCCTAAATTTAACATTTTTAGTCCAGTGTTAAGTACTGCATTTACTGTGCCTAAAGAGTACCTACTCGGGCCTGCCGCAAGGGTTGTACAGGCAATGATTGGGTAAAAGGCCCACTCAAGCAAGGAGGCGCCAGCATGGGCAGTGTAACACAATGCATGTTATCTCCTAACTAGACTGAATTGGCAAGTCATACAGTGCCCCTAACCAGACCAAATGGACAGCTCCCATTGCAATGGTTCGGCACTGCTGACAAGAGGTGGTGACATTTCACTTCCTACCAGTATGCACGATGCAGCAGGAATTCACCAGTAATTACACTTTATCACTAGACACCCAGGAAGCCACCCTCTAGCACCCAAAATAGGCTATTGGGAGAGTAGCTGAAACATACAATATGTAATTCTATGTGCGTGCATTTGTGTGTGTGCGCGTGTAGCTCTATATGCGTGGTACATGTGTCAGAGGAAGAAGCATACACCTTTTTATAAATGGCACATAGATTTCTGATGGCAGCTGACACTTGGAGTGTTCCTTTAAATATTCATATCTGTTAAATGACATAAAACCTGCACTGTATTTATCTTACCATAACGCCCTTTTTATTACCAGTTTGTGTGCTCGCACACTAAACTATCCAAACATTATTAACTCCAGATTTTATACAGCTGTATTATCCAGATTTTGTTTCCATCTTTACTAACCCTATTTTAAAAGGCGACATAGCTCACATATTAATTAACCCTGTGCATCTGTGATACTGAATCAGACAGAAAATTCCTGTTCACTCACGTTCAACACATTCTATGAGAAGCATTCTGTTTCAAGAGCTTTGTGATTACTATGTATGTGCTGTATGTTCCCAGTGCTTCTGAATGAGAATCAGCGATTTGGCCCAGATAGCATCAATATTGATCACCTCCCAGGGGTGGATCAGCACTGCAGAAGGGAGATGGTTGTAGCACTAAATTGGAGTTGAGATTATTTTTTAATTTATAAACAGGGGAACAGACTCTAAAATAAAAAGAAAGAAACCCTCCAACGTGAAAAGTATCATTTATTTTTAATGTTGGAGTGCCCCTTTAATTCTGTATATCTGTGATACAGCTTGGCTCTTTACTCCCCCTTCTGAGTCACAGATTTTTGGAAACTATTGACCGCCAAACACAGTTTTCTTTCCTACATTGCACATTAATCAGAACAGTTAAGATTCAGAAGGAAGTGAGTGTGCTTGGAACACGGACACCAACAAACCGCCTCAGACCGAGAAATAGCTTTATTATGCCTTTAAACTAAGTGCACCATTGCCTCCAGTGCAGTGCCTTACCTGTGTTGCTTCAAGTATAAAATCATGGATGATAATTTGCTCTTCATTAGAGAGACACAACCGGTCTTTGCTGATAAGGGTAACAGTGAAGGTCTCACAGTTCATCGATTCTTCACGGCTTGGCCAATAAACAAATTCATCCTCCGCCTAGCAACAAAGAAAAAAACAAAGACAAAAATAAAAACACGTATTGACCGAGTCCAGGAATTGGTATTATTGTATGACTCTAAAAAGAAGCGGTATTATTGTTTGAACTTGGGTTAAATTATTAATGTCAGGGTATAATGGGGTTACATTTGTATTATCAAAAAGCTTTTTTTTAGCTGTTTTCAGCTTAAGGTTAAAACACTTTTGCTGATCTCTTTCTTTATAGATAAAAAAAAAAAGGAAGAAAAAAAAATCTAATTAGTCTTATTTTACTGCAAGAACAATTTTTGAGTTACATTCTTTCTCTCTAAATTAGCTTCTCGGTATCACAAACAAGATTCATTATTCATAAGGCATGGAAAACAAAAATCACACTCCTTGACCGATAACATTAAAAAAGTACATTTGACAGATGTTTTATTTCTGGCCAATTTAGTGCTTATTAAGTATACACACAGACACAAAAAAAAAGAAATTGAAAGAAAAAAAAGAAAAAACACAGAATTAACCCATTTTAAGAAGACACGAATCTGAACAGATTAATAGGTTTGTTTACAGTGTCAGCAAAGTAAGAATAAAAAAAGAGCACACTCATCAATTCGGAAAAAAATTGATTTAACCATGTATACACTGAGAGAGAATACAATGTATTTACTGAATATACCAGACCATTTACTAGCACACAATACCAGGCAGATCTTTACACCCTACCATCAGACTGGTTCATGGAAGATGAGAAGATAAAGGGGGCAGCTGAGACACATACAGATTGCCAAAAAGAGATTAAGTGCACACGTGCAGTGCATTTGTTATGTGTGTAGAAGAGAATAATTTAAGTTGCTATCCCATCTATTTTCCAGCGGTATTCCACAGAAGTAGGGCACCAGTAGATTAATGCTTGATGGTGGGACACGCCACCTATGTCAGGACAGTCCCATACAAACAGCACGTGAGTCATCAGAAGATTATGCAGACAAAGCATGAATTCATTAACATTTCCGCCACCACAAAATTCAAACTGCATGAATAATTACTCCCCCCCCCCCCCCCATTATCTTTCATTCTATACTGAAATTGGTTATACGACACTGATCTATGCTGCGTATATCTATTTTAATCAATAAATGTTATTTAAAAAAAGAAAATGCTAAATCACCCAGTATGGAATTCCAAAGATGAAATTCCTCCCAACGATTCCAGTTTCAGTGAGACATTCCCAATTTGTGGATCCTATCCCAACATTCCTGGTTTGCGCCATAATGTCCCACTTCTGTGGACAGCATTCAATTATCCCCAACAAGTGCGGTGAAAATACAAACTCAAACCCGAACTAAATTTAAGGCATTGGTACATCCGCGGGTGAAAGGATAACAATAGGATATATAAAGCACTACAACTCATAGTTAAAGGGAAACTATGTATTCTCTCCTAGTGTGCCACTAAAGAACACATTGAAAGTAATTCAGATTTCATGCTAACCTTTTTTTCATGTGGTTTCCTTTTAAATAAATATTAATGATATAGTACTCAACAACAACAACAACAACCACCCATTTAAGCCCAAACGAAGAAAGGGCAAACACTGCAAATAGGAAAAGGTGTGAATAGAAACAATGCTTCATTCTCCTCTTCTCTGTAGGCTTTTCCTATGCCGACTGCCAGGTTTAAAGGACAGAGTGTATAACAATGATTGGCAGGAGCTAGGATGGCACCAACCAGTTGCAAGATAAAAGGTGTGGATTTCCAAAACTTGCTTTTCTCACTCCTCATAAATAAATATTTGTGAAATTTATGGGAAAAGCAAAGCTGAAAACTGTCAGTTCCCTGTTAAATAATGATTTAAAGCCCAGCTAAATCTTAAAATGGATCACAATTCCAGACATTCCCTTTGTTAATTTTTTTGTTCTTTTCTTTCTGATGGTTTAACGTAACGTAAGCGCGCAAGAAGAGAGTTCTGTTTATTTTAAGATGCCAATTAATTTTCAAGTTGTATCTAAAGTGAAGATTCTCGTCTACATGTCCCCAAATTATATATTTAGTTTTTGACTAATCACTGCGCTCACCGCTGTCTAATGCGGATAAGACTCGCATAATTGCATTGCACAGAGTGTTTCCAGATCACTATGGCGTTGACTGGCCCATACACCAATAATGATGATTCTGTTAACAATCACATTAGGAAAATGAAGTGAGCTTGTTATAGATACGCAAGTTGTGCAGAGAGTCATATTTTTTTTTCTCCCTTTCCTCTTCTGACAGCCACATTTTCAGCATGTCCTAATGATGACAGTCCACACCAAATATATTGCCATCAGTCAATTTGTTGCAGCAGTAACTTAATGTTGTAATAATTTATTGAAGTGAACCATGACTACCTGTCACATTAAGACATTAACATTAAAGGCAGACAAAGAGAATCTCATGTGACACAATTAAAGATAAGTAAATGGATAGTGCTCTCTATTAAATGTGAAATTACGCAAGTGCATGGGGTGGTTACCAGTAAAAGAAAGAAATTGTGTTTTAAAAGAGAAATGACACTTTTCCGACACACCGTGTTGACGAATGTACCGCTGCAAATGGCATAGCGTAGGCAAGTGTACGCTTAGCACCACATCACTTTCTGGTTCACAGGTGGCATCAACGTCCCATGATGCTTTGGGAATTCACGTTCGCTCAGACATCAGCTGCCAAATTGCTGTATGACTGGATGCACGTGTGAGTATTCCTTTCTGTTCGCCATATGCACACATGCACTTTGTGAGCTACAGGGTTATGCTAAAACTGTGCAAGCAAACGTTACCCATGTTGGTTAACTTAGTTGCTTACGATGTTATATTATAGCTAGATCGCATACTTCTTAACTATCCTGAAACTGACGGGGCAGCCCCGACTTGGTAAGCCATGGTTCGATGATTTATTTTTTTCTGTCCTGCATCTGATGACACAGTGAAAATATCCAACAAAGCATTATCAAATGCCATGCTCAGCTAAGTGGATGATGGGTAATTTCTATCCATGTAAACTACCACTACACTGCACACAGGCAGCCATGACTGGCTTGGTGAGCAAGGGCCGTCTGTCAGCATGCAGGTGTTTACATCATTAGTGATGCACATTGTTTTGCTAGCATACATGCTGGGAGGTATTTGACCACAAAGAAATAATTAGAGACAAAAGTGGTCAGGAAATTTGAAGGTTAAAGGAACTCTATAGCGATAGGAATACAAATATGTATTCCTAACGCTATAGAGCCCTAGTCACCATTTAGGTAACTAGGGCACCGTTCCACGGCGAATAAATGGTTATTAAATCATTTATTTGCTTACCATAATCCAATGCCGGGCTCCCTCGGCACTGGTGACCACTTCTCTTCCAACGATGTCTGCGTCCAAGTGGAGCCGAATGTGCATGCGCAGCCAGAGGTGCGAGCACATTCAAATCCGCCCATAGCAAAGCATTACTCATATGGTAGTATGGGGATCTTTTTTGACACTGGACTCCATGAGGACATCCAGCATCAAATAAGTGCGATTTACTCCGTGTAAATCGTGGAAGCGCCTATAGCGGCTGTCAGGGAGACAGCCACTAGAGACTGGATTAACCCTGCAGTGTAAACATAGCAGTTTCTCTGAAACTGCTATGTTTTCAGCTGCACGGTTAAATCTAGGGGGACCTGGCACCCTGACCACTTCATTGAGCTGAAGTGGTCTGAGTGCCTATAGTGGTCCTTTAACTCTGTAAATAGTGCTGCAATTAGCAATGGAATGCTTATCTTTCTGGGGCAAGGAGGTAAGCACTAAAGTAAAATAAGGTAATAGATTCTATTTAAAAGTATATGAGTATCTTTAAAAAAACAAAACACAAAAACAGCACAAAAGAAAAAGGAAAAAGAAAAAGAAACACACAAAAAAGGTAAACAGGTAAATTAACTTTGCACTTACCAAGCTCTGATTATCTGGCAGCATAACTATGATCTGTGCATTATGATCCCAGATCATCCTCCAGAAGTCTTTAGTTGTATGTGGCATGGGATGTTGGGTTATAATAAATTCATTGCTTCTTAAATAACCCTGTAAGAAAACACGATAATTATTAGGAGAGCTCTTCACACCTAACAGCAAAGATACAACTGGGAGGGAGGGGTGGACCTGAAACTCATGGTGGTTGGGAGAGCTCTGCATATCAGCCTATATTTTAAGCCACTTAACAACCAGTCCCCTTGTTTGGCACATTTGGTGACCTACCGGTACTCAATATCAATCCTAGGGTCACACTCCACAAACAAGCAAAAAAAGGTCCGCGCAACCAGAATTATTACCAGGGTGTTATCCAAGTTTTGGGCACTTGGACTTTGCCCATGCATATGCATATATTCTTCTGCAGGGTCCAGCAAGGCCTAGTGCTGCCGACGGGAATGATAGGAGACCAATCTCTTATGCAGTCGAGCTTTACCACCTCATAGCGTGTTCACATTGTCCTGACTCCCCCCTTTTCGACTGGTGGGGGTCCCCACTGACCGATCAGATTTTCTCATGCACTCTCTTTGCCACTCTTGCTAAGCAAGCATACTTACAAGACTGACAACTGACAACAACAATGTTTTCTAGATAGTCATGTCTACTAATATGCATAAACCTTAATTTCTGTCTAGGTTTGATTCTTCTGACTATTTACTTAAAAAAAATGTGCAGTTTTATCAATGCCTTGTTACTTGTATGATTTGTGTTTCAATCTCCTTGCTATTGCTGTTGGGACATTGCAAAAAAGAACATTAAAAATAAAGAATAAAAAAAATAAACAGACTCGTCATTTTCAGCCAGTTATTTTTTAGTTCTATATAACTATGTAACATATAAAAGAGCTATTTATATATGGAATCTGCTTACTTTTTACTAGGTTTAATTCCAGATTAGACATAGAATAAGATTTTTCATTATTCATGCACTTTCTCGTCATTGGCCAAGTTTCATATTTAGCTGCATTTTGATTAGATAAAGCACCAAGACATTAGTCAGAATGTATCTTTCACTATAACTGTGTTCATTCTCCTATCTCTCCCTCTCTCCTGCCCTCCTGGAACATGTCACAAATTGCCTCTCTTCTACCTCTAACTGAATGTTTTCCATTGTTTTCCAATGTTTTTTTTATTTTTTTATTTAATCTTTCCAAAACTGAACTTTTCATGCCCCTCTCCCTCCCCCCATGTAGGCCACCTCAATCTATCTCCTGCACATTAATGTGATACAAACTTGCTGCCTTTTGACTAGGTCATACGTTTTATCCTCCAGTTCAGTCTGTTCCCAAATCCTGTAAAAATATTGCTTGCATTTGCCCTTTTCTGACTCAAGGTACTTGTTCGTGCCCTCATCATTTCCCCAAATTGACTAATTGGCTAACTAGTCTTGGCCTTACCATTTCCCCTCTTTAGTCTATATATTTACAATACTGCCAGTCTCCTCTTACTGATTGACCGCTACTTCCACACTTCGCCAATAATTACATTGGCTTCCTTTACCCTCCAGGATCCAATTCAACCTGCCACCACTAATTTACAAAGCCCTCAATAAGTCCTCTCCTCACTGCATCTCTTCTTTAGTCCTCTTCATGGCAATGATGTACCCTGATGGCAGTGGGCTCTTTCAGCAGGATAATGCTTTGAGGAACGTGACAAAGAGTTCAAAGTGTTGATTTGGCCTCCAAATTTCTCAAATCTCAACAAATCCAATCAATTGAGGCGCCACCTCGCAACTTGCAGGACTTAAAGGATCTTCTGCTAATGTCTTGGTGCCAGATACCACAGGACATGTTCAGAGGTCTTGTGGAGTCCATGAATCAATTTTAGAGCTGTTTTGGCAGCAAAATGGGTACCCACACAATATTAGGAAGGTGGTTTTAATGATGTGGCTGATCATTGTATATTCTCATTGCAGTTGGAAGCTGTCAAGAGGTAACACAATTAAGCACAGTTTCTGAATATAAACTTAAAGGAACACTCCAGACACCATAACTACTACAGTGTAAAGAGTCATACGGTTATAGAATGGTTTGACTTTTTAACTGGCTGAGCTTATTGACCGAGAACATACAAAAAAAGAGGAGAAAGAGTTGGAGTCACATAACATATGGGAATATTGGAATATTCCTATGGTGAAATCACCAATAATCGTTAAACTCATCTTTTAATAAGTCATAGATAAAAGAAAGTCCAACAATTAGTGGTGTTTCGAACAACCCTTTAAGTTTACTGCAATATCGTAAGCATCCTGCTAATAGAAAACTCTTTAGGACAAGGCTATAGCTAAATTATTTTAATTAATGTAATTTAAGATCATAACCAACAGAAGTAGTTTTCTAAACATTAAAGAACCACTATAGTCACCCAATGAAGTGGTCTGGGTGCCAGGTACCCCAGGTTTTAACCCTGCAGCTGTAAACATAGCAGTTTCAGAGAAACTGCTATGTTTACATTGCAGGGTTAATCCAGCCTCTATTGGCTGTCTTCTTGACAGCCGCTAGAGGCGCTTCCACAACGCTCAATGTGAAAATCACATTGAGCACGCAGAATGTCCATAGGAAAGCATTGAGTAATGCTTTCCTATGGGCGGTTTGAATGTGCGCGCGAATGAACATTCGGCTCTACTCGGGAGCTGACGTCGGAGGGGTCGGAGAGGTCACCAGCGCCGAGGTAGCCCGGCACTGGATTAAGGTAAGTGGCTGAAGGGGTTTCCCCTTCAGCCCAGCAGGAGGGGGGACCTGAGGGTAGGGGACCTAAGGACTATATAGTGCCAGGAAAACAAGTTTGTTTTCCTGGCACTATAGTGGTCCTTTAATGTACTTTGGTGTTCAGTAAAGCTGTGAGATATGTATTAAATGGTCTGATGGTATTAATTACAGTGGAATATGTGTTTAATATTAATAATAAAATACAATTTTATATCTTAACATGAAATATACAGTTATATAGAAAAAAATATTTTCGACTTTTCTTGAGAAAGAAAACCGTTTCCAATGTAAAAATCAACACAAACAGTATTGTGGTTAGATTTTTCTCAATGTGTCTCGAGAGACTACTTCATTTCTATGAGAACGTCTTCTGCAAAGCAGTGTTTTTATGATATTCTATGATAACAACTTAGATTCTATGAAAAAGAGCATGAATACAACTCTGAACCTATAAAAACTACCCCTGAATCATTCTAGTTTCAAGAAACAGTGGAGAATTGTGAAATATTATCTTTGAGCTATCGAACAACAGAACAGATGGAAAAATCTTAGCGCCACGGGGCAGATCTCTGTTCCACATGTTTGTATAGTATAAATAAGAGCCAAACATAAGAAAGTGCAATATATGTTTTAACATTCTAATACAACAAGGAATTGAGTGCCCTATATGTGACCTTACACCTGGGCATTTGTTTACCCCTATGAGATCTCCTTTGGAACTCGTTTTTTGAACCTCCTTTGAATCTTTGAAGCTAAGTGTACCGTTGCACTCGTTACAACCGCTTGTTCTGTACAATACTTTTTGTATTTTTGTGTTTTAGCGTTAGAAACAAAATAAATTCGTAATTAGCCACCCAAAATCAAACTGTGATTTCATACAAAGATTTGTAAAAAAAAAAAAAAAAAAAAAAAAAAAAAAGAAGGATTTACACTGGATTTCCTTACCATGATATATGAAGCATTAATGTAGTCTGTTCCTTTCATGCCAGGTAATGGGGCAAGACCAACTCTTGCACGTTCAGCTAAGGGTTAAAAGAACAGAAATGAGAGTAATATCCGTTGATAAACACCAAAATAAACTGGTATTCCAGTAAAAGCTGTATTTGAACTCAGTGCTTAAAGGGATACTGTAGGCACTGTAACAGCTATATCTCATTCAACTGTGTATAATTTTAGAGTCTCACAACGCCATCTTACTATTCAGTGTTGAGCCATTTTTACTGTGTTAATGCTATATAGGAGTCTTCAGCAGCTCGTCCAACTGTGCTGCTTGGGTACCGGGGGTTCACTTATTCATCCGCATATAAAAATGTGATTAATAACGTTTACTGTTTTGACAGGAAAAGTTGTGCCGAGCAGCAATCAAATCCACAGGAGGGTTTGTGCTGAGCAGCAATTATGCAAATGGAAACCTAGTAGCTGCCTTTGGGGTGAAAGGCCAATTGCAGCCTATCAGATGCAGAAGAGGTGTATTTAGGCCCAGTTCTCATTCTGCTCAGTGCCCTGTTGTGGTTTCCCTTGTGGTTGTCCGAGAGCACGTTCCTGATTAAAGTTTGTTCTGTTTTTTGACTTCCCTGTATTCTGGTATCCCTGACTTCTGGCTTTCTCTTATTGTTGTGTCTCTTTCTGTATCCCCTGACCTTGGCAAGTATCCTGACTACTCTTTGGTACCTTAAGTCCGGCCATTCTAAGGCACGGTAATACATTACCTATTAGTCATCTGTGGGACACAATTCTACGTGCTGTATCAACTAGTAATCCTGACACTGCGGAAGTCTAAGCCTCAGCAGCAATGGGTAGCTGTGATTGGCTGAGAGTGTCAGCTGACCGCTTTCAGGATATCAAAGTGCCCATTAAGGTATGAATCAGTATGGCTAGAAGGAAGTGTGCAATCTCTGCTCTAGAGACACCTCCAGCGGGGGTGGGGCAATGGGACGCCAGGAAAACTCATTAAGTGTTAAGCTGTTCCAAAATCTTTTAACACTGATTCGAGGGACAGTGCCAGGGGACTCCAGGCACTATAACAAATGTAATGACATGAAATGGTTATAGTGCCTACAATGTCCAATTAAAATAGCCATTGTACAGTGCAACATAACACTTTAATAACAATGTATTTATGGTATTTATGATCTATAGCACACCAGGCCTACAGCTTAATGTAGTTGTTCTGGTGAGTATAATCATTACCTTAAGGCATTTCACGCATGTTTACTTTGCCTCTTAAGGATACCTCCTCCTTTTGGCCAGTCCTCAGATGTGCACTTCAATGCATCTCTATAAGGAGGTGTTGATTGGCGAAATGTGCGTTTGGCCCCCTCCACATCCCTCCTCCTTGCCGATTTCAGACAATATAATGCTTTCCCTAAGGGAAAGCATTGGATTGGCTAAAAATCGTAAATTCTGATGATGTCACCAAGGAGATGGATTGGGGGCTAGACCAGCGGCCCATGCGGTGCTTTAAATAAGGCGAGTTTTAACCCCTTCTAAGGGGGACAAGCCACCTAAATGCTTGTTTTAGCACTCTAGGGTCATAGAATACATGTTTGTGTTTCTGACCCTATAGTGCTCCTTTAATGACCCTAGAGTTCTTATCTACTGCTACAAGTCCTGTGGTACAGGAGCTGAATTCCCCACCCGCAGAGGCTGCTGCAAAGTTTGCAAGTGAAAACACTTAAAAACAAAGCTTTCTACCTTTAAAAAGAAATAAAACAAATTCCCTGAAATTCAGTGCAAACTTATTGTTGCAGCCTTAACTACAAAAACTAGATCTGCCATAATTGTCTTGTATCAACCTACAGAATGATGAATTGGTGCAAAGAAAAAGACAATACAAACAATCTACGTTCTAGCGGTAATATTAATTTTAATATAATAATCACTGTAACTTGTACTTACATGGCACAACAGATGAGTTCCTGTTTTTCTCCTTGTTGCAATCTTTCTGGGCACTGAAGCATTCCACGTACTTTGCATTACACTGTGTCACCAACTGCAGGTTATAAAACACAGTCTAACATGAGTTGCTTAATAGGGTGCGTACGCGCAAAATAAATTCTAGTGCCCTTACTTTTTTTTTTTTTTTTAAACATTACAACTAATTAAGTAAAGTTTTCTTTTTGTTTTATAACTTTCCAAAATTTTAACTGTTTCACGTTAAAATCTAGTAACTTATGTCAAGCTGTCTATTAAACTAAACCAGCCAGTTGGCAGGTTTAATGAAGTTATAGAGGAAATATTGCTTTTCTGATGTTGACAGTGTCTTTTTTCCTCTCCTATATATGATCTTTGACTACTTGAAAAAGGAAGGATTGTGGCACCATAACCACTACAGTAAGTAAGAATGACCTGTTGACATAATAGCAGATCATAAATGTATGTATATCTAGGCTGTACATCTAGGCTTGAACTAGTGTCCGCCCCCCACCCCCAATTATGAAATTGTTATATATATATATACGGTATATATATATATATATATATATATATATATATTCACACATATACACAGTGTAAAGAAGTTTTCAAAAAATCCTAAAGTTCCGTATCCCATGAACAAAAACAAATCCCTATCAGATTGCCCAATTTGATATTTAGCGGAATACCTCGTTCTGTGTTCTTTTGACATTTATAAAAGGTTCTTTTTGGCAATTCTAGAAGTGATTGGTCTAGGACGCACCAACATTTTCTTAAGTTATGGAACATAAGTCAATGTGACTGGTGATAAGGAAAGACTATTCTGTAATTTCCCATTCTGTGATATACATACTCTGAACTGCTTCTCAAGCCTTATCTTCCCTCCCGCTGTAGGTGTCAGGATTGAGTTCACATAGCTGTGTAGCTGGTTAGTAGACACTTCTGTCTCTTTCCCAAGGATAGCCTCTAACAAGGCGTCGTGAATAAAAATATACTGTTCCTGGGAAGAGAAAGAATAGGAAAGACATTGTTCTTTTCGAAGAAGCAGTGATAAAGCACACATTAACCCATCGGGGAAGGAGATGTTATGCGTAATTAGCAGTGTCATATGTATGTACTTATTTGAATAAATTTGCTGCATACCGCAACCACAATTCCCTTGAATAAGATACCAGTAGTTTGAATTTAACAAAACAAAAAAAACAAAAAACCTCACGGATGCTCTAGGAATTCAGATCAATCATCTCAAAAATCTGTGTTCCACAGCATGAATTATGCATTACTGAAATTCCCAGCCAGCTAGTAAGACAGTCTCACAGTACTTAATTAACCATTTCACTGCTGGTAAGCTTGTGATCCGCTGTCTTGTTAGACAGGGTATAACATATCCATAACTACTTCGAGCTGAAAATGCATGTTTACTGCACAATCTGCAAACATAAAATTCATATTAACTGCAAGACTCCTACTGACACTTCATTGCGAGTGAGTCTGAGGAAATATTACAAAGAACATTGCAAATCTGCCTTTCAAAATATATAGTGAGCATTATACAGGATATATGAAAAACTACTATAACAAATTTTGGGGGTATTTTTTATTTTTTTTTTATAAACGTTGCCTAAGCCAGTGTTTCTGAATCTATTGGGTATTTCATTGGGTCTCTAGAGGTTGGAAATGTTGCATCAAATTCACCAGGCCCCAGATGTTTGCCATTAATACATTTACAGTAACGGCACTGCCGTTACTGTAAATGATCAATGGACAGAACCTTGACACTGAGAAAATGTAATGTGTGTTTTGCAGGGTTTCATTTTATGCGACAAGGCCAACGAGAGTTGGCAAAATCTGCAAGAGTGGTCAAGACTATCCCTAAAGATATTTAGTAAAGATAAACGTTTCTCAGTTGCTTTGAACCAGGGCTGTTAAAATAAAGTCCATAGCAGTTTACGAACTGTAACTACCACACGCAGGGGTGTTACTAGGTGACAAAAAAAGACTTATTAACTTTGAAAAAGGGAATTGGGGGCACCCCCAGAACATGCAATTCTCAGTAGTGGTGATGCCGTAAAGACCAATATATATATATACACACACATCATTTAAAAAAAAAAAGTTTTTTCCTTAATTTGTATTTTGTACATATATTGAGTTAAGCTCTATCAATTACTCTAAACCCTAATGTATTCTATAAATCAGGTCGAGGTGGAGACTAAGCAGAGAGAACGTGCGCCAGGGTGGCCAATTTCTGGGTTAAACCATTTGGCAATGGTTCAACCCCTGAATTGTAAAGTCAGCTGCAGGAAGATTGCTTCAAGGAAAATACAAACAGGGCCCTGGTTGCTTCTAAAATCAATTAATGACCCTAGATTTCATACCTACTGCTGCAAGTCCTGTTTTACAGAAGCTGAATTCCCCTGTGACACTAAATCTTTACATTATGTCATAGTACTATATAAACCTCTATTTATAAACCTAACCTGCTGCTGTATTAACGCTAAGCCATTTTATGTTAATTAGCTCTGCACTAATAGCAATACAATACTGTACGGTATCATTAACTCGCGCAGCATTCTTATACATTATGTAATTGGAGGTGTCATTTCTCGCTCAGTATTAACTTGTTGCTTTGTGGGGCTTACAAGGAAATAGGGCCTAAATTAGACAAGAGGCTTTTCAGAACCACACTGCCAGCTCTAGCCCCTGTCAACTCCCCTCCAGCAATACCCCTGCCCACAAGTCTCAGACAGCTATAGTCAAGCAGAGCGTAATGGGAGTTGTAGTCCAAAACCACTAGAAAAAGTATGCATTGCGGACTATCAGGAAGTCTACAAAATGCATCATCTTTAGATGAAACCTAAACTTGAAAACAAAAGAAATCGCAATATATCATCTTTCTTGGCAAAATGTTTTACAAATAAATAATTAAACTTTTAAAGGAAGGTCTGCAAACGTGCAGCTTTTATGCATATACAGCACGGTGGCACTTTACAGCTAATGCAATTTTTCAAATATATATTGTCGTGGTTAAACTGCTAGCATACAGAATTTCCACTTCTGTCTCTCCATTCTAATTTATTTTCCAATATGTGAATGAGGATTTGTGTTTAGCGGAATGTTCTACAGAAATCTACATGCATTTTAACCCTCATATATAAAGAGGAATTCATTCTAGCCTGTAGTGTTCCATTAATAACATGGGTGCTGGAATTGAAAGAGCATAATAACTGAAAATGTAAGGAAACACTGCTCGAGAAAAACGGATTAGTCTACTGGCACGACAATATGCCTCTCACTAGAGTTTAAAACCAAACAAAAGCAAAACAACAAAAAAAAGACAAAAAAAACAACTTACCTCTGTCTGGACGAGGTAGTTACGCTGTGTTCGGATGTGTTTTAGAAAACCAAGAACGTTGACTGTGTTTTTGTCTTTTATCTGCTGCAACATGCTGTCTATCACAATGTATGTGCCAGTCCTGCCAACTCCAGCACTATGGTGACAAAGCAACAAAAAAACATTTAAAATTAAACATACGAATCAGCACTGTATAAAATTGTATTGAAGAATAAAATACCTTTCTTGCTTTCAGCTTCAAGATAATGCAAGGTAAACTTTAAAGGAACACTATAGAGTCCCTCTGCACTCCCCACAGTTTTTTCACTTACCTTATTCCTGAGCTGAGGTCCCTCTGCGTTAGCTCTTTCTCCGCCTCCTCCCACATCATCACAAAGAGAACCTAATGTGCATGCAAGGCCGTGCATGCTTTAGGCATACCACATAGGAAAGCATTAAATCATTGCTTTCCTATGGGTATTTAGAAGATGCCGAACGTCCTCATGCAAAGTGTTCATGAACATTAACAGATAGCGGATTTTGCTAATTTTAGGCTTAGATTGCCAATATAGGAAAACGAGTAGTATTTGGTAATTTTTCCAGTTATGCTATTATACATCTTCATTTTGAATGTGTAATCATTTTACACACATACATATTTATTTATATTTCTTTTTTTAATCTAGAGATAAAACCTCTAAATTATGACTTTATATATTAAAAGGGCACATACATGAAAACAATTACAGAGGCTAGTTTACTTTTTTTTATCTCAGCATTGTGCTCTAAAACCTGGAGAATTGGTACTTTGCCCCTCCCTTATTTTTTATCATTTCCAGCTTTGTGCAATCACAGCCTAGGTTACATAATAACTCAGCGCCGTCATATTCCGAGGCCCTACCCCATATATTTACTTGATTACAATTCATACATATATACCTGCAGTGGACCAAGACAGGACCCATATCAGAAAGTTGGGCGGCAGAGGATCTCCGTACAAATGTCAGCACTGGTAAGGCATATTCTGGCACACCCATATCAGGCCATTGTGTATAATGATACTGCATAACCGTTCTCTCATTGTGACGACCTTTCATATTTCCCTTCTGGCCCTGGGAAGAGAATACACTGCATCTTTAGCTCAATACAATCAACGTTTCACTCTATTTCATCAGGTTTCTGGGTAAGCATATGCAAATGAGCTCAACAAAGAACCACATTTTTGCCCCATAATTCCAATTAATACATGGATTTCTTGGAGTATGTGTCTGCTGTATACAACAGCTTTGAAACACAACTCCGGAAGAGGAGCAAAGCCAGTGAACCACTCATGGACAGCTGTTTTGTTGTTAATGCAACACATATGCATGAGGTTGGTTACTGGCTTGGCATTATTTGTGAAGTACATACCAAAAGAGTTTTGGTGGGAAAAAAAAGTGTTGATGAAAACCTTTTCACCCGAAGTGGATAGTTAATATATTACTAAACGCAAATACACACACCAGTCAAGCCATAAGACTTGCTTTTCCCACAGAAATTTCACTTTAACAGTGCTCTCACCACTGCAAATGTGGTTCCTTGATGAGCTCATTTGCATATGCCTACCCAGAATCCCTAGTGAGAGCACTGTTAAAGTGAGATTTCTGTGGGAAAAGCAAGTCTTATGGCTTGACTGGTGTGTGTATTTGCGTTTAGTAATATATTAACTATCCACTTCGGGTGAAAAGGTTTTCATCAACACTTTTTTTTCCCAACAAAACTCTTTTGGTATGTACTTCACAAATAATGCCAAGCCAGTAACCAACCTCATGCATATGTGTTTAGCAATGTTTTAACTATATACTTACTTCAGGTGGAAGGGGTTTCATCTACACTTTTTTCCCCACCACAACGCTTTTGGTATGTATATATATATATATATATATATATATATATATATATATATATATATATATATATATATATATATATATATATATATATTTATATTTATATTTATATTATTTTATATCTATTTATGTGTATTATACATGCCATAAACGGAATTCAACAGAATCCAACAGAAAGAATATATATTATATATAAAAGCATTTAGAAATATGGTTAATTGAAATGTCAAGCATCCACCAGATTTTGTTTTTTTTTGTTGAATTGTATAGCTTAAACTATCTAGGCAGAGAATAGCTTTAGAGAGATATTAGTATTATTATTAATTTTTATTTATAAAGTGCCAACATTCTCTACAGTACTGTAAAGAAAAAAAAAAGGTACAATGTTTGGATTTTCAGTAAGAGTAAGATTTGTATTGCAAAGTTGCAGAGAAAAATGGCCTGTGATCTTACAATCTAATATAATGGGTAGTGGGACTAAAGGCGCCTAGGAGTAATTAAAATCGATAAGATGTAATAGGTAGGTCACCAACTGTCTATGCTCTCAATATGGGGAATCTGTAATATGTTAAATGCAAGTAATAGTACAGACTATGTTCTGCTCTGCACAATGAACAGAATTAATTTGGATTCAATTAGTTACTAGTCCAGATTGATGTTTAGTAGCAATGATTGATTCTGCAAATATTTATTCCCTGAAAGGTTTACCATATGGGGAGAATTCTCCACATTAACCTAGCATCATCCCCAAGAGTAAGAATAAGTCTAAATGAGTATAATGTGCAAGGATGCAAACAAAAAGAGAACAGCCTTAGGCTTTTGGGGTCAGCTGGTGCCATGTTACAGACATTTTTGCAGTCACTATCAGCAGTAGTATACATGTGTGAGGAACCAAACATGCTAGCAATTTTACCTTCTTCATTTTTACATTCCTAATGGTGAATCTCCGTACAGTATAACAGGCATAAACCCTTGTGCTTTTTAAAGTGACGATAATATTTCCATATTCTTCAGTATTCTCCGTCGGCCAGTACTGATCACATTTTCTCTGCAAATCCAAAAGAGAAATGTAAACTTTCCGTGTATAATGATTTGACGCTCTGCAGATCAGACAGGATTACAGCAGATCACAAGCTCTTCAGTCTAGAACACATTACAGGTTCTGTAGGGACTACTGTGACTTCTAGAGAAGATTACCCAATAGAGCTTGCTGCATTGACAGTCATGTAATCTAGCTCCTACCACACATCAAATGCTACAGACCCAACAATCTCAGACATGTATCAGGAACAGAATGCAAGCATTCCAAGTGTGGGTTCTGAACCTTTACTACCACACGTTGGGTCTTCTTCAATATGTTTATAAAGTCTAAAACAGATTAAGTGCCCTTTATAGGGAACAGAGATCTAGAATAGATTGCAAGGTCTCTAGAGACAATTGAAAAGTATAGAACACATTACAAACTCTTTGCAACAAACGGTAAGGTGTACACATTTATTATGTGTAACTTGTTAAAGTAATGTATGAAAAGTCTGTAGTCAAGTTTGTAATGATTATGTAGAAAAAGGAAACCTTAAAGGAACACTATAGTCACCTAAATTACTTTAGCTAAATAAAGCAGTTTTAGTGTATAGATCATTCCCCTGCAATTTCATTTCTCAATTCACTGTAGTTTAGGAGTTAAATCACTTTGTTTCTGTTTATGCAGCCCTAGCCACGCCTCCCCTGGCTATGATTGACAGAGCCTGCATGAAAAAAAAACTGGTTTCACGTTTAAACAGATGTAATTCACCTTAAATAATTGTATCTCAATCTCTAAATTGAACTTTAATTACATACAGGAGGCTCTTGCAGGGTCTAGCAAGCTATTAACAATGCAGGGGATAAGAAAATCTTAATTAAACAGAACTTGCAATAAAGAAAGCCTAAATAGGGCTCTCTTTACAGGAAGTGTTTATGGAAGGCTGTGCATGTCACATGCAGGGAGGTGTGACTAGGGTTCATAAGCAAATGGATTTAACTCCTAAATGGCAGAGGATTGAGCAGTGAGGCTGCAGGGGCATGTTCTATACACCAACACTGCTTCATTAAGCTAAAGTTGTTCAGGTGACTATAGTGTCCCTTTAAACTTTTTCTCAAATTAACATCACTAACAATAGGGTGGAACTCGTCTGTCATCTGAAGCCAAGAAAGCACTTGATAGACATCTGGGCCATTTGTTACTTACCCTTCCCTTTTCCACAAGGTTGGTTATCATAACAATAATCCCAGTGTTTTGTTCCCAAACCATCCTCCAGAAGTCTTCAAAAGTTGACTTGAGAGGTCCCTGGGTAGCAATATAAGCTTTTGCTTTGTTGTAACCCTTCAAAAAGACAGCCAAACATAAGATTAAAGCAGACTAGTGGCAAACAAATTAATTATTTAACGATAAGAGAAAAGGGAATATCATTTATGGACTGAATACATGATGTTTGATCTCCTTTGATATAAACTTAAAATACAGGAAACAGATTCCAAAAAAGGACATTTAATAATCATGTACAATAGATTTAATTTGATTAAGACAACTTACGTCAACATAATTGGCATTAATGTAGTCACTGTGCTTTGAATCTTTGCCTGGCAAAGCCCTCAATTTCACCCTACTATGGTCATCTACAAGAAAGATCACAAAACACGAAAATTAACAGAAACTTAAAGAAAATGTAGGGCTCATTAATATTTACAGTTTCATTCTGATAAGGCTGATACATAGTGTACACATTAAATACAAAATTACTTTAAAGTCAATTTTTATATAAAATGCAAAAATTATTAAAAGTATGCACCAAACAAGGAATTGTCAACTGCTGGCAAGGGAATTTAAACATTTAGGCCTGGAATTTGCAATTCTCTTTTTGTTTATATTTCTATGTTCTTCAGTTTTCTAATACATTTTGTTTGCAGAACAAAAATATATATATATATATATTACTATCATATTTTTAGGTAAGCGTCAATTGTAATGTAAGTATTAAATTAGTCTAGGGGAAACTGATTAATGTTAGTGTAGAGGCTGATGGTGGTTGTTAGGATGGTAAAGAGGGGGACTTATAAGAGCATCATTGGGACTTACAAGTCCAAGCGCTGCCCAAGATTAGTATGAGTCTTGGATGAGAGCCATTTCAACTGCTATTATTAAACTATGTAGTGTAACTCCTACTAGCTTAGGAACCCCATGCTCCCCAGAGGTGGTGTAACTCCTACTAATCTTGTGAACCCCATGCTCTCCGGAAGTGGTGTAACTCCTATTATTGGAAGAAACCCCAGGCTCCCCTTAGGTGGTTCTCCATGCATTTTCACCCATACAATAGTGGAAATAATTGCACATATGACCACGCAATCCATGCATAAATATTTTCCTCACATGTTGACTTCAACTTTGTAATATAAAATAGTGGAAATAAATGACATGTTTAACCATGAAGTCATCTGAAATTCTATATTACTCTGTGGCCAAAAATACAGCCCTTAGACACAAGTGTCACTCATCAGCCATTTCAAATATTTGGAGATTTTTTAAAAATATATTAAATAAATCATTAAAACATGTCTATATAAATAAATACACATGAAAGGACTTATGATAAAGGGGCTGGCAGACCATGGCTCTACTAATCAGATGCTTCTTACAGAGAAGCACGGAATCCAATGTTTCTCTATGAGAAGCATTAACAACATTCAGCATAATCATGCAAGATATAAAGAACCTCAATTGTTTTCTGAAATAGTATGGTTTACATTTGTGAGAGAAAAGGACATCATTCATGAACCATAACCAATCCATTAAGATTTAGTGGGTAAGATGTCGATGTTGGTGCTTAGAATGTCCATCTAACCATCACAATAATCTGTAGTCTTTACGGGGCATGTCTGCTTATTTAATATGAGACAGTAAAAGGGTAATAATGGTCTTGAGTATTTGGAACGGGTCATCTAATCACTGTTTGCTGCAGATAACTGCTCTATGGATGGGCCTTTCATTAGCAAATAAAGGAATGAACCGTGTGGTTTGCAATTTTTACTGGTTTCCATCACTGAAATATAACAGATCTATTCTTTCGGTCCCTGCTTACTGTAACATTTTGTGACAAAATCAGTTACTTACATGCCACAATGTTGATGTAGCGGTTTTTATGCTTGTTATCTGGGTGATTGGAATGTTCCGCCGTGATGTTCATGTCAACTGTGCATCTCTGAATTTCCTAAAGTGGTTACAAATAGAAGAGACGTGTTTATAGCAATATATATATTATGAAATGACATTCTAAAGCAATGGCTGTAAAAGATGAATCTTTCAAATGAATAGATATTAGTTCTATACACATTCAAATTACAATAGCACTTGATCGAGCAATGTTTTTGCTTTTTTTTTTTTAAAGACCATTCACATTTTGCCTTCCACATTCTCCTGTGCAAAAAGTATCAAAGTGTGCTGTATGTTAAGTCACATTTATTAATGATGAATTCAGCTCCAAGAATCTAAGTTCAGCAAAATAAAGTAATCTGTAATAGAGTTGAGAGAGGTTATCCTTTCTTGTGGGGTGCGGTCTATCTCCATAAGTCATTGGTACCCTTTTTGAAACCTACCATACAATCAGAGTTATGAATCACTGCATTCTTATTATTTTGTGAGCTATATCTTTGAAAAGAAAGATGGATATCCCAATCTACTATTAATTTGCAGATAGTACTGTAATTAATTAGTTCAACAGCAACTGTCCATTTATTAAAAGGTCTGGCGGTGGAGTCAAATAAAAGCCAGTAAAGACATAAATGCATGCCTGGCTTCTTCTTAGTGTAATTTCCCATTAAATCCACCATTTGTGTTAATCTATTTTACGATAAAGAAATCCAATCAAACATATCCGTGCATGAGGGTAGTAAGATTAAGTTGTACTTTGATCAGCTTCTTTAATCTCGGTAGTAGAACACGCTGAATTGATGTTTGCGTTCCATACACCATATAGAAGCTTAAAGACCTGTATTAGTGAGACATGTTTTGATGTTGCCATGTTCGGTGGGAAGAGAAAGCCATGCAGAAGAATGCAGTTACTCCTGGCAATTTTCCAGTTACTATCCTTCCTTTTGAAATGCATTATTAAGGGGTGGTGTATGCCGATCTGTTCCTAATATCAGCGTGTAATTGTTTTTTTTTTCGTACCATACAATCTTTTATCTTCCACAGTGAGATTTATTCATTTATTACCCAAATAATCTGAAGGCATGAGCACTTGCTACTATATCAAGTGATTTTGAGAGTTCTATTTGCACAAAGCAGATTGTATGTAAGGTTTTTGCATGATGCTCTGAATTGTGTTCTTGTGTATATGTAAAGAGCGCATGTTAATTTGTAAATCTTACCAAGTTTATTAAAAAGAAATGTCACTTATCTGGAATTTACACCATTGAATACAACACCGAAAAGTTGCGTTAACCTTTTCATGAAATTCACTGTTTTTTCTTCCTTTTAATTGATGTTAAATATTTAGCAAATTCCATTATAATCCTGTTCAGACAAGGCAAACCCAGGCCAAACATTGCAAATGAAAAGCGGAAATACAAACATTATTTAATGTCTCCCTTTAACAATGACTGACAGGGAGCCAAGATGGAAGCACCCAGTTGCAAGATGAAGAAGTATCATTTTATTCTTTACACCTCACAACCTAATATCTTTAATTTAAAAAAAAAAAAAAAGGTAGGTAAACATAATATTAAAAATCCCAAGAACTAACAGCTCCCCCATTCAAAATTATATAAAGTGTTCAGTAATTCATTTACCTAAACCTATTAAAATTCAATATTTTCATTTGCATTTCTAAATTTTATTCACTTTGGTGCAAATTGTATTGCTGTGCCTTTAACTATTGAATACAGCTGCATTAACAAACTTTACAGTACTATAGGTATTGAGTCGGAAAACATATTTCGCACACATCATTTTGTCTCTCACAGAGTTAACCAACTTAACTTTGGGTTTTCAAGTACCCTATAATAAGAATGATTTAAAGACTAGGTCCTCAATGCACAGTGAAATCAGGCGAAAGTCTTGAGAGGATAGTTTAATTATAATTTTGTGTGGCCTTTCTGTAGAAGACCAAATCTTGAGGTTATTGAGATCCAAATTAATACTTTCAACTTCCAAACTGAAAAATGGGATCTGACTAATAAAGAAAATAATTATCACCAAACAGCTGTTAGAAGAGCCAGGGGTAGTGTGTCAGATATATTATGCAAACAGCAGATGTGGCTATTTCTCAACAAAATAAAAGAAAGGGGGAAAAAAACTCTTGTATGTAATCCACAGAATACAAAAATGAAAACACAAACACATCTGTTTGCAATCAAATATCCATAGCACATTTTTATATAAAAACGTAACAGAATAAAAATACTTGTAATTTTTAGTTGCATATATAGTGCACCTCCCGAAATCTGTATGCTTGAAAGTATGGCGCAAACCGTGTTGGCGCTACAGGGGGCATGCTGACCCACCATGCATGCGCACCTGTTTCAACAAAACAGTAGTCAAACCAGGACACGTAAGCACTCTACTCATCTCCTGGGGTTAAAATGTTCCCTGCCAGGCAATGACATTCAATATCTTGACACCATTAGACCTGATTAAAAGAAAAAGGAAGACAGGCAAAAAGAGAGCAAAGACCGGAAGACAGAAAAGTGAAGAACATTAGAGACAGAAAGAAAAGTGAAGACCGAAAACTGAAGTCAGGGAGAGAAATCATACCTCCCAACATTGGGAGGTATGAAATCCGGGCAGGTGGACATGTCTTCAAGGAGGCACCACCCGTGGCACAACTTGCATCACTGGAGACACCCATAATGAACAAGCCAACCTTGAATGTTGGCGTGCCCGCCAACTGATGTCACATGTCAGCCTGGCATCAAGCAGCCTTCCCAGCCAGCCCCAAGATCCAGGCCCATGTAAAGAGTACGGATGAAGTGCTCTCTGCATGGTTTTCGTACCAGTTGCAGAGCATGAGCGAGTCTCATGATACACTCATGCTGTGCTGCCTTGGGATGCCAAGGAACTAAATCATGGTGAAGGGACAGGATCCTGAAATCTGAAATAGAGACAAAAACAATGGTAAAAACAGGTTAAAGGGACTGTATAGGCACCCAGACCACTTCAGCTCATTGAAGAGGTATTGGTGCAGTGTCCCTGTCCTTCTTAGTCATGCACTGTAAATCAATGCAGTTTTTGAGAAACTGCAATGATTACATTGCAGGACTAAGACGGTCTCTAGTAACGGTCAGACAGCCACTAGATGCACTTCCTGCTTGCTGGGCGACTTTTGCAGGAGTACATGCTGCGTCTGTTAAATCCCCTGAGGAAACCATTTAAGCAATGCTTTTCTATGGGTAGGGCCTAATGCACTCGCCACGCATGCACATTAGCCCCTCTTCTCGCAGAGGGCCTCGGAGGAGGCAGATTGGAGCCGAAATAGGGCGTGTACAGAAAGGGTGTTTTAACATTTTCGATGCTGGATGTATTCCTTACACTATAGAATCGCTTTAAGACATGCAAACAGAGAGACACGTGAAGAGACAGAAAAGTGAAAACAGGAACAGAAAAAGTGAACAAACATATTGTCCAAAAATTGGATAGAGTGAAAGATCAGTGGATACAGAGGACAGGCAGAGAGGGAAATAAAAATAGATGGACAGACAAACAAGTGAAAAGACAGCTGTATAAATATACAACTGAGTGCTGCTAAATCTATTTACATTTGTAATAATAACAGTTTCATATACAGCAGAACAGAAAACTAAAGCGATTGATTTAACAGATTTAGTAAGAAAAGTATACAAACACTAAGGTATATTCTAAAATACTGATTCATATTCTCTGACCTTCTATAAGATCACCATAGCATTCCTGGCAGCATATGTGTAATTAAAATATACCCAGTAAGTCCTATCAAAGAACAATTAAAACACATTTAAGCACAAACAACTTAATAGCAGAAGAGAAAACAAGTTGTGAGAGTGTTGTGTGAGAGATGTTTTTGTAAACTATACCAAACGAAAATATATTCAAAATACGTTCTACTTCAAGAAATAAGTGTATTGTGTGTGTGCGCGTGTGTTTTATTTTTTTGTATCTTAATAAACCACACTATTTTATGTTCTTCGCAGTAATTTAAACACTTTGCATACATTAAAAATAGAGAATAGTTAATTTTAGACATAAAACTATAATGCTTTAAGTAACACACAATTGATTTATACCAGTGATCTGACACTGTACAAAGCAGAGCCTAATTACAGTCAGATTAAGTTTATAGTCGTGCAGCTGATTATTCTGAATAATTAAATGGTGTCAAAACCAGCTGTGATATACAGCACCAGGGATTTCAATTCATAAATAATTGACGAGAAGACGACACATGTGATCTTCCTGATCACAGCCCATCTCCCTGGAGAATAGGCATTTGCCCTGAATACCATCAACATTGTTAGAATGCTCAATATGTCTGCTCAGCCATCCATACCAACAGAGTCACCTACAGAGTCAGGACTCCATTAGCAAAAACACACAGTACGCCGCATGCACAAATGTAAAAACAATATAATAGATTTTTTTATTTTTTTTGTGAAGAAAACAAAACAAAAAACCAACAACTTAGAAACAGCCATTTTATAACAAAAAAAATATTTTTTCTAGGGCAAGGATGGCTAATTTCCCGAATACCAAGCTTGCTTTCTAGAGTATCACACAACACCATGAACAGGCAAACAGCAGATCGGGTCTGAAAGCCTAATCATTTAATGCATGATGGACAGACAGAAAACCACAACTGACAGGTATGCTGGATGTAAATTGATCAGAGTTTCAGCCACAATTACAATAACTTAACCATGGTAATTCCCAGTTACTACATATAAATATCTGACTGCAGATGATATAGGAGGGTGGGTTATGAAAATGTTTTTTCCCCCTCTACAAGAAAGGTATTTTAGATAATTTAGATTTAAGCAGGGCAGCCATAAAGCAGCAGGAAAATCTAGAGTAAGACATGGTTGCACAGAAAAATAATGTCCACAGCAGTGTGTGCACTGCAAAACTGTTCCCTTTGCATCCTCAAGGGACTTTCTTTTCTGTTCCAAATTGTTAGAACTATCGTTCTCACAAATCTAACTGTCCACATAGAATATTAAACCATCTGTCAATGGATAGGTCATCAGAGAGGATTTTACATTGCCTCCATATATTTACCCAATTTCAAGATCTAATTTTTTTATTCCTATAACCCAATAATGGAGATTTTTTTTCCCGCATATTCCCTCTATTCTGCTTGGACTAATGAGGAAGCAATTAGCGTGAGCAACAATAGGCGGCTAAGCTTGTCCGAGTGTTCGCTGACCGCTTTCAGCTTATCTCAGTGCTTATTACTAGTATAAATCAGTATGACTACAAGGAATAGAGTAATCTCTGACTTAGTCATACCATTGGTGGAGGCCTGGCTGTGGGTGGCAGTGACCCTTGTTTAGTGTTATACACTTCTTAAAGGATCACTATAGGGTCAGGAACACAAACATGTATTCCTGACCCTATAGTGTTAAAACCACCATTTAACCCCCCTGGGCCCCTCATGCCTCCATAAATATAGTAAAAATCTTACTGTATTCAAGCCTGAAGCTGTAAATCTGCATGCTGTTAGATTCAGAAAAACAAGCAGTATGCTGACATGTGGTTGCCTGATCCAATCACAGTGCTTCCCCATAGGATTGGCTGAGACTGACAAATAGGCAGATCAGGGGCAGAGCCAGCATGATTCAAACACAGCCCTGGCCAATCTCATCTCCTCATATAGATGAATTGAATCAATGAATCTCTATGAGGAAAGTTCAGTGTCTGCATGCAGAGGGCGGAGATACTGAATCACAGGATGCTGTGCACAGTGCTGCCCTGTGCTTTGCTGACAGCAGATCTGAGAGGATGGTGGCATATTATTCCTCCATCAACTCCGAAGTCCCTCTGGTTCACTCTGAGTGACTGCAACTGGAGGTGTTCCTAGCTTTCAATGTAAACACTGTATTTTCTAGAAAATACAGTGTTTACATGAGAAAGGCTGCAGGGAGCTATAGTTCTCACCTGAACAACCTCATTAAGCTGAAGTTGTTTAGGTGACTATAGTGTCCCTTTAAAGATGGTTCACAATGTCAAGAGAGACAGCACCAGAGGACTCAAAACACTATAACCAATTCAATCAAATGGTTATAGCCCCTAAGGTGTCTCTTTCATTTTAAGATTCTCTAAGTAAGACCCAGTAAGACCTACTCTTACAAAACAAAATATAGAAAAAGACACAAACAATAAGCAGTCTACGGGACAATGATGTTTCTGATCATCATGCATCACACTGATCTTTCAACATGATGTCAGATATGTTTTTTCAAATCACTAGTACCAACCACGTGTGGCCATCTCCTTCTAAGAAGATGTAGTGAGACATCTAAAAGGGAAGTAACATACAACTGTACATTGCTCCATAATCACCTGCTCTTTAAGTTCTCCCATAAATTTTTTTATGGAATATGAGGAATAAACAAGAAGCTATACATGTGCAGATAGACAAGTTCCAGGTTATTCCTTTAATATTTTCTGTCTCAAGCGTCATGGGAGTAGTTCTGGCAAAAACTGGGGGTCTACTTTACGGCTGTCACTTTTTTTAGTATTTGAAAATGTACATGTTCAAAAGCAATTATTTTCCAACTACTGAAAGTCTTCTCTTTTTGTCCTTCGGGTGGTTTTCTTCAGATGCTTGTCGAACTCTTTGAACTTTGTTTCTCCTTGTTCTTTGTTTTTATTAACATAAGTAAAAAGAACATGCATATGGACTAGGTTTGTTCAAGGCTGTAAAAAACATGGTCATTTTGTTTCCTCTGTTTTGAAACGCACTTAGTTTTATATATCCAAGGTCTTTGATAGTAAGAGCATGTTACTTATAAGTGCTCTCAGGATTTCAATAATAGAGAAAAATAGTGTTTTTTTTAAAAAAAAACAATGTTAAATTGATGGCCATGTCTTTCTTGGCTTAACTTGAGTCTTCTGCAGTTCGGTATTCATGTCCTCTTCTTCATTTTACTTTTTATTCTTATTTAGTTTTATATTAAAGCCTTTTTATACTTGCTTGTTAGCTATTCATATTATGTATGTGTACTTCTTTATTGCTAGAACAATATAGCAAGGTCACTGTATATCAGAATTGCATTCCATTAAGACTACAGCGAAGCAAAAAGTTTCTGTGTGGCCTCGAGGGAACTTTACGTCTCTCCACTCGCAATGGTCTGCAGTCTATGTTCCAATAAGGTTAACAGGAGTTTATACTTGAGAAGGTGAATTCCTGGTAAATTTTTGATCAGTCCCAATTTAATAAGCAAATCTTTCTATTTCTCACGGTAGTGACTTAATTTACTAAAATGCAAGGTCAAGATCCTGTCATGGAGACTGTGTAATGTCAGGAAATGTTGAGTTATTGAAATTGATTTAAAATTCTGGAATATCCTTTCAGTTGTAGTGGTAAATGCTGGCATAGTAAAGGAACTGTAGAATACCAGGGCTGTGTTAAGGTTATCCAGATACACAACGAGAGAGATTTATCATCAAATTATGTTCCTGATAGTAAGAGTTAATTCTGTAAGAGTTCTAAAATACTTGAAGTGGGGCAGTTACTAACTAGCAGGCACATTCCACTGGTGGTTCCTCCGTTCTTTACATACATGGCCGTCTTTAACATGGGGCAAACGGGGCAGCTGCCCAGGGCCCAGTTACTCCTGGGTGCCCAAAGCAGCTGCTCCATGGGTCCCACTGCCCTGATCTTAGGGCCACCAGGTGGGCTTGTTTTAGCAGGGGTCTGGTCAAGCGCTGTGGCCCTTTAACAGGACGACCGGGCCCCATTCTTTTCAACAGCCAGCTGGGAGAAAGTGACAGCCGCGAGTCACTCCCTCCCACAGAGAGAGCGAAGCCGAAGAGGGAGGGAGGAGAAGGCAGTGAGGACGGGAGCTGACATACGGACACACACACACAGACGCATACACTGACAGACATACCGACACACATATAAATACATTAACTGTCAGTGTCTGTGTCAGTATGTCTGACAGTATATGTGTGTCAATGTGTATCTGTGAGTCTGAGCATCTGCATGTGTGTCATGTTGTGTATCTGTTTGTATGTGTATCGATGTGTCTGTATCTGTGTCAGTCAATGTGTCTGTATCTGCATGTGTTTCAGTGTGTGTATAATAGTCTGTATATCGGCATGTGTTTCAATGTGTGTATGTTTATCTGTGTGTATGTGCTTCACAGTGTGTGTGTATAAGTGTATTTTTTATATGTGCATATATCTCAGCATTCAACACCAACACTGCATACAAACTTCAATACTACATACACACTCTTGCAGCGAAACGTCAAAACTATATACAAACACATCAAAAGTATATATAAGTATACCAAAAGTATATATAAACTCACCACTACATTCAAAAACCAACACTACACATAAATGCATGCTTGAATTCAAACTCCAACACCACATACAAACACACCCCATTCACACAAACAATCTGTGCAAAAACATGCTTACATTCAAACACACAAACACGGCTCAGTACTACATAGAACCATGCAAGCATGGGAAAATTGTAGAGCCCCAGTTGTCAAAGCATTATTGGAGTTGCACGCCAGCTTGGGATCTACCTTTTGGCCAAGTTTGAGATTGGTGGACTCAAATATTTCTTGTACCAGGGCACTTTCTACTTCAGCTCTGCCACTGCATTCGGGTGGAAGGAGTGATTACATGCCAGGGAGTGGGGAGGGGAGCAAAGACCAAGGGCCCCAAGCAAATGCTTGCCCAGGATCCAATCAATATTAAAGACGGTCCTGTTTACATACTACTTTTTAGAGTACAGCACTGTAATACATTTCTTGCAATGGGTAAAACTAGTTATAGGCTGCAACACTCAAATTTTCTAAATAATTGCAGTACAGTACTTTTATTTTCAGTAAGTAAAAAAAATAAAAAAAAATGATCATGTTCATCTGAAAACTATCACCTGAAAACAGGGCTAGTTTTACCCTGTTTTCTGCCCCAGTCCCACAGGCCCACAGTCTATTCTACTGTTCTATAAAGCTTTTTTTTTTAATATATATTACATACATACATATATATACCGTATATACTCGAGTATAAGACAAGTTTTTTGGCACATATTTTTGTGCTCAAAAAGCCCCCTCGTCTTATACTCGAGTCTAGGTCTGTATTATGGCAACTTACATTGCCATAATACAGACCATGACATGTTGGGGGCCGGAGAAGCTGTTACTTACCTTTACAGCAGCTCCGGTCAGCTCCCAGCACCTCCGCGCGGCTCCTCTGTTAAGCTCCCAGTGTAAATCTCGCGAGACATGCGGGCCGCGAGATTTACACTGGGAGCAGACCGCGAGACTGGCAGTAAGTACCGGACCCCCCTTCACAGCTCCCCCTCCCCCTGGACAGCCCCCCCATCCACCTGGACAGCCCCCCCCCTACCCCTGGACAGCCCCCCCTCCACCTGGACAGCCCCCCTCCGCCTAGACAGCCTCCCCTCCCCCTGTACAGCCCCCCTCCCTGGCCAAGTATGAAGTAGGGAGGGGGGGACAAAAAAAATGATTACAAAAAGTATTCAAATATTCAAATAAAAAAATAATAATAATGCCCAATTGATGGGAGTCTGACTCCCTTTTCTAACTCCCTGTATTTAATGCAGAGTGTGTGTGTATTTAATGCACACACTCTGTATTAAATACAGGGAGTCAGACTCCCATCAATCTGAGTCACCCTCTTGCACCTAAATTGCAGATGTGTGTATATAATATTAAAATCATTAAAAAATAATAAAAAATGCCCACCCCCCCACCAAGGCTCTGCATCACACACACACACTGCACTCATATACACACACTGCACTCATATACACACACTGCATTCATACACACACTGCATTCACACACACACTGCACTCACACTGCACGCACACACACACTGCACTCGCACTGCACTCACACACACACTGCACTCACTCACACACACTGCACTCACTCACACACACTGCACTCACACACACACCCACTGCACTCATACACACACACTGCACTCATACACACACACTGCATTCATTATATACACAAACTGTAAATAAATATTCAATTAATGTAATTTTTTTAGGATCTAATTTTATTTAGGAATTTACCAGTAGCTGCTGCATTTCTCACCCAAGTCTTATACTCGAGTCAATAAGTTTTCCCAGTTTTTTGGGATAAAATTAGGGGCCTCGGCTTATATTCGGGTCGGCTTATACTCGAGTATATACGGTATATATATATACACATACATTTTCTCACTCCTCCTGGGTGGTATGTTTATTCCTTTTTATAGGGTCCTCTACCAGAGGCCTGGGAGTTTGAGGGCTCTGCGCAGCATCTTAGCTGTTCCTAGAACTGCACTCTTCTGGACAGCAATCTCAGATGTCCCACCTGGAATCTGTGGAAGCCACTCCCCCAACTTGGGAGTCACAGACCCAAATGCTCCTATCACAACTGGGACTACTACTGCCTTTACTTTCCACATTCTTTCTAGTTCTTCTTTCAGTCCTTGATATTTGTCCACCTTCTCATGTTCCTTCTTTCTTATGCTACAGTCTCTGAATATTGCCACATCCACCATGATTGCAGTCTTTTGTTCATTGTCTACCACCACAATGTCTGGTTGGTTGGCCAGCACTTGATTGTCTGTCTGGATCTTGAAGTCCCACAGGATATTAGCCCTGTCATTCTCAACTACCCTTTGTGGTATCTTCCATCTAAACTTAGGCAGGTCCAATCCATATTCTGTGCAGATGTTTCGGTACACAATCCCAGCAACTTGGTTGTGTCTCTCTGTGTATGCTGTTCCTGTCAACATCTTGCATCCAGCTACTAGGTGCTGGTTTGTCTCAGAGGCCTCTTTGCACAGTCTGCACCTTGGGTCTTGTCTGGTGTGGTAGACTCCAACTTCTATTGATCTGGTGCTGAGTGCCTGCTCCTGTGCTGCTAGGATTAGTACCTCAGTGCTGTCTTTCAGTCCTGCCTTTTCCAACCACTAGTAGGATTTTGTCATGTGAGCCACAGCCACTATCTGCCGGTGGTACACCCCATGGAGAGGTTTGTCTTGCCAAGGAACCTCCTCTTTTTCTGCATCCTAGATCTGTGGAAGGCATTCCCTTAGCAGTTCATCTTTGGGAGCCATCTTCGTGATGTACTTGTGGATGCTCTGGGTTTCATTGAGGACATTGGCCTTGACACACATCAGGCCCCGACCTCCTTACTTCCGGCAGGTGAAAAAGTCTCTGGGTGCTGGATTTCGTGTGCAATCCTCCATTCATAGTGAGTAGTTTCCTGGTCTTGACATCCACGGTGACCAGTTCTTCTCTTGGCCAGGTTATTATTCCAGCTGGGTACCAGATGACCGGTAGGGCATATGTGTTGATGGCTTGAATCTTGTCCTTGCCATTGAGCTGGGACTTCAGGACCTGTCTGACTCTGTGGAGGTACTTGGATGTTGCTATCCTCCTTGCCTGTTCCTTATGGTTGCCATGCATTTGTGGTACCCCCAGGTACTTGTAGCTGTTCTCTATATTTCAATTTGGCCTTCTGGAACGTCAACTCCTTCTGTCTGATCATCTTTCCTCTTTTTACTATCATCCGCCCGCACTTCTCTAGTCCGAATGACATTCCAATGTCCCTGCTGTATATCCTAGTTAACTAGGATATACAGATATTATAATATATATATATATATATATATATATATATATACACATACATAGACACACACACACACATACATAATACACACTCAAAGTTTTGAGTATTTGATTGCATGCATTTACATAACTACTTTGGTTTATGATTGATTGGTTTATGTCACTAGGTTGGTGGTTGGATGATAAGTTGGACAAAGATGGAATAGGGTGTGTGTATGTGTGTGGAGGCTGCTTGTGGGGTTGCATGTCTGGGGGTGGCATGTTGTGTTTTATTTGGGGCTGTATTGAGTGAAAAGGAACTTTAGTGGGGGATTAGGGCTATGGTGGAGGGCGACAGAGGCTATGGTGGGGGGCAGAGGCTATTGGGTCGGGGCAGGGACTATTGGGTCAGGACAGAGACTATTGGGTCAGGGCAGAGCCTATGGTTGGGGGGCAGAGCCTTTGGCACAAGGGACAGAGCTTTTGGCGGGGGGGAAGAGGGTATATGTTGGGGGAGGGGGGACAGGGGCTTTAGTGGGGTTGCAAGAGCTTTACTGGGGTGTCAGGGGCTGTAGAGGAGTGACAGGGGTTGTGGTGGGTGCCCAGGAGTTGTGTAAACGTGTATTCCACTAGCTCTAAGGCTTACATTGGACCAGGGAGGGAGAACCCGGTCCCTTGGTAGTCCGGTGGGATATGCAGCATGTCTGCACCACTGTTCCTTCCAGCCAGCACAGGAAATGTATCCGAGCAATGCCTTGTCAACATAATGTATCTCTGATATAATACGGACAGCCTCCTTCCCTATATTTGAGCACCGGCGCTGCAGTGTGCAGCCTGGAGACATCTCCTGCCACACAGCAAGAGAACTGGCTGCCCATGGCCTATGGGGGAAATCTGGCCCAGTTTCCTAAAGTTAATTCTAATTTAAGGGCATTAGAGGCATAGACTTGTGCAGGAACAAAACTTTGGTAGAACCATTTTTTTTCTACAAATTAAAACTACTTCAGAACCTGTGACTGACATTCATTAGATTTGGCTCATCCCAATATCATCCATTAAAATTATTCATCCAAAGTAATCAAACAGAGGGTACAAAAATTGGTCACTCAGTATACATGATATGAATATAGTTTGCAATACACTGAGTGGTGCATTTTCAAGTCACTAACAAAGCCTACAAATGCATGACAAATGCTCGACTAAGAGCCGAAACATTGCTGCTGTACTTGATAAAAGACTGCATAATTGAGGAAACTACTGGGTGTGCCTGGGTTTTCATGAAATATACCAGTGGACTTTGGAGGTTTGCTCTCCCTTCCTGGTGCTCCGCTGTGGGGTTACTCAGTGCTAAGTGAGCGCACTATTTTATATTAATGGATTGCAATTCATCTGAAAAGCACAAGTCTATCAGATAATATTCCAGTACAATGTGGTATAATAGGTGGGTTGAATTATGTTTTTATATGTAAACTGAAACAGCTTCATGCATTCAAAAAACAAAATTATACAAACTACATAAAAAACAAAAACAAACAAACAACAATAACAACAACAAAAACAATAATAGCCACATAAAACATGGGATCTAATGGTGTTGTGCGACAGAAAACAGTATAGAACACTATTATTTTTATTATTATTGCCATTTATATAACAGATTCCGTAGCGCTTTACAATATTATAAGAGGGGGTATTTAGCTATAAATAAGACAATTACAGGAACGATAGGTTGAAGAGGGCCCTGCTCAAACGAGCTTACATATAAAAAATACAGAACATCCAAATATATATATATGGATATTTGGATGTTCTGTATTTTTTTTCTCTACTTATTCATTAAGTTGTAACATAATATTAACAAAATATAAAAATGATATAATGTATATAAGAATAGAATACAAACTAAAATAAAATGTGGAAAATATCACTAGATTCGTTCTGGAGCCAGAAGAGTCTCCACTGCACTGGTGAAGACAAATTGCAATAATTAATTTATTGTAATCAGTTTAATTAGATCTGGTGGGTGATATATGTCTAATTTGGGGTTAAGAACCTTTGATAAAACTAATGGTTTTGAATGCATTAAAGGAACACAAACACAACGACTATTAGTGGTTATGGTATCAGTAGAGCCATGAGAGTGATCAGCTGATGTCCTTAGCCAATGAGCTAGCCCAGCAGGAGCACTAACATACGTTTCTGCTAGGGACTTTTGACTCTCTGACTACAGATACGGTTTGACAGTTTGACTACTTACAATGAGGAGTTGGGTTGCAAGGGCGCTCCTGGCACCATAACCACTAAAGTGAACTGTAGTGGTTATAGTTCTTAAATTATTCCTTTAAATAAGTTACTGAAGGAAAATTCTAGAAAAAGAAAAACCTTCAAATCTTTGTATTTTTAATAAAATCAATATCCTTATATAAAGTATGTATGCTAATAAAAGCTTACAACCCTGCCACCAGAATGGCAGCTTTATTCTGCAAAGATCCATGCTGGTTTTGCATCAGAAACGGAACAAGCATTCTAAACTAGAGCTGAAATAAAAGCTTTTTTTTTTCTTTTTTATTTGTGACAATAACGAAGCATAATGGTTTCTTCGTTGGCACAAATTTGCACTTCTGCAGTTGTCGACTGGCTTTTCTGCATTGTTTGATGTCCTACAGGACCAGAAACCACATACAAAAAAGCAACTAACTGCTAACTTAAAAACATAAGTAATCAATGCACTATAGTAGGGGAGCAGGTGGTGTGTGATAGACTGGAATAATCACAGACTGATGGAAGCATTCCATTTTTAGAAGGGAGCACTGGGTCTGGGGATTACTGGGATGCAATTTATTTATTTTTAATTAATAATGTTTATTGGGTGTTCAGAAAGGACAAAATGCAAACAGAGAAGGTACAGCAAAATAACTGATGTAGAATATTTAATCCAAGAACACCAGCGTTTTGTGTTACCCAGATTAGCATTACTGTCAGTAAACATTATTTTGTGTTTTTATTTAACTAACATTTCTAAACCGTGCTGAAGCAGGCACAGTTGTTTATGTTTCAAGTTGCGATTTCCTTTCAAGAACTTCGCAACTTTATTTGTTCTGTCAAAGACATCATCCTTAATGTTTCAATTTTCTTTCATTCTGTTTTGTTTCCCCCAAGTGCACTAGAATTCCCTTTTGCATTTCAATCCTGTTTTGACTGGACACACATTTGGCAAGGCTCAAAAATGATGAAAGAAGCATTTATCATGCAGTACCATAATTGCATTGTTAAACTGAAGAATCTTTTTTTTTTTTTTTTTTACGCCAAGGCCTGAATCTCTAATGTGTGGGTCGCATCTGCAATCTACTCAAGCAGGATCTAGCAGGATAATATATCTCACTTAACTACAATCAAAATGACTGTAAGCATAAAAATTATTTATCACCACTGTTTTAATTGTACACGCAGAGCACGGTTCAGGAGGTAAATCACCCCTGCAAAACAATATAAATGATTCACCGCCATCTTTTTGTGTGCTTTGGTGAATGAGTGCTTACATTTTGTTTAGTACAATCATGAACATACGAGGATCAGGGATGGTAAAAACTTACCTCAAAGTCTTCAGAAAAACCATGCTGGTTATTGGAATAGAGTTCTGTGATATGTTTAACAAATTGCTTGACCGAAATTGCATCCATGTCATCTGGAAAAAAATGCACATGTTACGGATTTTGGCGGTTTTGCAACTTCAAAAGGACATTTTTGTTCAAGGCACATTTTCCTAAAAATATATTTCTAACAGAGGAGAAAACAGTACTTTAGGGGATTTGTTGTTGAAAATTCTGACAACCATATAAGCAAAGTGCATATAGAAATGTTAAAAGCCCTTTTACAGATATTTATGTAATGGATTGCTTTTACTGAGAACCAACAGGAAAAAGGAGACAGCAGTTTGTAGATATGTCTAAAAACTAACATTTTTAATTTTTAATTTTGCTATGTTATCGAACAGCTTACACCATTTCAAGGAAAGTACAGTTAATCCAAATACATGCGTAGGATTAACATCTGATCAAGCATAATGTAAAATCCAAACTCCAGGCAGCAATCAGAAGATTATACATCTTTAATAACCAGATCTCTCCAAATAATGCTTGCAAAAAGCATTTTTATCATGTGACCCAAACAAGGTTTTGTGATATAGCACTCAGGGCCGGCCTTGGGGCGCCCTGTGCAAAAAATCGTCACATCACCTCTTCCCGGTCATACCTTTCATTTATGTAGATTTTATGTAAAGAGGTGTAGTGTTTGTATAGGGGATTTATTAAATGTGTGCGATATGTATGCTATGTGCTGGCTGTGTGATATTTGTAATGGATGTATTGGCTGTGTGTGATATATGTATGCATATATTTCACTGGCTGTGTGTGATATTTGTACAGGGACTATTGGATGTGTGTGATGGGTATTCAATTCAGATAAAAATGTGTGAATGCAGGTGTGTATTTTTGCAGGCACATAGTTACACACATAGTTACACTTAAAGGTAAATAGTCACACACAGTTACAGACAGTCTCACACACCAGTACAAGGAGACACAGTTACATGTGGTTTCTCTCACACAAACACACACACACACACTTACAGACAGTCTCTCTCTCACACACACACACACACACACACACACACAATTACAGACAGTCTCTCTCTCACACACACACACACACACAATTACAGACAGTCTCTCTCTCTCACACACACACAATTAAAGACAGTCTCTCACACACACACACACACACACACAATTACAGACAGTCTCTCTCACACACACACACAATTACAGACAGTCTCTCTCACACACACACACACACACAATTACAGACAGTCTCTCACACACACACACACACACACACAATTACAGACAGTCTCTCTCACACACACACACAATTACAGACAGTCTCTCTCACACACACACACACACACACACAATTACAGACAGTCTCTCTCACACACACACACACACACACAATTACAGACAGTCTCTCTCACACACACACACACACACAATTACAGACAGTCTCTCTCACACACACACACACACACACACACAATTACAGACAGTCTCTCTCTCTCACACACACACACACACAATTACAGTCTCTCTCACACACACACACACACAATTACAGACTCTCTCACACACACACACACAATTACAGACTCTCTCACACACACACACACAATTACAGACACTCTCACACACACACACACAATTACAGACAGTCTCTCTCACACACACACACACACACAATTACAGACAGTCTCTCTCACACACACACACACACAATTACAGACAGTCTCTCTCTCTCACACACACACACACACACACACACACACAATTACAGACAGTCTCTCTCTCTCACACACACACACGCACAATTACAGACAGTCTCTCTCACACACACACACACACACACACAATTACAGACAGTCTCTCTCTCTCTCTCACACACACACACACACAATTACAGACAGTCTCTCTCACACACACACACACACACACACACAATTACAGACAGTCTCTCTCTCTCTCACACACACACACACACACAATTACAGACAGTCTCTCTCACACACACACACAATTACAGACAGTCTCTCTCTCACACACACACACACACACAATTACAGACAGTCTCTCTCTCACACACACACACACAATTACAGACAGTCTCTCTCACACACACACACACACAATTACAGACAGTCTCTCACTCACACACACACACACACAATTACAGACAGTCTCTCTCTCACACACACACACACACACACACACAATTACAGTCTCTCTCACACACACACACACACAATTACAGACAGTCTCTCTCACACACACACACAATGACAGTCTCTCTCTCTCACACACACACAATGACAGTCTCTCTCTCTCACACACACACACACACACACACACACACACAATGACAGTCTCTCTCACACACACACACACACACACACACACACACACACACACACACAATGACAGTCTCTCTCTCACACACACAATTACAGACAGTCTCTCTCTCACACACACAATTACAGACAGTCTCTCTCTCACACACACAATTACAGACAGTCTCTCTCTCACACACACAATTACAGACAGTCTCTCTCTCACACACACAATTACAGACAGTCTCTCTCTCACACACACAATTACAGACAGTCTCTCTCTCACACACACAATTACAGACAGTCTCTCTCTCACACACACAATTACAGACAGTCTCTCTCTCACACACACAATTACAGACAGTCTCTCTCTCACACACACAATTACAGACAGTCTCTCACACACACAGTTACAGACAGTCTCTCTCTCACACACACAGTTACAGACAGTCTCTCTCTCACACACACAATTACAGACAGTCTCTCTCTCACACACACAATTACAGACAGTCTCTCTCTCACACACACAATTACAGACAGTCTCTCTCTCACACACACACACAATTACAGTCTCTCTCACACACACACACACACAATTACAGACAGTCTCTCTCTCACACACACACACACACACACACACACACACACACACAATTACAGACAGTCTCTCTCTCACACACACAATTACAGACAGTCTCTCTCTCACACACACACACAATTACAGTCTCTCTCACACACACACACACACAATTACAGACAGTCTCTCTCACACACACACACACAATTACAGACAGTCTCTCTCACACACACACAATTACAGACAGTCTCTCTCACACACACACACACAATTACAGACAGTCTCTCTCTCACACACACACAATTACAGACAGTCTCTCTCTCACACACACAATTACAGACAGTCTCTCTCTCACACACACAATTACAGACAGTCTCTCTCTCACACACACACACAATTACAGTCTCTCTCACACACACACACACACAATTACAGACAGTCTCTCTCTCACACACACACACACACACACACACACACACACAATTACAGACAGTCTCTCTCTCACACACACACACACACACACACACAATTACAGACAGTCTCTCTCTCTCACACACACACACAATTACAGACAGTCTCTCTCTCTCACACACACACACACACAATTACAGACAGTCTCTCTCACACACACACACACAATTACAGACAGTCTCTCTCACACACACACACACAATTACAGACAGTCTCTCACACACACACAATTACAGACAGTCTCTCACACACACACAATTACAGACAGTCTCACACACACACAATTACAGACAGTCTCTCTCTCACACACACACACACACAATTACAGACAGTCTCTCTCTCACACACACACACACACACACACACAATTACAGACAGTCTCTCTCACACACACACACACAATTACAGACAGTCTCTCTCACACACACACACACAATTACAGACAGTCTCTCACACACACACAATTACAGACAGTCTCTCACACACACACAATTACAGACAGTCTCACACACACACAATTACAGACAGTCTCTCTCTCACACACACACACACACAATTACAGACAGTCTCTCTCTCACACACACACACACACACACACACAATTACAGACAGTCTCTCTCACACACACACACAATTACAGTCTCTCTCTCACACACACACACACAATTACAGTCTCTCTCTCTCACACACACACACACACACACACAATGACAGACAGTCTCTCTCTCTCACACACACACAATGACAGTCTCTCTCTCTCACACACACACACACACAATGACAGACAGTCTCTCTCTCTCACACACACAATTACAGACAGTCTCTCTCTCTCACACACACAATTACAGACAGTCTCTCTCTCACACACACACAATTACAGACAGTCTCTCTCTCACACACACAATTACAGACAGTCTCTCTCTCACACACACAATTACAGACAGTCTCTCTCTCACACACACAATTACAGACAGTCTCTCTCTCACACACACAATTACAGACAGTCTCTCTCTCACACACACAATTACAGACAGTCTCTCTCTCACACACACAATTACAGACAGTCTCTCTCTCACACACACAATTACAGACAGTCTCTCTCTCACACACACAATTACAGACAGTCTCTCTCTCACACACACAATTACAGACAGTCTCTCTCTCACACACACAATTACAGACAGTCTCTCTCTCACACACACAATTACAGACAGTCTCTCTCTCACACACACAATTACAGACAGTCTCTCTCTCACACACACAATTACAGACAGTCTCTCTCTCACACACACAATTACAGACAGTCTCTCTCTCACACACACAATTACAGACAGTCTCTCTCTCACACACACAATTACAGACAGTCTCTCACACACACAGTTACAGACAGTCTCTCACACACACAGTTACAGACAGTCTCTCTCTCACACACACAGTTACAGACAGTCTCTCTCTCACACACACAATTACAGACAGTCTCTCTCTCACACACACAATTACAGACAGTCTCTCTCTCACACACACACACAATTACAGTCTCTCTCACACACACACACACACACAATTACAGACAGTCTCTCTCTCACACACACACACACACACACAATTACAGACAGTCTCTCTCTCACACACACACACACACACACACACACACACACACACACACAATTACAGACAGTCTCTCTCACACACACACACACACACACAATTACAGACAGTCTCTCTCACACACACACACACAATTACAGACAGTCTCTCTCACACACACACACACAATTACAGACAGTCTCTCACACACACACAATTACAGACAGTCTCTCACACACACACAATTACAGACAGTCTCTCTCTCACACACACACACACACAATTACAGACAGTCTCTCTCACACACACACACACACACACACACACAATTACAGTCTCTCTCTCACACACACACACACAATTACAGTCTCTCACACACACACACACAATGACAGACAGTCTCTCTCTCTCACACACACAATGACAGACAGTCTCTCTCTCTCACACACACAATTACAGACAGTCTCTCTCTCTCACACACACAATTACAGACAGTCTCTCTCTCTCACACACACAATTACAGACAGTCTCTCTCTCTCACACACACAATTACAGACAGTCTCTCTCTCTCACACACACAATTACAGACAGTCTCTCTCTCTCACACACACAATTACAGACAGTCTCTCTCTCACACACACAATTACAGACAGTCTCTCTCTCACACACACAATTACAGACAGTCTCTCTCTCACACACACAATTACAGACAGTCTCTCTCTCACACACACAATTACAGACAGTCTCTCTCTCACACACACAATTACAGACAGTCTCTCTCTCACACACACAATTACAGACAGTCTCTCTCTCACACACACAATTACAGACAGTCTCTCTCTCACACACACAATTACAGACAGTCTCTCTCTCACACACACAATTACAGACAGTCTCTCTCTCACACACACAATTACAGACAGTCTCTCTCTCACACACACAATTACAGACAGTCTCTCTCTCACACACACAATTACAGACAGTCTCTCTCTCACACACACAATTACAGACAGTCTCTCACACACACAGTTACAGACAGTCTCTCTCTCACACACACAGTTACAGACAGTCTCTCTCTCACACACACAGTTACAGACAGTCTCTCTCTCACACACACAGTTACAGACAGTCTCTCTCTCACACACACAATTACAGACAGTCTCTCTCTCACACACACAATTACAGACAGTCTCTCTCTCACACACACAATTACAGACAGTCTCTCTCTCACACACACACAATTACAGACAGTCTCTCTCTCACACACACACAATTACAGACAGTCTCTCTCACACACACAATTACAGACAGTCTCTCTCTCACACACACAATTACAGACAGTCTCTCTCTCACACACACAGTTACAGTCTCTCTCTCACACACACAGTTACAGACAGTCTCTCTCTCACACACACAGTTACAGACAGTCTCTCTCTCACACACACAATTACAGACAGTCTCTCTCTCACACACACAATTACAGACAGTCTCTCTCTCACACACACAATTACAGACAGTCTCTCTCTCACACACACAATTACAGACAGTCTCTCTCTCACACACACAATTACAGACAGTCTCTCTCTCACACACACAATTACAGACAGTCTCTCTCTCACACACACAATTACAGACAGTCTCTCTCTCACACACACAATTACAGACAGTCTCTCTCTCACACACACAGTTACAGTCTCTCTCTCACACACACAGTTACAGACAGTCTCTCTCTCTCACACACACCGTTACAGACAGTCTCTCTCTCTCACACACACCATTACAGACAGTCTCTCTCTCACACACAGTTACAGTCTGTCTGTCTCTCTCTCTCTCACACACACACACACACATCTACAGACAGTCTCTCTCTCACACACACACACAATTGCAGACAGTCTCTCTCTCTCTCACACACACACACAATTACAGACAGTCTCTCTCTCACACACACACACACACACACACACACTATTACAATCTCTCTCACACACAGGTGCCTGTTTCCATTATGGGATGGCTGAGGTAGCAGGGGCACTGCAGTTCCTGGTGTATAGTTGTCGGAGGAGCCGGGACTCCTACCTTCTGTCCGCAACAGTGTCCACAATTTCTCAGGCAGCTTGTACTGCTGTATGTAGATCCGCACTTCATCAAATTTAGCCCAACCCCCTGTCTTATCAGATATTGAAATCCTCCCCCCAGGTGCAGCACGGCCAGGCTACATAGAGCGATCACAACCTACCATCTAAGAGAGTCCTGTGCACTCCCTCACACCTCTCACTCAGGAAGTGTGTGAGCTGTGCTGGCCACATGGAGCTCCCTGCTGCCCTATGCGACTGTACAGCTCGCACACTAATCCGGCCCTGATAGCACCACTTAGAATAGGTGATGTGTCTCTTGTTTAATTTTAACTTGCTGACTATGTATATACATACACGTGTGTGTGTATGTATATATATATATATATATATATATATATATATATATATAAAACATTTTAAATCTGTTTTATATCATACACTCACATACATAAGACAAAAAGATAGGTGCACTCATGTGAAAAAAAAACAACTACTTGCTGGGTGAAAAATAAAAAGACGCTTACAGAGCATAAGAGATTTAAGCTAAAATTAGTCTTCATCAATAAAAATACAATTTAAAGAGACATTTGATCTAGAATTGAAACTCAGGATTGTAAATTCATATATGCCCATACATACGCTATATGCAGATATCTCAAAATATCTCATTCTTTGTGTGTTCGTGTGTATATACATCTTACAAACATATGTCCCAGGCCAACAAAGTTCCCCGATTTCATCAGGACAGTACCCATTTATGGTTCTGTCCTGCTGTCCCAACATGGGGCACCAGTGAACTATCCCCAGGCACTGCAGGCAGCACCGTGCAAATGCATAATTATTCACTCTCTCGCTGTGCTTAGATTATTATTAATATACACAATTAAAAGCCCTGCCTTACTACTCCTGGGCAGCAATGACTATAATACACATCAGTCCAAATACAAACAATAAAAAACAACAAAAAAGTTACCTGCGCACTATCCCAAAACCCTAGGCATGGGTAAATAATTGGAGATTTTTTTTAATATCACTCCAATGACCATTTAACTGCAAGCTCACCTGTCACCTGCTCACCCGAGATTATTATTATCATCATCATCATCTATAAAGTGCCAACAAATTCCACAGCGTTGTACAATAGGTGAACAAACAGACAAGTATTTGCAACAAGACACACACACAGGAACAAAAGGTGTTGAGTGCCCTCCTCCAATGGGCTTACATTCTAGAGAAAAATAGATAGCAAGAGAGGTGAGAAAAAGGCTGAAACGATCGTCTGGGGTTGCTGTGTCTCTCGTGCAGAGGGAACTTGCTGGCATTTCGGATCTGGACTGCCCGTATGGGTGGGACCAGTCTGATATGCTTCAGAATATGTTCTCTCTGTAATGGCACAAGATGAGCTAAAACCAGCTTAAAAACTGAGCTGGGACCCACCGAAGGGCAGGCTATTTCAGCTGCTGCCCGTTCTCAGTATACTCTTGCGCCCTGATTTTTTTGCTCTCCATAAGTTTAAAGGGTAATCCAGACATGGACCACTTGCTCACGGTGCCTAGAGAGAGAACTTGCTGGCATTTTAAATCTGGACTGCCCGTGTGGGTGGGACCAGTCTGATATGCTTCAGTGATGTACTCTCTGTAATGGCACAAGATGAGCTAAAACCAGCTTGAGATCTGAGCGGGGACCCACCGAAGGGCAGTTGCTCCCCGTTCTCAGTGTACTCTTGCACCCTGTTTTTTTTGCTCTACATTTTAGAGGGAGTGGGATAAAGTGACACAAGAGCTACATGCCCCCTCAGTGGGCAGACTCGCCTATTTTTCTCAGCAGGCTCACTGACAACAATTCAGAGAGACCACCCACCTGTATCAAGATCTCATATCTCGCAATCTCGAGAGGTATGATATACTATACACACGCGTTCTAAAAGGGATTTAAAAAAAAAAAAAACACTTCAAACTCAAAGGAGCAAAGGTCAGCTTTTATAAAATCATTTTATACCTGCTACTATAGATAAGACGACCAGGGCAAAGGCATGCCAATTATGCATTTTGTGAGTCATTCTGATACACATGCACGCCAACATGATAGGCAGAAAACCAGGGCTCCCATGTTAAGTGTTGCTGCAGAATTTTTGTATAGTTAAAATGCTCTGGAAATGTCACCCACAGTAAAAGGGTGTTTAATAAGACACCAACGGGAAAACTTGATGCAACGAGACAAGAGCACGAAATCAGAACTGCTCTGTCCTGTAAAATACCTGCCAACCCTTTAGTGCCCATTAAACCACCCCTTTACATTCTAACAGCAATGACTTCACTTTGGAAACCTGACCAATCTCATTTTACAACAAAGGACACATTTACATAAAAAGCTTAACATTTAGCATTTTCCATTGTGCATTATTTGTTCCCTCAGGTGCATACTAAGCATCTCAGGCATGTATTATTCAAGCATCCTAAACATCGATTAAAGTGATTGTACCCCCTCCATGAAAATAATGTATCTGAAGTATGTTCTTTCAATATGAATTAAATTATATTTTGTTTCCTATAATACAAACTGGGGACAGCTAAATTCTTTGTGGTGCTTTTTCATTTTAATCTCAACAGTTGAATTGTGCATTTGAAAAAAAATAAAAAAAATTCAGGAAATAGTTTTTTTTTTTTTTATAAATAGCACATTTTAAGCACAATGCACGGTACAGTTTACCCCAGCTTGTTAATGTATTCTTTAGACTGTGTGCTAACAAAATAAAACAAATATAAATGGTTATCATATTTAAAGTCCCCATATATTTGCAGCAAATCCACAATATTGGCAGCTTCTTCAGTGAGCGGAAAAGACTAGGAGTTGACTACAAATCCCCAGCCAATCCTGACTTTCACTGATGTTTCAATAATGGAGGGCGTTTATGTCATGATGTTCCATTTCATGCCGTTAAATCTTTATGGACATTTTATTCTTTATTAAAGTTTTCAATTTTGCTGGATTTTAAAATGGTTGTTTGTTTATGACGTGAGGGAGATGCTGAGCAACTTATCATGCCAAGATTGGGGTGCATTTTCTAAAAAAAAACGCTCAATTACCTGAGTAAAGATCTCTCAGACATGACTAGTCCATTCTATCCAGATTCCGGACATCACAGATTGGCATTGCATTGGGCAGTCATTGCCTTGGCTCCCTAAAAGACAGGCCTCTATATGGTGCTGTTTTCTGGGGCTGTCATTGCGTAAGAGCATCAGGAGTTGGAGTTGGACCTCTTAAAAGCAATTATTTCCCAAATATGTGTCTACAGTTTTGTGGTGTAAACAAGCTACATTTTCAGATGTATTAAATAGAGTTGGTGGTAAAAGAGGTCGATGGAGCAGTACAAGATGTACAGCATACATTAATTGGATGGTAAAAAGGTGGGTGCGATTCTTCCCATGTACACCAGCAGAATGTTTCCTTTGCCTGCACTAACTTTTCGAACTTTGCATCAAAACCGTTTTATATTGATGGACTGTATTTAGAAACACTAAGATAAAGAGTATGCAAACATGGTTCTATTTCCAAAACTAATTGTTTTCATTTATAATGTTTTTAATGTAAGACATTTGTTTTTTGACAGCTTACCGACAATAACATGTTCTACACTGAAATGCTGCAATGAGGTCAAGGTGAAGTCCTTTTGCTCAGTGATGGAAACACATTGGAACAGAGAAAATTGGATATGGGATTTTTTTTCCCTTTTCTAATGGTTTCCAGGGTCCAACATTCAATCAGTGTTACAATCTGTTCTGTTTAACAAAGAGGAAAAATCCAGGGCTTGATACAATAAATAGAAGGACAACACATCTGTTAAGACATATAACAAACTATCTATACAAAGTATAAGGTTGCAGCTTGTAACAAAACAACCTTTCACAAACACTATACATAGGAAACTTCATGAGCAAACTAATGTGAAAAATAAAATTGTAGAGGCGATAAAAGTATTACCCATAGGTTTTCTGTAATGGCAAGTACTGTTTGGCATGGCTACTGTCAGTAAAATACAAATCTCATCAAGAGATTGAACGCACTCGATTTCTTATAAAATAAAAAATAAATCAATGATGTGGTTTATGCTGGAAATATGAGGTTGCCTAAATGTCTAAACCTTGTATTGTAGGTGCTCCCCACTTATATAAATTACAATTACAATTTTATTATTTAAGATAAATGATGACAAGTATGTCATGCTCCCTAATTAGAATTTTATTTTTATTTTTATATACATAGCTTAGCCGTTCACAGCACTAAGTGATCTGAACTACAAAGCAACTTGCATTAGAAGGAGAGGACATCCAAGGAGACCTCTAGTAAGGATATCACTACCAGTTTGTCTGTAGTTTCTCGGACCGTCTGTAGCCAGGTTGTGATTTCAAAGCAGCTCACTGAGTGGTGATCGTGGCTGAGCTGTGTACATACACTGATAATAAAGTCTTGCTTGCACGAGGAGGTGTGGCAACGGAGAAAGGCTTATGGTGCAGCATTCTACATAAAATGTTTTTTTTGTGCAAAAACTATAACGATTTGAGCATACAAAACAAAAAAGGTAAAATCCAAAAAACAAATGTGTAAAGTGTGAGTAAAAGGGTCACATCTGCCTTAGCCTACGCTGACCTCATTTGGAACGATCACTGTGCCTACAGAGAATGGCGAAATGCATCCACAAAACAAACAAAGGATAAAAGTCCAATATTTCTGTGAAAATTTGAGCAGTAACATGAAACCCAAGAAACATTTTGAAAAAAAGTAACATACAAACCTCCCCAAAAAATGTCCAGCTATGCATCAGAACAGATTAAAATTGCACACTTTAAACCAAGACCATGGAACCGAAGGACCGGGCAAGAGAGCGGGATGTGGCGAGCCGGGATGGCAACAGTGGACGGAACTATCCTCCACCCCCCCCAGGTACCCCACATACAGCCTAGCACACTACGACCCACTCACTCACACAAACGCACTCCAACGGACTAACGCAGACAAGGCAACGAACCAAGAGACCTCAAAACACGAAAGAGAATGTACATCTCACACGAGCAGTCCCATACTGAACATACACTGGAAACACACCCGACTGGCAAAGACGACTCCATATACCGCCACCATTAGGTGACACAATAAAAACGCTACAACCACAAACAGCGACACACGTAACCCGGCACAAAACAACACATAGATAATCACGACACACAGTCAGTCAACACCACAACCAGACAGGGAAAGAAGGGCAAACACAGGAGACACAGAACTAAACAATCAGCATACCACATACACCCACAAATCAAACACAGACTTACACAATCGGACCCAGATTCCACTAGATAACACAACAGACATACTAATAGGAGAACCCACCAGAACACGACACCAAACTGACCGAACGGAATCTTTATATAGGGACCGGATGATGCACATCTGGAGACGAGTCTCACTGTCATATTACCCGAGGTGGAAATACTAGGCCTTCGTGAAGGCAATAAAAAGTCATCTACATACACAATAGCAGGGCAGCAGATATAACGCCAACAGTTCTAACATCATCAACAAAGCAAAAGGATACGACACACACATAGCCACTGCAATCCAGACTTAACTAGATCAGAACACGCAAATAAAGAGACACATGACATGCCAGAGCTCAAAGTCACACGCAAACAACAGGAGCATACAAAACCATATCCATCGTTCTAACCTCAATCAATGTGCACCACAAGTCATACGGAGGTAAAACACAAGCAACCGCATGTGAACCTATATGTTGTGTTAATCAGGCTAAGACAAATTTGCCTTTGCGTAGGCGACAAAATGCATACATCTTTATATACTGATACTTATGCCCCTGTGTGGGAAACTACTTACTATAACACAAATATGTTTGATGTACGTGTTTAAATTGTGATAACAATAAAAATATTCAAAACAAATAGCACACTTGACTGCAGTCTCTCCTTTCAAATATCTAGGTATGTTGCTAAACTCCAATCTATCCTTTGGTCTTCCCATTTAAAAACTCTCTTCAAAACTTTATCCAAAACTAGGTGTTCTGTACAGAAACAAATCGTGCCTAAGCCCCGCAGTAAGCAAACATATAGTGCATCAAATGATAATGCCAATAATTGATTATGAGGTTGTAGCGTATGCACCTGCACCGACAACCCACCTTAATAAACTTACTACATTGTATCATTTGTTCTGCCGCTTTTTGCTACAATGTAATTACATAATCCACCATTGTGACATGTTAAAAGAGCTAAACTGTCTATTGATGGAGTCCTGATGCACTCTTCATATTTCCAGCCCTGTGCATAAGAGGTTCTCTGGGAAGCTCCCACCGTACCCGAGTAGAATGATCTCCCCAACTATCCCCACCACCTATAACCTCAGAACTATGGCAACATATCTCAATACAGAATGCGCCTTTAATTATGGTTTACTAAATTTCTTACATATTCTGTGTTAAATCTATACACACACACACATATATATCATAACCTATCTATCCAAACCTATCTATCCTATCTCTCCCCTCCACCAAGGTTCAGTCCTTGGTCCCCTACTGTTCTCCATTTATACTGCCTCCCTTGGTAAACTCATCAGCTCCTTTGGCTTGCATTATCATTTAAATGCGGATGACACACAAATCTACCTGTCCTCTCCTGATCTCTCTCTTCCCATCTTGACTCGTGTATCTGACTGCCTCTCCACGATTTCAATTTGGATAGCTGCTCACTTCCTTAAACTCAACATGTCCAAAACAAAACTTCTGGTCTTTCCTCCCTCAAGTGTTGCTACTCCCGTGTCTGTCTTCCTCCAAGTCAACGGTGCCACCATCATCTCTACCTCACAGGCTGCCTAGGTGTTCTCTTTCACTCCGACCTCTCCTTCACCCCTCATGTCAAGCCGATTGCCAAATCCTGCCACTTCTATCTCAAAAATATAGCTTGCATCCGCCCCTATTTAACACCAGACGCGGCTAAGGTGCTGGTCTAGGCAGTTGTTTCTCGTCTTGACTACTGCAATCCCCTTATCAGTGGTCTTCCGTGTTCCCAGATTGCACCGCTGCAATCTATTATGAACATATCCACAAGGCTAATTTTCCTGTCTGCCCGCACCTCCCACGCCTCCCCCTCTGTCTGTCCCTACATTGGCTTCCAGTTAGATATAGGGCTCAATTTAAGATTCTGGTGCTTACTTACAGGGCCCTACATAATTCTGCACCAACCTACCTATCATCCCTAATGCACAAGTATGTTCCGTTGAGGCCCCTGCGCTCTGCCGAAGACCTACGTCTATCTTCTGTCCGTACTCCAACATCTGATGCTCGAAGGCTGCACCTTTTCTGTGGAACTCCCTTCCCTTCTCTGTTAGACTTTCACCCAGTCTCAACTCCTTCAAAAAATCTTTGAAAACACACTTCTTCAGGAAAGCATATCATGTAAACTGTTAGCAAAAATTTCATTCCCCCCCTCCCCACCCCAAAGACTCCTCTCCTGCAACTGTCAAAAATAACCTACAAAGTTCCCAGTGAATACTTTTCTAGCAACCTATTTTATTACCCCTACTTATACCCTTTGTGTCACTATACCCCATTCCCTCTAGAATGTAAGCTAATTGAGCAGGGCCCTCAACCCCATCCGTTCCTGTGCGTCCATTTGTCTGATTACAATTACAGGTCTGTTAGGCCACCCATTGTACAGCGCTATGAAATTTTGCCTGCGCTACATAAATAATAAAATAATAATAATAAAGAGCAGGACATCTCAAGAACATGTTCTAAATAGGTTTTCAATTCAAATAACAGATTAGTCAGATAAGTGGTAAATACAAAAAACAGGAGTTAAAGGGACACAATACACACCCAGATCGCATCAGTTCATTGAAGTGTTCAGCGTGCAGTGTCCCTGCCCCCTTAATCCTGCAATGTACAACATTGCAGTATTAGAGAGTTTTAGAGGGTTAATACTGCCTGTCTCTTGAAAGCCACTAAAGGGGCTTTCTAAAGTTTCACAGAGTTTTGTAGGAGGATGTCAAGCATCTTGAAAACCCCATTGGAAAGCATTAATTCAATGCTTTCCTATGGGGAAGTCCTAATGCATACAGCGCTTACTGTGCATGCACATTAGGTTTCCAGATCGCTGTGGAGGCAGAGGAAGAGTCTGATCCAGCAGGTCCTCTGCGCTGGAATCAGGTAAGAGAAACATAGTTTTAACTATTTATATGACAGCATTGGGTAGGGGGGGGGGGAGGGGGGGGGCATGGCGGCAGAAGGATACTACTGTTTGTATTCCTAACACTACAGTATTCCTTTAAAGATGGCTGTCTCGAAGCAGCAATGATAAGTCAGAGAGTTCACTGAAAATCTATGGTAGTCATACATGACTTTAAATAACACAAATTACAATGTTACATGTCATTTTATTTTTAATAATAAAAAAAATATATATACGTTTTTCTTGCAAATGAAGAAAAATGTCCTAACAAGTGAATTTGCTTTGGCATTGGTCTACACTTATGAACCACTAAGTCTGCTGCCACATTTTCAGGCTGACAAAAAACGGACGTCGATGGAGTTGAAGTCACCAGTGCCGAGGGAGCCCGTCGCTGGAATAATGTAAGCAAATAAATGGTTAATTAACCATTTATTCACTGCGGAACGGGGCCCTATTCACCGTTTAGGCGACTAGGGCTCTTCAGCGTTCGGATTACATATTTGTATTCCTAACGCTATAGTGTTCCTTTAAGCAGCAGGGGTCCTTTGGAGTCCTGTTGAACTTTCTCCCTGGGTGTTTCTACTATCTCGGTCAGTTGACGGAATGCCAAAACACATTCATAAACTACTGAACCGGATTTCTTTAGTACCTAGAAGGGTTCTGGCGGCAGGTTGGTTAAAAATCGAGTAAAACTTCATTATGGATGAGGTAACGTCCAAAATAACATGTACATCATCTTCCTTTTGCAAGGTTTGGGAAACATGTCTAATAGGTCATAAGCCATGGTGTTAGTGTGCCACCATGCGTAACTCCACGAAACATCACCCTTCTCCCTCCTTTCCCTTCCTCTCTTCGCTTATCGTTCTCTGTCTATTTTTCTTTAAATAGCTCTAGGTTCATTACATTATAAAAATTTTAGAGGTCAAGTGGTAACTCTGTTCTGATTACGACCTTGTGCATTTTGATGCTTACTGTTTTTTATGTCATACCTAACTTGTTATTCCTTTAGAAGGACACTGCTGTTTACTGACTGTAATTTGTACTCTGCATGACTGGTATGCTTATAATTAGCCTCTTTATATTTATTTATATATATATATATATATATATATATAGAATTTAAATGCAAAATTGGAAGTTAAAAAGTAATGAGAGAAACTACGAGAAACTTCACCTTTCAACTGGGCAAGGATTCCAAAGGCAAGATCTAACGGGCATTGATCTAGCTCAGGAAAATAAAGGTGAATATCTTACTGTGGTCCCATTGAAGTACTGATTTTAATACTTCTGTGAATCTCTGCCACTGTCTGAAAATTGTAGTTCAGAAGTGATATCCAAACAAAATCTACAGGCCTGCCAGGCAGAATGGGCAAATATCAGATACTGAAATATTGATAATGTACTTAAAAGAATAAGTTGCTTTTGAAGTTTTAAAGTATTTTTGGGCTTAAATTCAAAGACCGCTTCCAAAATAAAATGTCACGTTAATTATTTTTTTTTATGTTCTAAAAAAAAAAAAAAAAAAAATCATTCAGAAATAAATGTCCGTTAACATTTTTCAAGAGACCGGTATGAAAGAACAGGGCACTGGGAACTTGGAATATTTTCCAAGACACCAAAGACTAAACGGATTAAATAAAAATGTAACAGGAAATACTTTCTTTATATAAAGATAAGATGTAGAGCAAAAAAGCATGGCTGGCATTTAGAGTGCTGGTAAATAGTGATGTAAGGAAATACTACTAGGTAGTAATGGAAGCAGATACCTACAAGAAGGGAAACAAATTGTAAGGACTGTACAGTAAAAGGATTCATGAATGCTCAGAATGTTCTTAAATGTAATTAAATGCTTGCTTTTTTAATAGAAGGACATATTAATATGCCTATGCTGCCACAGGACATTGAAACAGACCTGTATCGTTGTAGATACATGCCATTAACCCAATAAACCACCAGACAGCTGAATGGGCTGTGGGTATGTGCTATCCGCATTAGCAAGCTCTTCAATAAATTAGCAGGGGCTGTTGTTCAAGCGAGTCTATCTCACCTGCAACCCTAGCGAGAAACTATTGCGTTACTATGAAAAAAGGGGCCCCTCCATAGGCAATACTAAATCACGTAGTATGGCCTACATGTTTGAGAATCTAGCACAGGAAAAAATTACATGTATCTAACAAAGAATAGTGAATTGTATCCTTACTTTTGGATCGGTCTGCTTTTCCTTTAGTTTAATAGAACCTTAGTTTATATTACTGGTTGGAGTATATACAGTGGGACCTTGGTTTACGAATTTAATGCGTTCTCCGGGACGTTTTTTATTGCAAAAAATGTGTAAACCGAAACGCGGTTTCTCATGGGAATGCATTGAAAACCAATTAATCCGTTATGTAGGTCAGAAAAAAGTCAAAATGAGCAGGCATGGAAACCAAAACACACAATAAAAGGCATGCAAACAACGAAGCTCAGCTCCCTACCTTTCCACAGCTTGAGAAATGCACCAAAAAGTCCCAAAACAACTGCAAATAATTTCCAGAATGGCTCCAAAACTCGATGCAAAAGCCGCTCCAACAACTCCACACTCAACGCCACATGCTACTCACAGGCTCCAGCATGCAGAGGGCGGTGCTATAAACCTCCCCGGTGCAATGCATCCTGGGGAAACTTGCTTTGTATTGTAAACCGAGGCATTATTTTCAATGGATTTTCATTTATAAATCGAAAATTATGTTAACCGAGACTTTTGTAAACCGAGGTCCCACTGTATATGTATATATATATATATATATATCTCCTCCTGAAACCCAGCCCATTAACTTGTGTCCTCTGTACTGGACATTTTATTCTTTTGAGCTACTCCATCAGTCCCTGCTGTATTGTAAAGAAGACATCCTGGGCTTTCCAGTGATATGTCATGTGATAGGCTGGGATCTTCCTCTAACTTTTCATAAAAATGTTTTTAAAAAAATTGGAAGACATAGATATGTATCTGTGTATATATATATATATATATATATATATATATATATATATATATATATATATATATATATATATATATATATATATATATATACATACACATACACATACACACACACACATACACGAGCTGAGCATGTGCTTTCCAGTATGCAAACGGGAAGGTTCATAATTTGCAAAATATGTTTCAAAAAGGAAAATGATTATCATGGTAGATGGGAACATGGTAGATCCCCAGCTAGCAAGCATTGTGGAAAAGTTTTACAACAGATGGGGATCTACCTTTGCGATAGGAGACAAAAAGAATTCTTGCACCAGGGCTCTCTCTTTGTTAGCTCTGTCACTGTATACCTGTTCACATTTCGGGGACCACTTCATTTTCAAGTTTAACTGTGAGGATTATAAACTGTACCCTTAAACCAGATTAAATGCCACAACATTGTAAATGTATGCGCGATTCCTCAGGAACACACCATCATATTTCAAGGTCAATTATATGCAGAAAAAAAGGTTACTGCTGGAATAATTAGTTCCCTCCTGCTAAATAAGTCATAGCATGCAAATCAGGACCCTTTGAACCTTTGTGCACCAATATTTAAACATCATTAAATATTAACTCCCGGTAATGAAGTAGCCGTATAGACTTTATTAAAGAGAATAATCTAATGGGGTAGAGGCGTGAACCTTGACTTGAGATTTCAGACAAAACACTGCACTTCACAAGACAGTACTGTCAATTGAAAGGGAGCGATCAGAAAGCGTGAACTACCGAGAAGATAATCCCTTTATGCAGAAGTCAAATCACATCTCGTTTATTTTCCCCTAAACTTTTCATTTCCCATTTACGGAACCTTCTAAGGTATGATTATGCAGACAAAGGATCTGAAAGAGATGTGAATCGATATTAGCTACTGAGCTTGATTAAACAGTCAATGAGAACAGACGTGAGAGTTTTAATTACAGGTGGGAGTCAAAACAGCATCGTGGAGGGAAGTAAACATCTAATTAGGAAGGCACCTTATATTTAGCAATATGAATAAAGGGAGGAGAACGGATTATTTCAGAAACCTTTTCACGTCTCTTCAAAGTTGGAAATGTTTTCATTGTTTAAAACATAAAACAGTGTGTGGGGGGGGGGTTGTATACAAACAACAGTACAATTTCTAACACTAAGTGCAATCTGTTTATTTGTAAAAAAAAATAAAATAAAAATTCTAAACTGTATACATAAAAGATGTCTAAATGAGCTTTATCCGAGTAGCATCAAATACAGGATGACAAGGAATTGTGATCTAAGCTGCTTCTATTTTTACAAATCACCTGCGACCAAAGTCCTTAAGAATAATTAAATCACTGATCCATTATCTGGTGTGCTGGTATTTATGTATTTTTAAAGATTGGCACGAACTACTTATATTGCAAATGGGCCACTTTCCCCATGGAAACATTTGTATAAATAAATTCCGATGACGAAAACATTGCACGGACACTGGACATTCTTGATTTATAAAATAAAGAATAGAATAAAAAGCCAATTAAAAAAAATATATATGAAAAGAGCATATAAGATTTATATGTATGATATATATATATATATATATGGGATAATTCGAATAACAATCTTAAAAAATGAAGGATTTAAAGGGCCACTTCAAGTATCATAAATGTATGTGCACCTTGCATAGACTACAAGCTCCGCTCTCTTGGCCCAGAAATATCCAGAGAGTCGTAGTTTCAAAAATTTCAGATGTATCTGTTTTTATTTTATTTATTACACATTTTGGACATCTCCTCATTGTTTTAAAGAATTGTGAGGTAGAGGGGACTCCAACCTGAAGTCCCTTAAACTTTGAGTACCTGAAAGTGCACAATACATGTATCTCAACCTCTTACGCACTTGAAAAGTTACAGGTCATGGAGTATTTTAACCATCAAAGCTTGGAATACGAACAGTTTTTGCATTAAAATCATATGGTTCCTTGAAGTACTGATAAATAATACAGTTCAGCTATAAGCACAGTTATCCACTTTGCTTTCAAGTATGTAGCACAAAACGAAAACATCACAAGCAAACTCTAGTTGCGAAACTTGGTGGGTTGTCAGTTACGCTTATACAACCCACAATGAGCAATGGCAAACTTCTAATGCCTTAATGGATCAGGTAAGCGGAATCACAAGTACATACCTCCTAACATATCACAATTCCAGTGTTGGATGACAGAGGTATGGCTTCCAAAAAGAGGTGTGTCACTCACCATGTATGCAGGCAAATACAAACACGTGTTTGCATGCACAGAGCACATTTAAAAATACACGTATATTTATCTGTGAACCTGCAGTTGCATTACGATTTCGGTCACGGTCTCGAAGAAATTTAACATCAGAACAATATTCCAGCATTGATACATAGGCATTAACTCCAAATGTGAATTGTCTAGCCATATTTGGAACAGTGGGTTTGTATGCATGCGTAAAGACAAGCACACACAATCCATTTACATTACTTTACTGACAGTTTAACAGTCACAATCTAAAGGGCCAGGTCCAATAGATTACCCTTTAAATTCACATTTGCATCCTGATGAAAAACAAACCCCAGCTTAAAAAAACAAAAACAAATAAAACCGTACAGCTACATCACCTTGTAAAACTTGATATGTGCCTTGAACGTACATTACGGACAAACATCTCTAAAGTAACTTTGCAGCATCTCAAATAATTAAGCTATGCAGAAAGAATGTAGTGTGGAAGATGTTATACGCATTATATATCATACCTGGAATTGGGATAATGGGAATATTTTCATTGGGAATGACACGCGGGGAACTGCTATCTTCCACATAAAAATGAGCGGTTTGGAAACACTTCCTGTTTTGGAAAAAAAAAAATTTAGATTATTGATCTCAATATAAATATTGCAAAACAAATATAGTAGTATGACACGTACACAACATTTATCGACAGATCATTAACAGATAACTTCATGTGACATTGGCATCTCTAATAAACTTTATTTAACAGTAATCATATGTTACGGCACTGATGGTGTTAACAGTTTGCGGGTTTTTTCTAACAGCTAGACAGATTTAAAACCGATGTGATTCAGCAGAAAACTTTGCATACTTAGTATCCAAAGTCCGAATTTGCTCCCCGTTCTAAACTGACCTTTAGTAAATCATTCAGAGAGCAATCATTGAACATTAATCCACAGACCGTACTTTCAAATTAACGCCAGAAAGTGACAGCGCTTTTTTTTTTGTGGTTGTCTTTTTTTTTTTTTTTTTTTAATCAAACATCTGTTAAAAACAAACAGAACCACAACGCAAGGATCTGAATCAGTGAGGCCCTTGACACTATTTGTGTTAAAGGGCCCAGCAGCACTATAAACACATGAATATCTGGGAGGGACTGCAGGTTACACAGGGAAAGAAAGACAGGAGTAATGTTACCTGTACTTAAAGCAAAGCAGGGAGCAAAGGCTGGTCATCATAGACAAGGCACTAAGCAGGAAAACATTGAGAGCTGCAAACAGCCTTTGCATGGTGATGCTGAATGAGGCTGGGCTCAGCAGCGTCACAGCTCAGTGCTGAGCAATCAGGGGCCGGAGCTGAATATTTAATGAGCCCAGCTCAGTGTGAGCTATTGTGACAAGAGAGAGATGGGGAGGGGGGGGTCTTTTCTTGTGTGCCTGCAGTTCTTCACAATAGCCCTTAACATGCTACAATGATCCTTCCTCTCTCCTGCAAAGACTTAATGATCTGTTGTGCAGCACCTGTCTGGGGGGGATGACTGGATTCAAAAACTCTTATGGGATTTGTATTTTGCAGACTACAAAAAAAAAAAAAAAAAAAACACACACACAAACAGTTAGGAGTTATATAAAATTAGAAATTTAAATGTGAAACAATCAGCAGCATAATTCACGTTGTTTTTATGGTATGTGCTCTACATTTAGAACACTGCCCTAATAATCATCTGGAGATAAATGATAGAGAGAGAAAATATATGTATACCTTATTATGTATGTATACATATACACAGATGAAAAAAAAAAAAACACATTTTTTATATTTCAAAACTTCCACAAATATATCCAAAGTAGCATACTAAACAAAGGCTAGCTAAATATATAGCAAAAACTGAACCATGTATATTTTTACAGCAGTTTCAAAACTAATGAAAATGTGAGTCTGGCAGATGGATATTTCTATTCGTCCAGTTAAAACAATGTGGACTATTTAGAACGGCACATTTTTGCTATGAACTTCAGAGGGGTATAACGACCGTACAGACTGCATCGACTATATCTCCTTGTTATAGCCACCAGATATTTTAAAGGATGACTAATATATAAACACACACACACGTGGACATTTAAAGTATGGGATATGTATAAGGAGAAGAAAGAAAAAAAAAAAGCCTTCGGTTTGCAGATAAGTAGGCCCATAATTACTATGCAGTCACAATTAATTGGAGGATCTCATATCCCTGGTTAAAACAGCAGGCCATTATGGGCGTTCCATATGTCTCTGTGTTGAATTCCTAGATAAAGACCACGTGTTGTGACTCATAATTAGTGCAGAACACATGCTGCCTCTATATGAAAAGTCCCATCATGCCTCTTTCCTATCTGACCTATTTGGGACCACCGCAAATATTTCCGATGACAAATATAAGGTGGGAGGGTAGCGTTCTATCAAACTGCTTCTGCAGGCTGACAAAGAAAAAAATAAATACAAAAGATGATGTTGACTAAACAAATATTTCCAGTAATTTCGCACAATGAAACAAATGTTTCTACTAATCCATGAAGGTCACTCGTTGCTGAAAGTGCGAGCTCCAGTATGTGCATTCTTGCGTACTGTTAAAGATAAAAGAACGAAGGTTTATAAAGGCAATAAAATAAATAAATACGAGGTAAAAAAAAAAAAAACAACAACGAATACAAAAGAATCAAGGTACACTAATAGATGCCTCAATATAAACATTTTTCTGAACTACATTTACTGTAGCATTGATCTTTGCCAAAGCAAATTCAGTTTGCAAACATATTAGAAGAATAAATGGTGGAAAGTGGAAAAAAAGCAAAAACAAGCCGACTACAAACCCTTTCAAATTCCTTTTCATCAACTGTAAAACTATATAAAGACAGTGTGTGTCTTATTCAAAATATAAACTTAAGTCTAACTTCAAACTGTTGGATCCGGTTCCACCTTCCCAATTTTTTTTTTTTTTTACCACTACAATTCATCGCCAATGTCATGCAGTTTATCTCAAACATGTCCCCACAATAATTCTATGCACTTTCATCCTAATTTCATAACTCCCACTTAGAATGCATTTTTTTTATAGTCGATAAACCCCCCCCCCATTGTTGTTTCACAACGTGGGACACTGATGGGTGGGGCAAAAGAGGGCTGGACAGAGACAAATCTCTTCACCGTCACTGCTGAAAGGAGGTGGGCCACCCATTTGGCACTGCCAGTAAACACGTTTGTCAGAATGAGGGCAGTTGTGCCCTGAAAATAGGCCGGTCTGCCTAGACACTAGACTGCCTGCAAATCACACGGGGCGGCCCACTAAGTGTGAATCTGTTTTCAGCGCTTGTGCTCGACTTCCTGGGCACAGTTCCTTGGTGTTTCCAAAAATGGAACAAACTTTCATGTGTCCTTTAGGAAGGCACTGCCTCTTTTCTTCCTTTTTTCTCCCCAAAGAGTTTCTACCATGATCTCTCTCTTACAGGCGATACTCGAAAAATTCGAGTAAAAGTTAATTTATTTCAGTAATGCAACGTAAAACGGTAAACTAATGTATGAGATAGATGCATTACATGCAAAGCAAGATAGTTCAAGCCGTGATTTGTCATAAGTGTGGATTTGTGGTTTACATGAGCTGTAAGCCATAATCATCGCAATCTCAGTAAATTAGAATATTGTGAAAAGGTGCAATATTCTAGGCTCACAGTGTCCCACTCTAACCAGCTAAGTAAGCCATAACACCTGCAAAGGGTTTCTGAGCCTTTAAATGGTCTTTCAGTCTGGTTCAGTAGGAATCACAATCATGGGGAAGACTGCTGACCTGACAGTTGTGCAGAAAACCATCATTGATACCCTCCATAAGGAGGGAAAGCCTCAAAAGGTAATTGCAAAGAAGTAGGATGTTCCCAAAGTGCTGTATCAAAGCACATTAACAGAAGTTTATATGGAAGGGAAAAGTATGGAAGGAAAAGGTGCACAAGCAGCAGGGATTACCGCAGCCTGGAGAGGATTGTCAGGAAAAGGCCATTCAAAAGTGTTGGGGACTTTCACATGGAGTGGACTGAGGCTGGAGTCAGTGCATCATGAACCACCACACACAGACGGATCCTGGACATGGGCTTCAGATGTCATATTCCTCGTGTCAAGCCACTCCTGAACAACAAACAACGTCAGAAGAGTCTTACCTGGGCTAAAGAAAAACAGACCTGGTCTTTTGCTCAGTGGTCCAAAGTCCTCTTTTCTGATGAGAGCAACTTTTGCATCTCATTTGGAAACCAAGGACCCAGAGTCTGGAGGAAGAATGGAGAGGCACACAGTGCAAGATGCTTGAAGTCCAGTGTTACGTTTCCACAGTGTGTTGATTTGTGGAGCCATGTCATCTGCTGGTGTTGGTCCACTGTTCTTCATTAAGTCCAAGGTCAACGCAGCTGTCTACCAGGAGATTTGGAAGCACTTCATGCTTCCTTCCGCAGACGAGCCTTATGGGAATGCGGACTTCATTTTCCACCCGCCCACACTCCCAAAAGCACCAAAGCTTGGTTCAATGACCGTGGGATTACTGTGCTTCATTGGCCAGCAAACTCGCCTGACCTGAACCCCATAGAGAATCTATGGGGCATTGCCAAGAGATGAGAGACATGAGACTGAACAATGCAGAAGAGCTGAAGGCTGCTATTGAAGCCTCCTGGTCTTCCATAACACCTCAGCAGTGCCACAGGTTGATAGCTTCCATGCCACGCAGCATTGAGGCAGTAATTGCTGCAAAAGGAGCCCAAACCAAGTACGGAGTCCATACGCATGCTTATACTTTTCAGAGGTCTGATATTGTTCTATGTACACTCCTTGTTTTATTGATTGCATGTAATATTCTAATTTATTGAGATTGTGGATTTGGGGTTTTCATGAACTGTAAGCCATAATTCTCGCACTTATGACAAATCACGGCTTGATCTAACTTGCTTTGCATGTAATGCGTCTATCTCATTTATTAGTTTCCCCTTTTACGTTGCATTACTGAAATAAATGAACTTTTGCACGATATTCTAATTTTTCGAGTATGACCTGTACATGGTTGCTCCAATCCATTATCCATACATTTTCAGAGGTTGAGTGCTCTATTGGGCATTGCCAATACGTCCACCCCAAAAGGAAAAAATAAGATTAAATTTACCTGTAATCCAGCACTAGAGCAAACCTCCCAGTGCCGATCGTCCCCTCCATCTGACATCAGCAGGGGCCGTGTGTGATCAAATCACATGTTTTTATAGAGAATCCTGTGATTGGACCATTTTGATGTATTAGAAGCACGCTCTAAGCTGGTGATGGGGGGAGTAAGAGGAAGGAATCTTCAATGTGTAGTAACTTTTTTTCCACTTCATCTATATTTATTTAACAATATAAACACTGCCAATTTTTTCTGAAAAGGCAGTGTTTACAGTGCTAACACTGTAGGGACAGTGATCTAGGGGATTTACCCCTTTCAAAAAAAATTCTCTCTCTTATGTCAAGTAACATAGTGTTAGGTCATGTCCTGTGATGTCACGCATATACATTTATGCAAATTAGCACATTTTTTGGCCAAAAATGGTGGCAGTCCCAATATATTGTAAACATCAAAATTATGAAAGAATTGCTAGAATTGAAACTCACTGCTTTGGCTTACACACAGTTCTCAAAAGTTAGAGAATTATCCTACTAAGCTATATAAACCAACACACATGCTGTACAAGGGAAGATGGTTTACTGTATGATAATAAATTCACAGAATTACCATTTTAAGGAACACTGTCAAAATGTAACAGCTTTAACATAATGAAAAAGAAGAGAACTGTTGCCAATTGAATAATTAGACATCATTGTGATTTGCATTGAAACAGTAGTATTTAAATGGGCAGGGCTTTGGTTGAATACAGAACTCTTTCAGGCTCATGCACAGAGAATTTAACATTTTTCACCAAGTCTTCATTTTCAATTTCTTCATTCCCAATCATGCCAATCGCACGTGCATACAAAGTGAAGCAATGACTTTTGGATGTGTTTGGACAGTACACACTTATATTTACAAGGATTAGAGTCAGATTGTAACTTTACATCCAATTTACTGTAGAAAGAAGCAGTTGAGATAGATCTTCGATTTCAAGAACAAATTTGAAACAAAGCCACCAGAATGCTAGATTGTCTCCTGGCCAAGCATTCCACTGAACTAAAACAGCATTACAATCTAGGATGAATAATGACCAGCTGCCTAAAGTTTTACACATAAGAATATCTAACTCACAAGCAGGAATACTAAAAGGATTCAATAGTCTCTCAATAAGGGATGAACGACAGACCCGATTACCGAAATGCTTGCTACAATAAATCTTACCCAGACATTTAATGCTATGTGAAAAGCTTCTGAAACCCGCAAGATACAGGGCTTTAAGATGCATAATGCAACACAATTGAATCCCTGCATTATAAAGCAAGGCATAGCCTACAATTTATAAGACACCTTTTCTCCATTAATATTCAACCTTTACGATATCTTTTTGTTTAATTGTCTATCGTTTGCTCGTGCTGATTTTAAACGCATATGTTCTATGAAAGTGAATTTCATGCATTAAATATCAATCTCACTGTGGAAATAGCTCACAACCCCGTGGGTAGACCAAAAGTCATGCAAATCACATTTAGAAGATACAGTTTTGGATCACAACTACAATTTAAGGTTTTACCCTTCAGCAACGTAGGATTTGTGGACCTGGCTAGCCAAAAAAAAAATATAGACTAAACTGCAGAGACATGAAAGTGTTTTGGATTTAGGTTATGCAGTCATTAAATGGCTTAGAACAAATTTGCTTCTTCCTGCTTAAGAATATTTTCTTCTGATTTTATGTATTCTAACTCTAGCTTTGGATATTTATTTTATAGATAGAACGCTTATATAATTGTGCCCAAATTTGCATTTTAAGTCTAAAAAAAAAATAGAATATTTTAATAAAAAATGGGTAAAACGCATAATCAGAATTTTTTTTAACTATGAAAAAATTTGGTTTGCGTAAGTGAGACTATTGTATGTACATATTCTATGTATAAAAAAATAAAAAATTCAGTTTTGCTATTTTTTTATTTTTAGAAAGTTCTACTAAAATATGTGCACCCATTATCATGCACATCCATTTCTTATGGACAAGTTATCAGCCATGATTCTTCTGGCAATGCTTACATTGTCTAAGTTCTGGATAGTGCATGACTTTACCAAGCCACTACTCATTGTTAAATTTAGTATGTTGTATCATATCTTCTGTTCTCAGAAAATGAAAATGAAATGTTAAATATTTTCTGTCAGTTTCTCCTCTCGTCTTATTTGTATCCTTATTGTATTGCAAATATTTAAATGAACAAAATCAACACACTTTTTTTGAGACCTTAACGGATATTAAACCAAGGGGCAAACTAGAAAGATTTTGTTTTTTCTGAACGTTCTCGTGTCTATTTGTTTTTTGCTTCAATGCAATCTCCTAGGACAGGCTTCCCCAAACTCCGGCCCTCCAGATGTTGCTGAACTACAACTCCCATGATTCTCAGCCCATCTATTTCATTCATAGAATCATGGGAGTTGTAGTTCAGCAACACCTGGAGGACCGGAGTTTGGGGAAGCCTGCCCTAGGGCTTTCCTTACTTAAAAGGGTAATCCAGATGAAAGCACTATGCACAACGCATTTAGAAAGTTATTAGTTACACCTCACTTAGAACGCCCAAAGAAGGCCAAAATGATCATCGTGGGTTGCTGTATCTCACGTGCTGAGAGAACCTTCTGACAATTCGGACCTTGACTGGAAAGAACTTGATATGTGACAAGTCAATGTTCTATCTGTAGCAAAACATGTCAGCTAAGAAGATTTTGAGACCAGAACGGGTGCTTACTGAAGGGGAAACTATTAAAAATTCTCATATCTACAGATTATTATTTTCCAACCACTTGCTCCACTTTTTTCAAAATTTCAGAGTTACGGAAAGACTGAATGCAATAGATCCTACAAATTCTTTTTATTATGATGTCAATTTATCTTTTATAAATTACAGAGGGCTAGAGTCCAAGACACAAGTGATTACTGGGATGCAGTTAGAAATAGGTTTTGTTTGATTTTTATCTCATTTAAAGTTCATGAACAAACATCTAAAAATTGGCAATATGTTCTTCTAAATTAGTTCATGTAATCAATATATATGGCTGTCAGATTTTCTCTTCCTATCTGGACAATCTTATGGATTTATTAAATTTTTTGATATTTGAAGAGAATAAAATGCAAAAGACTTTCTCACCTTAATTTAAAAAAAAAAATATCTATTTGTATAAATTATATTAACACTGTTGTATATATAATTTATGAATTATATATTTTTTTTAAAAAATCAGATTTGATTTCATATTGGTCAGATTCTCTACTGTTTCTTCCTGCACCTCTAATTAATGAAGCTCTCTTTAATGCATATCTTCTTTTGCAGCGTTAAAATGCATAACAGGCAAGTCTCGTAACTTTTACATGCAATCAGATCCTGTCTCAGGGAGCTATATCATATAAAAGCCATTTATATTACAGCATCACTCACTCTTTAACGTTGGACCATTAAAAAGGCATTAATAAAGTTAGGATATCATCCACATTCTCACCACCCCTACAATGTCTGTCTTTAAATATGTATATGCACAGATAAGGAATTTTAAATATTTATACTGTTTATATCCGAAGCTCTTTGTAATTCTAGAAAGGAGGACTGTGTTTCTAAAATACTTACGAGGTTACCAACTAAGGCAGTGTGGAGCCTTAGTGAATTATTTACTACCATTTTTCATTCTCTATTTTTCATTGAATTCTTTTAAAAGTAATAGTGGATGTACAGAATATGAACACGGCATAGATTGTGGCTGTGTGTAAAGGTAAGTCAATCTGTTCATCTTGTGTCTGCATAGATGCCTAACAAGATCTGTTGCATGTGGAAAGTAGGCAACACGTTCACAAATATTTATGTTTTGTTTTTTTACTTTGTTCTACATAATGTTTATTTTGGGCTGGAAGAACTGATAAATGATTTTATTATGGAGTACATCCTCTTTGTTAAAAAGCAAAATTTACTACTTAAGCGGTTTAACAACTTTAGAGAGGGGGGCACGCTGAACCCTGACATGGCATTGGCTAACATTATATTACTACCTAAACCAGACAAAGACCCGCTTCTACCCGGTAGCTACAGACCCATTTCTCTCATAAATCATGACATGAAGATACTGGCTAAGATACAGGCAGACCGACTTTCCCAATACTTGACATATTTTATAGACGCCGACCAAGTTGGCTTCATCCCAGGGAGACAACTGCTTGAAAATACTCGTAAAAATGTAGACCTAATATGGAAACAAATAGTCACTAATACACCTACCGTGGTCGTCTCTATTGACATCGAAAAGGCTTTTGATCGAGTCAAACATCATTACTTGTTTACATTGATGCAACACCTGGGGTTCCCTGCGGAATACCTTACAGTAGTAAAGGCCATGTACAGTAATCTCAGAGCACAACTTCAGATCTCGGGTACACCTCCCTCTCCCTTCCAACTCTATAACGGAACTTGCCAGGGATGCCCACTCTCGCCCCTGATGTTCGTCATCTCGCTGGAACCCTTCCAACAAGCGCTCAGGACGCATCCTGATATACATGGGGTAAAGGTAGGAGGAAGGGTATTCTTAGTGGCGGCTTACGTGGACGATGTGCTCCTGACACTCACAGGGCCTAGGGTCTCTATGAGGGTGCTGAGTGAGGTTATCTCAGCATATGGGGAAATATCAGGCTTTAAGGCAAATATGGCAAAATCTAGCGCACTTCCAATAAAAACGCAAGGGGCTGATATTGACCTGATGCACAGGACACATCAAAAAGGATAGAAAATCATTCCCTAAAGTATCTCGGGATCCACTTAACTGCTGAACCAGAGAACCTTTATTCCTACAATTACACGCCCTTATGGCACATATTGATAAGAGACATGGAACGGTGGACTGACAAACCAATATCCTGGATAGGGAGGATTCACTCCGTAAAGATGAATGTTCTGCCGAGAGCCCTATTCCTCTTCCAGGCATTACCGATCCCCCTGACCAAGGCGCAACTTACCCCACTACAACAGGCGATAGGTAACTTTGTGTGGCAGAATAAAAAACACCGGATATCTAGACATGTCCTGTACCGGCCAAAAATGAGGGGTGGTCTCGGCCTTCCTAACTTATTTTAGTATTATGTAGCGGCGCAAATGACACAGGTTGCACTGTGGCATTCACCCCCTGACAAAAGAAAATGGGTGGAAATTGAATCGCTCATGATGGGGGCAGATCTTCCCCAATTCGTGGTGTGGGTTCCCAAGGAGGATAGACCTCTGATTCGAGTCACCTGCCTGGCAATTCTGAATTCCCTCAGTGTCAAGTATTCATCCGCACATAAAAATGTGGTTAATGGCATTTACTGTCCTGACAGGAAAAGTTGTGCCAAGCAACATTACTGTCCTGACAGGAAATGTGCAGAGCAGCAATCAAATCCACAGGAGGGTTTGTGCTGAGCAGCAATCACACAAAAGAATTGGCACATAAGACACTGATGTTCTTTGAATCTATATGTAAATCGGGAACTATACCTAGGGGACTCATAACACAAATTTACGCACACTTATGCTCAGAGACCTGGGAATGGGGAGGACTGACCTACATCACACACTGGGAAAGAGATTTGGGGGAGGAACTGGAGGGTGTGGAATGGCAGGAAATATGGTAAGCTAGCAGAACCACCTCTGTGTGCGTGACATTACAGGAACAGTCTTTTAAAACAATGTTCCGCTGGTGTACGACCCCAGTCAAGCTATATAGGATGAACAAAACCACCACGGACAATTGCTGGAGTGGGTGTGGGGAAAGGGGGACATACCTACATATATGGTGGGAGTGCCCAACAATAATTAGATTTTGGGTCGCATTTAAAGAACTCCTAACGCAAGTGTTCTCCAGGGCCCTGGACCTGGACCCTTGGGTGTATCTCGTGAATAGATCCATTGACGGATGGACGAGACTGGAGCAAACACTAACACACAAACGTACCTTAGCCGCAAGACAAACAATAGCATTCACGTGGCTACAACTAGATTTACCACACATAGAGAGTGTAATAACCAGGGTTAAAGAGGTCCACCTAATGGATGATCTGACTGCTAGGGTAAGGGGGACCACAGGAGCGTTCCAGAGGCTTTGGGAACCATGGGACGGCAGCCAACTGAGCGCTTAAACCGCCCCGTGGTCCGTGATGATTTCTGTGGCTAACCTGGATGTCCGCACCCCCTAGGGGCCTGGGAGCCCCCGTATCGGTGGGGCCTTGTGGTGCCTCCCGCTCCCCTCTCCTCTCCTCCCCCCCCAGCTCCTCCCTCGCGCCTCAACACCTCTCATAACCTCTTCTCTTTTCTATCACTTCTTTCTACTTTTACTTTCCTCTTCTTCTCTAGTACAACCCTCTCCTATAGGGTATGGAGTAGAATTCCTAAAAGGTACCGGTGTATATACAGACGACCTGAGGGATAACTCAGACTACTTTATACTTATAGTGTTAACTAAGTTGTCATTGTACCATGCTACAAGTTCAGAACTGTTAAAATGTGCACATATATGTTACCAATAACAAGGACCACCCTGTGTTGTGTTGTAGTATGCAAAGATCGTGCTCTGGCTATGTCAGCTTGTGAATATGTACTGCACAACAAAAATAAAGATTTTTTATAAAAAAGCAAGCTTTAGGACAAATGCCTAAAAAGTAAAGTGCACGTAAAATAAATATTTTAAGGAGTCGTACTAAAAAAATAAAGATAACCTCCTACAGACAGTCTACTGAGTCAACCATCCACTTCTGGCTTCAGCATTCCTCCATTTTTGCTTTTAAACATTTTTGCTCCTCCTTGCTACCCAATCGATTTTCATAAAATCCAACTCTCACCTGAACCTCTTGTTATAACAATAACCCTAATGGAGAGGGATCTAGACATCCAATGTGCTCAAGTATGTACATCCTGTCCCTTGACACCAAAAAAAACTATAGATTGGCTCTATTCATGGGCATACCTGGAAGTTCTTCAGATTTTGAATGGGAGTATTTTTTTTTTTTTTTGTAGGTTATTGAGAAGCCTCGGAGGATATTCATTGGGCTTCACATAGAAGGAAATATTTTTTTACTAAATCCGTCACCACCCCCAGCAACACCTATTTAAAGTTGGCCACCCATTCTCAACTCACTTCCTTCTGGTTTGTATATCAGTAGTCTGTATTAATTTCAATATTCATGCAGGAGTAGGGGTTTCAGAAAACAACTGCATTTGTGATCCTATGAAGGTTTATGTGCATCAAGAGTGGAGGAAACTTCACATATGTAATATGTGGGTTTAAAAATAAATTCTTTCAATATCTTATTATTGGCTTGCAGTGGCCAAGAGTTAGAAATAAACCAATACAGTGTAGAATATCTTGCTTATACCCAATGCAACTGTGTGGGTGAAATCCAATCTTCACTAAGCTTTGCTATCCCATTCAAACTGAAAGGAGTCTCTCCGGGCCAGTTTATGTGCATTTGTATTAAACGGAGATGGTAGTTCTTAGTAAATATTGACCTTCTGTCTTTACGGAACCCAGCATAAATACCGATTAGAAGACCAGAAAAGTCCCTTGGTTTTTATATGAGGTCAGAAATGTTGCTTTGAAGATTAAACGGACTGTCTGTATATCCCACATGGCTATAAGGATTGTTTCCTTACAGTTGTTTGTTGTTTTTTGCATTGCTCCCGTATAGCACACGGAATGCATTTTTCTTCATGATCCTGAGAATTCCCCACTAACAACAAAAAGTAAATGTATTGATGAGCTTTTCACATTTTGTTTAGATTTAACTGACAGTGTACATTTAACACTGCTCCTATTGCACCTATAATGAATGACCGTGCTAAGTCATGATGTATAAATTTATGTTCACATATCTCTGAGGGTCAGCGAAGCTAAGGCTGACTTAATAGAGGTTACAAGGACCAATGAAATTTAATTGTACACGTAATGCAATGTCTGTCAGTTCACTAATGTAATGGGACGTCTCGATTTCTTCATTTGACATAGACGTTGATTTTTTTTTTTCAGCAGCTCATCAATTAGCAAGGTTGTTGAGATTTTATCTACAGTAATTGGTGGATTCAAAGCATGTAATCCCAATGCAGAGGTGTTTAAAGGAACAGACAAAACTATATGTACTTAATAAAATAATTTCTAAAATGTAATTGTTGTTTATGTATTGTATTATCCTATCTCCCAAGTGTCCATGATATGACAAGACAGCACTAATCTGTCTCACTTCAAAAAGATAAAGAAAATCAGAAAACAAAAATGTTTGCATTGTTTGAGATTACTTGTAGTGCTCTTTATAGTTCTGGTTGCCTGGTTATTTGTGTATCAACTCAGTGAGTATGAGTATTGGGTTTACATGCCAATGGCACCATATCGTACACATGACCCTTGTTTGCCACACACCCACATTTTTCAGGTGACTACTGCAATATGACTTTTCTTCAAGATAATGTATAGAAAAAAGAAAAAAGATACATTGAAAAAAAAATGTCTGTTATCTTCTGACCTTCTTGAATATAGAGTAAGGAGAATACCCAGTACACTATGCAGGATTTTTAAAAGCACAACACAGTCTATACATAAGAACAGTGACATCTTCACATAGCCATAAATAGCTTTTAGCCCCTTATTGATTACTAATTTGCTCCACAAGCATCCCTTTTATAATGTTCTACAAGACCCTACTCTCCCAAAATAGTCTCTCATAACTTCATATTATGAGCTTGACTAGTCCTTTAATAAACTGATTGTTTCCATGTGTGAAATTACCAGGAGCTGCCAGACTAAATACCCAAGGTTTGTAAGATAGAGAGTTAGTAGCTCCAACTATCACAATTGTTCTTCCCACAGGTTAATAAAAAGCTGAAACTATAACTCGTGTTAGCTCTCTCTCCCCCCCCCCCCCCCCCCCCACACACATATGGTACCCTGTTCCTTTAAATTTGTGTTAAAAAATTAGCAATTACTACTACAATCCAGTTCAGTTCAGGCTCAGCCAGGGCATACATTACATAAAGGAGAAATGCCAACATTAGCTGCAATTTTAAAATTTTGGATACACTTTTAAAATTATTAAAAATTTTGAAAAATATTTTCTGATACAGTTATATATATATATATATGTGATATTTTTTTATATTTTAATATTTAAAAAAATAAATAAATCAATGCCATTTTTTCAGTTTACCTCAAAATATTAAAATATTTTAATAAGTGTATCCATATTACATTGACGCCACTTGTTAAATATTGGAGATCTAAGTATCATTAGTAAACATAATATTAAAAAGTAAAGGTCTTTCCTCTTTAAACGTTCAAATATTATTGTTGTGTACCGAGCATGGCATTCTGTATTTCTCAGAGCTGCTGTGCACAGGGCAATTAAAAAAAAAAAAAAAAAAAAAAAAAAAACACCTAAAAACTCTGATATGTAGATGCTGCACATCAGTATATTTAAAAACATATCCTTTTCTATTACTGTAAGATTACCGACAGCCCTTAAAGTAGCTCACACAAGTAGAGATAAGAATGCTTATGGTTACCTTGATGCAGCCTTTATCCCCATTATGCTGCAGTGGCAATTTGCATTTGAACATTTTTTTTTTTTTTAAAGAGTGGATTTAATGGCTACACACAAATTCAAAAGCAGAAAACTCAACTTACACCCAAGCATTTTAATATTCAAATTTTAGAATTGAAAAATCAAAACTACAGCACTAAATGCTTTTTCTTTCCTTTTTTTTTTCATTTTGGATTGTCATTACACAAAGCTGACTTTTTTCTTTTTCTTTCCGACACGTTAGAGTGTCATGTAACCTGAAGTCATACCTCTCAACCGACTGCGCGAGAGGGAGAGGCGTAACACACTCGTACACTATCTTAACAGCTGCAGCTGTGTTTCTTCAAATATCTTTTTCAGAATGTAAACACATTAGCTCTGCATAAACACCTTGATTTAATGGGGGAGAGAGATAGAACGTACAAGTGTTGAAAGTTTGTCTTTTCAGAATAGAAGTCTACAGCTATCTCTTGGAACATAATATTCTAAAGCTGAATGAACCTCAATCTTCGCATTTAGACACAAAATGGGTTTAGAGATTTCACAAGTTCAAGATCAAAGTGTTGAAATTATTAAGATTTCACCATTTACATATCTGTATATGCATACACACACACATATATATATATATGATTGTCCTGTTGAAAATTGACCCTGAAGAAGGTCCCGAGCGGGGACCGAAACGTTGGTCGCAATTTTTAATCAACTTTAAATAAAATTTGAATCTTTTAAGTCCGGAGAGCAGCCTATTTCATGTGGATTCTATATATATATATATATATACACAAAAATACACATACATACTCACACATTTTTCCCCATAAACATCAAAACAAATATGGTAATGGAAGGATTTGCAAGTTTGTATTTTAATAAAAATAATAATCTGAATACTTTGTCAATGTAGAATAACCTAAAACTATATAACTGGGAAGGGGATGTTTAGTTTTCAAGTACTGAAATCCAAAGTCCGAGGTTGTGGTTATTATAAAACGTAATATTATTTTATTGATGATGAGGCTAAATTGAATACTGCCTCCTCCCTAAAAATCCCACAGAAATTTTATATACAGGATTGTTGTGGTTTATGACTCATGTTTGTAACAAAGAAAACAGTCTAAGGAACAGCGTTCCCAGGTTCCATTTCTTTTTGAGATACTGCACGGTCTTTGATTACAGCTGGTATAGGCAAGTCCAATGAAGCATGCCCCAAGGCTTTGGAATTGTTTGTGTGATTCCCAAATATCCTCAAGGGAGACTTGATTCTCTATCCTTGTTCCATCCATTATCACATGGCTGCGAGGAGCACAGGTCTAAAATGAAGCACTGTATGCGTAAACACAGATCTCTGCTCCCTTACTATATTACATAGTGAAGTGGGACACTGAAAAGTTTAGAAGAACTTGCAAGATATACCATATCAATGTTGTTTCTGCTACTGTGAGGTTGTTCTAAAAAAAATTCCCGAAATCAGGGACTCTAGTCCTCTTTAAAGAAACACTATAGTCACCAGAACAACTACAGCTTATTGTATTTGTTGTGATGAGTAGAATCATTGCCTTCAGGCTTTTTGCAGTAAACACGGTCTTTTCAGAGAAAATGCAGTGTTTACATTACAGTCTACAGGGATAGGCAACTTTTCAGTAGTACTGTGCCAAAATAACATTTTGAAGTCTCTTGGCATGCCAATCCTTTTTTTTTAAATTGACTTGTGTATGTTGCCGTATTTTGCTTGTGTTATTTACGGGTGTTGCAGTTGATTTGTAACGTTGTGAATATGTGAGCTGCTATATTGTAAAGTATACATTCATGAGTAAGTTTGTAGTATTGTGTATGACCCCTATGAAAGTGGGATGTGAATAGGGGTTGCTTGTGTAATATGTCATCTTGTATGTTTGATGAATGTATGTGTGGGGCTGCTTGGAGTATTGTATGTGACAGGCTGCTTGTGGGGTTGTGTGCATGTAGGTGGATTGTCAGTGGTGTTGTGGTTGTGGGGATGTGTTTGAGTGTGGGCTGTTCATATTATTTCAGCTCTGTGTATATCTAGTAGTGTGGTTGGCTTCCCTGTGGTTGTATGGGAACTGGGCTGGCCAAATGCAAGTCAAGTGTAGGAGCTGCAATAGCTTCTGCAGGTTGTTCTACTCCAGTGCGGATTCACATTTACAAGTTCTGGGATGAAGTGATCTGAAATTACTTCCTATAAGTGCTGAAATGCATAAATTGAGGATTGTCCCTCACCACTTTCTTTGCACTAAGGACTTTTGATGGGCCAGAGCCTGTTTGGCTTTGGCAGCCTTGAGTGAAGTGTAAAAGCACCTCAAGTGCCATGCATGGCACACATGTCGTAAGTTGCGGACCCCTGGCCTAGGGATATATCCACTAGCCATTCCTCAGATGGCTGCTATAGGTGCTTCCTGGGTTAGTGCTGCACACTGTGCAGTACTGACATTCAGTGTTTCCACCCTCTGCATGTTGACACTGAACTTTCAATGAATCTCTATAAGGAGATGCTGATTGGCCAGGGCTGTGTTTTGCTTGTGTGGGCTCTGCCCCTGATCTGACTCCTTGACAGTCTCAGCCAATCCTATGGGGAAACATTGAGACTGAATCACTTCTGATGTCAGCCTACAATGCAGATCAGGGGCAGAGCCAGCAGCTGCAGACTTGAATACAAGTACGATTTTACTATAGTTAGGGGTGCAGGGGAGGCTAGATTGTAGTATTAACACTATAGGGTCAGGAATACATGTTTGGGTTCCTGACCCTATAGTGCTACTTTAAATACTTTTAACATGTTGGGGGTTTTTTTTAGAGGGAGGGAGGGTTTGGGTCCCATTGTTAAAACCAAAACTCCAATTAAAATAATATGGTCAATTATGAGAAATTATTTCCTGTGTATCAGCTGAGATTCTCATAAAGAATTAAAGATGAGAAAGCAAAGTCAATCTTGGGTTGGGGCAACGGTTAAAGATGCACTCTAAGTACCATAACAACTTCATAACTATCATAACCTCGTAACTAAAGCAGTTCCGATTTCTAGTTTAAATATATACATTTCATCCTTAGCTTGAAATAATTTATTGGTTGAGAGCATCAGGTGGTGCTTAAAATGCCACTTTAGTTATAGTTTTTATTGAATATGTAGTTAATCACATTATGCAAAAAAATAAAAATGTTAAACGGTTTAGTCCTCTTGTGGAACATCTGATTCTGTGTTTATAGAAAGGTTACTTCTGCGGAGTAAGAAAAAATAAAGTTGGAAAAATATGTAGATGCAATTATCAGGACATTCCACTGGTTTTATCAACGATTACTTTACATTTTAGCAATTTGGCCCACAAATGCTCTTCACAAATAATTCTGTATGTCCTCAAAATTGACGGCTCTTTAAAATTTAGGATCAGAACATGTGCAAGAATTCTGATACTTATGGAATCATCCACAGATACCTAGTATTTAGATTTTCAATGTACCAGTATGATACATCCCTAGATGAATCTAACTATGATTCACAGTGAATCATATTCACATTTAAAGAAGGAAAGAAATCGCATAAGGGGATTTCCAGAATTTTAATAAACACTGCTATACATAAGATAAGGATTGCTGAACCTTTGATAATGCATACAGAGCAGTAAATAAAAGATAAGCAATGCTACAGTTTTGTGTACCGTGCCAAATGTTAAAGTAGAACTGTAACTTCTCTGGATTGAAGTTTCTCATTCCTTACTATTTATGAGGACATTCTGGACCAGGGATAGGCAACCTTCGGCACTCCAGATGTTGTGGACTACATCCCCCATAATGCTCTTACACCCATAATGCTGGCAAAGCATCATGGGAGATGTATTCCTAAACATCTGGAGTGCCGAAGGCTGCCTATGCCTGTATCTGGACCCTTGAAGCACTGTAGTTTGCTGTAATGATTTGTGTGTGAAAAGTGTGTCCTCTTTTTTAATTTTACAAAACATGTAGATCTCAGTAGAAATCAGCACTTTTATAAGCAGACAATAGGTTCTTTTACTTCCTGGTTTGTTTAGCTCACTGAAACTAAACCGAAGAAGCAGGCACTTGCCCAGAACACTTGCACTCGAAAGAATTCTCATTGAGCTGCATTGGGAAGTTTGTGATTGGACGGCCACAGAAAGTCTGGACTGGAGAAAAATATGGTGACTTGCAAAGACAGCAAACAGGATCTGTAACATTTGCAAGCGATTTTTATGTTTACCCCTACTGAAAAAATGGATGTTAAATGCACGCATGTTTTCATATGAGATATATCTACTAAACAGTGATGTTTACTTTTTGTTTTTGTGCAGTGATGTATCCCTTTAAGCACTTAAAAAGAGGTGAGCTCTTATTTACATATTTAACCTATTTAACTATTAGAAATTGGGTGTGCAAAAAATCTCAGTAATGACAAGTCCCGCTCTCGCTGTTCTGCTATTAAACTGAAAATGGAGCTCTAAACACAAGCAACATGTAAAGAAAAAACACAAAACAGTTTTTAAAAATAAACTGGATTTTTTTTACCTTTCTTCCAAATGTTTTCTGTATATGTAATTAATAAATAACTGATCCCTGTAAGTAAAACTACCATATATTTTGCAAAATAACTTTAAAGTGTTTACCAAAAGATATTTTAAAAATAGAATTTTTTTATTTTTTTATTTTACATTTGTTAATAGTTGAAAAGACAAACAAGGTTACTTCTAAACACTTACAACTCTAAAATAAACACATACATATGTATTTATTTTGCTGCTTCAAGGAAAGCATAAAGAAAATGAGCATCCGGAAAAGTACCCAGCCTGTTTAATGTCTTAAACTTGCTTCAACATATATATAAACCCTAAATGCCAGACTGAATGTAAAATAATATCATTCATAAAGACTTCTAATCATGCCTGACTGAGCACAATGACATGTTATAATACATAACTGGAGTCCAAATCAAAGTCCTCCCCACCACCAAAAAAGGTTGACATTTAAATTACTTCAGAAAATTTGAATGTTGGAATGATTCAGACACACGGAAGCCTTACCCTGGCACAGAGTCAAAAAGATTAAATAGAAATAACATTCTTTGCATGGGCCATTTTTCCTTCCCTGAAGGCACTGGTTAGCCTGTAAAATCGTAACACTTTGACAGACAGGGATGTCCTAGCTATCTTAAGGTTTAAGAACGTACCGTATATACTAGAGTATAAGCCGACCCGAATATAAGCTGAGGCCCCTAATTTTACCCCAAAAAACTGGGAAAACTTATTGACTCGAGTATAAGACTAGGGTGGGAAATGCAGCAGCTACTGGTAAATTTCTAAATAAAATTAGATCCTAAAAAAATTATATTAATTGAATATTTATTTACAGTGTGTGTATATAATGAATGCAGTGTGTGTATATAATGAATGCAGTGTGTGTGTGTATGAATGCAGTGTGTGTGTGAATGCAGTGTGTGTGTGTATGAGTGCAGTGTGTGTGTGTATGAGTGCAGTGTGTGTGTGTATGAGTGCAGTGTGTGTGTGTATGAGTGCAGTGTGTGTGTGTGTGTATGAGTGCAGTGTGTGTGTGTGTATGAGTGCAGTGTGTGTGTGTGTGTATGAGTGCAGGGTGTGTGTGTGTATGAGTGCAGGGTGTGTGTGTGTATGAGTGCAGGGTGTGTGTGTATGAGTGCAGGGTGTGTGTGTATGAGTGCAGGGTGTGTGTGTATGAGTGCAGGGTGTGTGTGTATGAGTGCAGGGTGTGTGTGTATGAGTGCAGGGTGTGTGTGTGTGTTTTGCAGAGCCTTGGTGGGGGGTGGGCAATTTTATTATTATTTTTTTTAATTATTTTAATAAAAACATTTATTATTATTTTTTATTTAATTTAATTAATTATTATTTTTTATTTTATTGTATTATTATTTAAATTGTTTTCATCTCCCCTCCCTGCTTGATACATGGCAGGGAGGGGGGCTCTCACTCCCTGGTGGTCCAGTGGATGGGCAATGTGTAGGAGGGGGCTGGCAGAGCTGTTACTTACCTCTCTTGCAGCTCCTGTCAGCTCCCTCCTCCTCCGCGCCGGTCCGTGCAGCTCCCAGTGTAAGTCCCAGTGTAAGTCTTACACTGTGAGCTGACAGAGGTGCTGAACGGACCGGCGCGGAGGTGGAGGGAGCTGACAGGAGCTGCAGGAGAGGTAAGTAACAGCTCTGCCAGCCCATTGACTCGAGTATAAGCCGAGTTGGGGTTTTTCAGCACAAAAAATGTGCTGAAAAACTCGGCTTATACTCGAGTATATACGGTAACTTAAAAACATGATGGACAGACCAGTGAGATTCCAATGATAATAAAATATAATATTTTTTTTTTTACATGTTTTGATGTATTACATTTGAACATTGTACTTAATACGAAGCAGGGGCAAAAGTTTGGTTCTGTATTAGAAGACATTGGGGGAAATTTTAACAAAGGCAACTTTTGCGTGCCAACTGGTAAATATGGAGAGAAATTCCATCAGTTTCCGTGGTGACTGCACCTTATTCAGCACTTTGCCTTAGAATAACAACACCTGCTTGCTTTGATGAATCTTCCCTGTTGTGTTTTGTCAGCTGTTAATCTGATAGCTCACAGCACAGTCAGCTTCACTCATGATGCAATAGAAGACTATGCTAATTAAATGTGAAGGAAGAACGCAACGCAGTGAGCCTGCTTGAGGGACCTATAAAGCTCTGTTTTGTATGCAGCAATGATACAATTGCAAAACAAATGCTGAGAAGAAAGGGTAGCAGGAGTAAGGGGAAAACATGGCCAAGACAAGTTTCCATAGCCAACTATGGGTTAAGTATAAAGCCAATTAAATGGGGGTTTCAGGTTCACCAGTATATACTTTAGGTACAAAATGCAGAAAAAGAAACCATACTCGTGATTGGTAAGTTTACAGTTTTTAAACTGTGTAAATAATGTTTCAATTTATTGAATCAACATGTTCTACAGAATATAAGTCGTTCTATTCAAATTCTTCTGTGACATCATGTTTGCATAAATCAAGTATAACTTGAAAATGTAGGTCACCATCACCTGTCAAATCCATCTATATGTCGAATGAGATATGAGCATGTGATGAAAAAGGGTTTGAAAAGTTGTACATGACTGGGGAGGCCTGGCATTGCGATTATAAAATAGTATTTTGTAATACAATCTAGCAACATAAATACCATTATCTTGGATATCAAGACCTTTCCAGGAAATCCACTGTAGAAAAGGATTACTGTCAGCACAGAATGTTAAAAATAAAAAGAGAGAAAATGAAGTCCCTTACCTCCAGTACACCAGCACAGCTATTAGAAGTATGAGGCACAAGAACGTTAAAGCTGAAACCACCATGAGTGGGATGATCCATTCCATCTTGTTTGGTGCTGGCCGGCTTGCCATGCTGGCATTATGGTGGTCTGTAGAGTAAATTTATAATAACAGATATATAGTGATAAACAAGATAAAACAGAACAGAAATAAAAGTTCAACAAAACTTTTGGTATTAACTATTATTTAATAATCACATATCAAAATGCCTCCAAGATATCAAAGCGAACACATTATCCATTTGTAAATAGATAAATGCTCCAGCAGTACCATGCATTTAGTATGGGCACCTGTCTCTTAACATTAAAAAAGTTGATTCTTGAGGTTTCTGCCATTCTGTGGATTTGCATATACAGTTAAAACCTGTAGTTCTCTAGAATGGCTAAGCACAATTTAGTTCTATTCTAAATGTTTAATCCAAGTCACCAACGCATTTCACTAAGTAGTGCATTAACATACACAAGATTGTAGGTGCGATGATTGTGGTTGTAAATGGAACCTGTGCTGCAGCTACAAAGTTTACTCTGGCACTGATGAGCATCAAAGACTTCAAGAGTCACTCATCCAAGCCATTTTTCACATACTGAATTTAAATGACAGGTTAAAAGTAGCATAACAAAACATGGCAAAAAAAACAAACAAAACAAAAACAGGAAATTTTAGAGTACTGATTCTGGGATCTGTTATTCTGTATGCAACAACAAAAAAAAAACAACAAAAGAAAGTCTAAAAAGCATAAAAGATAAAAGATTGCTCAACAAGAGATTAGCCCCTTTATGTATACAGACAAAAAGTACAAACCACGGTTTCATCTGCTTTATATTAAAAAAACGTAATAAAAAATAAAATTAAATTGCATTATTTTTCTAGGCATATTTTAAAAATGAATAAGAACACCCAAAAAGGTTGTACAGCTTTCTAAAGCAAAATAAATAAATAAATAAATAAACAGGATTATATATGATTGTCCTGCTGACTAATTCATTTAAATTATAACATTGACCTTAGCTGCCCATTTGGTGTACGGTTATAATTTAGAACACAAAGGCATTTATAAATGATGAACTCAATTAGAGGTGCATTATAAATTGGCAGAATGCAACAGACAGATGTAAACAGGTTGCACACAGCAAGACTGCAAAATCTAAAATTAATATTACATTTCTTACCCAAATGAAAAAAAATTTTTGGGGAAAAAGTGTAAGCTAAAAAGCAGAGAAAGACAAGAGAATGTATATGCTACCAGCACTGCATGGATTCATTTTGTTTTGAAAAGTAGGCCAGTTACCAGCTCATACGGATACTGGCCTGTAGCAGTAAAGTCTTGCAGGGATGCAAATCAGCCAAACGCGTGGGGGTCACAGTGTACATCAACCACACAGAACACAAACATTTAGATATGTTTAGATCTATTGTGCTGTAAAATCAACAGTGATCTACCAGTTTATCATATATAGAAATTTAAAAAGTACCCTGTAAAAAAGGACCCTAAAACATTAAACCCTGTGTGACTCAAAGTGGTATACAGTGTTGGACAGATTCTGAGATGAACAGGGTCATAGATCCATAGACTGTGTACTCTGAAAGAGGATAGTGTAAAATTAAAAGGCTATAATTCTATGTTAAACAAGAGATATCCCATCACTCCATTATTTTCTGATTCTAGTATCTTCTGTATAGGTGGTATATGTTTAAAGAACGATGTGTTTTATCTACCCATGACCATCTTTTGCAGGTGGATTGAATAACACAATCTCTCCTATTATGTTAGAAAATAAGACAACCCACATGTATGTCACCAAAGGAGAGAAAAAAAAAAAAGAGAGAAAATATATATTTTGGCAATTAAGGCAGTGTTTTCTAGATAAGGAATTAACTAGCACAATAGTCCTTTGACTTAATGGTAGGTGTTTTAGCTAGCATAGATACATAGATCATATATATTACCAATAGAGGTATTTAGTCAAATATATAAAACATCAAAAAGAACACAAAACACAAAAACTACTGCCTACAAAAATAGATGCAAATTAAAAAGAACAAAAAACACACAGATCATGCATTGCAGCATTAATGTGCATAACATTTACTCACAACACTTTATATAACTTTTTCAGATTTTACTTTTTTTCCTGGTACTGACAGAGTTAAAGCAAAGAAACTGGAGCCACCAGCAAATTACAGCAAGTCTTGGATTTGTGGTGCGAACTGTCAAATGAATAGTAGGAGCCAGGGAATTCCAAATTACTGCATCACTGCCATTACAAATGGCACAGAGAATTGCCAAGGTCTTTGAAGAATGACTGCATTAGGTAGTAAAAGGTTCAGGCATAATAAAGATCATTTTTTTTAATTATGCGGCTGAATTAAGATTCCATTTGGGCATAGATAGGGAAGCATGTTATAACCGTTCCTTATCATTAGTAAACACTCAGTTGACATTATAAGGGTCATACTGGCCAATGATGGATCCTTCACTGGTGGTCTGTGGGCCAGAGGCTGTATTGCAAGACCGTCGGTAGCCTTGCGATATCTGTGTCATAAACAACAAAGCAAGTAATTAAGAAATAGCACAACATTACCAAAGGAGAGAAATCTTCATTAAGGTCTTAAGCTCGTTGCTAACTCCCCAAATGGAAGTGGCTTTATTTATTTTTTCATTTCCTGCATATGGTGTAATAAAAATCATTGCCAATATAAATAAATCAAGGCACATTCGTGATGAAAGTCTGCAGCTGCCTGTACTGCTGCTGCAAACTCACTCAATCAAATATAAGGACAGATATCAGCAGGATGTAGAGAATAATTGTAATGTATGGACAAGAAATCAAATGTGCGTGGCAGGGGCATAGCGATACGGCAGGAGCCCTGCGCAGGCAGGCAAGCTTTTTACATTCTCAGGTAGTATGGAGGCCCTGAAAAATAGGATCTGTTCCCATGGCCTTGGTACTTCTAGAGGGATTATCCTCAGACTGTTCTAGAGAAGTCTGAACTCACAAGAAGGTCCCACTTTTAGGAGCAAGCATAGAGGGACACTATCCAAAATTATCAGCAATTATGTTTTCAGCATGTGGCCAAAGGTTGGTGTATTATATGTAAAAGGGTTGCATGTTGACATGGAGTTTGGTCCCTTAAAGCATTCTGTGCCATTATCACAGTGCAGTGGTGACAAGGTGGGTGCATGATGGTTCCATTCTCCAGAAACTTCAGCACAGGATCAAATCTCATTTATCAGTATCGCTGCACATGTGCATGTGCCGTTTTAGTACACACATGAAGTCAAAGGAAATTGGGAGATAGAACAGAAAAAAGTGTTATAAAAGTGGGGCAGTCACCCTGGAAACCAAGACAACCAGCAGGGACTTTGAATTCCAGTTTTTTTTTAACATTGTACGACCTTGATCTTTTTGGCAACATGTTTACAAATCATCCCAATTATTTCTGGTATTTAGCTACTGGACTACAATACTCCACATCGTTGTCAGAACCATGATGGGGAATACATTACCAGGTAAGCTTATAGCTTTAAAAAAAGGCTGAAAATTGTTTTTAAGAAATGACTATATGTCTGGGAAAACAGGTGAATTGGTGGCATGGAGACCTCTTTTCAAGCCCCCAAAATATTCAATGGGCAAAGAGACATTTAAAATTTTAGGTTTGTGAGGCTGTGACCAGGGGCAGGCTGTTAGGAGAAATTTTAGGTGAACAAAAATGCAATTTAAAGCAAGAACAATTTATCATATTTACACGAACTGATTTCTACCCAAATTTATAGTAGTTGAAAGACACAGTGTGACATTCGGACATTCGTATAGAAAACAGGGACAGAGGGATCTGAGCCCAAAATAGGGACTGTCCCTCCTAAATAGGGGCACTTTAGATGTGTGTTATTTTCACTTCCCGTGGAGTAAAGAAGGAGTTCTCAGTGAGAAGTAGAGATGACAAAAGTAGAAGCTGGTACATAACGTCAGGTTGGGCAGTGCATCCAAGTTTTTAGAGAAAAAAAAAAAACAACAATTTTGATGCAGCAATAACTAGTGATAAGTGTGCTTGAGGAAAACATGTTGTGTCTGTCGTTATTGTATCAACAAATTCCTCCTCTTTTACTGATGACTGAAGATGCTGCTGAGAGAATATTTTGGATCTTTGAAATTCACAAGTCACAACTGGATGACATACTCGTAAACTGAGCAAGTTCTGTCAAGACGGTATTTAATATCTGTTCAAAAGAGGGTGAGGAATGATCGAGTGTGAGTTTAGGAAAAGAAGGTAAATGCCCTTTCCCCATCTTGATATTGAACACAAGACTCCAGACCCAGCGATTAGCAGTCAAATCTAGAGTCTCTAGAGGAAATCTAGAGTGTGTCCAGGTATGCTAACCTAATCTACTGAACCTTAAAAACAAGAAATAAGCTTATAGCTCTTAACTCCTCCAGGACCGATAACATTTTATATTGTCACATTCTGGCCCACAACACCTTTAGGCAATTCTGCTATGCACCATCTTTCTCAAATGTGGCCTGTATAAGATAAGACAGGTTAATTTAAAGAACATATGTACTTTGTGGGCTCGTTACTTGCAATGAATCCCAGACAGAGTTGAAACTAGTATGAGAGTTAATTATGTACTGGCACACACACTGCCAAAGGGCTATACCGGGGTGATGATTTACAGCTTTATTTATCTCAATGCACACCACTTTAATAAGGCTAGCTTGCAATGCATTGATAAACTGCTTCATCTGTTAGAACCTGCAAACTAAGGACAGTCATATTCCTCACATTAATGGACATAGCACGTTGCTATCAGTGGGGTGTCATTAGAATGATCTAATCTATGTTCTGAAGCAAGATTTGTAAGAAGCGGTTGTACAGATCTGCATTGGAGCCAAGGAGTAAACGGAATAGGTTTGTGGTCATTAATGTACTGATGGGCATTAAATGACTGTGTAGGCGGGAGTTTGTAACACTACCTAACTGGTTAGAATCCAGCGAGCATGGTTCTGTAAAACCGAAAGGTTTGTCCGTCAGTAGGGTGGAAATTAAATTTAAAGGAAAAATACATAAAAATAGTTAATTAAAATGAATGGCTCCTGACATCGGTCAGATCTAGGGAAATGTAAAAGCACATTATTCCTGCAATAAATCAGATAATAAATTTTGACTCTGATGGATAACATTTGGCACTGCCGCAGAGTATTATACCAAGAGGTTCAGTTTGTGAAAATATAAAGTGTTACAGACACCAGGAGCATTCCATTCATTGTTCTACTTTTAGAACTTTGTTCTAGACTAGCCTTTCATTCATATCCCCATAGCCATTCCACAGTCAGTCTTGTGGATAAATTAACATTAAAAATTGTATTATTGTAGCTAAAATCAGACACCAAGTACATTTTTGTTTTTTGTGTCTTTCTTATAAAAGTGTTAAAATAAAGTCTAAATAGGTTTTGGGTTTTTTGTATGCCTCTATGCATGCACAAATATATTCACTAGGAGCAGGGGAGAATCCCAAAGGGGATTGTAAATGTTAGGCCAATATAACCAATTTCCAGCTGTGATACTTGGTCCTATTTTTTTAATTTTCTGGTTAATTCTCAATCTTTCCCTCTTAAGTGAATAAATCCCTCTGCAGTAAGATTGTGCTTCACTGCTTGTAATTAATAAATATGTTAACTGATTTGTGTACTGTAAGGTTTTGTTCTTAATTTTTGTTTAGTTGAACGTTCCATTTTAAGACAAGGGGAGGTGGAAGGGTACAGAAATGTAGCGGACTTGGGGACTTGCATGTTTTACTATGAACGCCCACAAATAAAGGGTAATCCGCCAGATGGGCCTCTAGGAAAGTTTATATTGAGTAAATAACTAGAATTGCTACATTTTTCATCAAAAATGTTTTATTAAGAAACAACAAATCTAAATAAACTAAATGTTCATACTTATAAACATATACAATATAACAAAATGTTTAGGCAGCCTTGAATCGTCATTACCCCAAATGTTACTTGCTAAATGGACTGACGATGCAGTAAAACCAGGTAAAAATCCAATTGCGTCAAATGATTGAAGTCCTGCATTCTCATTTTAAACCCTCAACATTCGTGGCCATTTTTCATTTAAAATATATATCTAAACATACACCTTAAGAGATCATTTGTTTAATCACATATCATTGACAGAAACGCATCAACTTGTAAAAACCTTAGGGCTACGCTAGGAATTCCCTTTACCATATATTTTTCTTTGACATATAATCAATATTTCATTTATAACAAGTCATCTACTTGAGTGAAAAGGTTCATTATTCATACTTTGCCATTTACAGAAAATCATCAAAAATGTGTCACATATTGTAGAACACCGTTTCATAACTCAAATTCCCAAAGGACTCAGACAGCATTTACAGATATTCTTGCACAAAAAAAGGGTGAATCGAGATAACACTCCACCTGACCCTATGCACATTTAAGGGCATTTATTAATTTTAAATAAAAGAAATCAGTACCTCAAAGTATGTTTGCGATAGTTAAATGCAGAACTGTCACCTTGGGTTTTAAAAAAAATATGTATTCATAAACAGAACATAAAAAAAGGGTAGGTATGCTGCATTAACAGTTTTAAATTGATTCAACATTGGTTATGTTATTCTCAATAATACATTTTCAGAATCAAAGCTGTAACAGTTAGTCTACCTAACCTGCTTTCTGCACACCAGTCAAGCCATAAGACTTGCTTTTCCCCCACAATAACTTTTTTTAGCTGAATGGTAAGCACAATTCCCATAGTGACAATGTTATACAAAATATAGCTTGCCAAACACAGTATTTCAGAACATTGCAATATATTATATTTGTATACAATGTATGTTTTATTTTGTGCTTTCTTTTCAATTTTATTTTAAACGTGGCTTATTAGTACTTGGTGTTTAAAAACAAAACCAAAAAAAAAAAAAACAAGCAAACAAAAAAATGAATTTATATAACAGTACTACTTTAATAAATTGCTTAAGATATTTTTTCTATATTTTGAATTTCGTTCCAATTGTTGTACTTGCATTTTCCTGTGGTTATCATTTTATAATGTTTTTTTTTTTTTTTCTTACAAATCCTTTCATATATCTCATACTGCAGTCTATAAAAGAGTATTTCTTTATTTGGATGTGGGGGTAGAATGCCTACTTTTAACTGAGATTTGTAAAAGTACAACAAAGTAGATTTAGTTTATTTTTTTTAAATGGAATTTCACAAAAATCCATAGCAAAGAAAATGTTTGCAGTCAGTGTAGTAGCTTGTATTTTTTTTTTTTTTTTACAACACATTTCTGTTGTGTGATCACAGAAATGTAAGGTGATACATGCCTGCAAGTTTTTTTTCTAGGTTTTTTATTTATTTATTTATTTATTTATTTTAAAGTGACAGCAACAAATTATCTCACCTTACATCCTAAATATCATTCACAAAAAATGATAACCTGAAACTGATATGATTTACACCTCATTCAATCTCTACCAGCACAATTTGTCACTGTAAATTGTTAACAAATTGCCTATAAAACGCACACATAAAACTGTCTGACAAAGTGATGCATCATCAGATGTGCTGTATGCGACTTGTTTTTAAAAATGTGGTAATCTCAGCCTCCAAAACATACGCATTCTTAAATGTAAAAGATGAAAAATGCGTGGGATTAAATTTATTTTCAGAGTAAAGCAGATTATGGTTACATTGACCTTAGAATTTTACTTCTACTCCACTTTACTGCTCCATTGCAATGGGCACAGTGGCCGGTTACTGTGGAACTAGGTAGAAAAACTGCACATTTAGGCAAAAATAAGCAATATGTAAATATTGTCCACATTTGCTATAAGTAGAACTTCGCCATTTTGCACTACGTTTTGAATTGGCTCATTATGATGATGCAAAGGAAACTTTTTGGTGTCAGAAATTATTTTATCCCATTGAAAGAAAAAAAAAAAGAAAAAACATTTTGGTAGGCAGAGAAATTCTGCATTGTGTTTAAAGGGCATTCAAAAATACATTAATAAGGGCTCAACAGATGTAATTTAGTTAAATTAAATAAAGACTTTACCTGTGTGTCTAATATAAGCATGATGGCAATAACTGAACGGATGTAAAAAAAAAAAAAAAAAAAAACTGTTCAAATATACAGAAGATGTCTGGAAAATTAGTTCCAACCTTTACATTGTTGTAAATGTATTTTACAGATTAATGTTCGGTATTTATGCATAAGCTGCAACTATAAGACAGCAATGCATAAACAACATTGCGTACCTGCATCTATCATAAAAGAGCTGATATGCCCCCTAGGGGTCACAATGCAAATTCCATCAAATTAAAATTCATTTAAAATGTCAGGAAAAAATAAACAACAGTTTAATCCCACATGCCTCTTAACCACATTCCCATTTTTTATCCTGAATAAAAGTAGGACCTAAAATGAATTGATATACCTGGTTTGTATTTATTTGACAACCCAAATTAAAGTCCTATAGACTGTAAGCTTGTTTGAGCAGGGCCCTCTTCAACCTATCGTTCCCGTAAGTTTTCTTATAATTGTCCTATTTATAGTTAAACCCCCCCCCACCCCCCCTAATAATATTGTAAAGCACTACGGAATCTGTTGGCGCTATATAAATGGCGATAATCATAATAATAATAGTTATATTGAGTTAATTTTAAAATCTGGTCCCGTAAACCCCCATAACATGGAGGGGCAAAATGTATTAATGTGTCTACAGTAGACTGGGATACATGTATATAGTTACCCTAAAGCATTGCAATATATTTATTTTTCCTCAAGATATAAGAAACGATTTAGGAAAAGCATGAAAACTGGAACATCAGCATATCTAAAGTCCCCTTATAAATTAGGAAGTTTTTTTTACTATAAAAGGGCAGAGTGAATATGAGAAACACAGCAGATAATGATTACACTTAACTGTACATATTACTTAACATGATGCATTATGTTATATGCCATTGTAAGAAAACACTTAATTCTATAAGACATTCTATGTGATAAATGCTGTAAAAATATCAATGGCACAAACCTCATAACATTCCGATTTTAGAATTTATTTTAGAATACTGAATCTCTTCTTGTAACATAGACGTAAGTTATTTTTTTAACACTTATTTAATATATATATATATATATATATAGGGTTTGTGTTCCCATGACTGAGATGCTAAGTAATTCTTTTGGTATCTTGCAATATACGGGCTGGCCAGCAGATACAGATTACATCCCATGGAAAGTGTTAGTTAATATGAACGAAAACATATTTTAAGGGTATTGTTAGAACTATAAATGACATTTGTATATTATATTATTCGAAGATACACTTTGGTATAAAATGGCCCAAGCCTTTGTACACTCATTTGACTGCATCTATGCACTTGAAGGACATAGGACCATACAGTACCATGTTTAGGATGCTTGTCCATCAAGCTTCACTTCACATCAAGCTGGTGTTACTAACGTCTGTGTCTACATTTCCATTAGTCATATGGGGTTTGTGTACCATCAGTGGTCAAAGTAGACCATGGTATGATACAAAAAATGTGATATCGGAGGTAAATGCACTTAGAAAAAAATAAATAAATTGTGTGCATGTACATAGGACAGAAAATTATAGTGGTTGAAAACAGTTTCTGGACTATAACTAGGCTTTTTTTTTTATTTAATTGAAATTATACTAGGGTTATTTATTGACATACCACAGTTTAGGAGTATGCTCCTTGCATTTCTATGACTTTCTAAAGTGGTCCCAAAATAAAATGTATACCTACCTCTAAACTTTAAATTCATGTTATTATACACTATTTGTGTCATTTGATCAAAGTGATTGATTATTTCTCATTCTGTTTTCTTTCTTTGATGAACTTTTCTAGTTTTGACAATCTATCACCTGCAGATGCTTCACTTTCCTTCTCCCAGGATGTACAGATGACAGTTTTCATTCATAGAACAAACTAACTAGACATTAATACACTTTTATCCAAAATTACATAAAGGTAGATCCAGCTATTATAAAACTACACCACTTAGGACGCTGAGCAGGTAGTTTAGGATCTGCCATTATGCTACTCTTACACTACACAAATTCCAGTCCAGCTGGGAAGGAATCTGCAATGTAACCTGTCAACCAGGTGGGGAATGGTCATCAGCTAACTGGGTTACTAGCTGCACATAGGCTACCATGATCACAGTCCAATGGACCAACTGGAGAGATCAGAAGATTACAGTTGTGTTATGCATAAGATGCAGAAATATGATGTTACATCATATTTCCACTTCAAACACAACCATTGGACTGAATTAAAAGCAAGGATAGAGACATGGCAGAGGGAATATGAAGCTGCCTGACAATGCTAACATCATGTGCTGCAGAGTTTCTCGTCACCTATGGCAGGAATCAGGAGCTTCGAAAACTATTAACCATTAAGTCCCCATCATAAATTCCTGAATCTTGATAAAAGCCTGAGCAGCAATGGGCAGTTGTGTTTGGCTGAGAGTGCCAGCTGTGCCCCATGCTCATTTGAATTGGTATAGCTAGAAGGAACAGTGTAATCTCTGCCTTACTTGGAATAGGACCTGGACTGTGGGTGGTCAGGGCCACCAATTTTAGTGTTAAACTGCTTTTCATCAAATGAGATGAAATGGTTATAGTGCCTACAGTGTCCGTTTACCGGTAGTTTGATTCATTTTATGTTTTTTCTACTTTATTTGTGTTAGGGATGTATATCACTTTATTCATTATTTAACTGGGATAATGCAACTACAGATAAAGGTAAAATAATTAATCAAACGTGTCACTGGCTAACAATTCTTGATGCCCAATGCCCACAAAATTGGGTACAGTGGAAGTCACAAAGTTCTGGGAAAGTGAAATGTTTTATAAGGATTGGGTCCTTTTTATATCTCTCTTCTAGTGCCTCTCATCATTTCCTTCTTTGCATTGATATGCTTACTATTAACAAGTGTAAAGTTCTATACGTCTCCATGTTACCTCCTTTAGATGCAAAAACGTATTCTACAGTGTTATTCACAAAACTGAGAATTTAAAGTGAATCTAAAATTTAAGGTCAAAATAGCTGAACTAGAATAAGTCAGCAATGAGTTTGACTACTTTGACCTTAAAATTGAAATTGACTCTCATTCTCATGTTAAATGACTAGCCCCGTAAAGATTTCTTCATGGAAATAAAACTACATAAACTATAAAAGCCATAATAAAGGTATATTTGGTAGGAAAACAACAACAAACAAACAAAAAAATAAAATACACACACGTATTGTGTGTGTGGGCTCATAAAACAACCCATCAGTTAAGTTGATTTACATAAACTTTTTTTCATTTGTTTGCATCAATGAGTGCGGACACAACAAGAACATGGACAAAACAGGATTGTTAATGGAAACAGCAGGAATGTACATAAAACAGCAAGCATGTTACATCAGAAAAAAAAGACAAAACAAAGCATAAATGAAGGAAGATAATTTTAAATATTGAAAATGTGTAACTAAAACAGACTGGTATAAAATAAAGGAAAGTCGCTAAAAAGATGATTTGTACAGTTAAGGTTAGTTTGCATTATTTACATTTCCTTTACCAATTGGAAACATACTTTTAGTAAGAAAAGTCAGTGGATTTAAGGACAGAGAGGGGATTCAAGTAGCCATTAGGGGCTCTGGAGATCATAGATCAAGTCACCAACCTGGGTTAACTGTGATGAATCTGTTGTCTGACGATTTTCCATCATTAAAGTGCTCATCTATTGACGATGATCCTGGTGTCTTTGTAGTTTGGTCCAGGTCATAATAATCTTCAGTGGTTTGTGATGGCAGTGCATCCCCTGCAGTACTAGTGTTCCAGTTTTGGTCATCATCGACTAATAAAGTAGTGTTTTGTTTTTGTTCTGGATCTGATAAAGTTTCATTTGAACCAGTCTCTCCCACTCCATCTTTGGAAACAGAGGTTGGGGTAGACTCGGTTTGATTTTGTGCCTCTGAAGAATGTGTAGTTGTGTTTTTCCCCTTTTTATCAGTTTCTTTTTTACCTTCATCATCGGGGTCTCTTTCATCATCCTCCCCTTCACCTTTCTCATCTTTTTCACCATTCTCGGTTCCTTCATTGTTTTTGGTTGGGGAAGCATCACTATCTGAGCCTGTGGATGGTAAAGGTTCAGTAGTGGAAACAACAGGTTTTACAGTCTGTTTACTGGCAGATGAAGAAGCAGGAAGGCGAGTAGGCCACACCGTGCTAGGAAAGGAAGGTAAACCACCACCACTAAAGCCAAGGCCTGCAAGCAAAGTACTGGTAACCACAGAGGCCACAGTAGCCTGACTACCACTGGAAGAAGGACCCATCCCAGTTGCTATGGAAACAAAAGAAAAGGGAATGCCTGAAGAAGTCCATGTAGAAGATCCGGAACTGATTGGTGCCATATCAGCAGAAGAAGCTGGAGAGGCAGTAGGCTTGATCACCAAAAGAGAAAAAGAAGAGAGAGAGAGAGTCAGTATACCTGTGAAATTACCCTTAGTAAGCCTTCTCCTCAATTTTTCTTTCTGAAAAGTCCCATTTTCCCCACTCTGCGTAACAATAAAAAACAAAAAACAATAACAACATTTTATTGAAGTCTACAAATACGTTAGCACAACCAACAAGTTTATATATGATCTGAGTCTGTAGCTCCATTATCCTGTTGTAAAGTTTCAGTAGTGGAAATAAGAAAACAAAATTATTAATAATTTTACTAGCAGATGAAAAAACACAAAGATTAACTATGAAAATTCTGGAGAGACACTCTGAGGTAGACGTTTTAGCTGTACAAATGTTATTTACAACCCTACGTAATTCCTAAACATAAAACAGACAGTATATTATAACGATGCTCTCTCTCCCCAAATGCTTCCCAATGGGGAAGCATTGGATTGATGGAGACCCTCTATAATCATGATCTCAGCTAGGGGAGAACCAGGCGACCAGTGGAATGGGAGACTAAGTATTTATCTTTATTTTACATTTTAAGGAGGGGGCACAAATCTATCTTGGTCTTAAAAAAAATTCCATAAAAGGACTGAAATGTCAACCGTATGTGTACCACTTCTGCACAGTAAAGAAAATATTGATTTCAGAGAAAAAAGTCCTCAGAGTGCATTTGGGAATTATTTCCAGGGCACAATGTTGCACCAGGGCAGGAACAAGACCACAGAGCCCGTGCTGGATATCTATCTATCTATCATATATATGTATATATTATATTATGATTCATTAGTTTATTCATGTGACATTTTATCTTAAATCAATTTACACTATTTGTTTGTTTGTTTTTTTAACTGTTATTCCAGAGCAAGCCCTTAAAGAAACACTCCAGGCAACCCACTTTAATAGTTATGGTGCCAGAAGTGCCCTCACACACTCCCTGGGTAAGCAAACTGCTTGTGAATAGTTTGAAAACGTAGTAGTTGCTCCTGCACCCGCACCACAAGAACAAGCCAATCAGCCCCACTGGACTCCAGGAAAATCGAGAATCCCAAAGGTAGGCTGGGTGGATTGAAATGTAAAACAATAATAAATTGTAAGTGTGTTATTATTAGTGTGTGTGTGTGTGTCTGTCAGTGACTGTGCATGCACTTGTTTTTATCCAAGAGTGTGCTTGTCTGTTACTGACTGTGTATGTCAGTGAATGTGTATGTGTGTGTGTGTCTGTCAGTGTGTGTGTCTGACTCTGATTGGGTGTATGTCTGTCACTGAGTGCATCTGTCACTGAGAGTGTGTATGAGAGTGTGTATGTGTCAGTGAATGTGTATCGGTGAGGGAGTGTGCATTTATGTCTGTCAGTGAGTGTGTTTGACTCTGATTGGGTGTATGTCTGTCAGTGAAAGTGTAAATGTGTCTGTCAGTGATAGTTTGTGTCTGCCAGGGAGTATGTCTGCCAGCAAATCTGTATGTCTGTCAGTGTGTGTATCCGTTAGTGAATGTGTATGTTTGTGTCCGTCAGTGAATGTGTGTTTCTGCCAGTGAATGTATGTTTCTGACAGTGAGTGTTTATGTCTTTCAGTGAATGCGTGTCTGTCAGTGTGTGTCCATCACTGAGTGGGTATGTCTGTCACTGAGTGGCTCTGTGTGTGTCCGTCCGTGAATGTGTATGTGTGTCTGTCAGTTTGTGTGTGTGTGTGTGTGTCGGGGATGCCAGAGTTTTGTCATGCCTATGGCAGTACAAAATACACCACTGTGTATAGGTCATGATAAAACAAAGTGTGTGTACAACACAACTTACTACTAAAGAGCAGGTCAGTGTTGCGTTAAATTGCTGCTTAAAATATGTTGAATCTTATTTAACAATATATTATCAGAAATACATATTTTTTTATAAGCAGCATTTTATTCTGCGTTTAAACTATTTTAATTCTGCCATTCAATTCAAAATTATTTGAAAACAAATACCACTCCCAAAACTTTTTTTTGGTGGCAATAATGATTTAGTATTTGTTATTTTACTTTTGCTTTAACTAAGTACATACTGTTCCAAATCTGCTCGTGCCTTCCCTTAAAGGGAAACAGAATGGAAATAAAATGTGTTTTGTTATTTATTTCAAATAAAAAAAGTAGGTCATTCAATTCACTCTCCGATCATTAACCCCTACACTATTCTAATACCCCAGAATTGTGTGCAAGCACAAATTGTTTATTCTTAATCAGTTACTATATAGAACATATGTGCGTGTGTCTGTGAATGGGTATATCGAAGACTGTGAGCGTGTGTATTTCTGAGTCTTTAAGCGCATGTGTGAGCTGCTTGTGGTGTGTTGTGTGCATGGATGGATTCATGCAGTCTTGAAGTGTGCATTTAGTTATACACAAGTCTGTGAGAGTTTATTGGGTGTTGACTGTTTGTATGAGCGTGACTATCTATTGGGGTTTGATTGTATGCGTATATAATTTTTTTATTGTTGCTCTTTTCCTGGTTTAGATGGATCCTCTGATGGGGCTCTAAATATTATTTCTCATGGTCCATTGTTCCGGTGCTACAGATCTGCACCTTTGGTTGAGTGCAGATCATTTTGAATGCTCCCTTCCATTCTGTGACTGCAAAGAGGCATTTGCAGTGATCTGAACTAGGTGGAGGTCCAGATTCCAGCATGGTTGATGATTTTTAAACACCTTCACCAGCCAGAAGAGACAGCACGCCCAACAGAGCTAGAGGTCTGATAGTAGCATCTGCTCTGTCTGTCCACAATACTATGGGCGCCAATTACAAATAAAATTCATGTGGAAACCAAATTGCAGCAATATCATGTTTTCTCATCTGTAATTTATTTTGGTAAATTATATCTTGCCTCTATGTGTTCTTCTGTAAAAAAAAAAAAAAATTCAATCATTTTTATTTCCATTAAATAATGTGCTATCTACATCTATTAACAACAAAAAATGTAAACATTACTTTCCAGTACACCTAATAATCTCTTGCAGAGTTTTTTTCTGCCAACTGTTTGTCAGTGAAAGGGTTAAACCTCTTTATATACATACGTATATACATATTTAAGTGCTACTGAATCTGTTGGCGCTATATAAATGGTGAGAATAATAATTAAAATCTCAGCATTTTAATTACATGATTGACCAGCAGATGTCACCATTGTGTCATTTACAGCTCTGTTTCTGGGATTATTTTTTTTCCCTTTATGAGTAGTCTACAGAAAAAAAAAAAAATATATATATATATATATATATATATAAAGTTGGCACGGACAGAGAAATAAGGATTTCCTAACTACAATCAATTCACTTCCTCAGGATACAGTGGAAGCAAAGAATTAAACTCTGATCCAATGTGTGTTACCGATTGCTACTATTACTCTGTTCCAACGTTTAAAGGCTTACATTTTATTTAAAAAAAAAAAAAAATGAAATAAAATAAATGTCATGCTAAGATAATATTTAAGATGAATCACAGTGTTTCACTGTTATTTCTGATCATTAATAGCTAATACATTTTATTTGAGAGCCAGTGACAAGACATCAGAAGGCTAGGCTTATTTATTGAATTAGGTAGATTCTATGTGGAATATAATTTTAGTAATAATAGTAAATACATGTTGCATATGAAATCATTTAATGCCATGCACATGAAATATAATATATGACTCTGTAATATGATATTAAAATATTATATACTTAAGAGAATCAATTTTTAAAGGGGCTCTATAGGCACCCAGCACCCTTAACCCTGGAAAGATAATTATTGCAGTTTTTGATAAACTGCAATAATTACCTTAATGGTTTAAGTCCTTCTCTAGTGGCTGTCTACCAGACAGGCAGTCACTATTGAGACTTCCGGATTGTTAAGCGACTTTTGGTCACCTGACTCTGGACGTCCTGACGCTATGCATGAGGACTTCCAGTGTCATTTGGAGTCTCCATAGGAAAGCATTGAATAATGCTTTCTTATGGGGACATTCTAATGTGAGCGCGGCCATTGCTGTGCATGCGCATTAGATCTCCCATGCCAGCTGACGTCGGCGGGGGATTGCAGAGGGGAACCAAGCAGGCGCCGAGGGACATCGCGCTGGACCCAGGTAAGAGATTGGTGTTTTTATTAACCCATTTTGCACAGGGGGGCTGGGCACTATAGGGAGCTATAGTGCCAGAAAAACAGTTTTTTTTCCTCTGGCACTATAGTTTCCTTTTAATGATATTATGCTATTGTTGCAAATTAGAGATGATAAATATGTTTATATCTAAATTGCTGAATTTGAAAGAACAAAAATAAAATTCTACTATTTTGCTCATTTCACAGGGTTTTTTTTATACTTACCTAAGTAAGTTGTATCATGTGTGTGCTGGGGAAAAACCTGAGCAAAGTCACAGGGTTTTTGCAATTTACCCTTCAAAATCAGCACATAAACAAGTGACCGTACCAGAACTACTGGCTAAGATCAATACCTATTTAAAGAATATATCCGGCATGAAGCCATACAAAAAGGTGGCTGTAAAGCTTTATACTTCTGATTAAAGAAAACCAGATGACCTTCAGTGATACTTTAAGTGGCCCTATGTGGGAGGGACAGTTCTTATTGTGGGCACAAATCCCTCTGCCCCTCTTTTCTATCCCAATATCCCTCTTTTCAAGGACCTCCATATTGTTGGTGTGTCTGAGTGTATAACAGAGCTCCACAGCACTAATACTCGCAGTAATGTATCTTTAAACTACAATAAATGTGTTTAGACATCCGTCCATGTAAATTAGCTACATTGTTGTTGTTATAAATCACATTTGAGTTATATGAATTGTTATTAGTAGGTCACCTAAAATTTGGCAGAACAGTCCTGGCCACGCCCCACTTATACCTCTTTAGACCTAAAGTGTCCCCGTTTGTCCATTGTTCAAATGTTTTAAGGTATATTCCATGAATGCATCTCAGATAAGGTAAGCTCGCTTTATCATTCTTCTCCACATCCCTTCTCGATTCCTGTTCATCTACATTCAACATGATATTTGCTTATCTACCCTGTTCCTATTTTCACAATAGGCAAAAAGCCAGAAGGAATGGCTTTAACCTATTGACTAGTAAACACATAAAGAGGGATTGTGGAAAAAAAACACACTATGCCCCAAATATTTATTGTTGATTAAAGGGACACTACAGTCAGTCAGACAACTTCAGCTCATTGAAGTGGTCTGGGTGCGGTGTCCCAGTCCAACTTAGTCCTTCAATGTCAGTCAGTGCAGTTTTTGAGAAACTTCAATAATTACATTGCAGAACGGAGACTGCCTCTAGTGGCACATGCTCACGCTCTGCGTCAGTCAAATGCCCATAGGAAAGCATTAAAACTTTAGTATGGTGAGGACCTAATTCATGGAGCGTCAAGGGACACTAGTGCTGGAATCGGGTAAGTGACCAAAGATAATTTTTGTACCCTTTCTAAGCCAGGCAGTTTGAGTACAGAGGGGGGAGGGGAGTCCAGAGGGCTCTGTAGTGTTAGGAATACATATACATACAGCCTTATACTTGTTATAGCTGTACCCAGATACCTTAGCTTAGGCATAAGCACTATAAATCAAGGAAAAATTGTGTAACAGGTGTGCTGGAGTCATCTTTTATGTGTAGCTCTGGATAAAAAAGCTCTGTGACCTAAAGTTACCAAAAAGCGGTATTGTGTGCGAACACCAATACCTCAGAGGCTAATGTATGCCTGAAGCAGTGTTTCAGGGCAGCGCAAGGGCCCATCATCATAAGCTGCACATACTGGATGTCCTTAACCCCTTAAGGACCAAACTTCTGGAATAAAAAGGAATCATGACATGACACACATGTCATGTGTCCTTAAGGGGTTAAAGCATTACACTCATTTCAAATAAAAATCTGTAATACTATTCTTCAAATGTCTTGTAAAATGTATTTTTGCTTAGAACTTCTATATGTGCAACAATTATTTTTCTTATGAAAAATACAATTATTTATCTAGGTTACCTGACAGGTTAAAAAAAAAAAATCACCAGCCCAAATGCATTAACCTTGAGCTCCGCGTGAAGTATTCCCCCTCCTTCTTTTGAAAATGTACTCATGTAACTCTGTGAGAATGTTTTCTTATACTATTATTAAAACAAAAAAAAGCTTAATACTTACCACCCCTGTTTTCACAATCCGTGTTCCTTCAAATACTCTTGTTGTGTTATCTGAATAAGAACAAAAATAAAAATCAATACCTCGCAACATATCATCAAAAAAGCTCAGAAGAAGTTTGGAGTGCAAATATAAAATGAACGAAAAATATTGCACTTAAGTCATTAAGCGTTGATAACTTTCTAAACTAAAATTACAAAGTAGGTTTAAAGAAAACAGAACAGTTCCTACTTATTCTGCAATAGAAATTATACAGTACTTTAAACACTAGGTAAGAAGAAAATATGTTACACTTCTGATCTACAGAGAACAGATGTGTTTTTCTTCATTCTTAAAATTACTATATATAGCACCAATGCAGCTCTGTACAATATGTGGACTAACAAACAGGTAGCTAGCTGTAATAAGTCAAGTTACATACAAGATCACACAAAAAGCAAAGCAAAACACACAAAACATTGCATTCTTTAGGAACGTTATAGGCAAATCACACAAACCGCCAATTCTTTTGGATGCCCGAATAAAAAACTGGGTGAAAAAAAAAAAGCATACATATTCAAAAAAAGAAAGTTGCTATACAAAAAAGGAACCCAAAAGAAAAATGTGATGTAAAAGTTGCAAAAGTAATAAACGCACTGTGGGAGATTTATCACTTAATAATCTCCACTTTCTGAAGAATTCCTTTTCTTGACATCTTGCTGGTCTGTTTGTGTCTGCATTAAGGACATATGACTGATTCAATAAAAATCTAAAATAAACTCTTTTTTATATAAAATACATATTTAACATTCTGCACATCTCTCAAGTGTGCCTCTATGGGACCCAAATCAATCTCTTTTTCTACTCTAATTCCTTTAAGGAGCAGCCCGAGTTTCGCAGTAATAACAGTCACAGTGATATATCTTAATCTATAGTAAATTTGTTTAGAATCAGTTTCTTTAAATACTTTGTACTTGTTTAACATCACTTGTTCAATAACAAAAAGGCTATGATTAGGTAAGAAGCAATCCAAATATTCCTGACTATTAGACACATCGTAACACGCAACATCAAGAGCAGTGTGCATAGGGCATACCACTCAGCAATTCAGATGGGCCAAACATATCATCAAAAAGGAACACCAAGTAAAACCTTTTCAATCACCACCAATTGTTTTTGTTGATTACAAATATAATATATTCCGACTCAGCGGGCCACGAACCCAAGATAGACATGACACCCGTGCCGGGCCAAACAATTTAGAAAAGGCACGAACCTTACCACAGAAACCTAACCAAAGCAAGCATTAAAAACCCTACACTTTGAACTCCGACCATGTGAGGGACACTATCCTTTCCTTCCTTCCCCCTCTTCTTTTCTTTCTCTACCTCTTGTGAGAGTGTTATTAAACTGCATATGTACAAGCACCTATACAGCTACATACGTGGCTGACTTGCAAATAATACTTGAAATACTTGAAATGACACTCTGTCTATATTAATGTTTAGCAATATGTTATTGTTTATTAAAAAACAGTGTTGTCGGGGGGGCGGGGCCTGACAATCATGGCTGAAATACCCAAGACCGGGCAACAAGCGACTCACCTCCAGACCCGACCTGGGTATACCTTCAACAGCCCTCTTAAGCACTCCAGACGCCGAGCTCCACTGAGGCCTGGTAAGCGCTGAGGATGGGAGAGGCGGCCACTCTCCCTGACTGGCGCGATCAAAGTGCTGAACATGTACCTGGAGCCCTGCTACCCCCCCCCCCCTCTGGACCGGCAGGGTCATTCCGGTCCCCACCCTGATAGCCCCCAAACCACATCTGGGAGCCGCAGCAGTGCCGTGAACATCGTCGTGCGAGGTGAAACAACACCCAAGATGGCGGACGACACAAGTCTCCAGACTCCTGCAGGGGAAATGCCGGATATAAACTGGCGCCTAGAGGCAATCTTTGAAGCCTTCTGGAAGAAGCTGGTGAGTAAGCTTACACCAACTGAGCCCACCAAGGCACCTCCAGAATCATCCTGCTACTCTCCGAAGCGCCCTGCTGCTCACTCCATGAGCCCGACATACCGGAGGCAGCGGAGGCGGCCTAAGCGGCGCAAGGCGGTAACACTAGCCGACCTGCAAACCCCGAAGCCCAAAAACCCCAACAACACGCAGAAGGAAACACACGGGGTCAGAGAGAGGAATGACAAGCGACAGCAGCAAGACAATTTGCAGAGAGCCCTGCTGAGCCTGAGAAGCCAAGCAAGCTGGGACACTAAATTCCCTTTAATGAGGATAGGATGATCAACTGGATGGCCCCAGGGCCCCAGCGCATATCCAGACAGGGGTAACCAAGCCGAACCGGACTTCTTGCTTGCCACACATATGTTTCTTATAAGCTCCTCACCCCCACTTAATATTGACAGGTCTAGAAGATAAAGAAGTCTATTATGCTGCCATTACTAAGGGTTGTCACTCAGATGTATTGGGGATGTCTGGGGTGGTATACTTTCCTATACCTCTTATCTTACCCTGACTATTCTCACTAAATACCTATCCTTTATCAGTAAGGGGACAAGTTAGATGTTGTCGGAATGCTAGACACCCATGAAAAACAGCAAGGATACCTACCAGCACCAATTACCAAAACAATGGGAGTCATATAACAAATGCCAACCTGTACCTATATTGCATGTAATGTTTTTTATGGTTATCACAACGGCATGGTGATGCAACGACAAATCAAGAAGAAAGAATTTTAAAATGTATAAAATACAATATAAATCATTAAAGGGACACTCCAGGCACCCAGACCACGTCTGCTCATTGGAGTGGTGCCAACTCCTTAACCCTGCAAGTGTAATTATTACAGTTTTTTATAAACTGCAATAATTACCTTGCAGGGTTAAGTCCTCCCCTAGTGGCTGTCTACTAGACAGCCACTAGAGGTCACTTCCTGCATCATAGCACAGATTATCTGTGCTAGAGCATCGCTGGACGTCCTCACGCTGTGTGAGGACCTCCAGCGTTGCTCTATTCCCCATAGGGAAGCATTGAAATTCATTTTCAATGCTTTCCTATGGGGTGCGCCAATGCGCATGCACGGCATTGCCGGTGGGCGGGATCAGTCTCACCCACCGGCCGACAGAGGAAGAAGGTGGAGCGGCGGGGGAGGAGCAGGCAGCAACGTGGGACATGTCGCTGCTTGAGGTAAGTGACTGAAGGGGTTTTCACCCCTTCAGTAACCGGGCATTGCGGGGTGGGAGGGAGAGGGACCCTCCAGTGCCAGGAAAACGGATTGTTTTCCTGGCACTGGAGATTCCCTTTAACACTGCATCAAATAAAATAAAAAAATCATTATCAATTCAAAAGGCAGTGTTTTCCTGATCAGTATCACCCATCGCTGCTAGAAAATAAAATTAAAAAGTTACATTTTTCAGTATAATAAATTATCTTCAAAAATTCCATTTGTTAAAGAACATTCCGTCACAGTTACCGCTGCATGCAGCCAGCCAAGCTAAGCAGTTTTCACCAGCTAAACTGGAGTTAAAAGGTATTCATGTTCTAGTAACAGGTTTCTCTGTGTTCCTATTCTCTATATGGTATGGGTCATCTGTAAAGAAAGTTGAGGAGCTTGGGGTAAATAACAATCTATAGCTGTTGACCTCTCTAGAGCCAACAACAGATGCACTAATTAAGCTTAACAGATTGATTTAGAATCTTATGAGCAGACTTGCAACTTCAGCAACGTATGCCCCATTACTTCTCTGTCGGGGATGTCAGCAGGCAGTGTCTATCCAGATTAATTTTCAGGTTCGCTATCCATGAAAACCATCAACTTACTCCTATCCAGAAATTGTCTGCCGTGCATGTGCTTAATTTAGCATTTCGGATTATATACACCAGCCAAAATATTTCTGTAGCAGATCGGGGCAATTTGCTAAATTTTCTTACAGAAAGATATTCCAGCATCAAAAAAATACAGCATCGTTATTCTGTTTTTTGTTATTTCTGTATTTGAAAAACACAGGTGGTTTGTAGATATGTGCTTATTAAAGTTTGTCGTTTTTTGCGGTCATCAAAGCGGTCACGGCCAAGCTCAGGGTGGCTTCTATAGACCGTGACTAATTATTTTGAAGTTACTCCTTACTGCTGCGCAAAACAAACTCATCACATGATAAAAGGTACAACTAAAAATTGCTGACCTAGGTTTCATCTCTGTCATGTGCAAACAATTGTTAAGTTACTTATTGCTATTTTTCTAGCAAGATGGTGTTCTATAATACAGGTGTTTTGATACTGCACAAGTTTGCAACAAAGATCAAAATGTAAAAGCACTGATAAAATATACTATAAACACACTTTACGTGCACAAATATATCCATAGAAATCCTGTGTATTTATATATACGAACACACACACACACACACACACACACACATCAGTAATAAAAAACAAACAAATACCTTGAAATAGCATGGTTTGGCTAAAATCACTGCGCATATCATATCGACAAACAGCTTGAACTCTGAATAGGTACAGGATGTCCGGTGAAACATGGTTAATGATGATTTTCTGTTAAAGAAGAAAAAAAACACTGATAAGAACTCTCATTTCTCTGCGTTCAACACGACCACTGCCTTTGAACAGTGGGAGACGTTGATCTTAATTCCCACACTTTACTAATCTATTCATATTTGCACATCGCAATTCATGAAAAAAAAACCTTCCTCCAAAGAGCTCCAAGTCCTACAGGTGTTCATTTAAAACAGTTACGGGTGTCATTAAAAAAGCAATTTTAAGAGCTCAATAACACTTGTATATACAAAAGGAACGTCTGGGAAATATTTATGCAGCCAATAAAATCAGGGTTCAGTTTGAATCTATGCATTTTGAGTGGTTTGTCTTCTGTTTGATTTGTATGTGTTTTTTTTTTTTTTTTACATGTATTTATTTTTTTAATGTGGCCATAAACCAGACAATGTACTTGTGCCAAAAAGCGTTATCCTAAGTAGGCCCAATAAATAATACGTAGAACTGAATCCCATCTTCATTTTCTCTTTTAAGGTGTGACATTGAAATGTCCTTTATTAATCAACGGAATTATGCAACATACAAAGTGTTTCACACATAACGACAGATATATTTTGTAGTCCCATTTCACTTGTAAATCACTGCATTAATGTTTATCAATATAACATGAGAAGAGTCATCTGTACTCCTCTTGTCAAAGGAAAGTTTTTAAAATTCTAACGTTGAACACTTATAAATAGATCCCTGAGAAAAATATCGAGCAGTTCTATACATAGGTCATCTTGTTAACTTCAGACAGGTATGCTGCTTAGTTTGATTTGCAGCAACCTGTACAAGAGTTTGATGGGCATTATGTACCTGTGCAGAAGCCTTTTGAACTAGTATAGACAAAGGTATTTCTCCTTTTTCATCTAACATTTCCAGAATATACTTCTATGGTTTCAGCACGTCATTTATTTATAACTTGCAAAATATGAATTGGCGTTGGAAAATTTTATAGTATCCAGTTAATGCCAACTTCCTTTTGACAGTGACCACGTTTGATCAATTCTGAGTAGATTTACAGATATGAAGAATGTTTAAAAGCATGTTCTTAATCCTAATCATAAGAAATAATAGAATTGCTTTAAATTCCTAATTTGTATACATTGTAATGGTTTGCGCACCCTGAAATTTGATTAGTTAAAGACTGAAAGTGTTTTCCTAATTGCGATGTGAAATGATCTACCTATTTTATGGTGTCAAAATAAGGCATCCTAATTTTGATTAATTCTTTGATTAATTGTACTTGTTCTACATAATGTATACATGCAAATATTACAAAATGTTTACTTCTAAATTATCTTAATGTGCTTCACCAGGCAGCACAAAGGTCATTTTGGAAGTATATTACAAAGACCATTTAAAGATAATACTTCTCAATTCAGTCCTCAAGGGCCTGCAATGGTCCATGATTCATGGATTACCTAACGGTTTTAGTAAATTGTTTTTATATTGGGAAAGTCAGAAAGCATAAAGACAATGTCAAATATTTACATTTCTCAACAGAAACCATTAGTGCTCAATTACTATGCCATGATTATATCTTTCGGAGCTTGCAATACTTGCGCTAACGTACCACTAACATTCAAGCACACCAAAAACAGTGAAGCACCATAAATGGAAATAGATATTGAGAGAATAAGAGGTGGCTGGGGCTAGGCGCCTGAGGTAGTAATTAAGTGAGAGGGACAGAAGTATGAACAATTGAAAGTCCATGATCTATGTAAACAGATCCCTAAAGGCCTCAGAATATAATCAATCAGTTACCACCGAATTACCTATGCACCGTGCCCAAATCATGGAAAGACTAGTTTCCTAATTAGCCTCAACTCCTCCACCAGACCCTTCTCCAAACCAGGGATACATGCATTACGCTAATCCAACGCCGTATTATTGCTACCTGGAAAATGTAGAATTACTACATCATCTGACTAATAGTAGACTTGTGCATTCGGTGTTAAACAAATTGCAATTCATATACATGATTGCAGGCTGTCCAAATACCGTAACTCTGAATAGTCATATAACGGAAATGGACAATAGGAAACAGTTTTGTCTGGTAAGTGATCAGAAGCTCCGCTACTGGCACAAAAAAGGAAAAAAAGAAGATGATTGATGATTAGGGAACAGTCACTAAATGTTAATTTTATTCACAGATCAAGTGAGAAGTTACCAGTCGAGGGAAAAAGGAGGAGCAGTAAAACAATGTTCTATATTTTACATATTTAATGAATATATAAATATATATTTTTTGCTGCTCATTTTTCTCCCTCCTCTATTGGTTATTTCTTCTCACTTAACCTGTGAGCCAAATGGCGAGAAAGTTCACCTATGAGTATACTGCAACATAAATACATAATCTATTATGGACATACTTCTCAGTACACCGATTGGTTCATTTTTGCCCTCGTGGTTTGTCCAAATAGTGTTTAACCAAAATAATTGCATTGTTGAAATGCGTCCGAGCCAAAATGCCACATAGATGAATATCAGTCCACCCAATAAATGTTATTTTTATTTATTCGTCCGGACCACTTTTCCTGTCCGTACCACTATTTTTTTTCTCTCTAAGCACTAGTCTACTAAATAGTAAACAATGTATATGGTAAACATCTAATGATAAAGTTAATAATGTACCTAAATATGTGGAGGTAATTCTAAAAATCAATTCTGGAGCAAAGTTCTAAAAGTGAAACAATTACTTTTATAATTTTGCACCAGAATCTTTCCCATAACACCATTGTATTCGTGCCCATAATAAATTGTCTATCACCCCAGAACCAAAGGAGAAAAAAATGGTGGGCAGGTACAAGAATTTTTATTGGAAACTTTTTGTCACAATGTAATTTAGGAAAGAGAAAGCAGAAGATCAAGATTTTTTAGGTATTGTAATATGATATTGATGATGATATTAAAAGCCAAAATATTTTCGTCGGTAACCCAGATAAAGTTAAGCAGGGGGAATTAATAAATTTCTGTTGGAAATGATGTAAAATATGCCGTTGCATGAAACATTCATTTACATTATATTGTAAGTAATTTTTACTTGACCAAAAATAGTCATTAAGAATTTTTTCTTCCGAATAATATCTTTTATCTGCATACGGAATTGTGGATTTCACTATATGGCCAACTTCCTTTGATTAACATTAAATGCTTTCTTAGAAACCTGAAAGTGTTTCTTTGATTCCCGTGTTCTGAGATTTAGAAGGGCACATGCATTGCTCTCTGCTTTTGAGAAAGGCAAAAAACGCTGAAGACGCAAAATCTTAAAATAGTGCAGTGAAGTGAAAGCAAAAATTTCCATTTAAAAGTAACTCAAGTCTGCCTTTTTTCCTCTGAGACTGTGGCCTTGGTTACTTGCAAAAAGGTATACAATTCATACAAATCATTAGCTAAGAATCAAACAGTGATCAGTTTAAATTTTATTTTTTTAAATAAAAAAAATATGCAAAAGCATCTCTTCAACACGGCACAGTCTTTAGAACATTACATTTATTAATTTAAAATGGGCTATTCCAGTGTGCTGAATAGAATATTCTTGAAACTAAATTAAGCATTTATTCCATCCTCCCTATTAATTTTAATTATCACGATTGAGAAGTGGAATTAATTATTTAATCACTGTAATCACTTTACCACATTCCTTTGATATTTTTGTAAGGACATATCTTGTAGTCATGTGACACAAGGAGAGAACAATCTTAGGTTAAATATCTTTGTTACCATGGTGGCTGCGTAAAACAATCCTTAAAAAAAGGTATGTGATGTTCTTGAGTGTATACTCAACATACAAGAGTATTCCGTTTTTGTTTCTGATAGTGGAACAACATCATTAAAACACATTTATAATAAAATCCGAACTGGTTTTGTAATCTCCGAGCGCAACTATAATTTATAATACTAGAGATTAAGAGAGTCAAATTTTGACCCAACCGTGCTCATACGAGAGGATCATGACAACGTCTTACCAGTTGAACAAACAACTATTACTTTGAACAGACATCTTTTGTTTTTTCTCAAGAAAGATTGGGTGTTTGGCTGTTTTCTTAACTAAATGTTTGAGTGTTGGCCAACTCATGGATGAAGGCCTGAAAGGGAACACTTTTGAGTAATATTTGAGAATCATGACAACTTTACCAAGTCTTTGTCGCTGTCCTTAATGAAGGTCTTCTCTTTTTCTTCATCATTTTTAGTCCAGCTGTATGAAACCATGTAGTTTGTAACTGGAGGATGATATATGGTCTCTGGCTGATTCCATGTAACTAGTAAGGCCGTCTTGTTCACTTGTTGTACCTTCATGCTGACAGGAGGGGTACTGCAAACTAAATAAAAAAGAAAACACGTAAGGAATGATAAATATAACTCATTAACACATTTCCTAAGCAAACCAAGAATCTTGTGCTAATTAGAGATTAGAATGCAAGTTGTTCTATGCTGACCGATCTTCTGTTTACGTAGCAGTGTTGCATTTTTAATTTTAATTAGCGAAATACAGTTACTCATTCATCCTTGAAATATGCTAGAAGAGAAATAAAACCCTGCTAGGCCTAAATGTGCAGTCCTAGGTCTTTTTTTTCTTGTTTAAAATGCCATTTTGGTCGCTTCTATAAGCATTTTCAATAAATAAAAAGCAACAACACACAGTTAAGGTCTGTTTATCGCACAGATTATAATTGTAAAAACAATTATACAAACAGTAATATTTTCATTTTAAAGCCAACGGTAAATAAGCAAACTTTATAAAGCCCTGTATGTTAAATAATTTGGAATTAATAAAGTATGTTATTAATTCCCATGCAACTGTTTGGTCTACGTTGATGTGACAGATAGAAGACCCTTTTCTGCTACCTCTTTGGATATGTAGTATCTTAGCCAGGGAAGAACACAAAGGCACTACCACAATTATTTGGTAGTAATAGGAAGCCAACTCTGAATGTTTAGACAATAAACATTTGTCCGGGCACCTTGAGAAACGGTCAATGGTCATGATTTTGCTAGGACAGCCTTGAAAGCAGGACAATAGAATACAAATTCGAGCCAGTTGTATTTCATTTTTGCTGTGCATGTGCAGTGGCAGTCTCATGGCACAGAGTGCACGCATAAATGGAGTGTTCTATTGTGTTCATAATCATTGCATTGCATAAGACTCAAGATCAATCCTTTACATTCCCCTTTAGTGTGGTTCTAAAATGCGTTTGGCGACCGCCAATAATAAATAAAATAAAATTAATAAATTAGAGTTTATTCTATTTTGTTTCAAAGGTTGTTAATTGTAAAAATGAGATCATGTTTGAGAAGTTATGACTATTCATAAACAGTAAAAATCAATTAAATTAAATTATTAGCATACTGTGCACATATGGTCTTATGTTGGATATGAAGAGTTTGAACAAAATATTTTCAGTTTTCGGAGAAAGATGTGATTGTGAGTTTCCATTCAACACCATTTGGCCAGACCTTTTAGCATCTGGTCTTAAGATCTTCACATGTCTAGATGTGGGTGCAAGTCAGGTGTATGTTACGGTCAATCTGCATTAACCTGAATGCGGTCTATACCTGCTGTTCATTCCAGAACACATCTGGAGGCTGCCTGAACTAAAATGTAAATGTTTCAGCCTTGGAAGGCACCGGCAACGAGTAAAAGCTGGGATGGGCTGACAAGTCAAAAGGAAAGACACGGCTTTTGGAGAGATTTTCCAATATCACAATTTGCACAGACAGTTCTCTTCCTTTATATTAGAAAACTATTGCTTCAAAAGTCCAAGGGAAGAAGATCTGCAATTTGACATAGTACCGGTATATAAAAAATAGGATGGTTTCTGAGTCACTTAAACCTCTAAATACAGACACAGGAATTGTCATTTCTGCTCCAATATTAAAACAATACTGTTCTCTGTGTGTTTGATATTACTTATTTTCAAAGAATAAGCATTGCATTAACATGGAGAACACAACACAACCATGGCACGCTTTGCAAATATCTAGATTCCGTAAAACATGGCCAAAGGCCATCTGCTCAAAATATAAAAATGTACATAACATACTATTATATATATTACATAATCTGCCTGTAATTTCAGACAGATCGGGATTTCACATCCTTTATATAACAGTGTCTCTGGAGAGCGAGAATCAAGGGATCCATCGATTTTAATGTAACACTAGGGTGTACATGTGGTGTAGGGCTGCGTGAGATTAATAGGCTTCCAAATCCTGAACAATAGCTGCAGTACATAGCGGATTTAATTAGTCCTACCACCCCTTCTGTTACGCACATGTCACACGATGTACATGTCATCCACTTTAAATTTCTTACAAAGCTGTGACAGCCCATACTACTATGTATGTGCATGTTTATCAGGTGTATGCACTAAAGTTATAACTGCTAACAGGGCCAGATTAAAGGAAAACTACTGTGTTAGGAATACTAAACTGTATTCTTAACACTATAGTGTCCCTCTGCCTCCACGCCAGCCCCCCCCCCTCATTCCCAACCCCCTCCCACCCCCCCGATCTTTCTTACACTTACCGGATTCCAGCGAATTGGTTCCTCAGCAACCTCCTCACGTGACATCACGGCAATGAGAGAATGCACATGCACCGTGAATGCAGATAAACGCATTAGGCCCTTCCCATAGGTAAACATTGAATCAATGTTTTCCTACGGGAATTTTTAAGACGCTGGATGTCCTCTTGCAAAGCGTGAGGACGTCCAGCGTCATCTCACGGAGTTTAACTCTGTGTGAATCGAGAAAGGCAGTCTTAACCCCGCAATTTAAACATTGCAGCTTCTCTACAACTGCATTTTTTTTACATGGCAGGGTTAAGGAGATAGAAACAACACTGCACCCAGACCACTTCAATGAAATTAAGTGATCTGGATGCCTAAGGTGTCTCTTTAAGGTTACCTAGGGCTCAAATCAGGGAGCCAGATTGTGTGCAAGACAGGGTGCCCTCCTGTTTCTGCGTAGGCTCTAGGCACCCACCTTGCTTGCATAATGGTTTATCCGCCTTTCACTGCTAAAAAATCAAAGACAAAATAAAAATAGCTAAGGAGGAAAAAAAAAAATTGGTTCAACAATGCTTCCACTTCATCCACTTTGGCCTTAAATTTTAAATTCACTTTGAAATGTGCTGCATACTTCCAAACAGTACTAGGTTCAGTGGAACAGTCTCAAACATAGGCTAATAATGCCCCAGGTTTGATCTCTGGTGTGCTGCATTTGGAGACACCAGAGACCAATTTACTATAAAGCTGAAACTGTGATTAAATGCACTCTCACTGTGCCAATTACAATGAGGATATTGAGACAATGGAAAATGGAGTGCTTTTAACATTGCTCTGTGCATGTGCTACCCTCAGTGGGACCAGCGAGAGTGGTGGAAGGTATTCATGCCAGACTGACTTGCTCTTTTTTAGATGGCTGGTTACACATGGGTGGCTAGTTACACATGCCTCCTATCTGCATGCAACATCCCCCATCTCTGTTCCATTTCTCCCAAAACAATAGGGAGTGGCATACACAAAAACTACGAACTAACTTTCCCGACTTTGTGTCACCCAAGTGTGAAAACAGTGGACGGAAGACTTAGAAAGCAATAACATTTTCAATTGACGGTACCTTGAAGGATGTGAGTATCGGGATTTAATCTTCAATTCTTTTATTACGTAAAAAAATTAAGAAAATTTACTTAAATACATAAAATCAAATGCATACCCTTACAAAAACAAACAGGCACTATATACTAGAGAATAGCGCTAAAATAATCTTGTGGTCGCTACTGGCCATGGGTGTAGACTGGTGTAGACTGGAGACAGTTCAATGCCGATATGGCTCCCGGAGGCCTCAATATCCCACTGAGTTTCCATCTAAATTGTCTCAATTATTCCCAGGGATAAAGTAACTTCGCCAGCCACCAGAAAACTGAGATTGCTGGGATACATCCTACTGCTGTCATCTACAGGACTTTCGCGGGTACCATCAATGTAAATTTAATTGAGTATTCACACTTGGGTGACAGTAAGGTGTGAGTTAAATAGTCTATTTGTATGCCACACCCCACCCCACCCCATTTTTTGTGGTTTTATTCTGCGGGTTTGTTTTAACAGAGGTGTGTATATTATATTATTGTATATTATATCCATAAAACGCAACATTGGGAGACATTAAGCTACTTTTCCCTCAAATGGTATGGCAGCAACAACCTCTTTGCTGTGGAATAAAATGTAATAAAAATGCATGTTAATCATGTAAAACAAAAAAATACAAAATGCAACTGTCCTATATATAAAAAACACACTGGCCCTTTGTAGGGTTCTATTCCCATTAGCGACAAGCTAGGTCTTCATATGAAACAGAGGTAAATAAACTGCCGCTAGGATGCAGCCGCAAATGTTGTCTTAATCATTTTGTGTCAACAGATTATTTCAATTTTCTTTTTGATATATTCATATTTATAGGGAATATATACAATGTATGCATTTCCCAAGCTTTTAACAGAACTCTATAACATAACATTTACACACAGAGGAAATGAAAAAGGCTTGACAGCCCTTCCTATAAGTGTCTCTCTCTGTCTTTTTTTTTTTTTAATTCTTTATTTTTCAAACGCCACAACAGCGTACATATATATTCATATAGATTGAGCAGTGGCATGAGTGCGTGCACATTTTTTTTTTTTTTTTAAATACAAACAATATAACAGGCTTAACATTGATGAATAGTTACTGCCATGCAGTGTAGCATGTGGATGAGTTAACGTTGCTTAGCTGTACACTATTGCAGTATAATGAATGCTGGGACATACAAGTCTGCATGGAAAACAAAACTGATGATTCAATCGTAGGATATAGCAGACATGAGAATTTCTTGTTAAATATATTAGGTAGATGAGAAATCTGGCCACACTGAATGGCTAGTACATTGAACCCCCAAGGCTTTACACCCTTAAACATAGCTGCATTTTACGTGTTAACACAAGCAAGCTATTCGTATGTTGCCATTTGTATTTCTCAGCTGATTATAATTGGTTAGTAAACATTACGTATGTAGTCGGATTGCTAGTCAATGTGTATCGATCATCTTTAGCTAAACACAGTACTGAGTATTACTCTCTATTAAGTACCTTATAGGTAGTTTACATGCTAGGTTATGCTTTTGTGTAGGATTAAGGTGAGTGTTAACGACAGAATACCTAAGTAGATTAATAACAGGAGTCCACCCCGTTAAACAGGATATGTACTGTCCTTTGTGCCCATGTCAGCCCTTCGATGTGCCCTTAGGCAGTCCGGGTCTTCTCATCCAATGCCCAGTTTGTAAAGTGACCGTTGGTCTCTCTGTAGCTGGCAGGCCTTGTACGGGTATGTACTTTTTCTAGGAGTATGAGGTTGTGTTGCGGCTGTGTGCCACATGGCGTCTCTGCGCACTGGTCCGCTATCTTGTGGGGCTGTAGGTGTCAGAGTGCCGTTTGTCTGAACTCCTTCCTTGCCCCCCTGCCGCCACTTGCCTTTTGCTGTGTGTTCCATGCCTCTGTTGGGCTGTAAGTAGGCGGTTTTGCAGAGGTCGCTTCTTTTTGCATAGGCGCCGCTTTTCCATCTGGGTGCATGGTGTCGTTGGCTTTTGAGTGGGTCTGTGCGAGCGGGTCTGCGGCATCATCGGGGGCAGCCCCAGGTTGGTCGTGCTTTTGTGTACCCGGTTGTCGTGCTGCCAGGTTTGCCCAGAATCTGTCGAAGATTTGGTTAAGTCACTTTTGAGAGGCTGCAAGGTAGTCTTCGGTTGTGGGGCTGCCCGTTGTGTTCGCCTTCTCGGATGCCGCTCCTTGGCACTGCCCATTAGGTCTTGGGTGCAGTGGTGGGGGGCCTCCAGAGGCCAGGATAACCCCCACCGGTCAAAAGGGGGGGGGGAGGTATAGGTCCGCCATGTTTAGCCGTGGCCGACGCTGGAGAGCGGCCGTCTCTCCTACGTCTAATATACTTGTAGGCCGCGAAAGGTTGAGGGCAGGTAATCCGGACCCGGGGGTTCAGAGTTCGGTATCGCCGTGATCCCTGCGATCCCCTCTCTCTGCAGCCTGTTAGTTTTGCGGTTTATTCCGTTGCTTGATTTCGTGCATAGATGTTTTTAGCTTGTCTGGCCCAGGAGCCTGTGCAACATGCGTCCAATCGGCTAGCCAGTCAAGCCCCGCCGTCTCTCTCGGTCTTAAGTGTTGATCTTTACTATTATTAACTTCCGAGCTTCCTCAATTTATGGTTTCTCCTATAGAATTCCTTCCAAGTCCAGTTTATGGATTAATTCATAGATCAACCCACTGAATTATTGGGCGACGTTACACGGTCTCAAATTCCATTCACAATGAATGTCAACAGCTTTCCCAGTGATGTGTTGGTTCAGTTTCTCTGAAAAGGCATATGTGCTTTGTCTTGATCTGCTACCTAACTGTGCAAGCAAATGGTACAGAAATTTTTCAAACACATTTCTCAAGTTCTTCACTTGCTTTATCTTGTTTTCCTACAAACGTTAAAAGGACACCAGTTACAAAGAAAAAAAAATGGCCAATGCCCCCGGTCATTTGCTATAAAATATGCACCACATATTTCTTAGCATTGTTAATTTGAACCAGTCAAATACTATAAATAATAAAGAAGAGATAAGCAAGAAGAAACTAAATAAATTGCCATTAAAGAGAAAGATTAAATTCCTGATTTAGGCAGGACAGCCCTGATTTTGGAGTCACATCCCACCATTGTCAATTTTGCTCCCCGGTGTCCTGCATTTAGAACACCAGCAAACTGTCCCCAGCAGCAACAGAGTGAGTACGGAGGGATCTAGGACCATGCAGAGAACGCTTTAGGACATTCTCTAATAAGCGAGTGGGGTGGCATGCTAGGCACTTTTGATTAACAAGCAACGCAGAGGCAACGTACTCTGAATAAGTTTAGATAGGAGCCGAAGATGAGGATGTCTTCTTAAAAAGTAAAAGTCACTTTGTCAGATTTAAAACAACCTAGCTATTTGTTCAGTTGTTTTAGTTTGTTTTGTTTTTTTAATTTTTTTATTGTTTATCACCTTAAGGACACAACTTCTGAAATAAAAAGGAATCATGACGGAATAGATCCGTCATGTGTCCTTAAGGGGTTATTTTATTTTCAGGCAAAGTACGTAAATTAGTTAGCGCTTACAATGCCATACTCATGGGACCTGGAGCATACAACACACTCTCTTTTCTGGAAGGGATACTCCATTTTTAAACTCCACTAAAGAAAGAAATTTACATTGCAAAACATGAAAAACAAATATTTATATCTTTCAATTTGACTTGCGTGATAATGTGCTATGATCACAACAGGTACACTTCAAGGTTACAGTCTATGGCCTCAATTTAATATTTTTGGTGACTTTTTTTTGGATACACCTTTAGCCCTGGGGCATGCAATGTCATCCTGCAAAAGTAGCCTTAATGCAGTTATAGCAGCATAACACGCTCTAACGATCTGGACCTCCCTCTGGTCAGCATGCTTATCCTCCACAATGATCTCAGTGGACCTGCCTGACAACCCAGCCAATGACACCATGATCACATGGCGTGGATCTGCTGGGTTGCCGGAGCAGGGGGACTGTCTGGGTTGTCAGGCAGATCCCCCAATATATAATTCATGAAATAATATAAGTATGCAATACTAATAAAAATCTACACTTCCCATAAAACCTGTACATGGGGGTACTGTTGTACTCGTGAGACATCACTGAACACAAATATGATGGTTTTAGAGAAATAAAATGTATAATGACAATAACTATCAGTAAAAAGCCAATTTGTGTGTGGATAAAAATGCAAAAACACAAATATGAACACTAACATATGTAATGTATACATGGACATACCACACATTTTTAATACCCTGGGTTGTCTACTTTTGCCAACGATATGCAATAATGGGGGTCATTTTTATTCCTGGGCCGCCGTATGGTCTCAAAGGCAACATAGGCCATGCAAACCAATCTGACAAATTTTAATGTATAAAAACTGAAACGGGCAAGCTCTTTATTTGACCCTATAACTTTCCAAAATACATAACACTTGTACATGAGAGGCATTGTTGTACCCATGTATGTGTATTTTACTAAAAGCTAACAGTATTATGACATCCAAAGTTCAAATGCCACGTATAACAACATTTCTTAATTTCTCACACTTTTTGGGGGATTTTATTCATATTAAATCATATGTAAATATTTTACTTGAAATCAAAGCCCTATTTCTCCTAAACCAAATGATACATAATACGGGTGGGTGAACGTAACATTAAAGAGGAAAATTATAGTTTAATAGACATATCTCAAATTCTTGGTTTTGTTCTTGTTCAGAACTTGGACAATTGCGTCCGCCCTTAAGATGTTAAAATAATTTAATATTTTGGAAAATGTGTTAATATTTAGAAATGTTGTTATATATTTTTTTATATTTAATTTTTTTTTTTTAAGTTTATTCAAAAATATTAAATCTTTTGAAAAGCTTAACCAAAAATATTAAATCAAGGTCAATGTCTCTAATACAGCGATGCAAAATAAACAGAACAGGGGGTTCCATGCTAACCTATGTGCTCCTACAATGTACTTCATTGTACATCCTGTATATATATTTCTAACCTTAGATTGCAAATGTTGACATAGTCCAGCTTCTGACTGTATATAGAACATAAGGTAATGTAATTATAAGATCATCTGCACTAAATGCATATGAGAGTTAAAGGGACACTATGGTCATGTTTACATTGCTGCCTAGTAACACGTCTAGTGGCAGTCGCTTAGAAAGCCACTAGAAGTGCTTCCTAGTCCATTGCTGCAAAGTGTGCAGCTCCTACATTCAGCGTCTCCACGCTCTGCTGATTGGCACAACATTTTGCCATGCATCCATAAAAGCCTCCGGAAAGCATTGTATTGGCGGAGATCATCAAAATTGATGGTCTAAGCAATGGAGGTGGGGACAGCTGCGGCGAGACCGGCACAGCGGTTGAGAAAAGGTACGTTTAACACCTTTTTATTCCATAGAGAGTGGGGCAGGACACCTAAATATGCATTCCTAATACTAAAGTGTTAGAAATACGTTTGCATTCCTAACACTTTAGTGTTTCTTTAAGTCTAAATTCCAACGTACTGGTCACTGATGGATTGTGTAGTCCCTTCACTAGTTGTTTAAAATGTGTAAATAGTGCATTTTAGATTAGATAAATTGACTAAATTTGAAGCAGTTATTTGAAGGAATATTTAGACACATTACATTTTTTTGATGCACAATATTCAGATTCCCCGCATCCACCCAGCATGTAAAAACATGACCGCTCGTCATCATGTATACATGCACTCAACTTAAACATATGATTGATCAATGAATCCCTATTACCTTAAAGCTACTTATTTTAAAATCTTTTTCACATTGTAGTGCATATTTCGGTCAACTGAGAAAAACAAAAAAATGACAAGCCTTAGAATTACATTTCAATTTGATTTGATTTTGGCCAGAAGAATGAATGAACGGATGAATGAAATTTTAGGACCTCTTCTGCCCCACTAGCAACCATCTTTATATGCTCTGGTGGTCTGTGACGGCCCAGAATGAGATTCAAGATTCCACATTAATAAACTAACGTCCCCAATGATTACCTTCTGCAAACATACTTTAGATGAATTACAACTATATCTGTTTTCATTCTGAAATATCCCCCTAACCCTTGCCATTTTCCATTTCATATAAACATTTATATTCAGAGTTTCTTATGCATTACATATAGACAATGCAAAATAATCTGTGTTGTAGGTACTTAGAATATACAATCGTGTTCAATGCTATTCAATGAAAGTCAATTTTCTGTGAGAAGAACCCTCGCCCAACTAACACTGGCAAACATCAAAAGCCCATTCTCGACTTCCAAGTATAATCTTTTCTATATTCATGACTAGAGTCTTCACTAAGTACGTAAAACATCTCATTGGGATGGAATGTTTTATTCCAGCTAAATAAAATAATTAGTTTGATATGTTTTGTAAAAGAAAATCAGCTTGGACAATATTTCTTTGAATATTATATTTCTTTAAGGTCACCTCCCTAATCATACTTGAAATTCAACAGGAAAAACACAACTGATGCAATCAAGCCAACGAGCCTATACATTATTAATAAGTATTGACATTTAAGGCCATTATAAAACGCTACTGATTCATAATACAGAGGCATAATGCACACAACTATTTGTGAGATTGTTATCGGTTGATGTTCACATTAATTCTGTATTGTATGAAATGAAGAGATATTTAGCTTCACAAATGAGTTGGTGACATTTAAGAGAGATACAGAAAGGTACAGGTAATGATATGCTTTAAGTCCAGCAGAGTATCAAGGAGTTATAATTCTACCACAGTTGGAAATCTTCTTTTAGCTACCCCTAGGGCCGAACTGTGAATTTTTTTTTGGCCCAGGCAGAAGGGGGCAGGGCCAGAGAGGGTGTGTTTTGTCATTACTAATGACAAGCACGTCCCCTCTCAAAGTGAGCATGTTGGTTCAATGCGCAGAGCCCCGCTGCAGAGCTCTAGCATGAGAAAAGTTCTGCGCAGTGCAGCAAATGTAATAACTTGCTTGCGCTGTGTTTGTTTTAACTTGTCTCTGGTGTCTCCATAAGTGGGATACCAGAGGACAAAAGGGTCTGGAAAGTGTATGGTGCATTTGTTTGGAGCCTGCTTGTGGGATTGCGTGTGTGTAGAGTGAGCTGATTGTGGTGTGGTATTGTGTAAATAGGTTGATTTAATTCCTGTTTGTGGTTTAATATGTGTGGCTAGGGGCTGTAGAGAGAGTGTGTGTGTGTGTGTAGGGGGCATAGTGTGTATAGGAGGTGTAGCCAGTGTGTGCATACGGGCTGTAGTGTGTGTGTGTATATAGATGATGTAGTGTGTGTAGGGGTTGTAGAGAGTGTGTGTTTAGATAATTTTGTATGTGTTTGCTTACAAGGAAAGTAGTGTGTGCATAGGGGATCCAGAGTTTGTATGTCAGGAATGTAGTGTGTGTAGGTGGTGCAGTGTGTGTGTTGAAGATCTAGTGTGTAAAGGACCCAGAGTTAGTATAGGATATTGTGTGCGTGTGTGTGTGTGTATATATATATATAGGATTCAGAGTGTACATTTTATATGTTTGGATGTATTGTATGTGTGAGGGGTGCAGTGTGTTGGATGTGCTATGTGTAAAGGGTGCAGCATGTGTGTGAGGGGTGCAGTGTATGTGTAAGAGGGTGTGTGTCATCTGCCATCACATTCCATGTTTCTAATAGTCTGTCTGTTAACTCACTGAGGGTTAATTTATATATTGTATATGTGTGTGCTGTATATGTGTGAAAGTGTGCTGTGTGTGTCAGAGGGCGCTGCGTGTGTCAGAGGGCGCTGCGTGTGTCAGAGGGCGCTGCGTGTGTCAGAGGGCGCTGCGTGTGTCAGAGGGCGCTGCGTCTGTCAGAGGGCGCTGCGTCTGTCAGAGGGCGCTGCGTCTGTCAGAGGGCGCTGCGTCTGTCAGAGGGCGCTGCGTCTGTCAGAGGGCGCTGCGTCTGTCAGAGGGCGCTGCGTCTGTCAGAGGGCGCTGCGTCTGTCAGAGGGCGCTGCGTCTGTCAGAGGGCGCTGCGTCTGTCAGAGGGCGCTGCGTCTGTCAGAGGGCGCTGCGTCTGTCAGAGGGCGCTGCGTCTGTCAGAGGGCGCTGCGTCTGTCAGAGGGCGCTGCGTCTGTCAGAGGGCGCTGCGT